>NC_134433.1:9139318-10385370 GCF_030867145.1 Opisthocomus hoazin | reverse complement strand
AATGGGAACAGGGATGCAGAGGAGTTACAAGGCTGCATGTGTCATATGCACTGAATCACAAGCACTGCCCTGGAGAGCACTAACGTGGAGGGAAAGGAAAAGTGAACTACCGTCCGTACACCTGATAACATGTCCTACAGAAGGGAACAGGTATTCTTTTGAGATCCAAATTTTTAGCGTTACACCTTAGATCATATTTAGTCCCACTTACAGTTCCAGGGAACACCCTCCCTGTCCATAAGAAGGAAAATGTGAACTGAAGAAAAGCGAACTCATTTGAAAGCTGACAATAGATTATATTCGCCCCTTTCCCCACCAAACTGAGAGCCAGTAAGAGGCTTACAAGAGATTGCATTCCTGTTATATCCAACTTTACACACCCTTCGAAGCCAGAAAGTCTTGTAAGCCACTTCTCAAACCAAAAGCACTGTGAATCCTTTCAGGGTGAAATGCCATCTACCACTCTGTGTTTGACTTCATCTTTAAGCCAGTAGTAGCTTTTCCTTTCAAAGCCCTAAGAACGTAAGTCTTACCAACAAATATATATGCAAATAAGTGAGTAATATCAAGCTTTATAACTCCTTTACGTGGCTTCTTGATCTGTTACTTAAGTGACATCACTTTTTTTTCAAATGTATTTGATGTATGTATGTCTGTTTTCTATAATCTTTTCCATTTCTCTTATCTCTTGTATTTTAATAAACCACATGTCCAGATTCAGTATCTTCTTTAGCAACCAGAGAGGGAGATATATTTGTTCACTGCAGTTATTAAAATTCTAAACATCTCCCTCCCTTTATTTGATGTTAGTCAGATTCTGGACATTTTCTCAATACCAAGAAGATTGGATTCATTGGAATGTAACTCTGAAAGAAGTCTTGCATCGAAACTTTAATTTCAGTTCAAAACCCCATCAATTTAAGGTATCCCCAAAAGATCTGGACAAGGTGAACCCTTTTTTTAAAAACTATTCTCAACACTAGTTTAAGATGACACTAAAACTGTTTTTTGCTTCTTAACATTGAGAAAAAAAACACAAAACAAAACCTGAGACCATTATTTCTCTTTCACATATATTTTAACTTCTGACAGAACTCCTGATGGCCACTTTGCTTAAGCAAGGATAGACTCAAACCTTTAAATCTGACTTTTTGGGCAATATCTTCCCTGTATTAGTGAAATAAGCTGAAAACAGAGTTCTGCTTTCCTAGGGGCCTCTCTACTAGTCTGTCATTGATGACTTTTACACAGAGAGAGCATTATGTTAAGAGGCTCATCTCAGCAATTCCAGTATTAGCTACCAAGAGACACACCAGCCGTGATTCCTTGCTGATCCTATGAGAAACAGCAGTGATTTGTCTCCTAGTCTTTTCTCAGCTTTCTGTGAACTCAAGTGTGCTGTAATTTCGTGGAAAGACACTCACCGGATATATCGCTCTAGTCACAGCTGTTTAAAAGTACATCTTGGCCAAAGTGGGAGTTGGAGGAGTTTATTCAAATTAGACTGTAAAACCCAAAGTAATTTTAATTCCTCCTCTTGCAAAAGTACTTTCCCTCTCAGAATAAGAATAGGAGATGCACATTGCAAATTCAGGGGAAGAAAGTGCTTACACAGAAAATTTAAGAGCAGTGGCCAAAATCAGGGGCCTTTGGTCCCATGCCAGTTGAAATTTTCCTGTTGCTTCCTAATGTCATCTCAGACCTGCCAGACACAAAAAGCTCAGAAGATGCATAGTTTCAACTTTCCACCCATTCTCTTCCCAGTGGAAGAACAGCAAAATTAATGCTCCAGGCTGAAGAGCCTTCAGCTACGTTGCTCCAGAGAAAGAGAGCTGGAATTAGGAGTGCCCCAGCTTTGCTGCTGTTATTCCCGGGCTTCTCAAAAGCAACCAAACATCAATTGTATCTCAAGAAATTAAGCTGAAACTCCCACTTTCTCCCGGCAGCGTTCTGCCACCTGCCTGTGCATACTGCATTTCATCACGGGGCAGGTCATCAATCTCCAGTCTCAGCACCACTCTCCGGAGGGAAGCCCTCCTACTTCGCTTACCTGGCCACGCTGCCATCTAAACACCCTCCAGACTGGAGAGAGCCAGAAGGCAATTCATCTCACCCTAACTCAAGCCTCTGAAATGCCCTCTGCAGGTTCCTCTACTGATTATAAACACAGCCTAGTTTAGATCATGTTGCTGACTTCTAGACAGTAAAAGTTAGGGAAGTGAATCCAACCACTGAGAGGTTGCTCTGGTGCCTTATTTAAATCAGCTAACGACGCACTGCAGTGAATGTCAGCCCTTGAGCCCATCTTTGCATCTCTTTCACCAGGCTCAAACACAGAATGAAGGAGAGATCTCACCAAACAGGATGGCGTGAACACTGCACTGTGCTCTGTGCTCCCAGCAAGCTCTGTCCGAACAGTTTACTCTCCACATCTTTTCTTGGGTTTTACCATTTTATTCCCCTATAAGATGTCACTGTTAATGCAAAGTGTTGCACCAGTCATTGCTGGTTCTGTAAAAAATTTCTCAATAGTACATCTTTTTCAAAGCAATTTGAACTATAAAAAATTTAACCACATTATACACATACCTTTAATCCAGGTCTGTCAAATGCACGGTCTCGGAGCTGAACACATACAGCCTTCTGTTCAGCATCTTAAAACTGAAGCATAGTGCTGTCTGGATGCCTTCCACGTAAATTCAACAGCAGTCAAGAAGTCCTTCGTGAACTCTTGCAATCCTTCTGCAAGTCCTCTTCTATGACTCAATCCCCCAGTCAGATTTGGTTGGGGGAGCTTGTTCCTTTCATTTGTTTTGGAGTTCCCTCCACTTCTGGGCCATAAGGGACAGGAAGGTGTGTTTCCATTCTGAGATCACAGACTGAACACATTGTCCAAGAGCAAAGTATTGCAATGTAAAGTATTGCAAAGTAATACAGACTGACTGCTTTATAGCCAGATCCTGTTGATTAGAAATGCTTATCTTATGGACTTTATTCCAGTTTTGTGACCAGACATAGTTGTTATGCTCATCCACAGCTCCAAATAGTGTGGTTTGTGTAGCTTGAGTTTGGTGTGCTGAGAAAACAAGGAAGACTGCCTGTGGCTCACCTTGCAACTAGCTGGAGGCCAGCAAAAAGATAGATGCGTGTCTGGTAAAGCAAATTCTGTACCTTACACCTCATAGTCCACCTCTGAGGTACAGCAAAGCAGGTCAGGGACAGCCTAGCCATGACAAACTACACAGCGTCCTTTTCCAGGATGAAGGCAGGAACCTTGTTGGTGTGCATAGGATCCACTCCAGCTTCCTCAGCAGCCTCCTGACATAGCACTTTCCTCAGGGAAACGGGGATGGCTGCCACCACCGCAGAGCCAACAGCTGGACTGCAGGCACATGCCCATCTGCACTGCGATGAAGGGCTGTTCTTGAGGGGCTGGGGTGATACAGCAGCACCTCAGAGCCTACACAAACAGAGGACAGTGCTCTTGGAAGGCCTCTGTTGGGAGGCCAAGCGTAGGGCAGCGCCTCAGGCCCACAAGCACAGCGTACGGCTCTTGAGGGATGATTTGAGGAGATCAGGTGCACAGACAGCTCCTCAGGCCTGCGCAGGTACAGTGTACCACCCTTGGAGGGCCCATTTTGAAGGCCGAGTGACACAGCTGCACACCAAACCTGCACAAACATTGCGCAGTGCTCTTTCAGGCCCCACTTCACAAGGCAGAGGACAGGGCAGTAAGGCCAGACCTGCACGAACCCCACGCAGAACTCTCGGAGAGCCGATTCCAAAGGCGACACAACAGCACCTCAGACCCACGCCAACACGGCGTGGCACCCGTGGAGAGCCGGTCTGGGGCAGCCGGGGACGGGGTGCTCCCTCAGGCCTGCCCCACCGTGACGCAGCGCTGGCCTCAGGCCGGGGCCGGGGTCAGGACATCGCCTCAGAGCCGGCCCTCCCGCCGCAGCGCGCGCGCGCGAACCGCCCGCCTCACGGCCACGAAGACCGCCTGGCGCGCGCCCAAGGCGGGAAGACGCTCCCCGGCTCCCGCGAGCGGCAGGGCGGGGTGGGGCGGGGCGGGAGGCGGGGTCAGCGCTCGGGGGCGGGGCCAGCGCCCGCGGGCGGGGCCAACCTCCTGCAACGGCGCTTCACGCACGCGCGCGACCTAGGCGCCATTCTCGGGCGGAAGAGGCGGGGCGGGGCGCTGTGCGCGTGCGCCCTGCTCTACGGAAGCCCGCAGGCCGCGTTTAAAGGCGAGGCGGTGGTGGCGGCTCCGGCCTAAAGTGGGGGCCGGAGAGTGCCGTGTCCGCCGGCCGGGGGCTGAGGGCGAGATGGCGGCGCCGTGAGGATCTCGGTGAGGCCTTCACCTCGGCGGTGGGCGGGGCGGGGGGCCCGCGGCCTGCACTGGCGGGGCGGACAGGGCGGGAAAGCGGCCGCGGGGCGGGCTGGGGGGGGGGCTGGGTTGGGGTGTGAGGGGGGGGAAGGGGCTGAGGGTGAGGAGGGGGCTCCGGCGCGGGCTCAGGGGGCGGTGGGGCCCGGGGGACCGGCTACCAGGCGGGAGGGCGGCCGAGGGGCTGACCTGAGAGAGGGGCGAGGGTTGAGGGCTGCGGGGGGCGCCGCGTCCCGCCCAGGGCCCTCGGGGCCTGCTCAGGGTCTGCTCTCTCGCTTGCAGCACGCACGGAGCAGGCTGGATGCCCACGGGCGGCAGGACACTATCACAGGCTGCCCAGGCGCTCGGCAGGGGCGCAAGACTTTTCTCCCCCCGAACACAGGTCTCCTTGCCCAGGCCCTACTGTTGGTCCCTTGGCCTCCCCATTGCCAGCCCCAGTCACTGGTACCGGCTACTGTTACGCCTTGTGTCTCTCCGGTCTGCAGGCAGAAACTGGGGTGGTGGCTTTGGGGATTTCCATTTCTCCCTGCTTGTGAACGCTTGGCTTCGCCAGGCCTGCACAGCTGCAGAGGACATGGCGGAGCAGAGGTACTGCGTGGACTACGCTAAGCGAGGCACAGCAGGCTGCAAGAAGTGCAAGGAGAAGATCGTGAAAGGAATGGTGCGCATTGGAAAGATTGTTCCTAATCCTTTCACGGAGTCTGGCGGGGACATGAAGGAGTGGTACCATGTGAAGTGCATCTTTGAGAAGCTAGAGAAGGCCCGGGCCACCACCAAGAAAATCGAAGACATCACAGACTTGGAAGGATGGGAAGAGCTACAAGATGGGGAGAAAGAATTAATCAACAAGCACATCTCAGGTGAGATGCAAGGCACCACCTGGATCACTTTTCTGTGTTACTCATTGTCAGGGTATGCCACTGACTGCCCCACAGCCTTTATGATGAAATCGTCACTGATGTGGGTAGTGGTGCTCAAATCCGTGTCTCAGCCCTATAGGAGAGGGAAGAAGTAGTCACTTTTACAATGGCACTTCTTAATTCGTTTGTCACAGCTGACAGTGGAGAAGGTCTAGGTGATTTAATTCATGTGCAGGTAAATCCCTGGAGGAATCATCAGTTATTTTCCATTTTTGGCTTTTTTACATAATCTTTAGTAAATTATGTAGTCTTTTAACTTCTGATACTGGAAAAATCTCTCTTCGTTTTTCTTTCTTCTCCAGCCCCAATTCTTTGAAGAGTTGCTTTTTGCAGTATACCTTACATAATATGTTGAGGGATGCATGAGGTTATTTCTGACTGCTGGTTTGAACCTTGCTGTTTTACAGAAGCAAATTCCAAGGCTGGAAGTACACCGAAGAAAAAAGTGATAGTCCAAGCTAAGCTTACTGCCACAGGACAGTTAACAACAAAAGATCCACTGGCTCTCATCACTCCATCACCAAAGAAGTTCTCTGGCTTCACAGGTAGGACTTAAGAAACTGATTCTGGGAAATCCTTCTCCTCTAATATCAGCATCAGAGGTGTTTTAACTTGGCTCATATTGGTAGGTTTTTATGTGTAGAAGATGGTTTAGTTTTAATTACTTTTTAAAATTAGGTTTGCCATAACTTGTTAGTGCTTTCTTAGGCTCTTAGTCTTGAAAGAACTCATGTTTGAGCTTCTAGTATTCCCAAGGAAACAAAGATTATGCAGTAAGCCGCGTTATCAGGCTGACTCCACTACTGCCTTAGCCCGTTGGCCAATTTCAGTCAAACTGTGAAGGTGCAGACGAAAGGTATCTCGTGTGGAGCTCAAAATTGTAAAAAATAGGTTGTGAGGAATTTCCAGTTGTGGTGTTCATGGAAAGGAAAAACTGTTATTCCTCAGCAGCTTGTCCAGAGAAGCAGCTGCCAGCAGGACGGTCAATATGTGAGCACCAACTGACCTGACACAGACATGTAGCTCTGAACCATCCAGAGCACATGTTGCCGCACACACAGCCAAAGAGATGAGAACATATAGGGGTGTTAGTATTACGAGAGAAGATGGGATGGGGACATCTTTCCCCCATTTTAGAAATGATCTTAGGAAAACATCATGCTCTGAAGGGCAAAGACCTATAAGGTAGAAATAAAACAGAAGCATCTGCCAGCAGGAATTCCTTTTCATCAAGGTTTGTTCATATTTATCTGGTAGAATTAAGGTCCAGAGAATTCTGGTGTACTGTGAAGAGCAAAACTAATGAAAAAACAGTTTAGAATTTTTTTTATGGTAATTAAAATTCAAAGTCACAAGTTTTGGGGTAGCACACATCATTATTCAGTTCTGAAGCTTTGCTACCATACTAGGATTGTTCTTTTCAGCTTGCTAGGCAGAGGTAGGTTCAACTTCAAAATGTGCACCATATTGTACTTGTTAAAAAAGCAATTTCTTATGTCTGATGCAGCCAAGCCAAAGAATTCAGAAGATGTCTCTGCAAACTCTTCCCACAAGTCTAGCCTATCTGCAAAAAAATGTGATCCGAAGCACAAAGACTGCTTGCTGCGAGAGTTCAGGAAGCTCTGTGCCATGGTTGCGGAAAAGCCTAGCTATAACGTGAAAACACAGATCATCCAGGATTTTCTGAAGAAGGGATCTGGAGGAGGTATGATTCCTGCTTGGCATTCTCAGCGTGTGAAAGCTCTCTCAAAATCAACCTCAAAGTATTATTTCAAAAGCAAGGGTGAAACAAAATCTCATTGCTGTGTAGTCTAAGCTGTGTGCTGTGGTGATCTCTGAACTATGGAGATAATGCTTGCAAAGTGAACTGTTTATCTGAATAACAAATTCAGGTAAGAATGTCTCAGTCTAGGATTGTGGGTAATGTATGTAAGGTGCTGCCAAACTTAGTGCTGCAATCAGATTTGGAAGGCAATTGCGGGTGTTTTCCGTAAGAAATCTCCTTCCACGTGAAGCAGAACTGTATGGTGGAAAGAGGAAGCCTCAGCTGCGGGATTTTTTTCCCAGGATCATGCTAATGGGCACAAACAACCAGAGCCTGTATGTGAAAATAAATTGTGACAGCTTCTAATGGTCTGTGCTTTTTTTTCCAGATGGTTTTCATGGTGATGTATACCTGACCATTAAGCTGCTGTTACCAGGCGTCATTAAAATTGTTTACAACTTGAATGATAAGCAGATTGTAAAGCTGTTTAGTAGGATTTTTAACTGCAGCCAAGAAGAAATGGTCCGGGACCTGGAACAGGTGAGTACAGACAGCAGTTCTCTTAATTTCTGCTGTTCAGTCCCTTGGTATGGAAATTGTATGATTATTATTTTCTGTAATTCTATTTGAAAGATTGTTAGCTTGGCTGGTGATTTTTTTTTTCTTTGCTTCAGCAGTTTTCATAGCACTTTCTGCCATCTGGAACCTTTAGAAAATAACGTTTGAACAGAAAGCAAGCTACGAATTCACCCACAAAACTTTAGAAACCAAGACTAAAATATCTAGGCAAGTTGGGCTGCATCTGCTATGTCTAAACTGCTTTGTCTAGCATATTCTTTTGCAACTGATTTATATTACTTTTGTTTGTAACATCATGTATCAAAAACTGTGATTCAATTAACAGATCTGTTACTGTGAGATTTAGTTGGCTCATACAGTTAAGCAACATTCATACAACTGCAAGTGCTCACACGTGTGCATTTAACTCCTGTGCACAGGAGTTGGTAATTGACTATGCACACTTATGGTTCATTGCAAGAGGGAGAAAATGGGTTAATTAGTTAATGAAGCTAATTCTTTCACCTCTGTTTATTGCCTTGGTATATACTGCCTTCTAATTACATCACTAGACTGTGTGAGATCCTTGGATTTACAAGTGGATTCATCCTGAGGAAATAAAGGGTCTGAAGGGTCTGTGATGCTGCAGCAGTGAAAAATAGAGCAATTAAACGATACTGGTACCCTTACATACCTTTTTTTTTTTTTCTTTGCAAATGAAATGGCTGAGAAGCTTTATTCTGTGTCAGGGCAGCTTTTTTCTAATGTTTGATTCCAATTCCTTCATGCAATCCCAGCATCATTCCTATGCTTTCTCCTACTTACTGGAACCATGTTGAATCTTCAGCGGTGTTCCCAATGACTAGCCATAGCTCTGATCCACACTCTTATTTTGTTTTTGGAGACAGGGAGATGTTTCTGAGACCATACGCCTCTTCTTTGAAAAGAGCAAGTCTTGTCCTCCAGCAGCCAAGAGTCTCCTGACCATCCAAGAGGTAGATGAATTCCTAATCCAGCTGTCAAAGCTTACTAAGGAGGATGACCAGCAAAGTGTGCTGCAACAGATCTCTCGCAGGTGAGGAAAGTAATTGGCCTCTGAAGGTTTACACTGAAACTAGGAGTGGCTATCTACATACCACAGGCTGGCATAGGAGAAAAACTAATCATAAGCCGCAGAGACTGAACTTAATATCTGCAAGCCACTATTAGTGATTTGATTAAGACTCCTGGACTGTTGACCAGCAGTGTTGAGAGTTATGTGGCTCCTGATCATGCCAGAGAATTTCATCCTTGCCTATCAGACGCTGTTCAGTCAGTTCTAAATAAGTGGCTTGCAGAACTACCTTAATGGTACTTAGCTGTTAATTAAGTTGCTGTTCTTAGGTGTGTTGGGAAAAGCCTTCAAGCCATTTGGACATGTTGAAGATTCTTGGTCTGGCTCAGTTTGTGTTGAGGAAGTTACTATCACTTACTCTTGATGCATTAATTAAGTGAATTTTGGAAGGTACGTCACCACTGAGGCAGAATTAATATTGACATTCGAACATAAAGATGCTAAAAAGCCCTTTGGATATTCTCTTGTGCCTCTGAAATGTCACTAGTAACGCATGTCCTCATGTCCTCATTTGATTTTAAACCCTGCAGAGGGGGAGGACCTTTTTTTAGAGGCCTGCATTAGAGAAGCTGTGGCTGCTCCCTCCCTGGCAGTGTCCAAGGCCAGGTTGGATGGGGCTTTGAGCACCCTGGGCTGGTGGAAGGGGTCCCTGCCCCTGGCAGGGGGAGTGGAATAAGATGATCTACAAGGTCCCTTCCACAGCAAACCATTCTGTGATTCTATGATCGGTTTCTTTTTTTCAGCTGGAAAGTAGTTCAGTTAAATATCTACCATTTCTGAATCTTCTCTCGCCCTTCAGATGTACGGGCAACGATCTGAAATGCATCATCAGGCTAATTAAGCATGACTTGAAAATGAATGCTGGAGCGAAGCATGTGTAAGTCTTATCATTTGTTGTGAGATAAAACCAAAAGTGGGCATTAGCCTCATAAGCCAGGAGCAGCAGACCTGAGGTTTGCCTGTTCTCAATTTGTTCAAGGTTGGATGCTTTGGACCCAAATGCTTATGAGGCATTCAAAGCATCACGCAACCTCCAGGACGTGGTAGAGCGAGTCCTGAAGAACCAGCTGGAGGCTGAGAAGGAGCCAGGTCTGAAGCGAACCCTCAGTGTGCAGGCCTCCCTGATGACCCCAGTTCAGCCCATGCTGGTAATGTTGGCTCCCCTGCAATGATAACCTTCAGCCGAGCAAGAGGTGGATTTCTCATGTGCTGTCAGAGACCCTCACCTTTAAGAATCAGTAGGCAGATAAGTGACTGTGTGTAGTATGAGCTAATAGAGTGTGCAGTGCTGATTTTCATGTTTAATGCCATTTTATAAAGTGTTGTCTATCAAGAAGCCAGTATTCAGTGTACTCAGTACTTGCACCTTCAGTGCTGCTGCAGAAGCTAGAATCTTTACTTGGTTGCAGTCCAGAAGTGACTTTGTTTGTTTGCTGTCATTCCAGAAGTTGATGCTTTCTCTGGAAATAGTGTAAGCTTGCCATTGGATGAGAGATTCAAATAAGTTTGTTTTTTTCGTTTGAACAAATCAGAGTTAAATATGTACTTCTGGGCTAAGTGCACTTCTACAAAGGCACAGTACTTACACATTTAAGTATTTGGAGGAGATAAGCACTGAAAAGCTGTAATTATCAGGGCATATGCAGATGATTCTAAGTAAATGAGTCATTAAGAAAAGGAAAACTTGAACTGGATATCAGAGAGCTTGGACAAAAAGATCTACAATGGAATTGGTATTTCATTCATGAACTTAGGTAAGAGTAGCTTTATTTTTAAATGTATGATCTGAGTTTGTTTGGAACTTACTTCTCTCCACCTTTCTAAGGCTGAAGCCTGCAAGTCAATTGAGTATGCCATGAAGAAGTGCCCAAATGGCATGTATGCGGAGATCAAATACGATGGCGAGCGGGTGCAGGTCCATAAAAATGGAGATCATTTCAGCTACTTCAGCAGAAGCCTCAAACCTGTCCTCCCACATAAAGTAAGCGCCTAGAAACTGTCTCTTCTGTTGTGCCAGCTCCTCTATAAACACGACTGAGTTGCACAACAGTTTCTATAGGCAAGGAGGTTACCTTCTGTTGTAGAGTTTTTTCTAATTTATGCAGATACCTGGAATCTGGAAAAGCAACACTGAACAGAATTGTAACCAATTAGTTTTGGTGGACATTAAGAGTTTGAAACTAAAGTTAAGCTGTCTGCCTTGGAGTCCTTTTTATGCGCTGCATTTTGGAAGGCTTGATGCCAGTTGGGTGACTTGGTTGTATTTGTTCAAGATTCATTTTTCCATTTGTAGACTGTGCTGTCTGTACAATAGTAGAAATTAAAGCTGGTGCAGGTATGCTTGCACGTGCCTCAGACATGCTTCTGGAGAAAATATCTGCATTGGAACGAGTCCATCTCTTCAGCCAGTAGATGTATTTTTCTTTCCTGTTTTTTTCCCGAAGGTGGCCCATTTTAAGGACTTCATCCCTCAGGCTTTCCCTGGTGGGCAAAGTATGATCCTAGATTCAGAAGTTCTTCTGATTGACAACAAAACTGGCAAGCCACTTCCATTTGGGACTCTTGGTGTGCACAAGGTAAAAAAAAAAAAAAAAAAATTCCTTTGTTGTGGTTGGAGGCTGTTATTCTGCTGACTTAAACGCACTAGCACGCAATCTGTTACCACAAGATAATTTAAGGGATCTGGTGCTTGCTAGAGCATCTGGGGAAAAGATAAGGTCCCTGAGAAGGCTGATATTAATGAAAAGGTGCTGTTCTAATACGATAGATTTGATACTAACTTGATCACTAGCAGGAAGGTAAGAAAACTTCAGCCCAAGATAAATATTAAACACCGCTTGGAAATTCTTGCAGTTCTGTCATTGCTGATCAGTGTTTGAGCAATGTGTGTCAGCCTGGAAGAGCACAGTGCTGCAGAGAGTATTTAGTCCGTACGAATATTATGTAGTGCTTATGCCTTGACTAAATGGTGGTGAGGAAGAGGACAGTAAAATGAAAATTAAACTCTAAGTGCCTTAACTTAAAGTAGCCATTAATCTGAAGTCTCTGGAATGCTTGTTGGTTTTTTGTTGCAGCAGTAGTGACAGATGTTACATTGCCCGAAGCCATTAATATTTGTGGCGTTATTTCCCTGTCAATAGGAAATTAGCATGTTTTATCTTCTTAGTTTGTGCTTTGACACTTCCAGTCTAAATCTTTAATTCTCAGAATACATCTGTGTTTTAGAAGAGGCCTAAGCTTATAACAAAAAGATTATGGAGATAAAAATACATCCTTTTGTTTCTGTTATTTTTCTAAAACTCTATCGTTGCTTGTGACAACTGCAGAATTCTTTTTAACTGTCTTTCAGAAAGCTGCTTTCCAAGACGCCAACGTTTGCTTGTTTGTGTTTGACTGCATCTATTTCAATGACATCAGCCTGATGGACAGGTATGTGTCTGGCACAGTGCAAGAGCAGCCTGACCGGTTTCCTCGCGTGAACTCACTGGAAGACACTACTGCTGCAGAGGGAGCAGTTCACACTGGCTGCTAAGACTGGCCATTTACCCCTATAAAATCAAGACGGCATGGGAGAATCCTTGCTGTGCTGAGGAGTTTCACTATGGAGTTCCATCTTGTTCTGCAGTTCCAAAATACCAGGATTTAACAGCATTTCAGTGCCTAGCTCATCTGACATCCTCTGAAACTAAATGCACTCTTAGCACAATAATTCTATTTTTATAACTTCCTGGAGGAAAGTAAGAATTGATTTGTCTTTTCTGGACTTCAGTAGGATAAATCATTTAATTATTTAAATAGCTTTTCTCAATGTTCATGTGACTGGTACTTCACGTTGAAATTACTTGCTTGTCCTTAATTATCTGTCCCCTGATTTAGGCCTCTGTGTGAACGTCGTAAGTTTCTCCACGATAACATGGTTGAAATCCCCAACCGGATCCTCTTCTCGGAGATGAAGCAAGTCACAGTGAGTTCAGTGTTAAAATGGCATGCATGCTGATCTCAGACTGCACTCTGGATGCTTCGTTGCTCCTTTAACACGTGGCCATTTCTATGATTAAGGCTGCAAATCCAGCAATTCCCTGCCTGTCAAAATCGTGCTACTTCTGGTCTGTGTGCAAGACTTCTTGAGCTAGTGTTGTTCAAGAGGGCCGTGCCTGTGCTCCCGTCTTGTCTTGGCTACAACCACTTCAGAATAGCCTTAACTTGCACATCTCTCTTTTCTGGCTTCTTAATGATTTTGTAGTCATTGTAATTTTGATGTTGTTAGGAGGAGCTAAAGCCTGTTGTAGCTTAGTCAGTACTGTGCAATGCTAAGCTGTGTAGACAGTTGTAGAGCTGTGTAGGCTGAATTGTGATTGAAGGGAGGTGGGCTGCTTCCAGTTCCCCGACTGGCAACTTCAGGTGCCGCACAGCCCAGACACATGTTGAGTGCTAGCTGCAGCATGCTCGGTTTTTCCATTAATTGTTATGCACAAGCTCTATGTCCCATTATTTTTGCCCACTGCTACTGATTTCTGTAGCACCTTGGTTCTGGTGGAGAATACTTGGACATCTGGGCAGAGCATTTTGGGAAGAAGAAAAGAGTGTAGGTCCCAAGGCAGATGGATAGACAAGTAAGCAGGCACTGCTGGTTGAGGAAAATCTGACCTTGTACGTATGGGACATGTGCAGGACGCAGTCACTGTGGCTCCCTTGTACCTGAGGAGTACTTTGTAACTAACAAACCCTTCTCTTCTTAGGACATATTCCCAGCTTAGTCGCTGGATATCCAGCAAAGAGAACACATACGGGACACTCCTTGTAAAACTATTTTGTGAAATTATCTATTCGTCTCTCTGCAGTTGTTTTAGTTTTGGTGCACCACTGCTCCAAATAGTAAGCCTGAAGACTGCAGCCCTTTGACAGTCTTGAGCTAACCATGATTCTTTTCTTTTTCAGAAAGCTTCAGATCTGGCAGATATGATCACCCGAGTCATCCGTGAGGGACTGGAAGGACTGGTGTTGAAAGATGCAAAGGCAGGTTCACATTTACTCTTCATTGGTGTATGCTGGGAATTGGGGAATAACAACAGACAGAGGTCTGTGGATGAAGCACACAAGGCTGAGTGTTATTCAAAGACCTCGGGGTTCTTGTCGATGCTGACATCCAATCCAAGTTGCTCCTTGTATATCTGAGCACTGCTGTGCTCTTGTGCCGCTAAGCTGGATAAAAGCCAGGGGTATTGAGGAGATAGCTGCCCACCGGATGGTCTTTCTGACTGGGGGTTCTTGCCTTCTTTTGCACAGGGTAATTATGAACCAGGAAAACGACACTGGCTGAAAGTGAAAAAGGACTACCTAAACGAGGGTGCAATGGCTGACACAGCAGACCTGGTGGTGCTGGGAGCTTTCTATGGACAAGGCAGTAAAGGTAGGGCTCTGGGCTTGGCTGAAGTCAGATCTGTCAGTTCAGAAAACTCAAGCTTTTTACCGTTCTAGGCCTCCTGTAGCATTTGGTCTCCTACCAGAACAAGACTGGCTGTAGCAGTGACCGTCTGCTGCAGCCCATCATGTCCCAGGCTAGGAGTTTGTTGTGGGTTTGTTGGCACAGCAAAGCCTTAGGTCTTGGGTTGGGCTCTTACGCAGCGTAGAGGCTCTCTGTTCAGCTTTGTATGTGGGAGTGATGCTGTGACATCATCACGAGCCCAAGGCCCTTTGACTCCTGAAGATCGTAAAGGGTTTTGGTTCATTACTTTGCTTTTTGAAAAGCTGTGTCTTGTTCTGTAGAAGATGTGAACTACCCTGCTCTCCCCTCCTGCAGGTGGGATGATGTCCATCTTCCTCATGGGCTGCTATGATCCCAAGAGTGAGAAGTGGTGCACTGTGACCAAGTGTTCTGGTGGCCATGATGACGCCACCTTGGCGCGTCTGCAAACAGAGCTGGACATGGTGAAGATCAGCAAGGTGAGGGGAGCTCTGGCATGGATCCAAGGGATGCTCAGCAAAGGGCTTGGTAAAAGCTGCCTTCTGCTGAGCCGCAGCTGAGGTGCTGGCTAAATGCAGAATGGAAGTGCTCTGCTAGGCACGAGTAGAGGCTCAATTAGCGTTAAAGCAGAGAAACTGCTCTGACACAAATGAGATGATGTAGGCGCAGCCAGCTCCCAAAGATGCGGTGCTGCCGGAGATTCGTACTCGGACACTGAGTGGGAAGCCAGGCACCATCTGTTGCCTGCTAAGACAAAGTTTTATTGGGAAGAGCGGAGCAAGTGCAGGGTTTTTTGGCATACTGCGACTGGTGAAGACAGTCACTAGATGGGGCTGCGGGTGAGGTGTGCTTGAGTCAGACTGTTGTCTTGTGGCTAGATAACTTGACGTGTTGGAGTTCAGATTTTTGTGAGTGACTTATTTAGGTGAGGAATCTTACTTTCCAAGACTTGACAAAAAAACAGACAGCTGAATTTTAATATTTACTTGACATCCTGAAGACCAGGATTAATTTGCATCAAGGTTACAAAATCTTAAAAAAAAATTGGTAGTTTTATATGAATCACAATTGGAGCCACAATGTTATTGTTTTACATATAGCATGACTAATTGAGAGCTGTTACAGGTAATTTTCATGATTCTCTAGGTAAGAGAAGCTGCTGCAGATCAGTGCACCCTGCACTGCCGGCTAAAGCAAGTGTCATCCATACAAAGGCAATGTAATGCCTACATGCTAATCTACTCCTAGGTTAGCTTTCAGCAGCTTCCGTTGTAGCAATAGGTTCGTATGTGATCATAAGTGCTATCATTTTGGTTTTGTGCTTTTAATTCATAGGATCCTAGTAAAATTCCAAAGTGGCTAAAAATCAACAAAATCTACTACCCAGACTTCATTGTCCCAGATCCAACGGTAAGTGCTGTCCTAGTCATGTAACTGTGTTTTCCAGCCCTGATACAGTGTACACATTGCGTCCGTTACAAGATTAGTCTTCATACTTGGAACAGGAAATTAAGTGCAAGTTTTTATCTCTGAATCTTGCAGATGCATTTGAGGCCAAGAACTTCATGAAGAAATCATACCTGCAGCACTTCTGGGAGATACTGTTGTGCATTAAATCCCTTCCAGAAGTGAACTTAGTTTGAATTTGAGGCATGAAAAATCTGACTTAAAACGGTTGAAGCACAACCATAACCCTAAACGTTGCTGCTGTTTTATGGAATTTATCAGTATGCTTTGTGCCCTGTGTGTCTGATAGAAAAGGTGTTACCTAGAAATTGGCATTATGTATTAGTGGAGGATCTCTGACTCGCTGCAGTGTAACCAGAATTTTTTCTAATTAATGCAACCAAGCAGGTCACTTTGTGTAGACGGAGCTCAGTGGGCTGGGGCGGGGAGGAGGGGTTGTTGCAGAAGTAGAGGAGTACAGACACATTAGAGTTAGTTCATGAGAGAGCACAGGAATGTGACGTGACTTCCTCAATGCTGTGTTTAGAAAGCCCCAGTGTGGGAGATCACAGGGGCTGAATTCTCTAAAGCTGAAGCCCACACTGCAGATGGGATCTCCATTCGCTTCCCTCGCTGCACCCGCATTCGAGACGACAAAGACTGGAAGACAGCCACCAACCTCCAGCAGCTTAAGGTACATGAACACAGTATGTCTGCAGCACGTTCGAGAGTAAGCTCTGATAACAACCTGTATTTAAAAAGACAAATTTTGATAGCAGGGTATGTAGAGTAGATACCTGCTGACTGGTACCTATGGCGGCATGTTACATCTTCCATTTATTCTAGGCTCAGGCTGCTTGCTGGATTATTTCGATATGAATCTTATTCTTTCCTGGGGTGTCTCGAGTCTCTTGAGCAGTTGCGTTGTGCGCTGTCAGGAAAGTCTGTGCTGGCAGCTGGTTGTATCAGCTCTTGTAACCGCCTTCACAGTGAGGAATTTCCTTCCTGAAAGAGGTGACCTTTATTCTCCGAAGTGTTTATGGTCATTCGGCCTCCCATGAATTGCCAGGATTGGGGAGGCGTCTGGGAAGTGACCGAGGGTAGCCTGGCCTGGTGGCAGTGAGCAGGACCCCTGGGGCTGCACCCACCCCACACAGCCTTGACACCACCTTTACTGATGGGAGCCCCTTGGCCTGCTGCCATCCCCAGCAGCGCGTCAGCTGTTGATGAGCTCTGTTCTCAGTCTCGTTATTGTCGTTTGGGCTGTCTTCGCACTGCCTACAGGAATACTGGCAGCAGATGTAAGTGCTTGTTATGCCATGGAAGCAAGGAGTGATTCAGCCCACCTGCTCCCCAGCAGTCTTTCTGGCTCCCTGTGCCGGTGAGGGAGAGAGAGGTAAAACACGCTCTTCAGACAGACTGTTCCCTGCGCGAGCCGTGGGTGTTATTCATCCTTCGGGCTAGGGAGCCAGGCTCTGAAGAGTTAGCCTGTCTTGCTCCGTAGTACATCATGTGAGTATGGCTTCACTTAATGTCAAGCAGCTGCGTGGAACACAGACAGCTTGAACAAAGTTGACAGGAAAATGGCTACAAGGAGGTGCAGGAAGGGAAAGTATGTGAGCAAACACTTCGCGGGGGCGAAACCAACAAGGGGAGAGCATGCATTACGGCTCGTGTCTAATGTCAGAGGCTTCGCTGTGGCTAACGGCAGTGCTTTTTTCCTGGTGGGACAGGAGCTGTACCAAATCTCCAAAGAGAAGGCTGATTTCAATGTTGTTGCTGGGGAGGAGGATGAGTCCACGGCTGGCAGCAGTGGAGAGAATGAGGGAAATTCCAGGTCTTCCACACCACACAGCGCTATTAAAACTCCCCCAAGCAAGTCACCTGCTAAAGCCAAGAAGCCAGAAGGTAAGATGGTGCTCTCCAGGGAGAGCCTCAGGGTGCGTTTGCTGCGTTCAGGGCAGGCTGGTGTTGGAGCTTTGCCTTCCTCAGATGCCCAGAGATCCTGTGGCAGCTTTCATGTGCATGTCAGGGTTAACAGCCAAAGCTGTTCAGACCCTGGCTTTGGCCTATGTTATTCATAGCATCAGCCGAATAGCCAGAGCTCTGAGGTGTGCTGGGACCGAGAAAAGATGGAAACAGCACTGATGACACTGCTCAGGTTGGTGCTTAGGCAACTCATTTAGACAATAAAAGCTCTCCGAGATCATGTGCTGCCTAGAACACATATCCTGAACCTAGCAGAGTCTCATAGTTTGTACCAAAACTACCTTGGAGTGATTTCTCTGGCACTGCAGTCGCCTTTCATCTTGCAGATCAAGGTTCTTAGCAGAATGTGTAAGACTGAACAGCAAACCTGCTGCTTCCGTTCCTGCAGATCACATGCCCTTTGGTTAGACATTTTTGGCCATGAAGCAGTATTTAATTTTATTTGGATGAAATTCATGCATGTAATAGGGCACCTGGATGGAGG
Organism: Opisthocomus hoazin; assembly: GCF_030867145.1. Taxonomy (NCBI): domain Eukaryota; kingdom Metazoa; phylum Chordata; class Aves; order Opisthocomiformes; family Opisthocomidae; genus Opisthocomus; species Opisthocomus hoazin. The sequence goes on along the minus strand of NC_134433.1, from coordinate 10,367,246 downwards.
GGATTTCCAGGTAGTAAATTACAAAGCTGTGAAATGAATTTGATTCACTAGCGCTTTGTCGCTGGGGAATAACTTGAAGGAAATTCCTGAGCAGTCTCAAAAGGGCAGAGTGTGGTGACAGCAGGGAAGGAAGGTGAACAGCAGTACCGTGGAGATGAGGGCAGGAAGATGCCCTGGGCCATTTGCAGTAGAAAAATTTGTCTTACTGGTTACATTCTAACTCACAGATTTTCCAGAAAGAGGGGGAAAGCCTTTTGCCTTCTACTCTCTTCGCTCTTCTCCCCTCATTTTAATACACAACCAGTATCTGGACATAGACCACAAATGGGAAATGTTTTTGTTTTTAGAAAGCAAAGCAGTTATTGGATCCCCTCAAAAATCAGAGGAGAAACGAGGCGAGAAGAGAAAAGCATCTGAGATGGATGACAATGGAAAAAAGGTACAGACAGCTGGACTTTGGGGTGGGAGGAAGCTGAGGCAGTTTCAACTGTCTGCTCACTTTTGCCTTCCGTCTGGAAAGTCTTTGAAATCTTCCTACAGCAGCACCCTAAATTAAAATGAAATGTAACAGCAGAAATAGCAGCAAGCCCCCTTGCAAAGGAAGTGAATGGCCACAGCTCTTCTTTCCTGTAACCGGGTTGGTCATGCTAAAGGCCAGTGCTGTGTTCCCCCACCAGCAACGTCCTGCTCCGCAGTGTGCTGTGATTGCTGCACAGCTGCTCTTCCCGAGTGCTGCATGTGGAAGCGTTGGGAGCTCTACGGGGAGAGAACTGTCCTTTCTAGCTCATTGTGCAGCAAATTGTAGGAGTGAAGTAAGAGTCACTGAGCTATAATTTCCTGATAAGCCTGGAGTAGCTATTTTGATGTAAAAGGCAAGCGTCCTCCTGGGGCAGTTATGTTCTCCCACAAGAAACATCAGCTTGTAAAGACAAAGACATGGAGATCATGTTTACTGGACCACATCAGCATCATCACTAAGGGGAATATGGGGTAGTAATTCCCCTTAGCGAGGGAAGCGCTGGTCAGCTGTAACATCTGGCTTTCAGAGCGATCGTAGGGGTGCTGCTCCTGTGTATGATTTAATGGCGGCCCAAAGAGCAATTCACAGTTATTAGTCATGGGATTAGAACGATAACTTTGGGAACTGTGAATGCACTGGTTCATGCCTCAAAATTCCGTGTGATTTCCAGACCAGTGTAATGGTCTTCACCAACCTGTGCTTCTCATCCTCTTTCACAATATGCAGGTGCTGCTGGACATATTCACTGGTGTGAAGCTGTACCTGTCGCCCTCTGTGAAGGACTTTGACAAAATCCGGCGGTATTTCATAGCATACGATGGGGATCTTGTGCCAGAGTTTGACACAGCCTCAGCAACGCATGTGATAGGGGACATTGATGAGAATCCTGGTGCTACGCGTGTGTCTCCCAACTGGATCTGGGAATGCATCCGGAAACGGAGACTGGTGGCCCCATGCTAGCAGCGTGGGGCAGCTGACTTGAGATAAGAATTCCCTGAAGGCAACAGCTGAGAACTAGGTAGGTTGAAGAAATGGTGAGGTTCCTCTGTGGAGACATGGATAAAAATAAAATGCCCAAGTCCAGCAGAGGTAGTTATACAGATCCATAGCAACTGTATGGAATTAATTAAAACAACCCTCTGAAGAAATGTCACTGCTGAATCCATTTTTCTGCCCATAACGTAGACCACTGCACCTACCTAGGTGCTGCTTTAGTCTCCTTGGGTTTTTAAAGTTTGGGTATTTTTATAGATAAAGAAATAAAACTGAAGCAGTTTCTCCTTTGCTGTCAGGACTTTTTTCCAAAGGTTATTCTCTGCCTGGACAGGAAAACAGACCGTCAAGTTTGTGAAACTATTGGCTGCGTCGCCAGGCCCCTTTTGCTACATGGCTACAATTTACGTGAAGGACACGTGTCCTCCTCCTGGTTTGACTTTTCTTTCCTGTCTTTTAACATTCAGCACAGGTCTGATTCCAGTAGCAGTTCACACCTCTGCCCTAGGTTTCACATTAAAACTAGGACACCAAATAAGCTTCCGTTACAGCAACTGCTGTAATATTTTCCAAGCTTCTTCTTGGCGCATTTTTTTGCTAGAATATGTTGCTCACATGTTCTGCTATTCATGTTCCAAGTAAAAGCTGAGAAAGGAACTCTACCCCCTGGATCTTCTAGGGTGGTTGAGAGACCTCCTTAGCTGAAGCTGTTCAAAACTACTGCAAGTACTTGAATATTAATGAAATAAGGAAGGTAGGTTTTAGAAATAGGGGTTCATTTTAACTTCACTGCTTTGCAAATGACAGCGTGGGTTTGCTGAATACTCCGTGAGGAGGCTGACTGCATGTGTGTGTTATGAAAGGAACAGGGAGCTGACCGGCTTACCCTCGGTCTCAAGGGGGACAGAGTGTGCTCTCCCCTTTGTAACCTTCACAAAATTAAGGTTGTAATGCTAAAATGTTAGTGTTTGCAGTTAGCTTTTTTCCTTCAACTTCTTCTATAATTTTACCCCACCCTGCGATGATATTTAAGCACCTGGTACCCCAAGCCTTTTCTGGTCGAACTCAGAAGTAGCTGTAGGAGCGCTGCTTTCCCCATGCCTGTTGGCAACAGAGTCGGAAAACAAGGTTAACTAAATCACATTTCAACTTTATTATAAAATTATAAACCCAGCTTCTGTACCAAAACCTAGTAAGTTTGACCATCATAATACCAAGAGGATTTAATAGAGAATAACGTGCCATTTCAAGTAGAATATTAACTTTTAAAATACTTAAACTATGTACAGTGTACATAAAGCACATAAATATTTCCATTTACTTTATTAGTTCAGATCATTATGTTCTTTTGGATCATTAATCAGTTTCCTCCAGATTTTGATTTTCCTTTAAAAACAATCATACCCATAGTAGAGAAGCCATTTTTGCAAGGGAAACACTAGTCAGGGAAAAAAAAGGGGGAGGGGGGGAAGCAAGTCCTCCCTTCAGAAAGCCCATTTCAGAGGCATGGTGGGTATATCTCATCCCTAAAATTTCAGGCATTGATCTGCAACTTGATTTATCTGCTGTAGAAAATAAGCCTACCCTCTACAAGTAAAAGTACATCTGTCCACAGGGGAATAATCTTCCTGCTAACTTCCCCCAGCCCTGAGTTTATTGAAAAATACAACAACATGAATTTTCACAGTGAAATTTACTAAACGAGGCTGTTTACCACTTTGTATGTGTATTCCTGTACCTCTTGAAGAGCAAATAGTTACTGCTTACCTGCAATTTTATTTTTTGTTAACGTGCTGCATTGATATGTCCCAGTACTCTGCTCATGCTGGAAGCTGTTAAACCATAAGCCAAAGATTAGAGAACAACCTGAACAGACAAAGACATGAAACTCAGAATTTTTAGTCCAATAAACCTCAGCAGCTGTTGCATTTTTATGTAGTTCAGAGACCACCTCAGCAGCGCAGAGGTTTTCCTACCTGCTGAGTGACAGATTTCTTCATCTTAAGTGCTTCTGGGATTCCAGCTTGCAGAGTAGAGACCCTCCACTCCATGCCAATTGAGTTGCTAGTCATGCAATATTCCGTCTTAAAAGACTAGAGAAGCTTAATTTGCTGTTCACATATATTACCACTTATTGCAAAAGCAGATGGCTTTGGTGATCACTTCTGTAACTGCACTTCCACTGCTCCAGGAGCTGTAAGTGAACACGGGTTTTGTGCTGTTCCCCAGCTGGCAGCCGTGCAGAGATTCAGTCTGAACGCTAAGTGACCACCCCACCCCCCCCATAAAGGGGAAAGCGGGACAGGAAGAAACCTGCAGCAGAAGGTACTCAACTTCACAGATGACCTGCAATGAGTATGTCGTCCCACGGTGGCTGAAAACTTAAGGCATCAAGATTCTGAAACTTGGCTGTGTTATCAGCCAAATGGACTGAATGCTTGCAGGCCACTGAGGGAAAAATATGCCAGTTACAATGAGCTTCCAGATGAGCACACCGTTTGTAAGGAGACCTGTAAGGGCCTGCAACTGTCACATATCGGACCACAGAATCTCCTATCCACCCTCACAAGCAGAATGAGTACAAAATAAATTGCTTTTGATACACTCAGACTGCTTAACAGGACTGTAACAGTGAGCAAAGGGGAGGAAAGCTGATTACTAAACAAACAGAAGCATCTGCAATGATGATCGCTCATGTTACTGATGCAAGGGAGATGGAGTTTGCTTTCTGTCATGTCTCCCTTCTAAAAAGAAAACGTCACCCCTACGTGGGCGTGATTGTGTAGCAGTGGAATCCTTACCACTCTGTAGCTGGGTGTTTTCCTCACTAAACCCCCTAAAAGACTCAAGCCATGGATTTGCAGCTCCTTAATCAAGTGAAGCCAGTTCAGTTTAAAAACAATTGCTGGCATATACTGCAAGGACACCTGTGAAGTCAAAGGAATCAACAACAGTCAAGCCAGAGATCTCCCTCACGCTGGCATGTAAACAAAACCACCACCACACAAGGTAAGGCTGTGTGTTTCACAGAGTCACTCCCTTTACAATTTTCAATAATACAAAGTCCATCTTCAAAAAAAATTATACATTTTTCCACAATTGCATTAGGCTAGAATTATGCTTATTCTGAATATGGAAACCAGAGGCTGCCTGTCCTGCAAGCGCAAGAATTTAACATTCAATTAAAAAAAAATAAAAAACAACACAAAACCAGAAAACAAGAAAACAACAAAATTAACAAGCACAGTAAAATTTTAGTCTTTGAAAATAAAGTTGTTGCTGTGTATAGAGCCTAAGCAGCAACACAAACATCACTTTTTGAGAGCCCAGTCCACTTTCGATTTTTCTGAAGCCTCTGAATCTGATCGTTGTGGCGGGAAGCCAAGCATCCATCTCCCCCCACCACGAGTGGATCAAGTAACTCTAGAACGTAGGCTGTGAATGATGTCTGTGTCTGCTGCTGGCAGTGAGCTCCAAGGAGTCCAGGCACTGTGGTGTAAAGCACTATCGCGGGAAGCGCGCAGCCAGGCATGGCGTAAGAGCAGTTTTTCCCCAGGCTTCATCCTTCCCTCACTTTCAGCTCCCAGGGGGGTCCACAGCTGATCTCTGACCTAACTATTCGTAGCGATTTTGACCATTTCCCTAACAGCAGATGAGGCTTTAAGGCATCCCCCGTTGTCTTTGCACACACTTAGGATTTAAAGACGTGCACAGCCCTTATCACGTACTGCCTGCATATGGGGCATTCGCTCATCCGCTTCCCACATTTGGTGCAGGTGACCATGTGGCCGCATTCTAGCAGGACGCAGTCGATGGGTGCGTCCATGCAGATTTTGCAGAGGTTGTCCTCCATGCCAGGGAGCCCAGCACCACCTGAGTAAACGAGAGACCATGGTTTCCATGAGACAAAGAAAGCTATGTCGGTTTTGTGCAGTCTGTGAGCTGGCTTTATCAAAGGTTTTTTCAGACCTTCTGCACACCGAAAGTTGAAAAAAAACTTCCCCTGCGTCCACGCTGATGTGGATATATCTGCTCCGTCAACTGGCAAGGAGCAGAGAGCTTTAGCTTTCACATGGCAACTTCCGCGTGATGAAAACAGAAATACCACTGAGATTCTTAGCAATGAGGCGAATGAAGCAATGTGGGTCTCTTTTTCCTAAGTAACAAGCGATAGGCCAAGAGGAAATGGCCTGAAGTTGAGCCAGGGGAGGTTTAGATTGGGTATTAGGAAATACTTCTTCACGGAAAAGGTTGTCAAGCACTGGAACAGGCTGCCCAGGGAAGCTGTTGAGTCACCAGCCTTGGAGGTATTTAAAAGACTGCAGATGGGGAGCTTGGGGACATGGTTTAGGTTTAGTTAGGGACTTGCTAGTATTAGGTTTACGGTTGGACTCAATTATCTTATGGGTCTTTTCCAACCTAAATGATTCTATGATTATCACTTACCAGTTTGATCGTCAGTGTCAGAAACTGCAATATAAGAAAAGAAAGTTAGTTGGTGAGAATAAGAGAAGCTGGAAAAAAATTTACTCAAGCAGTACTATTAAGTAGGAGATGAAAGCCTTGAAGGGAGATCACTAAACCCAAATTGCATTTTGCTGATCTCCGTGCACAGGTTCAGGCTGATTCTCTGATCACGACAGGTTGGCCAACTGGCAAAAAACTTTCTCATTTCCTGAGCTTACACAATAGCTAACGCTTCACAAAGATAAGCGCCTATCTAAAGGGAATTCTCCATTTTTAAGACAGCCTTGGGATTTATGCAGTGTTTGTTCGGCTTTCCAGAACTACACTTTCAGGAGCCCCATGTGCCAGCTTCTTTGGAGTTACACAGTCTCGCCAATATTGTGGGGCACAGCTGAGACGCACAGGCAACAGCAATTAAGAGAAAAGGATGAATTCTGTCAAAAGCACAAGATACAATGAAAGAAAAATAAAAAAGCAAAGCGGTTGTCTTAGATCTTATATCATTTATAGAGGACAAAGCTTAGAGAGATGCGTTTAAGAAAATAATGCTACTTCAGACAACAATGAGAAACAAGCCTACCTATGAAATCAAAGTGTTAACATATTTTCTCTCGTAAATAATCTAGAAGTATATGTATTTTTTTAACTAATCACCTAGAACTGCAAACTGGCACCTGCAAGTCAAGCCAGATACATTCTCTGTCACACCACTGTCCCCTCGTCAGCCAGCTGCAGGCCCAGCAGGAGCAAGTAGTGCGCAGGAGGAACCCTCTGGTGATGAAGAGGAGAGAGTCAAACCGCAGGTAACCACAGCTGTTCCGCAGCGGGAGCCACCATCACGAAGCACTTGCCCACTCTGAGTTGCCCAGCTGCTTTTCCGTGGCATTTTCCTGCTAGGGCAGGGCATTTTCCTCCTCGCTTTGCCAGCTACCGCGAGTCGAGCTCACTTGAGCGCTTACAGCCGTCTGTCTGCAGTCGTGCAAGGGCTGTTCTGTGGGTGACGCAGCGACCAGCGCGATCTGCCACAGCTATGCAGAGTCCCGAGATGCAGGGCGTGCAGTTCTCATTAGCTGCTACTGCAGGGCAGCCCCTCTCCAAAGCTACCACAATGCTCTCCTCTTAAACAAGTACAAGCAGCGGTGAACAGCGTTTAGCTACTTTCACTCTAACGTGCATAACACTCCCTCCATTCCTCCCACTTGCAAGCAACAGAAATGCAAGTTAAGTTCTATTTCCTTCTGCAACTGTCCATAGAAAGGAAAAACCTGGAGGACGGGTATGTGCTTGCTAAGTTTCTTACCAAGATGTTGAAGGTCTTTCTCTTTATAAAGGCGAGTCACCCTCTCTAGCAGCTCCCACTTTTCACAGCAGCCTTTGTAGTTGACAAAGTTGCGAGCAAGGATTTCCTTCAGCTGTCGCACAGAGAGCGCATTGATGTCTCCGATGCTTGTTAGATCGGAGAGAGAAGCCTTCCTCCCCTGCACCAGGTTATCTTCCGAGTCAGTAGACTGAAAGGGAACAAAGAGGGAATGACGCTTGCCCTCAGCACCTAGCACTACTATTTAAATCAAATTTCAACATGTGCGCTAGCGGCAATTCGTATTTGGATGTACATACAACTCTGATTACTCTGTAAATTCCTTCATCTATCAGAAACACAACTCCTAGGATGGAAATAAAACATTTCTATTATGGCAGTGTCCAAGCAGCACCAGTTCTTCCTATACATGGAGGAGAAGATGATGCTAAAGAAAGGGCTGATTGGGTCTGCCAGTGGTCAGTCTGAATTACTGTTTAGGCACCCATCTCCCTCCAGTAATTATTCTGTGGTGTCACATACAGCCTAGAAAAACTGGTATTCCTTGTCATCTAATTCCAGACACACAAACCTGTGTCTCCTCCTCTGTTGGTGCTTCTGCTGCATTCTCAACTCCTGTCATACCGACTTGGCTTGGAGGCACATAACCATTTCCCTGGAAGAGGAAATAAAGCTTTCACCAGCGGCATATCTCTGTGTGTCCAAAGGGAAATACGCTTGATAATTCAGCTTTAACCGCAAACCCTGCCCACTGGACAGATAAACTGCAGCACAAGGTAAAAGCAAGGCACACTCGCAGAAGATAATTCCTGTGCAGCACTTACAACAGCAAACTTTAAACAAGTAAAACTCTAAGACAAGTGCAGCAGGACCTGACCCTTTAAAGCCCTGCTTTATGTAAACCTTGATAAAGTACTCATACAGTAAGATCCCACATGATGTCCTTGTGAGGCTGGATCAGGAGGAGACCAAATTTATACACATATATGTGTACATATATATACACACATGCAATCCTTCCCCGAAGCAGCTGCAGTGTACGACACAGTGTGACACCACAGCTCCGATGGCACATCGGCTATCAGCGCAAGGCTCTGTGTAAGACTCCTCTGTAACACAGCTCAAAGGCTACAGGTCACTTTCAGCGTCAGCATACAGGAACACCTCCCCAGGTGGGTTCTGGACTGGGCAAATAAGTGAAGGACCGGAAGCAACAAAGCTGGAGAATGAGAAGGGACAATTGCTTTGAGCACTTGATAAAATGAAAGGAAATGCACTGTAATCCTAGCTGACATGCCCTCAGCAGGGCATGACATTCCCCTCTGTAGTTTCCCTGCTGACAAAGGAGATGGTAATGTTACCATCCTACTTATCTCAGCAGTGACTTGTTAATATTTACAAAGCAAAAGAATAGCAATAATGATGAAAGAGCCTGAACTGTAGCAGAATGTCGTGCAAGTAGAGACAAGAAGCTGAAATATATCATGGGGCAGTAAGGGAAGACAATAGAGCTGAATTTGCCAGTGAAAATTGGAATGGCAATATCCAGAAAACCAGAGAATGAAAAGGCTTTTTAATGACTTGTCAGAAATGTCCTCCCAGGAAAACTCTTCTTTAGTACCAGATCCATCTGCTGAGGAAGCAGAAGGTACATGCACTTTCAGAGCTCTGGTCCACAGGGAACTAAAGACACCTATTAACTTTCTAATAGGATAGAAGCAGATGTCAAACACTGAGTAAACTTCCCATACCAGAGAGCAGGAAGACAAACAAAGCAAAGTCAATAAAAATTAATTAAGCTCAAATGCCCCTGACAAAGTTCGTCAGAACTGCAGGGTTCATCATAAGCTAAAGACTTAACAACAGGCTCGGGTGTTGCCTTGTATCGATCTGAGTGTAGAAGACACCAAAAACCTCACCCACCTCGCAATCATGTGTAACACCTACACACAATTGTCAGAAAGTTGACGACACAACACACAGCTAGACCTGTGCACCAGCGCAGACACCACGTACCAAAGGAACCGGTCACAGGAGCGCCCAGTGGCAACGGCAAGCGTGGACCAGAGCACCAGAGAAAATCCAGCTCAGAACAGTGATGTTGTTCTCAGAGTGAATGTTCAATATATTCAGCACTGCCCACCACGTTAAATTCCACCAGTGCAGAACAGGAGTGCCACATCAGAGTTGGTGACAGCAAGTCACAGTTTTACACAGCAAGACAGTGTAACATAACTCCTCTTACTTTCCTAATTATTCCATACGGAAGTGAGGTCCTCACTTCAAAATTAAAAACAAACCTGAGAAGTGCATGTATAAAATGCAACGGAAGTATTTTGTCATCTGTTCTCAACAGCAGCCCTCCTTGCTTTTTAAGCAGGCATCTTTAATGTAAAAATGTTTTGGCACCCTTTCTGCTTGAAAAGCCTCATGCAACATCTCTGTAGTTAATCCAAAAATAGAGATGAATGAGTTTGCAAAAGATACTTCTGGCTAGAGACTGTACCTGTTGGTGTTCCTGAGCTACTGAACTTGAGATGGGATCTGCAGACGCTGAAGACGCATCCTGTGAGGTAGAAGATGCTATGCTGGGTGGTGGGAGAATCACAGTGTCTTGCTGTCCAGAGGCACTACTATTAAATGGATGTGTTCTTATCTGATCTTCTTGGGTAACTGCAGGCTGCTGGCCAAGAATCAGAAATACCAGGTCCTCCTTTTCACGACACAGCTCTGTGGAAATCTCACGGAGTGCCAAATAGTCTCGCAGATCCTTCACCTTCATCTTTATCAACTCTTCCCGCTGAAAAGCTGTGGCTCGGAAGCGCTGGCAGAGGTGGCAGAGAAGGGGACCGCCTTCAGGCTGGTTGGAGCAGGACGTGCAAAAATTCTTCTTACAGTCCAAGCAGATGTGCTGGTAAAGAGAAGGGGAACAGCATCAAACCGATCCACCACGGCCTGCGACAGAGGTGCACAACAACCGCAGGCAGTGCTCCCATCTGGAAAGCAAAGTAAGTAGCAGCCTCTGTTAAAGCATGATCAAAACCTAACTTATGGGAAAGTGCCAAGTATGTTACTCATGTTCCTAGATAAGGAAAAAGATTGAGCCTATAAGCAGATCACTAGATTCCTCACAGTTCCCAAAAAAGCACTATTTATACTCCATTGACTCAGAATGAAGTAACTATATTCTTAAACAATTCCCTCAAATGACAGGAGTTTTCTGCACCTTCTTCTGGACCTGTTCATCCAGTTTTGGCCATAGATTAAATCAGGAGGTATCTATGAGGCAGCAGACTTTCAAGTACATTACAGCTAGCTCTGCACTGCTTTACAAAACAATGAAATATTGCTCTGTGCATTAAGAAAGCTCCAGCACTGGAGAGAACAGCTTAAAAATATTTCTCTATTTCATAAATTTAATGCTTGCTATGAGTGACTCCCTCCCCCTCCCCTTTTTTCCCCCCCTCCCATTTGTTCCAATCACTAAATGAATCTCTTTTTCACCGTAAGAAGAAAAGGAAACAGTAAGGCTTACAGTGTCTGACAGACATGAAAGAATTAAATATTTATTTATGCAGCAAGAATAGCCAGCTTATTTTGAAAATAATATGCACACTGTGTGCCAGTTAGGTGCTAGACAGAAAGTGTTGGAAGTTTTGGAAATATTAGGCCCCAGATGTTTAAAAGCTTTACAGATTAAGTTCTGGTTTTTAAGGTTTAAATTTTATACTGTTCTGGTGTCGTCACTCAGGGCTCAATTTTCAGAAGTTCCAAGCACTCACAAGTCCACGTTGACTTCAGCAGAAACTTCACTGCTCAACACTTTGGAAAGTCAAATTCTACATTTTCCAACAGGAATAGCAGCAGAACTGCCGCATTACGTGCCTTTTAAAAATTCCTGAGGGAAGAAAGAACTGGTTTCAGTGCTGGTTAAAAATGCTAATTCACAGTCTCAGAGAAGACAACCATCTCTATACGAAATGCTGACATCCTGACCCTTCACAGCTACGCAAGGAAAAATACACATGCAGAGCTGGAGAAGCAACAAATACAAACTCACAGACAAAAAAATAGTTTCATGAATTGCTTCTAGTGATAGAAGAGTATTTTTAGCTTCACAGTTCACAGACAGCAGATGTTTCTCACGTTTTGAAAGGTGTAAATGCATGACTTGTTTACACCAGCTCCTCCTGATCCCCTTTACAGCCTGGCAGCCCCCTTCCCCATGCACCCCCTTACAATTATAACCGACAGGCCTCTCAGACCCTCTAACAGACTTATGATGACAGTTAGTGGAAAGAATCCCAATTTCCTGCCTAAGCGTTTTAAGACATGAAAATTTCTACCACAGAGAGAATCTCTGGTCATGCAGACTTGAAACCTCATCTCAAAATTGCTGTCTGGGGGCCTGCCAAGTAAAAACAACTTTCATCAATCACCAAGCAAGACAGGAAGGGCAATCTCCACATACCATCCAGTTTTGAGACGTTTTCCTGAAATTGGTCATGATGAAAAACATTAGTATGTAACTGAGTTTCTTTGACCCTACAATTGCAGGAGCAACGCAGTTGCTCAGGGAATTTTGAGGGCAGAGGCAGGAACTACTGGGCATGCATGTGGCTGGAGGGGGGGAACGAACGCTCCACAGAGGCAGAGTGATGGAAAATAACCCCACTGGCGACACTTGCCCTCTCTCCATCACCCATCTCTGACCAGGGAGCAACCAGAAGAACTGGGGGAGGAGGAATAAAACCAAACCTCAAACAACCCTGCTTTACTCTGGCAGGGGGAAGCCTCCCCCGAGCTCTGCAGCCTGCCAGCCTGGCTCCAAAGGGAACCACTGTACGGCCAAGGAGCTTCCAGCCAGAAACCCCCTATCTGAGTACTTGCATGTTTAGATATCAGGTAACCGAGCACAGTGCAAGGGCTGCATTATCCAATGTGTTTTTTGCAAGCAATTAACAGTAACAACACGAGTCTGCCTTAGTTATCAAATGATACATTCGAGAAGTCAAAATAAAACCACGCCTGTCTCTAGCTTATCAGTTCAGCACCAGGATTCACCTTCAGAGAAGAAAAATTCCCCAGCCTGTATCTGAGCATGAAGTATTTAAACACGCACAGAACCTGCCTGCCACCTCTCAGCATGAAGCAGCTTTTACAGCTTCGATGCATTTGTTGAACTCTGACTGAAAAGGCACTGATTGAAGGCTCCGGACTCTTCAGAACAATTAGTTTCAAATGTTGTTGTAAATTCAAACCTGTTACTGAAAAGGTCAGACCACTTCTGAATGATGCTTCCTAACTGGCAGCACAATCCCAGGATGGTCAAACCGAAGTGCAATGCTTTAAATCAGAAGTACGTCCAGAATGGAAGCTGCTCCTGGTTGTCTGCTCTCGCAGCTAGTCTCCCAGAGATACAGGATGGGGCTTTCATACACTTGGCTCTTCTCTGTGCGCAGGATAAAATGAAGTAATGCCAACATTCAGGCTTTCACTATGGCTACTATTGTTCAGGGGTTTTTACTAATCTTACACTCTAGCTTGCCAGGAGCTTTTTCTGTAAGTACGCAAAGAAAAGCATCTTCCTGAAAATGTCAACCAATTTAAGGCACTGAAATCAGAAAATGGGGGAGGAAGGAATAACAATCCAACATATCACAGAATCACAGAATGTTCGGGGTTGGAAGGGACCTCTGTGGGTCATGCAGCCCAACCCCCTGCCGAAGCAGGGTCACCCAGAGCAGGCTGCACAGGACCTTGTCCAGCCGGGGCTTGAATATCTCCAGAGAAGGAGACTCCACAACCTCCCTGGGCAACCTGGGCCAGGGCTCCATCACCCTCAGAGGGAAGAAGTTCTTCCTCATGTTCAGACGGAGCTTCCTCTGCTTCAGTTTGTGCCCGTTGCCCCTTGTCCTGTCGCTGGGCACCACTGAAAAGAGTCTGGCCCCATCCCCCTGACACCCACCCTGCAAATATTTACAAGCATTTATTAGATCCCCTCGCAGCCTTCTCTTCTTCAGGCTGAACAAGCCCAGCTCCCTCAGCCTCTCCTCACAGGAGAAATGCTTCAGTCCCCTCATCATCCTCGTAGCCCTCCGCTGGACTCTCTCCAGCAGCTCCTGATCTTTCTTGAACTGGGGAGCCCAGAACTGGACACAGTACTCCAGATGGGGCCTCACCAGGGCAGTGTAGAGGGGAAGGAGAACCTCCCTCGCCCTGCTGGCCACACTCCTCTTCAAGCATCCCAGGATCCCATTGGCCTTCTTGGCAGCCAGGGCACACTGCTGGCTCATGGTCAACCTGTCATCCCCCAGCACTCCCAGTCCCTCTCCACAGAGCTGCACTCCAGCAGGTCCACCCCAAGCTTGTACTGGTGCATGGGGTCTGCCATAGCTTTCTATCAGCGGAGAGGGAAATGAAACATGCTTGGTTTAAAAGATTTTGTGGAATCAGTTTGCTGCAGGAAACCAAGATCAAAGAGTCATCTAAGAGAAGGAAAACACAAAAAAACCTCAGATTTTTGCTACCGCAATTAAATTTTACACCCTTTAAAGATGCTCCAACAGTTACTTAAAAGCATCTTCTGGAGAAGACGAGGCTGAGGGAGGACCTTATTGCTCTCTACAACTACCTCACAGGAAGTTGTAGCGAGGTGGGTGTTGGTCTCTTCTCCCAGGTAACCAGCGATAGGACGAGAGGCAGTGGCCTCAAGTTGCGTCAGGGGAGGTTTAGATTAGATATTAGGAAAAACTTCTTCACAGAAAGAGTGGTCAGGCACTGGAACAGGCTGCCCAGGGAGGTGCTGGAGTCCCCATCCCTGGAGGTGTTCAAAAAACGTGTAGATGTGGCGCTTCAGGATATGGTTTAGTAGGCACAGTGGTGTTAGGTGGACAGTCGGACTCAGTGATCTTAGAGGTCTTTTCCAACCTATGATTCTATGATTTGTCTTATAAGTACATGCTCCATTCAGATGTCCCCTGCCCTAAACCTTTTAGTAGATGCCATGTTGTAAGAAAACTAAACTACAATTATGATAAAAGACCAAGTACTCAGATGATGGTATCCATCATTCTGCTTTTTTGGGTTTGCTGCTTTGGGGTTTTTTTACAGCAACCTAGGTTATCCTCATGGTCACCTTACAGTCAGTGTGGAAGGAATTAATTTTTATCCATTGTATTAGAGTTCAAAGGTACTGCCTCTCCTGGGAGAGAATGCAGAGTTTTCCATGCTCTCGTTGCAGCAAAGTGAGATTTCATACACTTCTCAGTCCATATCCACAGCATTAAAGAATTAACACAGCTTACAACCATGTCAGTGTTTTATAACTTATGTCTTCAGTTCTCTGCTGGAGACCAAAGACTGACGGCCAAGCTCTGCAGCCGGCCTTTCCACAGCTGTTAAAGCTTTGCCACCTGTAGCTATCTAGATCAAGACTACCGCTCAGTCGTCGTGGTGGCAGAAGGAAGGTGGAATGAAGGTTTAGGAGCCCCCCTTCACAATCCAGAAGACAAACCTCAAACTCGTTTTCACTGACAGCCTGCACTGAATGGGAGCAGCTGGGACAACAGCACCCATTGTGCCCTGCTGCCCCAGTTACACCGACAGCCAGCTCCCGCAGGAAAACAGGGAAGTCTGCTGGGGGCAGAAACATCTGCAACTGCTCTGGCAGGTCCTCTGCATTTGCTCACCAGAGCTCTGCCCAGCCCCAATCAGTCAGTGGGTTTCCACATACCTGGGGCAGTACTGATGACTCCTATACAAGCAACTGCTTTAAAGACAGCTTATATTAGAACACATATTTCAGAAGACATCAGGAAAAATGGGACCATGGCTCTAGCACTGCTGCTGTATAACCCATACTTAACGGCATGAATTCTTTTCATTTCACAGAATTGTCTACATCCACTATTTGCTACTATGCAGAAGAGTAAGCACTGGATTCAGAGCAATTCTTATGGCAAGTGTTTGCAAAGACACATCACATTAATGAGGGCAATGTTAAAGACAGCACTATGTGGAGTCCTGTCCAGTGACTGCATCATTCCCAGCTGACCCAGAATCTGCCTATTGTCAGGAAAAGTCTGAGCGTATTTACATACCCAAAATATTACCAAAATTTAATTTTCTAGTGATTTCTGCAGTGGTAACATTTCTCAGTCCAAAAATGCATAAACATCCCTATTGTTCTGTGAGTAGAAAGCAACAGCCCTGCCAAGACTTACCATTTCTCCCATGAGCCAGCACGCATGAATAAAAAGGTGCAAGAAAGACCAACTTATTAACTTCCCCATCTAATCGAAAAGGGCTGTGGCCAAAATCCACTGCAGTTTTTAAGTTCTCACATTATTAAGGTCACTAACATGCTATACATAGGACACTTCTTAAGCCACAGAGTTTGGACTCTGAACAACTTTCCTCACTAAAGCATTCTTCAAGCAGCATTATAGGAACCACCATCCCCAAATAATGTCCCAGACAGGGTTTGCAGTCTAATTAAAAATTTTGTGGCAACAATTACTTTGGCACCTATAAGCTCAAAATGAAGTTTATAAACAAAATAAAATTGATTTATTTTTTTTCTTTTGGCACCGAGCATCAACAATTCTACACACACCCTCAATAAACTTCCGTGGCTTTTTAGTTTGAGCAACAATAGTTTGGAAAAGAGACATGCAGATCTTCCTTTACTGAAAGCACAAGCAGATTACTAAACCTCTTGCCACAACTTCTTTCTTTGTTTGTTTTAAAGGATATTAGTGTTTTTAAATAACAAATTCAAAAACTCATGCTCAAGTTAATGCTCCTTTAAATGATTATGAGCAGTTTGGCTTTCTTCTGTCAGCGCCTGGGAAAGCCAAGTCTACCGAAGGTTAACTACCACATTTCCAGTCATCTTTAACTACACCTGCTAATTGCGAAAGAATGACTAAAGACACAGACAGAAAGGCAAGCTGTCTTTTCCCATATGGTGTGTCCTCAAATCAGAGGCCTCTAACGGGCACCCGTTACTCTTCAGACTGGCTTTTTGTAATTAAATGAAAGTCAGACAGCATACTGCAGTCACACTGACCACTCCCCTAAGTCAGCAGTGCCAGAGACGACGCTTGCGGCTCACCTTCCTAGAGGGGTTCTCGAAGTGCACCCCACACGCTTTGCAGCTCTGTTGAGAAGCCGTGGGAGACGGGTAGGAGCTGTACCCGGGGTTGGTATAGGCTTGGGCTCTGGCTCCCTGCTGTGGCTGC
Organism: Opisthocomus hoazin; assembly: GCF_030867145.1. Lineage (NCBI taxonomy): Eukaryota > Metazoa > Chordata > Aves > Opisthocomiformes > Opisthocomidae > Opisthocomus > Opisthocomus hoazin. The sequence goes on along the minus strand of NC_134433.1, from coordinate 10,350,703 downwards.
GGCTGCATCTCTTCAGGTGAGCCATCCAGACAAAACCAATTACAGCAGCTTGCCCACATAGTAACTGGAAGTGGAAAAGATACACATTAGAAATGCCATGGGAAACAATCTGCCGGCGAAAGTGAGAACAAAGCATGAAATACATATCTAAATTTCCCACCAGCAGTTCATTTTTTGACAGCGTGTTCGTAAGTTTTGATCTGTCCTCTAACTTACAAGCACGTGCAAAAACCACACACCCAGCCTGGCACGGTGTGCCTTCGGTGAGAAAAGACATATAAAGTTCAGGATCGTTATTACTGGAATTTCTTAAGAGTTAAGAGATTACAGCAAAGATAAGATAAGATAAAATTTATGTTCCAGTTGGCTGTATGAGACTCTGTGATCAAGTTTGCTGTAACAGGCTGTCTTTATTCCACGTAAGCCACAATACACTGACTTTGGGTTTTGTGCATCGGGAAAAGCAAACAGCAGCTCAAATTAAGTCTCATACCTAATTTAAATAAAATCGGCAGCAAGATCATAGATTGCCATTCTTCAATTTTATTCTAAATCTGTCTACAGATTTACAGCTACATAGTTAAAGAAATACAACAGAAGACAAGGACAGTGGAGCCACTGATTCAACATACACCAGTTCTCAGCTGAATTTGCAGCATCACAAGGCTAAATCCCCACACAGCAAGTAAATGTCAGTAATGTAAGAAAAAAAATACTAGCTTCCAGTAGCTTACTTGGGAAAACAACTGCATCTGAGACACTCTTTTTTTAAGCCAAATAATTATATATATACACACACACACACACACTTACCTAAAATCCTCACAGTCCAGTGTAAAATGCACAGTTTTGGAGCCTTCTAAGACCACCCATGCAGCAGCACGCCAGAAACGCACTGCTATAAACTTGCTTTTGGGAGTTCACAAATCTGAATTCATCTGGGCATTCAGTTTCTAGAGCATACACCATGTGTCATCACTTACTGGTAAACAGAATACAAATTGCCTCCTCTGCATTTCTGCATTCACACTGTAGTTCCTGGACTGTGCTTCTTTTATGTCTTAAAAATCAGGTCCACTGTGGACAGTGTTCAGCAACTGCTCAATTTTATAAACTTCTGGCAATAAAACATCTCTCAGCTACACAGCCAATTCATTTCTTTCCCCTCAGTGAGCATTGCCACTGTAAAACTGCAGATTCCCAAGGGAAGAGGGCTGGTATCAGTCCTAAAGGTTATTTGGTATATAATATAATATAGCAACATACTGTTCTGTTGGGGTGGGGGGTGGGGGTCGTTTATTTTTTGGGGTTTTTTTTAAGCTATGCTAAGTCTTTCGGGTTGATGTACTTGAATTGGGAAGCTTTTGCAGTTCGGTGCAGTTCCAGTATTTGTAGCTTTAGTGGCATCTTTAATCTTTTCAAAATCTAGCTGAATTTGGCTCGTCAAAGTCACTGCTGTCACTGCAGTGGACAGATGCCTTTCAAAACCCACAATGGTGAGCTTACCAATGAACTCCACCCTGCAGGCTCAGCAGATTTAACGTTTAAGTGAAAATCTACAGATTGATGACACGATCAACAATTCTTAGCGCAGCCGATGTGCACAATGCTGTAGGGGAAACTGCGCTCAGACTGGCAACTGAGTCTCTGAGAACAGCATGGCAGCCGACAAACAGGAGCACCAGCTGGCTGACGGAAGGACAGAGGTGGCCAAAGGCAGGCAGAGACACACGGCACAAGACTATCATTACAGAGAGCTGTGATATCAAAGCCATCACATGCTGATTCTATCAAACACCAAAAATCACAATACTAAAGCGCCATCAGTATGTTCTCCATGCCCTGCTATCCTCTCACTGAGTGCTGACATAAAGTTTTGGCGGTGCCTTGACCATCCTCCTCCCACACCATTTGGAGCCGTTCTCAGACAGAACAAGCGAGGTGCTGTGCTTCCCCAGCAGCTTCGGGCAGCAAACTGCCGTGGCAGGAACGCGTGCGGTCTGCTCAGAGAACGCTCGGGACAGTCACCACACAGCAAAACAAGACCCTTTAGGCCACCAAAATCTTTGATTTGTGTGACATCTCTTGTACAAAACCTGGTGTCAGAAGATCATAAGCTTAAACACAGTTGTTATTTATAAGCATAAGCAAGAATCAGTGAAAAACAGCGCGAGGTCTTACTGACACAGAGGGACCTGAAGCCTGAAAGCATTAATGGCAGAGTGTCTCAGCCTAACGATTAGTTTCACATGCCACAGTACTCATCCTGTATAAGCAGGGGTAATTATCACCTAATAAATACATGGAGAGAAGCATTCCATGAACGGAAATAACATATAATCCATTTTTATTAGCTCTGCACTGCAATCAAAACACACGTTTTAGATATCATACACAAAAAACACTCCAATTTTCTTTCTGCACGTTAATTTTCAAGCAATCAGCCCCACTCAGAAGTTAACACATCCTTTCTATTACAAAAACCACTGAATTTCTATTTTAAACTACGCTGTTTGGAGATTTAATTTGTTCCCAGGAATTGCAAACCTAAACAACACAAAAGCTGCACAGTGAAACCAGTATTCACAACCTCCACAGCAGCGGAAAACTGCGTCCGTAGTGAAGTTCTCTTCCTGTTTCAAGGACCCCTGCAAACTGAAGGCCACCCACGATAACGGAATATACAAATACTACTGCCTGCCCCAAAAACTTTGTTTTCCTAAAAAAGACAGCCCACTCCTTCACTTGGGAACATTGCAACATGTCAAATATTGGGAAGAAAAACACAAGAGAGTGCACAAACCAGGATAAAGTAAGACAGAACTCAGCATTCAGCTGGCGTTGTAGTTTTGTGTGATTGCCAGGAGATGAAAAGGTTGACAAAAGGCTCAGATGTGGGTTTAGAAGAACCTTAATTCTGCTCATCCACAAAAGCATGGAAGGGAAACGTCCATAAACAAACAACTAATAACCAGGACTGTCCTCTGATCTGTAATGTTTTTCCAGAGATATTTCCCATCTCTAAGAGAAAGGACACATGGAAACACGACAGCCATTCCTACAACACAGGCACACTACTTCAACCTGTAGCACTGTATGGCAGGTTTTAATTACTTCAGTATCTCTACATGTAGGTGTAAATTTAAGTTAGGGCTTGTCTACATGCAGAATTTACATTGACAAAGATGCTTCACTGAAAATCGCTTCGTGCTGACAGTTGACAGCCACACAGAAGGAGAGCGCTCTCATTTCTCTGTCAGCATTTTGGGAGGCTGGTGGGTTCCTGCCAAGCAGGTACTCTGCACTGTGAGCAGGCATCCCATGTTTCTTTTGTGCCACTGTCAGCTCTCAGGCAAAGCGGGATCCTCCTCCAGGCACAGCGAGAGATCGAATCATAGAATCATAGGTTGGAAAAGACCTCTAAGATCATCGAGTCCAACCATCCACCAACGCCACCATTCCTACTCAACCATATCCTGAAGTGCCACATCTACTCATTTTCTATCTCTACTCGAGATACCTGCCAGCCAGCAACCATCGTCTCGTAACACAGCGCCCAGGTCGGGCACCTGGGCAATGCCGCAGCCTGCTCCAGCTGCGGCTTCGACTGCTGCAAGCGCAAGAAAAGGAGCTCACAAATGTTCCCACCTCTGCCCATGCAGTGGCTATCACGCTCTGCATCTCAGTCAATGCTGCCACAACTAATTCTGTAGGTATCTGCTACCATTTCCAAATTCCCAGGAGACCACAGTAGCTGAAAAGCAAGAATTACACTGTTGGTACCTGGAACACGCAGTGGATGCTGCGTGGGAACTTAAAAGGCTGCCACCAGTCAGACAAAGCTTTGCTAACTGGCAGCTACGCTACCAAGCAGACACGACAGGCTTAAGATGCTAAAACGTCTCTGTACCTGCCTGCAGCTGCACTAAGACAACAGCAAGAAATGCAGGTAAGATTCAGCAGCTGCTTCAAGAGGGATTTTTCCTCTGTTCTTTACAGCCTCAGTTTTAGGCCTGAGGAAATAAGCATTACCAGTGGGAGAGAACTCATAGTGACAAGCAGAATTTCACGCTGAAATTTCAGGATGGCAATTTCCTAGATATCTCCACAATGTTTGCTACAGCCTAACGATTCCCTTATTTGTTTTGTTACCCATTCAGAGGAATGTGGTCAGCACCATCCAGAAACCAATAATTTCCATAAGCAATGCTTTGACGGATGGGGTGTTGGCACAGATGTGACAGAGTTTGAGCATCGTAACTAGAAAGCACTGCCTCGTGTAAAGCCCGTCAACCCTTTGCAGATGAACGGCTGGTCTGCATGCAAGGAGCTCCCCGATGAAGCGACAAATAAATGCCCAGCCACAGAATTTACCAGCAGAAAGAGCTACTCCTTTGTTGTGCTCCAGGTCTCGGTAAACACTTACAGTTACCTGACTAGTAGTAACATGTTGGTTTGGAAAAGTTAACAGCACCGTAGGCTGCACGAATTCTCAAGCAACTTCTTGAATAAAAGATGTTGACTCATTGGCATGACCAACGTTACAGGCATTAGTAATATCAGCAGTCTTCATTATTCTTGGACATGATGCTCGTACCGGCAATGGGAGCCACAGAAAAGAATTGTTTCGACTATGCAGCTGAGCTTGGTTTTGTGAAACTGAAATCCATATGGCAGGTGCTCAGCAGATGACTTCTGGCAGCCAAACAGGACCTGCCCTAAATCCTAACTGCATCTTCTGCTTGGAGCATCTGCAGGAGCAAAGGGAGAAGGAGCTTCACCAAAGGTGGAGAAGCAAGATTAACCACTCTGTCCTGGACCTGCAGACACATCCACCCACACGGCAACCATCACGCTGGGCTTGGTTTTGGGAAGTGTGATTGTTTTATCGTCTTTCTTAAGTCTCTTGAAGGAAAAGCCAGAAGAAATCCAATGAACATTGGATGAGGGAGGGAACTGCTTGCCATGGTCTGTGGGCAAAGCAGTGCTAGCACACTACCACGCTCTGACGGACTGCTTTCAGTACGAAACTGTGAATGCTGTGAGTCTCTTCACTGATTTTAAACAGAAGAGTGAAATTCATTTCATCACCTGTTCATTAACATGTTCTATACATCACCATGAGTTTTGTATAAATTTGCAAGCGTTATTTAATTCCGGAGGAAATACCAGTGAAGTAAAAATTTTCCTCCCATACACTGTTAAATATTTGTAACGCAAGCCTGGATTTTTATACTTTCCATCTTCATTAAACAAACTGTTTGAACTCAGGTTCTCATGATATATGCAATATTAATGCCATAACCTTCGTGGCTGGAGTATCAGAGATCACTGTCTACATACAGGATCTACTACACATGCTTTGTGGATTTCTATCAAAGGGTAGGAAAACTGTGGTTTATGTTTGAATACAATATTTTCCCTTATTTTCCTAAGACTGCAAACCACGAAAGACTAGAACAAGCGAAAGGAACATCTCGTGATCATTGAGCTTTCAGCTCTGTATAATAAAGGTCTTGATGACTGTGTCTGGCTAGTTTTCGTGACTGCAGGAATTCGGGGGCTGGAACACAGTAGCAGCACTGAGACACTTGAGTTAAGGGATCAAAAGGAACTCAGCTCCCACAGGCAGCTGACTTGGCTCCCACAGGAGAAGTCACAGCAACAAATACTCCTCCCCTCCTGAGAGGCCTTCAGCCACTGGAACAGAGGCCTGGTGACCCTTGAGGCTCCTGCAAATGGAGAAGGGTGCCAAAAAGGCAGGGAGACACAAGACAAGGAGTAGCTTTGCTAGGGCATGCTTTTCTACAGCAATGCTTGCTCATTAACTGTCAGCTGCCCTCACACCTCCTAATTTAGAGGAAGGCTGTTCACCACAATGAGCTCCTTTTCTGTAAGCTCCCTGCACCATCAAGCTCCTCTTTCCACCTCATTCATCGAGAGGCCATCCTCCTTGGCTACTGTCTTACTACCTTTCACAGCCCCCCTATGATCCTGAATTGTCTTCTCCCATTTCTCAGAGGTTTCCACGAGATTACTGCGAAGCATCTCAGTCTTCTCTCTTTACCTTGCCCTCACTCTTTGCCAAACACCAGGTAACTGTCAAACTGCAGAATCCAGTAATGTCTATGTGCCTCAAGTACAGATGCTACACAGCAATGCTTATCCAACCCTTATCCACTGTGTGCCCTCCACAACAGCAAAGCCACATTCATTGCTAAGACACAACATTCAAGGCAACACACCAAGACTGGGATTAATGCTGTTCACAAAAGCAGTAGCTTCTGCCATTTCTAGCAGCTTGAAGATCACTGAAATCTATTCAGAACACCAGAAAAGGGCAGTCTGGCTTTAAAATACTGATGTCTTGCTAAAGTACATTTAAAATTATTATTTTTGCATTATTATTCCATACTGTATCCCCTGCAAAATTCATCAGAACCCACTTTCATGAATGCTGTTTTGCAAAGATTGAAGTATTTAATGAGTTAACCATCTTGGTTCCTCATTAACAGCATTATACAGTTGCTCATTTTTACAATGTACTTTTTTATTTAAGTAAACCTGCACTGATAAGAAATGCCTTGCTAAGATTAGTTTCACTAATAACCTACCACTTACAAACTGAATTCACAGCTTGCTTGGTCAAAAACTGGTATTTACTTGGCAACAGAGCTATTGAATAATCTGTTCAAATGAGATTTATGCACGAAGTACGATTTTTATCAGCCTGTGTCACAGTCACACAGACCTGAATTATGACAAATGGGAGCAACCATATGTTGGGACAGGTGGAAAATTCAGCAAATTAGCCATTGGCAGGAAGGACAAGGGAAGGAGGCAGGCTGCCAGTCTGAGCACGACATTTGCAGAGGTGGTGTCCTAACCAGTACGAAGTGTAAGAAAATGAAGAGTGGGGACCAGCCCTGGCTAGTCACAAAGCCAATAAATCTGATTTGCTATATACAACAACTGGATTGAACACATTTTTATCTAGGGATATTAAAAAAAATGGGCTTATGAGTAAAAGTACTAGTTCACATGTGCCAAAGGTAACAACATGCATACTTTGCAAAAATACATAAATAAATATCAGCACAGCTAGAAACACGAGTGTTCAGAGGGGAGAGAGACTGGAAATTTGGTATGGAGGGAGGAGACATTTTTCTGTTTAGTTCTATGCCTTCAAAACATCTGGAGACACTTCACAGCTCTAATCACGTAAGTATGCAATACCAATAATCTTTACGAAGACAAATATATGATTGCTCACCAGCCTGATCAGCAACTTCAATGTCAGTCTAAGAGTTTTTCAGGTGAGAAACTGGCCAGCTACAAAGGCAGAGGACAGAGCACTCAGGTCAATCCGTGCCGACCACAGCCAGAACACGTCGTCCAGGTTAGTTTCTGTGGCGTCTTGGTCAGGCTTCTGTGCACCCAAGAGCACCTACGCTGTCGGGCACATCAGGGCTAGCAGTTGCACTTGAAAAGCATCTGCACACTCACGTCCGCTGGCTGCTTTCGATGGACCAAGCAGGCTGATACCAGCCCCCTCCATGCCCGCACGCTGTCTAGACCTTCCCCGTGGGATGGGGACAGTACACGGCTGGGAGGCCAGCTTGTGCCTTCTGGTAATCCAGCTTCAGAACCTCTTTAATACAGCGTGACGCTTCTCCACCTCGCAGATGCCCTCAAAAGCCTCTATGTGTGGGCACTGGGCGTCTCGGAAGGCAGGAGACGCAGCACATCGCAGCACGTCCAGCCAGGAGCCAGATCAAGGAGCGTGGCACACCACTGGGTTCAACAGCATGCGCGCTTGCTGGGTGCGCTGCTCCTCCGAGCGTGCGAGCCCAAACGAAGAGAACTTGGCTGCGCACCAGCATTTTAATCAAGGAAGTGACATCCATTTACCACAGAGCAGAAAGTAAACAGCATAGGCCGTTGGGGCAGGGTCCAAACCAGCGCAGGAAAAAGCTGGAACGGGGCCACGGTAGTTCAGCCCAGAGACAGCCACACACAACCTCACTGAAATGCCTTAAATTATTGCTGATTCCGAGAGAAGTACCAGAGTAACTTCCTAGTTCTGTGGTAGAGAGGAAACCATCACGCAAAGACCCTTTTATACTGCTATAACCTGGTTTACAGTGGAGTAAATCATTTGCAAAGTAAGCCCTCAGAAAATTTGCTTAAAAGAGAGGAGAATTAAGAATTAGAGTTCTGAAATACATGAAAAAAAATACAGTGGGCGTTGTAAGCACATGTTGCAGCTTTACCAGTGTTTATCAGCATGCTATGTTACAAGTAATTTGCAAGCTTACTCCCAGCAACACTTGCCAATGTTCTGTTTGTTAGAAGATTGACAGATCTTCAGTGGAAGTGCCTTTGCCCATCAGCAAATCCCCCCAATACTCTTACAAGCACAAGGACCTAAGCTTCAAGCACCTCTTTGAAACTAGAGCTGCAAATTTCATTTTAAAATTGCGAAAATATTTTTAGAAGGCTGTGTGCTTTACAGAGCATTGCACGGGAAGCTAACTCCAAAGGCAGAAACAGAAACCCTCTCACTTGACTCCCAGCTTTGCACCTGAATTACACACTCAACACTCGCTCGCTTTCTTTCTCCTTCGTAGCATCTGTAAAACCAAACGATTTTTCCCAATTTTAACATGAGAAGCTTGGAAATTTTGTTTTGTTTTAAAAGGAACCCAGTACCTGGGGTGTGTATTATTTCAATATAAACTGTTTATTTTGACCTAAAATTGCACTTTCAATATTGAAAAATATTTAGATAAAAAGTTCTTCTTGCTATTAAGCGTAATTAGGTCTCTAGACATCTGCCAAGATGGAAATTCAACAACAGCCTTTTTCCTTTGCAAGTCAATGACATTCTTCCAGCGAGTTAACACAAAAAAAAGTGATTAATGAAATCATGTGACTAGTTTTAGAAAATTATTTGTCTTACCCAGTCTCTCTTAGTTCCTTAGCCCCATACTTCTTCCCAAGTAATGTGCTGTGGCCTCAGATAGGCTCACTGTGACGCTCCTCCTATGCTGGAAAACAATTTAAAAATCCAGTGCACTCTTTCACACTAGTACGGTATTCATCAGGAAGACAAAATTAAGTCCGCTGTAACACACAGCATGAATCAGGTCAGAAAGAGAAGAAAGAAAACTCTGGAGAAGTAGATTCCAGAGTACTCCGTTTTATCACCATCCCCACCCTCCTAGCATCCCTCGTGGGTGTACGTGTGTCTTTATCCTTTGTCCCACACACAAAACCAGCAGTGACAGTGGAAGCTCTGTCAAAACTTTAGCAATGTGCAGTCCAGGAATCCTCAATCATCACGTACCATTTCAATCAGTGCTTTTCATTATGGGGAAAAAGGTCAACACTGGCTTGCGCTCTGATTTTTTTTCTCCATTCATTCACATCATCACAGATCTTCCTTGGATTTAGTTTCAGCCCGCTGGGTTTTTCAAGCAGTGGGTAGCTGCTAAAATTGTAATTGTAATATGTAGCAATAAATTGCTAAACGAAAACCTACAAATTTAAATAACTGTGTACCTTCCTTAACCAGCTCTGTTCAAGGGAGGTCGTCATTCCATACTCCCCAGACTTCATCTCCAAACCCACCTAGACCACTCTTCAGTGACAGCAGGCGCCAATAGCTGGGGGAGGTTAGCTGGATCTGTGCCCACCTGAAAGCCAAAAATGGTCCCCAAAGGCACAATGTAAGCTTTTCAGGGAGTCTTCCTCCTCATAATGCTACAAATACCTCGCTCTCTTTGCAAATTTTACGTTACCCAGAACAGAAAGTTGCTCAAACTGAGTTTCTGCTGCACTGCATAAGACTGCTATGAAATAAATGACTTCAGCATTCAAATATTACAAACAAGCAGGAGCAATTCCAGAATTCAACAAGCGACTTCAAGGGAACAGCTTTGAATCACTTCAGCTTTCACCATGGAAGAAGGTAACACCACTGCTGGATGGCTTTAACGATACTCTTCTCCTAAATGGGTGGAATGCAGGAAGCTGGAGAATAAGGGGGAGGAGAAAGGATGTAGGTTTGTATTTTCATCATGTCACTAGAGCACCCGCTTCAGATGAAAAAAATATCAAGCTGTTTCTGTTGAAATCCTGGGCCCAAGAGGCCTGTGATGACAGCTGCACATCTTGTTTCATTGCAACAGGAGGTTTCTCTCCAACTGCATAAATTACATCTTCACCAACAGTTCATCTTTGGAATGAAGCACAGGCATAGGAGGGCAGTCAAACGGAGGAGAAAGAGAGGCCTTATCCCAGACACAGCTCCTCAAACTTACAAAAATCCTTACCCCAATCTACAGAGGAAGGTAGGGACACAGAAAACAGGCAGCATCTCACCACAGACTGCAGCGATGTGCACAGAACTCCCCATCCCACCTGGTGTACAAAGATTCAGAGAGCTGAAGTGCCCTAAGCAGCTGTTCCCAAAATAGAAACAGTTGTAAGCACAGTCTTAAGTCTTGCAGTGTTACTCATCCAACAGCTGAGCTTGGGTTGAAGGTGGTACAGTCTCAGCACTCAGAATTCCATTAAGTTTGTCTGAAATTGGGATTGCAGCTGGCACTAATGCTCTAAAGACACCGCTGTCTCTCAGACACCCAGAATCCAGAGTGTTTGCTGATGAGCTACAACACCAGTTGGAAATCCCATAAATTACTTTTCATGTCAAGCTTCAGGTTTATTTTTTAAACAGTAAACTTCTAAATCTTTTTACCCCCCTCAGAAATCAAAAGGTAGCCTCAAAATTCCTCACACAGAAAACCCACTCTCCTCTCCACCCCCCTCATTTCAGGAGCCGTTAGTGGCAAATCAATAGAAACCCCAAGGAATTCATACATGTGGAAAAAACGCACATTCAGATCGATGATGCTGCAGTAAAATTGCATGCAACAGAGATTTGTGTAGACTGGTAGGCAACCTCTAACCTATTTAACTGTAGCCTGAAAAAAGAGCATTCTTATTTGGCTAGACCGAAAATGATCTGAATGTATATAATTGAGGCACATCATAACAAGTACAAACACTGCAGACTCATTTCTCAGCTATGCCTATTCCAAATTAATCTGAATTCAAATCCAAACTAGGTGCTGAAATAGAATAAAATGCAATTGTGTATCATCTGCTTCGGTAGACATATACAAAGACCAGCACATACGTCACGTCTGAAATGGTGTGGAAAGCTCTGTGCTCCCAGACTGCAGAAATCCTTACGAGTTTGTCAGCAGTTAAAGGAAGGTCCAGGATATTGAATATAGCACTGAAAAGCAACAAACCCAAATAGTTCTGCTACTGAGACAACAAAAGGTACTGGAATAAAAAAGTCAGTTTATTTATGGCTTAGCTACCTCACCTGCGAACAAGGAAAAATACCCCACCCTCATCTGAAGTAAGTTAGTACAAGTGAAAGTTTGAGACTCTGAAGTTGTACTCTTGGAGCATTTCCATAAATATTAACTATTATTTTTGTAACAATCTCCATTTAGCACTGAAGTGTTTGAAATTCAGAATTGCTTATATACATCCCTGGATAAGAGCTTGAAAACTCAGGGAAAGTTCAAGCCTCACCATCCAGTGCCCATCAGCAGGACAAGCATGAACTACTTACAGCATTCATGGGACGGACGTGAAAAAGCCCATTTCCAGCCACCTACAGTATTTGTTTCTAGGGCTGAAAGATTCCAAACTGGTTGCTTTATGACTGCCCTTGTTGAATTGCCATGCCTCCCTCCTTTGTCCAGCCTCAATCTCTGCAGAACGTTAAGGACCAGTAACCCCAAAACAATGCAGACCGAAATCTGGGCTTTATTCAAGCTGAAACAACAAACCCAATATAATCATCTCGTCCTGTATTTTTGGTTACTGCGTTGAAGGCTAACGTCCCTAGGACATTCAGAGACTGAGAGGAGACTAGGTACGGACAGCTTCAAAACAGCCTTTAAGGACCTGCACCTTCTGAATTCCCCACCTTTGTCACGAAAAGGAAATTTCCCATATATGGCCCAAGCAGACTAAGGTCACATTTCTGTTCACGGCTTTTGGCAAGCCCAAGCATTCAGGCATCATGAGTCAGTGCTCCAGAAATCATTGGGTTTTATAAACCAATAAATCTCTTTCACTTTGTTTTTTTTTTAAGTTTGCCTTGGGATTGTTGGGGGTTTTTTTCTCAACCTCTGCAGTACACAGGCATCATCACATTTTCATTTTGCTTCTCTGTAACTGGGAGGGGCACTTTTTTCTATTCTGGGTTTGTTTGCTGTGTAAAATGACAGACAAGATTTTCATATTAGACTAAATCCTGGCACTGGGGCACTAAGAAAAAAAAACACCATACCAACTATCATGGAAGTTGGGAACAGATACTATGCCATCTTGTACTTTCACATGGTCCTGTAACAACAAAGAACACCTACTTTTTAAAATAAAACGTCAAAACATCTTCACTTCTGTTCTCAGATCCCAAACAAATAGTTCAATGTTTCAGCACAAGCAGACATGGCTCCTGCTGCCAGCAGCTCCCTGCGACACACTCTTTTCCACCAATAACCTCATAACATCAAGTTTCTTCCATTTTGAGTTCTACATTTCTCAGTTCAATAGTTCAGCAGAAACTGCCCCATTTTTGATTACACACACAAAATCTCACACCACTTATTCCTATTTTACAAAAAGACCTGATATGCAACAAATTCCATTGGGTAGTTACTTTCAGGTTAGTAATGGGATAAATTAATACAGGACGATTGGGGCTGAGGGTTTTTGGTTTCAGTTTCTAGCTCTGTTACAGACGCTCTGTGCCTCGGTTTTCCGTATGTAAAATACAGATAATACCTCACCAGGGAGGGGAATCAAGTTAATATTTCATTTCTTCAAAGCAGTACTGGAAGCATACTGGAATTAAACACTTTCAGAGAACTATCGCAGCTCACAGAAGTAAGGCACTTCAAGGAAGAAATGCTTACAGTGAATGACCTCCCTGCACTTTTGCAGAGCATCCTAACAATTTAACATTAAAACAAAACACATAAATACTGAAAAAAGGGACAAGACAAGATGATTTTGAGGCCCACTTTGTGTTTCACACAAGTGCAAAAGACAATGCAAGTCCAGTTAGTTTTTTGGTCTTTTTTTGTTGGGGTTGGTTTGTTTGTTTCAACTCTTTACTATTTCACAGTGAAAATTATGGTAACATGCAGAATAAAATATTGCTCAAAAAGTTTGGTTTACTTAACGGAGCATTTTAACTTAAAAAAAAAAAAGTATCATCGACAAACGTGGCCTTGTCAAAACAAAAAGACAAAAAGAGACATTCTTGGTACTTGAGACAAGAATAACGTCTGAAGGAGGCAGCACGCTATCAAATTGTGGAGAAAAACATCTAGGATTTTAGATTTCAAATCTTTTGTGGATGTTGTAAAAATTCCCTTTTATTTAAAAGTTCAGAAGGTTCAATAAATATTTTTAGACTGTTTCCTCCATGATCCAGGATTAAAGCTGATCAGTGAAGTGTACAGTAGACAGTAATAGTTTGTATCCTTTCCTACACTTCTCTTTTTATTAGGGGAATTTTTAGGAAATACTATCACGTATTACAGATTTAATTTCAAGCTTGCATCTGCTAGTCCAGGCAGAGCAATAAAAGCCTTAGCTTGTATTATTAAGAGCCACATTCAGAAGTAAAAAAAACCAAGCTTAGGCCTCCATAACACTATCTTACTAAGTTACTTAGGCTTTGAGCAGACCACCACATGGAAAACACTGACAAAGAGACAGGATTCATTCCAAGAGCGATCATCTTACTTTGCTTAGACAAAGTAAAGCCTTTCATGAATTCCGCTTGGGTTTGGCCTACACGCTGTTGTATGAAAAGGCTTCATTATATGCAGTTGAACACATTGTTTGAAAATGTGATAGACGTGGCATTTAACGCAGCAAAAGGCGAACAAACTAAAACAGTCATACTGTATTTAATGTGCTAGATATTATCTCTAAGACAGACACATTTTGAAAATCTTGAAATGGGTTTTCACCCATGGAAGAGTTCAGAGATGCTGTCAGCACCATTCATGACTATCAGATAAAGCTATTTGCAGATTTAAGATGTCTCGGCAGGCAGACTTCGGCAGATAAAAAGAAAGGCAAATACTTTGGTTTTAAGTGCGTTATTTTGCTATACACAAGTAGTCATTTACTGGAGCTTTGAATTCCAGCTGCATGCTTTACGCACATTTTGTAGGCACTGCAATTCACCCCTGAAGCTCCAGCAGCAAGCTGAACAACATATTTCAATTCTTTTCAGGAATTTCTTACTTCACTCAGAATGACATTCTTGGTTTAGTTATTTCCATTGCAAAACCTGTCTGTGATCTGTCTTCAAGTCAGAGAAGTAAGTAACAAGAAGCAAGAAGTATAAATAACAACAGGAACAGAAAGAACAAGAAGTTTGTCAAAAAGAAGGTTGAGGGGTTTGGCTTTATATTTATGAATTACCTGCGTCAACTCCTCCTCGCTTCTCTTCTGCGTAAGAGCGATCTTACTCCTCTTACCCTAGAGCCCGCTGCACAAAAAGGTGCTCAACGACAGACTAGGCTTGACTAACCTGACAGGGAAACACATGATCGCCCGCAACAACTGATGCGGCTTTCAGTCCGAGCAACGTAAGGTATGAATTGTGCAGGTATCAGCCTCTGACTGGCAGAAACCGGTGTTCTGAGCTCCGAGAGCACAAATCAGTCTCTCTAGAAACACCAGCTTCAATTTCTACTTTTTTGATTATGTAGTCAAAAGGGGCTTTGAAATCTACACTTTAATTGGAATTTGAAAAATAAACTGTTTCCAAACTATTTTGCAATGCTTGTGTAATGGCCTCAAGACAGCCAGTCCCTCGGACAGCTGTGCGACTGGCCACAGAAGCTGCATTTTAGAAATCGCCCTCCTTTGGAACAATTGAAACTTTCTGCAGGACAAAGTCCGCACACAGAGAGCAGTGTTTCGCTGCAAGCACACAACAGTTTCATTATTGTTCAACTACCAAAAACCAGCTCCAACAATCTATCAAGCTTGACATTTTATCCGTTTCTGCTGCTAGCCCAGAATATAGGGCAATATATAGAGAGAGGTTCAAGGATTCAGTAAGAGATGTTTTGTTAATGAAACCTTTCCCTTATTTTAATGATTAATTTGCCATTTTTAAAACTAGTTCAAGAAATCATGGGCCTGCTTGTC
The DNA here is from genome assembly GCF_030867145.1 of Opisthocomus hoazin. Classification (NCBI taxonomy): domain Eukaryota; kingdom Metazoa; phylum Chordata; class Aves; order Opisthocomiformes; family Opisthocomidae; genus Opisthocomus; species Opisthocomus hoazin. The sequence continues at coordinate 10,335,433 of NC_134433.1, read as the reverse complement.
TTCTGAATTATTAAATCCAAGTATCTATAAAGAAACTTACTCCAGCAGCTGAATAAAAGCTCCATTTTAAGTTATGTATAAAACAAACTCAAAGGTAATCCTATAGTGAAGGGATTCCTCACTGCAACAGAGCAGCAGTACCAGCTGCAGTTCCAGCCCAGCTGTGATTATTGTAACACCAAACTACAGCAGAGCATTAACTTGCTGCTCACCAACCCTCCCATCGCGGGAACGCCACTGCTCAGCAGGTTTCCAAGTAACTATTGGCTCAGGCAAAGTCCTAAGAAGCACCAACGTGTTCACGGAAGAAAACTTATCAATGCATGATGCAAGCTCGCGGAGTACGGCCTCAAACACAACGCTGGAGAAATTGTTCATCTGTGGGATTCTAACAACCCAAAGTAGCCTGGTGAATGAAACGTGGAAGTCATTCACTGACGCCAGCAGTAACTGCTTTCTAAGCAAGATATTCTGACATGAACAAAAAGTGGCATCACATCAGTTTCACTCTGGACTTCCACAGGATGCAATATTATGGTTTCTGACTCATTTGGGCAGCAAGCCAAACCTACACAAGCTCATGCACACGGTAAGGGGCATTGATTCAGTGATGCTGCCTGTGACACTGCAATTTGAAGTCATCCATGTGTATATATAGAATATATAATTCCCAAAGGAACTATCCTTCTGCAGTAGAGGTTACTATGCAACAAGGTAGTCCCAAAAGAGAGTATTTTAAATTTGCTTGTTTAAAAATCTCACATCATCAGTCTGGAAGCTAAACTAAAAAGATTCAAAGCATATGCTGCTTAAATATACTCTAATATGCATATCCCACAACCTCCTGAATATAAATAAAAATGTGTCAGCATAAAAAAAGCTGATGTTAAATCAATATTTTAGTCTACACTGAAATACAGTGTGGAAATTCCTAATCCAAGACTATTTGGCAGAGAAGCCAGAAGATTTTAGAGAAAGAAGCCTAATTAATATTTTGGAGTAAAGTGAAAACCTCAAGAGCAATTAATGTGAAGCATTCATCAATTTTACAGACACCAAGAAGAATAAACAGTGTCTCAGAAAGCAACAATTCTTTTTAAAGAAAAGTCCCTTATGGGAACATAAATTTAGAATGCCAAAAAAGGCTTCAGGAGGTTAGAATAAGCCATCTCAGTTCTGAGGAAACCAGCTGAGAAAGAAGGGAAAAACTAATACAAATTCTGAATTCTTGATCTGACAGTCATACTCTGTTTCTTAAAGAAATATGCAATTTTTCAACCTTGCAATGTTTGAAGACTGAATAATCGACTTTGGAGGGACATACCATCAGGTGCTTAGAAGACTCGGCATGCAGAGGATTTCTGTTTCTGACATCAATTCAGCGGTGATGTGAGTCTCCCCACCTGTGAAACAGAGATTACACTTATTGATGATCCCTGCAAAGTGTTCTGTGCTCCCTGAATGCCAGCTGGTGTGAGTTCAGACCACTCATTTCTGGCTTCTTGTAATGACCGTCCCCAGGAAACAGAGGAAAACAAGCTTGATACGGGGTGCAACAGACAGGTACTATCAACACTAATGACTGGAATTACTCTGAGGAGCAGGAGACTGGCTGGGGTTTCGCAATGGACATGGGCATTCTGGGGAGGGCTGGAGAAATATTTGCACCACGTGAATATGTTTAAGTGCAGAGCACAAAGTGCAGGCAGATAAACAGCAGAGTCATCGCAGCGGTGCAGACCTCGCCACAGCATTGACCGTAACACTTCCCCAAGAAGTCAGATCAATACTCCAGTATTTAGCCCACAGCAGACTGCTAGCAGTATTCAGGTAATTTAAAGCAATGCTATGCTTGCAGTCAGACCTCAGACTATAGAGAAGTACTGAGTTCCCTTGGTTTTTACTACCACGTACCAATAGGTCCTCTCTTTTGCTGGTCAGCACTGGTTCATGCGCAGCTGTGTCCAAAAAAGGGACACGTGCACACATTACACACATCTCACACTATCCTTCTGCCAACAAAGTGTTTTATGAAGCACCAAGTACTTGGTTCAGCATACTTTCTAATTTTTTACCTTTCAATTAGGCTCTGTATCCCTCAAGACTGGTCAAAGGCTTTAGAGAAGAAATGCTCCAAGATGTCCTATGCACATATGAGAATGCACTCTTCCTGTAAGGGACGGGAAGGTAGCCTAACCCTAATTAAACACAATTTTTCCTACATATATTACAGTGAAACCAATGCACACGAGACGAGGACAGCATTCTCCCAGGCTAGACGCGAGCACACAAAGCTGCAGTACTGGGACAGACACACAGCCCGTCTAGCTCTAGGCGAGTCAGAGGCGGCTCACGGACATAAGAACACCACAGCAGGCGACTGTGTGAAAATCTGCTTACACCCTTCCACCACGTAAAGGCTGGGTCAAAGTCTAAAGCACAAGTTATAATAACCCTTCTATATATAGCACTGGAGATTCAACTCAAATGGTGCTCTAGCCTGATTGGAGAGTTTACAATCTACGTTGTTATAAACAACAAACCATAGTACAAAGTTGCACAACAAGTGAAAATTACACAATTCTAAACAAAACAAAATAAACAAAAAAAACCCCAACACTGAAGTCAGCCACAATAAAGAGAAAACTGAAGGCCTGGAGAAAAGAAGATAGATTTCGGTCATAAACTTAACTAACTAGTGACCACCAACCCCAAAATGCAATTCAGCTATATTATTGCTTTGTACTCTCATTGCAGAGTATTGCATTCGGCTCTCATTTTAAGCTGACTCCGAAGAGCCCAACCACATGTACCTGCCAATGAGAAAGACTGAGCCTCACTGAAAGTCAGCCTACTTTTTCTACCCTACAATTAAACACAGTATTTAAATGAGGGCTTTAAAACTAATCCAGTTCAGCAAAAACTTGAGCAATTAAGCATTAACCCATGAACACCAATGTCAAGGCAATCAGCTTTTAATTAAAACTTCAATTGCTACCAGCCGTGGGGACACACAAACCACAGAGTGCTGCAGCCGGGTAACTCTGCACTGGGATTCACACCAGCAGAGAGGATTGCCCATGATGCAAAACATAGCAATAGCCTAATTAAATGGCTTTGTTTCATTAGACCCAATTGTTCTACCAAAAGTAATTATGTTCACAAAGAATGAACACAAGATCCCCCTCCCCATCGCTGTGAACATGAAATGTGTTGAAGAGGTATCAGTAAGAGAGATGGCAGTAGGTAAATGCAAGGATCTGGAATTCGTAAGTAACAACATTTGAAGCTCACAGCTTTGTGTTCCACTGCTCGGCTCTGGAAAAACAAGGTAGCAGTGGAAATGATCACAAAGGGTAAATACTCTTATTATCAGTTTGCTTCATGTAATCACGTATCTGCCTTAATGATAATTTATCTTAAAATATGAGCTTCAAAGTTTTGAAATACAACCCACTACAAGGTAAACACAAAAAGTGCCAACTTCTAATGCACCTGTCATTCCCCACTCTAATGAAACAGAGAACTAAAAAAGCATTTTGTAAAGCCAGTAAGTTCTTTACAATTCCATAATCAGGTTAGAAAGAACAGAAAACTGCCACAGGTTCCTACACTGCCATGAAACAGTTCTCCAGAAACAACGTCCAAGACCTTCTGGGCTACCCACAGAAGACAGGCGCTGTGTCACACAGGAGGAAGTGAGCTTAAACAAAACACAAAAACCTTTTCATATCTCAGAAAATTAAACGTTACCCTGAACATATCTTAATCGAAGAACCATAAAACTAAACCATTCCTAACTACGCTTTAATATTACACTTACTTTTACAGTATCTAAGCGAGCCTCGCCATCCTTGCAGGGTTTGAAAACACGTGAAGCGATCAAGTGCAACAGCTTATTTATCGTACGGCCATCACATTGAGCGCATTCAGCCTTCGCTGTTGTGCCAAGTCCCTGATCTGTAAAGGCTCAGACTGGACTGCGTGCACATCCTCACCACAGAGAGTTTACATTTATTAACCTGCAGTCGCATGCTGAAACACTGGTGAGAAACCGATGTGACGATACATCAACACTTTCTCCACAGGAAACACCTTGACCAGTTTACAGGAACAAACTGTTCTGAAGAACACTCGAGTATTTTTATTTTTCTGAACTCCTTTTGCCTTTCTGTGGCAAAGGAAGGACTTGCACAGCTCTCACCGTGCCGTACGCCCCCGGTTCTGAGCAGAAGCGGGGCAGAGTCCCTCGTTAAGAAAATAACTGGGGCTCTTGCCACCAAGGAAGCGTTGCCCACCCGGGGCGCGCTGCCACCCTACCAAACAAATTGGTGCCTGGGACGTGCTGAACCGCAAAGAAACAACAATTTAAGTGAAGAGCTGTACTGAAGGCTGGCGCCGATCCAGAATTCCTCCGCTCTCCCACAGCGTTTTGAGCAGCACAACCTACCGAACCCCAGAGCGCCTCTGGGAGCGTCGCTCAGCGGAGGAAAGAGTTTCTGCAGGAGGGGGCCGAGCCCGGACCCGCGTCCCTCGGCAAGGACACCCAAAAGCCCAACCCCAGGGGCGCGCAGCCCCCGCCACCCTCTCCCCGGCCCCCCCACTTGTCGAGGCCCCCACTCCCCGGCCCCCTGACAACCCTCAGCGGGCCCTGCGCGGCCTCCCGCCCCCCGCCATGTAACGGCCCCCCCCACCCCACTCCGGCAGCGCCGCCGCCGCCTCGCGCCCCCCAAAGCCCGGCAGCGCCCTCACTGCCCCACGCCCCCCAAGCCCTGGCAGCCCCCCCCCAAGCCCCGACAGAGCCCTCACCTGCCTCCCCGGGCAGCCCCGTCCCGGAGCGCACGGCGGGGCCTGGCTGCCGGTCGGCCCCTGGCTGCCGGTCGGCCCCGAGGCCTCCGCTCGGCGCGGCGGCGGCGCTATGGCAACTGCCCACGGCGGCGGCGGGACACAGAGAGGCCGGCCAGAGCGGCGGCCATCGAGCGCGGCGAGATAGCCAGTACCGGGCGGCCCGCCCCCTGGCGGCGCGGCAGCTTCACGAGCGCCCTCAGGAGGCCCAGAGGGCAACGGCGGCTCCGAGAACGCCGGGTTCTAGACCCCGTCTGGGCAGAGGAGAGGCGGAGCTGGAGGGTCCCATGTGCTTCGAGGGGTTCCTGCTGTGTGCACGGGGACTTAGCTGCACTTCGCGAGAAGCATATGCATACATACAGCTACACCCATGTATAGATATAGATATATTGACAGACATGTACAGACATCCCCATATATACACATATATATTTCTAGTGAGGCCCCATCTGCAGTGCTGTGTCCAGTTCTGGGCTCCCCACTTCAAGAAAAATTAGGAGCTACTGCAGAGAGTCCAGCAGAGGGCTACGAGGATGAGGAGGGGACTGGAGCATCTCTCCTACGAGGAAAGGCTGAGGGAGCTGGGCTTGTTCAGCCTGAAGAAAAGGCTGAGAGGGGATCTAATAAATGCTTATAAATATCTGAAGGGTGTCAGGAGGATGGGGCCAGATTCTTTTCAGTGGTACCCAGCGACAGGACAAGGGGCAATGGGTACAAACTGAAGTAGAGGAAGTTCCAGCTGAACATGAGGAAGAACTTCTTCACTCTGAGGGTGACGGAGCACTGCAACAGGCTGCCCAGGGAGGCTGTGGAGTCTCCTTCCCTGGAGATATTCAAGACCCACCTGGACGCGGTCCTGTGCAGCCTGCTCTGGGTGACCCTGCTTGGGCAGGGGGTTGGACTAGATGACCCACAGAGGTCCCTTCCAACCCCGACCATTCTGTGATTCTGTGATATATGCACACAATACATACAAACACACACTTATAGATGTATTTTATACATATCAAGGGCAAACAAGCCCTCAATGCCAAAAGGCATCCCCACTGGTTGGGGCAAGGAGTGCCCTGTCTGCCCTGGGATGGGTTTTATCACCCAGCTCCGGGTCTTTCCCGCAGTTTTCCAGCTGATTTAGGCAAGGAGAAGGAGCAGGGAGAGGGGACGTCCCCGTCCACGCGGCCACAGCCGGGCCCTGCCTCGCAGTGTCGCAGAAGCACCTGTCTGAGCATGGAGGAGAAAGGCTGAATTAGGATATTTAGGTCAGAAACTCTTTTCAGCCTAATTTTACTATGCAAATTGAGGGCAGATCGGCCCGAGTAAGAAGTCAGGTTTTTCCAGATCGGGTAATAGATTCCCATAGTCTGATCCTTCCTGCTGTCCCCACACTGAGCAATCACCAGCACCCACAGCAACGCCCTCCCCGCAGCAACACAGCCAGAAATTCAGGACATCGCCGTCACTTCACACACACGCTGCCTACCTCAACGGCAAACCCAGGAGCAGAGGAGCTGCCACCCAAAGCCCAGCCATGCCTCATATCACGCCATCCTCCCCAACCTATCCAGCTGTTTCCCAAGAGGGCATAAAACTCCTGCAGCTGCAGTCAGACAATTGCCAAGGAAAGAAAATCTACCCAGGTCACGGCCATGCCCGAAAGCCTGGGACAGGTAGCTTTGGAGGAGCAAAGCCCGCACATCATTGCCTTTCCCCACTGACTGGCACCATCCCTGTTGAATCACCACCCCATGACTGCTCCCCAGTGACGGAGTGCAGGAGTGGAGTCTCCGCTGTCACTTCCTGGGGGTCACGGTGAAGATGCTCACTGGGCTGGCCTCACGCCGGGGCTGATGCACGGTTCAAAGCCAGCTGTTCCCCTTCTCATCCTCCTGCTAGTTAGGGGAAGGAGGCAGCAAGAAAGCCCCCCTGATTCAACAGTAAACAGGTTTCTGTTTGGCTTTTCTCCTGCTCCATGCTTCCCTGCGAGAGCTTTGCTTTCCCTACAGAAAAGGAGCCTCAGGCAGAGAGACAAAATAGTAGCACCCAGTTTTGGTTGAAATTGGTGTGTACCAGCTCTTTATTCACAGCTTCAAGAGACATACCAAGCTAAATTTTTTGCTTGTAAAGACCAGCCACATCAGCACAGGTCTCCAGCAGGCAGGAAAACACCATCCTCCTCCTCGCCCCAGCCAGCCAGGCTGCAATCGCCGGGACCAAACCTCCCCTCCCAAGCTTGGAAAGCCCAGAAGTGCAAATAAACACACAACTATAAAATACACCTATTTTTACTGAGAACTGTTTAGTGGCACAGCTCAGGTTGCTTTGGCACGTTCCCCTCCTCGGGCAGGACCTGCTGGGAGCACAGGGCTGTGGTGGATGGGTGGCCGCGATGGAGGAGGTGGGACCTGCTCCATAAATCACAGCCCCGGGAGCACTGAGAGCTCGGCTTTGCAGGAACCACAGCTCTGACAGATGTGCAAAACAAAAATCGGTGCCAAGGCCTGGCCTTGCCTCTTGGGAAACCAAAATATGTGTTCACACACCCCTTTTAGCTGCCCCTTCCCTAGAGCAGCGATTGCTCGGGAATACAGGCCTGGGTGATGGTGTGGAATTAGCACCCAAGTTCTGGCTAAATCCGACTCCTCTTTGCCCAGCACAGCCTCAGAAGGCTTCAGGAGCTGTGCTGCTGTGTTATTAGTTTAACAAGCATACCCTGATGAGTCTCAGCCCCCACAATCTACTTGAGCAGCCTTGGAGGTGTAAGCCACAGCTCAGCTCACCTGCCAAGCCAAGGAGGTTTCTTACTAAGCAGAGGATAAGGATGTCTAGGACACCTGGGATCAAGAGGAGAGGCCACACTCCATCCCAGCCTCCTGTCTCCTCCCTGAGCAGGCAAGAGAAGCTGGAAAGCACTGGAGCAAGGAGAGACCATTTCAAACTTCACCACATGGAATTGAGCAGGTCCTTGAGCACCAGACAGGGCCAGCTGGTGTCAGTCAGGACTCGTCCACCCCAGCTGAGCCAGCCCACAGCCACCACCAGCGAACAGCAATGCTTTATGCAGCACAGCAGTGTCCCGAAAATACGAGCAGCTCCCTGGGGGGGCCTGGTGTTTTTCTGGGGAGGTCAGATCAAGCACTCAATTATGTCCCTGCTCATCAACAGCCTGTCCCACCCCAGTTCTGCTAGGGACTGAACCTCCAAATTTTAATTAACAGCAGTAGCCATTAATTGAATTCCAGCTCTCAGCCGCCACAGCAGTGTGCAACATTTTTTTTTAATTTCTGAACCAAGACCACCATGGGCTGCCCAAGGACAATCAGAGCTCCGGGACCAGAGGGCAGCGAGTTATGGGGGGAACAAACACTCCCAGGAGTCGCGGGTTTGTGGAGGGACAAGCCAGCTGGTCCCAAGCCAACACTTCAGGACAGGGCTGGCTCTGCCAGTTGAAGACAAGCCCACAGTGGAGGAGAGGACATGGCTGTCATGCAGCCCACACAGCCCAGCCACCACAGGCTGCGTCTGCTGAGGCAAGGAGATCTCTGGGGAACCCCACACTCATTTTCTCCGCAGCATGGAACAAGAGCTTCTGCATCTTGGTCCTTCCCAGGGCTGTAGAACTTAGAGGCAGTCTGTAAAACCTCCAGTGTACTTGCCTGGTTTTTTTGCAGCTGTCTTGGACCTTGACATCTGCTTTTCCGCCCACATCAGTGCCCTTGTGTGGGTGCTGCTGGGCTTGGCTCCTGCACATCAGCATTTCCAATATCCAGCTCCACCTGTATCCCCGTGGGCTGCAAGGAGAAACAGAGGGGCTTAACCTCACACTGCCAGGACTAAGGGCAAACCTGTACACTGCTCCATCACCTGCTGCAGAGCCAAAAATCCCCAATTACATCCCACTGAGGATTTCCTTCTGCTGGTGCCCTCATTTTAACAGGGTCTGCTGAACACCAAGATACAAATAGAGAACGCAATTTAGAAAAGAAAGAACGTCTTGCTCTGAGATATCCCCAGACACGTTGTTATTCAGCACAGCCAGGATGCATTTCGCCACCCAGCACACCACCAAATCCAAACCCATTTGGATCAGGCTGCAGAACAGGCTTGGAGCCAGGAGGCTCAGGCAGCGTTGCCCTGTACATAGGCAGGATTCAAGCCAAAGTCACCTCTGCAGATGTCAGAGCCAGCTCCGAGGGATTCTTGCTCCCATATGCCATCAGGAGAGCGAGACAAGCACAAGGAACGCGGTGACCTGGATTGGGAGCGCTGCCACTCTTTAACATGCCTATAAATACATGCTCAGGCTGTTGGGAACAGATGCTCTGGTCTTCCACAGCATCCAACCAGGCTGCATTCGCTCCTCCTCCCATTGCCATGGGCCACCCAGGGAGGCCTGATCCTGCCCTGTCCCTAGAAGGAGCCTTCCTCTGCTCCGAAGCCAGGTCCATGTCACATATAGCTGCTCCTCCACTACCAGAGGACTGTTCCAGGGACCCTCACCTGCCGGGGTGACTTTGCCAAGGATGCAACGCGCTGAGTGGTGGCTTTCTCCCAGGTGGCTTCTTTGGTCTCCAGCAGCACTCGGGTGCTGGGCACAAAACTCCAGGAGCGGCCAAGGGCTGGCTTCAGTGGACCAGTGCTGCTGTCCCTTGTCACCTGGTTAGTCACCTGCAGCACAAACAGGCGTATTGGTGCCTGGGAAAAGTAGTGCCACTCGGTGTAACAGAACACTGGAGATCACCAAGAGATAATGGCCAGTCTGCTACTTGTGTGAAGTATTTTCTTCCCCATCCTGAGCCCTCCCTTTTTGGCACATCCATGCCATCCCTTCTAAACGCAGCCCACACAGCTGTCCCAGGTATGTACTCAGGTAGGAGCTCACTCGTATCTGCAAGCTGCAGCGACTCCTGGTGCTGAAGCCACCAGCAAAGTTTTAACTGGGAGCCTCCAAGCATCCTTCCTGGCACCTCGTCCTTGTTACTTTATCACTAATCAGGGCGAGACTCTCTCAACACCTTCCAGCACCAGGTTCAGCACACCACCATTTTCTGTTGTGGTCTTCCCAACTCAAACACATTAACTGTGGTCCCAGCAACCAGTCTGGGCACGCTGAAACAAATGCCATTGCCTGGCCAAGAGCTGGAGAAGACTAGAGCAGAACCCCCTCCAGTCCCCAGCTCCTTCTGGGTGACGCAATGCCCTGCAGCTCCTCCAAGGTAACCAAGCAGGAGGTTACTTAGCAAGCTGGCCAGCCCCTTAAATGAATGGTGTTATATCAAAACTAAATACAAACAACCTTTCAGTCTGCCTGTACTTAACTCTGCCTTGCTCAATCGAGTGAATGCCGTGTTGGCTGAGGACAGCAATAAAAGCAGGGAGCAGATCAGCCCTGTTCTTGCTCCACACTTGCTGGAACAAGACATCCACGGGCTGCAGAGCAGCAGAGCTACATCAGGGAGCAGCGGCCCCTTGCTCCTGTCAGCTGGGAGCAGGATCCCACCTCCCAGGGGATGCAAAACCTCTCCAGGGCTCCTCGCCACGGCACACACCAGCACACGAAGGACAAGGCGCAGCAACGCTCACCACAACAGCAAGGCTGAACTCCCTGGCCAGTGTCTTCAGCTCCCTGGCCAGCTGCATCATGATGGCCAAGCCTGGAGGACGACAAAGCATTTGGGTGCTGGGGGATCAACCGAAACAGAGGGAGCAGCTGCCAAAATATACCTTGGAGGCAAGTGACATCTAGATTTGCGTGAGCACTAGATTTAGTGCCAGTGCTGGTGTTCACGAGCACTTTCAACCCATTTCCATCACCAGCACCCCAATGTACCCACTGCACTCGCACACTCCACGGCACTTTGGCTCAATGGATGTAGCGTGGACAGATCAATCCCTGAGCTGTCCCACTCCCTCCTTTCCCATCTTAAAAGCCCTGAGGCCAAAAAGCCCTACAAAAGCACAGGGAGCTCCAGGCAAAACTGGCCAGGTTGATTTAGCAGGAACAGGACCCCTCTCCCCAGCTCCTAGCTTCATTACCTACAGCCCATGGCTGCGAGGGGACCTCCTGCGATAGCACTGGCTGCCATCCAGGTGCGCAAGACTCTGGAAGGTGTTTGAGGGGCCTCCTCAGCATCCCAGCCAGCAGAAAGCCCCTCGCTCCTGATTTATGGTCCTGTCTGGCAGAAAGAGCCTCAGGGGAGCTTTGCAAACTGTGCCAGCAACCACCACATATCTGTGACACCGTAAGCAGAGGTTTTAATCTGTAGGCAAACAGTTCAGTGCCTTCTCTGTCCCCTGGCCAGGTTTCAGACCACTGGCATGAGCTTGCACAGCCAGCTCGAATGTTTGCCGATAACACTGCAAACAGACTCCCCTTTTACCCAGTCACAAAGGAAAGGCTGGGAGCAGCTGCACCCACATCTGTCCTGCCCCAGCTCCAGGCACATCACACATGGAAGATGCTCTTCAGGACGAGCAGCGAGGTCTGCAACCTCATTGCACATCCTAACGAAGCAGCTCACCTTCCGACTGCCTGCCACCCAGCAGCGGGTAAATCACAGCCGAGACCGAGTCGACCACCACGATCCTGAGAGGGCCCACGGAGCTCACGTCCTGCAAGGAGGAGGCACCATGTGCAATGTGGAGTAATAAATTCAGCGGGTTTGGAGGTCACAAGCCGCACAGGGGCTCAAATGTCCCCAGGACGGGGTGATCTGGGGTCACTCGTCAGGCACACGAGCCTTGCAGCTCTGGGGAAGGGACAGGAGCCTGGAGCCTCGCTCCTACCTGCTGGGAGAGGCGATCCCGCAGCTCCTGCAAGGCACCCAGCATTTCATAGATGTCGAACGCACGGACCACCTGGATCCGCTGCAGAGCCTCCCGCTGTGGCACAAAGTGGCATCAACCAGAGCCTCATCACCTCCAGGACGCACCATACTCCTCCTGCCCAGCTTCTACCAGCTCTGCATTTACACCATGCCATGGAGACAGGCACCCTTATTTCTTCCACATTTGCCTCCACCCCATGAACACTGTTTGTCCCCGTTGCACTGATGGAAGAAGCAATGCAGATTGAGCTCAGGGAGCAAAAACATGAGGAACTACAGCAAGCCCTCCCCTTCTCCCCAAGAAAAAAAAACAACCGAAGTGCAGCGTCTGTCCCTGAGCACAGCACCCACCCAGTCACAGCACGAAGAGTTTGGACCCAAAAATGCCCATGGGGACAAAGGCAGAGCTAGACAGAAAAGCAGTCTCTGGGGGCTGCCTGCAGGCAAAAGCCAAGGCAGTTCTAGCATGAGTGGAGGAGCAGCTGCGGGACCAGCTCCAGGGCCACTTGCCTGCTCTTCCTCATCCTCTGCCTGGGCTCGAAGCATCTGGTAGAGACGGGAAGCAGTGAACCCCCCCGTGGAGTCGAGGAACAGGACGTGCTGCTTGAGGCTGAGGGACACACTGGCCGCAATGCCCAGGCACACCTGGAGAGACAGGGAGCTGGCATCAGCCAGCCCTCCCAGGCCCCTCCGCTCACGTGCCTGAAGGCATCCGCACCCTGCCTGTCCTCTCCTCTGCGCCACTCACCTGTGTCTTCCCACTGCCTGGCCCTCCCATGAGCTCCGTCACTTCCCCCGTGTACAGCCCAGAGTCCAGCAGCTGGTCCAGGCTGTGGGTTGAACACAAGGTGGGATTACCAACACATCTCCAGCCAGAATGGCAGGGCCATCGGGAAGCAGCAGTTCCCGGAGTCCCCTTCCCAAATGCAGACACGTGCCCCAGGCTCTGCTCCTTCCCTCCCATCCCTAGCTCTCTCCACATTGTGGGCAACAGCAGATCTGAAACGTGGGGGATACAAGAGGACAGTCCTGAGCTGGAGAAGAGCTGTGGTCCTGGGAGCAAGGCTTGAATACCCAGGGTTTCTCTGTATAGTCACTGTAACAACCCAGCAAGGAGACAGGGAAAAGGACGGACATGCAATAGAGCAACTCATTTCCGTGCCTGATTCAGACTGCTCATCACTCAAACAGCCCCCCCGGATCCATAGCCCTCCTCCTCTCTGGAGCTCTCACGGGAAAGGCTGAGGGCAGCACGTTGTCTGAGACACACAGCCACCTCCAAAGGCTCTGGCAGGGACAACAGCAATGTCATTCCCTCAAGGGATACAGATCAGCTGGCTCTGCAGCCGCAGGGCATGAAGAATAATCATCTCTTGCTCACAAAAGGCAGAGTCAGGCTGTAGCTGGAAGTTTTTAAAACAGCTGCTGGGGACGGTTTGGGCACCACTGAGCCTGCCCAGGGCATCACCACATCAAAATTCAAAGCCTGTGCTGGGCAGCCGTGGCCTTTTGCAGCAAGCCCAGCCCCAGGCCGACCTGCTGGCTCGCCAGGCAATGTACCCACCGTGGGCTCCCAGTGGGCAGGATGGCTGTGGAGCTCTTGAGCTCCTCATAGAGGTCTGCTCCGTTGGTGGGGAAGGCAGAGAACTGGGCCAGGAGCACACGTCTCACTGCAACCAGCGCCTGGTGGGCAGAGAGACATCTGGCAATGGGTGGCCCTGAAGTCCAGGGCCAACAAAGTCTGCTGCAGAAGGTCCCCCAGACAACCACATCCAAGCAGTGAGCTGAACAGCTCTGAGCTCCCCAGTTAGTGTAACAGGACCGACAAGTCCTCCTTTACCTTGTAAGACAGGGAACACTTCTGGGCAACATCCTCCAGGTCTGATGACACAAAGTCCACCACTGCAAATAACACGAGAGGCGAGAAGTTAGAAGTCAAACCTGGACAGACCACGAACACCAAAGAGCCGACCAGCTTAGGCAAAACCTGCCTGCACCAAGAGGCAAAAATGTCTGTGCCCTCTGCCAACACTTCAGGTGGACGAGCAGGATGCCCCACGAACTGGAGTACTGGAGTTTTTCCTCTGAGATGGCCCCACTGCCCATTTCAAACCCAACTTTTTCTTGCAAAACAGATTGGGGAAAGAAGCTGGTAAAAATTCTCCCCATTTCGCTCAAGAGCTGCCCAGTGCCATTTGATAGCTGGCGCCAGTAAAGAGTCCCCTTCTGCCAGTGCATCAGAGTCTCAAGCGGCTGGTGACCAACCCACAGTGCCAGCCTCGGGCATGCCAGGAAGGGTTAAAGCCACAGAAATCAGAGGAACCAGTGGCCCCATCTCTGCTCCCAGGAACCACTCCAAGATACACTTTTTCAGACAGATGTGTATGTTATTGGTTGGAAAAAAAAATGGTAAAAAGGAATTGTTACAGGGAAAATAAGGATGACAACATCCACAACTCCAGCACTGACGGGATCTCACAGACTCCATTTAACAGGAATGATACTGTCTTCTCCTCAGCTCTAATTCAGTTTCTTAGAGCACATGAAGAATCCACCTGCCATCATCTGTTCCTTCCCCCCAAGAGCAGGCCTTGCCCAGGGTGCAGTACCAGGAACTTGGCCATTTGTCAGAGGCAAAAATCCACAACCCCTCCTAAAACACATTTGAAAACCCATAACCAATTGTCCCTCGAACATCCTCTGCAGAGACCCCCTACCAGGTCCTAACCCCCTCCTGCTCCCACGGAGGAGTTCCGACTCAACATACCCACCCAGGGGGGTCCAGCAGACCCCCAACAAGGAGGACACGGGAGGGACATCCCACCACCACCCCCCGCAGTGGGTGCCCAGCGTGCTCCTTGCAGATGAGATGTTCTCCAGGGGCTGCCCCCCAGCCCGGACCACCCAAATGGGTCCCGCGTGGGGGGAGAGCGCGGTCCCACCCCAAACCGTGCAGGGGACGATGCTCCCCGAGGAGAGCCCCCGCCCGTTACCCGTCCTGAGGCCGTGTGCTCCGAGCAGCTCCGTCATCTCCGCCGTGAGGCCAGGGCAGAGCCCAGCCCGCAGGACCACCATGTCCCCGGCCACCCCGGGCCGCGCGGGCGGAGGGGACCCGCCGAGGAGACGGGAGGGGGGATCTGGCACCGGGACCGCAGCCGCGCACCCTGGGGAGCCTTTAGTCTCCGTTTAGGGCCGAACAGCCCCAAACCCGCACGCTGGCTGGGGGCACCCCCCGAGCAGAGCCCCCGTGCCCGGGGGAACGCAGACAGCCCCTCCACGAGCTGCCCACCGCGTAACCCCCGCACCCCCCGGCCCCTTCCTGCTTCCTGCCGGCAGCGGAAGGGACGGGCGGGCTCCAGCCCCGGCCCCTCCGCTCTGGACTTTCCTTCCCGGGCCCCCCCCGGCACCCAGCAGACCCCCCACAAGCAGACGGGTGTGGGGGTCCCGCCCGCAGACACCCCCCCCTCCGGTTGCCGGCACCCAGGGGTGCTGCGGGGGGAGCCGGCAGGGAAGCGGGGGGTGGGCTCGCAGTGCAGTCCGGTACCGGGGGGGAAGGAAGGAGCAGAGCCTGCTCAGGAGCTGCAGCGGAGCTGGAGGGAGGAAGATGAGGAGGAAGGCAGGGAGGGGAGTTGCCCCTTATTTATAGCAGCTCCCCCCCAGCTGCTCTTAGTGCCCCCAGCGCAGGTGTCCGCGATGCTGCGGCTCCCGGCTCGATAAATGAGAGAACCAGAGCTGGTTGGTTTTTGGGGGGTGGGTGCTGCTGCTGGGGGGAGTGAAGCAAGGTGGGGTGAAAATGGAGAGGTGGGGGTAGGAGGGGGAGGCTACTCGGGTTTTCTCTTGCAGAGCTCTGTGTGTTTCTGAGGAGGGCCTGGTGCACTTTTAAAAGCCCAGCTTGCGTCTAGAGCCTCAGGTTGTGCCAGGGGAGGTTTAGGTTGGATATTAGGGAAAATTTCTTTACTGAAAGAGTGGTCAGGCATGGGAACAGGCTGCCCTGGGAAGTAGTGGAGTCCCCATCCCTGGAGGTGTTCAAAACAACGTGTAGATGTGGCACTGCAGGACATGGTTTAGCAGGCATGGTGGTGTTGGGTGACAGTTGGACGTGATGATCTTAGAGGTTTTTTCTAACCTGAATGATTCTGTGATTCTAGAGCTGCCTCCAGCTGTGAGCTGGGCTCTCTGCTGCTGGCATGGCCAGGCAGACCTGTGGTCCCCCACAGCGCTGCTGGGGTTGGAGCGCTTGCTAGGAGAGCAGCTGATGGGAATAGGCAAAAAACCCTTAGTTATAACTTCTGAAGTTATTTCAGACATAAACATGAGCTCTGTGCACATGCTTTAGGGGCTCTAAACTTGCATTAGGCATTTGGAGGGCAGCTCTAAAAGGGATAGGATGCGTTTTTACCCCAAGGAGAGGGTCTCTGATGCTTTGTTGGAGAAAAGCTCAAGCCCTGGGTGCCCAGCACAGCTGCCCCTGTAGCCTTGCTGTTGCTCTAGAGGTGCTGGAGCTGAACCTGTAATTTCACCATGGAGCTTGCCAGCTCTCCGCAAGGTCCTGGCTTAGAAGGTGGCTTGGAGCCATGAGGTAAGGTGGGATCCCAGGACTGGGTTTTGCAAGATTCATCAGCTGGTGCTTGCAGTTGGGGTTGCAAGGTGGAAGATGGAGGTGCGGGGGGCAGGGGTGTCTCCGCTGCCCCGAAAGGCGCTTGGTGCCGGGGAGGCCTGGGGGCTGGCCCCGTCTCTGGATGCCTGGGCCTTGCATTTCCCCAGGGAAAGCTCTTGGTGTTTTGCTTTCTCAGCTGATGCCTCAAGAGGGTCCCCCACACTCACTGCCTGCCCTGCCCACCCTGCCAGCCGCTGCGGGGCAGGGGCTGTTGCTGAGCACATCCCCACATCTGCTCCAGCTGCAGGAAAGCACAGCGATACGGTACCTCCCGGGGCCAGCACCCCCGGCCTGGGCAGCCGCTGATTTTCCCTGTCTGTGCAGTGTAATCACCGATACCCCGTCCCAAAAATGCAGACCAAGGGGAGCTTGGGTCGCTCTTTGCTCTGTCTTGAACACTGGCAGCATCAAACACAGTATTATTTTGTAACTTGGTTTACCTGAAGTAGCTGCAGCACTGCTGCTTGTGAAGATGAATCCTTTATCCTGGATAACTTGAGACTGTGCTATATACACCATGAGTGCTGAAATGAAGCAAGCTGACCCCTCCCCTATACCTAAAGCAGTGTGGGAAGGGGCTTCTGGCATGTTGGTCCATGTGAGTCCTAGCAAAGCCGCTGGCCTGAGTCTATCCAAGGCAGAGATGGCCTCCTCCGCAGGTGTAGTCCTCGTGCCTTGGACCTGTCCCCAGGTAGGTGAGGGTGTTTGAGACCCCTGCGAGGGCAGTGCAGGTGATGTGAAGGGACCTCCAGACTGCCTTGCAGTCATCTCCTGCCGGCATACCAGGGACTGAGCAGTGCCGTTGGTGCAGGGTGAGTAAAGTAGGAGACCTGAACAGGGCAGTCTTGTGCTGATTCTTGCTGTGCAGGATCCACAAACCACAACACAGATCACCAGTATTAAAGATAACGTTTTTTTTCTCAGCAGCGTCTCAGCGTGGAAGTGCGTTGCCTGCTATAGCTCAGTTCTGCAGCGTAAGCCTGATGGGAGCAACCAAGCCAGTACCGGTCAGCCTGTGCTGCCCTCGGTCACTTCCCCATCCCTCCTGGCAGTTCCCCCATTTGCCTTTTAGCTGGGATGCTCACAGGTGCACTCGGGGACGCAAGGCCTGCGTTTTTGGGAGGTAAGTCGCAAACCGGAATTCCCGATTGACTGTGACCGCTGGGAAACAGGGGGCTTTGAAAGGCTCGGCTCTTCTGGAGCTCGTTGCTGCGCAGTCTACTGGTGTCACTCAAACTGAGACCTGAGACGCTCATCACAGCAGTGGGCCGGCGTGCTCCGGTGCAGTCTGTGCCGGTGGGCTGCCAAACGAGGGGAGGTGGGATTTCCAGCGGGGTGGGCTCCCAAAGGCTCTGCGAGGAGGAGGCAGCGCTGGGTACGAGTCGGCTGTCCGTCCCGGGGTGTTCTGGAAGGTGCTGGGCGCTGCTGCAGCTGCTGGCATGGGGCCGCTTGTCCCTGAGGCTCAGCTGTCTCATGCTTCCCTAAATAGAAAGGGAAAAGGGTCTGAGCACTGCGACGGGGGTCAGCCATCCCAGCCGTGGGCTTTTTTGGCATGAAGCCGCCCCTGTTGCTGCTCCCCACGCCGTGTGCAGCTCTGCAGGCAGAGGAGCCCCTCGGGGTGCTGCCCACCAACACGCAGGTGCCCCCCGAGCTGGGCTGGCTGCAGGGTCCCTGGCTCACAGCCCTCCCCAAGCACTGTATAGCACGGGGAGGGGACAGGCTGCGGTGACAGGTGACGCTGACAGGCAGCAGGAGCTGCCAGGTCCTGCCCAAACTTGGAGCGGGAGGCGAGCTCTTTCCTGAGCCACACGGACCCTCCGTGGCACTGGGGATTTCTTTATTTCCCTCCCTCTTTGTTGTTGTTCTTTCTTTTATTGATTGACTCCTAAGGATCTACAGCCGTGGGAAAAGCTTCTGAGAAGCCACAGCCTTGAGGGGGAATTTAGGTCTTCATTTTCCAGCCTCTTCAGCCTGGTAAGCTGCTTTTATTAATGTGTGTGTTAATTATACATGGGTCTCATGGTGAAGCTCAGCTTGGTGAAGTAGGCAGCAACCCCAGTGACACAGACAGCTGAAAATGGGACATAAATTGATGTTTTTCCTTAAAGCTCTCCAGATGGAGGATCCCATCCAGCTGAAAGAGGAGGGCAATAAATATTTTCAGGCCAATGACTATGAGAAAGCCCTGCAAAGCTACACTCAAGCCATAAAGCTCAACAAGGACAAGGCGCTGCAGGCGGTGCTGTACCGGAACCGGGCAGCGTGTTTCCTCAAAAAGGTGAGAAAAGCCCCTAGCTTGCCTGGGCAGTGCTCAAGGGGAGAAGAGCAGGGAGGCAGCCAAGGGCACTTGCCAGCTGTGGACTGTGTGTTTTGTCCATTTATTGAATAGAGCGTTTGCAAACTGGTCTGAAATTATTTGTTCTGGGCTTGCCCTGGAGCTGTAAACCTGCCTCCCTGCTTCAGTCCTGATGGGGCTGAGCACGCTGGTTCAGCTCAGAGATGGTCCTGCTTAATCGCGTTGAAGCAAAAGCTTCCAGCCTGCTCCACGCTTACAGGAGGGCTCTAAGCTGTGGGTTGGGGTGTAGAGGCGTCGCTCTTGCTGTCTGTCCCAGTACAAGAGAAGCAGGTGTAGATATTCAGCAAAACAAAAAGTTGTTGGTATCTGTACCAAAATGGTCTCAGCTCCCTGCAGTCTGCTCGTAGCGACTTGCTGTGGGATTGTAGCAGATTGCCTGTATGTTCCTGAATTTCCACTAATCCAGAAGTGATGCTAGCCCAGAACGAGCTGCAGATAGCCTGTTGGGAGTATCCCCTCTCTTGTCACCGCCCACAGCCTGCTGCTGCATCCTTCGCAGCGTATTTTGTCTCACCAGCATCGCAGAGCTTTTCCTCTTCCCCCCGTCAGTGATGAAAAGGTACCTAAACCCCCATCTTTCCTTCTGCAGGCTGCTGCTGGTTTCACTGGGGGGTTCTGTTAGTAAGTGGGAACAGAGAGGTTGCAGTGTGCGTCAGCAACGGGGATGTGCCCCGCTGTTCCACTGCCAACAAGCCTCTCCTTTCTGCTTTAACAGGAGGAATACGCCAAGGCAGCCTCGGACGCGTCTAGAGGTAAGGAGGGGGCTGTGCTGAGAAAGGAGAGCTGCGTGGCTGGGATGCTTGCTCCAGCCCGCTCTCGCATCTCCTTTTGGGGCACTGTGGTCTTATGCCTTGATGTCCACTAACTCCCAAGTGCTGAGGTCAATGGGAATTCACAGAGGAGGTTCAAAAGAAGATGCACTGATTCGATGTGGTGGTGCAATTGGTGCTGATCAGGTACCAATTCACTCACAATGTAAATAATTATGTCTCGCTGTAAAGCAAATCACGGTTCACACAGAGGATTTCCAAGAAGCAAACTCTGATGCCTGGTGTTTTGGATCACTTTCCCAGCTATTGACATCAATTCTTCGGATATCAAAGCCTTGTACCGGCGCAGCCAAGCTCTGGAAAAATTGGGGAAACTGGACCAAGCCTTCAAAGATGCTCAGAAATGTGCCACCATCGAACCCCGCAACAAAAACTTCCAGGAGACCCTGAGGCGACTGGGGGCTGACATCCAGGAGAAGGTAAATGCCGGGTGAGCAGTCCCAGGCTCACAGACCAGGCGTGGGAAGTCCGTGCTCTGGGTTACACTGGTGGGTTGTCAGTCGTACTGGAAACTCCTAACAACGTAGGGGATAAATAGGCTCCATTACCTGGGAGTTTATACCTGAAGCATGTAAATCTGAGGATCAGATTGAATGGTTAAATTAAAAAGCGTGGCAGCTCACTCATGAGGCTGGCCTGAGCCTGAATGTCTTGGTGAGGTTCTGGTGAAGAACTGGACCAGCTTTGGAGTGGGTTTGGCAATTGCCACATTGACTTAGTTACTTTTATGGGGGTGCTGTGAAGAAGTCCTTGCCTCGCTAGGTACGCCGTGAGGTCTCAGAAATTATGGTTTAGGGCTGGCTCTGCCCGTGCCCATGAGTCTGAGATGGGTAATCGATGCGGATGGCTGAGAGCGATGCCTATTTTGTTCTGTGGTTTGACGGTCTGTGGCGTCCTTGAAGTGATAAATGAAAATTGCTCCACGATTTTCTCCCTCTGATGCTCCATGCACTCTCTGTTGGCACAGCTGCGCATTCAGTTCTCCACAGACTTGAGGGTGCAGAAGATGTTTGAAATCCTGCTGGATGAGAACAGCGAGAAAGAAAAGCGAGAAAAGGTGAGAACTGTCCTGGGCTTGACAGGGTAAACTGTTGTTGTTTAATGTCAGAGGCTGCCCCGAGGAGCAGAAAGCTGTGTTCCCTTCCCCACCTTCCTCAGATGGAGGATGAGGTAGGGAGCTGGAAGATGAACCGCACTCGGACAGACAACCGAGAGGGGAAATGTCCCAGTGGGGCATCAACCCTGTGCCGAGGGAAGATGAGCCAACCTCCCCAAAAACACCAGAGGTGGGATCAGACGGGACTTCTGCTCAGGCCCATCTCTGGCACCTTCTATGTGTTCCCCTCCAAGCAGTGACCCACTTTGCTTGGGCAGAGCGAAGCCGATCCCCAGATGCACCTGGAGAAAATGTCCGGTGGGGTCAGAGCGGCTTCACTGTGTCTGCTGGGAGATGGCCACCCCGCAGCTCCCACTCGCACATCCCAGAGCTGCATGGAGGTGTTTTGGATGCTGCTGTGCCGCTGACCCCTGGTTCCTCTGTCTCCCACCCAGGCTGCCAACAACCTGATAGTCCTAGGGCGGGAGGAGGCAGGTGCCGAGAGGATTTTCCAGAACAACGGGGTCAGCTTACTGCTGCAGCTGATAGAAACCAAAAATGCTGAGCTGATCCTGGCAGCTGTGAGGACGCTTTCGGGAATGAGCACGGGACATAAGGCTCGGGTGAGTAATGGAGCGCTTGAGACCTCTGCTGCTATTGCCTTGCACCTGGGGGAGTGGAAAATTGCAATAGCTCACCATGTTTGTGAGCTGTGGGGAAAAAATTGTCCTACAAATAAAATTTTAAATTTGGGGGGCAAAAATAGAAATAAGCAAGTGAAGTTAGCATAGACTATTGAAATTACCCCCGTTACCGTGCTCCTCATCTCTGGGGTCAAAGCTGTATGTGTTCCCTACAGTGCCTTTGTGTGTGCTGGTGAAGTAAAGCTTAGGATGAGTTGTTACCACGTAAGCTGTGGTGAGCATGGCTGGGTCAAATCCGTGTCCTTTGCCACAAGTCTCAGAAAAGCAACTTTGGGGAAAGTTTTGTCTGAGGCTTAGATGAAGAAAAGCAGGGAGGACGTACAAGAACATTAAGATTCCTGGGAAGGGTCCCAAGGCGAGTCCCAGGGGTCTCTGAGCTAGCTGATACCTTACTCTACACAAAGACAGTTTTTATGTAGTGTAAAATGGCTCATAAGAAGCCCCGGCTGTGTTCTGTGGTTGGAAGCAGGAGATGGACACGTGTGAAATGAATATGCATGGCAGTGTAGCAGCGCAAGGGAGTGGGGGAACAACAACACAAGAAAAAATAAAATTTTCTGGATAAAAACGCAGTGCAGTGGAGACCTATTTTCTTTTTCTGAAACATGAGCTGTTGTTATACGCAAAAAGGCAGTTCTGCAAAGCCTGCCAGGTCTGTGTGTTTCTGAGCATGCCTCCCCCGAGTTACCGGCGTGCCACCGCGCGGGGTGACAGGCTGCGTGGTGATGCGGGGTTTGCTCACTGCCGGGATGGGGTGCGTGCACCACGCGGGCTTGCTGGTAACAGCCTGGCACAAGGGCCTCTTCCCAACCCAGCCATGCTCGTCTTGGCATCCTCGTTGGAAAGAGTCTGTTGCATTACTGGCAAATCTCGATTTTTAGGAGTTACCTTATTATAAATGACAATACGAATGAAAAGCAAAACTCTGCCTTGTACTGACTGGTGATTCCCCTGGGAAAATGTTGTCTTTGTACAAGCTGAGCCTGACCTTTCCAAAGCAGGCAGGAAGGAAAGGCTCGTGTCCTTCGCTAACGGCTGCCGTGCTCTCCTTTCTGGGGCCAGGCCACCGCCATTCTCCATTACTTGGGCATCGACAACATCTGTATGTGGATGTCTGCAGACAATGAAGAAATCTCCCTGGCTGTCTGCAACCTCCTGCAGACCATCACCGACTGCCTGCTGGGCCAGGGGAAGGAGCAGCAGCACGGGAAGGAGGAGGCTGTAGTGCTAGGTAATGGTCCATGACCTGTTGGTCCTTCAGCCTCTCTGAAGGAGAAGCGGGGCGAGCAGGGAGGGCTGTGCACCTGGGACATCCACCTCATTCTGTGGTGAAGTGGGGACTTCACCCTTCAGCTGTCCAGGATGACAACCTGCACGCAGCTCTCTTCCTTATGGTGTTAACTTAAATATCCACGTTCCAGGCTTTGAGTGGTTTTCACTGGGTTCACCTGCTTTTGAAGATAACTTCTTGTAACTGACTGCTACTGTCTTGCTTCTGTGTAGATACTAAAAAAGATTTGAGGATGATCACAACGCGTTTGCTGGATATGCTGGTCAGTAAGAAAGTATCTGGGCAGGGACGAGACCAAGCTCTCAACCTCCTCAACAAGAATATACCGAGGAAGGACCTGAAAGACCATGACAACAGCAGGACCATCTTTGTCATTGACAATGGTGAATCCTTCCCTCCATCCTGTTCTGGTTTGGGAGATGTGGAGCTATGTATTCTTACCTGAATACCTGTAGAACTGATCCTCTTTATAACATAAATCCTCTCTGGTTTTTTTTTGGTGCATGTGATCCTAGAGCAAAGTTAGACTTATTAGCAGGAAACAGTTTTAAGATGAAGAGAAAAAAAACTGTATGAGAAGAATTTTCCTGTTTCTAAGGGACTGACTTTTCTGGTTAGTTTATTCCAATGTATTTGCTAGTATTAGGAGGATGTGGCTTGGATAATTGTCTGGCTTAGGATGAGATGAGCACCTGCTGAGCTTTCTGGGTCCTTAAACTGGTCATTTCGAAAGCTGGAAGGGAGTGAGGAATTTGAGTGGGATGTGTTTTTATACTAATTCCAATGCATATGTGTGTTACCATTTTGGTGGAAGTTATTTAATAACATTTTAGCAAAAGGAGAGTTAAGACATCCAGAATCACTTGAAAGTGATTGACTTTTCCTCAGTCATAGCCCCAGCCTCAGAGGTCAGTAGCTTTAATGCCTCCTGACAAAAATAACTGATGCAGCCGGGGACCTAATGGCCAGTTTTGCTTATCTCACTCTGAGAGCTGGATAAAAGCCTGATGCTGCAAACCTATAATCTCACCAGCAGAAGCTCCTCCCCAGTAAATATTTGAGTGCCTTGTTTGTTTAAGGCTTATGTGATTCGGCTGCAAAGTACTTGAAAACAGTCCAAGCTGGCTATCTCATTTGCAAGAAACCAACAAATAGCATCTTGAGTTTTGTACTGACCCTCTCCCCTCTAAGAGCCGTCTCTGTCCATTGTTTCCAGGCTTAAAAAAGATACTGAAAGTAGTGGGCCAGATTCCCGAGATGCCTGACTGCCTGCCGCTGACAGAGAACACCCAGCTGACTGCCTCTGTCCTCCTAAATAAACTCTACGATGACCTGCGCTGCGACCCGGAGCGTGACAACTACCGAGTGATCTGCGAGGAGTACATCAAGTGAGTCGGGGCTGGCTTACTGGGGCTGAGCTGGTCCAGAGGCACAGGAGCAGGAGGTCTTAAGCATGAGATGAGGCACCTTAATCCACTTAGATGCCAAATTGAGGCCCTAGGAGATAATGATGTGCTTGAGATCCTGCTGAATCCTTCAGCTGGGATCCTCAAATTCTCACATTGTATTCCTACCTGCTGGATCACAGCCTTTGCATGCACTTGGGCTCAGCTGTGTCCCAAATACCTACATGTTTCAGCAGTGGAGCTCAGTTCCTGACCTGAGGGAGGACGATCCCTGCCCAAGGGAATGAGAACTGTAAGCAACTACTGTTCCCCATGCTGAATCCCTCTATCCCATGCAGGAGCAAAATTGACCCACAGGACATGGATAAGACACTCCATGCCATCCAGATGGTGTCTGGAGTTCTGCAAGGGCCCTTTGACTTAGGCAACAAACTGCTTGGCATGAAGGGAGTCATGGAGATGATGGTTGCCCTGTGTGGGTCCGAGAGGGAGATTGACCAACTGGTGGCTGTGGAAGCCCTCATCCATGCCTCCACCAAGCTCAGCCGGGCCACCTTCATCATCTCCAATGGGGTGACACTCCTGAAGGAGATCTACAAGAAGACCAAGAATGAGAAGATCAAAATCCGAGCTCTGGTGGTAAGGATGGCAGCCCCTGCCTCTATCGTCTGCCATGCTCACCAGCTTAACCCCAGACTTGGGAGAGGGGGGAGGTCCTGGGAACATTTTGGGTACCCTCCCCTGACATGGGGCGTGGTTTGTGGTGCTTCCCCATACAAGGAAGGGGGAGATGGAAGATCAGGAAAGCACACGGATTATTGGTAACTTTGAAGGCAAAACTGGTTTATCTTCCATTAAAGACATCCAATAAAAGCACAAAACCTCACTTTGCTGTGCTACAAGCTGAACAGTCCACTGGGAATAAGGATGCTTGCTGTTTGTTAGAACTGACTTCAAACTTTAGATATGGGATTAGGCTCTTTTGGGGCAGCAATACTAGAGGATTAATGAACTTTTCTCGCTGGTGTATCCCCTTCATCCTTCTCAGGGTCTCTGCAAGCTGGGCTCAGCAGGAGGTACAGATTATGGACTGCGGCAGTTTGCTGAGGGGTCCACTGAGAAGTTAGCCAAGCAGTGCCGAAAGTGAGTGATTTTACTTTTTTCTTCTGTTGTCCCATACTTTGCAAAATACAATATGCTCCTTTCCTGAGAGATCCTGCCCACACAATGCCTTCATTTACTGTTGCTGCCTG
The DNA here is from genome assembly GCF_030867145.1 of Opisthocomus hoazin. NCBI lineage: Eukaryota > Metazoa > Chordata > Aves > Opisthocomiformes > Opisthocomidae > Opisthocomus > Opisthocomus hoazin. The sequence goes on along the minus strand of NC_134433.1, from coordinate 10,310,171 downwards.
ACAGCTGACAGTGTCCCCAGAGCCACTGCACTGGGACCTGGTGCTTTTCTGTGCCTTAAGCAACCATGTGTTCCTCCTGCCCCAATATCCAGATAAGCCTTCTCCCTCACGCACTTCCCATGAGAGACACCCAGCGTGGTGCCTCCCTCTTTGGCAGAATGATACAGCCTAATCAAGTGCTGTCTAGAACATGCACAAGTACCTTTTGAAGGTGAATTTACCAAGTGGACTAACCAAGGAGGTGGGATGAAGTTAGGGAGTGACTGAATGCTGCTGGCACCAGATGAAAGGGCGTCATGTTTTTCATGTGATGGTGAAGGCAAAGCAGTGCTGAGTAGCTGTCCTGGTCTGTCTTTCTCTGCAGCATTTAAATCCCTCAAGCTGGGCCGTGGGAGGAGGGTCATGTCTCAAGGGAAGTATCCACAGTCTTCAGGAGCTGCAGCAGAACCTGAGTACATGTTTGCGCCTGAAACCATCTCAACATCTGGTTTTTCTCCCTCTTTTCCCAGAGAAATTAGTCCTGGATCCCAAGATAGAAATGTGGATGTTTTTCTCTCTTCCAGATGGTTGTGTAACACCAGCATTGATGCCCGCACCAGGAAATGGGCTGTGGAAGGGCTGGCGTATCTAACCCTTGATGCAGATGTGAAAGATGACTTTGTTGAAGATGAACCAGCCCTGCAAGCTATGTTTGAATTAGCCAAGGTCTGTCTCCTTACCATGTTCCCTCATTTCTCTGGTAGCATCAAGTTCTCCCAGCCCAACACTGTCTCCCCAGGCAGGAGGAGCTGTGACCCCAATCCCTCACCCCTAGTTTAGAAAAACATCAGTTTTGGCTGTGCCATGGAGATACCTCAAGGTTGTTATCACGCTGTTCTTCTCCCAAGGCTTAGGGAGGTTGCTCTTACCTTTACTGTCAGCAACTGCGTGAAAAACAAAGGCATCAAGGTGTTGACAGCATCTGATGATGTCAAACAGCCTGTTTGACCATAAAAACTTTTGGTTTTCCCTGCCCTGGGCTATAAAGCTGGGCATAAGCCTAAGAATGCTTCAGCTAGTGCAAGCCACCATGATGGCAGTCCTAAGAGACCTGTCTCCCTGCTGTGTCCCCCTCACCCTCCCATAAGCTTTTATTTTTCTGTGCAGACAAGCGACAAGACTATCTTGTATTCTGTGGCTTCTGCACTGGTGAACTGTACCAACAGCTATGATACCAAGGAGCTGGTCCCAGAGCTGGTGCAACTGGCAAAATTCTCCAAGCAGCACGTGCCTGAGGAGCATCCGAAGGTAGGTTGCCTGCGAGGAGCTAGGTGGACACGCTTGGATCTGAAGACTCTGGTGTATCCATTGTCACAGACCTCAGGTGTGCTGTCTCTGAGGCTGAAATTGTTCTGCTGTCCAACCAGGCTTGGCTGTAGTCAGCAGGATGGTGGCAGCTAAGGGGCTAATCCCTTTCCAATGTCCCCCCTTTAGGACAAGAAGGATTTTGTGGTGAAGCGGGTGAAGCGGTTGCTGAAAGCCGGTGTCGTCTCTGCATTGGCCTGCATGGTGAAGGCAGACAGTGCCCTACTGACAGACCAGAGCAAGGAGCTCATTGCCAGGTGCCTTCATTGCTGTCATGGGAGCTGGAGGCACTGGCCAGCCCATGTGCCACTGAGATGGGCGCCTGGGCTGGCTCCTTGCTTCGTAGGGTGGTGCATTCTGCCTACAGGGGAGGGATGAAAGGGAGGCAGTGAAAAGATTTAAAACCAAAGCTTTTCTCAAGCAATGTCATAAAAGTCCACATTCTGACCCTGAAGCTGGCTTACAGGGCTGCATTGCTAGGATGCATTTTGGATTTCTAGTCCTCTGTACTGGTTTTGGCTGGAACAGAGTTCATCTTACAGGCCTGGAAACTTCTTACTGTGCCATTTGTTGCTTTCTCCTAGAATGCCGTGGGCACGGGGCTAAATATCTGGTGGATTTGGGCCCCCTGCAAAACCTTAGCCCCCTTCCATGAGGGACCTGGGTTATTCCCTTCCCACGTGGCTGTTTCACTAAGTGATGCTGTGCTTCTGCAGGGTGTTCCTGGCCTTGTGTGAAGACCCCAAGGACCGTGGGACCGTTGTTGCTCAAGGCGGTGGAAAGGTGATTACTTTTATGTTTGCAGCCCAGTTAATATCAGCTGGGAGCCTGCAACGTGTCTACAGTGAGGGAAGGTGACAGAAAAGCATGAGCTGTCTTGGTGTCTCCTGGGGCCCAGACTGCCACTCAGTCCTGTCTCTGCAAGCCTACAAAGAAGCCATCTTCTTGAAACAACTGCGCATGAGTTACAAGCTCTGGTGTGGTGCCTATCTGAGAACAAAAGCAAGACATTCACTGTGGGCTACAGCCCAGACCAATTTGTTCAACAGACACATGTTTAGGATTTTTTAAACTTATTTTAGTATACCAAGTTCATGCTGTAAATCTTTTCAGAGGCACTGAATGCTTTCTGGTGTGTCACTAGGCCCTGATACCTCTGGCTGTGGAAGGCACAGAAGTTGGCAAGATAAAGGCTTCTCATGCTCTGGCAAAAATTGCTGCTGTCTCCAATCCAGACATGGCATTCCCAGGGGAGAGGGTAAGCTTAAAAAAAAAAAAAAGAAAAAAAAATATCTTGATAATTCCTTTAGCAAATGAAAATTGCCAAGATCCAAGAGCTGAAAAAGCAGTGACATGCCTTCTCTTCTTAGGTGTACGAGGTGGTGAGGCCCCTGGTCAGCCTGCTGAACACAGAGAGAGATGGCCTCCAGAATTATGAGGCTCTGTTAGGTCTCACTAACTTTTCAGGAAGAAGTGATAAACTTAGGTGAGTTTAACTGCTTTTTGACCTTCTTTCTTCCCCAGGAGTGAATGTGAATTTCGATTCATCGCTTTTCTTGTAGGACTATGAAGACTGGTCGGTTTGAGGTGCCACTGGCATAGCTACAAAGGTCTCGGAACTAAAAGGTTAATAAAATAGCCAGGAAGAGGAGAGTGACACATCTTCCTCTAGGAGGAGGAAAGACATGAACCTAATCTGTGTTAGACAGGGAATGAACCATGTCATGAGCTCCAGTGCTGCGGACACTGATTTGTTTCAAGGCCTTCCCTGTCTGCAGTTAATATTTTATAAGTTGGTCATTGCTTGTCCCATGATGTATTTCATTTGACTGCTCTTCAACACAGGATGAAGATAGTCAAAGAGAGGGCCCTGCCCGATATTGAAAACTATATGTTTGAGAATCACGACCAACTTCGACAGGCAGCCACGGAGTGTATGTGCAACCTGGTGGTCAACAAGGAGGTAACTCGCTGGGCATCTCAGACTTGACTGCATGCACAAGTTGGCGAGCCCCTGTGCTGAGGCATTCCTAAATGTGTTATCTCTGGGTATCATGGGGTTTTTTTTTTTTTAGGTTCAAGAGCGGTTTGTGGCTGATGGAAATGACCGGCTGAAGTTGGTGGTATTACTGTGTGGTGAGGATGATGAGAAAGTCCAGGTTGCAGCAGCAGGAGCCCTGGCCATGCTTACAGCAGCACAAAAGAAACTCTGCTCTAAGATGACTGAAGTGGTAAGACCATAAGTCTGATTATTGGCAGTGTAGACATACCCTGGAAGGGGCCTGGCTCAGTCGTGAAAATCCCTCTCAAAAGGATTATGTAGGCCACCCGTTTGATAGTCAGGAACTTAGTGGTGAAGATGAGACCTGGGTGTGCATGCTCTGAGTCCATCCCTGCACAAAGTAAACCAGCCTGCCTATCCTAGACTTGATCTCAGAGCTGTTCCTCAAGCTAAGTCCAGGATGCTAGCTGTCAAGCAAGGTTAGGGATGCAGAATATTAATCTATAGGCCCTTAAACTTTCGATAAATAACCTGAAACCCAAACCTTGTTGCGGTCAGGAATGAGAAGAGCTGGATAGATAACCTATTGAGCTTTACAGACACCAGAACATCTCCATTCCCTGCGCAGATCTGTAGGTGCTGAGAACTCAGGCCCTGCATAGCTGATTATCTGTGAAGAGCTGTGGTTGAGAATTCATGAACCCTGTTGTGTTGCGCACCCGCTGTTGGACACTGTGGCTTGTTAGAATAAAAAATTATTAATCAAGCCAAAGGAGGGGCTCAGTAAAATCAGTGGGGGGAGTGGGTGGTCCGCTTCTGGTCACCTCAGCTGTGTCAATGCTCTGATCAGATTCTTTGCACAGAGATTATGTAGCAGCATAAGCACGAAACGTTTAACGTGGTGCTAGTGCCATGAAAGCTTCTGACTTCAGTGTAACAAAAACTGGGTTCTAAAGTTGGGAGTCAGGTTTCCTTAGCTGAAGAATCAAATAGCCCTACCTGACATGAGTATGAAGAGGTGAGTCCCTGCGCTTCCTTCTGCTGAGAAATGCCTTGCCAGACTCGCTTTCTCGGTTGAAGTATTCTTCAGATCAATGCTAATGATCTCGCTCTCCCTTGAAGACCACGCAGTGGCTTGAAATCCTGCAGAGGCTCTGCTTGCACGATAACGTGGAAGTGCAGCACCGGGGACTGGTCATCGCTTTCAACTTAATCAGTGCTGACAAAGACCTAGCGAAGAAGCTGGTGGAGACAGAGCTCCTGGAGATCCTGACGTACATCGGCAAGCAAGAAGATGACTGCAAGAAGCAGCACGTCATTAATGTAGCACGTGATTGCCTCACAAGGTTCATGGATTACGGGCTGATCAAACCTCTCTCAGGCATGAGGAAATGAAAAGCTTCCAAAAAGGCTCAATGCAGGGGGGGTGGGGGGAAGCTACTGACAAATGTGGAAATGTGAGAGCCGTGAGGAAAAGCTAGTGCCATTGTCAAGGCACAGAATAGTTTGGGGACAACTTTGGAGGATCAGAAACTGTATGAGGAAGAGGGGGACATTTGCCTGGGAAGTGTCCATCTGAGTAATTCCCAGATGGAGTAAATCCTTTCTTTGCCCCCATTCAGCTGATAATGATGAAAGCTTCCAGGCCCAATCAGAGTTGGTTGTGTTGGGAATGTGCCAGGGGGCTATTGGAAGGAAACTCAGCTGAGCTGAAGTCTGTTCTGCAACCATCTGCAGCTCCTGGTACTTCTGGAATTTCTAGCATTGGTGGAACAGGGAAGGTTAAATGCCTTCTGTCCTGTAGTCAGAAAATCGGTTGGGTTTTAGCTGTGTGCTTTTTTGTTCATTTATGGTGTTTTTAAACAGCCTTAAGTGGTGTGCCAAAGTGTGAAGATGGTGGATGAATGCTTAATAAATTCACTACCTTGCTCCATGTGGAATTCCTGTTCTGCCTTTATTAAGCAAATGGAGAATCTAAGGCAACTCTTACTTGCAGCCTTGCATCGTACCCGGGAAGCTGGAGTAATTGGTAGCACTGGCTGAGCTTTCACCACTTGCAAACTATCCTGTGCTGCTCAAATGCCCAGGCAAAGCTGCCATGAAAGGCTGTACCAGGAGCCGGCACTAACAGGTTAAGCTGAGGTTCACACCAGGGCACGGTGTTTGGTTCAAAAGGGAATGCTGAAAATATCTTATTTATGGGAGAAGTGGAATGAGAAGCAAACACACCAGCTGGTCATGACATTAAACTTTTTTGTATAAATGTTTACATTCAAGGACAGATTCTTTATGCATGCTATGGACAACACAGACCCTTGCTCTAGGCCCCTGGGAGAAGACAATCTAAGCATATAGTAAATATAATCTTACTTGGCAATGATTTAAATGTGAATTCAAGCGCATTAAAATATTTCTGGTCATACTAAATGTCAGTGATCCTCATATGATAGGCATGGCATGATTAAGTGTTGAGGTTTGGCAATTATGAAAGGAACCTTTGGGCTTGTCTTTCCTTGTATGTTGATTAAGGAAAAAAAAAAAGTGCCTCTAGCTTACTGAAGTTAGAAAAGCCAAAATTTTGAAGCTAAAAGGCAAATTTATTTCGAGGGTGATTCCAGCTGTGTACAATGTTTTCTCCTTATTGTAATCATATTCAGTTAAATCACTGGTGCTTTATGATCACACTAGGAGGATATCAGACTGTTCTTCCAAATCAAATGAACCACAGGTCATTCTGTGGTGGAAAACAATATGGTTTGTTTTCAACCAGCCTTCAACAGCAGCAGGAACAGGCTGCCCAGGGAAGTGGTGGAGTCACCATCCCTGGAGGGGTTCAAAAAACATGTAGCTATTGCACTCGGGACATGGTTTATCAGACATGGTGGTGTTGGGCGGATGGTTGGACTTGATGATCTTAGAGGTCTTTTCCAAATTTAATGATTCTATGACTCAATTTTGGATACCCGTTTTAGGAATTTTGCATCTGTCTCAAAAGTACTTTGCATCTAACTCTATACAGAGAGTTTAAGCAGCATGTCTGAAACCAAAACAACAATGCTGTTGGTGTCTAAGGGTGGTTATGCAAAGTTTTCCTTCTCCCACTAAAGCTCCTCTTCAAAGCAACTGGGTTTTTCTAACTCATACTGACTGTTGCTGATATTCAGTAGGGAAATTACTTCTGTAAAGGCCACTTATTTTATTTCTTAGCTGAAACGTGACAGAAGGCCTCATTTTTACTTTCCTAGATATCTGAATAGAGTCTGTCTTTAAAAATGGCTTCTAGCACTGGATGCCTATGTTTGGTAACTTTTCTGAGCGGTTCTACGAGTATGGGAGTGAGCTGGTGAAAGCCAGAAAGTCTCCCAGTTTCCTGTCTTGGCACAGTGGCTTTCGCTTGGCAGTGCACCTGCACACACTCCAAGGCTGAGCATCGGGTTTTGCATGTCCTTGGAGGGTGCCTTCACAGAATGATGCAATTCTACTGACATTCAGAGTATCTCTTTTCTCTGCATTATTGAAGCCTTACATTTGATTTAAAATAGACTGTAGAGGCTTCCCAAGAACACCTGGGCTTTTAGAGAAGACAAGCCATTACAAACGAAATCCTTTGACTTCAGACATAGAGTAAAAAAATTTCAAACATACATAAGCATTGAAAAATCAGGGCCTTGCTGAGATTCTATGTGGCTACCTGTTCTCAGCTATCAAATAACAAGTGTAAATTTAAATTAGCTCTGGACGCTACACAGACCAATATATTTCTCAAAATATGTTTCCGAAATGGAAAGGATTGAGGAATAATACCAAACACAATGCTTCTTTCTAAGCCAGAGAAACGACGGATGCTGTCAAGAATAGTGTGCTCCTCTAGCCCTCCCTCCAATTTTCTTAATGATATATTTGACTTCTTCATTTCTGATGCCAGTATTCCAGAGTATGCTTTTACTTCTTCATCGCTGTAGCACAGAACAGCAATATCTTTCTTGGAGTAACCCTTTGTAAGATATGTACGACAATGTTCTGCCACATACTTCACTATTCCATTTCTGTCTAGTTTGCTTACTATTTCAGTACAGCCTTGCACAGCATGAGCACACATGGCTCTGCGTAATAACCCTTCCAAACGCCGGCTGGGAATACTTAAGGTAGAGTGCTTTACAATCATTTCCATTTCTTCTCTTAGATAGCTATAGATACTGTTAGCATTACGAACAACTTTGGTTAGCGACTCAACAGGATCATGCCATGTTGCTTCTGGAAGACCAGTTGAGAAGCAGTGACTTGTCTGCAAGTAGTCCAAGAAAATCCAGAAAAAGCCAGGTTCAGGGAGATTCGGTGATGAAGTTATGTTCAAGGCTTTGTTATACCAATCACCTTCCCCATCTTGGAAATTCTGTGCTTCATCAATTATTATGTGCTTCACATCATTAAAGCTGGCCTTCAAAAAGGCTACTCTCGTCACAGCTTGGCAAATGTTTTTCCGTCTACAGAAGAGACAGAAGGAGATTAAAACAATCTCTGCATTGCAAACTACTGGTTATACTTGATCAGAACAAAGTGCGTACCCATGCTATTGAAGTCATGTTTATTAGGATGTCAAGAAAAGAATTCGAGCCTTACTAAAAAATGTATCCCAACTATGCACTTCAAACACAGCAAATGGTGGTGGACCAAATAGCATACCAATTATACTGATCAGTACTCAGCTATTTAAAAATGCTGGTGAAATAACAGGATATTGAAATGAATAATTGGAAGAAATACTTACTGCACAAAATCTCTCAGAGGCTGGTTCTCACATACATAAAGAACTTCTTCTCGTGCGCACTGCAGCATAATTTTTATTTTCTTTATGATCTTCAGGGCCACTATAGTTTTCCCTGTTCCTGGTAGACCATAAACATACAGCTTCTTAGTTTTGTGAAGATTTTCTGACAGCAGCTGGTATTGTTTGACAGTCAAGAGGTTCAAAAACTCAGAACCAACATGGTCACTTAAAAAGGACTTAAAAGTCAGCAGAGCTACTGTGAGAGCACGCAAGAGGGCCTTCAAGTTGACACTGTTGATTAGGCTGTAGTTTTGAGGATACATCTCTTGAATATTCAGATCCCATTCTTTTCCACAGGTAATTCCAGGAGGCAAAGTCAGTACCTTTGGTATTATACACAATTTGTGAATATAGCCCCCAGTGTTGACTAATTTTTCCTTCAGCTTCCAGGCTATGCGTCTTGAGTATTCAAACACATCCTCTGAGACATGATGCTTACAGATTGTATAGAGGATAGGTGGCCTATACTTGGCTATTAGGAGAACATCACAAATGATGTCTTGGTTTTCTGGCAAGCCAACCTCAACAGCCCAGCTTCTGGAAAATATCAGAACTCCCTCAGAAATCTGCTTCCGTTGATTTTCCATTAAAATATCCAACCCTGGATGCTCTTGGAAGAGATCTTTGCTGAGTTTTTCTGGAGTATATATTACTTTGTCGGATTTCACTAACAAGGTAAAGCAGAAGAAACAGTTAGTGTTAGTATAAGACAAGCAAATCCAACTGTCTGAAATGATTCGGTGGGAATTAATGTTGGTGAAAGGCTACAAATACAGACCATAGCTGCCTGAAATACCTTTTCTAATTCTTCAAAATTTTCCTTAACCACTCCATGTGTTTCCAGATTCTTTTGCAAAGACTACTCGCTTAGGGAACTCAGTCCTCATCTCCTACCCAGGTCTCAGTCCCTTTGCTAAAAATGCCAGCACAGGACCAGCTGTTGCCAACCTTGCCTAGGAGAGCTGGCGGGTAAACAAAGAAACAATAACGGCTCAATACAGAAGCCCCTGGACAACCTGGCTGATGTTGCAATGCCACAGAAATGTTGGACTGTAACTGGCAGCAGACTCTTCACTCTGGTCCCAGCCCCAGTCACTTTATGTATTTACACTGGGCTGATTCCAAGTGACCTTCTCCTCCTGTCTTTCCCATTTTCACTGGATTGCAAAAAGATGTTGGCATGGCTGTGCTTGTTCCCCAGAGAAGTTCAGCTAGCTGAGCTCCTTCACGTACACAGATCAACAGCTGGCAGAAGATCAGTCCATGGGGAAGGGGGTCATCATGCATTTGAATGCAGCGTTGCTGTCAGATCTGCAAACTACTTCCATCTCTTTCACCTGTTCAAAGAATGTCTTCAAACTCATCTTTAACCTTGACCATGCCCTTGAGATTCATGCTGTAAACCTACCAGACAGTGAAAGCAATATGCAGACCTACCTGGAAACAGTTGCTTACAAAGATCATCAACGTTGTCAAGGCCCCGGTGTGAATAAACTGGCTTGGCAAGAGGTGGCCCCTCTGTCAGACTGAGCTCTAGCCTAAAGGTCTCGGAAAACTTTGAAAGATCTGGAAAAAAAGAAATAAAAACATGTGATACAGCATGAGCATTTGCTGTCCCTCCGTGCAAGAGCCACAAGCTGTCCTCATGCTGGTTTTAAATATTTTGCTCTTCTTTAAAATAATAAATGCAATGCATAGACAGGAGCCTTGCAACTCACATGGACAGCAGCTGATCAGCAACAGAACAGGCTCAGGCCATGGACCATGGAACTGCTCTCGGTTTCCTTATCTCATTAGCTGCTGTTGTGACCTCTATCTCTGCTAGTGATACCCCTTTCACTGCCCAAGAATAGGCCAACCAACAATTTATCTGTTGATAGCTCTCAGCTTGCTAGACTGGGATTAAGCCTGAAAGCAAATGGCAATTTGCAAATGGTGATTGCCACAGACTACAGCAATTACGTAAAGAACCACACGCACGGGGAGCTAACTTCAAAAGCAGTCGACTGGAGGCAAGGAGAGTTCATGCAGCAAAAGCAGGCACTAAGACTGGCGTTAACAAGCTGCTAGTCACCAGGACCTGCTGCAGCCTGAAGCAGGCATTAAGGAATGTGAGCAGCACTTCTGCCTGTGAACAGGCATTTGGCAAGGACCTGAAGCAGTCAAACTGTTTGGTTTGGTCAGGCGCCCAAAGAACACTGAAATGCAGGTAAGACTATCTAAGGCAAACAACACTGCCAGGGCAGGAGCAAGAAAATAAGAGGAAATATCGAAACCAGAATGGGTTTGTCCTGGCTCTTTTGGACCTGGATCGGCAGCGGTCATCCTCGCAGCCCACTCGTCCGCTCTCAGTCTCCTGATGGTGCTGCCTTCCACCAGCCATGAGTCCGGGTCTTCGGAAAACGCGACACAAGTGAATGGCTGAATCTTCACAGCACAGACGTAGCCACAGTGATCTCCAGCCTGGCGGTACACTTTGAAGATTTTGTGTTCATACCTTACGTTGTGTGTATATCCACTCCCACAGAAATGGAAGAGGGTTAATTTGTTTTGAATGGAATTGATTAGGAGACTTAATTTTTCTAGTTCCTCATCATCACTGCTGAATCCCTGCACTCTGCTGTCATCATCCACACCGATCCATAAATACCCGCCACGTGTGTTTGCAAATCCAGCGATATACTGAGGTAACATCTCTTTGACACGAGTCAAAAATTTTTCAGTTGAATAGTGTTTAAATTCCACATCTCCTGACTCTGTGAATGTCAATGTCTCCCCATGTCGCAGCTGGTCCCTATCAAACAACTGGGCAACAGTATTATTTCTAATAACTGTGTCTCCTTCAACAGCCCTTGTCTTCCTGTTCTTAGCAGGTGTTCCTGGGCTACGCTCTCTCCTGGCTTCATCTTGCTTTCCTTTAAGGAACACAAAAGCTTCAACAGGGCTCATGTGGGAAAGAGAAGCACCACATTTTGTGTACAGCCCAGTACCCAGGCTACAGATACGTGGATTTGAACTTGTAGAGGTTAAAGATGCATGTTTCCTGCTCCAGGTTTTAATAAAAATCAATAGGTAATTATCTCGCTGTTCAAAGTCCAGGTATTTTCTCCAGTCTGGAAACAAAAGAAGAGACCGAAACGTCTCTTCTAAATCTAGTCCAATCATATCTCTCTCTAAGTCGTAGTTTTCATTTTCAATCTCTGCTTTTACGACACCTCCTCCAGAGTTTAGCAAGGCACACACTGCACGGGCAAGGGTGTATTTTTGGTCTTGTTTGGAATTTTTTGGCATCTTTTTTCTTGCTTTCTCACCAAAACATATTTTTCCAACACACAAAACTACTTCAGGATACTTTGTTGCTAAATTAAGCCAGAATTTCTGCTGCTGTTGATCCTCTTCAAGAGCCATTCTGGGCCTGAAACAATTGTGAAAAAATTGCTTACATCAATCTTCCAAAGATTTCCAAAAACATTAGCTAAACAGTGGCCATCCTTTGAACAATAAATACACCGAGTCACAGAGTTTAGAGCAACAGGGATATTCCTCTACTTCCAAAACAGAGTGCTTGCTTAAAACCCAAATTTGTCCCCAGTGCCCAGGTGTTTATTTTTCTGTCCCTGAGCATGAGGGGAGGTAGGGACCTTGCTGCCATCTTTCCCCTTGAACACAGAAGCAGCCTCAAATAGTTCCTCTACAGCCAGGCTCATTACTCCATTCAACACCATCCTCTTGCATATTCCCGGACTGCACACCCCCTCCTCTTCCCCTGTAATGACTGAAAAGGCTGTGCTAAGCCTCACCTCCCTCTTAAGAATCCAGTAATCTTACTGATTAACAACTAACAAATAATAACAACTGACCCTTCTACTTTCAGCTCTATTTGGCCACTCTTGCTAGTAAGATGGCTGAATCTCAGCTGGTTGCCATCGGTACTCAGACTACAGGCAAATGCGTTGAAATGGTGGCAAACTGCATCTGCATCACTTTTAAGTCAGTTCCTGACAATGAAATCCACCCCCCTTGCTACAAAACACATCTGTGGTACAAACGCACCTGGAAATGAATGAAAGTGTGCCTACGAGAGATCTTGCCTGTGACAGGAGCGCAGCTTATTTCCAGGGGCACAGATTTGCCTTCCGTGTGGCCAAATATTAAGCCAGAGAGCTGCAGGGCACAAAAACTCCAACGAGCATCTCCTCCAGATCTGATACAGGAGACAGCTTTCCTGCCTTCTCTGCCTCTCCTCTGAGTTAGCTCTGCTGAGGAACGTTGCTCTGCTCCCCGAAGCTCTGAGTGATGGTACAACTAAAGCAGCAAGGATGTTAGTGTGGGCTAAGTTTTCCTCCCAGATAGAGGAGTTTTCCCATCCAGTTCCATGAGCACCCCTCTAGCTGCAACAGGACAGCCTGGCTGATTGCTGAGATCTCAGACTCCCCTAGCGTGACAGAGAAAAGGACTTACCCCCACCTCTTCTTCTTAGCTCTGGGCTAAAACATCAATATTTGAAATACCAATTTTAAATCCTTGAATATTGAAGTCCCAGAATGATGCGCAGCAGAAATGGGGTACGAAGAATCCAGAGTCTGTTACCTGTTTTCTCTTCTGCCCTCTTCATTCAAATCTAGAAGAAATGAAACGTACTTTGTTGCTAGTTTCATTTCTTCTCTGCCAGTTTTATTTTCTTCTCCTCTGTGTTTCCTGTGATGAAGAACCAGTGTCCACAGACTTCATTGGACCGTTCTAGCTCTCTCTGATGTTCAAAACCGGTTTTTGCTGGGAGCCCAGCCCTCCGGAGCTATTACTTCCCTCTCCCTGGCACTCTTCCAGTGGCCAGAGCATATCAGAGGAAAGAGACAATTAAAAAAAATAGTTTAGAAGAAATCCCCCAATTTCTAGCATTTACATATGTCATTGCTCGTTTAGTCTGAAAAGCTGGTGTTCCATTAAGCTTTTAGAGCTGCAAAGTCAGAGATACAGTTCTGGAAGCTGGGAAGCAGGACAGCAAGCTAGAAAGTCCCATGCAGAAGCCACGATCTGCGTATCTTCATTTCCAACATTTGCAATACCAGATTCAATTTTCTTACCTTTTTGTACTGACAAAGCACATGAAAGCTAATAATTTTATACTGAAATTGTGACCATATACAACTTTCAGATGAAATAATTAAAGTTATGGTTTAATACTGTCTCACGACTTTTCCCTGTGAAAGTGATCCATGCAGGGGGCCACTTTGGAGCTTCCTCGCTGTTGCCTCCCTCCTTGGGGCAAAATTGCAGCAAAGGCACTGAGACTGGGGCAACAGTGAGAGGACTGAGAGCAGGGATGGCTGTGGGCTTGACTGCAAAGCCTTGAGAAGCCTCGTGCAGCAGTGGATGAGTGTGCCCTGGGTATGTGCTCAACAAATTTTTTTGAGAGATGAGAAAGAATGAAATAGTGTGGAAAAGCAAGCTAGCACTAGACTGCAGAAACATGCTTGCAGGGCAGGAAGGAAATACAAACATAGTCTGTTTGTGGGTAGGACTGCAGCTTCACGTACAGCGTAAAAGTGCTTTTTAGCTTTTGATTCCATAGCATGTAAAAGAGAGTCCCCTGCTCAACCCCCTTGGCAGGAGCCGGTGTAACGCTCCCTCTTCCTTGCTTTGCCCCTTGCCTTCTCCTTTCTTTTCATCTCATTCCAAACTCCATTCTGGTGTCCTGGGCTTATCACAGAATCATAGAATGGTTTGGGCTGGAAGGGACCTTAAAGCTCATCCAGTTCCAACCCCTGCCATGGGCAGGGACACCTCCCACCAGAACCAGGGTGCTCAAAGCCCCGTCCGACCTGGCCTTGGACACTGCATCCACAGCTTCTCTGGGGAACCTGTGCCAGGGCCTCACCACCCACAGAGTAAAGAATTTCTTTATAGCTAACCTAAATCTCCCCTCTTTCAGTTTAAAGCCGTTACCCTTGTCCTATCACTCCATGCCCTTGTAAAAAGTCCCTCTCCAGGTTTCTTGTAGGCCCCTTCAGGTACTAAAAGGCTGCAATAAGGTCTGCCCGGAGCCTTCTCTTCTCCAGGATGAACAGCCCCAACTCTCCCAGCCTTTCCTCACAGCAGAGGGGTTCCAGCCCTCGAATCATGGCTGTGACATCCTCTGGCCCTGCTCCAACAGGTCTGTCCTGTGCTGAGGGCTCCAGAGCTGGAGGCAGGACTCCTGGGGAGGTCTCTCTTTATTCATTAGAAAGCACAGTTTTTCCCAGCTGAATTTTTCATGGTCCCACGTCACGTTAAAAGGGGTAAAGGAGTCAGATAAGCGGCAAAAGGAAAGCCCTCCTGTTGAGTCATAAGGTTCAGAGCAGACCCCCTTGCATTCTAAACTCTCTCTCAGAGAGGAGTCTAGGTGCAGCTGGATCTACTCTTAGTCCCAGACTTGGTCAATGGTTTATGTCTAAAGGGTTAAGCGTGTAGCCACTTATCAGATTCAACTTGCCTGTCAGAGCCCCTCCAAGGACTTTCACTGAAACAGTGTCGCAAAGTTGAAACAACAGGTAATTTATTCAAGTGACAGGTATCACAGATCCAGGACTGCTGTTGATAAATGCACTGTCTGCAGAAGTTGAGCTCAAGGTAATGGTTTAGTGCTTTAGTTAACAATGTGTTCTCAGGGATACATCTGACAAAGTCAGAGGCGCGACTCTTACCAAAAAGGCATCCCTTCTTGGCGGGGAGGAGGGGGGGAAGAGAGGTTCAGACCTGTCAACCCATCCATCAGGTAAAGTTCTCGCTTGGCTCCTGCCCCCAAAGAGAGTTTTCAAGTGCCAGTTTTATACATTTGAAAATCTTTTGGTGAGGTGGGACTAAGTCAATTATTATATGTCGATTGGCTCTTGGCATGGTATGTTGTGTCGTCACAAGTGGGACTTGGCCCTATGGAGTGGGCGTTGTGGTATGTGCTCAGGGGGGCCAAATGTTCTGGCTGTGCGGCCTGCCCTTTTTTTCTGTCTGACAAGCACAAGTCGATTGCTTCCTTTGTTACCTCCTCGGCTCTTGGTGCCTGAGCTTGAGCAAGTCCTTGCAAGTCCAGCAAGGCCATGACCACATCCCACCCTCAGTTACTGAAGACTGCTCTGCTTTGCAGATTTCTCACCAGGGGGCCGCGTGGAGTCAGAATGAAACCCACAGGTGCACGGGCAGGTTAAAAAGCTTTCATTTCCCGAGCTCTGCGTGGCTGGCTTTGCTGCTCAGGTTGGATCCTCCTCTTGATCCCGCACAGCAGGGCCCCAGTGGGGTCGCAGACCCCCTCCCCAGGAAAACCAGGTGAAATACGTCTCCTGGACAGGCGTTTACAGTCGGACTTGATGATCTTCGAGGTCTTTCGAACGTTAATGATTCTGTGATTCTTGCAAGCTGCTGCTCGTCGGCAGGGCCTGACTCGCTGCTTTGAGCCAGCAGGATGAACCCACCCATCTGTCCTGAAACAAGCGAGTGTTTTATTATAACTTTGATATTAAATCATGAAACTTTTCCTTCCAAAGCACCCTCTGTTGTCACCTCGGCTCAGCAAGGCCCGCCGCTGAGGGCACGGCACGGCCCAAGGCCGCGCACCACCGGCAGGACCGAGCCTGGCCTCCGGCCCCCTCAGGCCTCCTCAGCGCGGGAAGCGCTCGCACCGCCCCGAGCTCCGTAACGCGCCTTCCTATTGGCACCCATCCGGCGTCGCCGCAGTGCCGCGCGTTGCCATTGGCTGTTGGCCACCGAGGGGCTGGGGCAAAGGCGGGCAGCTCTGCTTCAGCGCGGTCGGGCCTTGTGTGAGCGGTGGGATGAGGGAGCCGGGCTGGGGGTGCAGGGCCTGTGGGGACTGGGGTGTGAGGGGACTGGGCCAGGGAGGCTGAGGGGGTGCGGAGGGATTCGGGGGGGCTGGCTGAGCTGGCTGGGGGTGAGCCCGGCCCATGTAGGGCATCAGGGGCTGAAGGGCTGCGGGGATGAGCAGGACGCGGGGGGATATCTGGGGGCTTGGGGGGTGCAGGGGGCTGAGGGGATTGAGTGGACGGGGGCGGAGGAGCTGAGGGTGGACGAGCTGCAAGGGGCTTGGGGAGAGTGCCGGGAAGGAGATGGGAAATAGGGTGCAAATGGATGGCCTGATGGGAGGGTTAGATCAAAACAGGGCTCTGGGCCCTTGGAGAGCCACCGGCCTCAGCAGCGTTTATAGGTATGACAGGTTTTTTTCCTCTTGTTTTTGCCTGGTATTGGCTCTCCTTCACCTTCTTGGAATCCCAGCTTGTGACCTATCTTCCCTAGCTCCAGCGTGGTTTGATCAGACATGTTGCCCTCCTCCCCTTCCCTTGCCCTCCTCCCCTTTCTTTGCCCTCCTGCCAAGTGTGCTTCATCCCCTTGTTACCTGTAACAGCAGGAAGTAATAAGGAGAAAAAAACAAACCTTTAATTCATGGATGAGCATAAAACTTAAACCAGTTCCTCTTATCTGTTGCATGCTTGCAGATCAGCCAGATCTTTAATTAACACCTATTGGGAGTCTCTCCTGCCTAAGTAAAAGGGACCTGTGTGTATAGATGTGTTGGGAGGAAAAAAGGTGTTTCCCTGGCTCAGCTAATGGTGTTTGGGAAGGGGAAACAGCTTTTGCCTGCGTTACGTTACCAGCATGGCTTTGGCATGCACACAGCTGAACGCACAGGCTCTGTGTGGAGAAGCTACATCCATACTGAGGGTGCGAAGTGCCACCTCCTCTGTGCTGCCCGTGTGACAGAGCTGGGTGCAGGAAGGTAGAAATAGCAAATCAGGGCTCAGCTTTTCAGTCTCGTAACAACCCCTCCTGTCTCATCTCCCAGGGGTCAGTGTTAACTCACCACAAACTCTGTGCTGTAGAAAGTCATGCGATCCTGAAAATAATTAACCCAGAACCCATCTTATTTTGTGTTTGTTGGGGGTGGGGAAGTGTGTCTTTGGTTGGGTTTTTCCTCCTCCAGAAAAAAACCCCCACACTTTTCTGTTCTTGTTCCTGACTTGGAGCAAGCTCCTTATGGAATGGAATTAGGTTTGCCCAAAGCAATGATGAGCGAAGTACACTCTGAACTGGTATTGCTGAGACTTTGTGTCTTTGCTTTGACCAGGGCATGATCACATAATCTTCTCTCTGAGCTTATTTAGGCTAAGCTCATCTAGAGTAAACAGCTTTTCTTCTTGAAACTTTCTGATGCACCCTAAAAACTATTGAAATAATATTAAGAATTTTTAGCAGCAGAAAAACCTTAATTTGAAAAGTGAGTAGTGCAAATACCTGTTTGGATTTGTGCATCTTGCTGCAATGCTGGGTTTAGTACTGAGCTTGCAGTGAGAGGTTTCTTGTTTTTTCTGCTGTGTGCGACATAGCTTACAAAACTCCAGATATTCTGGCACTTCTCTGTAAATGCAATGCAGACTCTGTAAAATGGAGTTTGAGCTGTCTCTCCTGTAGACACCTCATTAGCAGTTGGTTCAGCTGTGTTCTCATCTAGTGCTTGCTAGCGCGGAGGCAGGAGTATTTCTGGAAGCGAGTTGCAGAAGTTTGGAAGCAGAGCCTGGCTCTGGTGCTCTGTTCTGGATGAAGTGCAGCCCTTTTGGGGTTGGGGGGGAAAGCCTGGGCTAATCAAGTAAGTACAAGAAAAGATATGGAGCTATTCTCTAATCTAGTTTTTATTCTCTTCCAGGTCTTGGTGACAGCTTTACATTCCTCTCTTCCTGTGGAGAAGGAAGCTTCTGTGGGGAATGTGTACCTAGGGGTATAGTTACAGTGGTTTTCTCTTAACAGAACCCACGTGGTTTCTGTTAAGGAAGCAGGGAAAGCAACTCAGTTGCTAATGCAGTGATTTTTTAAGAGTGTCTGGATGAGTCATGAGTGTGGCTTAAATTCACTAAGCATTTTTTAAAGGACTTACAAACTTAAGTTCTGACAGTGATGTATTGTACAACTCCAGTGCTGCCATTAACATTCATGTAATTGTATTAAGCAACAGAACAAAGCATCTTGAATGCATATATGATACATACTAATCTGGGAACTTCTATACAGTCATGTAAGTCCAGAGTTTGGTTGAATAAAGTTGGTGTTCCTTGAAAAATCTTTTCCTGTCTATCTTTAGACCATCATGGCTTTAATAACACTATTGCAGTTAAGAAGCAGATAAAAGGCAATGTTTGTATAACCTGAATTGGTTTTGTAGCTTTTGTTTTAGACAATAAACCAAATAAACAGGTATGTATTTGGCTGCTAAAGACAGGAAGGTTAGAAGCAGTCAAATCCAAGTTGGTATTCTGCAGCCATCTGCAAACACCAATAAAATCTGCCAAGTAACTTCTGAGCCTGTCACCATTGTGGGCTTAAAGTCTGTTAGTCAGCTAGGCATTAAAGAGCGATTTAACATTCGAGGGAGTAATTACAGCTGTTCAGAACTGTGAGGCCGAGTTGAGGGTGGTTCTGTGCAGGTCTGGGAGCTGCTGTGGGGCTGGCCAAATCGTTTGGCAGGGACAAGGTGTTGTGCAGGGCGGTCTGGGGAGAAGGGGGATGGAGGGCAGTGAGGGCCTGACAGACAGGGATCTGGTGGCTGTTCTGGGGAGAGGAGGAGAGATGAATCCTGGGAGAAGGAGGTGTAGAGGCCCCCATCAGCAACTTGTGATCCACAGTCAGCAAATCCTTCTGGATTAGAGGGGAAGACGGTGCAGAACTTGCCTAAGAGCTCTGCAGTGCTGGCTGGCAAGTCAGCATCGGTCAGTCTTCTGCCCCAGGTCCGCCCAGCTTCTCACTGAGCAGCAGACAGGTAATTCAGAAGGTATAGGAGGGATAAAAGGAAAATAAACCTGTCCTGAAACTGAGTTGTCACTCAGATCCTTCAGTCCTTATGTAAATGAGCAGTTGCAGTAGAGTCAACAGGGCAGTCAGGCCCCTGTCTGTCTAATCAGAGGAGTTATAGGACCGTGCGGCAGCGGAGCATCCTGGATACTGGCTCTTCACAGAAATGACAGTCTCTGTGTATGAAGCAAACCTGATGTAGCAAGTGACACGAGGGGCAACGGGCACAAATTGAAGCAGAGGAAGCTCCGTCTGAACACGAGGAAGAACTTCTTCACTCTGAGGGTGATGGAGCCCTGGAACAGGCTGCCCAGGGAGGTTGTGGAATCTCCTCCTCTGGAGATGTTCCAGACCCGCCTGGACAAGGTCCTGTGCAGCCTGCTCTGGGTGACCCTGCTTCGGCAGGGGGTTGGACTGGGTGACCCACAGAGGTCCCTGCCAACGCCAAACATTCTGTGATTCTGCCCAAAGCCAGCTATGTTAAAAGTGATCTGAAATCTCAGCAAATCTCACACCTTGATGTGATTTCTTTTCCAGTAACGTGTGCTCTTACTGGCTTTCAAAAGGAAGAGAGGTGTCTTTATGGATCCTGTAACTACTGGAAGGAGGAGAAATGAGAGTTTTTATTATTATTCCATAATGGCACAGGTAGAAGGGTCTGGAATCTGTACAGAGATAGTAAGACAAGCACTGGGGACAAATCTCACTTGTTACAGGAGAAGTTTTCCACAGCATCTCTGGGAGGATGCAAATGGCTATTTTTCCACATTATTCAATAACCTTGCTATCTTGCTTACAGGTGAGGGAGGATATTAGAGATTTTTATCTTATGAAGCAGAGCTGAAGTGGGGGGAAAATGAGACGGCTGGTTCAGCGGATTAAACATTAGAATATATCTCTTAATCTGGCAAGACCACATACTTTGTGCAGCAAACTTTGCTCTTCATGTTCTATCAGCAGTCACCGTGGTGTCTGGAGTAGCTAACTGCTGCTCCCTAGAGCTGAGTCAGGAAAAAACCTTCCGCTGTGAAAAACCAGGTGTCGAGGAAGAACCAGCCATGTCACACGTTCTTCTTTTCTCCTCCGTTCAAAGAAAGGATGCTTTGTTATGATATGAATGTGCTATGTGGATGGGACTGGAATAATTGCAATGGAATACTTAAACACAGACATTAAAGATTCCCAGCCTACAAAATACTAATCTTATATCCATTTTCATCATCTGCAAAGATGAAAGCAGCTTTAGTCTAGTCTCCCTTATGTAAATAGAGCCCCCAGAGAAGTAAACTCTGGTTTTTGCAATCCTCAGAAAAAAAAATGTTAGTTTCTCAATCAAGAAATAATTTTGCTTTATAAAAGCAGGAAATAACAGATTCAAAGACTTATTTAACAAAAATCAACTCTCATCATTTGGCATAGTTGCTGCTTTAATCTGGTCTGTCGTTCTTCTCCCTTGTGCAGCAAATGTTATCTCCCTCTTGTATCCCTGCTTGTACACATCACCTCTTGCTTCTTTAAAGAGTCAGAAGTCTTAATTTAGACCTGTTGATGGGAATTTGGGGAGTGATGTTCTCAACTCAAAGGTGAGTAGTGTGAAAATGTAGGGAGACTCTTCAAAACAGCACGATCGAGGAGAGGGTTAAGCCCGTCTCTGTCTCTCTGACAAGCATTGGTGCCAGAGCTCGCCCCGGGCAGCGCGAGTGCCTGGGAAGCTGCTAAGGGAGGAATAACTCGCCTAGAGAATTTTCCCTACTTCTTTAATCTGCTGGCTCATGCCCTCGAGCAGGACTTTTACCAGGGATGCTCTCTGATCCTCACATCTGCATTCTTCTTATCCAAATCAAGGTTTCTTCCCTTTCAGTTGGTCTTTGAAGGCATTTCTGTGCCGGCTGACAGACTGTGGCTGTCTGATCCCTCTGAAACTGCCACAAGATGTTTGAACAGCTAATAAACAAAAGGGAGAGCCTGACCAGAATTTGCAAAGGCAGCAAAACTCTGATGTGCCACCAAGTTCAAAGGAGCTCTAGAGCTTACTGATGAGCTGCAATGGCTCAAAGTTTTCTACGGGACATAAGAAAGGGTGAATTTAGGCTCACTGCTACCTAGCCGCCAGCCTCGGAAACGCATCGCTCTGAAAGCACGGGGCAGGCCTTTCAGCTCTCGGGAGAGTACAGCTTGACAAGGTGCTGCAGCTCTGTGGCGTAGCCTGTGATGGGGCAGCGCTGGTGAGTCTTCACGTAACCGTACGCACAGCGGTAGCAAAACACAAAGCCGGAGGTGGACAGGGCTGTGGCATTGACACGAATTTTGCGGCACAGAGGGCACACGGTCTTCAGTTTGGGTAAGAGAGCCGAGCCGGCCCCATGGTCGAGGTGCACGGGGGGCGGAGGGGTTGGGAGTGCTGTCAGAGATTTGATTGTCTCTTGGTTTTCTGAGGAGTACCACCAGTCCAGGAACTGGAGGAAAAAAACACTGACGGACAGCCCGGTGGACAGGGAGAAGGCAATGCCACCCAACGCTTTCCTCACCGTTGACTGCACTTGTGCTTTAATGCTGTAAAAGAGAGAAGATATGGAGAAACCATTACTACTGCACATTTCTTCATCTGCAAACCAAGGCACAAAGGACTTGGAGAGCAAGTCACTGCTTTATACAGCTTCTTAACACTAAGGAAGTTGGTCCACGTATCCCATGTTTGTAATGAGGCATCTGCTAGGATGTTTCTCCCAGATTCCTTGTATGTTAAGAAAGCTTCAAGTCCTGTTTTGTTCAGAAGTCTAAACTGGCAGAGTTTGGGTCGAGGAGACCTGGACCATAGAGCATTTCACTCATGGATCATCGTTTTACAGGACATTAAGCATGGTCCTGACTAGCTGCTGCTCAGAAAAATCAACAATCTAAGTTTGAGTCCTTTTAGCAGTATTGTTGCAGTTTACTTCCCTTGTTAGAGAAGTGCAGGTGAAGACTGAACAGGATAAAGGCTGGAGTGCCAAAAAAGACCCGCAAGCATGGCAATTTTATGACCACAAAATCTTATGAAACTAATCCCTGCTCTTGTTTCCTTATTTATACTAACAGTACACCCTTTTGGAGCACATTTTGCCAGAGGTAAACTTCATCTTGAAGAATTCCTGGAGAACAAGACGGTTTTACTTGCAGCATCACTTCTAAATTAACACACCCACGAACCCCCTAGAAAGCAGCTGCTAAGCCATGTTCTGACATACCTCTGTGTTCGACTTGAGGTGGCTCCAGCCAATTTCTCCTCCAGGGCCTGGATATCCTCCGCAGTCAGTCTGACCAGGCGAACGCCAGCCAGCCGCAACATGGGTGAATGATGCTGAGCTTTCCCGAGGATATAGCACAGTTGCTGGATAAGAAACCAGCCCTCCCAGGTCATGTTTACAAAGGGGTAGGCAGCTAGAAACGCTCTGTAAAAGCGCTTCTTCCAGGACGACGACGGAGGGTGGATGGAGTACTCATCCTCTTCCCTCAGGCTGGACACCAGTTTCTCTAGCTTTCCTTTCAGGTAAGGAACAAGAACCAGCAAGAGGAGAGACTTCCAGTGCTGCCTCTTTGGCAGGCCAGCAGTGGCCAGAGGCTGCTGCCCATGGTCTCCCATCGGTATCCTCTTCAAGCTATAAAAGTTCTCAGAAAAGGAGGCGCTGCACCTGGCCAGATAGTGCTGCTGGAGCAGCAAATCCAGAAGGACGTAGATCTCGTCAAACCAGTGCCAGAGGAAGCCGTATCGGCCAGGATTAGACTCCGCAAGCACCTATGGAAAGGCACACAAAATGGAAGGAACCGGCAGCGGAGCAGCGTGGTGAATGATAGCAAAACCATCGCGCTGGCTCATGAGCGAGGCCTGAGGTAAACCCTGGCGATGAGCGGCTCGGCACGGAGCTGTGCAGCCCCTCCAGGACCCCTCTCCGCAGCGCTTCCCCCCAGTCACCCTCCAGCCAGGGCTCGCCTCAGCGGCCTGCACGGAGGACACCGCCTCTTCTCCTCCCCCCGCCCCAGGCCTGCGGCCTGCCTCGCCCTTACCTTCACCAGGTGCTGCAGGGCGGGTTTCACGGCGGCCATCAGGCTGTCCTGGGCCACCGCCTCGAAGATGGAGGGCCGGTCGTCCCCCGCCGAGGCGGCCGTCAGGTGAGCGCCGAGCTCCGCCATGGCGCCGCCTGCGCCGCGCCCCGCCCCGCCGCCAGGGGGAGCCCCCGCCCGGCCCCGCAGGGCGCCCGCCTGCCGCAGCGGAGCACCGCCCCCCGGAAGCGCGGCGCCGGCGGCGCTCTGTCTCCCCCCCCCCCCCCGCCACTCTATGGTGTCGGGGCGCGGCCGCTCTAGGCGGGGGAGGGGTTATTCTCGCTCCTCGCGAGTCCTTCCGGCCCCGCTGCTCCGCTTCCGGTTCCGCCGCCGCCCACGCAGCGGTGTGTCCGTCCCGCCGCCGTGAGTGGGCCGGGGGGCACGGGGGGGACTGGGCTGGGGCTGATGGGGGACTGGGATAGGGTGGGGAGGGGCTGATGGGGGACTGGGAGGGGGGACTGGGATAGGGTGGGGAGGGGCGCTGGTGGGGAACTGGGAGGGGATACTGGGAGAAGGTGACGGGCACTGGGAGGGGGGACTGGGATAGGGTAGAGGGGGACACTGGTGACGAGCTAGGAGGGGCCGGGGGGCACTGGGAGGGGGGGATACTGGGAGGAGGTGAGGGGCACTGGTGGGGGACTGGGATAGGGTGGGGAGGGGCTGGTGGGGTACTAGGAGGCGATGGGTGGGTCACTGGGGGGGATACTGGGAGGAGGTGTGGGGGACTGGGATAGGGCGGAGAGGATCAGTGGTGGGGTACTGGGAGGGGATACTGGGAGGAGGTGAGTGGTACTGGGAGGGGGACTGGGGTAGGGTGGGGAGGGGCACTGGTGAGGTACTGGGATAAGGTGGGGAGGGGCACTGGTGAGGTGCTGGGTGGCGATGGGGGGGTCACTGGGAGGACTGGGCAGGTGGATGTGGAGGTACTGGGAGGGGTGCTGGGGGTGGGGCTCGGTGGGACTGGGGAGAGGAGGTGGGCTGGGAATGAGCAGAGCAAGCTACTGGGTTATTGGTGGGACTGGGCGAGGATGAGGGCTGGGGCCTTGAGGGGAACTGGGCAGGTGGCGCTGGGGCTGGCAGGGATTCTCCTGCAACTGGGAGGCACTGGGAGAGGCCTGGGGGCTGCGGGGAAAAGGCTGGGGGGGGATGCTGCGGGTGGTGGAGGGGCTGCGGGTGCTGCAGTGGGCGTGGGGGCTGGCGGCGGAGCTGGGACGGGGGGCTCCAGGGCGGCGGGGGGTGGTGGGGAGCGCCACGGGGAGGTTTGCTCCCCAAGATGGAGGCGAGGTGCCTGCCCCTAGCGCTGTGAGCTGAGACCCTGCTCCCGCTCTGCCACCCGCACTCGGTCCCTCGGGTTGATTCCCTGCTGCTCTGTGGCCCTGAGCCGCGCCGGGGCTGTCGTGCGGCCGCTGGAGAGGCTTTGCGGGTGCCAGGGGTGCTGAGAAGGGGTGGTGGCACCAGCTGGAGCGTGAGCCAGGGTAAACCGGGGACCGCTGCAGAGCTTTAGGGGTTCGGCGCTGGATTGTGTCGGTGCGAGGGAGCGGGAGTTGACGCTGAGGCCTCGAGCCTGCCGCCTCCCTGTTTGCACCCGCGTGGAATCCGTGGTGGGAGCTGGCCAGGCAGCCGTCGGAGTCGCGCGGGGGGCAAGGCGGGTGTTGTTCGGGCACTGGATCCAGTTTTCTGCATGGTTTTGGGCTGAGGCAGCTTATGTTTCTGGTTATGATGGTTCCTTGGTCTTTTCATTTAATCATATTTTTGGTTCAGTCTGCATTTAAATGTCAAGCCAATGCCTATAGCATTAAGCATTGCCAGAGCTGCTGGGGAAATTCCTCTGTTTCGTCTCCTCTTTGCTGGGGTTGGAGCAGGAGCCTTTTGCCATCGGCTTGAACACCTCTGACCTGTTTCCACCTTAGCAGGCGCTGGATGCAGAATGATAGTAAGGAAGGGGTAATCTGATGTAGATTTTCCCTAAGAAACCCAAGTATGTTTGTGGTGTTGCTGTAATTTATCTCTGCGCTCTTCAGATTTAGATTTGTGTACGAGAAGGTGGCATTTTCTTGAGTTATTTAAAACATTGCTGTTTGTATATCTGGGCTATTTTGTTTTTGTCCTTTGTCTGGGACTTGCTGTAAACCATGCTGAGCTTGCTTAGTGGATGAGCTAATGCTCAGTACTGCTAGCAAGCTGTCTCTGAACCCTGTGCGAAGCAAGCTCGGACGTACAGGAGGCAAAAATCTCAGTGCTCGTAGCTAAAAGAGCTTTCTCCCAGGTTGCGCTTGCAATGTGGTAGTGTGCTTGTTGAGCTGCGTCGTTTACATCTGTCAAAACAGGTTGTAAAGACATGTGCTATGCTTACCCCTATCTGAGTCTGAGTGTTTTTAGGGTTCTTCGTGTTTCCAAGTATGTGACCTGAAGTTAGATCAACAGCAAAATGTCCTGCTTTTGGGTTTAAAGATCATCTGTGAAACTCAGCAAGGCTTCTTCCTCTGTGTAGCTTTATGCAACTGGGATATGGGTGCGGTGGGGTTTTTTTCTGCTGTATTTTCTCTGTAATCTACCCTTAAAACAATATCGGACTAGCTCAGCTGGGAGGTATGACCTGTGCTGACACATCCATGTACCGAGCAAACAAAGAATAGCAAGGCTATGTTCAATGCCTTTTGCATGGCACCATGCCAAATACTCTCTTAGAGAAAAACATTTAAGCTGTGGCTGTGTTTTTAATTATAAAACAAGACCCACAACGGCTGCTTCTTTTGGGATGCTGTGATTTTTTTCTTTTTTTTGCTGGAAAGATTGCAGCGTTGTGGCTCATGCGGCTCTCCCAGCCCAGCCTCTGTGTTGGAAGGACGGCAAACTTCTGCAGGAGGAACGCACTTCCAGAGCTGTCCCCAGGCATAGTTTGCTCTCCAGCTTGGCAGGAGCAGAAAGGGAGAGAAATTAAACCAAACCCAGCAATACTGCCTAACTGGGATGAGGTGGTAACCACGCAGGCAAAGGATGGGCAGGCACTCCCGGGAACTGGGCTGAGCAACAGGTTGTTTCTCATCTGGTTGCTTGGCAGTTGGACAAGATTGTAACTGCTGTGAAGGTGGTAGAAATTGTGGCATTGCCCCTCATCTGCTGCTGCTGGGCATTTAACTGTTGGGGTATTAAATTGATGAAGGAGGGTAGCGGGGGGAAAAAGAGTGATAGTGGAGCTGGGGTAGGTTAAGGGATGAGGAAGGAAAGTGTTAAGAAACCGCAAGCCAGCTGCACTTGTGGGCAGTGCCTTGGAGTTCAAAGCTAAGCTTGTCCTTTTGTTGCTGAGCCAGCAGGACCGTGGAGGTTCAGAGGAAAGACAGGCAGTGTTTAGGGAGCAGATGACTTGGTGCTTTCCTGGTAGCATTGAAGGTTGTGGAATTACATACAAGAGAAGAGGAATCGGGCAGAAAAAGTAGAAAAAGGAGGAAGGAGGTAGGAAAACCCTTTTTCTGGGATGATTTTGGGGTTATAGGTTCTTAGCACTGATGCAGATTGTTAAATTGAAACCAGTAACACTGCCCACTCTCATGCTTGTTTTTCAGCCAGTACTTGAAAATTGTTTGAGTCATGCTTGTCACAGAGCTGGCAATTGTAAGACTAAAATGATGGCTATCCACATATGTCTGGGCAGCCCCTGTGTTCTACGGTATTAATAATTTGGTTCCGTGGAGCAAGAAGAGTGCTGGCGAGACCATGCTCTCGGCTCTGCTAAGCACTTGCTGGCCCAGCAGCGTTTTTCGGTTCTGTCAGTAAAAATGCAGCGTAGCACTGAAATAATAAGCTCATGCGTGTGTCAGAGGGGGGATGTCAAACCTTGGCAGAGAAAGATTTCAATTCCAAGCTTGAGAGAACTGAAAAGTAATGGCTTTTCTTATCAAAAAACTGCTTGGCGTCTCTCGGGAACAGAATAAGGGAAAGAAATGAAAGGGCCTGGGGGTGGGTGTTGCAAGTAGGGTTAATTGTTCCTGCCATCGAGATGCAGCACAGGAAAGTATCGTTAGGGGGAGATGACAGTTTCCTTTGTCTGAAACATGGACTTCCCGCTTCCAGGCGAGATATTAAATGTGCAATGCTTTTTTTGGAAAATGAACTTGTGTACCCGGGGGAAAGGCGGCTGCAGAACATGTCAAGATCTGCTGGTTATAAGGAGTTTAAATCTGCCTTTTCCCATCCGAGATTGAGAGATTAAAAAGCTGGGCTTCAGCACCACTGCTCCCTCAGCCTGTCTGCCTCAGGCTGTTGTGTTTTCACTAACATTGCTCATCCGAGCCCTTTAAATCCCCAGGTTTGCCGAGTAACATCAGCAGCAGGTGCAGAATGAAGACTGTGAAACTTGTGCCCGTGGATGTGAAGCATTTGCTGCTCCCCTTCCGTTACGCGCGCGCCGGCCGTCCTTTCTCCGAGTTCCTGCCTCGTGAGCTGGATGTTGTCAGCTCCGAATGCTGTTTGACTGAGTGTTCTTTTTTTATTATTATTCAGGTGTTTTAAGGAACTGGAACCATGACGGACTCCAAATACTTCACGACCAATAAAAAAGGTTAGTGTTAAGCTGGTGCGGTGGATCGGAGGTGGTGGGTGGCTATTTTTACACAGCTTTTTTGACTGTGTGCAGAAGAACTTGTGCTTTTCTGTTAGCTCTGTCCCTGTTTCTTGTCTTAATCATCCAGGGAGAAACTTCCGAAGTAGGTCACATGGTGACAAAAGACAAAACTGATGTATGTTACGGTTTTGTGATATACAGAATGACCCAAATTTCTGCTTTTCCAAAGATTAGAGAACAAAACATTGGGATGTGAGCGCAGATCTGGTCAGAGACAAAGCTCTAGTTATGGAGTAACAAGTTCAAGACTGAGGACGGTTGCTTTGTTGGGCATCACAGGATTAAGTTGATGGAGAGACATTGAATATTGAAGGTGTAAGTGTGTATCTCTGCATCAAGCTGTTGCGAAGATAATGGAATTTCCTATTGCTGCTTCCTTCAAAGCTGTAGGGCTCTGTTTGACTTTCCCTTGGCTTTACTGTAGGTGTGATGGTCACCTCACCTCAGGACAGACTGCTGCCATTGAAAATGAGAAGGTGGGAAAGGATCTTTGGGAACACTTTACCCATTCATCTGCTTCAGCGGAGGACTTGTTCTGCTGAAACTGTCCCGGACAGATTTTTTTTTTTTTCTCTCTTTCTCCTCCCCAACCTATTCTTAAAGTAGTGTTTTTCCCAACTCTTGCTGGCTGCACTTTAGGCCTGGTGTTGCTCATCTTTCTCCAGTGGATGTGGGAAATGGTTTGCACTAACCTCTGCTTTTCAGAATGACTGAATGTTTCTGCTGAATGCTTGCTAGTGAAAAAACTACAGCGTTGATCTATTTGTGTTTCATTAAGCTTCAGAATAAGCTCATAAACTAAGCAAATGCAGCTTTCATCTTTCTAAGGAGCTACTCTACGTGTAAGTTCAGTCCCAAAGTATCAGGCACATTTCTCTGGGAGGCTGCGAGAGGCCAGCCCGCACTGTCTGAGCTCTGCTGAGCACACTGCTGCTGGCTCAGCTCTGCGCCGGGCACCATCGCAGTGTGAGCAACGCGAGCATCACTTTCCCAGGCAGGAGGTGTGACGAGTGGTCACTGCACTGCGTTCTTCAGACAGTAACTTCTCTTCTTTTTCGAAGCACCTGTTAAGTCTTTTTGTGTCAGGGTCTTCAGTAATTAATGTTGCTGGTCTGACAAAATGTCGTTGGTGTGTAGGAGTCAAAGGTTAGGGGCTAGAATGTCTTTTTGTCGGAGCTATTTTGAGTTTTGTAATGTGCCCTCAGCCTGTGGCTTCCAGGGGGAATACCGCTCGTTGTCCTTCCTGGGGAAAGCTGTCTGTCAGTCAGGAGCATTGTCCTTCTCACACAGCTTGCTCTGTCTGGAACAAGCATGAGAAGTTGTCTTTTGCACGTGTTGCTGTATTTTACAAACTTGCTTTGCCACTGCAGTGACCCAGCCTGAACTGACTTTCCATGCAGTAATATCTGGAAGAAGTGGTGTTGTGGAAGAGGCTGCTTCGGCAACCTCAGAATCCAGGGAAGCTGTGTTACTTGCTACTTTTGTTAGTAGTAGCTCTGTCTTTCTAGCTCAGAAGGAATTTATTCCACTGGACTAAAAGAGTTTGTGCTTTCCTGTTTCTGCTGCTGTGTATCATGGCATTTGAGCTACACTGCAGTTGGCTGTTTTCTCATTGCATTCACAGGAAGCAGGCGATGATGAGCAGAAGTTAAAAAGTCTGGGCAAAATTCCTAGCTAAGTTAGGTTTTATTTTTTTCTTGCAGGCACTAATTTGGTGTCTCCAAATATCTTTTCATCCTGGTTATGTAATGGTTGCCTCTGAGAAACAGACACTGCAGTGATGTGGTTTCACGTTCTGGAAGTGGGAGAGCTGCAACATGCAGCGTGGTGCTTGTTAACTGCTTTTTCATTAGCAAGTTATAGCCCGTATCATTCTCTGAGTGTCACAGCTTTGCCTCTCGGTGAACCACGTTCCCTGTAACATCTGGCAGCTTCCACATGTTGCTGTGCCAATTTTATGGGAACAATGGTCTGGGAAAGTAAAAAAGTCACTTCGCAGCTATCCCCGAAGCCTGACCCTTTTCCTCTCCCAAGAAGCTCAATCTGTTTTGTCTTCTGCCAGGAGAGATTTTTGAACTGAAGGCTGAACTTAATAATGAAAAGAAAGAGAAGAGGAAAGAAGCTGTAAAGAAGGTTATTGCAGCCATGACTGTGGGGAAGGACGTCAGGTAAAAACAACTTTTCTTTCACCTGTAGCAGCTCTGGTTCTCCTGGGACTCGGTCGGGTGTAGTGGCACACATCTCCGTGAAGCAGCTGCGAGTTTGTCATCTCGGCTGGGTCGTGAGGCTGGCTGTGTCCTTGCCTATGCCGTGCCTGAGTCACAGGTTTCTCAAGCTCCTTCCTGCTGCTGGAAGCAAAAGAAACAATTGTTTTCAGCGTGGGTTTAGCTAAATGCCTATTAGCCCTTTTTATTTAAAAACTCATCCAGAATTCAACTATTTTATGTCACTTTAGATGATGCTTTCTCACTGCTTGCTAGCCTGGGTTTTAGTGTTAGAAAGGTAATTCCAAGTGTTTTTCTTAGCCTTACTTGTCATAGCATAGATGTAAGCTGCACTTTAAAATGGGTGGTTTTTGAACTGAACCTTTGCCTCTTAGCGACTGAAGGACACAGGCGTTTATCTCCTGCAACATAGTCCCCAGTACTTTTTTTCTGTCTGAGGCAACCAGAAAAACTTGCTTAAGTGAGTGCTTTCTCCCTTCCAGCTTCTCCTGTTAGTGGAGTCCACCATAAAGTCACAGTAGTCCTGGATTCACAGCAGTGTGGTCTGTTGCCACGGAAATTAATGTAAGGTTGCAAATTTAGCATCATGACTTCACTGGAGAACGAAGGAACAGATAAACTGGAAGGAACTAAAAATAATCCTTTTGGCCAACAGCAGTTGCCCTTCACCTTTAGATCTCTACAGCATACCTGAGAGCTGCAGATACCCTCGTGTAACTGCCTGTGTTCTTCTGCAGTGCTGTTCACAGATTGCTGCTTGATATAGGAGTGAAACGCAGCTTGTCAGTGTTTAAGCTCCTAATAGCTGTGGAGTTTACTGGTCTGAAATTTGGCAGGTTCTTTGTAAATGTCCTGCATTACCAGAACGTTTTTAAGCAGCTTTTTTCTTGTGGGACCAGCTCCAGGGAGAGCATGGTAGAGTCTTCTCATTCGGTGAACTCCCCAGTTAAAACCCGTTTAGGAAATGGCATTAGCTTTCACCTGTTCCCGAACCGACAGATGTTAAAGCCCTAGAAGAGTTTAAATGATAAAGCTATTATAAAAGCCATTGCAGACTGTTTTGGGAGAGAAGCTGACCTCTCATTAGACAGCAGGGCAGGTAGAGTGGAACTCCAATTTTCCTGGCTTCCTGGATATTGTTACTGTCCCTTTGCATACCATGTAATCTCATTGATTTTTCTCTGTTCTTGCTTACTGTTGTCTATCCAGCTCACTCTTTCCTGATGTTGTGAACTGCATGCAGACTGACAACTTGGAGTTGAAGAAGCTGGTCTACCTGTACCTGATGAACTACGCCAAAAGTCAGCCAGATATGGCCATTATGGCTGTCAACAGCTTTGTGAAGGTAACTTGCTCCCACGGCTCACCAGAAAATGGTTGAGTGCAGCGGCTGTCACCACGTCTCCTTTGTCCGTTAGCCTTTGTGAGCTGTTGTTTATCTCTTCTTTTGTACTTCATTCTCTTGGCTGGGGGTGCTTGTAGAGGAGCAGAAAATAAGGAGTTGGCATGCTGAATCCCAGCAGGTCTGGGTCCTCTGTCTCACTTGCTGTTTCTAGTTATTGCAGAGGAGAAGACGTAAGCACCCCTGTGAGTGGTTATGAGACACCCTGCTCCAGCAAAAGCTGCTTCTGTCATTTTACTAATCATGATTACCAACTTCTGGTATTGGATAACAGAATTTATATTTTTCATCTTCCAGCCTTGGAAGAGTATCTCTGTCATATAGATATCTACTTCTTGTTTGAATGTTTCTGCTGTGCTCTGTGTGGAAAAACTTTATCTCTGGTGAAACTGAAAGATGATTCACTGGAAAAATAACAGCCTGATCGCTGTGTTGTCTTTAATTCTGTTGTCAAGTTGCCTCTCCTTATCTAGGAAATGTTATTTTAGTCCCATGTTATGTAAGTTAAAAAAGTGCTTAGAGAAAGTTTGAGACTCCTCCTGGACCATTATAAAGTCTGAGACACAGTGGAATCTGACCATGTTTTTAAGTTTCTAAGCATGGTGCTTGATGCTGAAAGAGGTTGAGAGGACCTGGGCTGAGAGCGGGTCTGCTCTCCTGGCCAGAGAAAATGTCCTTACCTTCCTCTCTGGAAATAACATTGTTGTCTGTCGTATCTCTAAAGTGTAACTCTGTTAGAATGGACTAGCAAACAAACATGGTGTTTTCCAGCTTCATGCTTTTCCATGCAAGGACATGCCTGATGTCCCTGTTGGCAAGTTGAGGGACAAGTGTTGTAAGGAGAAGGTGTTGACACTAGTCTGCGCTAGCTCAGCGCCTCACACGCAGTTCACAGTTCAAGGTGTTGAATGCGCTGGTAGAGATGTCACTTCTCTTGTGTGCCTCAAGTGATGCATTTGGGTGTTTTTTCGGCTGTAGGAAATTTAAACAGTGAAAGGTAAATGTACCTTATGCTTTTGTAGGCCATTCTGCATCTATCCTTTTATAGGCTGATTTTTGGAGGAGTGTTGCTCACATGCAGATGGATTGGATGTATGGAAAATTACGTAGGTTCGAAGTATGAAGTATTATATGCCCTTCTGCTTTTTTCACTCATCAGAAAAGCACCTCTAGACTAGCCTTTGCTTAGTGCTTCGTATGTTGCAAACCCGAGGGATGCTTGTGTCTAGAACTGATGGCCTGTGAGAAATAGCCCTCGATGACTGTTGCATTGTGTTTAGTTGTTGACTTTTCCTATTACGTTCTTTTTTAAACCAGTAAGGCTGGAAAACAGTTTATCATTTTGTCTGAAAGATGCTTGTGGCTAGCTTTTGGGTGGTGGGAGCTGCCCCTCGAGCTTAGCTGTAGCTGCTAGATCATATTGAAAGAAGCTTTGCCTGGGAGAACCAAGGGACACTGAGATCACAATTTTACAGGCTATTGTAGCCTGAAAACGTCTTGAGATGGTGTAGAATGTTTCCGTGATCCAGCAAGTTCCATCTTTTGTCCCTGATCTGAAATAACTGCCTTTTTTAGCATGTAATCAGAGAAAATGCTTTTTGTTTGAAATGAGAACAGCCTGAGTCTGGCTGCAGGGCAGATATCGGTTGCTAGTGGTGCAGATTTGTTTACTGCAAGTTCTGTCCACTTGCAGGACTGTGAAGACCCAAACCCTCTCATCCGTGCTCTGGCTGTCCGTACAATGGGATGCATCAGGGTGGACAAGATCACCGAGTATTTGTGTGAGCCTCTTCGCAAGTGTCTGAAGGATGAAGACCCTTATGTGCGAAAGACTGCAGCTGTCTGTGTGGCAAAGCTGCATGACATCAATGCCCAGATGGTGGAGGACCAAGGATTTCTGGATTCTCTGCGTGACCTGATTGCAGACTCCAATCCCATGGTAATGTATATGTCCTTCCAGTGCATTGCTTGAGTTTGTAATGGGCACATAATCAGAAATGTGAAGGCTTTTAATTGCAGCTCATGCACTGTGATGAATGCATAGGCTGGAGAGCACTGGTTGCTTCAGAAAATAGGAAATGCCTTTCATTCCTTGATCTGTTTGGGCTTTTGCCTGTATTGAGTGCTGTAGCAAAAGTTTAACTTCCAGGTCAGATGAGTCAGAAGTGCAAGAAATTCTTGATGCTGCTACTTTGGTGACAGCTTGTAGCTATTGCTTTGCTGCAGGCCTTCGCTCCACTTGGAGTAGGAGGCTGGATGAATTCATTCACTAAGACAGATAAATCCACTGGCCTGTAATGAGTGGGGAAAATCAATGCTTATGTTTTTAATAAAGTTAAATGAGTTGTCAGAGCAGAGGTGGAGATCAAGACCAAGAATTTCACAGGAGTAAACTACCTACTAAATCAATATTTTATCACGATTCCTGAAGGGTCCATTTCCACACCAGACATCTTCCGCTATTATTTTTGCCGCTAAAATATGGCGGCCAAGGGACTGAAGTGCTGCACTGCAGAATCCTTTCATTCAGTATTTTTTTTTCCTGTGATCTACCAGAATCCAGTGAGCATACCGATACCATTGTAACTCCTAGCAGGGAAGGTAACTTCTGCAGCTTGGTTTAACTCTGTGTTTAAGGATGTGACTGCTACTTTTTTAGCTCTTCTGGAGCACAAGTCTGATTTGACTCTAAGGACACAAGTCTGATTTGACTCTAAGGACACTATTTCACATTATTAGGGCAGGTCTAACAGCTCTTACTATGGTGCGTGAATCAAAGCACATAAAGCAAATTGCTGTCCTGATATAGCTGTCTTTGGGCAGGTGTGGATAAGTCAAGTGCAGGCAGTAAGGTACTGTCTCCTTTAGTAGGGGAGTGGAGGCTGCTGATTGCTTTACTTCCAGCTTTCTAGAGACAGTAAAACTAAAGGTGTCTGACTTTCACAGGTACAAGTCTGTGAGCAGTGGTGCCCATGAGAAGATAGAGGTGCCTATTGCCTCTGATACCTTCCTCTTTTACAAGCTGCTCTTTTTGTGTGCCTCCTTGATATTTTTTTTTATGACACATTTATGCATGGATATTGATGACTACTTGAAGATGCTCTCTCTGTCTAGGCAATTTTGAGGCATATAGGGGAACACCTGTGTTTGTTCAATTTAATGTTGAGGGTGTGCTTTGCAGCCTCTCAAAGTACTTGATTGGGCTGCTTTAGTTCCACTTACATGCTGGCCCCTGGCACTCACTAGCTCACAGGCAGCAATGGAGTGTGCTGTGGAAGAGTAGGTTATATCCCTTGCTCCTAGCCTTGGTTCTAACTCTTTAATTTTCTTCTGCTGATTACAGCTGCATGGATAGGAGTTGAGGAGCTCAGGCTGAAAAGATGTGGTACTTCAAGAGAAATTAATAAGGTTTTGCTTGCCCTTTCAGCTCGTTGATCTCCATGGAACTAACTGTTTTGGTAAATGAACCTTCGGCTGTTTAGAGAGCACTGATATCTATGTCGAAAGCACATTAACTTAATACTGACTTAAATGAATGCAGAGAAGAGGAGAGATACCAAAGGGCAGCGTATGCTCCATTTGCTAAATAAACCACCAAAAGTAGTGTAGGGATTCCTAATAAAACATCAGCACAACTAATGAGCTCCTTAGTGGATGAGGGTGGGCTGGGGCAGCAAAACCTTTTGCGGCTGCTGCAACTGATTGCAGCTCTACAGCTGCTGAAGCTGTGCAGGGTCACAGCACCTGCCTCGTGCCGTACTCACCTGCTCTGCATGGAGCTGAGGATTCACAGCAGGAGAATGCAATTTGGAGAAATGATAGTGATGGAGAGGAGAGGCCTATGGTGTGTTTTCAGACCTGCAGGCTTTGAGAGGACCACGTGGCTGCTGTTCAGTGTACTGTTTCCCAGGTTTTACTGTGGACAGGACATTATATTATTGCTTTTTAAGAGTGAATTGGGAGACATTTTATCAGGTTTGGGGCTCTTATAACTGCTGACTTATTAGAATATTTAACCTGGTTACAATTTTCAGTATATACAGACATTCCTTCTAGTTAAGTTGATTGCTTTGTTCCCCTTTGGAATTCATGCCTTTGTGGTACAGTTGTTTCCTCAAAAGTACAGGATCTGTTCACCCCTAATTGAGGTTCATCTTTGTACTCAAACCTTCCAGCTCATTGCTGCTTTCTCCATGTGAGTGGGGTTTCCTGATTACCATGACCTGTGTTTGCAATGTAAGTTATATTTGTGTGCAAGCTGGTATTTATTAAAGTATTTCTGTGAGCAGGTGGAATGCAGCCCTGTCTGGAAGCTCTTTTTAAGGGAAATGTATGTATCAGTATCTGGTGTCAAAAGAAAGCTTATTGAAAAGAATGGTACAGATGGCTCTGTCCTTATGGCCTGTTCCTCTGTAAATGGTGCATCTCAATCATTGCAACCTGTTACCTAAACTGATTCATATTTATATTATTATAAATGTTTCTCCTTTTTTGATGACTTGTGGAAATGGACAACATTAGACACAATGAAGCAGAATTTTTTAGATGGGAAATCTACACTTGTTCTCTCTTCTGAGAAATTAGGATTTTAAGCAGGAGTTAAAAACTCCTGTTGAAAAATAGTCTTCAAGAGGTGTTTTATCATGATTTTGTAATTGGCTGCCTCTAGCACATGAGCAAGCACTAACCATTCTAGCTGGGTGCTGGGTAGAGTAAGAACTCCATCTGTGGCTTGCTAATTGCCTTGTAATTGTGCAGAGATGAGGGTGCATGTTTCTATCAGCTCAAATCACCCTCATCATAAAGATGATGAAGTTGGAGACATTTCAATTTTTTTTCCTCCCCATATTTTTGGACTAATAGTTTATTGTCATAGAATCATGTGAACAGAGATAGGGGATGTTCAGGGCATCGCTTTGAAGTCCTGTTGAGGTGTTGTAGGTGCACAGGCAGGGTGCTCTTCCCCTTTATCTGGGCTCTTTGTTGTCAGGATCTGGCTGCGTTCAAATCCAGTGATACAGTGATCTTTTGAACACGTGTGGGATTGC
This sequence comes from Opisthocomus hoazin, assembly GCF_030867145.1. Lineage (NCBI taxonomy): Eukaryota > Metazoa > Chordata > Aves > Opisthocomiformes > Opisthocomidae > Opisthocomus > Opisthocomus hoazin. Next base: position 10,273,797 of record NC_134433.1, on the reverse strand, counting down.
ACTCTTCCGGATGAGCTGGCTGTAGTTGTGATTAAAGGACTGACACCCGAGCCTGGTGGTTCATTAGCTTTTTCTGAAAAATCTGCGGTAGCTTTGCAGTTTCTCCTGGATGAATTAAAACTTCTAATTGCATTTATATTGATATGGAGATATATATAGCAAGTTACCACATGGATTGGTAGCTTTTACTGCATTTCAACTGAGTTATTGAAGATGTCTTACCTTGTGCAATGGGCTGATAACGCATGCAAGAGTGTGGTTCGGTTACTGGCTGGTTACACTGTGGAAGTTTGATTATGGACGGAGTCTTTAATCTCATTTTACAGATGGACCTGAAGTGCTTGTGGCTGCCCTTTCTCGCTTGGGATCCTGGTGAAGAGTTTCCCTCCATAGAGGGAACCCTCTTTTCTTCCCAGAGCCGTCTTAAGGCAATTGCTTCTAGTTCTTTGCTCTGCCTTTCCTTGTGTAAAGCTCAGCAGAACCAGGTCTGGTTGAATATAAAGCTAGGGCCTGGCTGCTTTGGGCTGGTCAGCATGCTGCTGGACTTAGTGCTAGGGGCCTTTCTTGCTGGTAACTTTGGTGTAGTGCAACTCAGAAAGCGTGTCCTCCCATGATCCTCATGTTGTAACAAAATACCGTTTTGATATGATGTCCAGGGATGTTTGTGTCCTCCTGCTCACACATGGGATGGCAGCTCACTGCAGAACACCTTCGCACCAAGTAGCAACAGTAGGTTGGAGAGTAACAGTGAGGTGGGAGAGGTGGGTCTGTTGTACACCTGCTGATGGCCAGAGGCTCTCTGAAGTTTTGGACAAACTTTTTTCTTTTTCCTGCTACTGTTTTGTTCTGTAATTTGTGAATCGGACCTAATGACTGGTTGCTCGTCGTTGGACTATTGCAAGTGCTGGGCCTTGGTGAGGAAGACTGAGACCACGAGGTGGCAGCAGCGTAAAGCAGAACCAAAGCTGTTGGTAGGTGGACACCTTATTTTGTAACTGGTCCCCTCCTGGCTTTTATCACTGCACTTGGTTTTCTTCAGAAATGTAAATATTAGCAGAAAAATGTGAGAGGAAGTCCATCTTAAGCCATACTGATCTTTCAGTATTTGAATGGAACAACCTTTCTTTCTCCAAATATTTTCAGTCCTTGACCTTCTAGGGTGACTTTTAACCCATGGAATAGTTTTCTTGTCAGTCTACCTGTTGTACACGTGGCTTAAGTTAGGATGATATCACCTTCTCCCAGTTCTTCTCTAGGTGCTGTTGGATTTTTAATTCCCTCTTGTAGCATTTCTTTTTCCTTGTTGTGCTTGACCACTGTGAAGCGCTGGATCAAAGCTTTCACAGGTGTGGCAGTTCTGCTCCTGTGTTTCTGCGGGCTGTACAGACATAGCACTTACATGCTGTCCAATAATATGTGATGTTACAGTTAAACTCTTTTGTTGTGCCTGGAGTTTTTTTTTTGCTTTAAGCATTTGCTAACCTGCACTGAGAAGGGAATCTGTTGAGATCTGATGACTAGAGGTGGCGAGGTCCATCTTGATCCACTCAGAATTATCTCTAGCAGTATGGAGTTTCTGTAGTTCACAGACTAGACTAAAAAGCTGTTGATATAGATCTCAGTGCCCTCTTGTCTCTCCTGCCTTGATTGCAAGCCATGCTGGTTCCTTCTCTGTCAGCCAGGACTTCAGAGTGTATGTTTGCGCTTCCTGGGTGACCTTATGGAGTAAGAAGGTCCTCATTTTTTTTTTTTTTTTTTCTACTAGCTGGCTAGTAGTATGTCTTTGAGACAGCACCCTGAGGTTTGAGCCTGTTTAGGAACAGAAACAGCTTTTGCTTCCTGTGCTGTCCTCCATTGCGTACTTTGCAGGAATTTTATCGCTCTCAGCTGAGAAATGAGCCCCTTGCTGAGAAACTCTTGGTGGTCTTCTGAGTCACAAAAGGACTTTGTGGGAGGCTGTATGGGACATGAGACTTCTCTTGCACAGGAGGAGCTGGAACAGTACAGGAAAGCGCCAGTTCCTCATGGGGAAACTTGGACTTGTCACAGCGGTGTTTTGTTTTCCCCTATGCAGCTAATGTTTTATTTAGTACAAGGAGTGAACTACCGCTCCTGGATAGGTTCATGATTCCTGCTCATGAAGGTTGGTAAGGACTTGAAAATTCACATCCTAGAATGGAGCTGAATATTGGTGGGAGCTGTGCCTCCGCAGCATGTTGTCAGCCTGGGGCTGCCTCCAAGATACCCTGGCTGCCTCACCGGCCATAAAATGTTGTTCTTTTCAGCTGTGGTGTTGCAGAATGAAGGCTGTATCTTGAAGTCCCCCAACCGTGGCTGTGTTGGTCCTGTGTGTGGTTTGGGTTTTTAATCTGTTGGTGCTGCAGATGGAGATAATGTTTCCTTCTGGGAGACACCTGATGGAAATTGTAGGCATCAGTAGGTGGAACTTGTTTACCCAATGTTGGATACGTTACAGGAATGAGACTGTTGCTTAGGGGCAGATGAAGAGCAGTGGCTTTGCACTGGCACTCTTTGTAGGGTGTTCCTGCTGTTTACACAAGGCTGCCCAGGAGGGAAAGCAACACTTTCTGCAAAGTGAGCAGAAAACTAGCAGCAGCAAGCTGGAAATTAAATAGGTAGAGATTATAAAGTATACTGTATAAAACAGTGGCTATGTTAATATATGTGGTGCTTGAAAGAGGCAATGTGGGAGATTGCCGGGGTAGTTCAGAAGCCAGTTTGTGCGTCTGTGTTGCAGCAGTTGGACTGCAGAGATTTAAACTGGGGCAGAAGGGAGAGCTGGTGTCTGTAACCGATGGCACGGCTTCTGGCTAGCCAGTCTGACCCTGCTTGCTCTGCCTGTGGAAACCCAGTTTAGGCTTTGGGCTGAGCTCCTGCAACTGCTTCTCCAGAGAAGGGCTGGAGTCTGACTTACGGAGTAGCTAGTTTGTTCTCCAGGTTGTCATCCTAAACAGGTCTGAGGGAATTTTAAGCTGTATATGGGACCTGGTTTTTGTGTTTGTTTGAGTAGCTTGTGGATGAGGGATGTTGGTCTTGAGCACTTTCCATAGGAGCCATGCTTTCCCTGCCTTTTGAGTACTAGCACTCTGGCAGAGATGCAACGAGTTTGAAAATGTATGAGTTTCCATGACTACACAGTCTGTCCTCCTAGACCCCCCCTTTCTAAAGCTTAATTGACAAATTCATCCATCGGAGCCCCGTCTCCTTCCAGCTACTACTGCCAGTGTGTGTCTGAGTTCCAAAGCTTTAGTCTTGCCGAGTAGATCATTCCAGGATCTCTGATATCAACCAGGATGCTGGAGATTTTTGTTGACATGTGTCTAGATGTCCTGCTTCGGCAGGGGGGTTGGACTAGATGACCCACAGAGGTCCCTTCCAACCCCTACCATTCTGTCATTCTATGTTACATTTTCAGTTGGAACAGACACTTCTAGCTATTGACCAGCACTGTTTGTCACAAAATGGTGTAGCTATGATGTTTTGTAACTCTGCACCCCCCTTTTTTAGGGCTGTGTGAGGTTTTTGTGGATGCTTAGGTGGTTCCTTTCTTTTAAATAACTGCTTGGGTTAGACACAGCCCTGTTTGCCACTGGATGGTGCCAGTGAGAACCTCTGCAAGGAACATTGCAAAGGGCCTTACAAAAAAACCCACAAAAGAAACCTTCCTGATGTGTGATAGGTGCCTGATCCAGGCGGGGATCGGAGCACGGTGTGTTTTGGAAGAAGCATAGGGGGTTGCAGACCCTCGGTGGCCTTCTTGTAGAGCTTGGTTTCCTGCGCTGGCGGGCTGAGCAGTGCCAAGGAGAAACCCTTTGTGCTGGAGCGATCCTTGAACAGCTTCTTGCTCACCTACTGCAAGAGGCTCAGCAGCTGGGGGAAGCGTGGTTTCCTGTCTTACAGCTAACGCATTTGGATTTTGCAAGGGCATGAGAGCAGGAGCAGTGTTTTAGTCTGCCATGAAGTGATGTTTTTCTGCAGTGCATAGTAGGAGCAGGGAGGTACCAAAACCAGTTAGGGCAGGCACGCCGTGGGAGGTGTGATGCTTTGACTTCCCTTCCATTGCCACCTCCAAAAAAATTCATCCCGCTTGCAAAAAGCAAGCAGGAGATCTTCCCCACCCGGGCAATTTTAGGGACGTGCCTGGGAACTGATCACGTATCCAGCAGTGTGGTTCCAGACTTTTAGGCACTAAAGTGCAACCTCCTGCAATGGAATTAGTGGAAGATGAATGACTTGCCCAGAGCCCTGGAAATCTGTCACAATTAAGGCTGAACAGGTGAGCTGGTACTTTCCCAGACTATTCATAGACTGGGAATGTGTTAGTCTCCCAGGTTTTTAATTTAAAGCCATACACACTACATACATTAACAGCGTGAGAGGTTCATATAGGCTCTCTGATTGCCTGCTTGGATGATTTTAATAGTTCATAGACCATTTCTAAGGAAGCAAAGTAAAGGGAGGCTTGTAGATGAAAAATACAATGAACAAGTAAGGGTCATGTATTTGGGAGAGCAAACTTGTCTGCGTCAGTACTTGTCAGAGACCTTTCAGGCCCGTAGCATCGTCTATGGCCATGAAAACAAGTGGCCTTGTGAAACACACATCTACGTGGATGCCCCTGATATCCCACCTGGGAGCCTGTGCTTAATGACACGAGCATACCGTGCACGTTCAGTGTGCTCTGGAAAATGTCAGCACCTCTCCGTTCTCGAAAACATCACGTGGTGCCTGGCTCTCCAGAGGGTGGGAGCCTCCAGCTATGGGGGAAGGCTGCCTTTCGTTGGCATCTTGTCAGAGCCTCTTAATTTTTCCTCCTTTTCTTCATTTTCTCTTCATTTTCTCTTCATTTGAATGGGGTGGTGAGCCAGAGGTTCCTGTTTTAAGCAGCAGAATGTTGTATTTTATTAACTCCATTACACACTTGGTTTAATTTCCAATTAGCCTGGGATGCTTGCAAAATAATCTGATTGCTTTGAGTGTTTGGTGTTCTAGATCTTCCTATCTTCCCCCTGTCCCCCCACCCCCTGCAAAGCTTTTCCGTGTGGGTTGATAGGCAGACACTCGGGTTTTCACCCACCCCCTTTCCTCCTTGTTAAAATGTTTTATACCATTTGCTCTGAGCTAAAGGTTTGAGCTGCCAGAAGGAATAACTGGCAAATCAGTGTTCCTACCTCTGCAGCTCTCCGTGAGGTCAGTTCTGGCCTCTCTGGCTGCAGAGGGGGTTTTTTGTGTAGGTGGGTTTAAAAATGTTGGGTTCTTGTTAAATCTGTAATGTAGTTTTTCAAGTGCAGGGTTTTTGGTTGTTTGTCTGTGAGATTTAGCTATCCTCATCCCAGTGACACTTCTCCCAGAGTCTAAATTTGCTGGGAAATTCCAGCCAAAAAGCAGGTTTATTGTAATTCGGCTCAACTGTGCTCTGACGGGATGTTGCTGTGACTGCATTTGAATATTGCTGAAGTGTACCCAGGGTGTAGTGATTTAAATCAGCAAGTCAAGGACCTAGTATTATTATTGAATCTTCAATCTGCTCTACATTTGTACTTTCTAGGGTTTTTTTTAGGCTGATTCTAACTGGTTGGTAGCTGTTAGCTTAAGCTAAAACTGTGTTCTTAATTGCAAGTGAAGTGAGGCATTTTGCCACGGAGTTATAAGTTTTAGCTTTTCAAAGCTTTTTCAGTTCATTAGTTGTTTGGGCTCACATATCTGGCTAGTGTGTTGACCTTGGTTTTTTTGAGAACTAAAGATACTAGATGTTAGTTTTTTGTCCTTTTAGTCTCCTTCTTCCAATCTGTGAAATAAGTTACCCAACTTCTGGTTGGTTTCTCATCAAAATGAACTTGCTGCATGTTTGGAAAAACAGAGAATACTCTGTATGCTAAAGAAGCTTACAGCATGTTTTCCTCAGCCAAGGTATGGCATTGGCTGTGAAACTTCTCTAGTTCCATGCAGAACTTCGTCCTGCACTGCTTGTAAAGCTTTAGCTTTACTTCTGATATGTCCCCCAGAAGTACATAATCATTGTTATTTATTTTCAAGGTTTAAAGAAAACCCGTTACGTAGCTTGTTTTGTCACTTGGTACCTTGTACTTGCTATGCAGTGCAGTTGGACTTGGCTGTCTTGTGTTGCTCTGTTAAAGAAGAAGTATCAACTGAGTTGAAGACTTAAGGTTCAGCTTTGATGTTGTAGCTTTTCTTTGGCCAAAACATCTTTCTGAATATTTCCAATGACACTTATGCAACTGCCGAAGTACATGCTAGGTTACCAGGCGATGTAATGCATGAATTGGTGTTGACTGGTTCTTAATGGACGTTTTCCCATACCCGAGTGATAACTGTTAGTATCCCAAACTGTGGACAACGCTGCAATCTTTGTTTACATGCTGCCTGAGCCGTCACTTAGTGAGAGCTGTCAGCAAAGTAGGAGTTGTCATGTCCTGGAATGAAACCATGCAGTGCCGGCTTGTATTGCTCTGTGTTCCTGTCTCGTAATGAAGCCGATGGCAGTGCCAATGAAGAGAGGTGAGCGTGCATACTTGAACCAGTGTTTATGTTGGACTGGTTCCTGAAATCTGTTTTCATTTCAACTGTGCTGCGGCTGTGTAAAAAGCCTTGAAGATGCTAATTATTTTTGTTGGCATACCATAACATATCAATATGTTCAGTGTGAATCGCCAGCAAGTACGCTTTTTTTAATAAATGTTGTTTAAAGTTTGAAGATATTCCCCATCCCTTCCCTTATCCCCTTTTGCTTCATTTATCTTCTTGTCATCAAGTTGACAGCAGCACTGGTCTGCTAAGGTAGAAGGTGAGGACCAGCTGTAGTTGTGGACTATGAGATTGAATGTCCCAACCCATCTGGCGGAACTGAGCTGCCACCAAATGTTTCACAGCCCCTTCCAGTCCTTTTCCTGTGACACTCAAGGAGACCACAGGCCATGCTCCTAAGTGCATCTGACACTTTTTTGTGGATGCTTTTAATGGCAATCTGACATCTAGTGGGTTGCCACGTAGTGTCCCATCCGTAGCTTTGATGTGGACGCTTGCATTCATGCTGCCGTGCTAGTTGCTGGAAAGAGCCCAAAAAGCTCTTAAAAGCAAGACCTTGCTCACAGTCCACTCTCTGGGTTGGAGCTCCTGTGTGCCAGGCAGCCCATGGTAACAGCGTTTCTCTGCATCCTTTGCCTGTGGCAGACTCAAAGTGATAGACCTCACTTACTCTGCAAGGAAGGAAGCCAAAGCGCAGCTGCTTTGGCTTGTGCTTGCTCCCAGAGTTTGGGACATCCACATGGCCCTACTACTGCAGTGAAGGTAGTGCCTGGCAGTGGGAGGGCATTTGCCAAAGCTCAGCCCTGTTCCGTAGTACCACTGACAGGTGTCTTTCTGTGATGCTCTGTCACTATTTTATTACTTCAAATTTTTTCCCAGGTCCTCATTTCATTTTAGAAGTGTTTTCTCATAATGGTTTTGAAATTTTCAGTTGCTTTTATGATTTGCCTTCACTTATGAACTTCTAAAATATAATGAAATTTAAACTGTCTTTTACTTTGATTTTATGCTGTGTCACATTAACTATTCAGAAATTAGGCAAATTAAATAATGAGAAGAATAAGCAGCATATTTTAATAAGTTACTCATTAAAACAGTACAAGAAGGCAGCAGTTCTGATTGCTAATGATTTTGGTGACAGAAGGCTCATTCAACTAATGAAATTCATAAAATCTTGGATCAGAATCCTATCTCTGACCTCTAGGTGTGAAATGCAAAACAATCAACATTACTGTGCCTGTGCAATGACTTTGGAATATCTTGGTTTAATGACAAGTAGTGATGGGAATAATACTGAGAATTTTCTGGTCACGCTGTTCTTGTTTTCAGTGTACTGCATCAAAAGCATCTTTAGTCATCCAAAGAATCAGACAATTTTAGATAAGATGTTGCTATGCCTTAATCCCATAGAAAATAGTGCTATAAATCGTTATTTTAGCCGGGTATGAATTGTGAGTTGGGCTGAACACGATATACATTGTAAAGTATTCTGAAAATGCCTTTTCATAGGGCATGTCAGTTTTGTGTGTCAAACTCGGGCTTACATCCCTTTTTTGGTTAGTTAAATAAAATGCTTTTGTCTTGTCTGCAATTTTTCAGGTTTTGTCTATATATTCTGCAGCTTTTCTATTTTAAAAATTTTCACATGGCTTCTGTTAGAATAGCTGTTGAACTAGAGTATGGAACTAAGAATTAGGAGTTTGTGTTGCACTCCTGCTTCTCTGTCTTGTCAAGCTGGACCCTGGGCCTCCCCTCTGCTTACTTTCATCCATGCTTAGAAAAGAGAAGACCTTAGATGGTCTTAAATGTAGCAAGAATATTTTCAGTGATGAGTTGTGCTGGTGTGCTTGCTTTAAAGGGACTCCGTAAAGCAGACAAATGGATGCTATGGAGACTATTTGGGATTGAAATATGTGTTGTTATAAATTTAGCAGAAGTCCATTTTAGGGGAATTGTGTTTGCTTTCAAACTGGGTGACCTGACAAGTGTTGCTACAGAGCTGAAGGCTGCCTGGAACCTGATGTCTCCACCTTACCAAGGAGACAGTTCTTCTCGTTTCTCGGATCGCATTAAGCCACGTGCCATGGGACCGCCAAGGGGAAATCAGGCAAGAGTCATCCATTCCTGAATGAGTAGGGCAGTTAGAGGTTTTGAGACCTTGGCTGTATCAGCTGAGCATCTCCTGGAAGTGGGGGGAGATGATGCCTGCTTGAAGCAAGCTAGGGTGGAAGCCTGGAGCCTACAGGAAGATGAGGTGTTCTTGTTCCCTGTGGATGTTCTGATGCTGTCTCTAGCTCCCCCCAGAGTAAAGTCTCATGTGAGGTCCTGGTCCCGGGTCCCAGTTCTGTCCAGAGGAGACTTTAACTTTTGCTTATCTTCAACAAAAATACTTTGAAGTTGTAATTTCTGTAGCAAAATACTCTTTGCATCCATGCTGGCTTTTCGTGTTTCCTCTGTGTGTGGGCAACCCCCTCCTGCTACGTTGCTATTTTTTCACTTGCTTCCCAAGAAACTCTTCAAGTTTTGGCAAAGAGCAAGGCTACAGACAAGCTTTGGGCTCTCCAGGTTGGTTGTGAGGTTGTTCTGGGTCCCTGAAGGCTTGGATGACTGACATGGCAGCTGCTGCTGAGCAGCTGATAGCACACACCAGGATCTCCATGTTTGTTTCCCATGTGTAACCCATGCTAAGCCCAAGTTAATTCCTGTCAAACCACTGATGACGTGCTATCAAAAAACGCGTCGTCTTGTCTCTTCTGCCAGGTGGTAGCGAATGCTGTGGCTGCCTTGTCGGAGATCAGTGAATCGCATCCCAACAGCAACCTTCTGGATTTGAACCCGCAGAACATTAACAAGCTGCTGACAGCTTTAAATGAGTGCACAGAATGGGGCCAGATCTTCATCCTGGACTGTTTGTCCAACTACAACCCCAAGGATGATCGCGAAGCTCAGAGGTATGGTTGTTCCTGCTCTTGGCACAGGCGTTTTACAGCTCTGAAAAGGGCTCGAGGTTAACAGGGGTCTCTGTTCAAGTACGCAACAGCACGAGCAAGACTTGAAGTAAAAGAGGTTTAAAAGGGAAGCAACTTTTGGTAGTTTGGGCTGATGCTGGAAGCCTGCGCCTTCCCTTTTGCAGAATCACTTTCTGTGTATCGTTAGCTTTGGGTTTTTTACTTTTTTCCATTTAAAAGGCTTGTTCTTACAGGAAATGGCACTGCTGAGAGGGGGTCAGCCCAAGACCAAACCTATAACAGTGGTTAACCCATCTGGAAGCACTGTTCGGAGGATGTTCTGTTCTAAAGCAGAGCTTTCAGATCTGGTTTTGCTGCTTTGAGGGGCAAGTAGCGCTTATAGGTTTAGGGGCTTCCAAAGTACTGCAGGTCTGAGACTGGGGTATTTTTTCCATCTGAAAACTAATCTGTGATATGATAGGACTGAAAATAAAGGTGAGAAGTTATTTTTGTTATGACTTCAAATTCCTCCTTGTGCTTTTACCTTTAGCTGCAATAATTAAACCTAAATACAAAGACCTTAGGGTTTAGGTAGTAGAGTGTTAATTTTTGCACTTCAAGCTGCCTCGTTATCTGTGTCCAGAGTCACAAAAAGTCAGATTCTGTACCCAGGAGAACAAGGAACCAGCAGGGAAAATTACTTGGAAAAGAGGAGTTCTCAGACAATGTATTTCATGTAGATGGTGTGGGGGGTGAAGGGGCACAAGCCCACATGCAAAATCCTGGGCAGGCCTCTTTGGATTTGGTGTTTCTTCAGTGACTTTTTTGAGGCACAACAGAGAATCTACTTTTTTTAAAGAAGCTTGCTAGTAGTCTTGCTGACTTTTTTTTTTTTTTCCTCTCCCCCTTGTGTTGTGTTTCTGTGCCAGAAACAGCTATTAATGAGTGCTAGAAACCTGCAGAGATCTCCAGGGTGTCAAGCCAGTATTATCCTAGCTTTGTCAGAAAGGGGCCACTGGTTTGAACAACTGTGAACATGTCCCAGTTCCTCATCTGTAATTCCTCTGGAGAGCGGTGTGTAAAACTGGATGGGGCAGTAACTACTTTTACTCCTTTGTGTGGAGATTAACTCTCAGAGCCTCCCTTATTTCAGAGAGGAGAATGACAGCATCTAGTTCTATATAGTGTTCTCCTTTGCAGCAAGGCTGGTGTCATTACCCCTGCACGTGGAGAGACTGAGGCAAGGAGAGACGGAGCAGCTTTGGTACGCCGGGTGACCTTGGGCAGTGGTAGCTGGGGGCTGCCCCTGGCTTGGACTTAGAGACTCCTCTGCTCTTCACTTAGCCCTGCTGCTTCCCTTCCGGGGTGGCTGAAAGCAGATTTTTCAGGGAAAGAAACTTTGAGGCACAGATGGGAGTAAGATTGTTCTGGGTTGGCAATATGCGGGAGGGGGTGGGAAGAAACTTGACAGATGCTGTAAGAAAGACCATATGAACCCCAACTTCCTTTCTGCTTGGGATGGGTTGTTTATGATGCTGCTGACTGTAGGATCCACCGAGGCAAGTGGCGAAGCTGAGGCTTGGGAAGATATTTAGGTCGCTTTTTCCCTATGTCTTCAGAGTAGCAGAAACCTTTTTCTGCAGAAACAAATGGTTTAAATGGCAGCAAACTCTCCAAACAAGCCAGAAGCGTGTGTCGCCTCCGAATCATTGTATGGGGGCTAAAGTGTTTTTCTGATAGCTGTTTTGTTGAAGTTATGATTGCAAGTGACAGACAAGATCACAGAAATAGAGAATGCCACCAGGCAAAGGCAGAAAAAGCTAATAACTGAACATACGTTGGGACTGTAGTGCTGAGAGCTGGAGGAGTTCCTGAGCTAACTGTGGCAGGAGAGAAACCTGAAGCTGTGAGAGAAGTCATTCTTGTTGGCTTCCTGCTGTGTTCAGGGAAGCAGGTCTTTGCCTGTTCTTTGTGAACAGAAGCAAATCAAACAAGTGTCGGAGGAAGCTGTTTCCAGCTAAATCTCCTAAATTCAGATAAGATCTGAAATACTTCTGTTTGGAAATAAATGTGAACCCTTTCTTACTCCTCTGTCTCCAGTATTTGTGAACGAGTGACCCCTCGGCTGTCTCACGCCAACTCAGCAGTGGTATTGTCAGCGGTGAAGGTCTTGATGAAGTTCTTGGAACTTCTTCCCAAGGACTCTGACTATTACAACATGCTGCTGAAGAAACTTGCCCCTCCACTGGTGACCCTGTTGTCTGGAGAGCCTGAAGTTCAATATGTTGCCCTGAGAAACATCAACTTGATTGTGCAGAAAAGGTAAAGCCTCACAGGGGTGTTATGCTTGGGTTGTTGAAGAGCATCTGGTTTTCTCGGACCTTCAGATATTTCCACATGCACAGCACTTTGTTTAATCCGGAGTCGGATACCTCGGGACGGATTAAACAGTCTCATGACTCTGGTAGCCTGACGTGATTTTCTTTATGGCGTACTTGTGATGCCAGTATCATACAGTATTTCTTTACCTGTCTCTCTCTCCACCACCTTCTTAAGAGCAGTAAGAACCACCCACTCATTAGACTATAAATCAGATTGCAAATAGGAAGGAGAGTGTAACTTTGCATTTCATAGTGACCTGCAGAAACTCAGTGTGCTTATGCTGTTCTCTTCAGCATAGAAGAACCAGGCTGGTGACATAGTGATGCACAGTGAGTTGGTTTTTTCCAGTTTACTCCCACATGCATGTTTAAATACTGCTGCTTCTTGATGGAAAGTTGGGGTAGGTTGGATAGCACTTTGTGATTGTATTCAGGGCAGAGTTACTGTACACTAGTATCTTAGAAGTGAAAGCAGAAAATTAGTTTGTAGGTGGGTTTTGCATTGAGATGAGGATGTTATTCTTTCCGTGTCGACTGGCTGTCTGCAGTGCTTGACTTAGCAGTTCAAATGGAGGAGGTGGAATAGTAGACATAGTTAGAGATGCCTGAATTCTGCATTTTATATTTAAACAATCTTTTTCTCCAGCCTTCTAACTTTCTTTAAATTGTTTTTTTCATATGTTTGCATGTCCTGGATGCAAAGTGACATGGTTCTGTTTCTCAGTGAATGTTTGGGTAGATTTCTAAAACAAAAGATACCTTTGGTTAGGATAGAGCTCATCGATTTTACCAGTCTTGAGTGAAACAATGTTCTGTTCCCTCCAGGCCTGAAATTCTGAAGCAGGAAATCAAGGTGTTCTTTGTGAAGTACAACGACCCCATCTATGTCAAACTGGAGAAACTGGACATCATGATCCGACTAGCTTCTCAAGCAAACATTGCCCAGGTCAGCTGAGCGAGTCCTGCACGTGTTCTGGGGATGGAAAACCCTTTCGTGGTCCTTGTGTGAGGATGTGTGCAGCTACCGCTAGTGTTGTGCTGGCTCTTAGGCATCACTGTCGCTGGCAGAGTGCTCTTTGCAGCTACTTGATGGGAGGTGGTGGAGTTTCCTCCGTGATTTAAACGTTAATAGCATGCTATGTCTTGCATCGTGACCATTAGGTAGATCTTGTTTTACAGATTACAATTCCAGGAAGAGAGCTGATGTCTCCTGTCAAATGAGTCACTGCGAGTGCAGAGGTTGGAATGAGAGGCTTGTTTCAAGTGAGAGGTGTGTCTGCAACAGAGGCATTCAGAAAGGCCAAACATTGCCAAAGTGTGAATTTCAAGTGTATTAGTTAAATTGTTAAACCTCTGCACAGGCACTTTTCAGAACTAGAATAACCTTTATTTTGCTTAACTTGCTTCCAGAGTGGAAATTGCACCAAGCTAAAAGCTAAACTAAATTGAGGCTGCTTTATGGTGTAGATTCTCCTTGGATTTGATGTTGTTTTAATCCAAATTCCTTTCTTAAAGGAAATGTTCTCACATGTGACCCTGGCCACAAGGCCTAACACTAATGCAGAAAGATTAATGCCTCTGGTTAGTGCTATTATTGTGCTATCCTAATTGTCACAGAGGAGTTTCATTTAATGTGACATTTTTAAGCAGTTCTCTGCAGCAATCTCCTCTGCGCGCTTTTTTTTTTTTTTTTTTTTGGAACAGAGTAAGATAATTCATGCCCTGTTTGTGCTGAGGACATGAAAAACATTTTAAAAATTTGTCCATGAGAATGTATTCAGAATTTTCTATTTGCTTTTGGTAGGCTCCATACCAATTTTATTGCATAATGTTTAGATAATGCAGGTTGTTTGGATGAAAGGCAGTGGTGTTTGGAGGGCAGAGTCTGGGACTGGGATCTGCAGACTAACGAATGAATCCCTTCCTGGTTCTAAAGAGGCATTCCTAAAAATAACTCAAGCTTCATCAGAATACGCCCTGAATTGAGACCCAAGGAGAGCAGGTTTCTATCCACATCTTCCCTGTGCGGCTTGTGGAGATTCTGCATCTCCGTGCCCGTTCTAGACCAAGGCAGCAGACTGGTTGTATCCAAGGCTCTCTGTCTCGGGCAGTGTTTGATAAGCTACTACGCCGGGGTGTTCTATGTACTGTGCAACATGGATCATCCAAGGAAATAATAAAACTTCAAAACACAAATGTCCTCTCTGCTTGCAGATTTATTTGTCTGCAGTCTGGCCCTTCAAGGCCTTTTTATCTTGTCATTGTTCTGAGCAATTGGCATCAACTAGAGAGATTTGGAGCAACTGTCTTGCTTTGTGCTGTTCACCTCTTCATTGTGATCTATTTGTGACATCATGTTACAATCCCAGATGTCATGTTTGACACGAAACTGAAATAAATGAGATTTTTAGGGAGTATAAATTGTGTAGGGTTTTTTAAAATTATTTTTTCGAAACAAAGCGATTTGGTTAAGATAAAGTAGCTTTTTAATTAGGGATCTGTAAGATCTCAGCAGGTCCTGGTTTAAGCCCTTGTTCCGTTTCCATTAGCAAAAAAAACCAAGATAAAAAAGTAAATCTTATTCTTAAGAGGGAAAAAAATCTTCACGCTGTTATTAATCTCTGTATAGGTGTTCCAGGGTGTTCTCAGATCTCCTCCTTGTCCTCCTTTGGGATCCAGAGGTTCATCTGTGCACAGAAAATGAGAGATCAAAAATGGTTGTTGCTTAGAGCTTTGCATGCAGCAAGTGTAGAACATTCACTGTAGAACAATAAGTACAATAAATCGTTAGGTTAAAACAGAATCAATTCTCTTTTTAGTGAATTTTTGCTTACAGCTGAGTTCTTACAGGCAACTGCCTTCTTCTGTACACAAGTACCATCACTTGTCAGAATGTGATATTGTTTCTCTGTGACCCCAGGGACTCACACTGGTGTGCTTTCTCTGCAGGTCTTGGCAGAACTCAAGGAATACGCTACCGAGGTGGATGTTGACTTTGTGCGCAAGGCTGTCCGAGCAATTGGGCGATGTGCCATCAAGGTTGAGGCAAGTATCTGAAACTTGAGATTGTCTGTGGTTCTCAGTCTTTAAAAACAGTGATGGGCCTCGCCGTCTCATTCTCACATTACACAGATTTTCTTGCTCCTGTATTGGCAATTGAGTTTTCAGGGCATGGTTTAGCAGGCACGGTGGTGTTGGGTTGACGGTTGGACTTCATGATCTTAGAGGTCTTTTCCAACCTTTATGATTCTGTAAGTCACCTGGATACCCAACACTCATGGGCAAAGCTCCAGCTGAACAGTAGGACTTGTGAGCTTCAGTTGAGTGTGTCACAGGAGGGTGGTGTGCTCCTCTCGGACATCAGCTTGCAGGCAGAGCAAGGCAGAAAAATCTTCCCTGATGGAATAATTTACTGTACTGGCTTCAGTGGAACAGTGACCATGTATCCACGAGGACCTCCTTTAAATAGCTATGGGCCTGACATTTTGAAGGGGGAAGGAGAAGAGGTTGTGCAGAGGAACTCAGTATTATGAAATGTTTTGTCACTGTTTCAGCTGAACAGAACACATGCATGGAATTACAGAGATCTGGGGGCACTTAAGTGGAGTTTGCAGAAGCATAGAGTGACTCTGCTTATCTAGTGTTAAAGGTCCATGTAGCTCGTAGCTTTGTTTGGAGTGTGCTCTCTTTAGCCTAGATGCTTATGCAGGTAAGTTCCCAAGAACCTCTGCAGTTGTCCAGAACAACAGTCTGAAATGAGCTCTGCTAGTTGAACATCCACCAAAATGCTCATAATAGAATTTTTTTGGGTTTTTTTGTGGTGTCCCTGTTAATTTCTCTGTAAATTAAGCTCATAGGCCTGACAGGAGCTCAGAAAGCCTGTGAAGAGAGAGAAGACTTATTCTGTGTTGTTGGTACTTTTCACTAAACTGATAACAGAGTACAAAATGTCACATAAGTGGTATAATTTCAGCTGAGCTCGTTTAGCTTTTGCTAAAGTGTGTTCCCATGAGCATTGCCTGACAGCAGAGTTAAATAAAAACCTAACCATGCCTGGCTGAGTATAGTGTCAGTGCACAGGTTTCCCTTGTTTCAGCTAAAGTACTGTAAGTCTCTGTAGAGAGGACACCAGCTTCTGTCCTCTTGAGAGAACTGACCACCCGTACAGCCTTCTCTTTCTTCCTTTGGCTCCTAAAAGAAAGCCCGGGGCAGTGGTAAGCCTTTAAGTGGGGCCAAGAGAGCAGGTGATCGCGGTCTCTGTTTCATGTCCACAGTTCAAAATACTGTAGTGCTCCTTCCATGTTGTGTGCAGGCGGGAGGCTGTCTAGATGGAGCCAAAGCAGCGACAGTATAAAATACTCTCAAGCATGGAAGAGGGCTACTGAGAAGTAAAAAGCAGCTGGCGGCAGCCCTTTTTGTGGTGGTGCTCGTGCTGGGAAGTGGGAGCGTACTTTAGCTCTCAGTAGGGACTTTCTCACTGGGATGTGGCCGTGTGTCTGTCCTAGTTTGACATGAAAGGTGGTGTATTCCTGCAGTGTCAAGATGGTTTTAGTTTTTATCCTTTCGCTGCCCTCATCCCCTACACTCTTTCTTCCCATTCCTGATACCATGGCAGTCGTATTCAATATGCAAAGGACTAATAATAATGTCCCAGCAAATTTGCAGTGACCCTCTAACTGTAATGGTGTGTGTCTCAATAAGTAGTGTTAACCTTGATTTTTAGCAACACTCCTTTGAAGACACTGTTGCTAAAGATGAGATCTGTTTACTCTTCTGACGAGAGCCAGATTTGAAGAGGGCAAATACAGAACAACTCATTACAGTGTCCTCGTCTCTAGGTTAATCCCTGTCCCCAGTGCATCTGTGTTTACTAGAGGCTGTTTGCACTTGAGTTATGACTAATGGAAGAGCATTCTCTCAGCCATCAGTGTCCAAGTTCCCAAGGCTTAGAAATCTGCTTTTTTGACATAGGGCACAGCCGGCAGGAGCTGTTGATGAATGAGTATTCACGGGGAACCTCAGCTCTGCCTTCAAGGATCCTACCTTTTGTCTAATTGTCTCTCCTAGAAGAGTAAGACAGTAAATTAATTTGCTGTGACATGCGCCGTAAAGCAAGTGTGGCACTCATTACCTTTGCTGCGCAGCAGTGCGTGGTGCTAACAGCAGAGGTAGCGCTCATTTTGGAAATGTAAGCAATAACTTGCTGAATAGCAAGGCTGATGGATTTTGCCTGGGCTTAAGTAGTCATATTGGTTTGGGGGATGTCAGAACATCGTTTTGCATGGATAGACTAGTTAGACTCAGAGTCAGCTGGAGTGTGTCTACAGCAAACCGTGTGGCATAGCTAGACGTGGGGTGAAGGTGTCTGGCTTGCGCATCGGTCTGCTCCGTCGACAGCACTAGGTGAAGTGGTCATCTGATTGTACGGAAGCAAAGCACCACTCCTATGGGGAAAGGAAATGAAGTGGATGCAGTAAGAATAGCGATTCCTCTGGAGCAGAGGAGAAGCAGAAGGAGCTGTATTAGAGGGGGATTTGTCTCGGTTCCAGAAGTTTCTGCCAGCAGCCTGTTTTTTAGACATCATTGAGGTTTATGGCTGTGAGCATGGTATGTACTACTTTGATAGTCTTGTGAGCTTTCATTTGGTTTTTGCAGAAGAACAAAGCAAGTTTGAAGTTGGTTGATTGTCTTTTCTCACTCCGACTTGAGAGCTGTTCTGGTCGGGGCATCCTTTCATTTTGTAAAGGACTGCAGTCCCCAGAGACGTCTGCCTTCAGATAGCAATGTGTTTACAAGGGATGGGGTTAGCTGAGATGTATTTTGTTACAGGGGGATTTTGTTAGAGCGGCTGCTCTACTGTGCATGTGCCCACATGACCACACACTTTCCAAGGGACTCTTAGGCTAAAAATCAATACTGCATATTTCAAAGAGGTTCTTGTGCTCTTCCTGGAAAAATCACGCTTCGAAGTGTCTAGAGAAAAGGAAAATCGACCTTAATTTGCTTTTTCCTTGAATTCTGCAGCTCTTAAAGCTTTGCTAGTTGTAGGGTCTGACAGGGCTGGACTGCTTGTTGCAAACAGTGACTGATGCTGTACTATCTGTAGAGTAGAGTTGGCTTAGGACAGATTTACCCCAAGTGTCCCTTCAGGCCACTTGTTCAAACATCTAGTGAAAGTTGTTGAGAAACTGGTAAGAGATGAAATTGCAAGCTCTGAAGCATCTTGCTTGAAATGACTTTGAGTGGGGTTCCCGCTGTGAGCAATGTCAGTCTGCGTTGAGCCGGGGCCATGGTCAGTCTCCATGAAATGGAAGTGTCTTCCAGGTCACAGGCCTCAAATCTCTTCCTGAGCAGAAGAGACTAGAGCAGGACGTTGTCAGAATGCTATTTTACTGCCACCTTCACAGCATAGTACCTGCAAAGCTGTGCTGAGGAGGGAGAGGTGTCGTAAAAAAATATTATACCAATCATATTTTATATCTGTCCTTAACTCTGATGCCAGTTGTAATGGATTTTTTCTGTTTGGTATGAATTTCAGGGAAGAGTCTTATGGCCTTGAGTGCTAGTTTGCAAAGGCAGAGCAAATGCTGGTTTATAGTATCTCCTCACTTGGCTGATCACCATGCCAGCATTGCCACTGCGCTTGTAGGCTGTGTTTGTAAGATACCACAACTAGAGTCACGAGGGCAAGGAATCACCAAGAGGTTTTAGTCTCTGCTTGTCCTGAATTCAGCTCTACAAGTCCTGAGGTTTGTCCTTGAGATTTTTGCCCATTCTCAAAAAACAGATTCCTGTGGCTTAAATGCCATTTCGTTCCTCCTGCCTAGACTTCAAGTGCTCTGATAGTGAAGGGGACTATTTGCTCACTTGAGTTGAAAAATCCACCTACGTTGCTATTGTTTGTGCCTTACGATGTTTGTCTCGATCCTGAATGCTTTATGAATGTTCTGATGGTGACTGCCTAGGCAGTGTCATGAGCAGTCTGCTTCTCACATTAATCACCAGCTGGGTAATGAGGCTTCATATGTGCTCTGCTAATAACCAAATTGCTGTCCTTATTTGAGGCTCTCCAGTGCTGGAGTTGGTTGCTCCTGTGATGTCCTGCCTCACTGTGCTATTTGGGAGTAGACCTCCCTGGATTGTTTGCCTCTAACTCCAGTTCCTTGTTATCTTGCAGTGCCTGTGGCTGGGAATTTGGAAGTAATTAATGTGAAAGCTGAGTTGGCAACAGCTGGATTTCTATTTATAGCCATATCTTCACATGTTACTAGTGACCTCACCCTAAAAATACCAGACCTGTTGCTGCTGTGAGCTGTTTTTTGTTACTGTTCTTGCAGCGTGATTGACAGTATGGTTTCTCCTGCCTCCTAGCTTCCCCAGACACCTTCCAGCAGTCCCTGTCAAAACTCTCCCAGGCCTGGTTGCCACAGCTTGGACAAGTCCAAGATCTCATTCGGTGGCCTGTTTCAATTGCTATCTAGCAAGAGGGTGATACAAGTAGCAATGCAGGCAATGTTCTTAAGGTCTCATGTGTGGTGATCCATCTATCTACTGGCATGGTTGCTTCAGCCATTACTTTTTGCAGGAGCTGGAGTCAGCTGTTATCTCCACTGTAATACACAAGCACTTGTCAACTGCACGTTTTTTCTGGACACACACACGGAGTTGGTAGCTGTTGTCCTTTTTGTTTTCCCCCTCTGGGCCCTTCCTCGTAGAATCATAGAATGGTAAGGGTTGGAAGGGACCTTGGAGATCATCTGGTTCCAAACCCCCTGCCATGAGCAGAGACATCTTCCACTAGACCATGTTGCTCAGAGCTCCATCCAAACTGGCCTTGAACCCTTCCAGGGAGGGTGCATCCACAACTTCTCTGGGCAACCTGTTCCAGTGTTTCACCACCCTCATAGTGAAGAATTTCTATGCAGGCTTCATTCCTCAGCATGTGCTATGGGCTGGAATAGAGTGTTTCTTCAGCTTGTTTGAATTGTCGTCTTCTGTTCTTCTTTCCAGCAATCTGCAGAGCGCTGTGTGAGCACGCTGCTAGACCTCATCCAGACCAAGGTCAACTATGTGGTCCAGGAGGCCATTGTTGTCATCAGGGACATCTTCCGCAAGTACCCCAACAAGTACGTGAAAGTGGTATAAGACTTTTGGAAACCCTTGTCTGCTAATATCAGAATAGAGCAATGTAAAACTCACTCAGCATAACTTACCAGGGCTCAGAAGAAAAGGTGGCCTTTTTTCTGAAAAGCAGTGTCCATTCTGATTCTAGCTCCTAGTATGGTAGGATTCAGATGTTGGGCTGGATGAGGTATCAGCCTGACACATTATTAGTTTGAATTGATAGCTTTTCCTTCCCCACTGCTCCATGTTAATGTTGAGTGTAAACCTTACTCAAAAGCTAGTAAAGCTCTTGCAGAGAATGCCAGAAGGAAAAGTTGACCGAGTTTACAGCATTAGGCTTCTGATTTTGCTAGTCTCCTCTAGAAGGCTTGTATACAAGGCCATGAAAGTTCATGGTGCTCGTGGTCTGAGGTCCCAGTCAGATTACACTGAACAAAACATTGCTGGATTTCTCCAGCGAACGTTCTCTCTGGCTTGGGCAGTACTCAGCTTCTTTTAAGCTATTTCTGCAATAAGGTTTTGTCTCTTCAGCTGCAGAACAGCAGCAGTGCTTTTCAGCAGAGACTTCATGATAACCTAAAAAGTAATATGGGACAACTGCAGGCGCCTCTGGCAATTTCTGCTGTCAGTTACAAGATAGATTGCCTGCTTATAACAGGGATACCCACGCATGGGAATAGGGGAAGCTAAATAATTAGTGTGGGGTATTGTCTGTTTTACAGCAAAGCCTTTGGGGGAAGGGAAACATCCAGTTTAGAGTTACCAGCTGGAAGATCCAGCGAGGCTGCAGGATCTGATACAGACTCATGGTTTGAACTGTTAGATCAAATGTTCCCTTTAGCAAAACAGAGAGGGTGGCAGCTTTGCTCTTGGATTCCACATCTGGGTGGTCTTGCTGACTAACGAAACTGCAAAGCTCTTGAGGGCCCCGTGAGATCTTAGTACTCAGCTTGGAAGAAGAAAAAGCCTAGGAATATCTTCTGTAGTTGAGTGAAAATGCTGCTTGTTGCATAGAAATACAAGACATTGTAATTCAGTGCAGGATTCTCTGCAGAGTGATGTGAGCAGAGGTGGAGTAACACAAGTTGAATTCACCCCAGTAACCCACCTGTACTCTGACGAATCAGGTATGAAAGCATCATTGCCACTCTGTGCGAGAACCTGGATTCCCTGGATGAACCAGATGCCAGAGCTGCCATGATCTGGATAGTGGGCGAATATGCAGAAAGAATTGACAATGCAGATGAGCTGTTGGAGAGTTTTTTGGAGGGCTTCCATGATGAAAGTACTCAGGTAAAATTGTGTTTTGCTTCTTATCTGTAGTGTTTCATGCAGTGCGTGCATGGGATGGATGGTGAATATTATTGCAGTGGTCAGAAAATACCTCCCAATGAAAATTTCAATATTTAGCTAAAATAAAACTCTTGGAAGTCTGTAGACTTTCTCTGTTGTCTGTATCTCCCTAAATTTTCTTCTTGGAAGGAGAAGGCAGAACAGGAGGGGTTTCTAGATGTTGCATACTTCTTGGGGAATAGCCCTACTAGGGACCAGAACATACAGGAGAATAGTGCTGAGATGCATAGAAGTACAACATAAATCTCAGTGCTGGTCAGGGACTTGTCTGTGAAAGTGTTTTGCAACAGGCAGGAGTCTGAGCCTTGTTGTATTGGGTTTCACTGGCAAGGGAGAGTGTAGTGCTGTTATAAAGTGTAGAGCTTGAGTTTTGTATCAGTAAAGGATGTTGAGACTTGAGAAACATTGTTAAAGCATGGATGCGTTTTCTGATCTTCACTGTGTTCCTTTCTTAGGTGCAGCTCACCCTACTGACTGCTATAGTGAAGCTGTTCTTAAAAAAGCCTTCTGAGACACAGGAGCTGGTTCAGCAGGTCCTCAGCTTGGCCACGCAGGTAAGCCAAGGTACCCAGTGGTCCTCCAGACACTGTGTTGGCCTGCTGTGTGGTGTCTCCCATCTGCCAGGCCAGTCAGCTGTGCAGTACATAGGATTTAGGATTCAAGCATGTTCCCGTCACTTCCAAAGAGGAGGAATTTGACTCCCTTTAAGAGCTGCTCTGTGCCTGTTACCATGCCATCTGGTATCTGCTCTCTCCTCCTTAGCTCTTACTTCGTCCTAATTCTTTCCCTGTTCCCCCCACGAAATGAAATGTTAGGGACAGGGTAGAGTTAGGAAGAAACCAAAATGCTTTCTCCTTGAACATAGCTTGCAGTTAAAACATCTGGAGCTATGACAGAGGGAAAGGGCCTGGCAAAGACTGCGTTCTGTGAACAGCAAAGCTTAAACAGTGCTATGAAAAAGACAGAACTGAGGTTGGGGTTTTTTGCTTTTGTACTTGGATGCTGTCAACCAATGTGGCAGCTTTGCTGGAGGCTGCAACAGAGGGTTAAGATCCTGGATTTATTATGCATGAGGTGCTGAGTTATGAGCTCAGATCACTGCAGGCGGGGCTGGGCTTGAGCTGGCAGCCAGAAGGGCTGTAGTTCTGGAGGGCATAAGCAAGAGATGTCGTGGTGGCAGGATTGGGTCCGACCTCAGCCAATCCTCCTGCACTCCCTGGCTGTAATGACTGGGGCAACTGTGTGATGGTGTAGCCCAAAAAGAGCAGCTGCTCTCCAGACCTGTGGTGTCAAGTGATGAAAATAGTCTTCCAGCTGCTCTGAATGGGCTGCAGTTGTTCCTGAGCAGAAAAGCTGGAGTCAGTCATTAGCTGGCCTTTTTGGTCCTCTTGTTGCAAGAAGTCGTGGCTGTGGACTTACTAGTACTTAACTTCTATTCTTCACTTTAGAGGTGTTGCATTGGTCGAGGGCAAGAAATCTGTGGCCTGCTTTTCTTGTTTCAAAAACTGCTATTAGGCAGGCTCTTGGCTCCTCTTTGGAACGGAGTGGGCCAAGGGCATGCTTTGTTGCTTGTCGAAGCCAGCAGAAGAAAGGTACTAAGTGTTAAAACCCACTATGCTGAGTCACAAAACACTTAATGGCACCCTAGGAATATAATAGGCGTCTGTTTTTTCTCTGTTTGTCACAAATGTTGATTCAGTCTGGCTTCTTGTATTTTATATTAATAATAAGTCGATGTAGGATAACTGGCTGCAAAACACTAAAAAGCCTTATGCTTCAAGGTTTGATTTCTAGGTAGAGATACTGTTTTTCACTTGTGTGGGAAAGTAATTACATGTGTGTTTCTTTCCCCAGCTTAGGTATTGTTGCACTTTGAGTGTCTCTTAGGGTATGTCTGCACAGCAAACTGCAGGTGTGGTTGTAGCAGGAGCCAGCTTAATCCAGCCAACACTGGTAAAAATAGCAATGAGGCAGCTGGGGGTGGGAGGGACACAGATGTGTGGCGGTGATCGAGGTCCCTGGCAAGCCTGTAACCTAATGGATGGCACAGAGCCTCTGCATCTCCGTTGCTGTGGTCTGTTTGGCATGGTGGGTAACTGAGTTAGCAGTGTTCATTGGTATGCACCACAGGTGTGCAGGCAGACCCTGGAGAGCAGAGAATTGGGAGAAACGTGGAAAGGGAAGATCTGAGCCTCTTGTTCCAGCAGATTTGCTAAAGTTTCAAGTCTGTTTGTTTGGCTGTGGGAAGGAGCAGTCAGTCTTGAATCTATATATGCCTGCAAGTAGATAGGAGCGTGTGGTCTTTCATGTCTGCCCTTGCAGAGGCTCTGCCTGATCTTGAACTGCCTGCTGCAGGCAGGATGCGGAGGTTCTTGTGGGAATTGTTAAGGGCGAAAGGTGTAAAGAGTCCACGACTCCACCATCAAACTGAAAATCAGCACTGCAGAGCAATCTATCGGTTGACCCAGACATTGTACTGTGGTCCTTACGAGCCAAATGAGCTTAGCATGCTCAGCCTCATTGCAAATAGAGGTTTTGCCGTGTGCCTGAGAAAGCTGGCAGCAGTGTGAATGAACACAGAAGAAGAGAAATGCCGAGGAGGAAGGCTAATGAGATGTACGATACACTGCCAGATTTTTGCAGGGGAAAAAACCTCAGAAACATTTACCCTGTTATTCTGCTGACCTGGGGATTAAAAATCCCGGCTCTTGTTTCCAGAAGCAGTTGAAACATGTTGCACTGCAGCATAAAACCACAGCGCATCCGTATCCCTAGAACACTGCTCACTTCGCTGCTCTGGGCAGGGCTGTTCGAAAAGGAGAGAAGTGATTATCACTTCATGCAGAGGCAGAAGTATCTGCAGTAAAACAATTATTGACAGCTGGAGAACTGATGAAGTATCCTAACTGTATCATTAGCATCTTTTCATACTTCATTAGATAACTAAAAGTCAGGAAAATAAGATCTGTTTTGGTGTGAAGAATACGGCTTATTAAGATCCATCCTGTAGCTCTGCAGGGTCTTTTTGTCCAGGGGTGTCCTTGGGTATGTCATATATTTGCAGGAAACTTGGATCGTTCTGTTACAATATGCAGTATTGCATGCCTGCTCTTAGGATGTGACAGTCATTTTGACTCACCTTCTTTTCTCCTGTCTGCACCCCCTTGGAGTTTTCGTGATACTTACTGTTATATTAAGTGGCAGGAGAGTTTGGCAAGCAGTTGATAGTTCTGGGGTGTCAATCCTGGGCTTTTTGCTCCCTAACCAGCTGAGCGGGAAGCCAGGCATTAATACTTCGGTTCTCACTTTTAATTTTGGGGTGTTCATCACAGCAAGTAGTTTGACATCATTCTGAAATTCATATCTGTCACTACTGGATGGTTGGGCTTTTAATCCAACGGAATCACTGCTAGAAAATTTACAGGTGTTGGTCCCCTTTGAACCTGTGACTGACGTATTGCTTTGTCTCAGGATTCGGACAACCCAGACCTGCGGGATCGTGGCTACATCTACTGGCGCCTTCTTTCCACGGATCCAGTGACTGCCAAAGAAGTGGTTCTGTCAGAAAAGCCACTGATTTCTGAAGAGACCGATCTGATTGAACCGACTCTGCTAGATGAGTTGATCTGCCATATCGGGTCTCTGGCTTCTGTGTACCACAAACCGCCCAACGCTTTTGTGGAGGGGAGCCATGGGATCCACCGCAAACACTTGCCAATTCACCATGGAAGGTAAGCTGAGGCAGCCGTGGTGGTAATGGGCAGGAGTGGTTGTTTCTTTCTAGCAAACAGTCCAAAAGATGCAAAGATCTTTTACAACACTCCAGTGGGTTTTGTATTGATTGTGTAGGGGCTTGCAGGCCATGCAAGGGGCCATTTCATTGTAGATTTTAGTCCTGGGTATGTAGTTTCTGTGACAGAGGAAGTATCAAAGTTCTTGTGTGAGGGAAAGCTGTGATGTTTTTTGAGAAGGCACTGACTACAAGCCCTCTTGACATGAGAGTTTGAATAAAAAAGCAGAAGCTTTGGATAACTGGTGCAAGGGCATATTTCCAGGAGGAGGACGGCAGTGGTAAAAACAAGCATCTTACAGAAGGATACACTTCTCTGACTTTGTAAGAGCTTCTGCTTCAGCAACAGCGCAGCTTTACGAGCCTCATTTGTGTAGAATAATACCAGTTTCCTGGAACTGGCAACTACAGGGATCCTTTGCTCTTGGAATATGAAATGGGGACGAACTGGTGAAAGTGCCTTTCTCACTTGGTGCCTATAAAGCAGGGGGAATGTAAAAGCCATCTAAGCCCCATCGCTGAAGACTGTTTGGGCTTAGAAGATGGCTAGACTGGTATGGTTCTATCTAACCTTTGGGGAGGGGGGGAGAAATGCTTTGGCTTATGGTCTGGAGCTTTATTGCTTCCCCGTGATTGCAGTCTTGGAAGCAGGTTAGACCTGCAAGAGCAGGCAGTACAGTAGTCCTGGGCTGTGGCGGTGTTGCTGTTGAGCCTATTCCTGTTGTTCCTCATTCAGGTAAGCGGTGCTATTTGCACTAATGGTATTAATTACAAATGCAAGTGTGCTTTACAACAGGAGGCAGAGTATCCAGGCTTACCTCTTAATAATATTCCCAGAGTGATATTTGGAGTGCTAGTTTTTGCTGTTGCACGGATAAATCAGTGTGCAATGCTGCTCCTTTTCTATTTTCTGACACCACTTCTCTGCTATTCTTAGCAACTAAAGCTATTTCTGTAACAACTAGCTTCGGGAAGCCGAGTTGTTTTCTCCCTACCCATGAAATCAACTCTGGTTGCGTTGACCCAGGACTGGCAAGCACAAATCTACTAGTCGGACAAGAAACACAGTGGCTGCTTTCCACAGCTACCTCTCCTAGTCAGAGATTTGCCTCAACAGCAAAATGAGCTGTGGTTGGGGTAGCTTTGGTGTTTGGTGTTACCAGCCTTCCTGTACGCTGTTCTCTCAGGTCACTACAGAAGCTAACATTTTAGAGGGTTTTAGTCAGCTGAAGGAATCAGCTTTTGCAAGGAGTGGTCTTTTTACTAGCTTCTAGCGCATACTGCATACGTGGCTTGACTCTCATAGCTCATCCTCAGACTATCCGCTGACCTCAAATATTTTCTGACTATAGCAGTGTTGTCCATTTCCATGGTGGCATTTACTAGTAAATTACTCATTACTTTGACATAAAACCTTCAGGCCTCAATCATCAGTGCTCAGCTGAGGAAGCCAGAGCTTGGGGATGGTCTGGAGGGTGCTCAGCAGAGCACACTGTGTACTGACGCGGTGCTCTAGCCCATTTGGTAAATTAAAGTGAGTGTTGTTGCTTAATGGCACACCAGGCTTCTCCGATGTGAGCTCACCTCATAAAGAGGCACTGTTATTTTGGTTTTCTGCTTTACTTTTAGCAAAAGGACGGTGAAACCTTACAAGCTGATGCCAAGGCCTCCTTGTACCATGTCACAGCATACCAAATTGCCACTTGCAGCCATCGGAATCACAGTGAGAGTGAGCAGCTCTGCAGGACCATGGTTGTGGGGAGCCTGAATTTGTGCATCCAGTACGATTTTTACTGATTACTAAGAAGTTGATTTGCCTCTTGCTAGTGCTGAATGTGCGTGAGAAGATGCATGAAAATCTGTCGGTTTAAGGCAAGTTAAGTGTCTCCAGTGAAAGATAACGTCACCTAGCTATTTGGAGTTATCTTCAGTACTTCTGTGCTCCAGTAATGACTATTCTGGTGGCTGACCTGGCCGCTAGAGATTGAGGTTTTCCTTCAGATTGCACTGTGAGATAGCGGTGGAAGCATGGAGGTGTGGAGATGTCCACAACGAATGTGGCTTGAGAGAGTCAAAATAGTGTTGCCTTGAGTAGATGGACAGAAGTAGCTAGATGAGTGGTGCTTTCCTGAGTTTAAACTTAGGAGGAGTTATTTATGGTTGACAGAATAGAATTCATTGCATTTTGGTTTGTTTCGCTTCCTTTCAAAGCAGTGTAGGACATGTTCCTTTCAGCTCTCGGCTGATGGGAAGACCTGTTGAACAGCTCGCAGATGGTGGGATGCTCCTGCCTCTTCGTTGCACTCAAGTGTCATAGAGTTGCAGATGAATCCTAAAGGTGGGGGAAAAATCTGATTGCTTGGCAATGTTTCCTCATGTGGTGGCTCCCGCCACCCCTGCGAAGCTGTAATGCAGCTGGGAAATTTGAGTAGATGTTTACGGGGCTCCTGGGAGGGGAGGAGACATTGGCGGGAGTCCCCATTCCCACACAGGGGGCTGCCAGAAATTAGTTATTCTGCTTCAGGCTGTGCATCCCTTGTGACACCTAACATCTGGGCTTTGCTGGAAGTCGAACTCATAGAGGGGCCAAATCTTCAATTCTCATGGGCAAACCCAGCTGCTAGGCACTGACCAAGACTATAAGGGAGACGACTCTTATCAGGTCTTTCTGCCCTGTATAACCCACATATTCTTCGTTCCTTTTTTATTTTTCTTTCGAAGAAAATGCGAAGTTGTTTATACAAATCTCTTCAAAGAGGCCCATTCTGTATGGGAAATGGAAGGCTTGGTGTTTTGGTTTTTTTTTTAAATGCAAACTGACTTAGCTTTGTCCTTTCCTAATTTCTTGATGGGCTTCGGGGCAACTGCAGTTACACAAGACCTTGAAGGATTGCTTTATCTCCATCAGAAGAAGGATGAGTAAGTGTTGAAGAGGTGTAGTGTTAAAGGGATTATATACTGGGAACGAACCAAGTGTGTGCACTACCGGCTTGTAATGTGCCTCTGCTCATACATGCTGTTCTTCCCTGTTCTCAGGTTGGGGGTGGGAGTGGATCATGGTAACCACTTGCTCTTCAAACTGTTTTAGTTAATTGTTCAGCAAACTGAGAAGTCTCCCTGCTGAAGGCAGAAGCAGAAAGGACAACTAATATCAGTACTATTAGGGGTCTAAAGCTTTTGATGCAAAGAGGCTTTCAACCCTTTCTGTTGCTGCCTGGTAACTAATTTGTTTTGCAGTCCTTATGCTACATCTTTTCCTCTTGGCACTGGAGTTGGGAGCAGCTTATACTCTGTCGCTAAAGCTTTCACCTCAGTAACTGAATAAGGATAAGGAAGAGGATTGTGGCTACTCAAAATCAGGAGCTGCAATCGTTACAGAAGAGCCCCAGTGCTAAAACAGCTTGTCAGGACGCTGATTCCTGTGGCATTTGTGTGCAATTACCTGTTGGCTGCATCTGCAGTAATATGAGCTGGAAATAATTTTGTCAGTTACTGCTAGCAACAGGACACAAAATAGATTTTAAGTTATCTAAAATATTAGTCTCTGGATTTAGAGAATAAATATATCTTTATGACATCTCCAGGAGCTAGTCAGTCTTACTCCCCGCCCCCCCCGACTTTTGTTGTAAAATTCAGTGGCAAGTGAATATAAAAGGTAGCCAGGCTGCATATGATGAGAAATTTTGGAAGATGTATAATGAGCATTTCTAGACTAGTAATTAGCATGCCTGCTAACTCACAGAAAATTAAATTATTGATAGAAGGAACAAGTCAATTTTAGATTGAGGTCTTTAATTACAAAAGAGTTGTGGAGCTTGGTGCTGGTCAGTAGAAGGTGGTTAATCCAGATCTGTGTGGGGCGGTTGAGTTTGCATTGGTTAGAGCCAAGGGCTCAAGAGTTTTATCAGCATTAGGTCTCTGAGGAAATCTGGGTTGTGAGGGTTTTTTCCCCCCATATTTACATGTAGTTCTCCAGGCCCCGTGGGCTGAAAATCATTTCCATAGGTTTCTTCTGAGCTGGGAAATAATTATTTCCAGTGCTGCAGTCTATGCAGTACTCGTGACTCACTGTTTTGGAGGGGTCTGTGATTCTCAAGGAGGGCAGACTTTACCCCTGAAGGTTCCCTTTTCGGAATTGAAAGCCACGCACAATGCATGGAAAGTCTTTGTGCTCAAAGCATGTGTTGAAGAACCACCTGCCATAACACACTGCCTTCTACATGGCAGTGGTCAGATCAGCTGCCAGGATAAGCTTTTAGCTGGCTTCTGCTCGTGGGCCACGTCTTGCTGTGTTTCCCTGTGTTGGGAATCTGAAGCTGGAGACTGAAGGTGACTGGTGTTTCTCTCTTCTGCTTCTTGTTCCTCCCACCCACAGCACTGATGCAGGTGATAGCCCTGTGGGCACGACGGCCACTACAAACCTGGAGCAGCCGCAGGTCATTCCATCGCAGGGCGACCTTCTCGGGGACCTTCTCAACCTGGATCTGGGACCCCCAGTGAATGTTCCCCAAGTGTCCTCCATGCAAATGGGTGCTGTGGACCTCCTGGGAGGAGGGCTGGACAGCTTGGTAAGTGGCATCCTCTTTAGCTTCAGCTGATGTGAAATAATTGGAGCTGTGCTTATCTCTGCAAAGCCTTCATCATTTGTGCTTGTAATGCTTGGATCACTGAGCTCCCAGTGCCAAGTCTAAAACTCCAAGAGGATTTAACCAGTGCTATTGTACCAACTTTGAGCAGGTTTTTCCTGCTGTAAAATGAATGTTGCTGCATGCTGTAGAATCCCTGTGGTTGGCAGATATATTTGTTCCAGGCTTTTTCTGTCTGTAGAAGAAAAGCAAAAAGTTGTTTTAAGCATGTAAAGTGTCCCACTGCTTTGTAATTGATTCAGGCTCCCTTTCAAGAAGGTGTTTGTTCCACCCAGTTCCCAACCCTACTGAATTTCAGTGCAAAACTCCCAGGGCTGCAGGCCGCAGCCCTGTGTCATCCCATTTGCATATTCTCCAGAGTGTCATGGTTTAATATTGGTGACATTTTAATTGCAGTTAGGTCAAGAGAGAAGCACTCTGCACAGTCCTTCCCATGAGGAGGTATTCCAGCACTAACAGGGTCAGGCTCCAGAGTATGAGTAATCACACACTGCATCTGCTCTGGGGTGTGAGCTGGGCACGAGCTGCAATGAGAGAATCACTTAGCAAGGAGGCTGCAGCAGTGGAGAGGAGCTCGGCGCTGTGGTCTTAAGCTGGTGGCAAAGAGAAGTGGAGAATGTAATCATCAGCCTGGGAGATGTTGCTATGGGATGAAGCACAGCACACGGATCCCTAACAGCCCGGTGACTTGCCTGCAGGGATGGGAAGCAGTCTAGGTATATTTGTTCGTGTAACCAGAGTAAGACTATCCCAGTGAACGCACCTGGGTGTTTTTCAGACCTACAGTGGGTTTGTCTTGCTTTAGTTTGAGGTTTGGCTTGTAGTAAGCCGAGTCGGGTTATCTGTGTGCCTGGTTTAGGTGTGCTCTCAGTTCTGAGTCAAGCTCTGAATAACAGAGGTAGGAGGCAGCTGGATGAACCCAAATGCACCAAATCCTTATTTGTCAAAGATATTTCTTAAGCTGCCGTTATCTTA
The DNA here is from genome assembly GCF_030867145.1 of Opisthocomus hoazin. NCBI lineage: Eukaryota > Metazoa > Chordata > Aves > Opisthocomiformes > Opisthocomidae > Opisthocomus > Opisthocomus hoazin. Next base: position 10,243,013 of record NC_134433.1, on the reverse strand, counting down.
TTAAAGCAGACATTAAACACATTTCCAGCTCCAGCGCTTCGTGAGCTAATGAACTGGAAACAATCTAACCCGCAATGGCGTCAGTGTTCACAGAGGTCAGATGCGCTTCAGTCTCTGCCATCTAAACAGCAGTTTGCTTATTTAGCAGGGAGTCTGCTTTTATGCTGGGGAGATAAGAGACTGGGGAAGCGGCTTAAGCTGAAGTTGCTGGGAGCACAGACAGTGAGCCTTTGCAGCCTTTGCCCTGCATTGCAAGATGCGCCACTAAGAAACTGGGATTTTTAGTTGTCTCAAGGCATTGCAGAAAATGGTGCTATCTGTGGTGGCTGAAAATGGTTGGGAGTTAAATTCCTCTGTCTATGCTGTCTTCTAGGCCAGCTGTAGTAACCCTTTGTTTCTCATTAGTGTCAGAGACAAACAAATGGACACGGCAGGAGGACTGAAATGTGGTTTTGGGAAAAGATTTCTCTAGCAATTGGCTTTAATGGGCTTAATGACCCACTTTGGCAGTAGAGTTGTTAGTTGACAAGGTGCTAAGCTTTTACTTAATGTTTTTCTCTCAAGCCTTCAGTAAATTCGTGGAGCTGTGGAGTGTGATCTAACAAAGTGATCATGTCTGGACAGGGAGTAGCTGTGCCTCGGGTTGCGTGGGCCAGCGCTGTCTCAGCTGAGTTACTGGATGGGGAGAGCACTAAAGAAAATCTGAATGGTGGTTGATTTCCACACACCACCACCCCCCCCGGGATTCTTTCTATTAGAGTGCTGTTGCATCAAATGTCCTGTCTTCTCCTGATCCCTCGCATGTATAAGTGAATCTTTTCCTGGTAAATCTCTGTGTTTCTATGGCTTTCCCTTCCCTAATAAGTCTGATTAGCCTGTGAGTGTATGTGATCTGCATCTTTGTTTATTGTTGTGGGCATGTGTTTGACAAGCATCAAGCTGAGTTAACCCTAACCTGGTATTAGCTAAATTGCTAGGCAGTCTCTTGGCTCCATGGCTAGCCAAGGGGATTGGCATTTGGATCCTAGGTGAATATTAAGCCACACTTGTGTGGTTCCAAAAGCAGGGGCTCAAACTGCAAGTATGCACATGCCTGATTTGGTGGAGGGGGTGGGGGTGGTGTGAGATGTGTCCTGGGGTGCCACCTTGAAGAAGGACTGAGCTTCACTAGGGATCAGAAGCGGCCAGGAGCCGGGGATGGTGGTCACTTGGGCTGCTGTGCAGTCAGTTAGTGTGGTTGGAGACTGAAATAAAATCATCTTTCTCTGTCCTTATCAGTGTTCTGGCTATCAGTGTGTCAGTAGGTGTCCTGGCTGTCGGTGTAGCAAGCCCTTCCTCTTTCTCCTCCCTATACCTTATCCACCCACCTTATGTTATATTGCTGCCTGATTTTGTTCCACTTTGAAGTTTCCATCTCCAGTACTCCTAAAGTCTTTTTTAATGCATTTCTTCCCCTGCTTTGTTGGGAAGACTGAGGCTCCCACACTCTTGCGTGAAGCATGGAGTGGTGTGAGCCGTCCCTCTCTCCTCCCCAAACCAGAGTTTACTTCACTTTGGGCCCTCGTGCTACCAGCATGTAACCCTGTTTGGTTGTGAATGCCAAGGCAGCTGTTGTCCTCTTTGTGTGTGCTGCTTTGGTCTTTCTTTTCCCATCCCTCCTGTTGTCTTCAGAGTCTAAATAAGAGTACTGAAAGCAAGTGTGGCTGGGGGCTGATCTAAGGAAGGACTGGGTATGTGTTTTCCCAGCAGGCTTTGGTCTAGTATAGTTTTTTAAGGCTCCAGTGATGGAGCTTTTACCGCCTCTGCTGTTGGTCCCTGTTTTCTGCTGATCATTAGCAGGTTCCTTTGAATCTCAGGTGACCTGATGGGGGGCAGGGGAACGTGAGATACTCAAATACGGCGTATTCTCTGCGTTGTGCCTCTGGCATTATCTCTCAGCCTGAGCGGGGCAGAAGTTGCTCTACTGCCATAGTAGAGTAACCCCAAACCATGCGTTCATTTTCCAAGTAACTGTTTGATATATAAAAAAGCCTAAATAAGCCTGTCTGTTACAGTGGAAGAAAACGGTTTGGGATATGCTTGTGTCGATGCATGAAATCGTGGTCCGTTGCTGCGATGGTGAGATTGCGTCAGTACTGCAAGTGTCTCAAAGGCAGCTGAAGGTCTGGAAGAGGCTGCTGGCAGGATCTCAGCCAGTTTGTCACAGTCACTCAGTGTCATGTGTTGATCCCCTCAGATACTTGTTGCAGCTCTTGTGTATTTGATAATGCCTCCTTTTCTTTGGAGGGGGTGTCTGTCTTCAGAGAGATGTTCTTGCAGTGAAAGTCCCAACAGGACTAGCCCTGAAAGATCAACAACAGTGTTAACTTCCACGGCAAATGTCATTCTGCATTTCCATTTCTTGTTTTTTTCTTCCAGGCATTTAAATAGAGACTGCATGGTGTAAAACTGGATAAACACCAAATTAATATTGTTCGTTTGAATTTTTCTCAGCGTTCCTAGATATTTATCCCCATGACCAGTGAGACTCCAGCTGCTTGATAGGTTAATTTCTTTAGTGACTCTTCTTTTTATCTCCATAGCGAGTCCTGTAATTAGTGTTAAATATAACATGCAGATTGTGCATGCGCAGATGCTGAGCATGTGTTAACAATTAAAAAAAAAATAGGGGGGAGAAAAAGGGCCTTTAGTACATGAACAAGATATGCTTTGCTTGCAACCAGAGCAGACTCGCTATATGACTTAGCTGTTCTCTAGTGAACAGAGCCAGCACTCAGTCTGCTCCTGGTTGTGCCCGTTTGCCACCCTGGGCAGATCTTGTTCTTCTCTGCTTTGCTTTCTTTTCTGTAAGATAGTGACCAAGCCCACTGTTACAAAGCTGTTGGAGATCTCCAGCTCCACCATATAAAGTAGTGATGCCAGTCACTAATGTGGGAGAAGCAAAACTCGCTTGGACAGCAGATTGCCGGATGCAGAGTTTTGCATGCTGAGAGCTGAAGTTTGGTGGTTTATCCCCTTAGAGCCAGCTCTAAGTGGCTAAACTTCATGCAGATTATAGGCAGCCCTCCAACTCTTGGTTTGGTGTTAATGCACTAAACATCCGTGGTGTAATGAGCCAGGGTCGTTTTGCCTTTAAATGTTTCTGTGTCTTCATTTGCTCTGAAAATCCTTCGGGCATGAGAGCTCCGTGTTGCCTGGCACATCGTGCAGCTCGCTGTGAGCCCGTGCATTTAACGGGAGCAGGGCACAGTGGCCAAGAGCCAAGGAGGCTGGCTTTAAACCCGAGGGCAGAGCAGTAAATCTGTAGGAAGGGACAGGCTTGGATTGTCTGTTATGTAAGGATTTTATTTAATACTCTAGCCACTCATCTACAAGAATATTATTGATTCAAGGCTGGCAGCTGGTCAGACTGATTTATGTCCTGAATTGTAAAGCTGTTTGATGAACACTGGATATCCATGCTTTTCCATAATAGCTGGGCTGGTTTGGGCTGTGCTAGGTGGAGCTGTGCTGCTCTATGTAATCGGATTGGATATAGGGGGGGTCTGAGCCCAGGGATCTCTTCTGCATGGTTTAGAGCTGTGTCCCACCGATGTGCTTGCTCTGAAGGGTGATGAAGGGCTGGGAGCTGAGCACTGGCTCACCCTCTCCCACGGGGTGTCCTGGCCTCTCGGCAGCCTGGGAAGAAACGCCTGCTCCAGCAGTCCTGAGTGCCTGCCGGATAAAGGCTGCTGCATTTACCTTTTCCTGGAACTATAGTGTGAGAGCCAGTATGTGAAGTCAGCCCCAACATGCATTTATGCAGTGGATGCGTTGCTTCCCCAGGGCGCTCCTCCAGCCTCCGACAAGGAAGCGAGCGTCTCCTTTCAGCTGGGCTGTTCTGGTTTGATGAGCTACAAAGGACATCTGGTAGGACTTCTGACAAAGGGCCTGTCTCTGTTGCTGGAGCAGTGCTGATATGGAAAGGCAGCTCTTCTGGTGGGTCTTTCATTCACGTCTAATTTAAGGCTGTTGCTGTAACAGTGATAGAACTACTAGAGCTTTGTAGAGCTGCTTTTTTACACTTTAAAATATTAAAATAGTACTTAGTTTCATTTGCTGATGGAAATCATTCAGCAAGGCAAAGCACTAGTAGTAAATGGTACTGAAACTGGTAGCTATGGTATTGGCAGCATGACCTGTCCTCCACTGCCTTTGACACAGCTGTCCTTGGCTTGGACAGTAGCCCTTCTGCTCTGCCAGCCTGACTTGGCAGCCTGAAAACGGATACATGAAATAGGCAGCAAACAAGGTACTGAAAATGCCTGTGTGTGAGCCACAGCAGAGCCTGCAACGAGGTATCTGCAGGAGGTCAGAAGACCCAGACTGTGCATGATCTGTCCTGTGGTTAAGATGTCTCTAACAGGATTAGGCCCGATCAAGTGGCCTGCTGGCATCTGTGCTCTCAGCGTTTCAGTCAGCCCCGTCGCCTGATCCTTGTTCAGTAAACGCCTTGTGTTCCTCGCTGCTGTGTTACTGAGTGTATGCTCTCATCTGGCTCCTTGAGCTGTGATGCTTAACTCTTGGTTTGGGGTGTGAGGGAGGGAGGAGGCAGCAATTGTCTCCTGTTACCCTGGGAATTGTGGCTCCATGAAATGCATAGCTGCTCTGAAAGCCATGGCTATGCTGTGGGCACAAGGCAAAGTGGTGGCTGAGGAGTGGTTGTGGCAGCTTCTTTCGCTGACTCCACCCTCCCTGTTGTTTTATGGAGCTCCAAATGCCTCACGTCATGTTGCAGAAGTGATTGTAAACCCTCCTAATGCAGCAACTCCAGCACTGCTGCACTTCGTAAGTCAGCATAACTGCTTACATAGAGCTGAAATTGCAGGGCAAGCGCTCTTCAACTGCAGAGCAGCTGCAAAGCCATGCGAGCCAACTAATACGAGGTGAAGACATTGATGCAGTTTGGGAAGAGGTGCTAGTGGTGGTTTTGCTGATACAGGGTCAAGCTGAGCCTCTTCCTTAAACTCATGTGGCTGCTTGAGTGCTGTTGTGGCAGGATGGGTTTGGAGGGAATAAAGAGAATTCCAGTTTGAAGGACTTTGTGTTTGACCAAAGGCTCCCTGTTCATCCCCTGCTCATCTCTTGAAGCCAGCATCTCTTCATCCTGGACAGAGGCTTTGTGCTCTTTGACAAGAGGCAAGCCTGCCAACTTTGGACTAAGGATCAGGGCTTTGCAGTGCTGGAAGTTCCCCTTGGCCGTGAAGTGGCAGCCCTCATCCACCCCACCTTCACAGCGAGCGTTTCAGCCTGGGTAGGGCTGGCAGCTGTGTTAACGTGGGCTTTTCCTCCGCAGGGCTGTTGCCTGCACTCGTGTAAGGCAGGTTCACGTTGTCCTTCTGACAGGAGTGGCTGCCCGCCCCGGAGATGCGTGGAAACAGTTAACTAGAGCTGCCAGCCCTGGGGAACTGGTTCAGCAGCACTTCATGCCTGACTAATGTCTGCTTCGTTCCTTCTGCACTCTGCCTGTCACTCCAGATGGGAGAGGACACTCTGTGGGTAATTGGTTCCTGTTCCCTCTTTCTTCCTCCTTCCCTCTTACTCACACACGTCGCTGTTACCGTCTCTTCCATCGTTTTGATTTTGGAATAAAGTTAGTTCTTGGGCATCTTGCAGGAAGATTGGGTAAACGAGACCTGTAGTTTCTGAATGAGGAAAGCATTGGTGCTATGGGAGGGTGATAGGCAAGAAAAATGGAGAAAGGGACTTCTGTGCTGCTGCAGTGGGTATTGCACCCCAGATCTGATGTGGAACTGATAGTTCTTTATTAACTTCACCCCTTTTCTGTTAGAAAGTAGATATGTTGTCACTTCTCTTTTCACTCTATAGGTAGAGCCAGCTCTGCCTGCAGCGACCTGGTGAAGCTGCCAGCTCCTTGGAGCTTGCTCTGCGGCTTTGTAGCACGCATCTGCAGTGCTTGGTCCTGCACACGCGAGCCAAGAGAGAGGCAGGCTGCTGTGTGCAGATCCCTCCTATGAGTAGAGCAGGGCTTCGGGAGGAGCAGGTCAGAGCCTCCTGGCATTGGAAAGAGTGCTTTTCTACCACAAAGCAGAGATGTTGGGTACAATCTAGGAATGTAAGAAGGGTCACGGTAAATTCGCTCAACCAGTGAGGTTTTTTTGTCTGCCTTGTAGGGGGTGAGAGCTGGAATCTTGACTCAAGACAAGCAATAAATCCAAATTCTGCTATTTGCCCCAGACCTGACAGCTACGGAAAATGGAAGACTTGTGGATAGCTTGAGGAACCCCCAATATGTCATTCCTTCGCTCCTTCACAGTGAGGGCATGCAGATACCAGTGTACGGGTTTCTTCGAGGTTGAATTCCTAGCCTGCAGCTTCTTATGATGAGTGTAGTAGGAAATGGTAGAATAGTTAACATCTGGCTTGATTATGCAGAATCATTCAGTCATTTCCATAATACCCTTTGTAAAATGCTTGCTGCTTGATAAATCAGTCTTTCTCATGCTTCAGACAACAGTACCAGAAATCCTCCGTGCTTACAATAATATTTGGAAATGAACTGAATTCTTTACTTTTTTCTTTTCCTGTGGACTTCACTACCTGTCAGTATAAAGTGTGAAGTTCATCTGCGTGCAAGACTGAATAGGGATGAGGTGTAATAGTTGCATTAATTACTCCTTAGTGAGTTGGTAACAAGGTGTAAATGATCTGATATATTAATCTAAAACATAGCTTGGCTTAAAGAGCAGTCTGTAGCACAGAACTCTGCTCTGCCAGGCTGTTTCAGTAGGGGAGAGCTGACAGTGTAATAAGCTCTATTTTATAAGCTGGATGTTAATTGGATTTGCATCCTCTGGCTGGCTTCCTGTGGTCTGTGACTGATCCTTCTTTTGACTTTGGAATCGCTCACTCTTATCTGTTTCTTAAGTAAGCTAAGAAAAACTGGACTTGGCGCGCTGCGAAGGAGATGGATCGCTGTATGAAGAGGTGGCTGTTGCAGAAGATGAGGGATGTCCTGCAAATGTCTGCAATGACCTCAAGTAGTTATGAACTGAGTCTCACACAGGAAAAAGGCACTTAGGGCTTCTTAACAAAAGGCAAATTGCGTGTGATTTGTACTTCTCTAACACCTATGTATAGTAGCTAATATTGCATCAGGTGGCTTCTGTGATGACTAGGGGAAGGAGAGATGCCAGGGGATCCAGAATAGCATGGGGATTAGTCAAACTTTACAGCTTTTTTTGGAGGCTAGTTATCATCTAGTAAGTCACTGTCTTGCAACTTTGCTGCTGTTTTCAGGCATTTTATCCTTTCTATCTGTGCTCTCAGGGAGAAGAGTATGAAGCTTTATGGCATCTCTTGACCAATGTAAAATATATTTGCTATGAGATCTTACAGGGAACAGACTATTGGGGACCGGAACAAGGCTGAATTTCCAGGTCTTTTGGGCAGAGGAAAAAGGCTGGAGCATTTTTGGCTCTAAGCACATGCGCTCCTGGAAGCTTCTGCTTTAGCTGTGTGGTGTGGCTTTTTCAATATCCTGACACATAGGCGGGTATTTGAAGAACATACCTAGAGCCTTTGTCGACCCAGTTTGTCATATGCTTTTTTAATGCAAACAAACTCCCCAAACCCTAATCAAACGGAAGAGCAAAGTCATCTACAAGGCGAGCTGTGTTGTTCTGGTCCACCAGTCCAGCCTTTTCCCCATGGGGCTGACTCCTACCTCGCCCTGCACTTGCTTCATCCCCCGTGCAGGTTGTTGGGGCATGATCCTTGTCTGAATGTGACACGCAAAAACCCTGCGCTAGGCAAAAAACTACCATGGTCTTCTGAACAAAAGCCTAGGACGCAGGTAAGCCTAGAGGTGTGTCTGTAGTGAATAACTGCTGCAGATCTGTGCTTGTTTCCTCCTAGCTATCAGTCCTCTGTCAAATGCTTGCTAAGTATTCACAAGAGTGATGTTGTACTTGCAAACAGCACTCGTAGCCAGCTTTGGGGTCTGTCCTGATCACTGAATTCTCTCAAGCGTGTAGAATGGTGTGGATGTTTTAAAAAAATGGGCTTTATCGCTAAGAAAGTGGTCTGGATGCTTTGTAGAGGGAGTTCATGGTAGGACAGCTTTTAGGTGGGCTGCAGGGTGGTTTGGCAGAAGGGCTCCAGAGAGGATTTAGTGTTTATAGAGGGTTGCGCGGGTGGTACAGAGTGGCTATTTCAGTCGCTTCAAACTGTAGCTGTGTAGCTTGGCAGAGATGGTTACTGAAATATCTTAGTGCACTGTAAGGTCTCTTTACTATTGGAGTGGCCCATTAGATCGTGAAGGTGTTTTTTTCCTGTCTAAGGAAGGGGAACATCTTCAAAGGGAAGCCAAAGCCCACCTATCTGAGCTGTTGTAAGAGCCGGCTCGTATCCCGCTCTCTTTCTTCCTTCTCGTTGAAAAGAGCGGCGTGTCGGAGGAACACAGCCAAGATGCATTGTGTTTTCCCGTAGTTCGTAGCTGTTCCCTAGAAAACGAAAGCTTTTGGGAAGTGAGCTTCCTGTCAGTTTTATTTTTATTCCATTTCACAGTTACCCCACTGGGTTTTGTGGAGCTGCTCAGGACTGCTGGCAGCCAGCGTGGTGGGTTGAAGGGAAAGCACTGATGCATAAAACATGAAGAATTGCGCGGAGTTCGTGGTGAAGATGACAGGGGGGTGAGGTTTTATTCTTATTAACCTGCAATAGGCTCCTGTCCGCAGTAGGTGTGCGGGGTAGTTCTCCAAATAGCTCTGCTCACATAACAGCAAAAAAAGCCCTTCTGTTCCCTGTGCTTTGCCATCATTGCATTTCTGTCTGTCCTGTACGCAGCAAGCAAGGCGTGCTCGCAGCAGTGCAGTCAACTGAGCTCCACTCCGGCCATCTGACACTTGGCTTAAATGAACTCGGTCTTTCTCTGCTCTCTCTCCTTCTCTCTTTCAGCTTGGCAGTGACCTTGGCGGGGGCATTGGAGGAAGCCCGGCAGTAAGTGCCATTCCTTTTTTTTTTTTTTTTTTTTTTTTTCCCCCCCACAATTTAACAAGCTGCTCAAAGCTCAGGGTTTTTAAATACAGCCTCACTCATTATGTGCTGGAAGATGCTTAAATCCCTGAAGATGCTGGAAAATGGACAACTGTAACTGAAACACACAGGTCCAAACCTATGTTGCTTTGAGTCCAGCTGTCACCTGGGCTTTCCTAAGAGCAGCCAGGGTCAGATCTCTTGACTCTGCTTAGCTCCTCTCTCTCAGAGCTTTTAGTTTGAGTATCAGCATTAACACTGACAGTACGCCAGTCCCTGTGCAACTGCTTTGGCAGCTGAAAGGCTAAGGGTGCTTACCTCTCTACTCACAAAGCCTGTTCTGTTGTAACCCTAACCCAGTGTCACCACAGGCTTGTCTGAACTCAGTGCTTTTCTACTCCTGAACACCATGTAAGATTTTTTCCTGGACCCCAGGATCAGGTGCTCTGAGCTTTCCTACGACGCATGGTCAGTGCTGAACTCTGCCTGCCACCAGCCTCCTTCTCTGTGCCTGTGCCTTGTGAGTGTCCTAGTGCCTAGAGTGCTTGCCCCCAGGACATGGGAGACTTTCAGGCTGCTTCCAAAGCACACTTGGCTTCAAATGCATACCAGCTTCTTCCAGCAAAGCACAAGAAAAGGATGCAGGATGCTTTGGAGATGCAGTGGGCAGGAGGGAGTGTGCCTCCAACCCACACCCAAAAGCAATTTCTTGGAGAAGGCTCCGGTCTCTTTTCCCAGTGCTGTGTAGCCAGTAATTCAGTGAGGAAAGCATACTTGGTTCTGGAGTAAAGGCTTTTCAGAGACCCTTGTTATGGCTGCAGTCATTCTCCCTCCTTCTTTTGCTGTGAATCTTGCATTCATTTCTAACTTCAGCACGAGGGCAGAGGAGAGCCCGTGGTACAGTATACCTGTAGCCCCCAGGCAGCACACACCAGGACGCTGGAGACACTTACTCTGTAGAGAACATACCTACAAAGCCAGGTCTCTGCCTTCCTGGGCCAGCGTAAACCCACCAAACAGTTCTGTAAAACCACCAGTCCTCCCTGTCCAAAGGGTTGATGGGAACACCAGATCTCAGGTGGGTTCCTGACCACCAGAACAGCAGTGAGACTTGAGACCCAGACCAGGCATCAGTATTTCCTATCGCCTGCCTTAGTTGTTCTGCCTGTTTCTGGGCTGCTGACTGGTGAATCCTATTCTCAAGCACGTAATTCTTCCTGCTCACAGTAGAGAACTTGGGAGTCTAACTTGAGTGTGACGGTCCCACCTGGAGCTGGGCACCTAAAAGTTAATAGTCTGGGTTTGGTGCCCTTATTTATGTCCTGAGAGGGAAGGATTGCCCTTCTTGCAGAAAGATTGTCCTCTGGCAGGCAGAGACAACTCGTTCTGTTTCATGTAATGAACCTTTTGGACCACAATGCTGAGAATGCAGAGCTCTGGCTTTGGGTGGGAGTACGCAATACGGTTGTGACTCCCTCGCTATCTCTGGATATGCAAAATCTTGCAGATTCCTGAAGACTGACGTAGTTGGGGGAAGATTTGAAGCATTTTTTCTTTTCCTTGGGTTTATGTAGGGTAGATCCACGAAGCATGTTGTCTTTATGAGAAGCAGAGCTGGAAAAGTAAGATTCTTTTACAGTGGGAATAGATAACTGGAGCTGTAAAAAATGATGTGAAAGCTATTGCATGGTTGAGGTGACAGCCGAATGTAGGGATTAGTTGCCAAGAGCTTTGGAATTCAAATGCATTATTTAGCACTATTGATAATTCAGTGGGGAAGCTGCAAATGGCTGTAAAATATTTAGGATGTTGCCCGAGTTCTTGCTTTATTAAATAAGTAGTGTTCTTCAGACACTGATTAACATCACGTGTGTTCTTTCTAACCCCTCCAGGTGGGGCAGACCTACATTCCCTCTTCTGTGCCAGCCACCTTTGCCCCTTCACCCACCCCAGCGGTGGTGAGCAGCGGACTCAACGATCTCTTCGAGCTCTCGTCTGGTATAGGCATGGCTCCTGGAGGATATGTGGCTCCGAAGTCTGTACGTAAGGGAAAAGAGCATCCTCAGTGTGTTGCCTTTCCTCACAGAAGTATGAGATTGCTCGCTTGTCCCCTTTATTGTGGGTCTCTGGTGCTATCGGTTCAGCTTAGTCCCATTGGGGATGCCCTGGGTTTTTCCCAGGCAGAGTAACAGTGTATTGGAGACTATGTTAGTTACGGACTTCTGTTTTTTTAGCAGTTCCCTCATTTTGCCTGTAACGATATTACTCTAAAGAATGGCTGATATAAGGTATGAGAATTTCAACTTTGTCAGAGGAGCTTTCCTGGAGACTTACCTCTTGGCAAGTTTCCCCAGGAAACTGAGGGCAGGATACAATTTGCTAGAACTTTCACAGAAGATTCGTTTACTTGGAGGAATCTAGAGTGACAGTGAAGATAAAATCACGTGATGGGGATGAGCATGCCGCAGCGTAATGCGGATAAATGCTTTGTTAGTGACAGAGATTGCAGATGCACTGACTGAAGCATGCTTGGTCTGAAGGGTTTGTGTGAAGCCTGGTCTCATGGAAGCGTGCTTAGTCTGAAGGGTTTGTGGAGCAGCCACAGGGAGCTCAGGGTTAGCTTTTCACGCCTGAAAGGTAATAAATGAAAATTGGCACTGTTATTAATAGTCAATGGAGGAATAAACTAAAGTCATCCTATGAAATCTAGGATCTCAAGGTACTGCAGAGCATGCTTAAAGCTTTCGGTCCTTAGCTGCTTGCAATTATTACACTGTATGTAAGACCAAGTACAAAAGAACCCAGTGATTTTGAGCTAAGTACTGCTTTGTTTTGCACCACTCAAATTTGGGTCAAGGTTTTTCCCATAAAGACGATTTGGGAATCCAGAACCCAAACAGCTAATAGTATCAGCCCTGTGATTTTATTTGGTTCAAACTTTGGTGTTGTCCTGCCTCTAATAGCCCAACAGATCCTTGGAGAAGCCTGTCCATCAGCAGACTTGGTAAGTCTTGCATTAGTGTAGGGGCGCAAGCTTTCGCTGTTTCTTGTGCACACTAATGTTATAGTATATTTGAATTCTTACACGAGTGCTGTGAGTGCAGATTAGGAGCAGCGAGCTTGATCCTTTCAACACCCTGTGTTGTATCTTCCCTGTAGTGTTTCTCTAGCATTTGTGGCCTTAACGTGCCAGTGTAGCTGGATTTCCAAACTCGGGACTTTTCTGTTGTTTGGAAAACTGTACTTGTTTGTTATCTTCAGGCCAGACTTCTCATGCTGAATAACATCTCTTGTGTTCAAGGTCTGGTTGCCTGCAGTGAAGGCTAAGGGATTGGAGATCTCGGGCACATTCAGTCACAGGCAGGGACACATCTACATGGAGATGAACTTCACCAATAAGGCTTTGCAGCACATGACCGACTTTGCCATTCAGTTCAATAAGAACAGGTAAGAAATCAATACACTGTGTCTGCTGTCTTAAAAAGATTGCATGCTCCTATGAAAGGAGTGGGTGTCTACACTGCCAGATACAGAGAGGACTTTTACGTAGGTATATAATGCAATCATGGAAACAGCTGCATGATACAGGCTGAACTCTGCACCACACCACAGCTGTGTGACAGGGCTGAAAATACAGACTGATAAATCTGTGAGGAAACAGGCAGCAGACGGTCCCGTCATTCTAGCTCTGAAACAGCATCTGCCCCATTTAATCTCTGCAGAGTTTTAAAGCAGCCTCATGAGTTGTTAGGCGGGTTAGTGGTTTTATAGCCAGTAAGTGCCTCGAGGAAAGCGAGAGCGTAAACTGTCAAGCATTTGAGCTGCACAGTATCAATCCCTAATGCCTCTACCTCCTGACCTAATCGCTGTGCTGCCCCTCAGACTGGGAGTACAGGTCTCATTAATAAAGCGATTAGTCAATGAAGAAGTTGCAAGGTAAGAGCCTATGGCACATGTTTTCACTGTAATTGGCATCAGAACAGTTTTGTCAGAAGCAGCAGCCACTTGAATGTTCTCAGAAACCTATCTCAGCCAAAAGACACAACCTGGCAGTACAGCCACGGTGTCTTCCCACAAATACCCTTCCCAGTCAGAGAGCTTACTGTGTGGTTTGCTGTATGTTATCTTGAGCAGGGACCAAGCTAGTTCTTATCAAGGCTGTCAAGAATATCTTGACTGAAATGTTTCCCGTATTTCTTAATATCCCTTCACTGGTAAAGGGTTCTCTGTACTAAAGACCCACTAAAACCATCAGTTTAATATCACTGTTAGCCTTGCAAATTTGGGATTTCTTGGGACGAATAATATTTACTTACAAAAGACATTACGCTAAGTAAGTCTTAGTAAATGTTCTCCCTGGACTGCTATATTTTCTGGAGAGTTTTGCTAAGCTGCTATATGCAAAAGTTTCATGCAAATTGGCCTGAAAAAAAGCTGTTTTCTGTGTGATTTTTTTCGCCATACATCAAGCTGTGTTCTGGCCACACCTGCATGGTACTTCCCAAGGGTGCAAGAAGTTTGGATACTATACATTAAACCAGCAGTTTCTCACTTTGCAGCATATCAGCACATGCTCCGTATACAATCCACTCCTATTTACTCTTCTGCAAATACTGTTCTCCTGTCACTGCTTTACACTGTGGCTGGTGCATGGGAAAGAGCTGTGGTGGGCTGACTCTTTAGGTTTAAATGTTAAGGGTTGTGGTTGGGAAGTTTCTATTGCCTTTCCCAGTCTCCTGCTGCTACTAATCGCATTCACTGCAGTCTTGCGATAAAGCATTGGAAAAAAAAAAAAAAGCAAGCTAGAGCTCTAATGTGTTGTAATATCGCAGGCACTTAGTAGCAAAATGCAACTTTGTTTTCCCTCTGAGTCTTAGGAAAAGCGTTATGGTTTATGTCCCCTGAGGTGAAATGGCTGCAGACAGCAAATCACATGGCTAGGCCCTTGCTGAGAATATTTTTATTTCAGCTCCCTAGAGCTGAAAACTAAGGAGAACAAAGAATGGGGCATCTACTGGTTTCCGAAAGAGTAACATACCCAGTACACATGTGGCTGACTCTGTGCAGAGACAGTATCAGTTTTCTAGTGCACAACACAAAAATACACACCTATGCCTCTCTGTTCCTGTAAATGCTCTGTCACCTCTGAGCTAATGTGAATTCTGCTGAAGAGAAACAGTCACAAGTGGACACCAGAGCTGTCTTACGCATCTCCACTCCCATCTGCTTTTGAAAAGAAGCCGGTACATAGTGCAGAAGTGTTATGTTAAATGATAGCTGCTTTTCCTCTTCTCCATGCTACGTAGAGGTGCCTGTGGAATTAAATGCCTCTTGGACGGAACGGGCACGTAAACATTCGCTTTGCGATGGGGGTGTACATCCCCAGCTGAATGAGCCTCAAACCAAGCAGCAGAGCCAGATGCTGTCATTCGGGACCAGACAGCTGGCTGCGTTGATTCATTTGTTCTACAGTGCTCTGTTACAAGCTACGTACTCCTCCTTGGCTATCTGCTTGTTCTGTGTTGGCTGCAGTTCCATCTTCCATAGCTCCCTATGATATAACAGCCATGCGGTGTGTGATACACTCTACTTCTAGCGCTCTGCAGCTCTGTGAGAGAGAGCCTACAGGCCTGAGTCTGGGTCCAGGCTCCTTGCTGGGCAGGCTGCTGCTCAGCACGTAGACCAGTGCTGGAAGAGTTCCCAGATGCTGGTCCCCTGGGCAGGATGGTGCATGTTGTCAGGGAGACCAACCTGACTGAGTTTCCTGTGCCTTGTCCTACTTTGAGTGTCTGCTGTAGAGCATGTTGGGAGCTGTATTCCTCCCCTGGAGTGACAGCAGGGGCAATGCAGGAGTAATGGGAAGATGAGCCAGCTTCTGCTTGGCAAAAGGGGAATAGGTGTTGGGCAATGCAGTGCTGCTCTTGTCACCTCTGGTTTTCTCTTCCCCAGCTTCGGGGTCATCCCGAGCACCCCCTTGGCCATTCACACACCTCTGATGCCAAACCAAAGTATTGATGTCTCCCTGCCCCTCAACACCCTGGGACCAGTCATGAAAATGGAGCCTCTGAACAATCTCCAGGTAAGGATGGTCTCGTTCTGGGTGGGGGGGAGATGCTCAGCCCAGTCTGTTTGGCTCCACACAATGCGGTAAGACTAGTAATAAAATACCATGCGTGTAGGGTAAGCAGGCAGACCCCATGGATGTGGGCCATGAGTCTGGCCAAAACTTCCTTTTTCTAACCTCTTGCAGGATGACTGAAGCAGACACTTCTTGAATTTTGTGAGTTTGCTTTTTCAAACACCTCAAACCTACTGCTTGCATCTGTGTAGGTTACGGTCTTTGTCTTTGCTCCAGTAACACTCTTCTGTAATCTGGGCACGAGGTTTTGTTGGTCTGGTAACTGGAGCTGGTCTGAACAGGGAAAGTGCATGCCTGTGGTGGAGCAGGCAGCAAGAGCTGTCGGCAAGAATTGAGGCAATTAAAGGAGTTGCAGAAAAGATGGCAACTGCTGAGTGATTAATATTTCTCTAGTGCTCTCAGCATCCAGGGTGCTTTACAAAGACATTGGCACATCCCTGCCCGAGATAGCTTAATCCAGTGCAAACAAGATGTGTTCCAGGAAAGGCAGGGGAGAAGTGACGTTAGGAGCCAGTGTTTCATTAATGAGGCGGCTGGTACCTGTCGGGGACAGTGTTCCCTAGAAGAGGCTTTTTCTCAGGTTGGGCTGCCAGACTGATAAAGGCACGACAGATTCAGGGTGATGTTCCCCTCTGATTTGGACCAGAGATTGTTTCCATCGGTCTGCACGTGCCTCGGGGGCACTGGTCTTGAAGTGCTCATCAGGCAGACAGTTCTCCCTGGAAGGAGACTCTTGCCCGCTGCTGCCACGTGCAGCCACTCTGTGGAGCAGAGCTCAGCGAGTGACTCTTGCCGCTGCTTCGTATAGCTGGGTCCTCCAGGAGGAGTTTTCCCAGTATCCCAAAGACGCGGTTAACTTGCTGTCCTGGTTTCAGCTGCTGGGTTAAACCACAGCTCTTGCACTTTATCATGCCTCACTTGTCTCAAGTCTCCAGGAGACGGAACTAGGTTGGGTTGCTGTAGCGTAGCAGCCCATAGAGGGGAATATTTTGAAGCAGCTCATTCCCTTTTTAGATTAAGAGAATGCAATGGAAGCTACTATTTATTCTTCCTGAGCAACTGTTTTTTCCCTTCTTTTGACTTCCATTCTGGGGCTTATGACTTATTGATGAGTCTTTGGGCAAACAGCTCGAAATAGCTTCTCTGGCGCTCAAACGAGCAGTCCTACACTCCAGCTCCGAGCTCAGTCATGCGATGGGGGAGCATGCGGACAGTGAATGAATTACATGTGCGTGTCTTCCACAGAGGGCCCTTCCAGCTTGTGGAAAAGCTGGATTCCCTCTGCGTCCAGGTCACAAGGAGGTGTGGTTGCATCACTGCATTTGGGTCAGCTCTGGTAAAATCCAAATTTCCTTCAGAGCAGGAGGTAGAAGTATCTAGGAGGTGACAGTCCTTATCTGCCTCTCTAACACCAGGGACTCTCTCAACAAGGCGTTCTCAAGTTGCTGCTTCCTTTGATCAGGAAGGAAGTGAAGTATTTGGGTTATTAAATCTCAAAAGGAATCAGAACACAGTTTGTTTCTTGTAGCATCTTCTGCTAGAACAAAGCAAAGAGAAACCATGCGAGGAAACCTCCAGCTACCTTACATTGAGACAGCGGAGCACTCATTAGTGCCAGACTTAGATGCTAATTTGCTAGCGCTCTCATTGCCATAGAAGTTGGCTGCCCTTTTACAATTGGGGAAGCTGCCATATGGAGTAATAGTATATTTCTCTGCAAAGAGTTGAATCATGATAGCAGATGCCAAGTTAAAAAGAGCACTCCCCTTACTTTTTTGACAGCAGTGGGTTTGATGGAGATCTGTCGTTGCCCTGACAGCCACGGCTCTGGTTTTGTTTTGTGAGTTCATGTAGAAATTATCTGTCTTGAAACATTCAGAAATCGTTTTGGTGACCTACTTAGGGAAGAATTTATAGCATAATATAGGAGTAGAGAATACAAATGTTCCTGTATTCATTGAAGAACCAAAACACTTATCAAGCTGAATTTGCTTAATGTGGCTTTTCTGAGCTGGGGAGCGTTGAAGTGTATGCAGGGCTGATGAACCTGAGGACCTGATGTTCATCTCCTACTCTGGTGGGAGTTTTGTTTTGGTACCAAGAAAAATAAGTCCTGAAGTAACTAAACTGATAGCTTTCAACTTTCTGTCATGTTAATTAGAAACTTCAAAGACTAGTTGTACATTCCTTAGGCAACTGTTTCAGAGGTAATGAATTCAAGTCTTGTTCAGGTTATTTTTATTACTGTTGCTAATCTTTCACCCAATACAGCTGGTTTAATCTTAACGTTTATAATCATGGAAAGAAACTAAAATATTTGACAAGTTAACAAAAAAGCCATTTTTACAAGATGATGAGGAAGACTGAAATGTTTTGAGGCTTACTTGTCCAAAATATAACTATGGTTCCCAGCTGCAGAGTCTTCTGTTTGCCAGTCACCTTGCATCTTGTGATAATGAATAGCAGGCTTCTCCCTCGCATCCCAAAGTCGTGATGATGATTTGACTGAGAATCTGACCTGTTGACTCGGATTCGACACCCGGTCAGGCAAGCCAAAGTTAGACTGGGCACAGTGCTGTAGGGCTGAACAGACTCCATGTCTGCTCTCTGGTTCACCTTTTTTGTTTCTTGCGGATTGAAAAGTTGCTGTCCGAGTGCCTTTGGAGCGTGCCTGTTGCTAAAAAAAATCTGATTTAGTTATTTGGGTGCTGCTAGCTTCTGCTGGGGTCACTCTTACAGTGCCTTGTCACCCTTTCGGTGGCTGCCTGGCACTTGTGGGTGCTGTGGTCCCCTGCCCAGAGCTGCCTCTGCAGAGCATGGCACTCATAAGCGATAATAGGCTTTTACCCAAAGGTGTGTGTGAGAGGCTGTGTTGAGCTTCACAAGTGTTTGATAGCCGTAGCTCGTTTGCCAGCCAGGGAGATGGCTCTGGTAGTTGTACAGGCTTGCTTGCGTCCTGTAGTTGCCTTCTCACAGTAAAAGCATGAAACCCCTCTGGTAACTTGTAGGCTGCCAAGCTTGTACCTGGTGGAAGAGATGGGATAGATGGGGTGTCTTTGCCACCACGTCTGTGAGACCTTGAGCTCTCAAAGAGGAAAAGGGTTTCTGAAATCGGGATTTGCATTGGTGAGGAATATTAACTCTTTCCGGATACTTCAAGTCAATTTTGGAAGAAGAAAATCCCTGGGATTGAGAGCCTTTCTATGCTAAAGAGAACCACTGTTCCTGATAAAAGGCCTTTCGAGGGCTGTGAAATCGGAACACTCAGTTTCTCCATTTTGGGTACAGGAGAATTGCTCCACTGACCCTGGAAATGGGCAAAGTGGAGCCAGCCTGCTGCGAGAGTTTTGGAGCTCAGGCCTGGCCTGTCGTGGCACAAATACGATAATCTCTTCTGTGAGATGGTAACCACTTGCAGGAGACAATACCATTGAAAACAAGCTGCAGGGACTCCCGAGGCAGTAGCGAGTCTGCCTGAGCCTGGAGCATTGCCATTCTCTTGGGATCCACATTCAAAATTGACAATCAATGTGTTGCATTCCCCAGCATTACCTGCTGTCAACTGCCAGGGCTGTTTGTTGCAGCTACTGAGCATGCAACTAAATGAAGCACAGCTTCAGTTTTCCAAAATGCCTGTAAAATGATCTGGCAAGTATTGAAAGGGAAGAATCTGCCAGCTGCGTTTCTTCCTGAAAACTGACACTTGGAAACACAGACCTCTCCCTTGCTGCTAAGCAGTGCGAGGTGTGGAACATTTTTGTTTCTTCAATGAGTTTGGCAAAACATTTCTGTAAAGGCAGATGAAGGTACAGCTTCTCCATTGAGAAAAGATTGGTCTTGCTAGTGCACTATATCATATTTGTCCTTCCACGCTCAGTTCTGCTGTAACTCATCACCTGTGCTCCTTGACCCTTCAGTGTCTCGCTTCCAATGCAGAACTGCCGGAGCTCTCCTGCGTCAGAAGTGTTTTAATGTATCTCGGGTCACAAATGCAGAGTTCTCAGTACTTGGAAACAGATTTCACACATTCAACTCTCCATAAAAGCAAGGCTGAGAATCGGCGTGAGCAGCAAGTCCAGCCACCAGATGTTCTCCCTTCAGAGCCTGCTTGATAAATGGCACGACATCTCCCTGTGTGTGAGCTGTGTCGAAATTACTGGACCAACCACCACAGAACACCCTTGGTGCTGTGTGGAAGGTGCTTTCTTGGGTTTATTGCCTAGGTTATTTTTTAACAGCCTCGTCTAGTGAGGGGCTTATTCAAGCAAAGAGGAGAAACCGCCGTGGGAGCTCACTGAATGAAGGACTCAAGTCACAGCTTGGCATCTGCAGCCAGTTCCTAGCTCAGCTGCGGAAAGCTGTTGGCTTGCCGATTAAGGGCAGGTCTGCCACACGGTACAGCACATTTGGTAAAACCTATGTTTTGAACTTGAAGTACAGCCAGGCACACACAGGAGCATAACCCTCCCGGTAGCTCGCTGTTCCCTGACCGTTGACGTAGGCAGCATGCCCGGAGGTGACAGCCACAGCGCCCGGCCTCTGTCTGCGCACAGCTCCGCTGCCTGGGCTCAAGACCCGCACCCGTAGGTCGAGCGTCCGGCTGGCAGGGGCTGTCAAGCACCCGTAGGATCCCAGGAGCCCTACCTGTCAAACAAAAGGAAGGGAAGTAGCTGCACTCCCTGGGGGCATCTGACAGCCAGAGCAGCAGACTGTCACAGAACAAACCATGACCTTGTGCTGGTGGAGGTAAAAAAGACTCTGCAGAGGAGAGTTCTCTCCTTAACAGTTTGGCTGTTACCAGGCTCTAAAGCAAAACCCGACTTGAAGTGAATCCTTATTTTAGTGTAGGTGCTAATGGGATTCTAAGTGGGTATGTTGTGTACTTGCTGCTGATGGAAAGCATCTGTGTTGCTTTCAGACTTGACTTTGAAAGTCAGTTCTTATGCTCAAGTCTGGGATTTAAACCATCAGAAATCTACAATATTGAAGAAAATAACTTAATGTTGTTCTTATGAAGTACCTCTTCCCCAAATTACCATGTGTTGGCTATCGGAGGGTTGCACTGCAAGAAAGCACATCAGAAGGGTGCTCATGCTGCAAGGTGAGCAAATATGTTCCAGGGGTTATTTCTAGAGGTGCTGCTTCCTCTAGTAAGATCATGAGCAAGACGTAAGTGATTGGGAAGCTAGTGCCAGTTTTTAGTGGGCTCACACCTCCTCAGCGGTGAAGCATCACATGAAAATCTGGCACCTCTTGACTTTCATCTCTCAGAAGTTTTGTACTCTGCTTGACTAAATTCACGAGGTAGTAATATTTTTTTCCTCTTTTCAAAAAGATCACAGATGGAAAGCCATTTTTATTTAAAATGCTTCTGTTTCAACTTTCAAATGTCTGAAGCTGAAGGTCTTGTTAAAGATGTGATAGTTCATGGCCAGGTCAGCAGATTAAAGCTGCAAAGACACAGGCAAAGTTAGTCTAGACTGGAGGATTTATGAAATCTAAGTGGAGGTTTCTTTCAAGCACGTCAAACCTGGAGAGACTTCTCAACTACTGCTATCACTTTATATGCCATTGGTTGTCTCAGGTCCACGTTCCTACCTAAGGAGCACTGGATTTTTTTTTTGCCCGTGGCTGCTGTTAGCCACTCAGTTTCTCACAGGTGCTGGTGTGAATCCACTTTCTGCCTGCAATTGCTTTTGTAGCCTGTCAGATTTCATTGGGTGCTCCTGATGTGGCAGTGCAAAGTCTGAAGAGTGACCTTGGAAAGCTGTTATCAACTGCCAAGGCCTCTCAACCTCTTCCTGGTGCAAGTTTCCCCATCCAGGTACCTGCAGGTGCCTTCTTATGGACCAGATCTTGGGAACAGCAGTGCTAACAGTGCATGCCTGGCTGTTTGGGGGAAGGAAGTAGTCTTGCGTGATGGAATCTAGTCTTGAAAAGCTCACCAGTCTCGTCCCAGTGCTACAGGTTTAAGGGGATGGTAGCTTTTTCTGTTCCTGTTTGCGAAAGTTATTTGTAACAGCTGGTTTCTGCATCATTCCAGATGCTTGCAAGGTGACACGTGATGTCATACTGAACCCGGTGATGCAGTCTGGGAGGAAGGCTGGTGTGAGGCTTGCTTTTCTTTGCTGGGAAGAAATTGCACTTCAGAGCATCTCAATTGGGTAGCTCTCTAGAGTATAGCCAAAGCAGCTTACTCAGTATGTTTCTGCAGAGTTGAGAAGCAGGTCAGCAGATACCTTTTTATAGCATTCTTATAACTGCAGGGACAGGGTTAGCATATTAATTTGGAGCGTGGCTCTAGAACAGTGACTGGAGAGAAGGCACTGCTTCCCAGCCCCTCTTGTAAGAAACTGTCGTTGTATGGCAACAACAATTAGCTACAAAAGCTAAGTAATCTCTGTTGTTCTAAGGCAAGGCAATTAATCACTAAATCAGAGTTGGTAAAGATCTTTGGTCACGCGGTGTAGTCCCTGCTATGCTTTGTTGTTTTGCTACAGTTCCTCTTATTGACAGCATTGTCAAGGATGATTTTAAATACTCCAAGCACTGGAGCTTCTCTTCCCCAGGAGAATTTTGTGCTGCTTCATAATTCTCACTGTCGAGTTTTCCCAGACGTTTAGCCTAAATGTTCCCTCTTCTGGCTCATCTCCATGACTTGTATCCAAGCATAGCATCTGGAATGGCTACACTGCTGTCCCTTCCCCAGCTCTCCCCCCCCCCCCCCCCCCAGACTCAGAGGCGCATTTTTGGCTAATCACGCAATCTGTTCAATCCCATTTTGCAGAGGTGAATCACTGAAGACCATCCACAAATCTGCTTTTACCCCTCTGGCTCCGGTGCATCTAGCTCAAACACCAGACACTCCAGCTCCTGAGCATGACGCCAGCAATCAGAGCACGTAATAGCTCCCTATTACAGAGGACCATTTCCATTTTTTTTCCAGGTTGCACCATCAGTTACGTGGTTATAGTGGGCTTTAATCCCTTCTTAAGATGGTTTGCACTGTGGGAATTAAATATAAACTGCTACCTTTAGTAATGGCTGAAAGTAGAAACCCCCCAGGCTGTCACGTCTAGCTTTCTGCAGTTCTTTGCATTTGTGGGACCTTCCCAATTGCTGGAAGAGTTCATTCAGGAGCTTGATCTCCTACCCCTTGTGCTCTGGCTTGCATGCATGTCTAATCAGCTGACTTGTGTTTGAGTTATCTGGTTTATTCCCCTCCCTTGTCTATCTGTAGCTGTTTTTACCGACATTTGGGGGTGTCTTTCTAAACCTGCCGCTATGGGACAATAGATTTTCTCAGCAGGACACTAATATATGTAATTATTAATGTGAGTGGAGTTTGTCTTGGCATAAATCTTTATAGCAGCAAATTTATTTCTTTGGCTCAGCATTTAGCATGTTCTGGTTCGTGTTTCAGCTGGGTGACAAGTTGGAGAGCTCCTTCTGGGATTTTTCAAAAGAAGTAGGAGCTCAAATGGCTCCTGAAATTCAGGGCTCCCCACACAACCTTAATTCTAGGTCTCTCTTGCAGGCTAAGCTTCCTTCGTTGGAAGCAATGGCAGGTGTCTGCTGAACTGTATCCCATGACAGGCTATTGCTATGCGAGATGATGTGAGGAGAGCGTGAGAGGCATAGGAATAAAGCCCAGAGCTACCTTTTTCTGTGCTATATTATGACAGTGCACTTTCTCAGACCTCCAGCTTGTTCCTGCTGTACCGTCAGCTCTCAGCCTGGGGAAAGCTGAAAGTGAGATTGCTCTCTGTGTTAGCAGAGATTAGTCGGTAACGTGGCAAGCATGTGTGATAAAAGGCAATCCAGTGCATCTCCCTGGCTGGCGGAGTTTAATGACACTGAGAATTAAGTCTTTTGTCAAGTGATCTTTTTTCACCTGCCCTGCTTGCTCTGTAGCAGGGCTTTCTTCTTCCAGGAGTCGATGCCTGACACGTGTTCACTGTATAGCTTTCACTAAGGTAAAGGCAGTAGACTTGGGAGATGATGTGAGGAAGGTGCAGGCGGTAGACCAGCTTCAGGCTTTCTAGAAAGTGCCCAGACTGAGACACGACTAATCATGGAGTCTGCATGTTCAGACGTGACCGAGAGCTGAGGGTGAAAATAAAGAATACACAGGGGTTTGGAGCTGAGGAATTACGAGAGTGAGATGGCAAAGAGGAGTGATGAAGAAGCTTGTGTGCAGTATGACAGACACGTATGCAGCCAAGAGAGATGAATGTACCTCGGAGGTGGAAGAAATGAGGGGAGGGAGAGGCTGAACCAGAGCAGAAAAGAGCAAGGATGCTGGCTGTGACCCCATCAGTGCAACTGGTTCTGAAGCAGCGTGGTGGAATGCTCACAGGAGAAGACTGAGCAGCTTTTAGTGAAAATGGAGTGAGCACGGAGAGGTGGGACTGATTCTTGTCTGAAGCTACCCAGAAACTCAGCAACATCTCTGCAAGCAGTCGCGTGTTCAGAGCTGGCCTCTGCTTGGAGAGACCACTCCAGGGTGCGCGGGCAGGCGATGAGACTGTGCAAAGTCTGGGGATCTCTTTGGACTTCCAGCTGATGGAGAAGCTTTAACCCCCGTGTTTCTTCTATCGCAGGTGGCTGTGAAAAACAACATTGATGTCTTTTACTTCAGCTGCCTAATTCCTCTCAACGTGCTTTTCGTAGAGGATGGCAAAATGGGTGAGTGCTTTTAGGTCTGTGGTCAGCCCTCTTCAGCCAGACTGTGCTAGCAGTGCCCAGCCAGGTCCAGTTGTCCCACAGCTTGGATTCTCATGTGCTTGGCCATGGCCTTGCTGCCAGTGCATCCCAGCAGCCTGAACTGCTCTGTAGTGGTCTGGTAGCCTGTCCCTGTTGTCCTGCAGCTCCAATAGTCACCAGAACCCAAGTCCTTTGCTCTGATTCTCTCTGCTAGACAAGGGGTGAATTTGTTTTCTCTGAGACTGATTTCGGGGTTCTGGGTTGGTTTTTTTCCTGGGGGGTTTGATTCGCTCAGATGGGTCTAGGATTTGACCCCATACCACTTTCACTGTAATTCATGTGTCCTTGGTCACGTTTATTAAATTGTTGTTTGAACTGGCTGGGAAGTAACTTGAAAAGCAGCTTTCACTGTAATGTCATCCCAAATGCATGGGTTTCCTACCTTGTTGTCAAATCTAACCTGTTCTTGGTCTGTAAACAGCTCATTTGGTAATGACTCTCTCTGCTTTGGGGGCTCCAAAATCCATTAAAGCTTTGCTGGTTTTACAGTGAGACTGAGATTGTTACAGGAGCAAACCCTGGGTCTGACCACAGCAGGACAAAATGTGGCCAAAAGATCTTTTGTGTGTCTATCTTGTACCATTCTGTGGTGAATTAATTAATGCTCTGGTCCTGCGAGGATCCAGGAGTGCTGATGGCCTTTCTCGTTTCTAGAGCGCCAGGTCTTCCTTGCAACATGGAAAGATATTCCAAATGAAAATGAGCTTCAGTTCCAGATTAAAGACTGTCACCTGAATGCTGGTGAGTAGCTTAATTCTACCATGCTGAGAGCATTTTTGATGTATGGTCACTAGATATCACCTTATTAATAGCATTGTCTATGGCTAACAGATACAGCCTTGGATCCTAGGGCTTGTTTCAGTAAAAACTTTACCTGGGTCCCGATAAAAGCTGGATTTTAGATTTTACTGATCTGTTTCTTCTTTTCATTGTGGACTTTGTATTCTTGTTTCTCTTTTATACTTTGTTTCTCTGCAAAGCTGCTCTTTGAAAATAGAGCTGAATACAAGGTTGGGGCTGTACAGCTTTCCTGTGCTGCTACTGTGTGTTTCAGGCAAAGTGTTTCAGCCCTGGCTTGAGCTTCCTGCGTGATCCTGGGTCAGTCGCTTCACCTTTCAGCATCTGCTTTCTTTCTGTTGTGAAAGAGTAACCGTACATACCACTGTAAAATGTTTTGACATCTATGGAGGACAGGCCATGTGACAAGAGTTTTGGTCTGCTGCTGTTAGCTGCTGTGTTGATGCGTTTTGCTCATACTCTGTCCCGTTCAGCTCCGTTTCGT
Source organism: Opisthocomus hoazin (assembly GCF_030867145.1). Classification (NCBI taxonomy): domain Eukaryota; kingdom Metazoa; phylum Chordata; class Aves; order Opisthocomiformes; family Opisthocomidae; genus Opisthocomus; species Opisthocomus hoazin. Next base: position 10,217,790 of record NC_134433.1, on the reverse strand, counting down.
CATCTGGTTGCCTCTGTGAGCATCCTCCTTGTACGTGTGACCTTACTACTGCTGAAGGGTGAGGGAGTGTAAAAGTGGAATGGGGCCAGCGTAGCAGCTTTGCTCCTGTTCAAAAGGTTCTGGGCAGGAGCCAAGTGATTCTACCGAAAGCTGCTATGTTTCACAGAGGGAAGAAGTGTCCCTATTGATTGCAAACCCCGTAACCTTTTTATTTGCTCATGTCTGCCGTTACACAATGAACACCCTCTTGCTTCAATTGCAGACAGAAACCATGGGTCTCTTTGTACTCATAATTATTACTATTTTGGAATATAAAAGATGGAGCACGCAAGAGGGGGAAAAAATAGCAGCTGTTGGACCTTATGACTTGATTTCACTGTGGGGTTTCAAATGAGAACAACCTCAGCACCTCCCCCAGCCCTCTCTCTGCTCCCGACCGAGCTTGGCATCGCCTCTCCCTCTGCACTGCAGTGCTGCTGCCAGTAACACCTTCTGCCCCAGCCATGCCCTACCCGTGCTCTCCAGGGCTCTTTGCATCTGAAATCAGAAACGTTGGTAGCTTCTCGTGTTTGGCTCTGGGGTGTTGTGGTGCTGGGTAGCAGAGGATGCGGTTGAGAGGGCGAGAGTGGGTGTGCGTGGCTGGGAGGATGAGCACTGGTGATCCTGCAGACTGGCCCGTGGGCCCGGATCCCTCCAGAAGAGAATGATGGAAAATGTGGAGTGACAGGTAATGCTCCCCAGTCAGGGACGGTTTGCCAGCTCAGGACCAGACTTCTTGCCCAGGCCTGCTTGAATTTGTGATACCCGGTGGAGAACATGTTGCTAGCTCGCAGGGAGAGCAGAGGGACACCAAGCAGTTTCTCTGCAGTGCTATCTGCGGCCATTGCCAGAGCTCAGACAAGAGACTTCTCTCAGTGCTTTAGCAAGAGCCCTGGACGCAGTGCCTCTCCCGACAGGACCCGTCACTCGGGATGCTCGAGGGCATGCGGGATCTGCCAGCCTCTTTGGCTTATGTAGGGGAGAAAGTGGGTCATGTCTCATAAACAGATTTCAAACACTTCCATCCACTGAAGCTTCTGGTTTTGTATTTCCACTGCTGACACCACCTCCCTTTTGCGACTATATCGGCCGTTCCTGTCCTTGGTCACCTGGGCTTCAGCATGGAGCAGCCCAGTAGCTTGTGGCAGGGAAAACCGGTGAAATCTTGTGCACTTGTATTTCAACTATCAGTGCAACCCTGACTCAGTCTGCTACCGCTTGCATCTAAGCAGTAACCTCGTCCAGTACAGACCATCCTAAGAGCATCAGACCTGTCTGTACAAGGATCAGCCAGGCTCCAGACCCCGTGGAGGGCTGGACTTCCAGCATCCTCAGGGATGGAGCCTTCTCGCAGCGCGGCAGGTGGCTGGTGGTGCATGCCAGAGCAGAGGCGAGAGAAACTGAGTAAGCTCTGACGACAGTTGACTCCATCTTGCTAACCTAATAACTTGCTATTAGTTTATACTAAAGCGAGAGTGTGTGGCCACGTGCCGCAGTAGGGTGATAGTCTTTCAAGATTCACAGTCTTGATCATTTAAATCCAGTGAAAATAGGCTTGTTTCAAGACACCTCCTTTCTTTCAAGAATAGCAGCTCTGGGTATGAAATCTTTAGGAACTTGATCCTTGTGGAGGAAAGACTGGTTCGTGTTCAAAAAAGACTCTCTTGTAGGAGCTGCCTAAGCAGAATAAAGCTCTTGACTTGGGCTGTCGGTGGTTCTGTTGTTCACCGAAGAAAAACCGCTGCATGCAGCTCTCATATCACTGCATAAAATAAGATACGCAACGGCTGCCGTGGCGGAGCTGCGCAGAACAAAGTCTGCACATTTCAAGGGCTCCTGACTAAAACTTGGGAGGGCGCTGGGTTTTTGCAGCCTTGCAGTACAGACGAAAAGCTTCTAAGCGCCGCCGGCTCCGCAGAGGTGTGCAGCCGCCGTGTGAATCGTTATCCCTCCTCTCGCACCCGCTCGGATCGGTAATTCATGCCTAGCGTGAGCCCACCCACTTGGTGGCGAGTCTGCGTTGAGGCTCGGGGACGCACCGCGCCATTCATGCTTCTGTCTAACCGATTCCAGCCCAGTGATGCGAATTTAGCTGTGAGCTAAAAATACCACTGCTCCCAGCTGATGTGCCCTGATCAAAGCATTACCAGCCACTTAGAGCCGCACGGCTGCCGCAGGCATCGCGCAGATGGAGCAGAGCGTGCCGAGCAGCGCCCGGCTGCTGCTGGGCAGGGGGCTGAGCAGGAGTGTGGTCCCTGCACCCTCGGTGCCTGGCTTTCCTTCTCTTAGCTGCCAAGAGCCTTTGCGTTCCTCAGCGCTCGGATCTGCACCGTGTGAGGTGTGGGGATGAAGCTATGTGCAGACGGGCAGGAGGCCCTACCAAGCAGCTAAACAGGGGACGCTGATTTTCTTGAATGGAGAAACTGAAATTAGAATTTCCTTTTCTTTAAACCAGAGTGAAACAGGCTTGGAACAGAGAGGCTTAGGGGGCTGGGATTTTATCTGTCAAGAAAGCAGCTTGTGCATTTCTTGTACATCCAGGGCTGGCTGGCTGTCACTGTGCACCAGTCACCTTACAGCACCTCCTGCGTAAACTGCAGGCTTTTTTCCCCAGATCATTTTCTTCTGTTTCTTCAAACAAAAAGGAGATAAACACAGTCCATCAGCGGAGGTACTTCTGTGTGAGTTTGTGCTCCCAGGCCTTTGTGGGTAAAAGATCCATCCTGTGCCCACGAGGCAAGCCAAATAGGATTGACCCGAGCTTTGATGGTCTGCAGGAATGGCAGAAAAAGCTCCTGTCCCTGGCAGCTCACCCCAAAGCAGGGCACAGAATAGCCAGAAAATCTTGGCTGCTGCCGGTAGCCCACGGCACAGCAAGCTGGAGCCTGGGATAAGGTGCCAGGCTGCAGGGTAAGGAGCAGGTACCCTTACGTGGTAGAGCTTGCCACTCTGATCCCTGTCTCCAGCATCTTTGTTTCCAAAAAAAGCACAAATCCTGGACACTTGAAGGTATTCCCACAGTTCCCAGTGACTTGGAGAGACGAGTGCTTAATTCTGGATGAGGGATTTGGGGCTCAGGTTCCCAGCGGTGAGAGCTGTCACTGCCCTGAGACTGTTCTTTAGGGCTGGAGCCGTACGGCCATGGAGGAGCGAGTCTCTCTGGAGTTGTATCGTGGGGGCAAGGTGTGCTTGGGATGCACTGCACATCTTGAATTCGTTAGAGCGCTGTTTCATGCATCTGCCTCTTAGGAAGAGGTTATGATAGTGCTGCAGAGAAAACCGTATTCAGAAATGCAACTTGTAATGAAAACACAAGGTCATGGTTATACCCCAACATTCTCATCTCTTATGAATCCAGTGCTAAATTAATTCATTTTGGATTCTTTTAATGAAAATATAAGAATCTAGTGTGTGAAAATAGATTCATAGACTGTTATAGCTTAAATAATCCGAGTTCTGTTGGTGTAACTATACCAACTGAGGTTTCCCCTGCAACTGAGCATGCGCTGCAGCTCAGTTTGCCTTTTTTACACTGTTTTTTCAACGTGCAAAGTTTGATTAAATTTTAAAGGACCTCTACGTTAAGCTAAGCTATGCAAATCAGTTTAGCTAAATGTTGTTTTCTTTTTTTAAATTCTGCTTACCCAAACCCACAGAGTGAAAGCGGACAAGCTGACTTGCACATGGAGACTGAATGCCATTAAACAGGAGGCAATTAGTTGCTGTGCTGTTCAGCAGTTCTAGCAACTTTGTTTTTCCTTGCTTATTACTGGTCCACAATTTGGTGTGAAATGACAGCTGTGGTGTTTGGAGTTGAATGTGGCTTTATTGATATGCAGTGGACACTTTGTTTTTTCCTGCTCAAGTAATTTGCTAAGGTTGGAACAAAGAGAAATTGGATTTTCTTGCTAGAACAACCTGGGAAGCAGTCGTACGCAAGCTTCCCTAGTAAGGTTTTTTTCCCCCTGTATGAGCCAATCTAGTAACGTAATCATTTAATAAGTTATAGAACCCATGCATATTACATGTCTTGGGAATGAATTTACTGTCATAATATTGACCAAAGTGCCTCCCCACTGGATCGGAGTCTGCAGGCGCATTTGGTATTGGAATGCAGTTCTTGGCTGGATGCTCAGGACCATTCAGGTGTTACTAGAAATAGTGTGGGGATGTTTGCAGCTACCACAGCATAAAATAGATAAAATTACTTCCTGATATCCGCTGCTCGTTGCAAAATGCCCTGGAGGTCCAAGTTCACAAAAGGTGTGTTGTCGATGTTGATCCCGAGTCGTGCGCGTTCTTTGGGAAAACTCCCTTTATCGCCAGTTGGTCGTCTTGGGTGTTTGAGTTCGGAAGTGAAATTCTTAAGCTGTATGGGTAGAAGATTTAAGCGTCTCCTTTGCTTTACCCGGAAGGAAAGTGCTGTGGAAAAGAATTGGATTACTTCAGTGCAAGGGAGGAGACCTTGTCCAGCTGTTCTTCCCTGCGTGCCTGTCTTCCCATGCGTGCTATTTAGTTGTTGGACTGAGGCAGGGTAAAGAATTCTGGTTAATAAACAAAAGAAAAGGAAAACAAGCAAAACTCCGCAAATGAAAAAAAAATGACCCTGAAACATGGCCTGGTGTCAGAGGCTTCCCTGGGCTTGCTGATGGGGAAATCTTTCTGTATCCTTGCATCGCGCTTCGAGAGGGTTGTAAGAATAAGCATTGGGCCAAAAGAACAAGCCCTGCGGAAGGTTGCTTCGCAAGGTCAGAAGCAGGCTGTGCTGTCTTACAGAAGGACTTGTGTGGCTCTGGTTTGCAGTTGCCAGCCCAGACGTGTGCGGGGGAACGCGTGCCAGCCCAGGCAGCACGACTCGGCCCTGCTCCTGCCTGCGCCGGGCACTGCCCGGGGCTTCACTGGGTGCTACACTCTCATTCAGAAACCAGCAGCCCAGTTCAGGACTGGGCTCGGCGCTCTGCTCCCAGCAAATATCTGCCTTTTTTTCTTCCCTTTTTTTTTTTTTCTTTATGGGCTGTGCTGTCACATGGCATTAGTGGTCCTGCCTTCAGCCAGGCACAGCCTGGCACTGTTGCTTAGCAACTCTGCCCGATCTCCAAAATCCTGAGTACAGGAGGGGTGGGAGCTGCTGCCCGGGGGGAGAGGGGGTAGGCTCTCAAACAGTCCCCAAATCTCTGCTGAGAGAGGGGGCAGGAGGAGTCAGGCGAGCCGAGCATCAGCACACCAGCCTGACCACGATTGCTCCGGGTGTCTGGCAGAGACAGGGTGTGTTTTGTAGTGTTTCTTGCACTATTCAGAGGGTAACTGAGGTCAGACAGGGAGGTGGGAAACAGGCTTTCCGAGTTGTTTGCCCTGCCTCAGTTTCCCTCCCTGTACCCCCCTACAAGCACGTCCTTGCCCCCCAGCAGAGGCAGCGGCTGTTTAAATGTTTACACAACCACGTGTGTGCCATCGTATGGTTGAAGGCTTTGGCGCAAGAGCAGCTGCTCTGCAGCCCCATCTCGCCCACTGTGCCCCCAAAGCGCGGCTCCCCGGGCAGCAGGAGTGCTCCCCTCCCCTGCCATCACACCCCGTGATGGGGTAGCAGCCCCACAGCTGCCAAAATTACAGCTTCCCGCTTTCAGCCTGGCTTCCGACCCTGCGCCCACGCTCCCCAGGGAATGCCTTTGCTCTGACAGCATCCCCCTGCGGAGGGGGAGACTGCTCCCAGCAGGAGTGAACGTTGCTGGAGGAAGTCTCCAACCCTTGCTGGCAGTTCCACTTCCAGGATACATGTCCAGAGGGGCTTCAGACCAGTGAGGTTTAACCTCAGCCTGTTAAAATTGGACAAACAACATCGTATTTAATACCAAGGTCCCTTGCAAACAAGGATGCGCTCTCTGAGCGGGTGCTTGTGTTGAACACAGCGCCTTCGCAAAGCCCCAGAGGCTGCTCTCACTGGCTGGGAGGGCACGAGGAGGTGGGACCTTGGACCTCATCGCTGGTGGGAGATGTCCCTCCAGCGTGGGTTCCTCCCAGACGCGCTCCTTGCAAGCAGGGGACTGCTCTGCTTTGCCATTTCCCTTAATCTGGATGAGTTTGTTGTACAGAGGAGGAGTAGAGGTGGGAGGAGGAGACAGAGGGAACGAGGGTTTTTAAGCAAAGGATCTCATTAGTTACTTATATCTGCCAGTTGCCATAGTAACTGGGGAAGAGAGGAAACCTAAATCTGAGTGTGTCTGGGTAGCTGGATGCCTGAACCCTCCTCGACCTGCATGCAGCTGCTCTGAAGCCTTGGGAGCGAAGGGGTTCAGCCCAGCCGTGGGCAAAGGGTCCAGGCTGCCCATGGAGCCGCTCCACAGCTCTGGTTACCAACGCTGCCCTGGGGAGAGGCAGCAGATCCGAGCCTCTGCATAAGCATATGGATTTGTGGGGCCTTTTCTTACCTGCTTCTACCATGCTGTCCCTTCTCCAGTCCCTCCGTACACCAGCACAGACTTGTGTCAGTTCTCAAATCCAGCACCAATGCCAGCGGATCTCGGTGTTTGTAGGCACAGGGGTGAATTAGAGCTGCATGGCCACTTTGTGCCACTTCTCTGCTGCTCTCCTGCTCCTCGCACTCCTTAAAATGGATCCCACATTCCCCGTGTGTTGGCTTTCAGTGCAAATTTGTTTAAGGCCACTTCTCTCCCTTGCTTTCTGTCGAAGTGCCCAAGCTACTGATAATGGCTTAGCATAGACAGGGTGTTCCTCCCTGGCCCGGGCAAAGGGCTTGAAGGGGTTAAATTTCTCCTGTTGGGCACCAGGAATGGGAATTTACCAGTGAGGTTTATCAGGTGAGGAGTCATCCTTCCTGAGCCTTCCACCCAAAGAGTGAATGTGCCCTGTTCACTGGCATCCAAAGGCTGAGGTTTGCCCTGTTCTGTGCTGTGCTGAGAAAACCCCTTGGCGTCTGGAGGCTGCTGGTTTGGGTCTTTGTATTCTGCATATTTGCTTCTGTTCTTGTTTTTCTGAAAGGTCTCTTAGAAATAACGTGTGTTGTGGTTACATCCATACAGGTCCGCAGCTGAAATCACACAGCTTCTGCGAGTGCTGAGGTCATACAGTGTGTTAAAACTGTATCACAGCCTTACGGTGTCTAGAGACAGATGTCTGTGGGGTTTTGCCCTTTCAAATGATTGCTTTAAAAAGAAAGAAAGGATTTTTACTGCCTTGTAGGACATTGGTTTGGCCAGAGGTGTCTGTGCATGAGAGGGGAGGAAGCAGGCGGGAGATGAAGTGATTGGGACGGGACCTCAGAACCAGGCACCCGAGTGAGCCTCAGGCAGGGACCTTTGTTCTTCTCTGCCTTCATCTTCTGATTTTTGGCTGCCTCTGGGTTAGCCTGCCTGAGGCTTGTTGGGTGTTATAGATAGAGCGGAGTCCTCTCACCCTCTGAGTTGCAGACTCTCTCCTTGATAAAGGAGTCCTGGGTGACCCGGAGCAGTGAGCAGTAAGTGAATGCCCTACAAGATGGGCAAATGCTTCACAAGGGATCACAGCCTGAAAGGAATGAGATGAGTCCATGGAAGCAGACTGGAACTTTTTCTCCTCGCATCATGTCTGCTCCTGTCCCTTCTGGATCAGAAGTCAGCGTTTCCTTGTGCACTTGCATCATGGGGACACTCCTCTGGGCTCTCCTGTCTCCTCAGATTACAAATCTGAATTAACAGATGTGTTTTTCTTTCTTCTCTCTGAAGACACCGTCTCCAGCAAACTGCAGAACAACAACGTCTACACCATTGCCAAGAGGAACGTGGAAGGCCAGGACATGCTCTACCAGTCTCTGAAACTCACCAACGGCATCTGGATCTTGGCCGAGCTTCGCATTCAGCCGGGGAACCCGAACTACACGGTGAGGTGCCGGGCTGCGGAGGGCACGTGGCGCCGGCCGGGACCCTTCTGGCGCGCCTCGCACGCAGAGCGATCTCTCCTTGCTTTGCCCAACGTGCTTGTTTTGGGGGAGATCCTGTTAATTTGACTGAGGGGTTAGGAATGCCCACTGAACTGGAAAAAAAGTGAGAAACAAGAGAATTACACTGCTCTGTTACCAGTGAGCTGGGACAATGCCCGCTCAGCAATGAGCAGTTACTTGCCAAGGTTACCCAGAGATAAAGCCAAGAGACATTAGCGAGAAAGCACTGCCAGGACACCCTCCCCCCTCTCATAAACAAGGAGAAATTTATGCCCTGCTGCGTCCCTGCAGCAGAGACCGGCTGTCTGGATGTCAGAGCCTCCTTGGCCTTGTGCTGGCATCAGCCGATGGCTGGTGGGAAGGGGCGGTCTGTCCTGCATCGTGTACACGTATAGCTATTCCCTTTGCTTTTCCTCCCCTCCTGAGGACCTGTGTGTCTGAGCATCCTGGTGTTAGAGGATTTATCTCCTGTTGGAAGCTGTTCCAGGAGTTTCAAGAGAAATCCATGGTCTGGGGACCTGCGGGGTGAAAGTGACTGTTGGAATGTGATTTAAAGTGTTTGCACAAGGATTGATGCCACAAGTCTGGTCTCAGCCTGCTCCTCGCTTTAGAGAGCGGTGACAGCCAAGTTTGTGTCTGTTGGAACTGGGCAGCAAATCATTAGAAGCCCCCAGGCTTAGTGCTGTGATTTACAACGTGAGGGCAAGCGAGTCCCTGCTCTCGGGGTTTGGGGCAACCTCCCCTTCCTCCATGCCTGCAGAGGGGCCTACATTTGGTAAGGAATTTGGGAACCCTGCAGCGGGAGTTTGCTTTCGTGTACCTCCTCCTGCTCGTAGCAAGCTCTGAAAAGGCAGTTTTGTGTTGGTGACGAAGAAAGCAGGACCCAGGAGAAAAGTTCTGGGTGACTGTCACCACCCATGTCCTTGGTCGGTCCAACCCATGCTGTAGGACAGACAGGTCCAGTTGCCTTCGTGGAGATGGTAGAAAGCTCCTGCCCTCCTTTGGGCTGCCTCTAACCTCTCCTCTCCTCCTCTCCGCAGCTCTCCCTGAAATGCCGAGCTCCCGAAGTGTCCCAGTACATCTACCAGGCCTACGATGCCATCTTGAAAAACTAACAGGAGATCAGCCTGTGCCTCACCCTGCAGAAGGAGGGGGGAGAAAGGGGTCCCCAGATCCTCCTTCACCACTGGCGCGGGGAAAAGCACTCGTAACTGGAAGCAGCCGTATTCATGTGTAGGATTTCAGTCAAAGGCACTGATTAAACAAGGTAGCAATTAGTATCCACGTGCTAACGATGATAGGGAACACACCCCTTTGATATTTTTAGCGTCCATGGAGTTTGTAACCACTGCTTCGACTACTCCCCCATCCCCCTCGCCCCTCACTCATTGTCCGTTCTCGTGGGCTTCTCCATTTTGTGCCAATGTTTGGTGTTTTCTAAATGGCTTTAGGTGTAGTTACGATTTTGTAAAATACTGCTCATTGAAAGAAAACCAAGCAAAAACCACACGTCCGCTCATTAAAACAAGGCAAAAGTGTCGAAAACATAACACTGCACTTTATTTTATATTTTTATACTTTTTTTTTTGAGTTTTTCTATTGTAATTGGCTTAAAGGAAAGGCGATTCCAAGGAAGTGTTGGGAGCCCTGCAGGGACGTCGGGCTCTAGCAGGGTGAGCATGGCCTCGGGGAACTAGGAACAGAGCCATCAGTTCGGTCCGTGGAGGCAGATGGAGCCCTAAAGAGAGGGGGTTTTTTTATTACACTTCTGCTGGCAGACTCTGCCCTGCTTTTGATGGTGTGTTTTCACTCCAGCCATCTCCCTGGCTCATTAGCTGCTGATTTGAGAAGCGAGGCTGCTCTTGCGTGGGGAGGAGCTGCGGACCTAGATTGGTGATGGGACAGCAGCAGATGAAAGGAAGGAAACAAGCCTGCTCTTAGAGCAAAAAGCTCTAGCCAGAACTCCAGGTATGATCTCTGCATCCCCACCCATCTGCAGCCCCTCTTCTTTTTCTTTCCGTGCCTACTGCTGCCGAGCTGCCTCCTCGGCCATCCCCTGAGCTGTGCCACCTTCGCCCGGCACTGTGCTAACCCCACGGGTCCCCGGGGCTCACGGTGGCAGATCCAGACGCGGCAGTGCTGCTTCCCCGCCGGGGCTGCAGGTGTTGGCTGTGCCCCTGTGGAGAGGGGGCTGCTGCTGGCAGCGTCCCGGGGAGCGGAGCGGCTCTCCCTGTTCACGTGCTGTCCCCCAAACCCAGGCTGTGGCACAGTGGGGGACGGTTTGGGCTGGGCAGTGTTGGTGTCCTGCCTTCCCCGGGGCTTCAGGTCCCAGCTGGGCTGAGAATCGAGCAGATCTTGGAAGTGTTTCTTCCATTTGCAGGCTGGCTCTCTGTGCCCAGAGGCAGGTGGTAACGAGGGCCCGTCGCGTTCCTGCGCTCACCCCCTGTCCCAGGCAGCCCCATGCTCTGGCCCCTCTTTCCCACCTGTCCTTGGGGCCAGGACCGCTTCCCTTTCCAGTCCACGGCTGTGGACTCACCACCTTGCAACCACTAAGTGCTGCACAACAGCAGTGAAAGCAAAAGCCTCTTGCATGTCCTTGCTCCATCCATAGCTTTTCCTGCTTAAACCAAGCCACTAACCGGAACGGCTTCGCCCTCCCCAGCATGCTTTGACGCCATCTCCTCCCCAGTGGGCAAAGCTCTTTCGCATAGCAACCCCCATATTGTCTTTTTAGACGCCACATTTAAAGTCAATGAATGTTTTACGGTGGGAGATGGTTCACCAGGGCTTTGGCACTGTCTGCAACCAAGAGGCCAGTGCTGGGGAAAGGTCATGGTGCCCTGGAGGAGACACCAGCAGGGCCTGGGAGCTGCAGGACCCTGAGGAAGGTGGTCCCCTGCGCTCTGGCTGGAGAAAAAGTGGGGCAGAGCTAGAGCAATCCAGCCCTTGAGCCCTGCCCACGTGTGCTGGGAAGGGATTTGCTCCAAGCGCTGCGGGGTGCTGCAAAAATCATTAACAGAGCAATTAAGGAAGCACCAGTAGCACCAAGTGCAAGGCTGTGTCGGGCTGGGGAGGAGACGGCAGAGGGTCAGGAACAAACTCTGAAGCATCCCTCCATGAGCCAGCTGGTGTAGCTTCAACAGGGGGAGGGGATGCTGAGCACCCCCTTCTCTTGCCAAATTTCTTCCCAGCTTTTCGGGCACGTGGGTGCCTCTGTGCTGCAGGGCAGAGCCTGCGCTCGGTCGGTGGCATTTCGCCCTCCTCTCCCACCGCGCCGCTCGTTCGAGTGTTCGCCGCGTAGTTGTGTTGCTCTTCAGGCTTTACCTGCCGTCCGTGTCAATAAACTCATTTCCAGGAGGCTGTGGCTGTGTGTGGCTCTCTGGGGCTGGGGAGAGGATCCTGTTCCCCTGCTTTTGGCCAGGAGGCTGGATTTGGTGGGAAGGGTGCTGTTGGCTCACTGGCAGCCTTTCATCCTTCTCTTTTCACCAGCCACTTTTCTACAGCGGAGACCCCCAAAATAGGGGCTTGCCCCGTGAGGAGGGAGCCAGCATCCTTGGTCCTCTGGCTGCTGCTCTGTCCTTGTCTCGAAGGGCAGCATGGAAAGGGCCCTGGGTGGCAGGGGCACTGTGCCTGGGCACAGACAGCCTCTGACCAGGGGTGGGAGGGAAGGTGGAGGTACCCAGTCAGCCCTTTCTGGGCCCCAGGTGGGCTGTGGTAGCGTGACCCACTTTCCCTGCGAGGAAATAATAAAATTGTGAGTCGGTGATGTATTCAGATTGCTCTGGAGCAGCGCTGGGATCTTCCAGGGGGCTTTGCCACCCCAGGTCCTGCCTCAGGCAGGGGGAGGTGGGCTGCAAAACCTCCGTACCGGGCCAGAGCAAAGCTCAGGCAGCTGCAATCTCAGCCCTCGGAGCGGCCAGAAATGCAACGCCAGCAGAAGCAGGTTTGGGAAGCGGAGCAACTCTTCTCTCACCCCTGGCTCAGCAGCACTGGGAGATGAGGAGACTTCTACTGCCCAAGGAGCCGGGGTGCCAGGTACCATCATCCCTGCACAGGGGTGTTTCTGTGGTAGAAGCCAGTGGATGTGTCTAGTAGCAACAGCAGCAGCCTGGTCTGGAGTTGCTGATGCTGTCGTGTCCCTTCGTGCATCCCTGGTGTGCCTGGGGTGGGCTGCGCGTCCGACCGCTGGGGAGGGGACAGGGGGGTTGGTCCCTGCTGGGTCTGCTCCTGCCGAGGTGCTGGGGGCGAGCCTGGGGCGGCATTTAGCCCAGAAGGAGCAAAAGCTGCTCCAAGAGGCTCAGGGCTCCGTCCCCTTCGTGTCCTGTGGTGAAGGGAAAGGTTTCTTCCTCCTTCACCGTTCTTCTAGGGCTCCCCAGGGAGAAATCGGTCTTTCCTGCCGCTCTGGATTTGCGGGCACGCTCATGCCCGTCAATGGGGACGCGCCAAGCCCGGGCCACGCTGTGCCTTGAGGACTGGGTTTGCTCCATGAGCGTCGTTAGCCTGCGGTGCTGGGAGCTCGGGGGACAGAGGCGACGGTCCCCAGGCTGGGAGCTGCTCTGGGGGGGATTGTCCCCGCAGCCTTCCCCATTCCCCAGGCCCACGCCGTGGAGCAGGGACCTCTCGGGTCGCTCCTTGCTGCTCTGGCTGGCGATGGGGCCAGCCCTGGGGTGCTGGGTGGGCTCCCCAAAGTCCCCACTGCTCCTGCCAGCCTCGCACGCACCCTACTCCGTGCTAGGGGTGACGGCGGGTCCCTGAGCCCAGCGTGTGGCAGGGGCTGAGGCAGGGACTTGCCCAAGGGTGCTGGAGGCTGGGGCAGAGGTGGGGGCTGACCGCAGCCCCCTGAGCCGGCAGCTCTGCCTGTCCCCCGCTGCGGCCGGCGTGCCAGCACATGGGAACTCCTTGATGGATGGTTCTGGGTTTGTGTCAGTCGCCTGTCGCTGAGGCTGGGCTGAGCCTCCCAGTGCCGGGATCCAGCCCTGCTCCCCTCCCCCCTCACTCGTATATTAAATTTCACAAATAAAACTGCAAGTGAAGAGCATCTCGGAGGGAACTGCTAAAAATAGCCCCGAGGCTGGAGCCTGAATTGTGCTGGCGAGTTTACGTGCAGCCGCGATCCCTGCCCTCTCCCGGAAATATTTCAGGGCTCAGGGTTGCTTTGTGGCGATGCGGGGAACAGAAGATGGGGGCTGTGGAAGAAGAGCAGCATCTAGGGCTGGTAATTACCCCCAGGGACACCTAAATATCTCCCTAGCTGAGAGCATCAGGCACCTCTGCAGGAAAATAAGCCCCAAATCTCTGAAAGCCCAGGTGAAATGCAAGAGATGGAAATGGGGCTCTGACTCCCTTTGCCTGATGCTGATCCCAGCCTTGGTGCAGAGTGGCACGAAGGCTGTCCCGCATTTCGCCAGCTCCCCTGGTCCCCCCGAGCTGTGGAGCTGTGTCTGCCATCCCCTTCTCCCCCAGGAAGGAGATGGCAATGCGTTTCCACTTGTACCCCCTCCTCACCCTGGAGAGAGCCCCTGGAGATGCTGCTTTTCCCAGGCCAAGGTGCTGGGGGGAGCCCGGCTGTACCGTGGCCAGTGTTTCGGCTCAGCCAAGCCTGTGTGATGGCAGCCAGGCCCACGGGGACACCCCGGAGCTCGCTGGTGTCACGGTGAGCTGAAGCAGGGTTTGGGGCCGGCTTCGAGGAGCGGAGAGGTGTGGGGAGTCCAGCGGCAGCGTGTTGTGGGGGCCTGGACCGCGCTCCCCAGAGGTGCGATCAGCGTCTTCCTCGCCATCCGGCGCACAGGTAAATGCTCGGTGCGGGGTGTCCCAACAAAGCAGTTGCTGTGATAGCAATGTCTCGGTACAGCCTGGCACCACCCCGAACTGCGAGCACCCCACGGTGACAGCGGGCACAGAGAAACCCCCAGCCCTGCCAGCTGAACCAGGGGCTGGCACAGCAAGGAGGCGAAGGGATGAGCCCAAGAGCATACCAAAGCGCAGTGTCGGAGGAGGGAAAGGCTCCCTGGGGAGGGTCCTGCCCTCCTCCCCCGAAGGGCTCTGGTCCCACAGGGCTCCTACGGGGCGGGCATGAGGGTACAGATGCTGCGGGGCGCTGGGGAGGGAAGAGGTGATGGTGCAGGGGGGGCATGGGAGGGTCTTTTCCCACCGGCACCTCCCCAGAGCCCCGGGAGAAGCTCGTGTCCCTCCCGGCTTCGGTCTGGGCATTCCCTGCCTCCTTTCCCGGGCGCTGCCTGCATCCCTCCCCGGGCATCCCCTGCATCCCCGCCCGGGCAGAGCCTCCTTCCCTCACCGAGCGCTGCCTGCATCACCCCCGGGCATCGCTGCCTGCATCCCTGCCTGAGCTCAGCGCCTGCCTCCCTCCCCAGGCTCTGCCTGCCTCCCCGCCCGGGCATTCCCTGCCTCCCTCCCCGGGCATCGCTGCCTCCATCCTCCCCGGGCGCTGCCTGCCTGCCTCCGTCCCCGCGTACCGCCAGCCTCCATCCCCGGGCACCTCCCGCATCTATCCCCGGGTACCTCCTGCCTCCATTCCCGGGCACATCCCGCATCCATCCCCGGGTACCTCCTGCCTCCGTCCCTGGGCACATCCCGCATCCATCCCTGAGTACCTCCTGCCTCCGTCCCCGGGTACCTCCCGCCTCCGTCCCTGGGCACATCCCGCATCCATCCCTGGGTACCTCCCGCATCCCTCCCCGGGTACGTCCTGCCCCGCCCGGGCTTTGCGACCCCGCCCGGCCCCCCCCGGCCCCTCGGTAGCTCCGCGCCGGGCGGGGGCCGGGCCGGGCCGGGGCTCTGCAGCGGGGCCGCCCGCCCCGCACCGGGCTCGCCGCATGGCTCCGCCGCCCGCCCGGGAGCCGCCGGCCCGGGCCGCCGCTGCAAGGTAGGGGAGGGGGGGATGGAGTCGGGGGGGGGGGTCCCCAGCGAAAGTTGAGCGCCGTGCTCCCCTCTCCCCTCTCCCCCCCCGCCCGCCTGAGGGGTGCGAATGTCCCCCCGGCACCCCCCGACCTCCCCCAGCCCCAGCATCCCCCCCCCCCCCCTGCGGGCCGGTGCCGGGGATGTCGCGCTGCCCGCCGCGGCAGGAGCATCCCCTGGGAGGGTCGGTGCGGGGTGCGGGGTGCTGCCCCCCGGGAGCGGGGCTCGCTCCTCCGGCTGTCGCGGCGTGGCGGCTGCGGGACCCCAAGGTCGCGCCCGGGGGCCGGGGCACCCTTCCCGGGAACCGCTCGGCGCTGCAGCCCGCTGAGCTCTGCCTTGTGCCGACCACCGGGACCCCCCACCCCCGGGCTGCCTCTCTCCCCACCACCCCACCGCGGGCCGCCCCGCAGCCACCCTGCTCCCTGCCTCAGTTTCCCCCAGCGCTGCCGGGAGCTGCCGGGTCGGCCTCTGACGCTTTGGGGTGCAAGCCCGCTTTCCGGGGCCTGCGAGCCTCCCCTGTGCCCGGCGGGAGGGGGACGGGGGGTTTTGGGGTGTCACGGCGGGGGTCAGCCCGCTCCGCCGCCCAGGGCAGCCCGGCGGGTGCTGGGTCTGCGGCTGCGTCACCCTGTCACCCCCCGGCACCGCAGAGGATCTGGGGTTGCTTCTGCGAGGAGGAAGGGTCTGTGGGGATGGGGGGTGTCCCTGCAGTGGAGTGGCCCCCTGGGATCTGAGCTGACAGTGTTTTCTGATGGCGGAGAAAAGCCCTGGCGGGCCTGGGCTTGGGGGCTCCTGCGACCCCCCCGGAGCGGGTCCCCAGGGACAGCCAGCACCCCCACGGACAGTCCCAGCGGCACAGCGTGCCATGTACCCCCGGCCCTGGTCACAAACCCACCCTGCTGCGCTGTGTCAGGCCCTGCTGAAGGCCCCCAGCCCTGCGCGAGGAGGATGAGGGTGGTGGGACCCATGGCCCAGCCCGGGCGGCTGCGGGAAGCCTGGCCTCGCCAGCACCCAGCAGCGGGGACCCCCACAGCCGGGCTCTCCCCGCGGCAAATAACCCCCGTCAAAACAGGCAGGATGGGGTGGTTTGACCCTGCCACCTTCTGCCAGCTCAGGGACCTCTGCCCTGTGCTTTGGAAATGGTTTTCAGGGAAAACGGACCAGAGCGTGGCAAATTGGTAAAAGCATCCCCACTTCGGGATAAACCGCCAGCAACTTCCTAGCGATGGGAGCAAGAAAAAACGGGACCTGGCCCCTTACCCTGGCTGTTTCCATTGCAGCTCATGGGCTGGAACCTGGTGCCAGCGGGCGGTTGGGGTCCTCAGACTCAGTTCCCACATTCTCGCGCGTGGGTTATCACCCCGTGTCCCCCCCGCACGCCTGGTCCTGCCCCAGGGCCCCTCCGGCCTCAGCGCGTGTGCCAGCGGCTTGTGGGCTCACCCTGTCAGCTGGCTCGGAAATTAGTCTCCATCAAGTTAATTGCCAAACCGCTCAAAGCCTGAAATTAAACATTAAAGCTATCGCTCGCAGGCACAGAGCAATTCCCACCCCGCCCCAGCAAAGGCAATTCTGGCTGTCCAAGCAGAGGGAAGATGGATTCCCGGGTCAGGGCAGCACTGGCATCGGGATGGAGCAGCCGGTGACGGTCCCTGGGGGTGCTATGGGACAGACCCCAGCACGGCCCGGGGCTCCACTGCTGCCAGGCTGGGCAAACCCCGCACCGCAGACGGTTCCTTTCCTGGAGATTTCCTTCCTCTGGTACCAAAAGGGGTAAACGTGCCTGTGAGAACCTTCCTGGGACGGAGTTCGCTCAAATTCTGCTTCTCCTTGGCTCCGCAGGGTGGGACCCTGCGAGGGGGGCCCTGGGGTCTTGCAGTGCCGTGGCTGCTGCTGGGGACGTCGCCCAGCCCTGGGGGATGCTCCTGCTCCCCGAGGACAGACATAACCCTTTTCCCCGGCCTCCTGCTTGGAAAAACATCTCCTGAAGCCGTAGTGGACTCAGCCAGGATGTCTCTAGGATCTGACCATCTTCTCCTTGGCCTTGCAGTGAGGGGCTGGCCCGGAGGGGGAATGCATCCTGAATGGGGCTGAGGCCCCCCACGCGGGAATATGCAGCCTCGGCGCGGCGGGCGCAGCACCAGGGCAGCGGCCAGCGCGCGGCGGCATGGTGGCAACGTTCAAGATCGCCGTGCTGGGAGCCCAGGGCGTGGGCAAGAGTGCCATAGTCCGGCAGTTCCTCTACAACGAGTTCAGCGAGGTCTGCGTGCCCACCACGGCCCGCCGCGTCTACCTGCCCGCCGTCGTCATGAACGGCCACGTCCACGACCTGCAGATCATGGACTTTCCCCCCATCACCACCTTCCCCGTCAACACCCTGCAGGTAGGGGAGCACCCTGCTCGGTGCGATGGGACCCCCACGGTGGGGGTCTCGGGTGACAGCGGTGGGGTTTCGCTGTACAATGCTGTGGGGTCCCGGTTCCTCCTCTTCAGGGGATGCGTCTCCCTCCATGTCGGGGTTTGCTTGCTGAAAAGCTGATGCAAGGGATCGTGTCCTCACGGCTGCTGGCTGAGCAGGCCTAAGATCAAGCGTCTTTTGCAGTTTTATCCACTTAAAATGATGGCAAATATGGGAGGGACGGTGTCCTGCTTCAAGGACCGCGGCTCCGGCAATGCCCGCGGCCCTGCCGGGTCTCCAGCCGGGCGGTGGATGGGGGAGCACTGGGATCCAGTTGCATCGCTGTCAGAGCCGACGCCAGAGAAGGGCTAGGGGAAGGCGGCCAGAGCATTCGGGTGAAAACCAGGGATTTCTGGAGAGCCGGACCCCGACGCACCCACTGCCCGAGCCAGGCGGAGCGGGGCTGCTCATCCCCTCCCGGGGTGGCCGTCACCCCCCAGCATTGCCCGGGCTGGTCCCCGGAGCGCCGAGCCCACCGAAACAGCCCCAAAAGGCACTGGGGGGGTTGGAAAACCTTGCCCTCAGCACTGACAACTTCAGGGGGTTTTAATGGGGAAAAAGGGGATTTTAAGCTCGTGCAATGGCTCTGTCCCAGGGGCACAGGTTGTGCCAGTGCTGAGGGGAAAAGAGCTGGAGGTGCCCAGCCGTGGCCGCAGCCGTGCCGGAGGGCAATGCCACCGGTGGCAGCACCTTGGGAGGAGCTGGGGTCTCTTATATTTTTAATCAATATAATTACATTGCTCCTGTGCGTGATGGGGACGGGGTTATCGGGGCCTCGTAGTGCTCCAAGTGTCCCCTGAGCCGTCAGGCGTGACGCGAAGTGAGCGCTCCGGGGGCGAGGAGGAGGTTTAAAAATTAATCGGCGTGTGTGGGGAAAGAAAGGTCAGCGCGAGAGACAGCCCGAAATAGCAGAGGGTAATTTATTGACACGGCAGCTGATGCTAACGCACTCGATTAACTCCCTGCCTCGCCGCGCTCAAGAGGAGGCGGCCGGTGGGAACAGATGGAGGTTTCCAGGGAAGAGAGGATGCTCAGAGGGATGGCTCCGAGGGGAAAGGAGAGGACTGCGGTGGAGGACGCGGCTCTGCCTTCTGGGAAGCATCGCCGGGCTCTGCTCCGTGCCCGGGACCAACACCCCCGACGCGATGTCCTAGGAGAGGAGTGGGAGCCGGTGGCTGCCCGACGTCCCGCTTCCGCACGGGGCCAGGCGGGATGCGCGGCACGACCCTCCCCCAGCCCCAAGCATCCCGGGAAACCTGCCCTGCGCGGAGAAAACCATCCTGACGTCGTGGGGCTGGAGCGAGCTGCACCCCAGCGTGGCGAAATGGCTGCGATTTATGAACCTCCCAGGAATATCAGGACTCAGAGGAACCTGAGACGCTGCTGCTTCATCTGCCCGTGGCTCTCGGATCCCGAGGAGCTACACACCGTCTCCCTCCGTGGATGGGAGAGGGCCTTGTCGTGCCGCTCGCTCCCAGCTCCTTCCCGTGCAGTGGGCTGCGATGGAGACCAGCCCACACCCCAGGACTTCCCTGCTCCCAGTTCCCTTCCGTCCTAGGCCTTCTCGTATTCCCTCATTCCGATGATGAACTCAGAAAGGGATGATTCACGGTACTGAAGAGGTTTGCTCGGGGAGAAGTGATGCCTCTCCTCCTTGGTGCATCTTCCTCCTCTCCAGTGGTGCTCGCGAGGGTGTGCGGTGCTGCCTGCACGGGCTGCCCTTGCCCAGGAGCACTGCTGGGCTGGGAAACTGGCTGGAAGTGGGGCAGATTTTCACACATATAGCACTGAAAAAAAAAAAATCCTGTTATTCTGGGAAACCCAAAGCTTTCCTAACAATATGCATTTCTTACAGCTCCAAATTTTGGCTGTGGAGAGGCCACCCCTGACTGCCTCTGCCCTGGCTCCCATCTCGGTCTCACAGACTCCCCCCAGGAGCTGCTGCTCCGCTCCCATCCCCAGGTCCCCTCCATCCCCTGCCATCACCTTCCCCCTCCGACCCACAGAGCTGCTGGGCCATTGCCCCCAGCCCCACGGGGACGCGGACGGACTCGCTCAGCCCTCAGCATCCTCCTCAGCTGCCCTGCCTGAAAACCAGGGGGCATCACTAATTAACACACCTAATTAGCAGCTTTGGAGGATGAAACTTTGACATCCTGTGCAGAGGGTTGCATTCAGCCCCGCTCCCAGCTCACCTCTGGGCCACTGTGCAGGCTGTGATCCTCACTCGGGAGAGGAATTGGGGCTGACAAATCCCGTTATCTCCCCTGGGTTAACGAGGGGGATAAGGGATCTCCGGAGATGGGGGGTGGCTGAAGGACTGCGGGGGGGCAGACGCAGCCGTCACAGGGATGGGTGAGGGCAGAGGAGAGGGGAGCTGGGTGCTGGGTGTCGGGGCTGGAGAGGATGCAGACCCCTTGCTACCTGCTCCTTGGTGTGCCCGGCCCCAAAGCAGTGCGGGGCATCCCCCGGGCACGGCGACGGGGCCGAGCCAGGATTGATCCCTCTCTGCACCTTGCAGGAGTGGGCGGACGTGTGTTGCAGGGGGCTCCGGAGCGTCCATGCCTACATCCTGGTCTATGACATCTGTTGCTTTGACAGCTTCGAGTACATCAAAACCATCCGCCAGCAGATCCTGGAAACAAGGTAGGGACCGCTTCTCCAGAGGATGCAACACCCCGCGGCTCCCGGTGGGGCGGCACGGCTCGCCCCAGCGCTCTCCTGCTCTTGACATTGGAGATGAGACAATAAAGACTGGGGCAAAGCTCCTTTGAAGGGCTGGAAGCCCAAAAGCAAAAACAAAACCAAACCTGAGGGCAGGAGAAGGAGCAGGACCCCGGGCAGATATCCCCTGCGGGTGAGGGCAGCCATCCCTGGGAAGGCAACTGGGGCTGGCACGGTGGGTGGCTGGCCACGAAGAGGGACAAGGGGACAGGCCAAGAGGAGACGCGTCCCTCTTGGCAAGCCAAAGTGATGGTGAAGGCTCTGGAGAACAAGTCTGATGAGGAGCAGCTGAGGGAGCTGGGACTGTTTAGTCTGGAGAAGAGGAGGCTGAGGGGAGACCTTATTGCTCTCTACATCTACCTGAAAGGAGGGTGTAGTGAGGCGGGTGTTGGTCTCTTCCGCCAAGTAACCAGCGATAGGACGAGAGGCAACGGCCTCAAGTTGTGTCAGGGGAGGTTTAGACTGGATATTAGGAAAAATTTCTTTACTGAAAGAGCAGTCAGGCTGCCCAGGGAGGTGGTGGAGTCACCATACCTGGAGGTGTTCAAAAAAGGTGTGGATAAGGCACTTCAGGTCATGGTTTAGCAGACATGGTGGTGTTGGGTTGATGGCTGGACTTGATTATCTTAGAGGTCTTTTCCGACCTTAGTGATTCTATGATTCTATGAAAGCCAAGAGCCGGTTTGGGGCGGGTTGGGGTCTGCAGGCCGGTCGGTCGTTGCGCTGTGCCCTGACTCCTTCTGTCTTCCCTCACGACCCGCCCTCCCCAGGGTCATCGGCACTTCGGAGACGCCCATCATCATCGTGGGCAACAAGCGGGACCTGCAGCGGGGCCGGGTGATCCCGCGCTGGAACGTGTCCAACCTGGTGAAGAAGACGTGGAAGTGCGGCTACATTGAGTGCTCGGCCAAGTACAACTGGCACATCCTGCTGCTCTTCAGCGAGCTCCTGAAGAGCGTGGGCTGCGCCCGCTGCAAGCACGTCCACACCACCATCCGCTTCCAGGGTGCCCTGCGCAGGAACCGATGCACCATCATGTGAGCCTCCCCCTGCCCCGACGGACCTCGCGGCCACCCGTCCTTGGGGACCGCGGCTCCCCGCTGAGCGCTGGCATCACCGCTCTCTGCCGAGGTGATGCCGCGGTGGGAGCTGTGCCCGAGACGCCTCGGGGTTTGCTTCCCCGCCGGCGCTGGCACCCTGCCGTGACGTTTGTGGATGGTGCACCTTGGGCAGTGCTGGGCAGGGCGATGCGGTGGCCACCGGCCGGTCAGAGCAGGAGGGCGGCCGGGCTGCCAGGAGGTAGCAAGGGGTGAGGGGTCCCGGGGGGGCTGTGTCCCTGCCACGCCTGAACCGCTGCGTGGAACCAGGGGGGTGGAGGAGACGCCTCGGAGGGTGCCCAGAGGTTGGCTGTCGGGTCCGTCTTTGCCGGCTCCTGTCCCGGCGTCGCAGGGGCAACGCTTGCTGCTGCCTGCCATCGTCTGCACCCTGGAAGGAAACTGCCGGTGCCTGTGGCCCGATGCGCTGGGCGTGGCTCTGTCCCCAGGGCAGGGTGGAGCCGGGGGTCCCCTTTTCCTCCCTGTGGAGCTGGGGCTTCTCTCCTTGGAGGGCAGAGCAGCCTCTGGCAAAAGGTTAGGTTACACGGGCTCGCTTTTGGCTCAGTTGGGCCGGCTCTCCAGGCGGAATTTCTGGATGAAAGCAACAAAACAGGGGGGGGAAAAAATTAAGCCCCCATCCTGTCCCTTACATCTCCGCAGGGTGACGGGTGATGGTTCGAAAGCCCCTTCTGCCTCGGTTCAGCCAAGGAACGCTTCCCCTCCCCCACCAGCCTGTCGAACACCAAATAATTTCGAAATTCTCCTTGCCGGGCAGGTCACCCCTCCGCTACCTCTCGTCCCGGGCTCAGCAGGCGACCGGCTTTGCACGGCTCCAACCCAACCCCCCGGCGTCCCCGGGGAGGGCAGGCAGCCCCCGCCTGCCATCGCACCCTGCCAGCGGTGCCGCGAGGTGGGCCTGACCCTCGGTGGGCTTTCCCCGGTGACACTGGCCTCCACCCACGCAGGACGGCGGCGGTGCGAAGGCAGCCTCCAAAGCAATAGGGAGCTGGAGTTGCATTTCCAGTTGTATTTCTTTTTTTTCCTCTCTGTGTATCCCTAATAGGAAAGTGAGCCCTCCATTAATTTTTTTCTTTTCCCGATTCTTTTTAAAAATTTTTATCTTGTTCTCACACCGGGCTTGTGGCTCACCTGTGTCTTGTCCTGCAGGGCAGGTGGCAAAGCGCAGCCCACATCTGGAAAGGGTGTCAGGGCGGTGTGCCGGCGAGGGGCGAGCGAGAGGCCGAGGGGGTCACTGTTCCTCCTTCTTGGTGGGTCCCTAGGAGACATGGGGAAATGCCATCCTCATCCCCTGAGGCAGGATCTGAGGCTGGTCCATCCTCCAGTGAAACCACCTCAGTGATTTCTGGTGTAGCGAGGGGGTGCGGGTGTTCGAGGGGACGCAGGTGTGCAGTGCTGCTCTGGGCAGTGAAGCAAAAGGACACCAGTCCATGCCTTGGCCCACGGGCAGGTTTCCATCGGCGGCAGCACCGCTGTGCTCTCGGTAACGCTTTCTGTTCAGAGCAGGTCCGGCTGAGCTCCGGCACCATGCACTTCACCGCCCTGTCCCTGCTGCCTGTCCACGCTGTGGGGCTGCAGGGGGGTCATTGTGCTCCTCTCTTCCCACCCCCAGCAACCGCTTTGGGAACCAACTCCATTCCTCTTGCTCCAAAAAAAAAAAAGAGAAAAAAGGAAAAAAAAAAAAGAGCAAAGTGACGGGGGGGGACATGGGGTCCACCTCAGGTGGCTGCGAGAGCCCTGGCTGGGGAAGGGCAGCGGCACTCATTTCCACCCCTCGCCTTCAAGGCAAACCTGCCGGGCCCTCCAGCCTCCTCTCGTCAGGGTTTATTAACACGTGTGAGCCCACGTTATCGGTCTCTGGCTAGCTTTATCCCCTCAAATTGTTTGAGAAGGAAACTCCCTGGTAAATGCTAATAATAAAGCATTTATAAAGTGCTCCGACGTACACATATCAACGACTAAGCCAATACATTGTTTGTTATAACCCTGTAGCCTGCAGTTTATAGCACAATTAGTTACAGGTTTTTATAGCATCTATTTAGTATTTTGGAAGAAAAAAGGTTATAAATATAATTGTTATATTCTATTGTACTTTATAGACAGAGAAAATTATATTAGTAATGATAACTCTCACTGCTTCGACGGCATTTCCCAGCTCCCAAGAAAAAAGAGGGCTACAAAGAGCTGCTATCCCGAGAGCTCAGGAGGGGGCAGGCGGTGGTACCGGCGGGTGCGGGCAGGGAAGCCGGGGCAGGGGGTCCGGCGTGCGGCCAGGCTCGGGGGACCAGAGCAGCCAGGAGCACAGCAGCAGCTGCATCCAACCCGCGCCTTGCCCCTACTCACACCCTTCGTACAAAAGCTTACTGCTCACCCAACACCACCCTGGTCCTGCCAAAAGCAACCTGCTCCCGAGCCTGGGAGAGGCTGAGGATGTCCCCATGGCAGTGCCGGGTTTGTGCCCCTTTGCAAATGGCACCGCAGGAGGCGATGCCTGGGTTTGGTCCAGCCCCGGTGAGGATGCTTCCCTCTCCTCCTCCTCCTCCTGTCCCACCGAGCGTCCTGGTTGCCTGGACTTGGCTTTCCTTTCCCCTCTGGACTTCTTGTTGGAGATTCCCCAGGTGTCTACACCACCTGTAACACCCTGCACCTACTTCTTTGAAATCGAATTAAAAATCAGGTCTGTCCCCCCTTGTTCTGCACCCGTCTCGCTGCTCTTTGCTTGCGGTGCCAGACTGCTCGCCGCCCTGCTGCCGCTCTCGCAGCCCTTCTGCGGGAGGCAGCGGTCGAGGGTGGGGGAGATTGTTTCTCCTCTACAAAAGGGATATTTTTGGACCCAGGGTTTGCATCTGCAGGGCTCTGGTGCTCGCCCTTGGGGCTCCTCTGCGGGAATGTGGGTCTGGCTTCATCCTCTCTGGGAAGATGGGGCTCTTCTGGGCCCCGTGGGGTTCCCAGAGGGACGTTTGCTGTGCACAGAGGCAGCAGACCAGCAGCATGAATTCCCTCCACCAGCTGTGACCCCCGCCCCTCGCTATCGGGATTATCCTCTCTCCCTCCCCACCCACACAGAAATGAAGCCAAAACAGAAGAGCTTTGGTACATCTCTATTGCACAAACAGCATTGCCAGGGCCGTGGCTGCAGGATTGGGAGGGCAGCAGTGACTGCAACAAGCCTTGGTGACAGCCACCACCCTGACCGAGGTGCCCACCGGCCCCCCTGTGTCTCCCACGAGGAAGCCTGTGGGGCTCAGCAAGGGTCGCCTCCTGTGACCCCCCCCCCACCCCCTGAACTGAGCGACCCAAACGCTCATTAAGGCTCTTGCTGCTGTGAGACACGAGGATCATTAGTCCCATTATACAGACCGGGAAGACTGAGGTACAAGATGGTTTGCACGCTTGGATGCCATGTGCGGGGTGTCCCTGCTTTGGGGCGACACTACAGGGGCCGGCTACCCCCCTTTTCCCTGCAGAAGGTGCCCCATTCCCTTAATTTGGGGCTGGATTTTTCCACTCAAACCAGTACAAGAGGGCCTGTTTAGGAGGAGAATTACCAGTCCAAAAAAAAACCCCATTGGGATGGGGGGTGCAGGTCTGAAGAGCAAGGGGGAGACCTCTGGGGACCCCCGGGAGCAAATCCATCTCGCTGCCCGCGGGCACCGCAGCTCCGGGCTCAGCATCGCTCCCACCTTCGGACGAGCGAGGGGTCTGTCCCCTCCAAAACCCGGAGAGGGGGCTCAGACCCACACCTCCTCGTCATCCTCGGTCAGCCAGGCACCACTGTCGGCTGGCGAGGGCTTGGCCCTGGGCTGGGGGTGCCGGGGGGGTCCCGGGGAGCGATGCTGGCCCCGGGGGGGGAGCGGACGCTGCCCCAGCGGGGTGGGGATACGTGAGGGTCGCTTGCCTGGCCGGTGGTCCCTCCGGGGACGCGTCTTGGGCCGCAGCTTCAGCTTATAGATGGAGGGCACCCGCTCGGGTTTCTTCAGGCACCGACGGGGCTTGGGGACATTGCTGGCCCTGGGTCCCCGCGGGCTCTGGTCCCCCACTCCCGGCCCCTCCGGCTCTCCCCCGGCCGGGAGGGTGGTGGGCTGCGGGGCGGCTCGCGGGGGTGTTTTGGGGACCCGGCTCCCCAGCCCCGCGGGGCGCAGGGGCTGCCGCCCACGGGAGAGCTCCTCCACCACCCGGTCATAGCCGGGGGGCTGCGTGTGCCCCCAGCACCCCCGGAGCCCCTCGCACCCCCCGCTGGGGCTGCAGCCTCCCCCCGGTACATCTGCTGGCACCCCAGGACCCTCAGCACCCCTAGCCTGGGGACGTGGGGCTGGGTGGCACCCCCGGGGGCCCTGGGGACCCCCTCCCGCAGCACAGCCCTTGCACCCATCTGCAAAACGGGCTGGAGGGGTGGGAGGTCGGCAGACGGCCGGGCTGGGTTTGATGGGGGGGTTCACGCTGCCGTCCTGTTTCGCAGTCTGGCCAGAGGAATTTCGGGGTGAGGGCGGTTGGCCCCGTCCCAGGGCTCCACAGCTCCCTACCCGGGAGCTTTTCCAGCTCTGTGAGTCTCCCCGGGCATCCCGGTGCGGGGAGCGGGCAGAGACCTTGACGGGGCTGGGAGCACGGGGTGCTGCCGCAGTGGGGACCCCTCTTCCCTGCACCCTGGCGCCCGCCTTGGACGATTTGCCTCCTTGCTGGGTGCTTTTTAGAGGTGCTGCTGTCAGCCGGGTGCTGGGTGCCGTGGACCTGCCCCGTGCCGCTGCCATGGGGGTTTTCCCCGGGGTGCTCCCACGCGGTGCCTCGGGGACCCCCATGCTGTCCCGCGTGCCGGGGGGCAGCCGGGAAGGGGTGTGTGCCCGGCCCATCGCCCCGCGGCCGGGGAAGCTGGGTCGAGTGGGTGACCTGGACGGTGGCGGCTGCATCTCCACAGGGGTGGCCAGTGGCTCCCGGTTCCTGCAAGAAGAGAGAGTGGGGGGGGGGGGGGGGGGGGGGGCGCCAGGGAGCCACCATGTCCTCCCTCCATCCAGCCTGGTGCTGGGCACCTCCGGAAAGGAGGGGAGAAAATATCGAGGATGGGAGAAAAGCTGCTCTGAAACCAGGCAGTTTGGGGCACGAAGCATCTCTGCATCGCTTACCTGCCCGAAGGGACCCTCTGGGGCTGCTTTGGGTCTCGGCGAGGGCTGGCACCCGGTGGGCGAGTCGAGCCCTCCGGTGAGGGCGTGGGGGGGGGGCCGGGGGCTGGGGGGGACGCGGGACCCCCAGGGGATGGGGGGCAGGGGGCTCTGCGAGCGGCTGACCAGCAGCGAGGGCTGGGGCTGGGCCCTGGAGGCTGGGCGCAGCCGGATTTCGTGCTGCACTTGCTGCTGGGGGGTCCTGGTTTTCAAGGCTTGTTTGTGAGCTGTGGGAAAACGGGGTGGGCTCAGCACCCTCGGCCAGCGCACCCACCCCCTCACTCAACATCCAACCAACCCCCCCCGGGGGTGCTGCTGCAAACCTGAGCTCCCTGCTAAGGGGTTTTTGGGGTCCGGCTCCATCCAAAAGTCTGCCGTGACCTCTAGTGGCCACCAAAGCCGAAGAGAGTCCCCAACCCCAAACATTCCCCAGCAAAGCAACGAGGCGTCGAGGTAACGAGGTCTCCTCCGCTTCCCACAAACCACCCCAGCAGCAGCGAGACGCAGGACACACCCCCCCCCACCCCCACCCCCCCCACCCCCCCTGCCACGGGGCATCGCCGCGGGGTTTGGGGACGCGGGGACTCACCGAGCGAGGTGCAGCGGCACGGGTCGTGCTTGTCCAGGTAGTGCTCCAGCGTGTCCCAGCCGCCCCCGACCCGCACCATGACGTGTTCCCGCAGGATCTGCGCGGGGTGCCGCGTGCTGTCAGGCCCGGAGAGGTGTGTGCCGTGCACCCGTGGGACCCCCACCTCCTTTTAAGCAGCCTGGGGGTGGCACGCTCAGCCGGGCTTCGAGAGCTGTTGGCTTGCCCTAAGTGCCACCACGTCCCCCAAAGGGCAGCTTCACCCCCAGCTCAGCGCTGCCGAGGCAGGGAGGGTCTCAGCTCCTGTTGGCATCCCAACAGGCATGTTTCTTCACCCCACGGAGAGTGGGGGGCCTTTTGGGACAAACCCCTCTCCACCGACACGTGCTGAGCCCTTCGGGAAGGCCAGGCTTAGGGATGGATCCAGGCAGTGACAGGGCATCCCAGTGTTCCCATTGCTGGGTAAGACCTGGCTCTGGCTTGGCGTGGGACACCAGGTTTTTTTTCTTGCGCACATGGGTGGTTACATCCACGCAAACACAGCACAGGGCTGGGCTTCCCGGCTTTTGGGGCAATGGTCAGAAAACCCACATTGGCCTCATTTAGTGGATGGATTATGGAAGAGGCTTCATGCAAGCAGAGCAGGATGCCTGGTGCCTGTGCCCCAAAAGCACAGGGTGAAGCGGACTCACCCGGACAAAGATGAGCGTGTCAGAGTCGCCCACACGGTACTTCCCTTCCGATATCTTGATCATGGGGAACTGGACAGGGCAGGTACAGCGGCTCACCAGGTGCTGGACCTGAGGGCAGCAGGGATGGGTCCTCATCAGGGCTCCTGGGAAGGGTCCTGGGGTGGCCATCCCCATCTTCATCTCCATCCCCATCTCCATCCCCATCCCCATCCCGCTCCATGCCCATCCGTACCATCTGGTCAAGGTTGTGGAGGTCC
This sequence comes from Opisthocomus hoazin, assembly GCF_030867145.1. Taxonomy (NCBI): domain Eukaryota; kingdom Metazoa; phylum Chordata; class Aves; order Opisthocomiformes; family Opisthocomidae; genus Opisthocomus; species Opisthocomus hoazin. The sequence continues at coordinate 10,189,927 of NC_134433.1, read as the reverse complement.
CTTGGCTCCCGGGGTGGCCGGGGCAGGGAGGTGTCTGCAGGCGGCAGGTCCAGCTCCTGGCGGAGCTCCTCCTCGATCTCCTCCTCCATCTGCACAAGGGTTGGGGCGCGCATGCCAAAGCGGGCAGCACGGCGTGCCAGCTCCAGTAGGCACAGCACAAAGTTCTTCTCGTTCTTCCTGAGCACCAGGTCCTCCGTCTCAAACATCAGGACGTCTGGGGCAGGGCAAGGGTGGACTGAGCCAGGGCAGGCACTTGGAGACAGGGACAAACGGGATGGGGGGCACAGGTGGAGTCAAAACCCACCCAAAGGGATGTTATTCCCCAGAGCCAGCCCGCTAGGAATATGGCTGGGTCCAACCAAGGCTGGGATAAATTCACAGAGGAAGAGCCTTCCCCTTGGGCATCTTCAAGCAAAGGCGTGACGGCTGTTTCACGGCATCCCAAAGCCACAAAACCCCGCGGCTGGGTGTGCTGACCGTGTGTCCCTCCATGCCCATGCCCCTCCTGAGCATCACTGGTGGTGGGGACTAGGTGGCAGACCCTTTGCTCAGAGCCAGGACCGCTCCTGATGTCCTGATGGCTGAGATCGTGCCGCGCATGGCAGGGCCGCGCTGCAGCATCCGCCCTTTCCATTTCCACCCCCTCCAACACGTACTTGCACCAAAGTAAACACGCCCGCTGCGTGCCAGCACCCGGAAAGCTGCAAGGGGAGCTTGTGCAAGAAATCCCAGCTGAGGGACACATGAGCACGGTGCTGCCCGATGCTGGGGTGGCACTGGCTTTGGGGGACACAAGGGAAAACACCAGGGGTGATGCCAGGAGCAGCCGGAGGGGATCGCACACAGGGACATGATGGCAGCTGGAGCCCAGCACCCTACCTTTAATATCCATCTCCTTCCTGCACCACTGGATGAAGTTGGAGACGTTGTCCCTGGCCTGGAAGGTGCCCGGCTGTGCCGTGACATTGCAGGCAACGCCAGCGGCGGGCAGGTGGAGGTGGCAGGCCACGCCAGGGCAGGCACGGGCAAACTCCCTGGCCACGTGGGTGATGTTGTTGGCGTGGGAACAGAGCACGGTCCCCGTCTCCAGCACCTCCAGGAAGGTGCCCACCTCGATGTCCAGGTTGTAGAGCTCCTTCAGCCACTCCGCCAAGTCCTCCTTCATGGCGTAGAGGTACTGTTCGCTGGACTGGTAGGGACGGATGCTCCGCACCACGGTGCCCAGCGTCCCCCACATGTTGCCATAAGACTGGGAGAAGATTGAGGGAAAGGGGTGGTGGGGACATGGGGAGCTGCCCCGGGCCCTGTCCCCAGCCCACCTCCCCAGCAGCCACACTCACCCGGTGCCACTTGCTCTCTGCCACCCGGGAAGGTGACGCCGTCCTCCCGGTGCTGAAAGCCTTTCTGGGGTCCCAGGGCTGGAATGCAGCGTGGGGAAAGGAAATCACCCTCCTGGGCAGTGGGTGTTTTGTTTCCTTCCCAAGTGCTGTTCCCTGCTCCTTGGTGACAAGGGACAGGCTGCAAACACTCCCCGTTAACCCTTCACTTCCCTCCCTCCCGCCGGGAGCCCGGCTCCTTCTTCCACAGCTGCCCCAGGGATGGGTTTTTCCCCTAGGTCCCTGGCTCCGGGGCAGGAGGGGGTCAAAAAGCAGCTCTTCAGCCTCCAAAGTTGCCCACAAACCCAAAAGAAGGGGGATTTGCCCCCTCCCTGCCACCACTGCACCCACCTTCTCCCGAGGTGGGGTGACCTGGAGGCCCTACAAGATGCATCTTCAGGGCACGGTACCCCTGAATTGATAGCCCTGAGGCAGTCACATTTTTGCACCCATTTTACAGGCTCAGACACTGCTGAAATGTCACCACGTGGCATTGCCAGCCCAAACGAGGAGCCCATCCGAGCATGGGTGACCCCGAACACAGCTCCCTCCTCCCTGGGTGGGGTGCCCAGAGGGATGGGGAGAGGCTGACCTCAGTACAGGTCCAGCGTGAGGACCTCTGAACACATCATGGTGGGGATGCTCAGACCGGTCCCTCCACATCGCTCCTGCTCTCCACCCACTCTGGGGCACAGCGGCACCAGGAGCTGGAAAGCCAAACCCCAAGGTTGGGGCTTCCAAAAGCCATAGGGATTGGGGCAGAGATCCCTCAGAGAAAGCTGGTCCTGATGATGGTTGGGCTCCCAAACTCCTTGGCTCAGCTATCCCGCAGGACCTGCAAATGTCCCAGCAGATGGAGGAGGAAGAGGCTGAAGAGCTGCAAGAGGTAGAGAGTAGCAACAGAGACACCACTGCCATCACTTGCTCTGTGCTTTCCACCAAGCCATGGAGCAAGTGGGTGGTCTGAGAGCCGAGCAGCCCCAAGCAGCCCCAGACCCCCATGCTCTGCCCCGTGGCTCCCCCTCCACCAGCTCCCCCCACCCACAGCCCCCGGGGCGGCACTCCAGGGAAACACCCCCATGCTGACTGCATCTTCATTCACTCATCACTTCATTTCATCTCCTGGTGAAAATACCAGTGGCTGCTCATGTTTGGGTGTAAATCCCTACACTGGAACCCGGGCTGATCCCTCGAGCCTGCTGCAGCGAACAGATTGGTCTCATCACCTCCAAAGGTTGGGGCCAGGGCAGGTCACCCCAAGGACCCTGCTCCCCGGGAGTCCCCTTCGCTCGAGGGCTCCGACCAGCCCTCAGTGGGAGCTGGGAAGCCCAGCAACGAGCAGCGTGTCAGGGCTCAGCCCAAGCTCCATGGAAATGCAGTAGCTTGGCTTGCAAATCACAGCACAAATCCACCAATCCTCTCCCACAAACCTCTTTCTGGAAAAAAAAAAAATATATATATATATATAAGCGTGAGGGGGGTTTATTTGCCTGCCTGCCTTTGGGGTTTCTCTGCATTGTGCTCCCTTGCAAACTTCTTCCCAAATTGCCCACATTAGTGAGGTCTTCGGCAAAAGCCAAGCTCCTCCAAGCATGGCATGACTCCAGGAGCTGGGGCTTTAAGAAAAGAGCTACATGGGTGAGTGGGCACTGCTGGGAATGTCACAGACTCCCTCACCAGCCCAGGGCTTGCAGAGCTGCCCCAGCACCCAGATACTTGCACAGAAATCAAACCTACCAGGGATGTGCTCACAGCCTGGGACTGAAACTGAGACTCTTCTCAGCTTGGGGGGCTTCTGGCTGTGGCAGGGGACCCCGTTCTCTCCCCGGAGCCAGCTGCTGGTGCTCACGGCAGCTCACACTCCAGCTGGTGTTATTTTGGGGGAAGAAATGCAAGAATCTCAGCTATTCCCCGGGGCTGGGGAATGTGTGGCAGGCTGGCCGGAGGAGTCTGCGCCCGGCATGCTCTGCCAGGGAGCCCAGCAGGAAAAAAAGGATCCTTGTGACGCAGGATTTTCAGCCAGGGCACCCAATGGGGCCAATAACACGGCTCAGGTTGCGAGTCCTTCTCCCCCAGGCCCCCCCCAACTTGCGGGGTGCAGGCAATCCAGCACAGTCACACCTTCTCTGCCAGCAACGCCGTGCTCAGCCCCAGCCCTGGCAGCATCGCTCCTGATACCAAAACATCCCAACAGCACACAGCCCCAGCAAATACACTGTGGCAAACAGGGGAGGAAAAGGAAAATCCCAGAACAGGAGAGGACTCGAGGTTGTCCCACGCTCAGTCTCCGTCCGGTCCCACGGCAGAAGGGATGCCCGGCTCTTTCCTAAGGGGACACGAAAGGGGATAGCAACCCGCTGCTTCTCTGCAGAGCTGCAGGCACGGAGTACCCCCAGGGTATGGACGGACCCATAAATCCTCCCGTCTCCAAAAAGCAGTACATGGAGCAGAAGCCACGCTGCTCTTCTGACCATTCTCGATGCCTAGAGCAGACACCTTGATAGCAAGGCCAGCCTTTCCCATCATCCAAGCCATCAGTCTCCCCCCACCCCTCCCCACCTCCCCATCACGCTGCAGACCCCGCGGCCAGCAGCAGCCCAGGGGCCGAAGGGACGCAGTCTGGAGGCAGGACCGATCTCCGCAAACACGGCGACACACGCGGGTCCTTCCCCTCGCAGGCAAAACGCTGCCCGTTGAGCAGGACGCCCTGGCATGTCGCAGCACGAAGCGAAGCAAACAGGAGCAGCAGGGAAGGTTTCAGGGTGCTCCCTGTCCCGCGGGAGGCAAGGACCCACCTTCCTGCACTGCGACGGGCTGGGGCGAAGGTGGAGACATGAAGGGGCTCCTTCAGCGTGAATTCATCCTCCACACTGGGAAAAAAACCTATTAACACATCCCAAGGTGTGGAGAAATCCTCAGCAGTTTGGGATGAAGCAGAAAAGAGAGTTCCCATGTTTTCTTCACTGTCAGCATTCTGCGATTCATATAGTGATTTTTCGGTGGGATCCACCCCCTCCCCTTTGATCTAGCAAGGACAAAAGCTAAGGCCAATCTCAGCAATACCTGCTCCAGTCCCAAACACACACATACATCTTAACTACAGCCCTTTCAGAAAACAGGGCATTGGCTTTCAAAAAAAAAAAAAAAAACAAAACAACAGAAGCCTGACATGAAAACAAGCAGAAATCCCTACACTGCACATCCAGAGGTTCATTTTATTTGCCATCAGGTCTCCCAGCCCTTGGCACTCCCTGCAAGCGGCATCGCCTTATTTAGTTTAAAACAAAAATGATGTGGCCCTGTCTCTTCAGTAACATTGAAGAGCCCCTGAGATTTTAGGCTATGAGGTGATGAAGTCCACATGTCCGTGCCCGCGCAGGAAGGGCTCACTCACAAATACGATGGAAAATGGTCAGATCTTGGCTCTCCATCCTGCCGGATCTGTGTCTCAGCTGGCATCCGGCAGCATGGAAAGTCCTGGGGAAGCACCAGCCTTGGTACCCTGCCTGGGGCAAGCCTGGCTCCCGCCTTCTCTGCGGGGAAGGACTAGGGTGGGTGAGGGCGAGCAGAGGATGCTGTGCTAAACGAAAGAGCCCTTGAGGCTGCCAGCACCGGGAGAGCACCCCAGCATGGCACCCTGGGCCACACAGCCCGGTCCCGATGCCACCGACCCAAAGGCGGGTACCCAGCACCGGGGTCTGAGTCCTGGGAGAGCCACCAGCGAAGCAGCAGCCCACCCGCGTACAACCCCAACATGGTGAAAAACCCCAAATCTCTCAAATCAAAGGACATTTGAAGAAAGTTGAGCCCTGTCCCGCTCAGCACCGACGGCTGGCATTTGCTGCCGCTGAAGTCAAGCCTCGGGGACCCGACGCTCCCCCCCAGCCGTGGGAGACGATGGCCCTTTGCAGACGTGACTGGGTGTGCAGCAGCCTGTGGCATTTCCAGGTGGGGAGCCTGCTTTGGGAAAGGAATGAGGAATATGCAGCCGAGCCGTCCTCACGAGCCTGCATGCACGGACATGTCCGTCTGTCCTGCTCACCCTCTCCTCTTCCCTTCCTCCCCCGGTAATTTTTCAACCCAGTTCATCCAACTGTGGCACAGGGGCACGGGACTCAAAAGCGCATGGATTCCGTCACTTGCAGAGACGGAGCAGAGGACAGACACTTTCTCTGAGCACAAGAAAGGCTGCCAGGTAAGCACAACCCTTATTAGACACCAGAGAACCCACCCCGCCACCCCAAACCCACCAGAAAGCCAAGCTGCAATGCTCCTGCTGCCCTCGAGCCACGCAGCACCGTGCCACAGCGTCATGGTCAGCAGCTCAGCTGCACCTCCAGCCTCCCTCCACCCCAAAGAGGCTCCCACACCAAAACCCTCCTCTTTCTCCCCCAAAATCCCACGGCGCTGGTGAGAGAGCTGGGACGCGAACGCAGCCCCGGGAAGCACCCGCAGGGGATGGGCTGGTTCTCGAGGTGCCGACCCTCCATCCCCAGGGCAAGGGACGGGAGCAGGCAGGAGCTCTGTGCACACGGCGGGGGCAAAGCTCAGCACGGACCCGTGTTTTTGTCCAAATGTCTCTTTTCTTTCTGTTTTAGCCAGGAAACGTTCGCAGTCTCTTACTTAAAACCACTCAAGCCCCAAACCAAGCAACGGTGAGGCACGTCTCTGCCTGATCACGGGAAAACAACAGCTAAAGTACGGACCAACCCCAGTCCCAGTTTGAAAAAAAAAGCACGATATCCTGAACGTTAACAGAAATGGATTAGTTTGTAGCCTCCATGGCTTATACCCTTTTTTGTGGTCTTTTTAAAAAAAATACTGCCTCCCAAAGCTTCCAGCCCATCTGGCCGCAGCAGACCTGCCGGGGCTGAGGGCTGCCCCGTCCCTGCTGCGCCGGGGCATCGCTCCACCGACCCACGGCTCCAGCTGTCCACGGGCAGCCCCGACTTGCCAGTCCCCGCCGAACCATCCCCGGACAGGAATCCAGAGCCAAAGAAAGAGGGATCTGGGCAGCAGCAAGCGAGGTGGGGTTCAGCCCCACCGTTTCATCCCAGCACGCTCTGCTCAGAAGAGGACCTGCCCGCCGTTTGCATCCCAGCAGCCCATCCAGGGTAGCTGGGTGGCCCATTTGCCAGTGGCCACCACTTGCAGCTTCGCCCGGTCGAACTGCCAGTACTGGTCATCCCGAAAGAAGTAGACGAAGCCGTCGCGGTGGGTGAGGGCGCCCGCTGTGCCGGGGGGCAAGCCCTCCCAGTCCCGCAGGCTGCGGGGGTAGTAGGGCTCCAGGGCGAGGGTCTCCTCGCTCACCACGAAGTACTTGGGGCCCTTGAAGAGGACGAGGCGCCGGAGCTGCTGGAAGTAGAGCGCGGTGTCGGGGTGCCGCGGGAGGCCGCGGGCGCTGCATTTCTGGGGGAATCCTGCCTCCAAGGTGGACCCTGTGTAGCGCCAGCATCGGCCACCTGGGAAGAGCCGGGGAGAGGGGTCAGAGCCCACCCCAACGGGGTTCATCGCAGGACCAGCTCCTGAAGACGCGGTCCTGCTACCTCCCACTCAGCCACGGGGCCAGCCTTGCGACCCAGGATACACATCCGCAACACCCATCCCACTGGAGACCCAACTGGCCCCACTGCGAGGCTGCCTCATGGACCACGTGGCAGGGAAACTGAGGCACCACAGCTCAGGGGCTTGAAGGCATGGCAAAGGACTGCCGGGGACAGAGCAAGGCCACCACATCATCCATTAGCCCACGCTTGCAAACCTCCCTCCTGTTCCTGCATGGTGATCAGGATGGATGGACCCAGACCCCTCCAGGGCTGGGACAAGCAAGATCAGCACCGCAGCAGCAGGAATTGCAGCCGGGGCTGCAGAGCCCTGTCCCCGCAGAGCCCTGTCCCCACAGAGCCCTGTCCCCACAAAGCAGGCAGACAAAAGCCCCTTTCTGCTCGCAAACCACGGCCTGACCCAGCCCCGGGGAGGGAGGGAGCAAGAGGGGCTTTTGGTCCTCACCCAGCTGCAGCAACAAGGCTCCTTTCTGAAGAGCCGGCAACTGGTTTCCAGTAAAAGCTGGGGCTGAGCCTGGCAGCTGAGCTGCCTGGTTTGACCTCCCTCTGCCCGTCCGGCCGCGGCGTGCCACCGGATGGCTTGCAAACGGCATTTCGGCTCCCCACGGCAGCCCAGCCCCCGGCACGGTGCAGGGAACCACGCACACCGTGAACACGCTGCGCTCAGCGCAGCTCCCCAGCGACCACACGCCTTCAGGGAACATTTTCTCCCCGAGACCCCAAAGGGTTGGATGCACCCGGTTTTATTTTCACACGCAGGCGAGCGCTGCTCTCCTGAATGCGTTAAAGGGGAAACTGAGGCACGGAAGGGGTGATGTGGGCTGCTGGGGCGATACGCCCAAGGCCACACGGTTAATCCACGGTAGGTGCTGAGCCCAGGGCTCCTGTGGGTTTTAGCACACCTCCGCTCCAGCAACGCCCCAGTTCTGCACTGGGACAGGAGCAGCTGGAGGGGACGGGGGCCATGGGCAGGACGAGGTGCTCCAGCCCGACCCGGAGAGCCTGACCGCAGGCAGGAGCGGCAGCAGCCCCGAGGAGAGCTCTCCCACCCGTGTCTCACCTACCTTTGAAGAAGTAAAACTTGCCGCTGAGCTGGGACCAGGCGCAGGCGTCGATGCCGGCGGGGAGGCCGGGCCAGCGCGTCTGCAGCGGCTGCGGGTCGCTGGCGTTGCCGCTCGCCCGCACCTCCCAGTAGTGGCTGCCCTTGAAGATGTAGAGGTTGTGATCTGCGTCTGCAGGGCAGAGGGAGGAGTGAGGGCGTCCCGGGTGGGAAGCCTCATCCCACCTCCCAACCACCGCTCCCCCGTCCCCTCTCCTCCCCGCGCAGCTCTGCGGTGCTTCAGGGGTGCTCGGGATGCTCTGCGGTGCTGCAGGGGTGCTCCACCCTGGCAGTGTTCAAGGCCAGGTTGGATGGAGCTCTGAGCAACCTGGTTTAGTGGAGGATGTCCCTGCTCATGGCAGGGGGGTTGGAACCAGACGATCTTTAAGGTCCCTTCCAACCCTTACTATTCTATGATTCTATGATTATGGGCTAAAAGGTTTTGTGTAGGGAGGAAGAGGATGGGCCTGGGGACAGATGCTCACTCTCTTTGGGTCACTAGATAGCACAAGTCTAGCTCTTTCCTTTCTTGCTCAAAGGCATCTTACAGCAAGGACCCAAGAGCTACTGTGAGAAAATTGTCCTCCGCTCCCTGTAACAGTGCTTGGGATTTGGAAGGTCCCTTCTGCCTTTCCAGCCGCCCCCTCAGCTTTCCTAATTCAGTGCCTCCACGCCAGCCTGGGGAGGATAAAAGCTGACCGCAGCCCCCTCTCTAGGCTCGTCCCTCATGGCTGAGCTCCTGCAGTGAATAAGCTTTGCCACAGCCCAAGTTTTAGGACATTTCCCAGCCTCCCAACACACCGAGGCATCGCCGTGAGCTCAAGCTGCTCCACTCCGTGGCAACGACGCGCATCAGTGATGCCACCAACCCCGCAGCACATACGGGGCTGTGGACCAGCCAAACCCACCGTTCCCACCACTGGAGTTCATCAGAGCAGAAACTGGCCGCCGCCGTGGCAGGGCGAGGGGTGGGGGTATGTGTTTTGGGAGAGGGCTGCACTGGCCAACACCCACCAGCAGTTATGGCGTCGAAGAAGGAGTGGCAGTAATAGGCGCTGAGGCTCCTCCACTGCTGGTCCCCGCCATAAAGGTCCGCGCTCCAGTCCTGGAAGTGAGTGAAGACCTTTCCCGGGAGCTGGACGGCCAAGCCTTTGGAGGGCTTCCCTGGGATGGAGCAAGGGGTGGTGAGTCGTGGAGAAGGGGCTTTCCCCAAGGCACTGCACGAGCACAGGGCTGTGGAGCTGCCCCAGGGCTCCACACACTCCTTGTCCCACGATCTGGTTCCCGTTCCCCTTTATACGATGGCGGCAAAGATGTCTCAGTACCCCCAACAAACACGCACCACCTTTTCTCTGGTTGCAAACAAACAGTCAGCAAGTTCAACCTTCCCTGCCCTGGAGGACCCGGAGGACCCATCCCACATGCCCTACCCCATCTTCCTCCCCAAACGCAAAGGGATTGGGCCCTTCCCCATCACACCCCTTGCACATAGTTCTCTCCCCTTGCAGGGACCTGCTCCCATCCCTGCTCCTCACTCTCCATTCCAGGGAACAGCCCCGGAGGAACCAAGGGATGCTCGGGGAAGCCAAGCTCACCGTACAAGTTCTGGATGGCCAAGATGTCATCCCAGCTGAGGACAAAATCCTTGCTGAGCTTCTTGTAGTAGGGAGACATCAGGGCGCTCTTGACAGGGGAGTGCTCCAGCCCCAGCGTGTGCCCGACCTCGTGTGCCACCACAACGAAGAGGTTGCGTCCTTTGCCACTGTGCAGGGACCAGCGCTCGGCGCTGTCGAAGTGGGCTTCTCCGCGCCGGGGAAAGAAGGCGTGAGCCAGGGCACCTCCTGGGGACACGAGAGCCATCAGGGACTGTGGGGCAGGAGAGGACCTCAGCTGGAAGCTAAGGAGTGGGGAGGGGCACATGTAGCTCTGGTTTGCTTAAATAGGCATCAATGTTAGCTATTTAGGAGGTCTCCTGAGAAAGAACAGCGGCTTCCCACAGTGGGTCCAACCCAAACCAGTTCTGCCTTCTGCTCCTGAATACGAGGGGGTTTGTCTGCTCTGTGGTTCATGCGTCTGGTTTCTTGCTGGGCTTGGGCTGGGGACCGAAGCCACTCCAGTGACCCATGTGGGGCAAAGGCTCAAGAAGAGAGAAAACCTGGGCTCGTCTGATATTCAGAAGGTAAGGCTCATCTGGAAGGAATGAGCACAGGTTTGGAGGATGCGGTAAGGGTGGGGAGGGCTCCTCAAAGGCCACCAGTGATCCTAGAACAAGCACCTCAACTGCCTTCCTGGCAGACCCCAGTTGCAGACTTGGGAGTGAGGACCCCAGATCAGAAAGCAAACTGGTGCAAACTGGGAGGTGCCCTTGGTTAGAGGGACTGCCAGGGCAGAGCCTCGCCTCCATCACCTCCAGACCACCGCCGCCCCAGCCCTCCTCCCTGCTGGGGAAGAGCCCGTGTTGTAAAAGAGAAGCTTACGAGGGGGAAGCGACCAGCACCTGGTCCATCGAAGGCGTTGTTGAGTCCATCGTTGTGGTCCCCATGGAAGAAGGTCAGGCGGATGTCAGCCGGGCCATCCTGCGCCTCCCAAAACACCAGCGAGGACACGTTGCTCCAGAGCTCAAAGGCGGCTTTCACAGCCAGGCGCACCTCGTGCTGCGGCAGGTAGGAGGGCCAGTTCACCACCCGGTAGGTCAGGTGCCTCTTGTACCACCTCCCGCCTGCAAGAGGGCCAAGCTCAGCACGACAACGGGGACTTGGACATGTTCTTCCCCCCAGGGGCTGCTCAGGTGGAGGAAAGCTTCCTGGTGCTGGAGAATACCATGACTTCCCAAACCGAAGCTGAAACTCAACCCAGGTGTCCCACCAGCAGACCTGGCACCCTGCACCACCAGCACAACCCATGAAATCCCTCTGAAGGTGCCACCACCAGATCCCACTCAGACATTCCCAAGGCTGGAGCTGCAACCAAACCCTAAGAGAGGGGCCAAAACCTGTTAGAGCAGACAAGAACCTGAGGCACCCAGTCTGAATGCCCCCTCTCCTCGTCATGTTTCTCAGGCCCAAAGCCAGCATGGGTCCCTGACCTGTAGGTCTCCTGACTGATACCAGTTCCATGCCCAGAAGAGGCTGCTGCCAAAGGACTGGCTTTCAGGGAGGGGAAGCAAAACCACCTCCGAAAACAAGGGGCCCAAAGGCAAAAGGAGTGGGAAGGGCTCTCAGCAGCACCTTAAGGGCACAGGGGACTGCGGTGGTGGGGATGTGGGATTGCAGCCCGGTTAAGGGAGATTTGCCAAGAGCTGGGCACCAGCCAGAGGGAGAAAAGAGTCGATCCTCAAGGGGAGAACAGTTGGGTTTGAAAAACATCCCCAGGAAGGAATGACACCAAACACCATGATGCTGATCTCCACCACATGCCCAGAGACGTCCAGCGCCCCATCCAGCTGGCCGGCGAGCACAGGACGGGAGGGAAAGCGCCTGTTTTGACCAGGGGAGCCGCAGCAGAGCCCTGCGGTCAGTCCCTGCGGTCGGTCCCGGCGGTGCCTCTGCACCCTCTGCACCAAGCCTGGATGCTGCAGGGACACCGAAAACAGGGGCCCACTGGAGGGGTGCGGGCAGGGCTGGGGCTCCCCAGCACCCAAAGCTCCCTTGGGGAGAGTGGGCTCCTCCCTGTCTCCCCTGAACTCCCTCCCCGAGTCCCAGCCTTGTCTGGCTTTTCTAGGGGATCTCTTTTCTCCTCCCTGCTCCCCACAGGCGTAATTTGAACAGGGCAGATACCGAGCCAAGGCAAGGAAAAGGAGGCCAGCTCCCCACCAGTCAGGGCTGTATTTTCACCATTTTTAAGGACACCCTGACCATTTCTACCTGCAGAAGGTGTTGCCTGGAAGCCCAGCCTGGTATATCCCAGCCGGGACTAACCACTGCTCATCATTCACTGCGAAAGCATCATTTTACCATCACCAAGGATCCTACTGCCCACGGCTTCCTTAAAAGCTCTGTCCTTTCAGGAGAGACACAGCCCCGACACCAGTGGGGCAGATGGTGACAATGACAAGAGGACAAGCCCATGAGATCCTCCTAAGCTCCTCACCCTCCTCCCACCATGCAGGGGTACAAAGATTTGTGTTCCTGCAGCCACCACGCAGCATCACAGCCCCAGCCTCCTCCTCCAGCACCCTCGGCAGCTGCGGGGACCCCCGGGCCTCATGATTATGCCTGGCCGGGGGCATCTGGGAGTGGGAGAGAAGCCATGGGGCCGCAGGGGCCAGAGCCGGTGCCGAGGCGTGGGAGCGGCGACAGACCTCCAGCAGCTGCGCCCACACCAGATGTGCGGGGTAGCAGGGGGAACGGAGCCAGCAGCACGCCGGGGCTTGCTGCTGTGGGTCTGAGCCAAGCGGCTCGGCAAAGCCGGCAGGCATCCCATCCCAGCTCACCCTCCCCAGCCATGGGGACAAGCCCCACCAGCTCCGCTTCCTTCCCTCCGGCTTTTGAGCAGCCCACGGCAGGGGAGGCTCCAGGCCAGCTCGTCACCCTCCCGGGGGCAGAACCAGCCCCCCTTGCTCATCAGTGTGACAACAGCCCCCGACTCAAATGGGACACGGCTGCGCCTTCCAGTGCCCGGGACAAACCCTGCATGGCAGAGGCTCAACACCTGCCTGGTTGGCTGCAGCCCTAAGATCCAGCCCCGCCATCCCTCCATACCCTCCCAGGGGCAGAGCATCTCCCCATCAGAGGAGGACGGATGGCACCAGCGGGCAGGGCTGGGTGAGGCAAATGGCTCTCGGCAAGAGGAGGGCTGGGTGCCTCATGCAGCCACTGAGCCCGGGACAATTGAAAGCAGGGCTTTCCCCAAGGAGAAATCCAGCACACTGCTGCTGCCCGATGTGTGTCTGGCCGAGGACCTGCTGGTAAAGCTCCACTGCCTGGGAAAGCCTAGCAAGACAGCTAGAAGAAAGTCCTCTTCCCAGCACCCTCCGCTGCAGACCCCAGTTTCCAAACCCGGTCCCTTTCCAGAGGCAAACAAGACCTGTCCCCAGACCTTCCCAGAGAGCAGAAAGCCTTGGGTAGAAGGGAGGTTTTGTTTAGAGGTGCAGAGAGGGGTGGATGCACCAGACCCTATCCCATGCAGGGAGTTGATCTCCGCTGCTGGGCTGGGACAGCCCCGGAGCAGCAGGAGGGACGGACACCCTCCCCAGCCCCGCGCCGGCCAGCGGTGCCGGGCTGACCCAGCCGGGAGCCAAACCTCAGCCGGGGCTGGCTTTTGCCCACACGCCGGGGCGCGAGCATGGCCCGGAGCTGGTGGGTGATGGACGTGGCTGCTGCCCGGCACAGCTCCTGCTGGGAGAGGGCTGGATGACAAAGCACTTTGCTGGCTCAGCTGCAGCGGCTTCCTGCTTCAAGTAGGATAAACAGCCAACTTAGCACAAAGCCTCCGGCCTTCCCGGCCGGTGCCGCCAGCCGTGTGGGCACCTCGTCCCTCCCCGCCAGCCTGCGGGCACCGACACGGCGTTGCTCCCGTCCCCGCTGCCTCCCGGCTCGCTGCCACGGGGATCTGCCGGCACCGGAGCAACAACCGGTGCCACACAGAGCCCTTCCCGGCCGGGCTCAGGGCCGCTGAGCGTCTCTTGCCACCCACCGATGGACCACAATCCCCAAAAAGGAGCCCCATGAGCCACGGGGCAGAGGCTGTGTTTGCCCATCTCCTGCTGCACGCCCTCCCAAGCTCTGCCCCACCGCCCTCCTGCCCGGGGCACGGCAGACCCTCTGCTCGGGATGGTACCTGCAAGGGCCATGCTGCGTGTCAGGGCTTTGGAAGGAAAGCCAGAGGCAAGAGGAGGACGATGGGGCTGTCTCCTGGGGCCGTCCATCACCACCCTGCCAGATCCAGAGACAGCCTGACACGGCACAGAGCCCTGTCTTAATCTCGCCTTCATTTTTCCCATGTCCTAAGCGCAGCTGGCCCCAGCCCTCTCGCTCTCTAGGAATCCAGTTACTCACCCACGAGCCCAGGAGGCAGCTCACGAAAGACAAGAGGCCCAATCCTGGACACACAGGAGCAAGAGAGGTTGCTTGGAGCAGAGTAAAACCCGTTAATGTGGGCGAAACAACTGCCCGTGGCCAGGCAGCCCAGCACCAGCAGGTTCTGTGGTTCCTGCTGGGTGACTAACACACATTAGCAGCCTCAAAGCTCAGCAGAGCCTGGAGATAACTTCCCTGTGTGCTGGCCCCTGCCCTCCGGATCATGCCACCACGGCTGTGCCTGGGGCCACAGTGACCTGACAGCTCCTTGGGAGATGTCCCAGCTCCCTCGACAGCAGTAAAGCCACCCCAGAGAGGTGAATTTTCCCGTGAGGGGGAGTTGCATCTCTCTAATCATTGCTGACATCAAGCCAAACAGAACAACTAAAAATAAAGAGGTTAAAAATGAAGTGGTGCAAAGCCCAGGCGGGCCCTGGGATGGACGCTGTGCCGGTGGGGCTGCACCTCCCGGCGACGGCAGCATCTCCAGGAGCCCGGATGGAAGAGTTGGGACTCCCAGCACCCCAGAAACCCAAACCCCACGAGGACGCCCGGCGCGGACGCTCACCGTGCTGCGCGGTGCGCCTGCGGCGCGGGGCGGCAGACGCCCGGGGTGCCCAGGCAGCGCGGCTCTGCCCGTCGCCCGTGCCGCACCGCGGCAGAGCCATCTGACGGAGCGTGGGGCGGTCCAGGACCCCGCTGAGCGGGAGGTGGCTCAGCCGCTGGAAGGCCCTGCAAAAGGAAGGGAGATGTCAGCACCCACACCCGGAACCTTTCGGCTGTGTTTGTGCCGGGTGTTTGACCTGAGCCAGGGCTCTCACCCAGCGAGCTTCGTGTCCCACCGCTGGGAACGCAGCCGGGTGACGAAGCAAGGATTTGCCCCTGCATCCACATCTGGCCAGCAAGCCATCTCCCAGCAGGGAAAAAGTAGACAGGAGAGCCTAAAAGACACCTTTTCCAGTTTTTAACCCCAGTTGTATAACTTTGCACTTGACTTTGCACAGGGTCAGGCCAGGGGTGCTCCCAGAGCCAACGTGATCTCGATAGAAGTCCGAGATGGGGCTGTCAGCTCAGCCCCCTGACATCTCCCAGCCATCCCCAACCTCAGCCTCGCCGCAGATATTATTGTAAGGGGAGCACCGGGCCATAAAAGGCAAATAAAGCAGCGCAGCGAGGCGTCGGGCTGCCAGCAGCCGGCATCCAGCTGCGGGAGCTGGGCACAGACCGGCGTTCCCAGAAAGGACCAGTTGTGCTTTATCATCGGACCGTGAGAGAGACCCTGGCTGCAAAAAGAACCCCCCAGGCACCGGCAGCCCCCACACAGCCGGAGTTGCTGCGTTTCTGCTGCAGTATTAAATAAAAGGCTCGTACCTCACTGCCTCCATGAACTCGGTGGGGCTGTGCGTGCCGGGCGCCGGCTCGCCGAAGTAGCCGTATTTCTCCAGGAACAGCTGCAAGAAGAGACATGGGAGAGGCGCAGCTCAGAGCACGGCCAGGCGTTTGCACGTGTTGGCTTGGGAGGAGGGGGGGAAGAAGGAGATGCGATGGGGAACAGTGCAGCAAACCTGGGGCCGTGCAGAAATGCCCAGTTATTTTTTTTCCTGACACGTCTGCACCCCGAGCAGCCGCACCTCCTGCGAGCGCCAAGCTGCTTTGGTCTATGTGTTTGCATTACTGGACTTGGGAAAACCTTGACTGAGCCCATCATTTTTTATGGCTCTTGGGTTTTTGGCCACAACACGGTAGAGGCGTAGGAGGAAACACTGCTATCAACAGATCAAAAAAATCCTGCTGCCATGTCATCCGCAGCCAGAGGCTGCCAAACCCACTCTAATCACCTCGGATGGATCAAGGCAATGATTAAAATAAAGGCTGCAGTGCTGCGGACACGAGTAGGGTGGGGTGAGATGGGGTCAGGCTGCAGGCTCCCCCCATCCCTGTGCAGGATGTGCTGCTGCAAAGCGGAGACGCTCCGGGGGCAATCTGCTCTGCCAAACCATTCTTCTTCTTATCGGCCATTTACACGGACCAAGACTGTCACTCTGAACTTGCTCCAACACATAAACTGCACGTTAAAGAAAATAAACGGCTGCCCTCTGCCCAGCCTGCACTCCCAGCTTTTGGAGAAGTTAATAGCCACGGTCGCAGGAATGCTCCACGCCCGCCTTCCCCGCCGCCGGGGATGTCTGCAGGAGACAAACAAGCCGCCCAGCATCCTGTTAGCGCGACAGAACCAGAGTTAAAGTCATGAGGAACAAACAGTGAAAGTGGCTGCTTCATTTCCAGCATCCCCAAGGAGCGGAGAGCCAAGCACCAGGAACACCACAGACTGCCCCGGGACAGGACGGCTGCTGGCTTGGGACAGAGCCTTGTGCTTCTACAGCCTCTTCCCTCCCCGTCCATCTCAGGGCAGGGAGCAGACGGGGCTTGGTGTCAGCCTGCGCTCGACGCTACGCCCGGCCGTCCACCTCCGGTTGAGCTCCCCGTGGAGGCGGCAGCATCCCGCCTGGGCATGGGCAACACCGAGCCGGCCGCGCTTTGCCAGTTGCCTGGTGGGGATCGGGAATGATTCCTGGATACGGCAGCTCCAGGGTGCGCCAGGGCCTCTCCCACTCCTCCTCCTGCCCAAACTCTCCACTTGCTGCTAACAGTCATCTCCACGTCATCCCCAGACACATCATGCTCCGCGTCTGCCACCTCTCCCTGGGCAGGGCAGGCAGTTTCTCTGCCTGCTGCTCACCCTTTGCAAGCCCTCCCTCCCCCTTTCCACGATCTCATCTCCTCCAGCCGCGGAGTCTGACCTCGTCCTTTACACCCCTTCTACCTGGAGGATCCTCTTCCAGCTGCAGCACAGCAAGGACCGGCATGGCTTCCCGCCGGCACATGCTCTTCACTCAGACCCAGACAAAAAATCTGGCCCCATTTCCCACTGAACAACCATTCACCAGCTGCCTACCTCGACCAGCAGTCGCAGCATCTTGGTGCAGCATCAGGCTGCGGCCGTAAAAGCCCGAGCGTGGCCGCAGTCACCCAAGCACAGCGCACCAGGCCCCGGTGAGTCGGGGTAAATCCGGCACCAGCAAGCATCGTGCCAGCAGGCGAGGGCATCGGCTTGTCTGCCCGGCAAAGCCACAACGCCTCTGCCCGGGGATGGACCCTACAGCCTGGACGTGCCGTCTCCCCAGCCACACGGGGATAACTCCCTGCTTTACATGGGTACCAGGAGGCAGAACGCAGCAGCGACCGGGGATGCTCACGCAGGGGAGGAGGATATGGGGACGGGGGAGCCTCCCGGGGACGGGGCGGCAGCGAGGTTTGGGGGCCCTGAGAGAGGAGTCTGGAGAGGAGAAGGGATCTGGCCCTCTTTCTCTGCGGTCATGTTTTTGTAATCTTCTCCTCCAGAATTAGAAAATCACCAGCTACATATACGGACGCGGGGTGATAATCCCCAGCGCTTACATCACTGCAGACAAATGTGAGCTACAAAGCACCCGGACAGAAAGTCCCGGGTCTCAAATCACAGCACAGTCTAAACCTTCTCTACCACATTTTTGCTTTCACTCAGCATCTAAATCGTAACAACTTGAAGCTGTTTCCTCTCCTGTAACCTAACACAATCCCATTCTTAAAGCATGCAAATGTTTTTTTCCCCACCATGATCTCATGAAGGCTTGAAATCCCATCTGGGCAAGTCAGGGTCCATGGCAAAACAGCAACCGCTATCACAGCAGCTGCTCTTGAGCAGCACTAAAATGCACGCAGGCCACTGGCTTTATTATTCCTGTTCAGATTTCCTTGCGCTTTGCAAGTCCAACCAAAGCAGCAGTTTCCCAGTAGTTTCTGGTCTGTGTCATGTTGAGGTTCTCGCTCAAAGGCACCAGTTCTCAGGCTGCAAAACCACCAGGAGAAATGTTATTACATCTTCTAGATGCGGTTATTGTGAGCTCCAGGTGATGCTAGTCCTGGAAACACAGAGCTACAGGACAGGGATGTGTTGTTCCTCCAGTGTGCAAGGTATCAATCAGACAGCAGAGCCTGTGAAGTCCCCTGGACCAGAGACTTTTCAGGTGACAGGGGAACCCAAGAGCCCCATGCCATGGTGTCCTGTGCCCAAATTAGCACCGAAGACCCCCCCAGAAGTGCCTGTGCCCTGCACAACCCCCCAGAGACCAGCCAGGCTCTGGTAGGGCTGGGTGGAAGCTGGCACCAGCCCTTGGAATCTCTGCAGAGGCTGCAATGCAAAGCCTGGCCGTGCTGAGAAAACCCGCTCCCTCCCGCCCCAGACGGGGAAATGCTCTTTTCCATACAATGGGAAAAGAAAAACAGCAGGAAACCAAGAGCTAAGCATTAATATGAAATATGCCCTGCTGCCCCTCCGCAGGAGGGAAGGAGAAGAGGAAAGGTCTGGCTGCCCAGGAGCCAGCATCGGGGCAGAAAAGCCTTCAGGGCTGCAGCAGGGACAGCGGGAGGATGGCTTGGGGGAGATGGAAGGGCCCTTCCCACCTCAGATCTCTGATGAGGAGCTGATCACAACCCTGGAAATCATCTCTGCTGAGAGCTAAAGCCAAGGAAACACCTTGCCCTCGACCGCAGGCATCTCAGGTGGAGGACAGCCAACAGTAAATACAATTAGACCTCCCTCCCTGGAAACGGGGATAACCAGAGCGCAGACAGCAGGCTCCGGTCCTGCCCGCCCCCCCCTCCCGACACTCAGCTTCTGGCACCTTTCCACCAGTTGAGACCCAGCGAAGCCTCACGTTGGGCTCCTGTTGACTGTGGTCCCTTCTGCTCTGCCCCGACACAAACCCCGTCTCCCTCCTCCATCCTCCGGCAGCCGAGGGAAGTGATCCCGTCCTGCCGAAGGGCAGGCAGGCGTTCTGTGCCGTGGGCGCAGAGGATGCCAGCTGTGAGCTGCACCTCCATGGCCGTTTTGGTTTTAAGCAGGAGACGACAGCAACGTGGCGAGGCAGCCCAGATGGGTCCTCAGCCCAGCAGTCCCAGGCTCCATCACCACCGGGACGGGCACAGGGGAAGCCTCAGCTCCTGCTTTTCAGCCTCGGTTTCCCCCCGCAGCACAGACACAAGCAGCGCTGACCCCTGAGCACGCTCTGGCACGGTTGCAGAGAAGATGTCGAGGCATTTAAAACCATTCACGTCTTTCCGCTCTCCCAAGCCGCACCGCAGCCTGCAGTCGCCAGCCCTTAGGCAGAGCCCTTGTGGCTCTTATGTTTAAGTGCGTGTACAAGTATCTATGTAAATATTGTATATATAGACACACAAGGAGGGAGGTTAGCAAGTGCAGAGCTTGGTTGTCCTCCCGCTGAAAAGACAGCGAAACATCAGCTAATTCTGTATGCTAATGACGGAGGCTGATTAAACCCCAAGCCCCGTCCGGTTGCTGTGATGCTCCCCCGCTGTGCCTAATCCAGTCCTCCCACCTACCCCTCCTGAAAATCTCCTTTAGCAGCAAACTGGCTACTTGTCACTGAAGATGTGGAGCTGGGGAAACACCGTGCTCAGCATCTTTCAAGCTCCTTTAGTTTTCGCACTCGATCTTCGGGAGCTGAGCAGCAGGGGCAGCAGGCCAGGACCGCAGCAGGTCTAACCAAAATCCCTCCTGGTTTCAGTAACCCAGATCTTCGGGACGCTGAACCGGAGCTAGCTCCCTGCCTCCCCGTCTGCCTGGACGGGAGGGATGCTGCGGGACAGGGACAATAAATACCACATCACTTGGAAGGAAACAAACACCATGAAGTGCGCTGGGCTTGGTGGTGTCTGCCCGCGGGGCTGGCAGATCGCTCTGCGTGTGTGTTAAACACAGGAGCATCTCGTCAGCCATCACTACATGCACCCCTGCCTTTAAAACCAGCTCGCAGCTCTGCCCCGGCACCCCACGCCCCGGGCAGCGATGGGCTGCAGCACCCAGCCGTGGCTCCGGCAGCGCCCGAGCTACCCCAACGCCACCCAAAGCACTCGGGGGAAAACAGGGGAGAACATCGCACTTGGCCAAGCCTTCTTCTGCAAATACCAGAGCAGCCAACAAACCAGTCTGGTCATGCAGACTGGTTGTGCTTTCACGTCTAAGGAGAGGAAGGAAACAAGACGCTCGGTCTTCGCCCTCTGTCGGGATGGGACGGGCGACGGGTGGGCGTTCTTTGCCGTAACAAGTGGGGATTGTTTGGGGGGAGAGCCGGGAATAAAGCGGGGCTGCGGTGACTCAGGGGGCTGTTAACCACACCGGGAACTGCCTCGGGACCGCGTGCCACATCCCCGCTGTCGGCAGCGACTCCGAGCCACCATCTCCTGGGTTTTGCACGCTCTCCCCGGCCACGCAGAGCCCGGCAGTGCCTCGCAGGGGTGATGGCACCCGAGTGATTCCTCCTCCTCTCCGCCTCTCCTTGCACTGCCCTGCTGAGGCTTAACAGTGGGAATTTTTCCCAGGAAGAAGATTTTCTTCCCCTTACTTCAATCAGAGGGAAAACGTGGGGGTGCCCCTTTCTGTGGGAGCAGGCAGGGGTCCCAGCTGACCCCCAGGCCCCACCACGCGCTGGGTGGTACCCAGAGACCCTCGCTCCGGCCAGGCTGCGCCCAGCATCCCGCATCCCAGCTGGCTGCCCGCTCCGTCAGGGAGCTCAGCCGGACACCGGAGCGTTTCTCAGCAAAAATAGAGCTCAGAGCCCTTGGGCTACCGAGGGGGAAATGTCAGAGGCCAAAGGCCACTGCAAGAGAGCGAGAGGAAGGGCAGGATGGAAAAAAAAATGTAAAAAAAAAAAAAAAGTGAAATGAGAATGTTTCAGTTCTCAGTCCCTAAGTCTCATTCTCCATTTCCATTCTCTGCTTTTCTCAGACTTCTAACCAATCTTTTCTTCCCACCACAACAGACCTGCAGCTTCTCAGGCAAATCACTGCAGGGACTTTATTGTCCTTTGTCCTTGGCATCACCAGCACTTGGCCACGCTCTTCGCTCCCAACACGGGGCGAGGTCTCACGTGCCGTGTGTTTTACCCACTTCCCCCAGGACCAGGGAGGCTCGGGCATCACTACACACCCAGCCGCTGTCCTGAGCGCAGCCCAGCCAGAAACCAGCCCTGCCAAACTACGTGCTCGCCAGCATCGGACCTGCTCCTATCTGGAGACTGCAGATAATAACATGATTTAACATACAAATGTTTCAAATTAAATTTCCAAACTTTCCTTCTTTCTTTATGGATACAAAGGCAGTGAAAACAAGGGCACAAGCCAGAAAAACAACACAACTAGACATTTTCTCAGACTTTTGCATCTAAGTTTACACAACCCATTGTTGCTAACTTTGGTTATTTTAACAGCAATAAAAAAAGCTTTAGAAGCAAAGCCTGGCAGTGGTCTGAAAGCCACAAGTAACTAGAACTATTTGATGTTATGTGAGAATTTCAGCTTCCTCTTAAAAGCAACACTAACTGCACCCAGTTTATTTAGACAAGCTTCCTCACTCCGGTCTCTCCACATTTTCACTGTATGTATCGTCCCAAAGTCCCTGGCCAGTGCAGCACATCGCACTGGGGAAACTGAGGCAAAGAGATGGGAAAGCACCCGTCGCCTGGGAGCTGCCACGATCCTGGGACCTGCTCTGAGGCTTCGGGGGAGAAGTTCTCAGGAGTCACCGGTGAGGAATCAAAAGGCAGACCGCACCTTGTCAAGCTCTCACCCCTGGTGTGCTAGTTTTCTTTTTAAAGTGAATTTTAAATTATTCATTTTCTCAGTATTAAGATTTTTGCAGATTTATTTTTCTCCAGGTGGCGTGAGGGGCCAGGCTGAGGTTTGTACACACTGGGACAAGCACAGGTATAAATCACCTCTTTGAAACCGCATTTCCCAGCATAAGAATCCTGCACATTAAAACAAGCCTCTTTTCACCTTAGAGCACGTGAAAAATCCCAATTAATCCACCAGGACTTGTCGGGGTTTTAAAATCAAGCATCTGTGCAAACGTACACCAGATCGATGTCTAAACAAGAAAAATATCCCCAGCCTTTGATCACCAGCCAAATCTCATACCTCTCCCACCCAAAACAAGCAGGAGCGGACGGCGGTGTGGTGTGACCATGACACAGGGACAAACAGCAGAAACCCAAACAGAGGCGGTGGGGACAGCCCTGGCGAGGGGCAGGGCAGCGGAAAGGCTGGCTTTTGTCCCCTCCCGATGCGCTGGCGGACGGGAAGCTCTCCTAGGACAAGACTGAGATCGCTGCCGGAGCTATACGGACGGCTGGGTTTGCAGACGTACCTCACCTGTAGGGATGCACCTCCACGTGCAGCATGTGTGGGCACACGCCTCCGACACACATGGGCGCACACCCCCAGCACTCCAAGCACTATCCTGCAGCAGGGGCCCATCTTCAGGGGGCATGGCCACACGCCTGCGCCATGTGTGACACACCTCTGGCACGGACACATGGCCAGCACACATGGGCACAAAGCTGTGGCTGGCACGCACACGCTTGCGGCACGTGGGGCTCGCCCTCACCACCCATGGGCACACGCCTGTGCCACGCACACATCTCAGGCATCCATGGCACATGGCTGTAGCGTGGATGCACACGCATCGGGCACTGATGGGCATGTACCTACGGTGTCAACATACCTCGGGCACGTGTGCACGCTTCTATGGCACACATGCACCTATGGCACGGGCACGCTTATGGCATGCACACACCTATGGCACGCATAAAGCTATGGCATGGGCACACCTATAGCATGCTCACACCCCAACATGTACACACCTGTAGCATGGGCACAGCTATGGCATGCACACACCCATGGCATAGGCACACCCATGGTATGCACACACCTATAGCACACACAGAGAATCACAGAATGGTCGGGGTTGGAAGTGACCTCTGTGGGTCACCCAGCCCAACCCCCTGCCCAAGCAGGGTCACCCAGAGCAGGCTGCACAGCACCGTGTCCAGGCGGGTCTGGAATATCTCCAGAGAGGGAGAATCCACAGCCTCCCTGGGCAGCCTGGGCCAGGGCTCCGTCACCCTCAGAGGGAAGAAGTTCTTCCTCATGTTCAGCTGGAACTTCCTCTGCTTCAGTTTGTGCCCGTGGCCCCTTGTCCTGTCGCTGGGCACCACTGAACAGAGTCTGGCCCCGTCCTCCTGACACCCACCCTTCAGATATTTATCAGTATTTATTAGGTCCCCTCTCAGCCTTCTCTCCTCCAGGCTAAACAAGCCCAGCTCCCTCAGCCTCTCCTCGTAGGAGAGATGCTCCAGTCCCCTCACCATCCTCATAGCCCTCTGCTGGACTCTCTCCAGTAGCTCCTCACCTCTCTTGAATTGGGGAGCCCAGAACTGGACACAGCACTGCAGATGGGGCCTCACCAGGGCAGAGCAGAGGGGAAGCAGAACCTCCCTCGCCCTGCTGGCCACACTCTTAATGCATCCCAGGAACCCATTGCCCTTGGCAGCCAGGGCACACTGCTGGCTCATGGTCACCCTGTCGTCCCCCAGCACTCCCAGTCCCTCTCCACAGAGCTGCTCTCCAGCAGGTCCACCCCAAGCCTGTACTGGTGCCTGGGGTTGTTCCTCCCCAGGTGCAGGACCCTGCCCTTGCCCTTGCCGAACTCCATCAGGTTCCCCTGCGCCCAGCTCTCCAGCCTGTCCCGGTCTCGCTGGATGGCACCTACAGCACGTGCACACCTACAGCACGCCCAGGGCCCGCAGCCCCAGGGCAGGGCACACCGGTAGCACAGACACCCCCCCGCCCCGTGTCCCCCCCCCCCCGGTCCTACCTCCGCGTCCCGCCGGGGCCGAGCGGGCTGCGCCGCCGCCAGCAGCCCCAGGGCCACGGCCAGGGCCGCCCGCAGCCCCCCGCCCGCCCGCGCTCCCATCGCGGCTCCGCTCCGCAGCCCCGGCTCCGCTCGGCGCTCCCCGGCCCGGCCCCGGGGGCGGCCCCGGCCCGCCCCAACCGCAGCCGAGGGCCGGGCCCCGCGGCGCAGCGCTGCGCAGGGCTCCCGGCGCCTCCCCCCTCGCTCCCTCTGCCCCTGTGCCCCCCGCTCCCAGCAGCGCGATGTCCCCTCCCGCACCAGCCCCCCCCGGGCTGCGGAGCACAAGCAGGGCCGGGCTCAGGGCAAGGGGACAGCCCCCCCCCGTGACTTGCTGTCCACCGTGGCCCCGTCTCCATCTCCCGCGCCCTGGAGAAAGGCAGGGGGAGCTGCCCTGGGGTCCCACCCTGCACCCCGCTCGCTCCGGGGGAGCCCCAAGGATGGATCCGTCGCGGTCTTCCCCCGCGCAGTGTCTCCGCTTCTCCCCGGCGCGCCGGGCATCGCTTGCTTACCCCATCCATGGCAGAGCCGTGTCGGGATGTGTCCCGCTGTCACTCACCCCATCCATGGCAGAGACGTGTCAGGATGCGTCCCGCTGCGGGTGCCGTCCCTCCGGGCTGGACGGAGAGCAGAGCGCAGGCAGGTCAGGGTGCTGGGACAAACCCCTGCTAGATGTGGTGGCCGGGCTTGGGCTCTGCCCAGTTTGAAGCTCGGAGGAAGCATGTCCAGCTTTTCCCAAACCCGCACTCACCGTCAGCCCGGAGCACGCGGGCACAGCGTGGACGAGGGCTGGGGTGCAGGGGGTCCCTCCCCGGCAGCGGCCAGCCCTAGCCGTGAGCACAGCAACGCAGGGGGCCGGGCAAGCACCGCTACCCGTCTGCAGGGCCCTGGCAAAAGCCACCCCACAACTCAGAGCAGCGCTCTCTCAAGCCTTATAAAACACCTCCCCACACACACTCAGGGCTGTTGGTTTGCACTCTTTAGGCTTAATTTTCCCTCCTCGCCCGCAGACAGCGAGGGGCTGCTCCCCACCTGAGGCAACACGACGCACACGCGTCTGCAGTGCAGCTCTCCGGCAGCTCGGACACAGCTGACGATCGTGTGGTTTCCAGTGACAAGTTAACAGCTCTGTTTACTCCCTGCAGTATTTTGTTTGACTATTTTGTTTTAATTTGACTAAAGCAAAAGGATGTTTTGCTTCTGCTTTGGTTCGGGGGGGGAAAAAATAGGATGTGACTTATATCTGCTTTTGTTTTCATGCCAGCTTGAACCACACAACTATTTTAAAGCTCACAGGCCTCTTCCTCCTCTTTTTAATCATGCCAGAATCTGAAGTTAGAGGAGCATCTGCTGAGTGCAGCTTGAAGCGATCTGCAAGGATCCCGTAACGCGCTGCTTTTCAGCTGGACAGCATGCAGGGAAGGCAAGCGGGATTCGAAGGAGAAAGGGATCTGCACAGCGTGGCAAAGTAAGGAAGTCACCGAGCCAGAGGGAGACAAACAGAGATAGGAGACACGCAGGCTGTGGCTGGGCCAGCGAGCGCTGACCGACGGGCTGCGGGGCGAGCGGCTGGCACGCCGTGAGGGGCTGCTGCGAGGGGAACGCTGGGCCGTGCTGCCCAGATCCAAGGGCCAGCCGCTCCTCGTGCAGGTCAGCCCAGCGCTTCCTTGCAAAACAAGAGCAGCTCTGTCTGCAAACGCATCCGTGTTTGGTTCGTATCTAGGAAGCAACTGATCCATCTGCTCTTCCACTTAAGAACGCGGACGATGAGAAAGTGGCTGGCCCGGCTCCAGCGGGAGCAGGAAGCTCGCTCCTCTGCTCCCCGTAACGCCGGGAAGCGGCTGGGAGGGCACCTGCAGCGCTGGAGCAGCCGGCTTCCCGACCCGGCGTTCCCCGGGGCTGCCGCTGAGTCCTGAGGGCTTCTGGCATTCAGGCGGACAAGAATTCAGTCCAGCCTTGGAGATGCCAAACCATAGTTCTCAGCAGGCTTTTGGCTCGGAGTGTAAAGATGTTTGTCCAGCTGCTGTAATCAGAACGGTATCAGGAACAGAAGAGCTATCTTGTGGAAAGGTGAGCCGATTTCCAACTCTTTCAGCATTAGGTAAAAGCCCAGAAGTGGGGCACAAGGAAGAGTTTGAATCCTTTTAACTTCTACCCCAAAACTTACACCTGAGAAGTTAAGCCTGTGGCAAACAGCTGACAAAGCTTTACTAAAAAACAATTCTCAGAAGAGCATGATAAACAGATCCATACAAGCTCTGGTTGCCTAAACATTCCCAATTTCTTGTGTTTCTAGACAAAATCCCATCCATCTCGAATTTAACGCTAAAGGTCTCAATGCCATCAGCTAGCTGGAGTTCAAAACCCTTTCCCCAGATGCCTCCTCAGCTTGAACCTGGAGACCCAGACGGTTCCCAGTTGAATAACATTAACCTATTAATCCGAAAACATCACTGAAAACTAAACGCTGCTACCACAGACGGGAAGTCTGGGAGCAGGGAGGTTGGCTTGTCGGTACGGGCACAGCGCAAAGCCGTCGAGCGCTGCAGAGCCAGCAGCGGAGCCACCACTGAACCACCGCCCGCTTCCGGCAGAGGTGAGCTCCGAGGGAGCCTATAAACCATGCTACGAAACGGCACTTCAGCAACATGAGATTTCTCAGAGGAGCTTTGAATGTTTACCACAACAAATGAGCAAACAGCAACACCACTGCTCCTTGGTGGTGGTTCCTACCCAGGATGGACGCGATGCGCCCCGGCTGCCGGGTAAAGATCTTCACCGCTTTGCACTAAGCACGCGTTCAAGGCGTTCCACCCCATCCACTCGAGACACCGCCGCCTGAGAACAGCCATTCCTCAGATGTTTGCTGCTGAACAACAGCCGCAGCAGCGGGGGAGCAGCAGGGTGGCTCGCTGGGTGCCATGTCAGGCGATGCTGAAAACACGGACCCCGGGGCCGAGAAGTGGCCAGACCGGGGATCAGTTCAGCTCAGATCAGATGAGCACGGGCACGGTTCCGCCTTCTGCCCTCCGGTACAGGCAGCAACCCTAGCCTGCAAGAGTCAAGCTCTTCACAAAGACACAAGCAGCTTACATTCCCCTGGCTTTAGCTGTCACAAGGGTAAAGCTTTCCTGCTCAGACACTGTTCTTTTGGGTACTTCACCTGTGTTAAGTTCTGACACGGCAACGGACTTGGACTTCCCCGTGTCCTTAATGTGTTAGGTAAGTCTGCGTAGCCTGGTGTCCTGCTTTCAACAGAGCCAGGAACCGATACTTATCAGAAAGCTGTTCAGGAAAAAAAGAAAATGCAAAATCCGTACATACTTTCCTTGGCTCTGCCTTTTGCATGCAGAGTTCCTGGGAAGCTGGTGAGGTCAAGAGCGGCTGCACCCAGCTCAGGAGCCCTCCTACAAACACATCAGCACAAGTTGTGCTGCATTTGCTGGAGCGGCTTGACTGAATCTCGCCAGTTCTTTGCTCAGAAGACTGCTAAAACCATGCATGTTTCTTTCCAGGATCAGAGCGTCACCCACGTTCAGCAGACGTCATCACCTTCATGTGAAAAGTGGGCTTTTAGGCCCTTCTGTAGCTTTGGGCAGATTCTGACAGCTGTGTTTTATTACAACGGCTTTACAAGAAATTTCTGCAGCAGCGTTAGCAACATCATCTACTGGGGACATCGTCACACGAGCTCTTTGTTACCCTGGAAATGGGAATTATCATTTCTAGATTAGGCAAAGCAGCACTGCCTGAATCTTGGCCTCAAAACCCCAGACTCAAGCTATTGGCTTCAGGCACAGCTTCCATATCTCTCTCTCTAGCACTGTGGTATTTGAGCAACTTCTTAAGCTGCATTACTTCTTAGGGTGAGGTGGGTTTGGCTGTATGGAGCCAGCAGGGAGATTATTTGGCTGTCTTTTAAATTGTTTAGCTACTTTTGTTGCATTTCAGCCCTGTAATGATCACATGCCTCTTCTGCACTGGCATCCCTCCGTTACGCTTCTCTCCAGAAAGTCATTGTTGAGCTTGGCAAGTGCTAGATGTGTTTTTATAAATAAACCACCAGCATTCCATGCAGGACCAATTTCCAAAACTAAAACCTCACCCCTCAGAAAACGTATGGGAGGATAGATCATAAAGAGATGAAGGAAGCAGAGCAGAGCTGTTCCCAGCTCAGACAATCCGAACCGCTCCTTCTGCTGGGGCAGCCTCTCTTGGTTTACCACCTCCTGACAGAGCTGCAGTCCTGTCTCTCCATAGCTTGTGATTTTATTACGTGAAGTCCTACCAAACTCTCACAGAGCACCTACTGCAGACAAATTCAAAGTAGGATTCCCGAGATGTGCCTTTTTATGAGTAGGCTGTTGGTCTGTTAAAAGATTACTTGTCAACAGACACCTTCCTCACCTGTAAAAAAAAAAGCAGCAATTACAGTAAAACCCCAAGGCTGCTTCTGAAGAGTGCCGACCACCAGTAAAGCATTTTATACGCATAGTCTTACAAATAAATCCAAGGCAGGGATATTCCCAGTGCGACTGTAAGGCCCTGTATTTAAAAGCGCAGCCTGCTTAACCAGAGCACAAGCAGTCAACAGCAAACGTTACCAAGTCTGGAAGAGCTAAAATTCATTCAACTCTTCATACATTAGATACTGATTTTTTTCTTCTTTGGTGCTTTTTACTTTTCTTTTAACCTCATTAAAGCTTGCCTTTCTGAACTTTAGGCAGTTGCCGAGAAAAACTGCAGCGCTAAAGGACTTTGCAGAAACAGTTGGAGGGCAATGACACAGTTAAACCATCCTCTGAGTTCGCATCTTTCACAAAACACTTCCCAGGCCTTTCTAAACTAATTTAACTCTCTCTACACCAAAAGCAACTAGAACATGCGCCTTCAAACTAGTATCGCCCTTTCCCCAACTTGTCAGTTTTCTCTAAGACAAAACAGCTGGTGAGGATGTCCTCGCTGTCTTCAAACACGTGGAAGGACACAGGTTGTGTTTCGCCTCGATGCAGAACAGAACACAAACAAAACAAACGCTCAGCATCGTTCCCAGGCTGGAAAAGCTGTGAAGGTGGTGACAGCTCCAGCTTTGTGGCTTGCTTGAATACTGCTCTACTTAGTAATCCAGCTGGGTAGTGACTGCTTAAAGACGTTAGTGCGCTCAGCCTGGGGGAGAAAGCTGGGTTGGAAGCTGAGTAGGTATTAATGGGAGCTAGAACTGTTGCCCCCGATATCGGAAGTGCCAGCCTTTCCAACCTCTCCCCGGGAGGTAAAAGCTGAGACCCCCCTCCCAGGGAAATCGGGGAACCAGATACACGATCGGCGCCTACCTCGGCGCAGCCAGGTTTTGCTTGGCTCAGCCGTTCCTTCCTCTCCCCGCAGAGCTTCGAGGGCTGAAGGCGCAGTCCCCGTGCAGCCTTTGCGCAGCGCGGCGTGCCAGCGCAGCTGTGCTGGGGAACAGACCTCAGGCAGCGACACATCCCGCTCCCTTCTCGCTGCTGACCACCGCTCTCCTCGTTCGCCCCACCCAGCAGCCACTGCTGCCTCAGACCTGCCAGCGCAGCAACGTGCCACAGCACCCTCCAGCCTGCTTCGCTCAAAACCATCGCACCAGCTCCGATACGATAAAACCGCAGACTTTTCTAGCTTCACTCATTTTTGACAGAACCAAGTTAGGAGTATCAGGTCTCAGATCTTTTATCTTACACAAAAAAACAGATACTGAATTTATCTGCCTACAGTTTGCCCTTCTAAAGCCTCACCCACACGTTAGATTTTATAATATCACTAATACACATATACCTCAAATAACACTGTTTTAAGAACAAGCCATCCAGAACTCGAGACAAATGTGTCTTCTGACAGAGCAGTGACAGTACCTGTGCTTTCCAGGAGAAACCTTAAAAAGACACAGTGAGGTTATTGGAACTTACCACGACCAGGAATGTCCACCAAGTTAGGGAGGTGGCTTACAAACATTAACAAACGCCATTTCTGTCCCTTCCTTTGTGTGAGGCCGTGGATGTTGTGCAGCTCTGTGCCCAGTTATCAGGACTGTAACTACAGACCCTGAGAACTTGCATTTATAGTATTTCACCCACCGGAGAATGGGATGAGCAGACATTCTCTCTTGCAGGTTTGTGATGGGAAGGCGGGACTGGACACAAGCTGATGGTGGTAGTGCTCGCTTCCGAGTCCCACCAAGCCAGCTCTGCAGCGCGCAGAGTGACCTTGTCTGAGGAGGAGTGATAATTAACCTCCCTTGTTTCTTCAAACCTTGGCTTCAGTGCTGAATCCCAAATGCTTACAGCACGTCTGCTGCACCTCGCCTGCATCTTATCTCAAAGATGAAACAGCTCACACAACGCTTGTTTGCTGTCACCCCCACTTCAAAAGCAGCAATTAAAAAGTACAGCAATATGTAGCAAATTACCTTTTTCTTTTTTTTAAGCCATCCCACCTGGTATTTTGAGTTATCCTGGCCTGGACCCAACATGCTCCTTGGCAGCACAAGAGCACACCGCCATCTGCCTGTTCCTCCCGAAGGCTGCAGGGCCACCAGCGCACTCCTAGCAAGGAATGTGGGCACCCGGGACTCCAGTCTCAGAGGGACGGACAGATGGAAGGAAAGAAGGAGGGAGCAGGGAACAACTCTGCAAGCCTGGGACAGAGGGCACGGACAGCAAGCAGGCTCACCACTGACCCAAGTGCAGATTTCTGCAAAGTGCACAGAGCTAGGGTCTGCAGCAGGGCCATTTCAAACAAGACTATTTACTACTTAGAACACACCACAGGAAGACAGTGAATGCGTAAGGAAACGCATGCAAGTGAAGTAATTGCGAAACAGTAAGATTTCACAAATAAAACAATCAGCATTTATTGTTGTATTACAAAACACTTCATATTTTGGCAATATTTTACAGTTTATCCTTTTCCTTCTTAGGGCCTGCTGAAAAGGTATGGGGGGGGAAGGGGGGAAGAAAAGAGGAGAATGTTGAAATCAAGATTAAATTTCAATGTCTTGCTTAAAAAAAAAAATCCTCCCAAACCACCCCAGTCCCTCCCACCAAAATAAAAACCTAGTTTCACTCAGTTCCACTATCCAAAGAGGCCATGGGTGAAGCGGCAGGCAAAACTCTGGCAATTTCACTATCAAACGCATCAAGAAGACAAACAAAATATTCACAGTGGTCTTCAGTATGGTCTGTTGCGTTGATCATTTCTGAAATCATTTCTGAAAGGGAAATAAAAAGTTATAAGGAATCCCTTAAGCAAATCACAAATAGTGTCTTCAGCCAAACGTCTCTACACCGACTTCTGCGTATTCTTCTATGTTTAGATAGCCTTATCCAAAAACACTCACAGAACACCCTCAACAGGCAAACTGACTTATTTTCCCCGGAAGCTCCTATCTGTAATTAATATTTTTCAGAGCACAGTTGTGCGTGCACACATAAACAACACTTTTCCCACAGTCCCCATCAATTCCACAGTCTGCACGCTATGCAACCAAGCAAGGACACAGAAACTGCTTACCTTCCTCCCATTTTACCACCATAGCCACCTCCCCGATCACCGCCTCTGCCCCCACGCCCTCGATATCCTCTTTCTCCTCCATAGCCACCTCTCCCACGAAAATCTGGAGGAAAATGCAAACCGACACATCAGCCAGGTTCTTCCAAAAGCCGCAGATGTCATTAACACTTTGGAAGAGATGAGGTTGTTTTGACCAATCTTTTACGCACCTCCTGATGGACGTGAATCTTCTGGTCTGGGATCACCACACTGGTTGCAAGAATTCCTGCGAGCGAAGTTCATATTACCACAGACCCTGGAAAAGACAAGGAGTCCCAGATTTGAGCTGCCAAGCAACTCAGAGAGCATACACGAAACACCGCTGCTAAATTAAAATGACACTTACGGGTTAGGACAAACCCAATCACCATTTTTGGGTTCCCCACTTCTACCCTGGAAGCCCCCACCTCTTCCATATCCACCTCGTGAACCTGTAGACAAAATTATAATCAGAATAAAGGAGGGGAAGCGTCTATGACCTATACATGAGTAATGTTTATTAAGGACTGTTACTGGCTTCAGAACGCATGCGACAGACAGACTTTCCAGGTGGAAGCAAGAGTAAGTGTTTAATGTAAATATACCCCTACTAGGCAAGCCTCTGAAGCCACAGTAGGCACTGTGAAAGAAACAGGTAGGGCCAATGACATAAAATTGTAGTACTGCAGAATTCATCATCCACTAGCTGATTTTCTACTAGCTACAAGACAGCTAGCAAGACTTGGGCAAACGACAACAGAAGTTCCAGTCACGACTAAATCTCAACACCATTCGATGTCCTGAAGTTAATGTATCTGCATAGCTGAAATACCCATCTTCATATGGACAGATTTACAACTTGGGCAGATGGGGAAAGATAAGAAGCAAGGACAGCATGTGGTGGCCAGAAAAAATTTTCATAATTTCTTTTCCAGCAGCAAAAGTAAATTTGATCTACTTTAATTGCCAAGGGGTAAACATAAACCCACTATGTGCATTAATAAAATTTCATAAAGATTTAGCGATACATAATATCGATCATATAAGGCCAGACTTAGTCACAGAACAAAAATTTAACAACAAAAAAAAATCTGTCCGGATTAATGCCAGGATGCATCTGACACAAGCATAGGGACAACACAGTTCTTGCTTTCGACATCAAAAAGATTAAGAACTTTTATGCCAGCTGAAGTTCTTGAAGAATCATTTTTTTGTCAGCCTACAAAACTGCTGGATTTAAGAACTAGTATCAGTTGACAGCCGCCGCACAAAGCATGCTTCCTGTAAAATGGTAATAAATATCCAGTGGGCTACTGACAAAATTGTTCTATGCAGCGAATTAGGGAGATTAACATCTGTTTAATTACAGGAGTCAGACATCCAACTGCTGCTCTACGTCAGCAGTAGTTGAATAATTTACCCTGCTTAATACCATCCAGAAATCAGAGTATCTCAAGGCTTTGCTGTAGTAACCAAATACTCACTGCGACTTCACACCTATATATGTGGAACCTGGACAGCCTCAACATCATTGTTACACTATCTCTTAAAAGCAGTGCTGAGACATGATCTGGAGACTTTCCAGTTCAAAAGCAAAGCATAAATTCTGCGCCGTGCAAGAGAGATTACAGTTTATTTAACTTGGTTCTATCCTTGTTACTCCCTTTCATGGCAGAATCCCAAAGGCCCATATACTTTGACGAATCACAGCTTTAAAGCCAACTTCTCTTTTATAAACCAACAACAGTTAAAAAGCATTTAACTATGCAAAACCAAAGATTCTACAGGTTTTAGTCCCACCTCGACGTCCACCGCCTCCACCTCCTCTCATGAATTCAGGCCTTCTAGTTGCGAAAGAAACTTTGATAACATTGCCATTGAATTCTTTTCCTGTGGAGAGACAGAAAGTGAGAAGAAGATCAATACAGCTCCCAACAACACAGCAGCAAGTTCAGGACAGAAGTGATTTGTACATACAGACTGAATACAAAGCTCTGAAGACACAGGGAGTCTGAAGTAAATCTCTTATTTTTGGAAGTACTGGTCCAAATGTTAGATGGCAAACACCGAAGCACTTGCTAGGTTCTCCATAAACCCATAGATATTTCTCTTAATTTAAATGTGATCTATAAGCTGCAATTTAACTAGACACATAACGTTTAAAAGATTTTTCTTGTGTTGATGGATAAGTAGTTCGGATTTTAGAACTCTGTTTGTCCTTCCCCCAAGTCAGGCAACAGGGCTTTTGTACACTTCAGCAGCCAGAACAAAAGTTACACTCCCAAGTAGGTGCAAACCATGAACTTTTTAAATACAAAGTCTCAGTTCTTCATAGATACAAGGTTTATCACAGAACAGACAGGACTGCATAGGTGCCTAACATAGTCATATTTACTTTACCCTCCAAAACAAGTCAACTAGCATCTTATTAGCAAAACAGAAACCATCAAATAGCATGCCGTGACAGATTTTTTACGCGCTATCATTTCACACCAGATGCAGAGTATGTATTTTTGCTTCTGCCCAGTATTATTAAAATTCTGTGAACACAGAAGGTCACAGGAGCAGGCACTTCCCCACCCCTCCAAGTTTACTACTACAAAAAAGCATCACTGTATTTCCTGCAGAGTTCTGTATCAATGTATTTCTGGGATCTGCTCTCTTCCTCCACTGAACTGGTAATTAAAAAATTCTTGTTCTTCACTGCATATATACAAGCACTTGGCACAGGATTGCCATAACCATTGCCAAACTCTAAAAATGCTACCACAACACTAATAATACCAATACTAACACTGTAGGAAATCTTTCCAGCCGCCGACACAGGTTACAGCTCTATTGGAGGTTACGCTCTCCCGAGTGACATGAATACCATCGCTCGTACTTTGTGCAGGGATGACTGAGGTACAGCAGCAAACCCTAGCAGTTTCATTACACATTTTTGGTCTTTATCACCAGCTGCTGTTCCAGTGAACGAGACAGAAAGCCAGCAAACACAAAATACCACGAAACAGAAGTCTTTGTGGAAAAAACAAAACAGAACGAAAGGCAAATAAAAAAAAAAGCCAAACAAAAAGTAGCATGGGGTCCCCAATGGGGTTATCGATGTGCTTCTTCCGCTGCTTGTTAGACTCATAAACAACAAAAAGAACAGGTACTCTCACCCACCGTCAAACCAGTCAATTGCTGCTTTAGCAGAAGGAGGATCATCAAAAGACACCGTTGCTTCTCCCTTTGGTTTGCCAGTATCCTTATCTGTATAAAGATTTATCATAGGTTTGCCAGTCTTTTTGTTCGTCTGAAAAGAAAGGTTGTACACTTGGCATACAAGAAATACTGGTAAAGCCAGTTCACAGCATAAACTGTAACCGCTAAGTATCACCGGAAAGAAGATTCTCTTGGAGCTAGCCTGCAGAAACAGATGCTTTTGACTGAGGGATACTGACTGGCTGCTCTCCATGAAGTAATGACAGGCCTAGTTCTCACAAAAATTGAGGTCAAGTGCAGGAAGCCCTAATTTAGAATTGCAGAAACAGAAGAAACAGCCATAGAACACAGAAGCATACATGCTGAAGGATGAGGGTAGTACAATGGACAGAGCGTCACTGTTAAGGGTTAGAAAGACTAAAGAAGAGATATGAAGCAATCTAAATGTCACTAGAAGAAAGCTGCTAGTGCTGCCAGCTTACAAATGAGCTGTCATCTGGGAACCCAGATAAAAATACTATCTACAACTGCTGGGGAGTGAGAGCGAGCATCTGCCTTGAATGATACCAGTACATTTCCCATACAGTAGCTCCGCAAGTTCTCTTCCTTCTTACCAATGATTTCTCACTTCACGTACCTTTATAATACCAATTTGTTTGAAATAGTCTGCCACTTGATCTGTTGAAACATCCTCTCCAAGTCCTTGCACGAAGATAGTGTTGTTATCAGAGTTGTCAGACTCTGAATCTACAAAAAAATAAGTGACATTAACCATGCATTTTTGTGGCAGCAACAGACACAACATTTTAAGCTCAGGTCCATCCTGCCCAGTAGCAGACCCTGAAATCCCAAAGACTTCTTGCGTGAAACAGAAGATGAGCAGAGAGCACAATTTTGAATTTAACACCATCAGCTTCAAAAATGCATGCACAGCACCTTCAGACGCTGCAGTACATCAGAGACCGAATACATTCAACTGCTGACACGCAACTCGTCCACGCAGCCAGGACATCCAAACCCAAACTGATGTATGTTTTAAATAACGCAAGTTTAGCACAAGCGTTAGGGCAGTGAAAGCAGCTGCTCAGCTCAAGCAGATTCAAAGTTCATCAGCAAATTCTTACTTGCTGCATGAAAAGACATCCAAACATTCACATGCACTTCAATAAAATAAATTTCTTTCAAGGCAGACAAGCTTTAGCTAAATTTCTTTTTGCCCATGGGAATTGCAGCCACATCCATCTTTCTAGACATACATTTTAAAAGCAATGACCCAAGAGCTACAATCCACTCCCACCCACTGCTCATTTTCTTACCAGCATCTGATCTCGGTCCATAATCCCTCTGACCTATGAAATAGTTTGTTTTTTTTTTTTAAAAAAAAAAAAAAAAAAAAAAGAAAAAGACTATTTTTAGCAAAACATTTTCAAGCTACTTTTTTAGACACAAGAAAATATTTAAAGTATGTATGTAATGCATCTAAGATCTAAAACATTAACCAGAGATCTAGAATGTTTAGATTAAAACATTCAACAGAAGGTGTCTGTAGGACGTTAACGTGTTCTTTAACTTGCAGCATGTGGCAGTTGCCACACTGATGCTATGCTGGTGTTGTCTTGCAAATGCTGGTTGTCAGATCACCAAGCAGTTTACCACGTTTTGGGTTGGTTTTTTTTTAATACCTCTAGTACCTTTCTAAGAAGCATTTGTAACAAAAATTAAAAAAAGAAAATAAAAGAAAATTCCGGTGAATGTCACTGTCTCCACAAATTCTTTCATGCAATTTGACAAAGTAGAAATCCAGTTTATTGCTAAAAGTTTGGCTATTAAAACTCATGAACACACCAGCCTCACCAAAACACTATAATGCTTCTACTAGATAGTAACAAGATATTGGTGGCTTTTAGATTTATAAAGAATTTCCACTGAAACATTTTTGGATACTCGGCACTTACCACCGTAATTTTTGAAGCCACCACGGTCACCACCACTGCAGAGGAAAAATTGAAGAAATGATTTCTTCCTTAAGTCTCTATGTGCTGAGCCCAAGGCTCAATCTACAGTTAACTGATCACAAGTTGAGAGTTACCGTCTAGCAGCTAAAGCACCATCTCTATGTTCTCCTCACTATTCATTCATGTTCAAAGATTAAGTTACATGAAAGTGAATAATCTCACAGGGTGCTGCACTGGAGCAGAGAAGCCCTAGAGAGTATTTTAAACTAACCATACACATGTCGTCGTTTCAATACTTTCTCCCATCCCAGCAGCCCAAATGACTGCTATTAAAACCCGGGTTTTAAAACAGAAACATTATTTTCATGAAGGTTAATGAGCTTTAATTGTAGATGTAATTGCTACTTTGGAATAATTAGTACTTTAGTCCTTTCCTAGAAGTAAGAAGAGCTGAAGTTAATTAACCTCCATTGTTATGCATTTCTATACAGGGGACAAATTAGCAGTACCAGCCATTCTCTGAGAGAGGGTCGGTGGGGACCTACTGTACTATCAGCACTTGGCATTACAGAGAAGGTGTGTGTATGTGAGCTTCAAAAGCAGAGGCCGTGAAGTTTTATTTCATTCATTCTGAAACCTGTGGCACAAAATGTAGACCAAGTTAAGAGATGACACACATCAATTTTCAAAGGTTAGAAGGGGATTTTAAACAGGACATTACACCTCCAATCACGTGCATGAAAATAAACCCTCACTCTTTTCAATGTAAATGTTCATGCTAGTAGGATTTTCCACATCAGCATTTTTAATTGCATCCATGTTATGAACACGATATAATCAATATTCAAAGCCTTCAGGAAAAATACGACCACTGGATTTTTCAGAAAGTCAGTAACCAAGTGTCTCAAACTGCCATGTACAACTGCCTGCTTGCCCTCCTTCCCATGGGGGACACAACTGCCACCTGAAAATTAGGCAGGTTCCCCTAATCCTGACAGCCGCCACGCTCAGCAGCTCAGATAAAACCAGAGTAAGTTCAAACCCTGAAGCAGAGGGCTATCTCCAGACTCTGGAACTACTGTGCCAGTACGAGCAGCCTCTTCACCAACGCGCTTTACATCCACAAGTCACTCCAGGCTTTAATGCAGTCTATCTGCCAACACATCAGAGTCCAAACACGGGACACAAGCACCCCAGCAAAAGGCAATGAAATTAAATTAGGGAGTGACTTCTTTGGCACTCTGTATCTGTTTTCTGTTACAGCAAATGCAAAGCCATAAATGGGAGGTACTGCTTACTTAACATTTATGAGATAAAATCTGCCCAAAGTGAGGGTCAAATCAGAAATAAGCTTTCAACCGGTATTATCAAAATTGGATTTAGAGAGGCAGTATTTGAAGGGTGACTGACATTCTGTGACAGTATGTATATGGAGTGTTAGATGTTTGTCATGACAGACTACCACTTTCACTGGGACTTTTCTTAAAATAAATTTCTGTGGCAGATTTTAAATTGTTTCTCCACAGAAAAAACTCGAATGCTAAACTGCAGTGTCATTTACTCATCGTAATTCATTCTGCTCATTAAAGAGGTCAAAGGAATGAATTTTATAGGCAACATCAGAGCCGGTCTTCATTCAAGGCTGGCTACTTTCAAGTACTGCTGATAACACAAAGGTGATCATAAAATTGACTGTAAATATCTTTCTGCCACCTCCAATTCATTTCAGCTAAAAAAACCCCCTTCATTCTAACACAACAACTTTCAGTAGGATGCTTGCTCTTCTAGGGTTGTAACTCAGAAATAACAAGAGTGAAAACATCATCATGGAAATGTTACCCAAGTTCTCCAACCCTAGATTCTGGTCCCAATTCATAAGGACAGCATTATCCCAAACATGTATGTTTTCTGATTTAAAAGTATACAGCAGCAGAGACATAAATTAGAAAACCCAACAATCTAAAAATATACAGAAAGTAAGTTTGTGATCAACACAGCCAGGACTTTACAGCAAGGGAGGATTTTGCTAAGATACTGGGGTAAAAATGTGTGCATCACGACTCTGGGAAGTGACAGAGTTGGAGATAAAAAACGTAAAGGAAGTCCTAGTCAAATGACTATGTTATACAGTAGTTCTGCACCCCGCACTAACAAGTGCAACCCACAATTTTCAATTAGCTTTTAAATTAATGTCTGTAGAAACATGTTTTCGCGCAAGCATGCTTCAGCATGTTATCTTCTGCTTAGTCTCACACGACCAACCCAACAAAAACCTGCATCAATTCAGTGACAGATACCTTTGATGACAGATTAATGCTTTCCTCCATTTTTAAGTCACATTTCATGTGTGATTTATAAAGCTGCAGTGTGTTACCTTCCTGAGATCGCTGGGCAGAGCTACCCAAGATCCCCAGGAGGCATATGGATATGCTGCAGCAAGTGAAGTCAAACACAGAAACTGGTTGCAAGCAGCTGATTTCACAGTCTGAGATTTAGATTTACCCCTCACTGAGACCCAAAATACAGGTCTCAATGTCAGCAACTGAATTATCTCCCACACTATCGTCATAGAACATGTGGAAAACAGAACTGTAGCGTTTCACAGTCTACTGCTTTACCAGTCTTGCACACAAACCAAACAGACAGGTGACCAGATGGAGTCTGGAGTTTCAACATCCTATGTTAGAATCACCAACAGCCTGCTACAATTTAGCAATGCCACTGACAAAAATAATAAAACAAAAGACTGAACTGCAAGCAGCCAGAATGCATACGTGGCATCATTCATAGTGACAAATACTTACTGCTATGAAAGAAACATCTTCAGATGTTCTTTTCTCCCTATACTCAGTCATATATTTAAATATCACCTACTTGAGCGTAAATGGAGTTCATCTGAGCATTGCTCACTTCAGCTGGGAATAACTCTTTGAATTAAAGGCACAGTTACATGGAGAGCTCAATACTACAGATACAAGAAACATACTTAAAAAAAGTGATCAGATATTGGCAGAGGTAGCACTAAAAATTCAGGACCAAATTTCAGCCTCCAACATGTATCTATGTCTCGCCACGCGTGTGGGAGTTACACAAGAATGTATTTTTACAAACAAGAAACGAATGCTTAGTGCACCAATAGAGTCGCTGACAGATGGTCTGGTTTTTTGCTGCCTATATTTATTGCCTCTGTTCATGTTTTTCCAAAATCTATATAAGACTAACCTCAAGCATATACATTACAAGTCAAAATATTAATTCTGAGCACAAACCACACTGCTGTAAAAACCATTTGCACTAAGCTGTAGTTTCCTTATATCACAGCAAGCTGATCCCCACTCATAATAGCTAATACAGCAATTCTGCTGCGTAGGTAACTTTTGTTTGTAGTACATAAACATCAAATCTGCACAAGAAGAAAACAAACAAATCTATGCTTAGCAAAGTTAGGATTTCTATGACAAATCCTAACGCAATGCTAAATCCTTTTCTAAACTGCATCTAGGTAGTTCCACCAACACAGACTGTGTGAGCAGACTCAAAGGCAAAGCCTCTCCCACGTAATCCAGACTCCAAAAGAAGGGCAGAGTCGCAGGTACAGCTGCGCGACTGCCTGAACGGCTTTCCCAAGACGAGAGAAAACAAACCTGCTTTCTGTTGCTACGGTATTCCCATGTATTTGTTTAACCAAAACAATTCAGTTCCACAACCACAACGAGCAATTAATTTCTTACCTTGCAGATGAGGACTCTAACAAAAAGGTGACTTATTCTGCAAGGAAACTTGGATGAATAACTTAGATTAAATCTCTGTAATCTCAAGACCTGGTACCTGCTTTCTAACCAAAAGAGCTCAAAGATGAGACTCTTCTACTATGGGTATTAAAAAAAGAAAAGATTTTGCCACTTAGAGAAAATACAAATTAGTGAGATCATCCATTTTTCAAGCTTCAAAATGAAAGGGTGGAAAAATTCCACTAAAATCCCAAAAGACATAATTCAAGACCATTAAAAAAAAATCTAAAGAATAATTTTGAAAGCCAAAGTTACAAGATTAAAAAGTGAACATCTGACGCACACGAGAATTATTGTTCTCTATTGTAACAATATCAGCTCGGGAATCTGAACAGTAATTTCTCAAAAAACATTTCCTTCTCAGTGCTGCATTACTTTGCACAGACACCAAAGAAAAACGAGTGCAGAAAGCATTTACCACAGTACATATTCAAGTCATTCCAGTATTCAGAATAATGATTCATACCTTAACACTACCAACTGTTTGAAGTACTTTTATAAAGGTTATTCAAAGAAATGAAAGCTCTCAAAATGTAAAAATGCTAATTCAATTTTGCCCCAAGTATCCCAGAATAATTTTTTGCACTTGCAGACTGCTCTGAGAGGTCTTGCATGCAGGATAAGTTTTCAGAGGCCAACGCAACTCGCAAGAATCTCGCGGGAGAACTGATGCTGCAGCCAAAGTCCCTGTATCACAAGTACAGGGCGGCAGCAAGTCAGCGATGACGCTTGTGAACAGGATGCGCTGATGGCCCAGCACGACGGCAGATTAGGAAATGCAGCTGTCAGAACACCGACGACTGGGTGTCTTACCCGTGAACAGCAAGCTGCAACAAGTTCTCCCTGCACTGCAACACCAGTCAAGACAAAGTTTTTATTACTAGCTAACACAGAAGGGATTCATACGCTATGGTCTCCAGTTAGCTACTAAATATTTTTTTCAAAAGGAACAATTTTTCTGTGTGTTGACAGAGCTCATCTTCACGTTATTTTCTAACCACTACAAAAACCAAACCCTACATTATTACAGCAGTACAAATACCTGTGCAGACAAGATTTTTAGATTATTTCTGATGGCTATAGAATTTCCACAAATCAGTGTTAAGCATTACAAAGTAACTGAAGTAAATAACTGAGAATGGTAACTAGTCACTGGAGATAAACTTGACATTCCTACACAAGCTGCTTTTCGGAAAAAACAAAAAAAAATAAACCCCAGGAAAAAAAACCAAAAAACCCTACCCTGAAACCTCCCATTTTCACAGGGCTCAACACAATTTCTTACCTTATTAGAAGTTGTTTTCCCCTTGATTACAGAGTTTGTTATTTAATTTAACTTTTTACACTTTTCTAACAAGCATGACCTTGGTAAAATATGTATGTCAGAAGCAGAATCCTCCATCATAATTATGCAGGAAGACTGAATAAACAACACTGTAGTTTCAGAAAAATTTCACTGCAAATGGCATTAAAGACGGTTTCACTTAAGAGAAGCAGACAGACTTCCTAATAAATGCCTTCCCACTTCGCTGTATTTTTCCCCACTTCTCCATTCACCTCCTCGCTTTTCCTTCTTTCGGCTTTCAAGTCCACTGATGTACGATTATCTACATGCATGTGTGAATAAAATTTTTCTTACATTTTGGAAAAATTTGAGAAGAGGCTTTATTTTCACAGACATTAATTTACCTTACTTTATCTTGCAAAGAAAGCAGTTTCTTTCAAAGTGATAAAATCTACCAAAAGTATGTTTTTTGAAGCTCACATTCATTCCTCTTATTGGAAAGGGCTCAGCTACAAACGATTTTAAAAAACCCATATTTCATCATAGGAATACAGAAAACCCTCAGCCACATAGAAAAGATAATTTAAAAAAAAATATGTTCAGTTTTAACTGAAAATGAACTTCAACTTTACTTTACTAGTGAAGTTTATAGCATATAAAACCCCAGCAAACTGTACCATAAAAGAACTATTAATACACTTTTGTAATTATGCTACCACACCTAATTAGGATATATAGGGTCCACCTACATCATCAAAACAGCAAGCCATGAAGTACAATTTGGGAGCACCTTAGAGGCAGGAAAATTTTAAATATGGTTTAAAAATAAATACTTTAAAAAGTAATCATGTCTTCATACACTGTTGGATTATTTCACCTAAATTAGATCAGTTTGAACAAACAGCAGAGTATAATCAGAGTTCTTCATCTGGAGTTCTAGCAATAACCCAGAACTGTGCGGCCTGTTAAAGGCCAAGTGGTGCTGACAAGCAACGCTTCACAGCTCACTGGAAGCGTCAACGTTCTTACTTTGCATCCCTGAGCACTCTCCACCCTCAACCATTTCACAGAGGTTAATAAAGGGAAGCCAACTGTGATAGTTTATTAAGAAATAATAATATCATCTG
Source organism: Opisthocomus hoazin (assembly GCF_030867145.1). Lineage (NCBI taxonomy): Eukaryota > Metazoa > Chordata > Aves > Opisthocomiformes > Opisthocomidae > Opisthocomus > Opisthocomus hoazin. The sequence continues at coordinate 10,147,144 of NC_134433.1, read as the reverse complement.
GTCTAATTCAACAGGATTTAAAGTGAAGGTCCCAGTCTCTCAGACCTAGGCATGAAATCATCTGCAAGCACAAAATTAAACATGTGCATAAATTTTCTTGACAGGAACAGCGCCCAAGGCAACTGCAGAAGGGGTAACAGCATTGTTAGTCTTTAAAATTTACTTAAAATAAACGTGTGTAGACTAACGGCTAAACCAGTAACAAAAACTGTATTTTAACAGTTGGGGACAATCTTTTTAGTAGAGACAGCAGTGACAGGACGAGGGGTAATGGTTTTAAACTAAAACAGGGTAGGTTTAGGCTGGATATAAGGAAGAAATTCTTTACAATGAGGGTTGTGAAACACTGGAACGGGTTGCCCAGAGAGGTAGTGGAGGCCCCATCCCTGGTAACATTCAAGACCAGGTTGGACAGGGCTCTGAGCAACCTGATCTAGTTAGTGGTGTCCCTGCTCGCTGCGGGGGGGTTGGACTAGATGACCTCTAGGGGTCCCTTCCGACCCAAAACTTTCTATGATTCTATGAACAGAAGTTTAAAATGGCGAAAAACAGTAAAGCACAAGAAATCTTATTACTAAATTATTCCTAAATCATTTAGGAAGCACAAAAATAATTAGCCAACATTAGTGTAATGATGTGTCACTGTAATGTGAAAATACTTCCCTGCTAAAATGTTAGCTACACATTTATAAAACTTTCTGAATGCCTGCCTGTTGGTTTTCTTGTAATCGAAAACGAATTTTTACAGGTTTTAAAATATCTTATTTCAAGGGACAGGCTCAGGCAGTTTTTTTACTGCTACTCATGTAAACATAGTGCAGCTATGTGTCATAACATTCAAATGCTTGGTCTCCATCTATCTGAACCTAACGCTTTTCCTAGGCAAAACGCATTTCTGTGCGGTGCAGAAAGGTTTAACATTAGAAACATTCCATTTTTGAAAATCTAATTCTGAACCACATTAGGAATAGACATATAGTAAACAAAAGTTTAAAACGGCTAAATAATAAGAAACAAGGGTAAGGAACTGCAGGCACTGGAATGAGGTCACTTACCTATATCCAGACATATGACCTCTTCCATCCATGTCATATCCCCCTCTACCTCCTCCCTGTGACCCGCCATATCCTCTATTATCTTCTCCATACCTACTCTTTTCACGACGATCATCTAAAGGAATGAGTAAAACAAATCAAAACATGAGTAAGTTGTAGTGCAAACTGCAGTGAAAATTCCCACCCCACAATTCCTCCCCCCAGCCCTGGTCTGCTATTTAAATCTGGAACGCATCAACTCCGAAACCTCTCTTACATTATCTATACCACAAACTAATGGAGCAAAATCTGATTTGTTCCAGTTCTCTCCCTTGGCTTCCAGGGCCACAAGGTATCTCGGAGTGTAAACACTCTGTACTTTAATCACACTCCATTTTCCAATCATTAAACACATACTGTCTAAAATACACTTCTCATTCTACTTCCATATAGCCTTCCCAGTTTGCAAAAGACATCACTGAAGACACAACAAGGGTAAAGAGCGTGGGCTGTGCCGCTTGTGTGAAGTTACTTCAAAAAAGCATTGATCTTAAACTTCTCATTTCCTCCTATCTCAGAATTCACCTACACAGCATAAAGCTGGAATGTGAAAAGTGCAAAAGTTCTTCATGACTGATGAAGACATGTCACCCTCATGCAGGAAGAAGGTTTGAAATAGGTTAGGAAGAAAATTCCATGTAGAATTTGCAGAACTCAGGGAGACGGATTGTGCCAGGCGGCCTCCAACAAATGAAACTGCAACAATTTGGGGGCCCCAACAGTCTGTCATCTCTGCACAATGTTTCAAGTCTTAATAAAGAAAACATTCCCCAAGAATATCAACATGGAAAAAGAGCTTTAACTGTTCATCAGATCATCTGTCTGTGGAAGGAAATCCAACTATTTCACAGTGTTTCTGCTCAATTTTATTAGCCAATACTGAATTCAACCTGCGAATTTTACCTTGGCTGTTGTGGCTATAGCTTCCCTTCTGAGACTGGTAGGATTGCTGAGAATGGCCATATGAGCTTTGGTGCTGGTTATAGCCTGACTTTTGGTCATAAGAGCTCTGGTGGCCATAGCCCGACTGCTGGTCATATGAGCCCTGGTGGCCATAGCCCGACTGCTGGTCATATGAGCTTGACTGCTGGTCATAAGAGTCTTGGTTTTGTCCATAGCTTGACTGCTGGTCATAAGAGCTTTGGTGCTGACCATAGTTTGACTTTTGTTCATAAGAGCCTCTTCCACTTAAAATAAACAGAATTTGTATTAATAGCTAAATGTTCACAGAACAGAGAGCAAAATAATGGCTGATAATTCATGACATTGCTAAAATTTCCTAGTCACAGTTACCTCCCAGTCACTACTGCCATACAGATATGAAAATACTCTATGTTTCGTCTCTGTTGGGATGTATCCAGCTTCCAGTAAAAGCAAGACAGAAAACTGTATGTTACCATGGCTTTCAAGACATCCTGTTTCCACTGTAAATGTAACTTAAGAACATCACTTCCTTACATATCCCAGTACAATGCTTGCTTTCTCCCCTCTACCCAGTAGCATGACAATGGCTGACGGACAGCCCATGACCTGCTAGCTGCCAAATCCTTCCTTACAGATCTGCAGGGAAGACATCAACTGCTCATGTTGTATTGTGCAGCTGACACTTCTGCCTACAAAAAAAAAAAAAATCCCAAAATTTTGCTTTTACTGAGTTGCAGCCTGTCTTTTTCTGGGTGTTCTACCATTTGGTCAAGAACTTTAACTCTTACGACATTCTCTAACATAGTAGCAGCTCTTCCCACTTTAGTGTCACCTACATATACTATCCCACCAGCTGGCACCAGAAACATTGACCAATATCAAACCTAGGATATTCGAAAACAACGTGGGTGTACTTCGGAGAGGGAGTCATAACTCTTCTCTGACTAGTAACAACTTTACAGCCACCACAAGGGAATCTCACCCACACCATACTTCCCAGCATGCAACACAGAAACAGAAGTATTTCGAAAACCTAGATATATGAGAGAATAGTTCCAGTTGGGTTACCCTTTCACAGTAAGGCATTGTACAGATTTATGAGAAGTAAATTGCACCCAGGAAACACTGGCTGTCACTCACACCTTTGTTTTTCCCCTGGGTACTCAGTTGCAGCTTAAGTGTATTATTTTTTCAGTAACCGAAATTAATCACTGACCTCTGCCACCCTTTCTTCTCTTCCTCCTCCCTGCTTCCACTCTTTTTCAAGAAACGAGGCACTACAGTTGCCACTCTCCAGTCTTTGGCAATCTTACTTGCTAGCCAAAATGTCTCAGAAAAACAAACAAAATCTAAGTGCCTATAGAAAGCTTCCAACAGCTTTTCAAAGCACTCTTCAGATAAAGTCATCGCGTCCAACCAATCTAAAACACCTCATCTGTGTAAATACCATCTAATCTGCTCCCTCCAATATTCTAGCCTAGATCTTAGCTTTAATATAACTAATCTCAGGGGCAAAAAGAGTGTGAAGATTTTTGTAAATATCTTCAGTTCAGAAAAAGTCAGCTTCGCTTTAGCCTTTGCACCATCACCAACTAAGAAAGCATCGTTGAGAGCATCCACTATTTGCTGATTTTTCTTCATTCCCCCCCTTAAGATGCGAGAGCTACAATTTTGTGGTCATCCTCTTCAAAGCTGCTGTAATTTAATTTCTCAGTTTCTCCTTACTTGTTACAACCACACATTGAAAAGTTTCCCTTCAATGTCTTTTTTTCATTTTCTTGGTCAAAACCAACTTGTTGGAGTATCTATGCCCTGCTGCATTTTTTCCCCTCTAGATGTCTACAGAGTTAAAAACTACTTTATTGCCTAGTCCTGTACCTTTGTACAGCTCTAATAAATGCTCAGAAAACCAAGCAAATCAAAACTTAACCATGTTCCTTCCTTCTTTAGGGATGTGAAAAAGACACTGGGTGACAGCACCTACTGCTGACAGATTAAAACTTTGCTTGTTTATATTACGAAGTTTTGTAATAATAGCTATAAAAAACAGAAACTAAGTACAGGTCTGCTGAAGTCCAGATTATCAGCTTGCAAACAAATACAAAAATATTTGGACCTTGGACACAAGAATGAAGTTTAGTATATGACTGTGTATTTTGAAAAGGTCACATGGTCCTCAATAAAGATCTAATGCAAGCAGTAACCTTGGGGTGTATACATGAAGCTTGTAAATTAGATAATGAAGATATTCTAGCACCAAGTGGCCTTGTAAGCCGTTACAGGAAGTTGGGTTGTATTTTCCATCACACTTTAAAAGTTGTATCGTTAATCCTCCTGAAACTGATCTGAGTAAAACAACACTGAACAAGCAAAACACATTTATAATAGTGTAAATCACTGAATCGGACTGCAGCACGTATACGTGCATTTAAGTTACTGATAATGATATAAAGACACGATGTTTTGAGAATCCTACTTCTTAAATGATATTACTGAATCCCTTCCTTTTCTTTCACCATGAAAACGCATTCTAAGTCAGATAAGAAGTCTGCACATCTAACAGCAGCTAAGAAATTCCTTGCTAACAGCGTATTTGAAGTTAATAAAGAGTACTGTAAGTTTATACAAAAGAATGTGACTGGAGAGGTAGTTGATCTATCTTTTTCTTCATCAAAATACTACCAAGTCCATTCTTCACTGTAGTCACTATCCACAGACTTTCTAAAGTGTATCGCCCTGTACAACTTGACTTCAGAACAAACGCATTCATGCTTCTCATGTAAAGAAATATTCTTCCCTTGCCTCCCATTTCTTTCAGGTATTAAAAATGTCTTAAGAATGTGGATTTTCAGATGTTTTTTCTTTTCTTAGCAATGATAGAAGGAAATTTGTTACAGCTCTAGTTAAGAATGTACAACTACTACACAGTAGTTCAAATCGATACTGTTATTCTCAACTTCCTTACCCTCTAGACGACCCTTTCTGCTGCCCCTGACTGCCGTAAGACTGCTGGTTGTATGAGCTCTGATTCTGATTTTCATAACTGGATTCATCATCGTATCCCTGGGAATCTTGTCCATAACCTGGAAATTGACAAAGAAAATTTTTAGTAAATATTCACATTTTAATTACTGCCAATGAATGTAACAAGCTAGCCAAACCTGTTTGATTTTGTCCATAGTTCCCATGATAGCTTCCATAGTTCTGTCCGTAGGAGGAATTATCTCCACTCTGCCCATAACCAGAATAGCCCTGCAATTTAAAGAACATACTCAAACGAGTGTAACTTCCACAGAGGATAATGGTAGTTTTCCTTTGCTAGACACGACCGCAAACATCAAGCACAGCTGAGAATGGACTTCTTCCTGGCCCACACACGGTCACACACAAACAATTATTTTCACTCAGGGAACATCTGCTTTGAAAGACACAATGCTTTTTTTCAGCTTACCTGTGTTTGTCCATAATTTTGACTGCTCTGATTGCCATAGGACGAGTAACTGTAAGAGAAAAATGCGTTTAGTAAATGCTTACAGTGCCCTCCAAGTGGGTTGGAAAGTAAAGGTATTTTTGGTGTTATTTTAAGTTTCTGTTCACTCCAAAATAGTTGTTTAATCCAAGTACTGCAATTATAGGCATATTAGCAATACATCAATAAAATAACAGTTACTATAGCTGACCGGCAGAAGACAGGTGAGCTTATTTTAATTTCTGCTCTGTTTCAAGTGCACGTTTAAAGTACATGAAAGTCAGGCTTATTGTAATTGGACACATTCTTCAAATCACTGAAAACATTACTGTATGAAACCAAGGCATTTTAAGTTTTTCAGTATATTGTCCCAAAGTTAATTATATTTTAATCAATTACTGTCAGCTTGGTGTTTGCTGGAGTACTCCAACATCACCATCATCAAAAAACACACCAGCTTTAGATTACACTTACGCCTTATTCTGCCACTTTAGGACTTCAAGAACTGACAGAAGAACCATGTGCTGAAACTCATATCATACTCACGTATAAACTCCAACTCACACAGTGCTATGTGCATAGAACCTTGTGACTTTCATTAGCACAGTCAGTATTAGCTGTGATTTTCATGCTCCCATAAAAACACTTGCTTTTCACCGATTGAAATACTCCCCCCAAACTCACAGCTATTTTATGAACTGGCTTTTACATTTCACAATTACAAACAGTCATCAGAGGCTTTTAACAAAAATTTCCCTCTAATAGGAAAATAAAATGGAAAAATAAAATTTTATATGTACATGGCCCATCATCTTCATACGTGTATGGCCTTTGACTAAAACCTTAGTGAACAGCTTAGGGCAGTCATACGAAAAATATTTCTCTATATTCATGACATTTTAAAAGTTCTTACTACTAAAAGATGTCATTCCAATTCAAACCTGCGTATTGTCTTCCATTCAGGAATATAATTTTTTCTTCCTATTTTACAAGATCTTAATAAAGGCTCAGGGCAGCAAGCTTTCTGCACCTGTAACTCCAAAAATGTACCAACACTGTATCATGCCCAAAGATTCAAACGTCATGCTGGGAATCCTAAACGGCCTTTTATTTTGCAGATTTAATTGCTAACAGCAAAAAAAACCCCACACATACCTCTGCTGGCCCCCAGACTGACTGTAACTTCCAGAATCTAGAAAAGAAGTAAGTCATATTGAGAACTTCTAATTAACATTTTATTCTTGTATTTACTATAAGAGGAAGAAATCTGGGGAGAGTGAGAAAGGTTCAAGTGCACTGGACAATGCAGCTACTTTCCCTGTAGAATAAGACAGTTTCCTCTTTATTAACAAAAAAGAAAGTGCTAAGACTGGAAGAACAGGAGCACAGAAGCACAGGGCGCGGGGGACAACACAGGTACAGCCACTCAGAACTTTCTTTCTGAAGGATCTGAATTGCATTTTCAAGGCATCTCTTAAAACATTCGGGACAGCGCAGCCAAACAGAATGCAACAGCTTAAGTACTCAAGCGAAGCTAAGTACATCAGCCCTACTGAACCCCTTTTTAAGATGCCTTAAGAAAACTCTGCCTAGTAAAAGGACACAGACACAGGCGGAATGTGGAGATGTAAAATCAGGGATGGAGGAACATGACACTTCCCTTCTCTCATCCTGCACAAGGAGAAACATTACTGGTAGCTCAAACCATGCCAGAATTAATTCATTTACACTCAACACAAGTTGTCCAGGCAGGTACTAGGAATACTATTTCCAACTAACATAAAAAGTTATCAGAAAAATTTATTCTTGAAACACATTGGAAGAATGTGGATTTCAAAACAGAACTGCAAGTTGAAAAGAAAAAAAGAAAAATCACTGAAATCATTTCACTTCTATTTAAAGTAAAGCATCTAATTTGTAAAAGCTACCAATGTTACAAAAAACCCTACTACCCGCTAGCTAGAATTCAGTTCTTAAACAGGGTGCTATGTCTTTATGGATTTACCTTATCACACTATTTTATCTCATTAATTGCACAATGATGGATTTCCTTCTCTTCTGCAAAACTGCAAACTTTTATGCATTAAAAGCTCTTACTATAGAGGGCAAAACACACATTCCTACAGGTTTAGTTTCCCTCACATGTGACAGATGCAGACACACAGAACACACAGGCGCTGCTTCATCAACCTCAGACCCTTCAGAATTCAGTCGGTGGTGAGCAGGCTTCACCTCTCCAGCAATACCCACACGCCCCAAGCTGCTCTGCGCCCTGCCAGCTTCTTAGCCACACGGACTCTGCCGATCTCGCTTTCTGTGCGGGAGTCTCAACTCCTCTTGACATTCTTGCGTGAAATTGCCACCTTCTTGTCAAAACCCAAACACTCTTCCCTCCCCTAGCAGCCTCAACAGTACTGTCACTCTGGGTAACAGCCCTGTAATTTTCCTGTTCCTTTCAAATCACTTCAAGAATTTGTACAAATATTGTGGTGCCGAGGTCTAATAACTACCAAGAACTACTCTGTTTTCATTCCTGATTTCAGTCTGTCCCCTGCTCACTCTCTCTAACCTCTAAACCTAGAACTGACTAAAAAACTGAAACCAAGAGTAAATTACAATGCAGGGTAAACATCATAAACTATAAATGACTATAACAATTTTCCAATCAAAACACACATCAAAACTGCCGAAAGTCTGCTCATTATACCTCTCTTATCTAGTTGCAAATCCAGTCCTGCCAGTATTTACACATATACTTCAACACCAGCATATGTACTTTCAAGACAAGGTTATCACCTAAGCTATTCAAACATGAAGACCCATTTTTAACGGTAAAGTACCTCCTCAAGGCAATAAAAAGCATCAAACTTCATATTCTGTAACATTTACCAAAAGCTGAGATGAAATAACATTTCATTTCAGAGGTCCTACAAAGCCTTTTAACTCAGATGTGAAATACGCTCCTCCTTTTGCTCTGCTACACAAATATTTCCATTGACTTTTCCTAATGAGAATAATTTTTTTAGAAGTGCAACTCAGACATGTTTACTGTTTTTAACAAGATGAAGATCAATTTTTTTTTACATTATTTCAAGTTAAATGATCACAAAGATTACTATTAAATAGGTAACAGCATTTTTAAACAGTGCTTTTACTCAAAAATTTATATGCCATTAATGCCACTAATTAAAACAAATATTAATGGTTTTATTCGAAAGAATTCTTGAGTAAGGATGCAATTAGCTACACACTGAAGGACAACATTTAATTCTCCTTGGCTTCTCCCTTAGGAAATTCTGCTAAATCACAAAATATTGGAAAAAAGTTTGAAAGTAACCAGCTAAGGAGCCTGTAAAAAATGAATACATGGAATCGGAGGAACTTCCTTTATTTCTATGTTTTTCTACATCCTTTGTTTGACCTTTCGGTGGGCTCAACGGGGATAACAGTCTAAGTATTTTCGGAAACAACAGATAGTTTATTCTGTAAATTCTTGGATACGTGGACATTTTTTCTGAATGTTTAAAAAGCTCCTGGAAGAATTTCCTGTGAATGAAGTGGGGCATTGCAGACCAGTCATCTTGCACTGCTCAGGAAGCTTATTCCTAAAACAGAAGAATCTGCTGTGAACCTTTGAAAACTGAAGTTCTCATACAAAGAAATTCATATAAAGAAGCAGCATTGCTTCTGTAGTATTCTCAACAGAAAAACAAACTCATGTTTGAACATCATCATAGAGTAAAAACAGAGGAGACGCTCAGGTGCTTGACTGGTAAGTATTTGAGGTCTCGGAAGAAAGTGGGTTTAGTTTACTGCCACACTTTGCTCACTCATGGTCTGCAGTCATTTTACAGTACCTTTGGACATGGTTTCTTCTCATGGTAAAGAGCTGTTCCTTGCACTAAAGGATTCGTTCAACATACCTGGCTTTGTTTTGGTTTTATTCTCTAGCATTCACACATGTAACATGAGACAACACTAAAATGGCTCAACCCTACCAAACCATGGCTTGCTCCACAAAGCGCACACAGCCCCAGAACTCCTTCTCCTATTCTGGCGTACGCTACCTATCCACAGCTTCGCAGGGGCATCGTGGCTGGTGGGACCGAAACCTTTTCACCTCAAATGGGATGAAGAAGCAGCAACAGAGTGCTCGGAGAAGCCATCAGGGACAGCAGATAGCCCATCTCCACGCTCAACTAGAGCCCTCCGTCGGGAAAAGAATTACAGCCGCATGGGGCGGGGGGGCTCTGAAGCTACCCCCTCCCCTACGCTGGCACCCTCAGGGGGCTGCCAAAGCAGAATGCAGAGCAGATGCAGCAGACACTGGGACACAAAGTGGGGTGCGGAAGACCCAAGGGAGGGGGTGTTTGCAGCCCATGAGGGTGTTGACCCAAGGGGGAGAGCACAAACCACGCTGTGGGGAGCGGCACGAGCGACATCTCACCCCGGGGGGGGGGGGGGGGGGGGGGGGAGGGACGACACACACACACGGACAGACAGACGACCCAAAGGGGGGCCACGACCCAGAAGCGGGGGGCTTGCACCTCACAGCCGGGGGGGGGGGGGAGGGATACAGGGCCCTACAGAGGGGAGAGATGATCCAAAAGGGCACCCACACCTCACACCCGGGGGGGCTGTGGCACAACCCAAAGGGGGTCTCACACGCCGGGGGGGGGGGGGGGGGGGGGGGGGCTAGCCCCACAGCGGGGTGCCGACACCCCACGCAGCACCAGAGCGGGCGGCCCCGACGGCACCCTGCCCCCACCTCCCCACTGCGACACGGGGGGGGCGTGGCCGGACTGACCCCGCCCCCGGCCACAAAGAGGCGGGGCTCTCGGGGAGGGAGCAAGGCCTCGCTCGGAAAGGGGGCGTGGCTCTCGGGGGCGTGGTTCCCCTCCCCCTCTCCGCCTGAGGCACGGTAAACGGGGGTGAGGGAGAAGGAGGCGGGGGTATGAGGGAGAAGGGGCCGCGTCTCCCCCCCCCTAACATGGCCGCGGCCTTTTCCACCTGCGCCACATGGCGCTCGCCCACCCTCTCGCGCCCACCACACCCGCGCGCTTGGCGACGGGAAGCGGAGCCGCCGCCACCGCCGCCCCCTCAGCCCGCCGGGCCTGGAAGCACCTACCCGAAGCCATGGCGGCGGCGGCCGCTAACCGGGCTGAGGGAAAGGGAGGGGAGAGGAAAGAGCGAGCGAGAGAGGGAGAAAGACCAAGCGCCGCGCCGGCCGCGCGCACACTGAAGCACCCGCAGCTCGCGCGGACTGCGGGGCCCAGCAGCCAATCGGCGCGCTCGGCGCCTACCACCCGCGCGGGGAAGGGAGGGGGAGGAAGGGCCGTACCAAGTCAACGCGGGAGCGGGGGGGGGGGGGGTGTGCTCGGCGCTGTACGGCGTGCTGGGCGGTACGGGGCTGTGCAGTGCGGGCGGGAATGGTTTAAAAGATTGAATTAGTTTAATTAATAAACACGCAGGGCGTGGTCGGGGTGCGGAGAGGGAAAGCGGGGGGGCTGCATCGCCATTTGGGCCAGAGAGTGTTTCAAGCTTTGGAAAAGAGAATTCGCCGTGCCAAACTTCGCAGCAGGCTGGGCAATAAAATCCTTGCAACGCTTTGGGCGTGCACAGCCGGGAAAAGAAGCGAGCTGTTGAGACGGAGTTAAAGAAAACATCCAAAATCTGGGTCCTAAATGAAAAATAAACCAGAAATAACAGGTTTGCCGGGGGTTCTGACTCTTAAAAAGCCAAATATTGACATGGGAGAATGGCTTTCTAAGAACAGGGGTCATGGTCTTGGGAGCCACTTCTACGGGACGAGCGACGTTGCTTCGGAAAAGAGGATTAACAAGGAATGAACCCAAAACGGCAGCAAAAGCAGCGTTGATTGTTTCATCTGATCGTTTTTTAGCGGTCGTGTTTCTTGTTTCAGATCTAGCTACATTCTTGCAAGAGCTGGGAAGTTAACAGTTGCACACTTTATGTCTAAGTGACAGCCTACGGGTGTCGGCCGGGGAAACAGCGAGCGCTGTGAGGTTTTACCCTATTGTTTGTGTTGCTTTTTTTTTAAAGGCAGCGAAGAGCATTCTCTGATTTCAGCTGAGCGGATTGAGCAGATGTGCAAACAAGTTGGTCCGTTTCTTTCCCCCCTGGGCGTAGCAGTGGGTGGCAGATCCCACTGCCAGAGCCTAAAATAAGTTTCTGCCAAACAAGCAGTGACTAGAATGATTAATTTAAAAAAAAGGGGTTGAGCTCTCTCTCTGTCTTTCGGTTTCTCCTTGGAAAACTTCACCTCCTTCAGCCACGAGGTCTTCTCCCACACCGTGAGCCTTCCTGTACCTGTGACAGCCTGGAACTGCCCACAAAGAAGGGATCCTGCCGCCAGGATTAGGACAGATCCCAAACAATGCATGGAGCCTCTCAGTGCTTTTACATTCCTCAGAGACAGGCGGTTTTTCTCACAAACGGGGAACGGCAATTGATTGAGACAGAGCGACAAGCTCACGTTGCCTGTCTGACTGCTGACAGATCTGTGCTCTGCTCTCCCGTTGCTTTCACACAGAAACTTTGAAGCTGGGGTGAGGAAAAGGTGTTGGACTCTCAACCCTCTGCTCATCCCCTTGGCTGGAAGAGATCTCAGCTGCTCCAACTCTTTCCCCGCTTTACAAAGTCAGAGAGAGTGGGGGAAGCTGTGTCTTTTCTGATCCTTCCTGTGTAGATGAGACCTCATGGGTCTCTCATTATATGTGAGCCAGCAGCCAGTGCCTGGGGTGTTGTCTGGAGGAGGAGCTGGTGGCGGGGGAGCATTTCTGCCACGCAGCTGTTCATGGCGAGCGGATGCAGGTCCAAGAACCAGTGCCATGGGAGCCACATCCTCCGCTCACTGCTGGGGGCCTCCCACCAGCCTTGAGCAAAGCCTCTAGTTCTCTCAGCTTCTCAATTCTTTCCTCCATGTCCCTCTCCTCATGCAGGGGCTTCTCAGGGGAGAGGAACTCCCCACGCCGGAGCACTCCTCCTGATGCCGTGAAAAGCCGGAGTTGCAGACTCAATAGGCAGATTATTAAACAGGGGATTCTTTATTGCAGTGCCGGGCACACGGGGGATCTCTCCTCCAAACGTGCGTGCCAATCACCCTGTCATTTCAGGTTAAATACAATCACAATATACATATTAATTATATTTCTGAGAGATGCTTAGCATATTCATAACTTTTCCAATAACTAATTAGCATATGTTAATGTCTTTCACGCATGTCTGTTAGCATCCTCGGGTGGTCTTTGGGGGTCTCAAGATGAAGGCTTATACTCCTCATCACAGTGTCCGCTGATTGACCTTTGTTTCTGTGCAGACTCAGTTCTAAGATCAGTTTACCGTGTCCTTCCAGGCTGTTTTGTTCTGGTCTCATTGCCCTCTTGGTGCCTATTTATCTCTGTAGCTTGGTGCATCTGCCCTCCCAAGGCTGATCTGTCCAAATAACATTATTTAGGGGTCTCTCTATCTTAGAGCTTTCCTATCCCCCCCCCAAAACAGCGAGTCAAGTTTGTCTAAGTAGCATTATTTAGGAGCCTCTCTATCTTAGAGCTTCCTGTCTTCTCAAAACAGCAAGGAAGGATCTACTTTGATTTAATTAGAATAACTTCTAGTAAGTGGAAATTTTACATTTACGGGTATCACTCCTTCTGCGCCTTCCCCTTCCTCAGGCAGTGGTGTTCAGCTGGGGTGTGCACAGCTCTGCAGACAAACAGCAGGGCTGACGCCTCGCAGGAGGTTTAGCCCGCTCCATAACGCCCTGCCATGGAGGAGGCCTGTCTTCGGCGACCCCTCCAACGGAGAGGAACTCTGCTGCCAGCGCTCCTCTCCATCTCCACCCGCCGCACCTGAAGGAAACGCTGGGTCCTTCCAAGCAGCCTAAGGCCGCGCCATGGTGGCTGGGGGCGGCCGGGCCTTCCCGCCGCGGCGGGGCCTGCCGAGCCCGGAGGAGGCTGCGCACGGCGGGAGGGCCGGCAGTCACTCGGCCCGGGGCGGGCTTCCAGCGGGAGCTCACACCTCCCCCGGGGATGTTTTTTCCTTCTGGCAAGGGAAAAAGAAAAAAAAAAAAATTTAAAAGAGCAGAAAAAAAGATGGGGGGAACGCCCCGCCTCCCGCCCGTCTCCATGGTAACGGGGGCGCCGCAGCGCTTCGCGTTGCCACGGCAACGCTGCAGGCCTTCCGGCGACGGCCGGAAGCGGAGCGGCGCGCGGCAGCATGGCGGCCGGGGGGGCCCTCCCGCCGGTTGCCACCACCCTGACGCTGCTGCTGTCGCTCGGCGTCTCCGCGCCCGGGCTGCTGCGGGGAGCGACCGGTGCCCGCTCCGCCGCCTCGCTGCACCCCGCCGCCCTGCGCTCGGGGGAAGGTGAGCGGGGCCGGGGCGGAGCGGCCGCTGCTCCTCGGCTCCCGCCTCCCGACCCCCCCCCCCCCCCCCCCCCCCCCCCCCCCGAGGGCCTTCTCCGACACCCCCCCCCCTCCACCCCTGAGCCTTTGCTTCCCTCCCCTCCGGGCCTTCCCCTGCCCTGAGCCCCTTGCTCCCCCCTCCTCAGCCCCTCGTTTCTGAGCACTTCCTCAAAGTCCCTCAGCGAGCCCGCAGCCCTTCTCCGCGGCCCGGCTGGCCGGGCCTTCCCCGCGCTGCGCCCCTTCCTGCCCCCTCTCTGGGCACCGCCCTGGCCTGCACCCGGCCTACGGGGCAGCCGTCTCGGCCCCCGTGTCAGGCTGCTCCCCTCCATCCCCCCCTCTGGCCCGGGTATGCTGCCAGGAGCTTGGGAGTTTGATTTCCTCAGTCCCTGTGGTATTCCCAGAATGGTTTTTATCACGCTCTTTAATTCTAGTGTTCCTGCTCACCCCCATGGAGTGGTTTGTGTCAGCAGTCCAGTGCTCTGAGCTGGGGGGTGAATTCTGCCACGTCCCCCCACTTCTCGAGGCGGGCGGTCAGGGTGTACCGGGCCAAGCTCGTTGCCTGTATTTTTCCTGCTGTGGGGCTGAGGTTGACAGGAGAGGTGTGGAGACCTGTTTGGCTCAGTCCTCACTGAGTGCCCAGGAGAGCGGCTAACCAGAGGGCCTGGGAGTGCTTCTGAGGTCTGATAACCTCTAGGCGTTCTTTTGTGAGAAAAATCAGCCTTCTAGCAGTTTAAGAGGTGTTTGTATTTTAGGCAAAATCATATTTACCATAACAGTGATTTTTATGTCTCTTGCCCTTGCTTTTTAATGAGACTGAAATTTACTACAGACACTGTTGCTTTCTTCCAGGCAGCTTCCCAGGAAGCAGCAAGAGCCAGTCCATATGGCTGCGATACCAAAGATAGCGCTTGTTTTAGCTCTATTTGGTTATTTACGCCTGGTTTTAAAGGCCTCGAGTTCCTTCTCTTCTACACCAGGGTAGAAATGAAAGCGATTAATTAATCCTGTAGGCTCATCCTCGCTCTGCTCAAGCACGTCATTGTACTGGATTAAACAAATTCCTTGCTGCATTTGCCTTTCTAATGTGCTGGGGTGCTCAGTTCACAGGTTAATTACCTACATCTTTGTCTACGAAGACCTAATATCCTTGACCTGTGGTGCCATTATCATCTGGTATTTTGCCAGCAGCTTTGAGAAGAACGTTGGCACTGTGAAGCACTGCTTCCTCACCCTCTCATTCGCCGTCCTCTCCGCCCTCTTGTACCTCTTACTCGAGCCTGTTGTCTTGAGGGTGTCGGAGGTGGAAGAGGCCAAAGGATTCATGCCAGTAGCTTTTGCTATGTTGGGTGTGTCCACCACCCGCTCACGGATGAAGAGGACTCTGGTTTTGGGGGTTAGAGTTCCAGCAGTGCTGGTGCCATGGTTCATGCTCTGTGTAGCATGGTTTATCCCTCACTCTTCTCTCTTGAGTAACCTGTGTGGGCTCCTAGCTGGGGAAGCCTGTATCCTTCCCGAGTGCGAAGCCCTGAACAAGGGTGGGATCGCTGGTTCATGAGGGGGGAGGTCGTGCTGCTCTGCCGTAAGCTCTCACTGGCTTTGCCGATCCTCGTCACACCCAGTTCTGCATTTGTTTTTCACCTCGCACTTCTACTTCCCCTGTGGCTTCAGTGCACATGGGGAACACGTAGCTGAGAAGGGCGAGGGTCTGTGAAGGTGGTGCGGGGTAGAACCGGGAGAATTCTCCGGGGAAGGTGGTTTGTGGCCGGCAGGGGATTTTGTGTGGCTGTGTTCGAAATGAGTGCGTTTTGCCTGCAGTCCTCCTTAACCTGCTGCTGACCTCAGATGGGCTCGGCTACTGTTTCTGCTTGGATTTTCCGGAGTCGGTGGGCTCTAAGCTGGACCAAGTGTTCCCTTTCAGTCTGCTGAAGAGGATACCAGGGCTGAAGTATATCCCAGGGTCCTTAGCAGAGAGAAGAGCCTTTGACAGCAGCAAGTAAGTACAGGAGTTCCTGTGAAAGTTCTTATGACGTAGGGGAATTTGGAGGCCTAAGTTACATCACCTTTAAAAGCTGTATTGTGCTTGTCATGTTCGTTTCCTGGATGTTGAGGGGAACATACCGACCCATTGATGTTGCACTAGTGACATTACTGTGACTAAGACGTTATCACACATTAACTCAAGCAGGTCTTGCAGTGAAAGCTAAATTGAGGTGAAAGACCTCTCATTTGCTGCAAGGGCAGTGTCTACACATGCGAAGATATTGCAGCTCGGCTGACATGAAAGCTAAGTCATGTAGTTCTGCCCTAATATTAGGACTTCTGGCATTTGTTCCTGGCTGCATTGCTACCTGGGGCGTGATCTTTATCTTTCTTTGCCCCACCTTTCCTCCCAGGAATGCTGTGAAGTCACGTCCAAAATCTATGTAGGAGCGAAGCATCGCAATTTAAAGAGGTTGCTTACGAAGTTGAGCGTAGACCTCTCAATGTCTGTTTTCAGTGTCAAGGCAAGATTGCTTTACTAAAAAGAAGCCTTGGGGCCTGTGGCTGACATTCAGGAATGGTTTCAATTTTGTGTCCATTACAAGCCATGAGAATTTACTGTATTCTAAAAAGCTTGGAAATCTAGGTAAATTTTTTCCCCTGTTCTAAGATGTCATTTCAGTTTCCCAGAGGAAGGATGGTTTTCTATGACGGGTTAAATTCTATGTATTGTTTAAGCCACTAGCTCACTGTAAAATGTCCTCTGAAGTGGAAGCATTCCCAGCAGGAATTCCTGCGGCAGGAGCGTACCCCGGATCCATCAGGGCACTCAAACGTGTGAGTGCTTGCAGGAGAGGCCAGGCAGATCCAGCAGCATTTGTGTTTTTACTCTCTCTTCTATGCAAGTGCAGCTTTTGGGAGGAGGGACCATCTCACTGCGTGCTGAGCCTGTGTCAGCATCAGTCTAATGCTTCTGCTAATAACTGTTGTGCTCAGCGTCTCAGCTCTGTGTCTGAACCTGCTTTCTTTAGGTGAGATGACGTAAATAGACTGTTCTGGCTCAAAGGTATTTATAAAAACATTTGACGATCAAGCAGGGCGTGGGAAGGTGTTTCTAGGATGTTTCCATTTCTGCAGCTAAATTTGCATGTCTGTGTCTTAGACACAAGTTCTACATGTGCTTCTGGGGCTGAATTTTTGCTATTTTGATTCTTATTCCCAGGTAAGAGCTCTTGATGGTTTGGGGTTTGTTTTTTTTCAAAATTTTCTGAGGACTTCAGGCATCAGCTTGCCACCAGATAGGAGACATTTCTAGGACATCCAGGCTTTAACGTCATGTTTGTGTCCACAAATACAAAAAAAACCAAAACCCAAAATCAAACCCACACCTCAAATTAAAAAAAAAAAAAAATCCAAGCCCGAACACCCCATCATGAGCCAGTCTCTTATTCTTGCTGGGAATCTGGCAGACATGGTCTTCATGAATATCATCTTGATTCTCATCACTCATCTTCGTGTTGTGCGTGGGCTGAGCAGTACTCCTGAAGTCCCAGAGGCTTTGGCTTCTAGGCAGATTGCCTCTCTCTTCATACGTTTTGGCAGGATGAGTCATGCCTTCTGTTGGCAAAGGCTGTTTCTAGACCTTGCTTCTGAATGATTAATTTTACTTGTAACTCTCCTTTTCGCTCTGTACCCTGGGCTCTTACTTGCACCAAAGGCCTTTACGGCTTCTTGATAAATAACACTTGGCAGCTGTGACTTCTCCTGATTAATAACTTAGCAGATGTGTTGTTCGGTGGAAGGCAGGGAGGATGCATACAGAAATCTTAAAGCACATTGCAGTTTGGCTTGTGTATTCTTTGCACAAAGAGACTCGGGGCCAAGAACTATGCTCATTCAGTGGGTGTGGAATTGGTGTGAGTTGGGACTGGGAACATCTGTCCTGGGAGGTCAGTAAACCTGTTTTTACTCAAGTGCTGCTTGTAAGAAGAGCTGCGTTTGTTGTAGTGAATCTCTCTGATGGATTGCAGTGACCTTTCTGAGCACTGGTCAGGACAAAATCTGCCCCCAGGGCACTTCACGGCTAATTAGGCAATGCCAGTTCTGAACACAGTGTAACCTTCTGTTTTCTTCCTGCCCAGGACTAACCCTGCACCAGGCACCTACCCGACCCAAAGCTACTACTGCTCTTCGCCTCCGGCTCTTCCTGCTTTCCAGATGCAACACCCCAGTGCTCAGTGCCAAGGGTTTCAACACAGCTGTGCTCTGGGATGTGGCCATGCTCAGGGACACGAGGGATCTCAGCACGGCCATGCTGCAGGACACAGCCTCCCTTCTTCCCCCTGCCAAGCCAGAGGTGCCTTCGGAGAGTTTCACGTGCAGGCCCATGCTGGAGCCTCGTCTGGACAGTGCTGCCAGCTCGGCAAGCTCTCCCCCCTGCAGCGCGTGTGCCCGACTGACCCACAGACATCTGTAGGTGTGGGGCCCCTGGCTGGGGTTCAGCCAGCACCAGGGTATCCAGAAGCCACAGTGGCTCCTGTTTCAGCTGAATTTTCCAGAGTCCAGGTGTACTGATCCTCCAGAAAGCAGCAGGACTCTCATACTGTGACAGGACCATTGCGTGATGCTCACACAGCAGTGCATTGCTGGCATCTTTGCTGTATCTGGGGTGAGTAGTGGAATGGGTTGGTAGCTCCAGTGTAGGACATTCCCCTGCTGCCTGGCACAGGCTATTTTAATTATATTTCCTTTATATATATATATTTTTTTTTTACTTTTTGATATTGCTGGGGGATGGGGACTGTATCACCTCTGTGCACTTTTCATCCTTTCGGAGTCTTTTTTCGTTGCTCTGTTTAGCAGCTGCCTTTTCCGCACTGCCACTAGAGTTCCCATGCATCAGCTCCCCATCCTCAGGCTGGGAACCGAACTGTCAAAACATTGGACTAATCTGAGGTTTAACCTGGCTGCAGCAATAACAACATGTCCCATCTACACTGAGGCTCTTATCTGTAAACAAGATAGGATGTTGTCATGTAGCTAGGACCCAAAAGAGGTTGAAATCATGGAAGCCTTCGTTTATAACTCAATGTATGAGTGGAGGAGGACAGATGTCTGTTCTACTAGTGACTTGTCTGCCAAGAGTGTTCCTTGAAGCGGGCTTGTTAAACCAGGGCTGGAGCAAGAGGGCAGAATACAGAACACCCTCTTGTGCCCCTCAAAACACAGCTCTAAAATGCTGAAGGTCCTTTTTAGCTGCAGTCTGTGCATGTGTCGACATGTTGCCTTCAGTTTCTGATAGCACTGCACTAGCTCAGCCTGTGTTGCCAGCGTTTGTCGATGAGGCAACCTCGGATGCATGCAAAGAAATGGAAGACTCTTCAATAAGGGATTTTGGGTGTTTGTGGAGAAAATGTATAGAAATCCAAGGAGCTGGTGCCTGTGGCAGTAACGAAGGAGTCTGGTCGAGTTGGTGGGACTGGAGTTTTATTTCCAGCTGTGTAGCTGCTTTACTGTGGCATGCCCAGGAGGAATCTGCTGTCTCTGTGTCTGTAAATCAGCCAGGATCTCAGCTACTACGCTTGACTAGTAGGGACCACGAAGATGATCAGAGGGCTGGAGCACCTCTCCTACAAGGACAGGCTGAGGGAGTTGGGGCTGTGCAGCCTGGAGAAGAGAAGGCTCCGGGGTGACCTTGTAGCAGCCTTCCAGTACCTGAAGGGGCCGACAGGAAGGATGGAGAGGGACTTTTCACAAGGGTGTGTAGTGATAGGACAAGGGGGAACAGCTGTAAACTAAAAGAGGGCAGATTTAGATTAGATATTAGGAAGAAATTCTTCACCATGAGGGTGGTGAGGCCCTGGCCCAGGTTGCCCAGAGAAGCTGTGGATGTCCCCTCCCTGGCAGTGCTCAAGGCCAGATTGGATGGAGCTCTGAGCAACCTGGGCTGGTGGAAGATGTCCCTGCTCATGGCAGGGGGGTTGGAACCAGACGATCTTTAAGGTCCCTTCCAACCCTTATGATTCTATGACTCTTTGCTTAGACTTTTGTTGTTCTCCGAAAAAAAGGACATGCTACATGAAGCACAAAGTGCCATTACTGCTCTTGGAGATGTTCCTGCAGTGCCTAACCTGTCCTGCAGAGACCACGACAGCCTCGGGGTCCTGCCATGCTGTCGGTCAGCTGGAGTTATAGGCAGCACTGGCAGCTGCCTGCTCCAAAGCACGTGTGTGCCTCTTTCTTTTTTCTCCTCTTCAGCATCTGAAGAAGCCCAGTGTTGCCGTACGGCCGCTTACTTCCCCAGCAGCCCTTCTGGGATGACTGCCGCAGTGATGCGTGGCCTCGCGGGGGTTTGCTTTGGGGGGAGACCAAAGCAAGCGCTGAGGACCTAGACCTCAGATGCACATCAGTGAGGAGCTCTGCTCACAAAGGTGGGCGCCCGTGGGCAGGAGCTTTCTGCAGGAGGATGCAGCAGTTTGGGAACCAGCCTGGAGTTGGTGGCCAGCTCCATCTCACCCCTGGGTGTTTCACTCCTCTGTGGGATCACAAATGGACTTGGCTTCATGGTCCTGTTTTTCCTGCTGACAGCAATTGCATTGTTACGTGTTTAGAGTGGAGCAAGAACAGGAAAAGGTTCTTGTTTGGAATTTAAAAGTGTGTTTTTAATACCAGGAAAGAAATGCTTGAGATAACATTGAAATGTTGATACTCCACTCTCATTAGTGCACTGATTTTCCTCATTGTGAGATCCTTGTCTGTAGGCCTAGGAATTTTATTACTGTTTTTTCCAGAAATGTGCAGAAGGGTGGTGAGGACTGGTAGCAATCGCAAATGTTGTATACATCCAAACTGTAAGCTGGAAACACAATCTGAAAGACCAACTGCTACGTCTGTGGGTTTGCTTTCGAGCGGGGAGCCGGAGCGTGCCCCTCCAGGCAGTGGGCTGGGTGCGGTGGGTGCTGCAGGGCAGGCTGCGGGGTCCTGGCTGCGTGTCAGACTGGTGATGAAGGATGCTTGCTGGGGATGAGCTGTACTGCACAGTGGAAAACGCTTGTGGGCCTGGAAACTGGTTAGTTTTCCTTTCTGACTCTTATCAGTTGATCTGGTCAGAGATTGACTCTCCCTGCAGAGCTGTCAAAGGGATGGCACGCTTCCAGGGAGCAGTTTCGTGACTTTACAGCGGCAGAGGAAGCCCTGGCATGCAAGAGTCACCGTAGCATCACTGCTGGCAGCGAGAACGGCCCCGAGCCTGGCTGGTGTGGGGAACAGAGAGCAAACCTCCTTCCAGGAGGTAAGGTGGGCTCCTGGGCCCCGGGGTGGGGGGACAGGCCCGTGAGCGGGGGAGCAGGTCCCAGCCACTAACCTTTCCGTGCTGGGACAAGGCAACTGCCGCAGCCTTCCAGGTGAGCCCTGGGGATGGGGCATGATGGCAGGACGGGCACAAAAATACAGTTTGGGTTTTTTTTCCTTCTGCTCCCTGCACTTTTGTGAGCTTCTTGGTGACCTTGGCAGATCTGATCTCTCCAGCTTCCACCGTGTCCCCAGGGCTGTTCCGAGTCCAGCTGCACGGCTGCCACGGCGCCTGCCTGTTGCTTGCGATGTGTTGTACCTGTGTTCAGTGGCCTTCAGACGGATGTTTGCAAAGATTTATTTTTTTCCTAGTGCAGTCTGTTCCCTGCCTTTCCTGAGGGCAGCCGTTTCACAGTGAAATGCTGTTGTATAAATCAGTCGAGCACCTGCTGCTTCTCCAGCAGTGGAGTCCAAGCAAGTCCCAGGTCCCCAGGGCTGCTGGCAGACTCAGAACTCCTTGCCCAGGGAAGGGAAATTGCTGGGAGAGCGGGAGGGGGACGAGATGAGACATCTGCAAACGTGTCTGAGAGCTGAAAGGAGGAATTAAATTTGTAAGCAAGGGAGGTAAAAATCATCAGCTTGTTTGGCTTTGGTGTTTGCATAAGTAAGCTCACAGCAACGTTACTGATGGCGTGTTGCAATACCAGGACATTTCCTTGGAGGGGAGACAGAGAATTAAAGTTCCTAAAGCAGAGGGGAGGAAGGGAGAAAGAAAAAGAAAAAAAAAAAAAAAAGAAAAAAGATAAAAAAAAAATCGATAAACCCCCAGTTCAGCCTGCAATGGCTGCCCCTGGGGAACGTGCTATCCCTGAAGGTTTGTTGTTTTGTGCTGCTGGTACATTCCCAGTAGAACTGGTACTTCTTTCAATGTCAGGATTGCATCTGCCCCGGAAGCAGGGTGCATAGCGAGGCCAGAGAGCCCTGTGGGTTGCCCCGTGTCCTCAGGGGCTCACTGCAGAGGGGCAGGAGTCTGGGCACAAGTGCGGGGAGCTGAGCCTGCCGTTCCCCTGCGCTCGGGGCAGTGGTCC
The DNA here is from genome assembly GCF_030867145.1 of Opisthocomus hoazin. NCBI lineage: Eukaryota > Metazoa > Chordata > Aves > Opisthocomiformes > Opisthocomidae > Opisthocomus > Opisthocomus hoazin. The sequence continues at coordinate 10,124,879 of NC_134433.1, read as the reverse complement.
TGCCGCGGGAAGGATGCTCTGGGAGAGCCCAGCTCCATCCTGGTCTGCTCTTCTGCACCCACCGTGGTGCAAGAGGAAAGGAGTCAGGGGTACGTGAGGAAAGCAGAACCGGCTCTGAGCGACGTCACCACCCTGGCTGGGAGCAAGGGGGTCCTGCAGCGTGGGGACGCCTGGCAGGAGATGCCGATGTCGAAAGAAAAGCGAGTCTGCGTTTCTTTGCTTTCCTGTCACTCATTCGCTGGGGACAAAGCAGAGGTGTGCAGATGGTTATCCTGTGTCGGGGGTCAGGGCCGTGGCACAGCCGAACGCCGCCGCCGTGGCTGTCCCGCTGGGACCTGGCTCGTTTGCCGGCACCGCGGAGGCTCCGCAGCCAAGAGCTCAGCCGCAGCCTGTGCTGGGGATGGAGGAGAGCCAGAGAGGCGTGAGCTCACACACGCCCTGCGGCCGGGGGGACAAATGGCGTGTGGAGGCAAATCACCGGCCAAACGGGTCCCTGCGGCTGGCTGGGCTCTGCTTCCCCATCCCCGGGGGGCTCGCGCTGGGTGTGATGAGAGCCCAGCCCCTTCCCTGCCGGAGACGGGATGGGCTGTGCCGCGATGCCTGTCCCCGCTCCGGGCACCCTGTGGGCCTGGTGACCCCAAACCACGGGCCGGCTGCGTCCTGCCGTCCCCGCGGGTGGGTGCAGCAGTGTCCCGGCCGCTGCCATCTCTAACCTGCAGCCGTTCACTACGCGGCGGGCGGTCACAGACCCGAGTCACCCCGGGGAGCTTCCGCAGGGTCGGTCCCGGAGCTGCCGTGGGCAGCAGGGGTGTCTGGGTGGCCCCACACCCCGAGCCCTCGGCTCAGATGCCATCGTGCACAGGGGGTGTCCCTGCAGCCCCGCCATCGCTGCCCGGTTGGTGCCCGCTTCTCGCACCCCTCCTGACCCCTCGCGTGCCTGCCGGCCGGGCCCACACAGACTTTGCACCTTCCCCGCCGGTTTTATTGACTCTGAAGGCAGCGTTAGCGCAGCGATAGCAGCGGGACCCTGACCCCCAGCCGAGGGAGGGGAACCAGCCCTGGGGTGGCCCCACGTGTGACGCCGGGGTCGGGGGCCTGGCCGCGGGGCTGCTCGGTGGGGTCGGCCGGGCTGGGCTCGACGCAGTCGTGACCCAGCTTCGGGACCAAAGGAGGGAGCAGAGCACCGGCCCCTCCGCGGGAGCTGGGGTCTGGGGGTCGGGGTGGCGAAACTTCTGGTGCGGGGCCATTCCCGGAGCTGGCGGGTGGCGGCGGGGGAGCGTTACCAGAAACAATCGAAAATGTGATGAAAAACACCCGCATCGTCTGGTTTGCCGTTAAATGGCGTGCGGCGGCCCGGAAGCAGCCCCGCGCTTCCCACGGAGGGCGGGCGGGGACCCTGCCGCGGGCTGCCAGCCTCCGCCATGGGGTCCCCCGGCCCCACTCTGGGCAGCCGGACCCGGGGGGCTGCGGGGTCCCCACGGCTCCGGGCTCCGCGGGTCTCGGTCCGGCAGCTTCGCACCCTGACCGCAGACCTTGGCCCGACTCCTGCACCCCCAGCCCACCTTGACCTTTGACCCCAGCGCCCCGCCCCTTATCCCGACCCAGCACCCTCCTCACTGCTCCCTGTCCCCTTTAAGACCCCCCCACCCCACGCCGGGCTCGCTGGGGCCGTACCAAGGGCGCCTGCGCAGAGGGGGGATCTCCTCCGGCGGGCGCGCTCATAGCCCATTGGCGGGCGGCGGGGGCGGAGCGAGTCTTCCCCCCCGCCCCTGTGCCCGAGTGGTGCGGTCCGCCGTACGTGCCGGCCGCGCCGGGGCTGGGGCTGGGGGCCGCCGCCAGCGTCGGACGGGCCGGGCCGGGTCGGTGGGTGCCGCGGGGGGACGGGCCGCTGGCTGCCGGGGGAGCCGGGCCCGGGGACGGTCCCGTGGGGCAGAGGGGGGTCGGGCTCGGGGATCCCCCGTGGCTGAGGTGGGCCGGGCTCGGACAGCTGGGACCTCAGTGGTGGGGAGGGGAGGGGAGGGCCGGGCCGGCATCCCCTCGGGGGGGGGACTGGGGTGACCAGGGTGCATTATTACTGGGAGCGACTGGGATGCCCAGGGACCCCCGTTGTTGGGAGGGACTGGGATGACCAGGGACCCCCGTTACTGGGAGGGACTGGGATGACCAGGGACCCCCGTTACTGGGAGGGACTGGGATGACCAGGGACCCCAGCATGGGGCGGCAGGTGTGGGTGGTCCCCCAGTTATTTGGGGATGGGGGTGCCCCATTGTGCCGGGCTCCGTGGGGGCAGTGTGTGGGGCAGGGGTCCCCCAGCACCCCGGGGAGGGTCCCCACGCTCGGGTCCTGCCAGCCCCGCCGGCTGCTCCCTGCCGAGCCTCCTGGGGGGCCCTGGCCCGGCAGCCTGGGAGCGGGGTGCTCCGGGGCCGTGTCCGCTCCCACGGGGCGCTGATGGGCTGCTGGTGCTTGCCCCATCCTGGCCCGTTGCTGGTTCAAAGCCTGCAGTGAACTGCTGCTTCTGGCCCTTCTCTGCAGGAAGTTGTTCCCGGTGCCTGACACCTGTGCTGGCTTGCTGTCGTTCTGCCTGCTTCTGTTTGTAAACTTCCGTGGTGTCGGAAGGCTGTTTATCCCTGTCTTTTCCTGATGGAATTGCTTTGGAGGGTGAAGTTATCCCCTTAGGGAGTGTGCTTGTGAAAGGAAATAGTGGAAACCCCCCTGTCTGGAAATATTAAAGCTGGAGGGAGCAAAGACGCCTGGATCGTGGGGTTAGGACTTAGTCACCAACGTGGAACTGATTCTTAGGAAGTCATCTTATTTGCAGGAGTGAGCACAGCTGGTGCAGCTCGGAGCACGCAGTGGTCTGCCAGCGTTTGGACCAGGGGTTAGTCTGGGTTAGCTTTCAGGGCGTGAGAAGAACCAGTAGTGCTTGGTTGAATGCGTGTAGAGGAGAAGGGTCACGGAGGTTCTCTGCCGAATCTGAGGGAATCTGGAAAACTGAAGTGGGTTTGCACTTTTACAGCTCTGTTTAAAAAGCAGAAACATACATCCAGTTGAGAAGCCAGAAAAGTACAAGGAAGGATCAAGTCTCCATTTCAAAATTCTGAAAGTGAAACAGCGTTGGTGGGGACCTCCTTTCCTTCCACAGGGCTTCGTGTGGACCGTAGTGAGGAGCTGCGGGATTTAATTTCTTCTTCTTCTTGTTCTTCTTGTTAGCCAGCAGAGCTGTGCTAAGGGGGTGCACTGATGCACACATCCTGTGGGTAGATAGATGGGAATGTGCTTTCTTTCAGTATTTCTGTAGTTCTCTGAGAAATCCTGGTAAGCTGTTGTGTGCATGCAAAGCAAACTTGCAGGTGAACCTGCTGCAGGTGAGGAAACCGGTGTTTTGTTGGGGAAGGGCTGGAGAGCCGGGCCCCTCCTGGAGAACCTGCCGTTGTCCCAGTGCAGCTCCCGGTTTTCCTTCAGGTACATCGTGTGCTGGTTGATTGCACCGAGACAGGGTGTGCACGGCACAGAGTGTCAGGTTTTGGAGAGTCCTCTGTGTTGCAGGTGGATGTGACGGTGCAGCAGAACAATATTTGCAAAACGTTTTCCTGTAAAGCAGGGAATAAGCAGGGAGGACACTGGTGCTACAGGAGAAAAAAACCTGACGTGACTGAGCACTTTGTTTTAGTCTTCTAGTGTAGAAGCCTTGGAGACTAAGGTGGAGAGTGGAAAGGAAGGAGGAGGTAGTGTCCCAAAGCTGACTTAATCCTCTGTTAATTAGTCCTGCTCTAGTTGTGACAGAGTAAAACCTCTCGCTTTTTATCGCTTTGCAGTTGACTCCTGTTCAGTCAGTAATCTTTTGGGTGGCACCTTCTGGGTAGCCAGGGTTGAGCAAGTAAGTGCCTTCTGCAACTTTTATTTTGTTTCTTCCAGAGGAGCTTGACAGGGCCAAACGACCAAAACTCCTGTCTTGTCTTGAGGGAGGCTTTCCCCGCTGCTGCTTGCTGCCCTTCGTGTTGGAGTTCACAGGCCCCGTCAACGCTTGCTTGCAGAGCCGTTGGTGCGAGGTAACCTCTTCCTTTTGAGCAGGTTGTCACATCTGTGGGCGCGGTTGGGTTTGGGGAGGTCGGCTGGCAGCGAGGCCTGACGGGCCGGGAGCTGGGAGCGATGATTTCTTTACCCAGTTCACCCGCAGAAAAAGTGGCACGTGGACTGAAATCTCATTTGATCTTTACTTTCTCCTTTGGCTGTTGCAGCGCAGCCAAGATAGTGTTTGCTCATTCCTGAGGGAGCAGGGAAGAGGCTTCCCTGCTCAGGTCTCTGCTCCTGCCATCTCCTCCCCATCCCTTTCCTCTGGTATAAAAGAACCCCACCTGGCAGTTACCTCTGCTCACACTGAACTTTGTTCTGTTTCCTGACGTGGGCTTTCTCCTGCCTCTAAAAACACAATTCATAGAACTTGCATAAGTTGCTTTCCCAACGTGATCATTTGATCTGAGCGGTGAGATCACTTTATACACACTATTGTCGAGGGTGAGTCACGAGCCCTGCAGTGACAGGTGCACCCCTGCCAAAGTTGGTGTTTTATAGAGTTTGAAATTTCATATATCAGAACAAATAATTACAGACTGCTCGTAATCTCTTGCTGCTTCTCGCCAAGTAAACATTCAAATCAATGGTGTGCTGCTGATGGCTCACAGAATGCAGGAAGAGCGACTGGAAGCGGAGCGCTTGTATCTCCCGTGGCTTCTCTGGGGCCACAAGTCCGAAGAGTGACTGATTTTGACCTATGATGACAGATTCTTGTAGTATTCTTGCTTAGTTATCAGCCACTTTGGGGCATCTAGTTATTCCTTTGCAAGGAATACAGTAGAATTACTGACTAATTTTCCTTTCTGTTCGCGCTGTATGGAGTAGGAGCTGGGGAGGTTCGGAGTTAAAGATGGGGTTGGATTTTTCTCCTTGGAAAACCTGGCTCTGGCAGCGCGTGTGCAAATCTGCCGGGAAGGTTTGGTAACCAGCTTAGGGAGTTGGTAGGTCTGTCTTTGCAGCGCTGTTAAGTATCCTGGATCTTGCTGTGTGGTTGCTTGTGAAATCCATCTGTTGACTTGCTTTCATGGATCGTTGCTAGCATCTCTCGGTTTCAGCTAGCTCCAAGCTTTGGAGGAGCAAGCTGATAAAATGCCTGCAAGGATTGTGCAAGCCCTGGTTGTGTAACGGCTGTATGCATAACTGCTGGAGGTAAGAGGAGCAGCTCGCGTTACGAAGGGAAAGAAAAATCCTGTCAAGTATCTTCTGTTTATGTTGACTGTGCTGGGGTGGGAGTCTGGAGTTGGAGAGCTGCGGTTTTGGCAACTGAGGATCAGCCTTTCAGCCTGTGACCCCACTTAATTCCCTGCCTGGCTTGCCTGTTGTCCTGTGGCCTCGTGTCCCTTCTCGGCACAGGGATATCTGCTCTGGGTACGGGATTGATGTTCTGGGGTCTGCTGGTGCGTGTGGTTGCAGGGGACTGGGCTGTTGCCTGCATTTCACAAGTGTTGGTAAAGGTGAAATCCAGCTCCAATCGCCTTACCCACAGCGGGCAGGGAGGTTCATGTGCTGCTAATAGGGCGGCCAGATGTGAAGCTGGGGTCTGGGGCCAGGAGGGCAGCTCTCTGGCGGAGTTACCACGTGGTGTAAGGATTGTGCACTAACAGCCCCTTCCCTTACAGCGACGTAGGAGACAGGCACGTAATGTCTGAAAAGCTCTCGCGTCCTCAGAGGAGAGCTACCTTATAAATACAAAATGTCCCAGTTCCATACAAACAGTGCTTGGTTTTCTTTGAGTAAATAAATCCCCAAAACATACTGTTCCAGTCAGAGGTCTTTACAGTTCTTAAACCTTTGCGTGGTCTATTTAACCGTGTGCCTCTGATGCCCTTCCAGCTGTTAGTTTCAAAGAAAACCTCCCAAAGGAGAACAGCATTGGAGGAGGGTTTTGCTGTCCAAGCTCTTCCCGGTGGAAGAGGTCAAAGTCTGTGGCTGTCAGCCCCGTCCATAGTGCTCCCTCCCCGTCGTGGCTGCTGGCAAAATCACAGCTACTAAAACAAACCCTCAGCAAATGCAGGCAGGGGTAAGCAAATGGCCAGTTTGGAGAAGAATGGTTTTCCCTGAACTTCCAACTGTGGCAGCATTGGATACAATGCTTGTGGAAGAGGCAGCTGGAAAAAAATACCACATTACCCTCTTGATCTTAGAAAAACTCCTTCAGCAGGACCTCAGCCATGCAAAATACATGCCTGCATGGGTTGCTCTGGAGACTTTGCAGCATAGCCCTCTGAGTGATTGGTTTGACAGAGCAGTGCCCACGGTAGCTGGCATAAGGGTGGTCTAAAACTCCTGCAGTCTTCCCAACTCCTGAATATCAGCAGTGTTGAGACCCCTATTCCACTTCCAAATGATGCCTGAAGCGTGATGCACTGATTTTGTCCCTCCCTGGGAAGGGAGGCTGGGGAACAGTCTTAGCAAGGGGTTCAGTTTACCTGCTGTTCTCGGGCTTTGTTTATCCTGTAATCCTCAACACTTGTTTTTCTGCGCTGGCTCTTGTTAGTCAGCGTGAAGGAAGGTGTTCAGGTGCCTAAGCTGGTGAGATGCCCCACATCCTTGTTGAAAGGTTGAGATATAGGTTTTTGTCTCGTGAAAGGAAGTGTGCAAATTCAGTAATTCTGGGTTGCTTTCCTTTCAGGCACCTTGGCAAGTTTGAATTCATTTTTGTGTTGGATAATGCTGTAAGTCCTTTGGTTCAGTGCACTGGGCTTCCTGCATAACCCCACCTTGGTATACCCGTAGGGTAGAGTTGCTTTCTGCTTCAGTAAAACCATTCCTCTTCTTGTTCTCCTCCTTGCTTTTACAGCTGCTCTGCTGTCCTTGAGAAAGAACTATTGGCCAGAAAAAAATCCAAGCTTGACAGTGAAAGCTCAAATATGCAGTATTTCAAGCTCCAGACTGACGGATGCACTCTCCACATCTGTCTCATGCCTAAAATAGAAGTTCTGCAGTTGTCTGAGCCGGTGTGTCAAGGTCCGGCTAGAAGAGACCTTGCGCAGTGAGAGTGATTTGTTCTAGTTCACCGAAAAAGCAGCTTTGAGCTGGGTGTGTGTTTCTTAACCCCTGCTCGAGGTGCTGCTGCAGCCAAGTCCTCAGTTTTGACTGGGGGTTCTGAGTTGCTGGAAGTGCCGAGAGGCCCATGGAGAGTCACTTTCCCAGTACTGTGTGGAAAAGAGACTGCTGCTTTCCACCCTTCTTCACTGAGCTGACGGTGGTTAACGGGAAGTTGTACGATGTGCTGGGATTTTTTTGAAATATGTGGGAAGAAAGTGATACAGGAGTACTAGGTGTAGTGAGGCTTCATGTGTAGTGAAGCCAAACCTCATTGTCGAGGAGCTGGTGGAAGTCAGCCCTGGACCACCGCTCGTTATCGCCGTGATGAGGAAAGCACGGCTTTGGCTGCTGTGTTTCGCAGCCAGCACCGAGACGGGTGCTCGAGCTGAGGCTGATGGGGCGAGGAAGCTGGGAGGTTTCCCTCCATGCCTGCTCTCCCCAGTGCAGCCTCCAGGAGCCCAGGGACTGGGCTGTAGGGTGAGCCCACCCGGAGCAGGGAGCCTGTGCGGACCAGACCCAGCGCGGCCGCTCGTCTGCCCAGACCAAAGGCCTCTGACTGAGGGGAAACGCGATCTCTGCGCGGCAGAGCTACGGGGAAAGGGCTAATCCAGGGCTGTTGGAGGCAATGTTCAATAACCTGGATCTGAGCACCAGCTTCAGTGGCCTGCTTTTGTTTTGGAAAGGACTGCTTTGCTTGCCAAGTCTCCTTTTACTAAAAAGGAAGGGAAAAAGAGCTAATCTGAGACTTGCCAAGGCCAGTGACTGGCACAGGCTGATGTAAACAGAATTTCTTACTCTGATCTGTTGCATTCATACCTGAAGAGGAATGAGGTCTGGTTTTGCCCCAAGGGTCTCCTGGCCTAATACCACACACTAGCAGCGCAGGAAAGTCTTCACTGCAGTGGGATTCGGGAGAGTCTGGGTAGAAATGCCATCTCCACCACAGCCCTGCGCTCTGTCTGCTGCTCCTGGCCTTCCTCCCCCCTCGTGGGCTCATGCCTGTGGGGCTCCTCTTACTGACACACATCAGTAACCTGCCTGTCTCGTATCTTTACTGGGTGAAAGAAGAAAACCCTTTGCCGGTCACAAGGTCACAAGACTGCATTCCTGTTTGTAAGCAAGCCTCTTCCTTCTCCTCCACTGCCACCGCTGTGTGGAGCGATGGGGGCTCGGCGCGGCTTCCTTTCGGTGCTGCCTCTGTGCGAGCTCTCGACGAGCTCTGCAGATGCCGTGCGAGCAGGGACCTGGGAGAGGGCTGCCGAGTGGTTTTCTTTTTTTTATCTCCCAGGTGCTTTAGTTGGTTTTAAAGTTAGTTTCTACTTATTTTGCCATTGTTTCTAAACTCGGGCTGCAGGTCAGTGCTGTGCAAAGAGAAGGAGTTTCCGTGTGCTTTGGCTGCTTGTTTCCACGCTGTCTCCCCTCTGCCCTGAAGCTGTCTTTTGGGGCTGTGCCATGATGCCAATGGAAACAACACTGATTTAAAGCTGTGTTGTTTTTTTTTTTTAAGGCTGCTTCTCAAGGCTGTCTGTGTCCCTGATCTGTGTTGTGCCATGGTCCTGTGCAAGGATGGTCAGCATGAGGGAGCAGGTGATCCCTGAGGCAGGCCAGGCACGTGGTGGGGAGTCTGGTCATGGACACCCACCTGCACCTAGGGAGTTCAGGTTGGTCCTTCTCGATCAGAAAGATGGTTCTGGCAGATCTCGTGGTAATACTGGCATCCCCAGCCGCGCAGAGCTTCCAGCAGTAGAAATTGTGACAGCTATGTTTCCGCTCTGTTCACAAATGCAATGCATGTGCTGAGTCACTGACACGAGGGTCATCATCATGTGGCTGCAGAGAGGAAGAAGAGGGCTTTGCCAAGTCAGCGCTGCCAGCAGTGCCCCTTTGTCCCCTTCCCTGGTGCGGCTGTGCGGGGCTTGTACTGGGAGTCTGAACTGGAGAAAGCCAGTGTGAAACAACCAGCGGCTTCCGAGCGTGTGGTGGTGACTTGCATGGATTCCTGTTTACAAGAAACCAGAAAGCAGTCCTTTGGTAAGTGTCCTTGCTGGATATGAATGGGGCAGCTAGCGTGGAGGAACTGGGCACTCTGGTGCTTGTGTTGGCAGTGTGACGGTGTTGCTGCGAGGTGTGCGGTGAGCAGGTTCCTGCACCATGGTTTGACTTCACACCGGCTACCTGCTGTCCCTACCTGCTGTCCCTGCCAGCATTTAGCAGAGACGGCCTGGACCTTGTGTGTGCTGGGGAAGCCTTGGCTGCCTGTGCCCTGCTGAGCTCCCTGTGGTGCGTGGCACCGGTGCGAGGGTTGGGCAGATGGTGACTGATGGCATTGCGTGAGTTTGTCGCTTGATTCCTCCTTTGACTCAGTCGTCACAGATTTTTGCGTGCACGTGTTGCAAAATAGAGCTTCTGGCTGCAGCTCCTGTGTTAATCTGTATGTGTCCAAAGGACGCTGCCGCCGCTTGGTTCCCTTTGGGAAAACTGGCTGTTTGGGTAAGCTCAGGGCATGGGAGGTGGGGTGCAGCCTCTGTGCTGCGCCGTGCCCGGGCAGGCAGAGTCCGTAGGGCACAGCGGGACTCGTGCCCGTCAGCACATGGGTGTGTGGGGATCGTGGGGAGCCCTCTCTGCCGTGTTGAGCTGAACTTGGGGGCTGCTTGGTGCTACGGGCTGCGATCAGCGGGAGCCTGGGGATGGGGTTGTGGGAGCTGGGAGCAATGGGCAGCCCGGGGCTGTGCCTGGTCAGCAGTCTTCCTTCTCCTTTCCCTGTCGTGTGAGCAGAGCTGATGCTGCAGGTCACTGCGTGCTTATGGTGGCACAGGGCTTGGTCGCTCATTTTTGGAGCAAGAGTTGCAGGCCGCAGTCCTGATCTGGGACCGGGAAGCCAAATTGTCCCAGGATACTTGAAACTCATCCCAAGCATTGTATAAATAAAGGGCTCTTTCAACTCAAAGAGCCAACTTGCTGCCCAAATCACCAGCTTGGCTTCAGAGACAAGGCTTTTTGGTCGCTGGAAGATGCTACAGTGTGGCTCGCAGAAACATCTTTGGATTTGGCAGAAAGGGAGACCTCCCAGGCACGTCTCATCACTGTGTTGCTGTGCCTGCCAGTCGGAGTTGAGGGTTCCAGCATGCTTTTGGGGGCATCTGCTGCGCCATCTCCTAATGCTGCCGTCGGCTGCGTGCAAGAGAGGGGGAAGGATAGATCTCTTCAGGTTGCTGACCACTCGGCTTCTAGGGCACTCCCCATCCCGTCTTGTTTGTTGTAATACTGTTTGCATTTATATTTTAGTATTTTTGGTGCTGTGATGTGATGGCGCCTTTAGTCCACGTGGAAATTGTGGGGAATTTGAGGATGCCTGGCACTCACTGCTTCCAGTCCTTTGCTTGAGATGTGCATGAGAAGTAGGAATATGGTTTTTAATATGAGAAGGAAGTGCATCTGTTTGGCAGCCTGGAGATGCGCTGAGAGGGTCCCTGGTGACTTGAATGGTTGCAAGCTGCCGTGTATCAAACAAATTCCCAGGTTTAGAAGCTGTATTCAGAGGCTGAAAAGCTGTTCTGAAATACGGCGTTGCTTGAGTGCAGTCTTTCAAATGTTGTGACTTTCCTGGGTGATGTAGATGCCTCACATCTCGGCTGAGACAGATTGCTTTACGCCAGATACTGTGTGCATAAACAAGGATCCAGGAACAAAAAAGAGGAAATGGAAGTCTGTCTTCTCTTGATTGAAGATATAATAAACATTGGGGATAAAATAATTACCTGTGGAATGGATGTGAGGAGAACTTTTACTTCTGCATCATAAATTTATTTTCCCCTTTAAAAAGCTGATCTGATTCTATCAGGGTCCTTCCAGAGGCTGCAGGTTTTCCAGGATAGTTAAAGTCAGGTTTCTTTTCACTGGAAGTTAGAAAAGAACATGTATTTGAATTGCTGTGAACTTCTGGAAAATAGTTGTTACAGTCAACTAGGTAAGACTGAGATAAATCGAGCAATAATCCTCTGTGCTAGGTGAAACGAGTTAAAGTAGTAGTTCCTGTGTTATGACAACCCTTTAAAAAAAAATGAGGTCTAATTCCACATCCTTTGCCTTTCTCTTGGTACATCTAAGCAAACCTTTTCCTGAGGGTGGGGAGCAAACAGAAAAACCTGTCGCTAAGATACAGGACTCGAATAACTACATGTCCAGGACCGGATGGAGCCCATCATCAAAACTAAAGCCGTTCTTGTGCCTTTGGTTCCATCACTAGAGAGCAACAGTGTTTCCTTCCAGGGTTAGTGGTCAGTATACAAACTTTATGCTATGGAGACTTGTGAATGAAGAGAGGAGACCAAACCAAGACCCTGGCCCACGCGCCAGACCCGTAAGCTTCCAGAAATGGTGCTCTTCCCTCTGGCTGTGGGTGTGGGGAGTGAGCGGGTGGTCCGGCTGCTGCTGCAGCTGGAGGGTTCCCCTTTGAAGCGCTGGAGAGCTGCAGCGTGGTGAAGGCCAGGAGATAGTACAGCTTCCTCCCCCACGTCTGTCCACGCTGCGTTCCTGGGAGCTTCCTTCCCGAGGGTGCCTCTTGCCAAGGCATCGCTGCTTGGGAGAGCAGACCACCGCTGCTTGTCCCCTGTGCTCCGGGAGGCCAGAAGCTCTGCTGCTTTGGGCATGGCAATGAATTGCTGCTGGTAGTCCTCACCTTGCTCGTTAGCCCAGGAGCTTGTTCTCTCACCCTGTCTAAGGGCAGCTGGCAAATATCCACATCTGAGCTTTCGGAGGTGGGAGGGGGATTGTTGTGGGGCCAGGCGTGTGCAGCCTGCATGCGTTCCACCCCGGGCTGCCTCCCACTCACCCGAGACCTGTCGAGCTTGGAGCTCTCCTCCGCGTGCAGTTTGTTACAAGGGATGCTGCGGTGCTCTGTGCCAGGAGGCTTTCCTAGGCTTGGCTGCTGCGACTGCTGGATCTGGTGCTCGGAAGTGCAGCTCCTGCCCAAAACCAGCTTTGCGTGGTCTCCGTCAGCCTTGGTTTTTTTTGATGGCTTCCTCTGAGCAGAGGTTTGTCGTTGCCTTATGTGTCATGGGAGAGGACTTGTGAAGGCAATAAACTGGCAATGTTTTTTCCCCCCACCAGTGCATTCTGTTGGTGTCAGTTGCCAGACCTGCTCCTCACTGATTTACTGGAACCCAGCACGGAGGAGGAGAGGGACCCTCCTGGGAACTGTGCTTTGTTGGCAACCAAGCTCCCGTTGTGGAGGCTTTAACTTAACAGTTTAGTCTACAGTGGTACAGAAATAACACCCAGCTCTTGCTTGGCTCTGAGATCCAGCGATGGAGAGCCTGTCTGCGAGGGAGGCAGGACAAGGTGACCTGCCCGATGGAGGGGAATGGGCAATTTGCTTGTGTGCAGCTGCATCACTCACATTTTTCTTCCATCCCCGTGCTCAGCATCATCTCTGGGAACCTAAAGGGAAGCTTTGCAGTGGTGTTTTAGTGCCCTTTGTAGTACAGTCACTTCCCAAGTTCTCCACTGAATTGAACTTCTCATCGGGCTGAGAGCTGGTCGGGCTGCAATAATACCCCAGGAGCTCACCCATGATTGCTGCCAGGTGGCCGTGGACTTCTCTCTGCACTCCGCAGGGCTGACTTTTATAGCTGGTGGCCTCTGGCAGAATACTTCATGTTCTCCAGAGCAGGACTTTTCCTTGGTGGGGTAACAGCAAAGGGTTCTTATTTGCTGAAAACCTTACCCGGTCTCCCTTGTTAGTGCTCCGTAAGCATCGCCTTCCCTTTTCTTCACAGCTCCTGAATGTATTAGCATAGCTTTAATTTCAGTCAGTTTTATTTCTCAGCCCAGGCACAACTTGGAGTTTGCTGATTCTCCTTCAGCTGTCTGGGAGCTTTTCTCCAGCAGGCATGGGTGTGATGAACAGGTTAACTCTCACCTTGCAGGTCAGCCACGGGACATATCCTTCCTCTCCCATGGCACCCCACAGCTCTGAGTCACTTTTCTGTGTGCAAGTTCAAATGTCCATGGTCTCCTGGGTTGGCAGGATGCCCAAGTACAAGAAGAGTCACTTTGCCCTTACAAATCAAGTTTTGAGTTAATTATCTGTTTGCTTGGACAGAGTGTGTCCTTGTGCGTTCGGAAAATAATCTTGCGATCTGGACTAGGGTCAGAGGAGTGCAGAGCTTTGGCAGAGCAGTGGGAGGGAGGGAGCGAGCGATGGGTGGCTCCCCGGGGAAGGACAGGGGCCACAGGGCTAGTCGGGGGCTGGAGGGCCGGTTGCTAGTCCTTGTGCTAACGCGGGCTCTGGGTAAGGCCATGGGGAAGTCACAAGTCACTTGAACTCTGCGTGGGTAAGCTGAAAGGACCAATTGAAGGAGGTGGAAGTTAAACTGGGGAAGACAGTGGAGTGGACTGGTAAGCCAGAAGCCCAAAAAAGAGTTGGATAGTAAATCCAATCTGCACGTGGAGGTGGATAGTAAATCAGAAGTATTCATCACTTGTGTTGTAACAACCTAATGTGGGGATGCTCACAGAAGTACCATGCCGTAGTCCTGCTCCACGGTGTATAACCACAGCAGTAGGTCCAGGGTATCACCTTGTGGAAAGGAGGGAGAAAGCCCCAGAACTGTGGGGTGACTGGAAGAGTGGGGTCTTCCCCCACTAACACCACGTGGGCTCCGTGGTAAGGGCTTTAGTAAAGTCTGGCCATGAGTCCCCGCTGAGTTTTGCTGGGGCATTAGTAGGAGCCAGGTTGGGCTCCTTGGCTGGAATGTGGGGCTGCTCTGATGGTGGTGGTAGAGGGAGAGCAGAAATCACTGCTGATGGATGAGCATGGCTGCAACGGGAAGGGAAAATCTTGGTGGGACAGTGAGATACCTTGGGATGCAAAAAGATCTCGTGGTATTGTGGTGCAAAGCCTGTCTCCAAAGAGTTGTTAGGCTGCCTTGTGCTCCTGGGACTAAGAGTATAGTGGAGAAGCACGCGCTGAAAGGCCCTTAATGCTCTTCTGGTCTTCTGTAGCACTGTGTGACTGTTGGTGTTCATGTGTTTTCCTTGTTTACAGTGCCTCTGACCGTCATGGGGGATGCTGGCATGGAACCAAACATCTCCCCTCCCGACAACACTGGACAGCAAGACTCTCTCTTCAGCATGACGGATGTGTTTCTCATATCACTCATCATCGGGCTTTTCACTTACTGGTTCTTCTTCCGCAAGAAAAAGGAGGAAGTCCCAGACATCCCCAAAATGCAATCAGTGTAAGTAACAAATCTCAGGCAGCGTGGGGTGAGTGTGGCTTTCCGTCTTGCTTATGGTGGGTCCTTGGGGGCTGTGTGGGAAGCTCAGCTGGATTCTGGGAGGTCCCTAGGTGAGGGGACTTAGTCCCAAATCACATTTCTCTCCCCTCGCGTTTCTTTTGAGCTGTTCACCTCGCAATGGAGAAATCTCTGTGGAAGAGCCAGGCTGCAGCTCTGCCTTACCCCACCGTGTGGCCCACATCAGTAATTTGCCTTGCCCAAGCCAGCCAAGAAAAGGCAAGGCAGAAAAGCCCCTGGCTGTACTTCAAAACAAGGATTGCTTTGGCTATTCTCTGTTTTTTCTGATAAAAGTCATATTTAGAGAAATCTGCAGAAAGGTGGGCTTGCTCTTAAGCAGGTTTGCTGTCAGAAATCTTATCTACTTTTAGCTATGTAAAGAAGAAATAGTCATGGGGAGCTGGGAGATAGTTCCTGGGCATGAGCTGCTTGGCAGCTCTTGTGAAACTTTCTTGGCTTTGATGCCAGGTTACAGGAGCAGCAGGAGACTGGATTTGGAGAGGGAGAGGTCCTTGTTCCACCTCGTCCTCTGCAGAGGGCTTAGGGCCAGGAGCCAGCCGCGTTGGTGGAGATCTGGGTGCATTCAGCTCCTTGTATCAGTTGCATACCAAGCTTAACACCAGTGTTCTGCCGGGCTTTTTAGGTCATTCATTCTGTTTCCTCCTGGAGCATTGCTAAGAGCAGTAAAGAGGTTTGAAACCCACTGCCGCAGAGACAGTAGGAGCTGGCGTTGTGCAATACCTTTACCTTCAGTCTCCCGGTATCTGTTCCCTGCGTGGGTGTAGTTTGCCCCAGAGAGAAAGCCAGCCTCAGCCTTCGCCCGGCTCTGCGCTTTCCAGTATTAGGCCTTTGCAGAAGGTAACCACACACCAAAGGTGAATCCTCTGGGTTTGTAATGCCGGCTGCAGATCACTGTAGCCTCCCCTGCTCGGAGCGGTTGGTTGTGAGGCCATGCCACGCGGAGGGGAAGGCGATGGCTGGCTGCTTGCAGTAGGTTCAAGATTTAACACGCACAGTTGCACCAGCGAGGCCTCCTGCCTGAAGTGGGTTTTTCCCCGTGGCACTTAGCGAGTGTTGCTCTGACAAGAAATACTTCTCGGTCCTTCATTTTGAAGTGATATGGCCTGATGGGCAAAGAAGCTGTGGCAGGACCTGTCCATAGGCTGCTCGGATGAGGAGGTTTGGGGATAAGCCAAGGCATTTCAGCAGAGGATTGATGCTCCTGTTACCCTATGCTGGAAAAGCTACATCAAACACAGCGAGCGGTTGTGGGTCCATTTTCTGAGACCTGTATGTCTGCCTTAGAGGGTTATGCTGCTTTCAGTTTTCAGGGCTCGTCATCCAGTGTTTGTGTTGTAATCCGGTCATAATTTAAAAGGAGCAGGTTTGGTCTCACTGTTTCCCATTTGCTCAGATCACGACCCGCTGGTGGCAGAGCCCTCTGCTTGAAGGCAAGCCTGGGATGCCAGGTCTGTTGCGAGTAATGGGCAGAGCAGCATGCAGCTCGGAGCCAGCCCTCCGGCAGGCTGCGTGCCCTGGTGTTGCAGGAGGGTGGAAAGTGCACTTTCTGTCTGGGGAGGTGTAAAAGGAAGAAACGTCCCTGGCTGGGGCACCTTGTACAGATGTGCGAGGCTGGTGGCAGCCTGACTATCTGTGCCTGCTTGGCCTTGCCTGGGGAATTTGTTCTGTTGGATCGGTTACATACTTTCCCTCTTGTGCCTGCAAGAGAGGGCTGAGTATCAGTGCGTGCAGTTGCCTCTGGAGATTGTAAGGAGAACGGCTGCGTTGTGATGAGAGCTGAGCTGGCTGGAGAAATGGCCCCATCAGTCTGGAATTAGATCCCCACGTGGTGCCGATTGCCGCCGAGAGCTCCCGTGCTCACCGTTCTTGTGACTGTTTCCACCCACCACGTGCAGCTCCTCCAGAGCCTGTCGTGACCTTGCAGAGAAGTCACGCTGCCGAGGGGCTTGCCGACCACCCCGGGTGTGCGTTACCACCGTGTCCTGTGGCAGGATCTCAGCACGTGGGCTTCCATCCGAGGCTGGCTGGGGCTTTTGGCTTTCAGCTGACTGACGGGCATTTTGCCTACGTTTCCCCTGTGGGGTCTGTGCTGTCTTCTCCATCTGCGTGGGAGAGGGCTGGCAGGGAGCACTGTGCAACTGCTCCGTGCGAGAGCTGCGCAAGAGCAGCAGTCCCATCACCGATAACCAGGGGGAGAGGCGAGGTTGCTCCAGACCTTGCCTGATACAATTGCATTTTGGAAAAGTGACAGCCAGGCAGGTGAGGAGCAAGAGGAGGTGTTGAAGTAGTTTTTCCCTGTGCGTTAAGCCTGACCTTGCCAGTGCCTGCTGCAGCTCTGCTGGGCTCCTTGCAGCAGGCTGGGCCAAGGGCAGTGCAGACCTGTGAGCCAAGGCTGTGGCTGGTGGCATGTCTGTCCTCCGGCACAGGCAGCAGCTTCCTGCAGCTTTTGCACTGTTATTGTATGGGACACTTGGAGCCGGGAGGGAAATGAGTGGGGAAAACAAGCCTTGGATTTCCTTCCCTCGCGTCGTCCTGGAGTCTGGGGTGGAGTTTCCTTTCAGGTGAAGAAGCAAATCGGCGAGATGCAGGGTCGTACTGTCAGCCGCTGCCCATGCCTGGCTAGAGAGCGAACTGGTGTGTGGGCAGGCAGGGGCTGGCCTGTCTGCAGGCAAGAAAGCTGTGAAGGGACAGTGCCCTTGGCGGGGCTGTCTCCAGCTGAAGTGGAGAGCCTTGACCTTCAGAGGTGTTGCTTTTCTTCAGCATGTTTTCTGCAGCTCTGCCTCAACTCACCAGACTGTCCTGAACTACTTTATCTGGTGATACTGGGCTACCATTTCTGTCCCTTTGGCTCCTAATTCAGCTTCAGAACACTGGAGGACACAGTGCTGATCAGCACTTCAGGCACATCATGATGGCTGCTGCTTTAACGGCTTTGCTTGCAACGTGGGAGAGTGCCAGAAGAGTCTCTGACCTGAACACGGGGTCCGGCACCTTGGTGCCCTCCTGGGGATTTTGGGAGCCGCCGCTGAGCAGCACGCATCGATCGAGCCACGTCAGCTCAGGGGGGTCTCCAAAGGAAATGTCACTGCTGCAGCTGCTCCTTATTGTGGAAGAACAGATGCGCGGTCAGAATACCCCGTTCTGGATGTCACCTGGGCTGGGTTTACTCCGCATGGCCTGAGAACAGTCATGATCTTGCCCTGACGATGGATCTCTGGGTTCAGCTACTGCTTGGGTGCTTGCTGATCCCTCGCCCTTGCGGCCAAGCGGAGCTGTTCTCCTGGCCGAAGCCTCCAGAGAAGGGCAGGGTCCAGCGTATGCTGAGGCTTTGCTGCAGACAAGACGTCCTGTACATCTGTTGTGTAACGCGCGCACGCGTGGGGCAGGCCGGGATACCGCCGGCTGAGGATTGCTTGCATTTTGGCCATTTTCAGATTTAATTGAAACCACCAGAGCAGCCTTCCCCACGGCCTGCTCTGCAGATGTCATTAGGGAGAACGACTTTCGATCGCCACGCAGCCATGGCCACCATGCTTCCTCGTAGGGGCATTGCTGCGGAATGCACTCATTTGTTTTATTCTTCAGCTGCGCCTCCTCTGCATGTTTCTCAGTCGCAGATTTCTTTCCTTTCGCATGTCCACGCCGCAGAATTGTACAGACTGCCCTGGGGAGACGCAGGCGAGACATCGATTGGTACGCTGGGTGTCACCCCCTCCCTTCTCCCCCGTCTTTAAATTGTTTGGGGCAGAAACTGGCTTATCTCTATTCTGCAGCTATAGAGAAATGCATTCCCTGGTGCTTGTAGGGCTTCCTGTGGCAGGAATTGCTCCAACTTCTCAGCCTGATTAGCGCTCTTTGCTGCCTGCATGTGTGTTAGAGAAAGAGAGACCATCTCTAATTTAATTTAAAAGGATCCTGAAGAGAACAAACTCCTTTGAGCTGCCTCTGTAATGGCACTGCCATAGTTACCCGTAGTGTTGCTCACGCAGTGTCTGGAATCATTTCATTCAGCTACAGCTTCAATTTTTTTTTTTTTAAAAAGAATATATGTAAAAGCAGCTGTGATATAAACAGTTTCCAAGGTAACAAGGCTAGGGGAGGGTTCTGTGTCCCGTCCCCCGCTCCAGGATGGGAGAGGGACGTGTGGTGCGGAGGATCCTGGGAGGTTTCATTCTCCACTCCTAATTCCTTTCTGCCGCTGCTGCCAGATGTTGCAGTTTCTCAGGACTGTGCGGATCCACCCGGTAACTTCCAAAGCCCCGCCGCGAGGATCGGAGCAGACAGGACCACTCCTGCTATGACCCGTGCCGGGACCTTTTGTGCCGGCTCTCTTCTCCTTAACAAAAGGCTGACGCTTGGCTTTAACGCCCAGGAGGAGCAGAATGGAAAGGCCTGTGTGCGCGTTGCTCCAGAGCTAAGTTAGATCCGTCCCCCACACCTCCCCTCGCAGACAGACACGGCTGCCCTGCGACTCTTTGTCTGCCTCTCCCCTGCCCACCATGGGCTGCGCGTACTCGGCCCCGCGAGACGAGGTGGCCCCGGCGAGGTGAGTCAACCGCTGCGGCTCCGAAGGTCGCTTCTGCCGCCCTGAAGCCGGGTGGGCTGGGGTGCCTCTCCCTGCTCCCAGGGGAGAAGGAGGGGGAGAGGCTGCGCTCGGAGGCAAGCTGCTCCGGAGGAGACCCTGCTGTCGGCGCTTGGTTTCTCTGCGACGTTCTCACTGCTGGGCGTACGCGTGCTTTCGCGAGGAAAGCCACGGGCATGGGAGCTTTCTGAAGGAGAGGTGTTCAGCGGAGACGGTGATGTTGTTGCTGAGCTGTCGGGAACTTCCTCCCCCCTCCTTTCTTTCTGCTGAAATCAAAGTGGCAGAGCCCTGGGAGTCGCTTGCGCTGTGGGCTCTCACCAAGGGTGGGCATTCTGTGCAAGCCAAAGGATTGCTCCGACAATGGAGTTAATCCCCTTTCCTCCACCCGTCGCTTCTTCTAACTCTCTTAGTCGCTACCCTGAGCATCTAAGCTGTAGGAGCAGTCATGGCTGAAAACACGCTTTCTCTTCTAAGTTTTCCTGGCTGAGCAGTGGAAATGAGTGTCGTCTCTGTCTTTGGCATCTGTGCATTTTTGCAGCTCAGATTTTCAAGCCACCCTGATGAAGCGATTTTGGGGAGTTGTGTAGCCTTTTTTCAAAAGCCAGGCTCATTATTTCTTCTGTGTCTGAGCCACGGACTCTTCTCCACCACAGCGCTTCAGTGCAGGGTTGCCTCCTTTGAAAATGGACATGCTCCCTGTGCTGCACCCTCTGGTCTTCCAAAGAGCTTGCTGAAAGGATCTAAAACTTTTTTTTTTTCCTGCTTTAAAAGCGTTTTCTTCAGCAGTTGACCCAACAGCTGTTTTAATTGGATCTCATTCGCAGAGGGCAGTAAACCAAAGAGGTTCACCAAGGAGCCAAAAGCGAAGTGAGAGCTGAGTTTTGTGAGCGGGCTGGGGGGCAGCTCTCCCAAGCCCCCGTCCCGACGGGAGCATGGGCAGGGTTGGATCTGCTCTCATAAGGTGCTTGCAATGTCCCTGTTCCCAGCAGGAGGCCAATGACAACGTGGGGAGATGGCTCGCTGCTGAGAGAGCAAAGCGGGGGGTGCAGAGCCGCTCTCTGCTGGGAGCACAGCTGCCTTGGGTAGCTTTTTTGGGTAGGGTTTGCTCATCTTCCGTGCATGCTGTATGAGACTGTGTTGGTGCTCGGAGCTATCGGGCCCGGTTACGGAGTTCCTTGTTACCTTTGGGTAGAAAGTGGTGCTTGAAGGCGTGCTTTACTGAATGTCCCCCACCCTGCCGCGCTCTGTGTGTGTGCTCGGCAAATGCCTCGGCGCATCGCAGAAATCCCTCCCTCTGGGCTGCAGAGTTTAGGAAACTCTTAGTGAGCTCTGCATATTCTCACATGGGCCGGAGCCAAAAGCATTTTTTTTTTTTTTCGCCTGGAGGCTTCTCTCTTCCCGCAGGAGACCCAGCCTTGCATTCTTCCATTGTGAAAAAGAAATGGGAATGGGTCCCACGTTCCTTCTCCCTGCTACTGAAGCTCCAGCGGGGCAGACGGCAAGTGAGCTCCTGGCGCTTGCCCTCCTGCCTTGAAAAGACCCCAGCGCCTAATCTGACTGTAGCCAGAGTCACCACTGCTTGTGGGGCTCCCAGGGTCCCCAGGGCTGGGGTGCTTTCACCCTGTGACACTGAAAACCCATGGGTGTGTTTAGGGTAGCAAAGCTCTTCTGGCTCCCTACCTAATAGGGGGTAGCCACAGCAGCATGAATCTCTGCCTCAAGGTTTCTGACGTTGCTGTGGTTTGTCCCTCTTCGAGCTAGCGAAAGCCTCCTCCATGCAGTAACGCAGATGCTCTCTGTGCCGGAGATCCGCGCGGGGCCAGAAACCCCGGCGTGGGAACAAGCCCTGCGGGACCTCTGCAGGCAGCGGCTGCCTTGCCGGAGGCTCTGCGGCTCTGACCAGCTGCGTCTGTCTGCTCCGCCGGGCTCTCCAGCTCTGGGACTCGTGGCTGGCATGCTGTTTTGAGGTTGGAACAGCTGGTTTTTAGGCCTGTCTGACTTCAAGCTTGGGGAATCTGCCCTGGGGGGCATGGCTGGGGACCGATCCCTTGCCTGTCTGCTGTGGTGCCGGGAGGCCCAGAGCTCTCCGTTCCCTTCTCCCCCACTGCAGCTTGGCCCCTGAGATCTGTCTGGAGACCTCCTCTTGCGTTGTAGCTCTGAGAGATCCTTGTAACCTGCTCAGCTGTGAAACCTCTCAGAGCAGCTGATAGAGTAAAGGTTTCCTGGCAGCCGGGGCTGAGTGCTGGGGCTCTGCCTGTGGGAGGATTTACTGGTGGCGGTGGGGCGTGGGGTCAGCTTCTCCCCTCTGCTGTGAGTTCCTGCTCCATGGTTGGGTGCAAAGAAGCCCTGCAGCTGAGCGCTGGGCATCCCTGGGACAGGGCAAACAGGAGCGGGCAGTGGGGACTCTCACCCTTTTGGGCAGCCTTCCTGAGGTCTGGGGGCTGCTTTTTCCCCACTTGCTTATTCCTGACTTTAAAGAATGAACATGCTCATCTGAAAGGAGGTTCCTCCTGTCTTGCAGAGCAGCTCCGGTGAGAGACAGCAGCTTCATTGAGAAGATGAAGAAGACGGTAAGCTTCTTGCGCTGGCTATGCGGGGTGCTGGGAAGGTGGAGGAGCTCGTGTCCTGCCCAGTTTCCTCTGGAGACTGTCTAGCTGTCAGCAGGGGGGACTGGTTTGGATACGGACACGTCTGCTGCAAAGAGCATCCAGAGGAAGGCTGTCTGGGCAGGCAGGAATAGCTCTTTCTGTCTGTGCCTGAGAGTTGTTCTTAGAGGAAACAATGAAAGTGAACATTTGGTGCAAAAAAAAAGTGTAATACAAGATCAAAGTCAAGAGGGAAATAGCAAAGACTTTAAAGTTCTTGGCTGGCAGTTATCTGCGTGGTTGGTTCCCAAACTGGCTCGCTCTGGAATGGGAATTGTACACAGAACTGGCAGCTTTTGATTCTGCTGGACTGGATGCAAGAGGAAGCAGAGGAAGAAGCAAGGGCTGGATATGTTTTCCGTTTTACTTCAAAGTAGCTGAGTAGCTGGCTTGCGACAGAGCAGGAACTCCAGTGCTTGGGCACTTTCCCAAAGCTTAGGCCGATCTCCGTTCTCATCCAGGGATTCCCCTGTTTCCAGGAGTCACCCTGCAGCCCTGAGGCTGAGAATAAATCTTGAGTGTTCATTCTTTGCTTTGGGTTTTAGTCAGACCTGAGTCACCTCTCTGAGACTGACAAGAGTCATGTTCTTATTCACAGCTTAGCCTTGAGTTTCCTGCCGCAAACCCGTCGGAGTCCCGTACAGGTGCAGGCTCCTGGCTGCCTGCAGGTTGCAGTCCAGGGCTCCTGATCCCAGGCGATTCCTTTGTCTTTGGCAAGACGTGCTTCCTCTGTGCGTTTGCCAAATGAGTAATCACCATTTAACCGAGATTCCTTTTTCTCTCCAGGGGCGAAACATAGTGGTTTTCTACGGTTCCCAGACGGGTACAGCAGAGGAGTTTGCCAACCGCCTTTCCAAAGATGCTCATCGCTATGGCCTCCGGGGCATGGCAGCGGATCCAGAGGAGTATGACTTGGTAATTTAGCCACAAACAGCCTCAGGATAGGTAACATCCTTTTAGTGTCCCCTAAAAACCCAGGAAGGACCTAGCCAAGGGACAGCTGTCCTTTTAGTAGTGCCACTTAGGGAGAAGAAAGGAAATTGGATCAGCCGGAGAGATGCAGAGATGGGCTTGATCCTTGCTAGTGTATGGATTTGGGGTGAATATTGCAACACTAAAGAGGAAGGTAGCCTGGAGTATTTGAGAGCCACAAGTGATCTGTTGGCAGCATGAAACTTGCTCCATATTCCTTCTGTAGTCAGCATTGGTCCTGTACTGCTGCAGTCTTGCGCAGAGGCACTGACACTGGTGTTCTCCAGAGTCCACAATGATCCTGGTCCCTTAAAGCCTTGTATGAAAAATCCCATTGCTTTTCTGGTGGGCTGGAAGTATTGGCTTGCAGTCCAGTGAGGGTGGTTAGCCTTATTTCCCCTGCCATTTTGGATAGGTTTGGCCTTTCCCAACCCCTTTTGTAATCAGCTGTTTGACGTTACGTGGTGCTGTTCCACACACCAGAGGCAGCTGCGTTGTAGGAATAAGCTTGCCCAGTAACCGCATTGTGGGATCCTTCAGGGTTTGTTCTTTCCTTTGGTTGTAGTCGGACCTGAGTCGCCTCTCTGAGATCGACAAGTCCTTAGCTGTGTTCTGCATGGCCACTTACGGCGAGGGTGATCCGACGGACAACGCCCAAGACTTCTACGACTGGCTGCAGGAGGCTGACGCTGACCTGTCAGGTCTCCGATTTGCGGTGAGTGGCTCGCTTCTGGTTTGTGCTGCGTTTGGGCAGGGAAGCCAAAAGCCCTCCCCTGTGCCTGCACGTGGCTTTGGTAAAGGCACAACATGATGTCTTTGCCTTGTATGCCTGTGTTGGATCTGGTCACTATTGTCTTCCTCTCCAGGCTTCCTGGACACTTACAAACATGTATCTGCAGGCTTTAAATGCAGATGTCAGAGCGCTTTCCCCACTCCCTAAATCACAAGGGTTCACTGGTAATATCTTGCCGCAGACAGCCCAGCAGGCATTGAATATGAGGTCTGTAAATGTATTCAGGCGGCTGCTGCTGTTCAGAAGCTAATTGAGCAGCCCTGGGCCAGATCTTCTCCCGCAAATTAAATCACTTGGAGGAGCGTGTAGCTCTCTTCCTGTGCCGAGCTGAATAACTGGCTGAGATACAGCTGCCTCACCTAAAGCCCAGCCAAATTCCTTAGGCAGCATAATAATTGTGTATGAGGAGAAAGTCCACTGCCAGAGATGTTCAGCTGCTCTGTGTAAAGCAGTGAGCAAACATTTGCTGAGCGGTTTGTGGGAGGCGAGGGGCAGCAGTTGGTCTCCAGGCAGCCTGGGCTCTTACTGGTCCCTGGAGGAGATGGCGCAGGCAGCTCTTGTACGCGTGTTCTCTTGACGTGCTGGAGGCCTGGCTGAGGGGAGGAGGTGGTGCCTACTGACCAGACAAGCACCAGCGGTAGGTTCTTATTCAAGGCCCACAAATAGTTGATGGGTAGCTGGGAGAGGTCTTGCTGTCTTGCTTCAGCATCCTTTGCTGGGTGATACTGCCCAGAGGATGCCAGTGGAATGGGAAAAGTCCAGCCCCTGCCTCTCCACACTCATCAGCGTTCCCTTCCAGGTCTTTGGGCTGGGCAACAAGACTTACGAGCACTTCAATGCCATGGGAAAGTATGTGGACAAGAGACTGGAGGAACTTGGAGCCCAGCGCATCTTTGAACTTGGGCTGGGAGATGACGATGGCAAGTGAGTAGCTTGGCTTGAAGGGCTGGTCTGAGCTGGCTAAGGCATCATGGAAGGGACCTTGGCAGGGACCTGGCTCTGCTACTAAGACAGAAATAAACTCCATAGGGCTAGTTGTGGGAGCTGACATGCCTCTAAGTGTGTCTGTCTGCTCTCTCTCCCACAATCGGATCCCTGTACACTTAGAGTATCCTAGGGGATCCTTTGTCTGGGAGGTCCCGCATCAGCTTTAAATGACCATAGTTATATACTCGAGGAGGCTTTGCAGCCTCCTCTGCCTTTGCCCTGCTGCAGCTCCACTGCTGACCCAGCCTGTGTGGATAAACTCGCCCATCCCTGTGGAGGAGGCAAACTCAGTCTCCTTGTGAACTGTACAGCAATCTTCCAACTTGGACAACAGTATTTTTTTTTTTTTTTTTCAATCTCTCTATGCTCACCTGAGCACCCTGTGGGTAGCAGCTTCATCTGGGAAATTACATCAGCCCATGGTTTTACCTCTAAGGGCTGCAAGATCTGATGAGAGGGACATTGCTGTGTGTGGGAGGCCCTGGGCCCAGAAAAATAAGCATTGCCATGGTGGAATCTGCCTTTTAGGCAGGTGACCTGATTCCAGGAGTAGGCAGGGGGGAGCTGAGTTGGTTGAAGACGGAGCCTGAATAACAGAGCCTGCCTTGACAGATGTGGTGAAGGGAGGGGTGGCTGGTGTAGCATGTTCCCTCACACCTGCTTAGTGCTCTGAAGATGCTCTCCTGGTGACCTGTGGGCACGTGGAGGTACCAACACTGCCTTGGTCCAAGGGTGAATGCTTTTTCTTACAGTGAAGGGAGGAAGTCCGTAGGGATCTCAGACGGCTCCTTTGGGAATGCCGCTTTGCTCCCACTTGGGGCTGGGTTATTGAATCTTTCTTTTGCCCTGGCTAGCCTGGAAGAAGACTTCATCACCTGGAGAGAGCAGTTCTGGCCAGCGGTGTGTGAGCACTTTGGGGTGGAGGCTACGGGAGAAGAGTCCAGGTGGGTGTGGGAGCAGGTTCTTTCGGGTGCCAGAGAGATTGGCCACCTCTGGTGGCCATGCCGTCAGCCCTGAGCTGCTGTCCCCTTCCCTGTGCGCTGCCTCCCCTTCCAGACCTGAGACTGCACCTGTGGAGTAGAACAGCGAGTGGGGCTGTTTGGACTGAGCCTGTCCTGGTGCGAGTTTGAACCCAGGTCTGGATTTTGGTTCTGGATGGGTGATGTGATAGGTTTGGTTCCTCTGTGGATGGCCTTGCTGGGTTGCGATGTTCCCAGTGAAGCTGATGTTTCCTCCTGGTTTGGGCTTTCTGCATGCTCTGCCTGATCCCTCGTGTCTCGAGAGGGACGAAGGGATGGAAGCTGCAATTGGTTTGGAACTGCAGCAAAACTCCAGAGCTGTTGGAGTGGGGCCAGAGGAGGGCCACAAAGATGATCCGAGGGCTGGAGCACCTCTTCTATGAGGAAGGGCTGAGAGAATTGGGGTTGCTCAGCCTGGAGATGAGAAAGCTGTGGGGAGACCTTAGAGCAGCCTTTCGGTACCTGAAGGGGCCTATAGGAAAGACGGGGAAAATATTTTCAGCAGGGCTTGTTGCGATTGGATGAGGAGTGATGGCTTTAAACTAAGGGGGGTAGATTTAGACTAGATATAAGGAAGAAATTTTTTACCATGAGGGTGGTGAAACTCTGGAACAGATTGCCCAGAGATGCAGTGGAGGCCCCATCCCTGGGAACGTTCAAGGCCAGGTTGGATGGAGCTCTGATCAACCTGATCCAGTTGAAGACATCCCTGCTCACTGCAGGGGGCTGGGCTAGATGGCCTCTAAAGGTCCCTTCCAACCCAAAGCATTCTATGAATCTATGAAATTCAGCAAAGCAGATGATGGTTCCAGCTGTACCTTGTGATTTCCAGTTTGACTTTTTTCTCTTTTCTCCTCCAGTATCCGCCAGTATGAGCTGGTGGTGCACACAGATGTGAACATGAACAAAATCTACACCGGTGAGATGGGCCGTCTCAAGAGCTACGAGAACCAGAAGCCGTAAGTACCAAACCACCCTGGGCGGGGTGTACGTGGGCCAGGGTTCGACTGACGGATCCTTGATGCTTCTAACACCTGCATTGCAGGGGGTGTCCTTTCTGCAGTGCAGCCATCTGGCAGGTCTCTGCCCAAGAGAAATGGGCTCAGATCTGCACTGGGACTCTGAGATTTCTCACCACCACCAATTCATTAACTGAGCAGAAGGCTGTGTTCACGTGTGCTGTTTTGGTGGTACATTTGCAGCATCTGTTCTGAGGTCACTTGGAGCCTTTCCTTGCCCAGGGTAGCTAATGTGTGATGGTTCCTTGCAGTGTTGCTGTGGGGATGTTAGCTGTTAAATGAATTCCAGCCTGAAATATTTCTTTCAGTTGGGACAGTCCCTCCAAGCCACTTCTGTATCACGTGTTCTTAATGGGACGGGAGCTGCTGGCTGCTGGGCTGTGCGTAGAAGGAAAATGACGTTTTCCGTGCCAGTGTGGGTAGCAGCAGGATCATAATTTGGTTTGTGCTGCAGTGGGCTTTGAAACGTGAACCAGGACAGCCCTGTGCTCAGGTCATGGGAGCCTGCTCTGGAGGCAGAGGGAACGTGCCTGGATGCAGGCAGCGCTGTGAGCCTCAGGAGGGTAACCCAGAGGGTCCTCGTCTTTCCTTCCAGACCGTTTGATGCCAAGAACCCCTTCCTGGCCCAGGTTACGGAGAACCGCAAGCTGAACGAGGGTGGAGAGCGACACCTTATGCACCTGGAGCTGGATATCTCCGATTCCAAAATCAGGTAGTTTCCCATGGGAGACTGCTCCTCTATTTTGGCAGGAGCAGAGAACGAGGATGTGGCACTGGCCTCGTCCAGCACTGCAGAAGGGGACCTTGTTCTCATAATTAATTAACACCGCCCCTCTGGGTTTCTGTACCACGTGTCAGGTACCCCACAGCAGGACTTTCTCCCAGCTCTTGCGCTGTGCCTGGCTGTGCCAGCTGGCTTTGTGTCCCTCCGGAGCTGGCTGTGCATACCTGTCCTACCTGAGCAGTCCCAGCTGCAAGAATTCTCTAGGAGTTGTTAAGAAAATGAGGGGTAGATGAGCTATGAGAGGGGGGGAGAGCTGGGGATGGCTTACGTGTGGGTTTGCTTGGCTCAGGTGTACAAGCATAGGGGGAATAAAGCCCTGTTCTCAAAAACCCTCTTGCTGGCTTAAAATCCTCTGTGTGTGCTTGTAAGAATGCCATGAATCCAGGTGGCTTAACGTAACAAAATACTGCCGAGGTTTCGAGCAGCTTTGCTCCTTGCCTGTCGGGGAGCTGGCTTGTCCTGTGGAAGTCTGGCCTCATTGAAGTCTCTGGCAAAACTGCTGTTGTCTGGGAGGTCCCTTGTCAAAGAGCTGGTTCTTAAAACCATTACTCCGCGATGGTCCTTTCTGCTATGACCGCCGGCTCTGGGGGGTCCCTGGTTGTGCAGGTGCTGTGTAGCAGCTCAGATCTCAGCGGTGTCCTGCTGCCCCTTGCACCAGCCCGCTTGTCTCCGAACTGAGCAGCTCGGGCTCGGGGTGGACGGGAAGTGGTGGTGGTGTTTCATCTGCTCTCCTCCCGCTCTTGTGCCAGGTACGAGTCTGGGGACCACGTGGCGGTGTACCCAGCCAACGACTCCTCTCTGGTGAATCAGATTGGTGAGATCCTGGGCACGGATCTGGACACGATCATGTCCCTAAACAATTTGGATGGTGAGTATGGATCCCCCCTGAGCAGCAGCAGTTCTCTTGCAGCTATGGCCTCTGTCCTTCCCACCAGGGCAGGCGCCGATCGCCTTCAGGTCCCGCAGGGCACCTCCAGGCAAGCAGAGGAATCCCGTGGCCTCTCTGGATGCGGTGCCATTTCAGCAGCGGTGGCACAGAGCCCACTT
The DNA here is from genome assembly GCF_030867145.1 of Opisthocomus hoazin. NCBI lineage: Eukaryota > Metazoa > Chordata > Aves > Opisthocomiformes > Opisthocomidae > Opisthocomus > Opisthocomus hoazin. Next base: position 10,096,590 of record NC_134433.1, on the reverse strand, counting down.
GCTGCGAGCCGGCTGAAGTGGGTCGGTTGTGAAACGTGTTTGCTGTGCCCATTCGACAGCAAATTATGTAACGGCACGCTCCTAATTACAGAGCGTCGGCCCGCCGGAGCATCCCTCTGCCGCAGCAGCCCCGGAGCTCAACGGGGGCTTCGTGTCTGAGATGCTGTTATTCAGTCCTTGGAGGAGGCACAGGCTTGGGGACTGAACTGCCGGGAGGGAGCACTTGTGCTGACACAAAGAGCTTTTCCTGGGCAGCGTTCCCAGCAGAGCTGGTCTCTGGCAGGAGGGAGATGGCAGCTGCTGCCCGTCTTACTCCTAAAGCAGCCTGACCTGGAGCGTCAGGGGTGCTGGCCCAGAAGGCCAAGAGCTGGCTCCTGGTTTCGAGAGTGCAGGTGGCACTGCTGGAGCCGGCAGATGCCTGTGCGGTGTCCCGGGCTCTCCTCCTCACGCTGCCAGTCCTGTCCCTGCTTTGCTGAATGAAATGTCTCCAGCCTCGGCTGCTGGTGCTGACCTTTCCCGAGGGGGCTCTGCCCATGGCTGGCGGAGGCTAAGGATGCTTTTGGGGCCAGAACTGAAGGAGGTGTAAGTGCGTGAGGCCAAACGAGCCATGGAGAGCAGCCCTCCTGCTTGGCCTGGGGGTTTGCTGGGTGTCTCCGTGCGTGGGGATCTCGGGGCGGAGAGCCCCGTTGGGAAGCGTGGGGTTTGGTTTGGTTTGGTTTGTTTTTTTTCTGATAAGCTGTCAGGCAGCATCTGTGAAACACAAAATGGGCTACCGGGGGACGTAGCTACCTGGAGAGGGAGCTGCCCTGTGCTGGGGCTGCTTCAGCGCAGGATCAGGGCTGATTCAGCCCTAGGGCTGCTCCCCTCCCTGAAGCCTGTTCCCCTGCGCTGTCTGCAGCGCTCATGCCTGTAGCTGCATGTGGCTGTCTCCAGCTCTACGCTGTGTGTAGCTGCTGGCACAAGATTTGGAGCAGCATGCAGCTGCTGATTTCTGAATTTTTTTCTCTCTCTCTTCTCTCCTTCAGAGGAATCCAATAAGAAACATCCCTTCCCCTGCCCCACGTCCTACCGTACAGCCCTGACGTACTACCTGGATATCACCAACCCGCCCCGCACCAACGTCCTCTACGAGCTGGCCCAGTACGCCACGGACGCCGGCGAGCAGGAGCGCCTCCGAAAAATGGCATCGTCTGCCGCCGAGGGCAAGGTGGGAGCTGTGGCCTTCTCAGCAAAGCCACTGGGCTAAACCGGGTGCTGGGGGATCCCCAGAAGGGATCCAGGACTGCTGGGCACCACGTGCAGAGAGCTGAGGGAGCGTTTGCCAGCGGCGTAGGGAAGCCGTCACGTGCGTGCCCTCCTTGCCCGCAGGCTCTCTACCTCAGCTGGGTGGTGGAGGCCCGGAGGAACATCCTGGCCATCCTGCAGGACATACCCTCGCTGCGCCCCCCCATCGACCACTTGTGTGAGCTCCTGCCCCGCCTGCAAGCCCGCTACTACTCCATCGCCTCCTCCTCCAAGGTGAGCCTGCTTCCAGCAGGGATGGAGGCTGCTGAGGGACCCCACAGCGCCGCTGACCCTCCTCTCAGCTGGGGACGGGACACGGGGAGTTTGCCCTGGTGACGCTGTCTGTCACGGGGGCAGCTTTCATTATCTCCGTGCATGAGAAGAGGGGTTTATCCCACCCTCCACAGAGGGTCCCACACCGCAGCCAGCGGTGCCTTGATACCATCGCCCTCCTTGCAGCTCTGCTCCTCTTGGCCCGTAGGCTTTGCTTTCAGGGCTTGGAGGCAAGGTGGCGTTTCAGGGGTTGATCAAAACTCGCTCTGTACTTTGTGCCCAGAGCCCTGAGGTTGTCAGGAATACCAAGGGAAGCTCAGTGGTCCTGTGGTGAGTTGGACAACCAGGCACAAGCCTCATGGACGTCATCCTTGGAGGTCTGATGTGCCAGGGGAGGGATAGCTGTCCCAATGTTAATACTTAGTTAAACTTCTCCCCGTCCCTGAGTACAAGGGACTGAGCTGTGGGGTGGCCCAGAACCTCGTCTGGAGCTCCCTCTCTGCCTGGCGCTGACATCCCTTCCCTGCAGGTTCACCCCAACGCCATCCACATCTGTGCTGTGATGGTAGAGTACGAGACCAAGACGGGACGCCTGAACAAAGGGGTGGCCACCAACTGGCTGAAGAACAAGGTGCCCAATGAGAACGGGAGGAGCTCCCTGGTGCCCATGTACGTCAGGAAATCGCAGTTTCGCCTGCCCTTCAAACCCAGCACGCCCGTCATCATGATCGGACCGGGGACTGGCATAGCCCCCTTCATCGGCTTCATTCAGGAGCGGGCCTGGATGAAGCAGCAAGGTGAGTGCCCAGAAACTTCCCTGGGGCCTGGAGCTGCTGCAGGATAATGCTCAGCGGGGCCAGTTGGTGCCTCCAAGGTGCAGCTTGTGCTGCACACATTGCTGACGGGCCTAGCAGAAAGCAGAGGCAGTGGAGCAGGGTGAACAGCAGTTTTCAGCTGTGTTTTTGCCCAGCATGAGGATGCTTTGTCCTCCTCCCTTGGCCCCAGAGAACATTTGGGGGGCACGGATAGACCTGAGCCAGTTCTCTGACCTCTGCCACCACACCTCCAGGTAACCACTGTCAAGTCACTCGTTGCTAAAGCATGTAGAGACTTCTAGCAATCGGAGTCTCGAGCTTCCTCTTCTGAGCAGGAGCAGCAACACAGCTCTGCCTCCCCCGGGTGGGCAGGACGAGGGGAGGGCAGGGCGGGGGGCTGCAGGGAGCCAGCTGATGGCCGCTGTGTGACTCTGCAGGCAAAGAGGTGGGCGAGACGGTGCTCTACTACGGCTGCCGCCGCGAGCGTGAGGACTACCTGTACCGCGAGGAGCTGGCCGGCTTCCATCGGGAGGGAGTCCTCACCCAGCTCAACGTTGCCTTCTCCAGGGACCAGGCCGAGAAGGTACCGCTCTAATCCCCCAGCTGCTTGCTCACGCTGCCCAGCGTCGCTCCCGCCGTGGCAGCAGAAGAAAAGGCCCCGAGGGCTGGAGACTCCCAGCCTGGGGCAGCCTAGGGAAGGCCCATGGCAGTCATGGGAGCACCCAGCTTCTCCACTGCCTTGTGGAGGCACAAGCAGGGGCTTGGCTTCCCCTCCCTCGCTGTGGCCTTCTGACGTGGGGCTCTGCCCCTCTCACCTGACCCCCGCCTTGTTTCCTGCCAGGTTTATGTTCAGCATTTACTGAAGAAGAACAAGGAAAACGTCTGGAAGCTGGTTAATGAGGGGAACGCTCATATCTACGTGTGCGGGTAAGCCCAGCGGCAGGGAGGGGACTTCACAGAGTCACAGAATGGTCGGGGTTGGCAGGGACCTCTGTGGGTCACCCAGCCCAACTCCCTGCCCAAGCAGGGTCACCCAGAGCAGGCTGCACAGGACTGCATCCAGGCGGGTCTGGAATATCTCCAGAGAAGGAGACTCCACAGCCTCCCTGGGCAGCCTGTGCCAGGGCTCCGTCACCCTCAGAGGGAAGAAGTTCTTCCACATGTTCAGCTGGAATTTCCTCTGCTTCAGTTTGTGCCTGTTGCCCCTTGTCCTGTCACTGGGCACCACTGGAAAGAGTCTGGCCCCGTCCTCCTGACACCCACCCTGCAGATATTTATCAGCATTTCTAAGGTCCCCTCTCAGCCTTCAATTCTTCAGGCTGAACAAGCCCAGCTCCCTCAGCCTCTCCTCGTAGGAGAGATGCTCCAGTCCCCTCACCATCCTCGTAGCCCTCCACTGGACTCTCTCCAGTAGCTCCTCATCTTTCTTGAACTGGGGAGCCCAGAACTGGACACAGTACTCCAGATGGGGTCTCACCAGGGCAGAGCAGAGGGGAAGGAGAACCTCCCTCGACCTGCTGGCCACACTCCTCCTAATGCATCCCAGGATCCCATTGGCCTTCTTGGCAGCCAGGGCACACTGCTGGCTCATGGTCAACCTGTCATCCACCAGGACAGCCAGGTCCCTCTCCACAGAGCTGCTCTCCAGCAGGTCAGCCCCAGCCTGTACTGGTGCATGGGGTTGTTCCTCCCCAGGTGCAGGACCCTGCACTTGCCCTTGTTGAACTTCATCAGGTTCCCCTGTGCCCAGCACTTCAGCCTGTCCAAGTCTCGCTGAATGGCAGCACAGCCTGCTGGTGTATCTACCACTCCTCCCAGTTTTTGGGAAAACATTCCTATTCTGAGGAAAACGAGCGTCACTCAGTTCACCCACTTGTGTGTTACAAGCCCTGGGAGGGTTATGCTGTCCTTGTTCTGGGGAGGGCGAGCGGACGGGCTGGGGTGAGCGAACCGTCTGTGTCCGGAGGCGATCAGGCTTCGACGTGTGTGTCCCCTTCTTTCCAGCGATGCTCGCAACATGGCCCGGGACGTGCAGAACACCTTCTACGAGATCGTGGCCGAGTTCGGGAACATGAGCCAGCCCCAGGCCGTGGACTATGTAAAGAAACTGATGACGAAGGGCCGGTACTCTCTGGACGTCTGGAGCTAAGAGCGGGGCTGGTGGGGCCAGGGAGAGAACAGGTCCCCAGGCGTGGGCCCTGGGGAAAGCGCCTGCTCGCCCACTGCTGCTGCAGGTGACAGCGTTGTCCCCAGCCCACAGCTACCCCAGTGTCACTCCCAACCCCTCCTGGTCACAGCAGCCCCGGCCAGGCTGTGTGCCTGGGGCAGAGGGGGTTGAGAGGGGCAGGGGGGTAGCTCAGGCTGGTGTCCAGGAGCCGCGGTGCCCCAGGGAGCACCTCAGGGCACCAGCGTCTGCCCTGAGGTCAGGACACAGCTGATGTGGGGCAGGAGGGACGGACGGTGCTGGGGGAGCTCTGGGGTCCTTCCCTGAACGCGAGGAGTTGCCTTATCCGTGGGGCTGGAGACCACGCCTGCCTGGCGGAGGAGCTGGCAGCCCCCCGCGCTGGGGTTTGGTGCGAGGGCGCGGTGCGGGGCAGCGGCCTGTCCTCGTCCCCTCCTGCCCTGCCGTGGGGCTGGCAGCCGGCTCTGGGCACAGAGCTGTCCCACACCATGGCCACGTGCACCCGCTGCCAGCGACCGCTGCTCCGAGGAGAGGGCAGAGCCGGCTGCCCGGACCCCGCAGCCACCCCGCTCCTCTTCCCCGCTCCTCGCCTGCGCTCCAGCACGCAGCGGGGACGGCTCCGCTCCCCTCGCCAAGACACCGGATCTGGGCTCTGGCTCCCCGGGGTCCTGCAGCCAGCAGCTCCCCTCTGCCCAGCCCCTCCCTCACACTGTGTATGGTCATTTTTTAAATACTGTTTTTATTTTAACATCTTTGTGATTTAATCATGGGGAAAAAAAAAACCAACCCAACTTCCAGGCTGTCCAATGACTGTAAATTATTTAAATACATTTGCCCTTGGAATAAAAATACTGCTTCTGGAGCTTGCTTCCTGCCCTCCCTCTGCTTGGGAAGGGGGCGGCAGGAGGAGCGATGGCTGCTGCCCGGGAGGAAGCCCCGGGGTGCTGAGCGCTGGCAGGCAGCGAGGCCAGAGGGCTGGGGGCTGAGGCACGGCCATGCTGGACACGCTGTTTGGCTCCCAAGGCTTCGGGGGCTTCCAGCAGCAGCATGAGGCTGCTCTTCCCCAGGTCTCTGGGGACCCGGAGGTCCTGCTCGGCTCCCGGGGCAGCCAGAGCTGTGCACGGGGCCCGTGGGGGCTGGGGAGGGTGCTGGCACCCCTGCCCTCCTCTCCCATCCCACACCGGGGGAGTGTTTTTCCCTCCCTCTCCCTGACAGGTTGTGTCAGGGGAGCCACTACCAGATGGGCCAAAAGCACCGAGCATGCAGGCTGCTCTGAAACCACCCCAGCAACCCCAGGCACCACCTGCCCTTTATTTTTTTTGCACATGCGTCCTCTGGAGATGCGAGACCAGGGTGCTGTTCGCCTGGCTGAGGCTTGTGATGCCTCCACTGCTCCTTCAGCTTGCAGGGAGAGGAGGAACCTGAGGCCCACCCTGGAAGCCAGCACACGTGCCGGGGCAGCGACGAGGTGCGAGGGCCTCTTCCCCTCTGCCTTCATTGCCCCGGACCCTGCCTTGTGCCCCGGGAGCTGGGGTGAGGAGTGCTCGCAGAGCCGGGCTTCACCCCCGAGGACCACTCTGGTGAAGGTCCGGAAGGCCGAGGGAAGGGGAGCGACTGTCCCTGGCCCCCTGCTCGCCGAGGTGGGGGGAAGGCAGCCAGGAGAGACAGGCAGAGGGTGCTCCTGCTTCCAGGTGAGTGACCAGGGCACAGCCCCACAGCTAAGACACGGTCTGCGAGTGGCCCCAAGCTCTGTCCCACACTCAGGCTTCCAAGGAACAGGGTGGACACCAGAGTCTGGACGGCATCGAGGAGGTGGGAATGGGAGATGGAGCCAGGGGGGAGAAACAGTCCTGGCGCCCACACTGCCTCTCTTCAGTTACACTTCGTGTCTTTGTTCTTGTTCTGAAACTTCTGGTGGACGACACGGAGGGTGGTGAAGAAGTTCCCCAGGAAGAGGATGAAGAAGGGGAGGCCGCACATGAGGACCTGCAGGAGCCGCGGAGGCACGAGTCAGCAGGAGGGCCCTGCCCGGGGCACCCCCCCCGGGGCACACCCCCCCACGGGGCAGCCCCCTCACCTGCCACTCCTTGCACTGCGGGTGCTGGACCATGCGGAAGAGGGTGACGGCGTTGTAGAGCTGCCAGAACTGCGGGGCAGAGAGACTCAGTGGAGTTCCTCCTTGCAAAGGCTCGACCCCATGCTGGGGTTTACCCAGCGGCTCTCTCCAGGCACAAACCCCCCCGCAGACCTCGTGTCAGCCCAGCCTGCCCCAGCACGCAGCGAGACTGGTCCCGGTGCGGGGCCAGAGGATCCCGGTTGGGAGATCCCCCCCTTCTGGAGCCCAACAGCTGGGAGGAAGCCTCAGACCAGCCCACTGCTTTTGGCCATCGGTCTAAATGATCCGACCAAGGAAGAACCGGACCTTCAGGAGCTGAAGCTCCGCAGGGGTTAGGAAGGGCTCTCGGAGCCGGCCCCGTGGCCGTGTTTTGCACAGCACTTGAGCACTTGGCAGAACTACCCCAGGCCCTCCCCATCTCACCAGCCGAGCCGTGGAGGAGGGCGCTTTGGAGGAAAAGAAAAAGGCTCCGCGTTTTGGGAAAGCATTTCCCTGCCCCTGGCACGGGCATCGCTTGGCTGCAGCAGCCCGCGGGTCCTGCCTGACGCCCAGGCTGCCAAGCGCAAGGGTCGGTGCACACTCACCTGCCCAAAGAAGAGGAAGGGAAGCAGGAACGTGAGGCCTCTCCACATCCAGGACTGGAAGCCCTCTGCAGAGAACACAGGTTTGCATGGGGACCTGAGAACATGCTGGCGTGGGCCGCTCTGCCGGCAGCTGCGATGGTGGCTCTGCCCTCACTGCGGCCGCTCAGCCCGCGCGCCCGGCGTCGCAGCGCCGGGGGGGTGGTGACAGGAGGGCTTCGGTCTGCGAGGCAGCTTCCTGGGGGAACCTCGGATGCTGGGAACCACATCTGCTGCTCCCTGCCACCCCGAGGGAGCCAGCCGTGGGCCAGCGGCCCCGGGAGAGTGGGAGGGGGGGAGCATCCAGCCTACGGGATGCTGCCGCCCCAGGGGAGGTGCTGCCCTCAGAGCTTTGGCTTTATTTCTACCTTTTACCGTTTCTGCCACTGATCAACCTCAGTCAAGCTAGCCCCGAAACAAAAATAACTGTCAGCGTTGCCTTTAACAGAAACCACAGCTCCCAGTTAGCCAGGCAGGGGTCTGCTGCTGGGAGGGAGGCTGCTAGCAGCCACGGGCCCTGCAGCAGTGGCAGCTCCCCGGGGACTGGGGCAACCAGTAAGGGAAGATGCCAGCTTACCCACAGTCAGATCCATGTTGTGCCTCTCGCCCAGCGCTCGCAGCCGGTACAAGCACCCGCTCTGATAGTAGTACTGGAGGAACTGCACGAAGCCTGCGAGGAGAGCGCGCGTGCCGTCAGCAGGCGCCCAGGCATCGGGCCCGGGCCCCAGCACGAGCCCGGCTCCGGGACGACGCTGCCTGTCCCAGCGCCAGGGTCGGGGAAAGAGGCTGGGGAAACCCAGGGGAGGAGAGGGCTGCGCGCAGCTGCGGCCGGGTCTCAGCGGTGGCAGAGCAGGGCAGGCACGCTCAGCGCCCGAGGCCAGCCCGGTCCCAGCCCCCGCGGCGGCACTTACTCTGGTACATGGAGAAGGAGAGGAACTGATTCCTGAACATCTGGTACATCAGCCCGTCCGGCCTGTGGAGAGACGGGGGCTGCGAGGAGGCACAGCCAGCCCTGCCTGCCCCCCGGGCCAGGGTAATGACACCCCGCCTCGCCCCGGCCCCCACCAAAACCGGGGGCTGAGAGCCCTTCCGCAAGAATTGCCGGGCAGGGATCGCGTCTGCCAGCCCAGGGACCCTGTCTGCGCCGCCTGCCGCACCGAGGTGCCGACGGCTGCTTTCGTTTAGGGCGCTTGGGCCTGGTGAGGAACGTGTGGAGCTGACAGTTAGACCCCAACGTCCACAGAGCTGGAACACGGCCGCAGGTTAGGGCAGCAAAGGCCCCTTTGAGCTGGCCACAGCTCCAACAAAGAGACAAAGGGACCCAGACTTACCACGTCAGCATGACACCCGAGAGGAAGGTGGAGACGTAGTGATGGAAAACCCACCAGCCTTTGATTCTGGAAGGCAGACACAGAGAAGGGGGCATCAGGTCCCGAGCACGAATCAAGGCCCAAACGCGCACCAGCGGAGCCGAGCCAGCCCAGCGCAAGGCGAGGAGTGGGGCTGGTTACGAAACGGCCCTGTGCGGAGCAGGACCCAGCGCCTCCGGTCCAGGCAGCACCCAGGGGCCCTTCCAACCCTCCCACACTGCCTCTGCACGGGCAGCTCCTCCTGCCCTGTACAACTCATCACCGGGGTTTGCTACACACCCTGAGTAGGAGGGAGCTGCTCGCTTTGGAAGCACGGAGCTACGCAATGCATCCCAGCTCCCCAGCCTGGCAGAGGAGGACCAAATGGCTACAGGTCGGCCTCCCCGAGCCCACGGACTCACTTGGATCCGTTGTTGATCAAGATGCTCTCCCGGATGGTGAGGGTGCAGTAGTACCACACCAGAAGGAAGTTGAAGACAGCGTCTGTCACCCTGGTGGGAGACAAAGCGGGGTGTCAGGGCAGCAGCAGAGCCACTGCTCATGTGTTGGGGGGACAGGCACCGAGAGAGCCATCGCTGCGGGACGCCCACCCGCCCTGCGGGCAGGGAGACCTGCTTCTTCACCATCCACTGTGGCCTCAGCCAGATGGCAGCAGCCACGAAAGCCACCGCACCTCCAGGGCAGCGGCCAGATCTTTGGTCAGGATCTCCTGTTCAGCTCTGGGCCTCTCGGGAGGAGCGAGGAGGACAAAGGGGCCCTGGTACGAGGTCTCTGCCCAGCATTCAAGCCAGGCTCACCTGGAGTTGAGGAGGAACCGACAGGAGAAGGACACGATCAGTAAGATGATGGTGAGGTAGAGCTTGAACTTCTCGTACTCATCTTTATACGCGAACCTGCAGGGAAGCACAAGGGCCGGCTTGGAGCAAGGTGGCTGCTGGAAGGCTCTACCCTCCCACCCCACCTGGCTGGACAAAAGGACGCTCTGTTGGGAACCTGTGGGACATGCTCAGGAAAAAACCTTGTCCCCTGGGTATTTCTGAGAGGAGACACAGGTGAGACAGCTTAGGTGCCCCCCACCCACACCAGCCTGGCGAAGGCCCCCAGGGAAGCTGGGCAGGCTGGTGTCTGCTCAGCCCTTCACAGGGAGGCCTGGGGACGTAAGAGGGGACACCTCTGCATCAGTGTCCCAGCGTGTGGGGGGCTCCCACGTGCCAAAACTGGCCATCGGTGTTTCCCAAGAGAAGAGGAGGAGGCTCGCCAGCAGCTGCATGAGCTTGTCTCTCCTGGAAGTCCCCACCGTGGGGGAAACCCAGACACAGCTTTGGTGGAGGATCCTGTTTAGCTTCTCAGAGCTAACGGTCGGTCCCAGCCGGTGGCAGGAGCCTAAGGGGGAGTCGAGGACTCGGCTGATTCTGGGGAGGGAAGCAGGGGACGGCCTGGGAACGGAATCTGCACTGGGTAGGTCAAGCCAGCCATGTGTCTGCACGTGGGGCAGCTCAGCTCGGGAGGAGTTGGTGTTTCCTGGTGCCAAGGGGTCCCAGGCCAGGCAAAGCACAGGGTGGCAGCGACGAGGGGGCCGTACTTGGCCTGCTTGCTGAGCAGCGTGACGTTCACATTCCCGAGCACCAGACTCAGATACAACCTGGGGAGAGAGCAGAGGTGTCAGGACGGGTGCCCGCCCGGGAGCTGGCAGTACTGCCAGGCAGAGCCATCCCCTCTCATGCCACCATGGAGGCCACGGGGCCGGGAATGAGCCCCCAGCTGTTTTCCACTCGGAGCTGCCAGGCAGCGTGACTGGCACAAATGCTTGGCATCTCCTCCCAAGGGCAGGGGACAGGCGGCCGAGCACACAGCCCAGCTCCCGCGGGCACCGGGGCTCCCCTGCGCGCGGCCGCCGTCCGAGGGTGGGTGAAGGCCACGGGCAGGCAGGAGCACCCCACGTTTCACCCGGAGACGAGGCGCCCCGTACCCGTTCTTCTTCGGCAGATAGGCCTCCATCTCAAAGAAAACGTTCTGCCTCTCTTTTATGAGGCTCTGGGTCTCTCGGATGGACTCCTCCTGGTCAGGGCTCACGTGGGCTCTGCATCTGGGGAGGAAACACAGGCGCTGGCACCAGGACAGGCTCCGTTACACGAGCAGCACATGCTCGATGAGGCCCCATCTGCAGTGCTGTGTCCAGTTCTGGGCTCCCCAGTTCAAGAAAGATCAGGAGCTACTGGAGAGAGTCCAGTGGAGGGCTATGAGGATGGTGAGGGGACTGGAGCGGCTCTCCTGCGAGGAGAGGCTGAGGGAGCTGGGCTTGTTCAGCCTGAAGAAGAGAAGGCTGAGAGGGGACCTTATCAATGCTGATAAAGATCTCAAGGGTGGGTGTCAGGAGGATGGGGCCAGACTCTGTTCAGTGGTGCCCAGCGACAGGACAAGGGGCCATGGGCACAAACTGAAGCAGAGGAAGTTCTGTCTGAACATGAGGAAGAACTTCTTCCCTCTGAGGGTGACGGAGCCCTGGCCCAGGCTGCCCAGGGAGGCTGTGGAGTCTCCTTCTCTGGAGATATTCAAGCCCCGCCTGGATGCGGTGCTGTGCAGCCTGCTCTGGGTGACCCTGCTTGGGCAGGGGGTTGGGCTGGGTGACTCACAGAGGTCACTTCCAACCCCGAACATTCTGTGATTCTGTGATACGGGACCGGCTCGGACAAGGACACCCCAAGGACGGGGAAGATGGACTGGAGGCAAGTCCACGGCTCTGTCTGCAGGGTGAGCTCCTCTGAAGCAGGAGTGAGAGCGAGGTGAGGCCAGATGGGTCTTCTCCTCAAGGAAGGACGGAGAGAGCTTTGTGCGGGAGGGCGGCGGGTCAGGTCACCCACAAAGCCCTTGCACGCTTTGCACTGCAAACCAGGCACAAACCGGGGCAGAGGAAAGGGAAGCTGAGGGAGATCTGCCCGAATGAGTCCAGACCTCGGCAGGACTGTGCTGCCGGTGAGGCCGCAGTAAGGTTTGCTTCAGGGACAGAGCCGTGAGAAGAGCTCATTAGCATCTCATTACCATCCTCACAGCTCTCCCCTCCCGTCCCAGGACACCAACTTACTTTTTGAGGGACAACGACAGCTCCTTCAGCCGCTTCTTCTGCCGTGCGATGGAGCTGGAGATCCCGTCCTGGAGCTTGGTCAGCTCCTCGAGTTTCTGCTTGTACAGCTTGTGATTATCCTGCGAAGGAGAGACCGGCATGCACGACAGCCGCCTGCCCAGCCACCCCTGCCCTCGGGCCCTCTGCGCGGGCACCTGCCCATCTGTTGATGATGCTGATCTGCTAAAAACCATCTTTATCTTCACCTGTACAGCAGCTGGGGCAGGAGGCCAGGCGTGCCTGGGGAGCCCGCAGCCAGCCCTGCTCCCGTGGGGACGTCCGTCCCCAGCGCCAGGGCAGGTACCTGCAAGGGCACAGCCCGGTCCGGCCCCGGGCTGTGCCAGCCCAGCCAGCAACGCGGTCCCACTCCAGGGCTGCTCCCGTGGTTGGGAAGCCACCGACTGCAGCGCAGGGGAGAGGAAGGGCTCGGAGAAGAACTCTGCTGGGGCCAAGGCTACAGCTGAGGGCCACCGCCACCCGGGAGCGGTGGCTTTGGCTGCCAAGATGGAACAAGCATTCGTGGCGTGCCTGCCGCTGCCCCGACTCGTGGCTCTGGGGCTCCGTCCCGAGCACCCCGGGGAAGCTGGAAGGAGCCGGGCAACGAGCCGGACAAAGAGGACGGGCCTGCAGCAGGGCTGCAGCCAACGGCCCTGCTCCTCGCGTGGTGGTAACCCAGCTGCACCTGGGTAAGGCTAGATGCCATTCTTCGCTATATTTAGAAAGGAAAGGGGAGAGCATGCTGGATCAATGCTCATTCTTGTCCGGGTCAGCTGGAGAACAGCCTCACCTCGACCACGGGCAGCCCGGACGCCACCTCCACCCGGGAATTAAATGCTGCTCGCAACAACCCTTGGACCAGACCCTGACGCGTGCACGTTTTAGCCTCCGCACCTCTTATCGAGCGCTTTATCAGCAGATCTCAGAGCTGTTCCCAGAGGACAAACGTCAAACCGAGACGCAGGGGAGGGAAGCAACGCCTTCTCCCTCCGCCGACAGGCAGCGGCGGGGTGGAAGCGGACCCCAGGCAGCGATTCATGGCCCCGCTCCCTGCTCCACCATCAAACTTTCCTGTTCCACCATCAAACCTTCCTGCTCCCACCTGGAGCCGCCTGCTTCTCTCACTCCGGAGTTCACCGAGAGCGAGCGGCTTTTGTGACAGCTTGGTTAGCGGTGCCAGCCGAGTCCTGCTGCTCCGCACGCCGTCCGGCACCGCGCTCGGACCCAGCTCCGCACGCCGTCCGGCACCGCGCTCAGACCCAGCTCCGCACGCCGTCCGGCACCGCGCTCGGACCCCGCCTGGAGCGGGAGCCAGCCCAGCAGACGGTTTCCGAAGGAGAGGGCCGGCACTGCGTGGCTGCACGCAGGGCTCACAGTGGGTGACCCGGGGATGTCCGCGCAACCCCTGTGGAGCAAGAGGAGGTTTCTCAAAGCCTCCCTTGCCCCAGATCTGGGCACAGCTCCGACGTGTCCGCAACCACATCCGCTTCGCCCGGCGCAGAAGGCAGGGGACAGGGAGCGGGTGCAGACACAGCTGGGCGACCCGAACCGCAGACGATCAGCCAACCTTTTCCTTGGGTGACTCCCGTGCCAGCTGCACCCTCCGTCCCCGGGCAGCGAGCACCCTGCGGGTGACACGAAGCGGGTGGGCACGTCCCGACACCGGGCACCTTCCCGGCACGGAGCCCCCGGCCAGCCCAGGGGGTCGGCCGCTGGAGGGAGGGTGCCGGGGTGGAGTGAGGCGTTGGGATGGGTGCCCCGTTCCGCTGCCGGCTCCCCTGGGGGCCTGGCTGCGGGCTGGTCAGGGCCGTGAAGCAGCCCCCGCAGGCCCTGCTCCGGGCCGTGCCCCACCGGGTAGCGCCTCGGGAACCCGGCGGCCTCCCCACCGCGGGCCGGGGCACGGCGCTGCCCGGCCCTGGCTCCCGCCAGCCCCGCCGCGTCCCCTTCCAGCGGCCCCCGGCAGCGCGGGAGCTCGGCACACCGGGCCAAGCCGCCGGCACCCCCGCGGGAGACCCCGGCAGAGGGTAACGGCCGCCAGGCGGGGGTGTCCCGGGGGTGTCCCGGTACCTGGATGCGCTGGTAGCCGTCCTGCAGCTCCTCCCACTCCCGCAGGCACTCGGCGGCCGAGGCCCCGCAGGCCGTGGCGGCCGTGGCGGCCATGGCGGCGGGCGGGCGGGCGGGCGGACGGACAGACGGACGGACGGACGGACAGCCCCGGCCCCGCCACACCGGGCTGCGCTGGGCGGCCACCGCCTCCCGCCCCGCTTCCGGGCACGCCCCCCGGCGGGGCGGGGCGGGGGCGGGGCCAGGAGCGGGGGCGGGGGCGGCTGCGGTGTGGTTTTCCTTGGAAATGGCAGCGCGGAGTGGGGCGGGGCAGGGCAGGGCCGGACCCCCCCGGGCACGCAGGGGCAGGGGCAGGGGCAGGGGCAGGGGCAGGGGCAGGGGCAGGGGCAGGGGCAGGGGCAGGACAGGACAGGACAGGACAGGACAGGACAGGACCCCCCGGGCACGCAGGGCAGGGGCAGGACAGGAACCCCCGAGCACGCAGGGCAGGGGCAGGGGCAGGGGCAGAGCAGATCCCCCCGGGCACACAGGGGAAGGGCAGGGGCAGGGCAGGACCCCCCGGGCACGCAGGGCAGGGGCAGGGGCAGGGGCAGGGGCAGGGGCAGAGCAGATCCCCCCGGGCACACAGGGGAAGGGCAGGGGCAGGGCAGGACCCCCCCGGGCACACACGGGAGGGGCAGGGGCAGGGGCAGGGCAGACACCCCCAGGGCACACAGGGTGCCTGGGGGCTCAGAGGGGCGGCCTGCATCGTCCTTGGGGTCCCTGCAGCGACAGCACGGCCGAGGCTGGCTGGGTCCATCCCTGACCAAATTCAAATCCCAAATTCATCCCTAATTCAAATACAAATGAGGTCTGTATTTGAATTACAGACCGGGGGGGGGGGGGGGGTGTGATCTAAATTGAAGAAAAAACGGTAAATCCATCACCCAGAGCACAAGGAAGGGCCGGGAGAGCTTTCTGTGATGTTTTATGGTGTGGTGTCAGTGCAGAGTTCACGGTGCAGTAGGACAGCGGCGAGGTCAGGTTTCCCGGAGCAGGAGCGACACTTCCAGCTCAGCAGCCGTGCCAAGAACACGCCATCTGAACCCACCCTCTGCTGTGCTGGGGCACGTGGGACGCGCGGCCTGGCCAGGCGGTCCGACCAGCCGGTCTGCGAGAGGCCGCGTCCGCCTCTGCGGGCGGCTGAGCAGGCGCACGCGGAGCGGAGGGACTGCTGCCACGGGGACATTCTGTCCTCAGCGACCCGGGCTGGACGCGGGCACGGTCAGACTCTACATTTACCTTCCCGGGCTATGAATGGCCGAGCCTTTTCAGAGAGAGCCCTGATGACTTCCCCATGCCCCGGGTAAGGAGCACACTCGATAACGGGGTTATAATCCCCTCTGCTCACAGAAGAGGTGAGCGGCACGCACCGGGACACATCCTGCAGGATTTGCTTTCCCCAAACTGCCGGCGAGTTCCCCTAACAGCTCCAAAACTTGTCCAAAACAATACTGGAGCTGAAGATGAAAGCCCTTCCATTACTTTTCTTTTTTCAAACTGAGTTCAAGGAGCTTTCTACGGACGCAGTGGGAGGGACAGGGAAGCGCCTTTCCCTGCTGGGTGCTCTTTGCTACCTGTCAGTAATTTGGTTCAGAGACATCAGTGAGCGTGGTCCCGTAGAGCTGGGCCTCCCAGTCTGAGAGCTGTTTCACAAAGCCCCGGTGTGGTCTCATGTTTGGTTTGCATTCCAGAACGTAGTCCCAGGCTCTCTGTAAGCAGAAGGAAAGCAAAGAAGTGTCAGGAATTTCAACTGAAAGTGAATCTCGGGTGTGTACAAGAAGCAGCCACGCTTGTAGAGAACACAGCTTTGTGTTTGCTCCCCGCGTTGGACACCGAGAACCTGCAGGTAAGACTTTGGACAGGCTGGTTCCAGATGGGACCTTCAGAGAAGCCTGTCACCTTCATGCTCTGCTCTCCTCGATACGAGGGCAGGGCAGCCTGCTTTCACTGCCTGGCAGGTAGCTTGCGTTATTTGACACCGGTGGAGGAATGCAGTCCTGGATTTTTACCCTAAAATGCTGTTTCTTCCACAGATGATAAGCGAGGCAGCGAAGTATCAGCTATTCACAGGTAAGCAACAAAGGTTATCATGTTTCTGGATCGGTGTGACCTGTTGTGGCAGAGCAGCTATGAACCTCCTGTTATCCCACTGCATTAATTACTGCCATCTTAATTACTTGTTAGTTCCATGTAATCAGCTAGGAACTCTACTACACACAGGCCAAACACACTGGCATTACTTCTCTTTACAGCAGCTGCATCCTTGGGTTTACCCAGCGGTGCTCATCTTCCCGCTTTGCAAACAGATTGCCCCTCGCACTCGGAGGGTTGCTCAAGCGCAACGAGACCAAAGGTCAGACGATAGCGCTCCATTAGTTTGTTTTGCTAATCTCAGTGATTCTGCAGGCTCCAAAGCTGACCTTCCAATATTTACTCCTCTGGGCCCACGGTATGAGTGTCTCTAGTTCCCCTGAACTCAACAGACCCACTCACATATCAATTACTAATAGAATAAGGGGCCGCACGACCCAAATCTGCCTTTCTTTTGCAATACCCACGTCTTTGGAAGCTTTCAAAGATCTTTGCTTAGATTGGCTGAAGGATCACAAGGGAATCTGTTGCACTGCTTTTGTCTGCAAGAAACAAACTTGTCTGCCAGGGCAATCCCCCAGGAAAGCTTTGCCCAGCCGACCACGGGCAAGCGCTTCCAAGCCAGCCACGCCACACCACTGCCCTGTCAACCTCTTCCTCTTCTTTTTTTTAGCACTTAGTAAAATGCTGAGACCAACCCGTTGATACCAACTCCGAGAAATTGCAAGGATCAGCCTTTGACTTTTGCACTGCCGTTGCAAGCACCTCTGGTAATTTAGCGTGCGAGCGAATGGTTATCAGTGTGCAGGAGCAATCCCACCCAGCATTAGCAGCAGAGACAAAAGAGCGTCTGCAGCCCTGCTGGCACAGTCAACCTGAAACTACCCATTGGCACACAGCGATAGCGAGAGATTTGCTCGTGTTGCAAGTGTTTGCACAAAATCAATTAAATGATTAGATACAAGTCCAGCTTCAGTGAAGCCTGGATCAATCCTTTCAAGCTCCCAAAGGAGGAAGCACTTTCCAAACAAGGACAAGATTTTTAAGGAGACACCTCTCGGTTCCCATGGGAACGATCCCGCGCTGTGTGAAGCAGGCGCCATGGGATGGTGCCTACGGCCGCCCGATGCCCACGGGTTGTGTGGGAAGGGAAGAAGGGCCTGGCACCCGGGGAGAGGCCGCCAGGCTGCTGCACAGCCAGGTCATTCTCAGCTGTCATTAATTGTTTTTCTTACATTATTCAGGGCTACAGAGCAGAGCGTACTGGGCATTTAACCTGTACTTCCCTTCCGGGATAGTATTATCCCATTCCAGATTTCTCTACAGTGCTACCTGTGGGAGGGGATTGCTTCTGGAGAAATACAACAGGATTTTGGAAGAAGCCAGTGCTGCTGAGCCCAGTGGTAAATCAGTGCCCTGAAAGCACTGGGTTCTGAATTTCCCTGTAACCCCATGGTATTAAGAGATGGGATTAACTCCAACAGCTTCCAGAGCCTCCATTTCTCAGCTCCAGGAGAGATTCATTTTTATAGGCCCGTGGTTAAGTAGAGAAATAGAAATAGGAAGTTCCATCTGAACATAAGGAAGAAGAACTTCCCTCTGAGGGTGATGGAGCCCTGGCCCAGGCTGCCCAGGGAGGTGGTGGAGTCTCCTTCTCTGGAGATATTCAAGACCCGCCTGGACAAGGTCCTGTGCAGCCTGCTCTGGGTGACCCTGCTTTGGCAGGGGGTTGGGCTGGGTGACCCACAGAGGTCCCTTCTAACCCCAAACATTCTGTGATTCTGTGAAATGTAAGAACATCACAGGTGCCAGGGTAAGGACTCACAGATCCAAAAGCACATCTAAGCCATCTCCTTAATGCTGTGAAGAAGATACAACCTGATGTAAAAGAATCTGTTACATTATCAGGTGGCTAGTCTGCATGAAAGCACAGGTAATGTCTTTCTCATTATGACAGTAATGAGGCTTCAGAAACAGAAATAAACTGCAGACCCAGCCAGTATCTGTGGGAAATACGACGGTGACGTACCTTCAGGGAAAACTGACAGGAATGCATAAGATAGGCCATGGTTACCGTGCTGCTCCGGCTTATCCCCAGGCTGGAGAACACCAGCACCGCTCCATGATCCAGCTGAGTGTCTGAGTAAAGAAATGTCAATCACAAATTAGCAATCTGGGAAATCAAGCTTCCAATGGCACAGTCGAGTGCTAATTCAGTGACAGCTGACAGGCTAGCAGCCTGAGCGACAGGAACCCTCATGAACCCTGACAGCAGCAGATGGGCACTGCCAGCTCCCGTTTCTGCAAGCATTTGCCTTTCTTTAAAATCCACTGAGTTAAAACATGGCTTTGAAGACCAGAATCAAATGACAATGGCCAGTCAATGCTTCATTACAGATCAGTGTCGCCTTCCCATCACATAATTGAAGAAAAGTGGCCTACCAGGACCAATCAGTTGTGGTCAGCATCACATCAGCTACTCAAACTCTTCCCTGAAAGGTTTAAAGGTTGCCCACTTGGCTTTAAGATGATGCTGTCACTTGCTTCTAACCCCATCAACTCTGCTACCTGTGCCTGAAGGGCACTATATTTTATTAATACCTTTTGAATGCTTTCCCTCCCTCTCCAGAGCAGACAGCATGACATGTTTTTGGAATATCAGCAACTGAACTCTAGAATTCATAGGGCAAAGCCTCTTCTTCTACTGCTGTTGAGAGACTGTGAGGTTTGGTGGTTTTTTCTTCAAGCTCTAAACCAGAGCTTTCTGATTTATTTCTGTCATGAGATACTAGTTCTGTTCTAAGACCTGAGAACAAATGGCCTCACTTCAACATCCACCTGGCATGAGGACAGCCACACTCCCCTGAGAGGATGTGGAGAGTTTCAGTCTAGTGTTCACCCATAACCGTTCCAGTTTAACTAATCTACTCTAGGCTGCCAAGTAAACAGTTAGACTGTCAAGTAAACAGTATATGCTTCCACAAGAGCTACAGCTAATACACTCTTACAGTCTGTTTTGCAAACTCCCACAAACTGATGTGAGAAAGAAACTTACTTCTGAACTACTACTGGGAAAAAACCTGGGGCCAAATGAAAGGCAAGTAAGTGGATTTTGATACTTGGGTTTCAATGCACGCAAATCACAACACTCAGTTCAGGACTACATCCTTAACGCTTGTTCCCTTGTTTCTTTCTTTGTGTCCAGCTGTCATTTCTTATTTTGTCCTTGGATTATAAGGTCTGTGGGGACAGGGTGGTCTTTTGCTTCTGGGTCTGTACAACACTCAGCTCAGCAGGGCCTGGGTCTGTGGCAGGTGGTGTTTCATCAGTGTAACAAAAGATAACAACACGGTTGGACACCATCACAGGATGGAGCTGCAGGAGCTGTGTGTGCTGTGCTGCCGCAGGCACTGAGCTGGAGAGTATGGTTTTTCTTGCCCTCTCTGATGTAATCAGCTGGAGGCAGGTTTATGCCGTCCAACCTGAAAGTACTCCTAGGCCCTGTGGTGGGTCTGTGCTGCAGACCACAAAGAATAGCAGCGTCTTGTGGTAAGTTCTCCAATGTGCGTCACACTCTTCTTCAAATAAAGCTGTGGTGGTTAAAGAGCTGCGCTGGTAAGAGTCAGAGGATTGTATTTAAGAACAAAGGAATAGGAGGGAATCCTATGAAGCCCTGGTAGACTCCCTGCAGCAAAGCCTTTTCAGATTGGGTGGAAAGCTCACTATTATCAGAGTGAGGCACTCTTTAAAGTGAGTAGGAACATCAGAGCCAGGTGCCCCGTAAAATCTCCTCTCTGTCCATCAGGACGGTTAGTAAGGCAGCTCTGGTATCCATTAGGGTGTGGGCTTGCTTGGGAGTATACCGATCCTGAAAGATTACGACCCTCCTGTCTGAGCTTCCTGTCTGAGCGAATTGCAGTCACTCCCATCTAATATCCTAGAGTGAACAAGGCCTCAGGAATTGCAGGTCGGGAACAACTCACCTATGAAATGACAAATGGTGGCAAAGGAAGAAAAAAGATCTGCATCGAGTGAATCCGGAATAGATATATGGAGGTATTTGCCGCCTTCTACAAACCTGGAAAAACAGCACACAGCATGACATGGACCGGAGAAGCAGTTTTGAAAAAATGTGTTTCCTCGAGGAAAGCTGATAATTTAATTTGCTGTTACATCTGTGTGTTTTTCATCATTGTCATCATTAACATTATGATAAGGGATTTGTTACAGTAAGACACTGAGGTTCTTGTAACACAGAACCAGTTTAATTACTGATTTTCCATTCCACATGGTATCAGCATCAATGTCTCAACTTAACCTACAGCTTTCTTGATCAGAGAGCTAAACGAAAACAGATGAACTGAAAGCAAGAGTGCCTTCACAGAGTGCACGTTAGCAGTTTTGTGGACATGGTCCCCCAATTCACTGCATGTGGTTTTCTATGACAGCATCTTCCTCCTTCCACAAGCTCAGAGAGCTCAACTCAGAGAACTAATGGAGGAAAACGTTGGTGAGGAATCTCTGAAATGTGAAAGCAAGTCATGCAGAGGGTATGGGAAGACTACCCATGGCGCAGAGACCTTTGAATATTTTGCTCTGCAGCCAAAGGCATGAGAAATGTCTGCTGGTACACCTGCACTGGGGTAGGTAACTGGATTTGTTACTTTGTTTTGCTCACCGCCTTGAGAAATGCCACTGGATTTTTCACTGTGTGAAATGGCATTTCCAGCATGGCCTACAGACTGAGCACAATGGTCATGGACAGATGTAGGTGAGGAAGGAAGCCCAACAACGAGAAACATGGGTGGTTTAGTTTTTACACTGATGTGTTTGTAAGATTTTGCTCTGAAAGCTGCTCAGAGATGTAGGTTCCTCCCGAAGGACGGTGGTATGCAACAGACTCAAAATGCTGAGGGCTTCCCAAGTCCTCCTCTCACCCATTCCACCCATGTCATGGTAAAGGGCTGCACGACTGCGTTGCTGCTGCGCAAACTCTGGAGCAGAGATCAGAAAAGTGAGCATGAATTAGCACTTGAATCTGCTGAGTTTTCCTCCAAACAGAGGTTTGCTTGGAAGTTCACAGGCAGTGACTCCTCTGCGAATGGGCTCTGGTGCTGTGCCACCCCACTTTTTTTCACAGGCACAGCCATTGCTGAGGATACACCTTGAACTGTTTAACTTACAGTGTGGCGGGCTCTTCCGAGATGTTGACTTCTGCTTTGATCTTCAGATCTTTCTGAATTTGTTGGTCACAGGCCTGCTTGAAACTGCCCATATATAACTTTGCAGGCAGTATTTCTACAGGGTACGGCTGGAAGTTGTCTAGTTCCTGCCAGAGAGAAACCATAGGCTCAGTTTAGAGAGCGTATTTGCTCCTGTCAGCTCGGTAAGTTCTTAAACAGAAGTCATGTGAAGAACTGAACACACACTTAGTCAACAGCCCATGACACATTCTAGTGTAGTGATTCATTCAATCACCTGGACTTTCTGCATATTGACGTTTTTGCTACATTTAGTGAGCATAATTAACAGCATTGCTGTCATTGTGGCGTTACCTGAAACAAATCCTAACTAAACAGGAGGCAGCATGTATTCTTTACATTGTCTGGAGGGACTGCAGCATGACAGATTCATTTGATGTTTTCTCCGGTTACTGTTTGCAAGGACAAATGAAATCATCTGCCACCTGCAGAGCTGCAGGTGCCCCGGAGTGGCACAACGTGAGCCCGCAGCTGCTTCCGGTGCCTGCAGCGTGCAGGCTGAGAATAAAAATACACGAGTAGCCAACAGTGCCTCTACATCCTTCACCAGTACTCGGCTAGTGCTACAGCAGAGCAAAACAGCAGCCTAACCATTTAAGCAACAGAGAAGAACAGCTTAAACTGAGAGGCAAGGAGGTACTCGGTGTCCAAGTGAATCTGATGGGGAAGCTCAGCAGTTTGCTACCCTTCACAAAGAAGCACAAAGTGGATTGATTTTCTCTCCTGCACTGTAGCATCCCACAGCTTAGCACCGTGCCACAGGCTATTTCACATGAACCAGAAGTGAAGAGGTACAAGTGAAACAAAAGACATGTTGTGATGAGGTGCTCTCTGCTGTCTGGTGCCCTCTAAATCTGCCCTGCCTCAGGTCCCGTGAAAAAAGGGCAATTGTTTCTCATAAGCTAAATAGATCATTGTTTGTAGGTGAAACCAAACAATTAGGATACCAGTGTTCCAGTGGATGGCTGTTTTCTTTCTGGGCCTGTTGAAACAATGCCCCAGCACTTGCTTTGTGATCCTTCTCGATTAAAAGCTTACTAGACATGGAACACAGTGCTTGATAGGAATTGTACTTCTGTCTGAAAACATTTACTGTGTGCCATCCCAGAGAACCACGTGCCAGAGAGGAACCCACTTCTTTTCATCATTTGCTACTGTTTGTTTAGTTATCTGCACTCGCCAGTAGGCCAGGTTCGGGGTTATCAGAGAAATCTTCCCAGGTTGTTTTCATCAGCTTTCTTTCACGCAATAGAAGAAGGATAAAAAAGGCAAAGTGTGGCTGTAAAAGAATCAATGGTGAGACTCAGGGCAAGCACAGTAACTCAAATTACATTTACTTCCTTTGTTTGAAATTACTCTGATACCAGGTTTACAACACCGTTTAACTTGAATTCATTAGCCATCACCAGTTCAATACCAATGCTAATGTCTTCTCCTTGCAAATTGGTCTCATCTCACCTGCGGCATCCACAATATTTTCTGAGTCCTCAGAAAATGATAGCAAGCTGAAAAACGCTTGTATCCTCCCCTCAGGACGAGCACGGGATGGCGGGTGAACTGCTGTAAGCTTCTGGCATGTTGGACAGCAGTTCCTTCCTCAGCATCTGATGAGATCAAAAACCTGTTTGCCAGGGCAGGTTGAAAGTGCCTCTGTCAGCGCTGGGGCTTACATCTGGCCCACTGACACCGACAGCAAACTGCTTTTCATTTCACCTAATGGTCTGTGGAAAGCCTTGTTAAAAGCTAGACTTATTCTTTAACTGTTGCTGCAGGTCAATAACAAGGGACGTTGCTCTTCACCTCTTGTCCTGATCTTTTATTCCTCTTGTGGTTTCTTTTGTAGGTCTAGATAAAGTTTTTTCTTTCCCTCCCCATTATTCTTTGGGAAATGCTTGTAATAAGTTCCCATAATAGGAAGTATTATTAATTTAAATCTAATAATCTTAGTTTCATGGAGGCCCTTTTCTTTAGTCTGCTTCAGGCAAAGGGGGAGGAATCTTGAATAAATTCTTCACAAGGTTTAAAACACTCCCTTCAGTGAAGCAGATTATGTGAGATGGCTGCTCCCCCTCCTTCTCCCAAGAGATCCATCCCGCTTGCCTCTAGCTACGTCTGCTTTAGAAATAGATCAGCACAATAGAAACCTACTTCTGACTCTTCACACCTTCCCTTGCTACTGTCTCATCATTGAGCATTTACAAACATGCTGGCTTTATCCATTCCCCTTAAGCTTGTAGATTTTTTCCTTAAAAAAATGATGTAAATCTTTGCTAAAATGATAGTAGCCTTTATAAAGCCACAGAAGCCAAACAAACATACAGAAGTGGTTCTGCACACAGCAGAACTCCTTGCCAAAGGACGCATGAAAGCTAAACATTTCCATGGTTCAAGGAAGACTGAACAATTACGTGGAAAAGTTTCCAGCTCTTCACATTTCTCAGTGAACTCCATCAAATCATCACCCCCATTAAAGCCAAGTGTTTTAAAATATGACAATGTGAAAGCCTTTTACAACCCTCAAAGAAGGAAGTACTCACTCTGTGAACATACGGAACTTGAGTCAGTGTTTTCAGTCTTCAAAGCAGCACTGCTCCCTAAAAGGCAATCGTTGGACAAGCCCAATTCAATGCAATGAGGAAAAACAAAAAGAACCCATTCCTCACATGTGGCAAGGAGCTTCCGAGGGATCAGTCCACAGATAGGAAACCAGGCCTGCCAGGATGCTTTGAAATAAAATCTGGATTTTTGAAGCCTAAGTAGATATACAACACAGTGAAAAACCAGGGGCATAGCACAGATGTTCGTTTTTCAAATAAAACTGGGTAAATTTGCATCTCTTCCAATAAGATCATAAAATTGAATGAGGAATGGGAAGAATATCTATCCTGCAGTGAGGTCTTGACTAACATGGGTCACAGGTACCTTTTTCTTCCTCCTCTTCCTCATAGTCGCAGCAATCCAAAGAGCTGGTCTCGCAGTCGTACACCACACAGTATCTGACACACCACAGCTCCTCGGAATCCGGTACCACATACTCCCCTGTAGGACTCTACCAAAATCAATGAGGAATTCTGTCAGGAGCACAGCTCCATACTTGTCTTGTGGCATCAACGCTGCCAACATCTTGCAAGTTACTACACTATAGCTACGGGACAGGCTTGGGGCTACGTCTGTACTTGGCGCTGAAAGACCCGGTTAGAGTGCAGAAATGACGCAGACTACACCAGATTGCTTCATCAGCCGCAGCGGTACGGATGCCAGCACTGTCCTTTGTGGGACAAGGCTACAATATGTTAGTTCTTGTGCAATACTTTTCCCGATATACAGCTCCTATGTGCTAATCCTTTGGGCTACTGAAGCCACCTTTGCTTGCTTTGTGACAGAATACATCCCTCCAGTGGTAGAACGTGGCTGGAAAAGGCAGGGGAGGCTGGGACAATTCCTGTGGGTTTTAAGCCAATTTTGGCTTACTGCTCACTGCTAAACGCAGGGATGGTTTGCACAAACAGCAGTCCCCCCTCACCTGTTCAATCCTGCGTGCTGTAATAATATGGCTCTCATCGTATTCGCGCTGAGTACGGGCATCTGAGAAAAACAACCAAGACAGAGCAATTGGCTTATTTGATGATTTCAAGGTAGAATCCTGTTCCTCCTTACACCAGTGGGAATTCAGCCACCGACATCAACCAGAGAAAAGAGGTTCAGTTTCTTGGAAACCGAAACTTTCCACTGTGGGTATAACGAACCCTGACACCGACGTGAGTCTCTGTGTGACACCAAGCGATGCCAGCAACTTTAGTCCCGACCCAGGTGTGGTATCGCAGTGTTCACAGCTCTGTTCTGCCCTGCTCTGCGGCACTGCCCGGCCCCGCTCGCCGGGCCTGCTCTGACCTCCCGGCGCCCAGCACCTCTGCCCCTGCGCTGCCCCAGGGACGGGGGCCCCGGAGAGACCCCGACCCCACTCCCAAACTGGCTGACTCCCTCATCAAAAGCCTTCATAATATCACAATACCAGGCACCTTTTTTTTGGCAGTGGCACTATGCAAGGACACAAATGCTTATCAGCAACCTTTGCGCGGTGGAAATCTGGTCTGGGAGCTGCAGGGGAGAGCGTCTGTCCCCGGCAACGGGCCAGAGCAGGCCAAAGGCAAGCGGAAAGGCAGCAGCGGGCAGGCAGGCCTGTGGAATTATTAGTAAAATTAAGGTTTTACATCTGAAAATTAAGGTTTATATGAAAACGTGCAATGTTCACCCATTGAGGAAAAGCAAAAGGAGCTCTGAGGATGGGACACAGCTGCAGCAGGCATGCGAGGAATCCACTAACACAGCAACTCTCTGCAACACACCATAGAGGATGGAGTGGAGTGAAGATTCCGTGGCCATGCTCCGTGATGATAAAGCGGGAAGAAATGGTTCTCTAGAACTGATAAGCAGCTCATCTGGCCCCCTGAGCCAACAGGTTTTCGAAACCTTGCCAAAGTGCTACCCTCTCGTGAACTTTGTTCGTTTTAATATCATTTTAATACCAAAACACACCTCCATCCCGAAGGCTACCCGTCTCCAAGGTGCAACCACCCCTCTTCAAGTCTGCGCTCTCGATTTTTCATAAACTATACCTTTAAACGTGAAGCGAGAAAATTTTACACCAATCCTGATAAAAGGTGTGTATGACTACAGTCACTCAAACTCAACCTTAAAGGTAGAAAGGATATAAAAATAGCCAGGGAAATGGGGGATTTTCGGAGAAGAAGATAACACCATAGATTTTTGGAGGAGAAGAAGATAACACCGTGAGCAAGTCAAGAGAAACTCCACCTCAGACTGCCTCCAACAGCTGGGATCGGCTGACGGGCTGAGCCTTGCTTCTCCGCCCCTTGGGACGCCTTGGGTGAGACTTAAACTAAGCGCTTTTCTTGGGAATAGTTACTCCCTAATGTTTGTAGCCAGGCTGTATTATTTATAACCTTTTCAGGCATTTTATATTTGCACGTGCTTTCTTGCAGACAGTCACTATCACCGGCAATTCAAAAAACCTCTATACCTGTTGCACAAATAAAACTGCACTGTTTAAGCAGCCAGTTGTCACAGTTTCTCACTGAACGCGACCAAATGTGGCCGTGCCAGTTCATGAGCACGACTGGACTGAAGGTGCAGGCTGCTATTAGTGTATCCAGAATCGTGGCAGTTTAATATACATATTAAACGCGACTGGACTGGTAGTGGCAAATTGGACATCACTCAGAATTCAAACCTAGCCACACCTAGCCTCTCACTCCAGTGAAGAGAGTTAGAACGCAAGGCGGTTTATTTTCTGCCAAATTAACGCGACGAGGCCCCAGCCCCGCCGCCGGGCTCGGTGCCCGGGCCGCGAACGGGAGCAAGGCCCAAGCGCAAGGCCCACTCCCGCCGGGCCCCCGGCCCGCCCCGCCGGCTCACCCAGCAAGCACAGGCGGCGGGGCTCCGCCAGCCGCGGCCGCCGGTTCAGGATGTTGTAGAGGTGTCGGGGCTCGCAGAGAGCCACCCCCGCCATCTCGCGACGAACCGCGATTGTCGCCGACAGCCGTCGCGGCCCGCCGGGCGCGGGCCGGTTCCTAGGGAGCGACGCCCAGCCGTCACTAGGGGCGACGTCAGGCCGAGGTCTCGCGAGACTTCCCGCCAAGGCGGGGTCGGGGGGAGGAGGCAAGTATCGCGAGACCTGGCTCGCGGTCCCGCGCAGGCGCGGCGCCGTGGAGGTCGTTGGAGTCACCGGAGCCGCCGCGCCATGCTGTCCCGCCTCTCCCGCCCCGCCGCCGCCCTCCGCCGCGGCCTCGCCACCACCGCGCAGGTACGCTCGCCGCCGGCCCGCACCCCGCTGCTGCCCCCCGCGCCCTCCGCGGGGCCCGGGGCCTCCGGCCGCAGGGTGTCCCCACCGCCCCGAGGCCTGTGGGGCCTTGGGGCTAGGCTGGGCCTGCCTGTGCCCGGTCCAGTGCCCGGTCCCGCACCCGCGGGCATCGCGGTGCGGCCTGAGGCCGGGAGCCCTCCCCCGGGCCGCTGTGAGTTGCCCGGCCGAGCCCCGTGGCTCTGAGGGAGCTGCTCTGGCGCGACGGGCGATAGGCGGGGGGTGCTGGCAGCGGTCTGCTGGGGCCCGCTGTGGGGGGCTCCGGGCTGCGGGGCCGGCAGGCAGACCCCCGCCGCTGTCTTCAAGCGGGGATGGGCCCGGTGGCGTGTGGCATAGCGGCTGATGTAGCTGTGCAGAGGCGCTTTGCAAAAGAGGTTTTGTGTAATTGGTTTGATGGGCGTTATATTTGTTAGCAGTGAGGTTTTGATCTCGTGGTATCAGCTCAGTCGTGACGTGGGGCGTAGCTGCAACTAGTGCTAGGCTTTGCTTCCCCTTGGAGACTCTTGTGCTAAACTACATTTGTTACAATAGCAAGAGAACTGAGCTGAGGTTAGGCTGATCAAGCTTCTGGGAAGGTTGTTTCTTGTTACAGGACAGTAATTAATCTGTTCCTGCAGGGCCCTGGAGCTGTTACGGCTTTATCTGGTACGACAGTGTGGTAGAGAGTGTCCTCATCGGTGGTAACTGTATTGCCGCGTTACATCTCTGCAGTAGCCTCTGATTCTCCATCACTTTCACAGAGTGTTGCATTTTGAGATTGGTCTGGTCTTTTAAAGTAGCTTTCCTCTCATCTAGTGACACTTTGTCTGCAAACAGGAGCCCAGGCATTTCCGAGAGAAATCACTTTCTCCCAGGGAACACTCAGAGTGAAATTGGCAGCAAAGCAGAGTTGGTTTCACTTGCTTTCCAGCCACAACTTGATCAAAACCAGGAATTGTAGTCACTTAATGTTCTCAAGGCTCAATCTTCAGGCAGCTGCAGCTACTATTTGAATTTATTTCAGGCATATACATTTTCTTCACATAGGTACAATGGTCATTACATTTCCTGTAGTCAAATGTATTGATTTGCCGAGTGGGCAGGCATTATTTTTTTGATACTGGCAATGAAACCTGGAAAAACTGCTTAACAGACTTTTCCCCAAGTCAGACCTAGGTCCGCAGGGAAGCAGGTATTAGTCTCAGGCAGACGTTTCCATGTGAAGAAAGATGATCCTTTTGGTTTCTTTGCCCAGCTGTGCTTCCCTTCTGTGCTTCAGATCGTAGAAGAACGTGTTCCTCTAACTTGTCCTAGCAGTAAACCTCAAGGATCTTGGGGTGCTGTCATGATGATTGCTTTCTGTGGGCTTGGGCAATCAAGTTTGCTTAGTGCTTGATAAAAAAATTGAGAAATAGAACTGAAAGTAAAGAAAGTGTGGTGAAATCCCCAAGGTCACTGCCGCAGCAACTACCAAAATATCTCTTCAATGTGTTTGTCTTTTTTTTTTTTTTTTTTTTTTTTTCCTCAGAACAATGCCAAGGTAGCAGTGCTGGGGGCCTCGGGAGGCATTGGCCAGCCCCTCTCCCTTCTCCTGAAGAACAGCCCGCTGGTGAGCAGGCTCAGCCTGTACGATATCGCTCACACTCCAGGTGTTGCAGCTGACCTCAGCCACATCGAGACAAGAGCGAATGTTAAAGGTACTGCAGGGCGCTGGAAATGATCTGTGCTCTGGAGGGGTCCTCTCAGGTGTTGCTGATGCTTGGAGATGCCTGTTGCTTGTGAAGGGGAATCTGCACGAACCTGAAGCCCAGTGTCAGTTTAAGCAGCTTTTTCTCCAGCAGTGTGTGGCTGATTAAGGTTTAGCTGATTAGATTGTTATGTACGGAGGTGAGAATGGTTCGTGGTTGTTCTGTTGAAGGGGACTTCATAATAACTGGCAGGAAACGTTCAGTAAAATCATCTTGGGAAAAAAGCCTGAGCATTGAATTTAGAAGTTTGACCACAGATAGACTGAACACTCCCTCGCTGTCTACATGAATTCTACGTGCTGCTTTTCTGAAGGGACTGCTGTCAAGTTCTGATGAAATCAACAAAAACTTAATCTGCTGATCTTCCTTTTCTTTGAAGATTACTAAAAGGTTACATTTTACTTGAATGTGTCCTTGTGCGGTTCTTTGGAGGCACTGGCTGTAGTGCCAAGCTAGGGTTTTTGGAGAGTAAATGTACAGAACGGGAGAAACTGAGGGTTTTCGAAGCAGATAAATGTGAGGCTTCCGTCACTCTCTTTTTGAAACAAGGAAAACAACATCAAATACAGTCCGTCCATAGTTGTAGTTGTTTGCTTTTCAGTCTGAATTGAAGGCTAAAATAACAAAAGGAATTGGGTGCCTCTAGGCATAATTTTGTACTTCAAATTGTCAGATAATTGATAACTGTCAAAAACCTGATGCCTGAATGTCGTCCGTTTCAGGCTTCCTGGGACCTGAGCAGTTGCCAGAATGTCTGAAGGGCTGTGACGTTGTAGTTATTCCTGCGGGAGTCCCTAGGAAACCAGGTATGTTCTCTTTGTTAGAAAGCCCCAGGGCTCCATTGGAGTGTCTCTGTGCAATACTGTTACTCAAGTAGATCTGTGTCTGCTGCTTTACGGTGCTCGTCATTGCTGGCATGGGATGAAGTCAGGCACCTCATTTAGCCTCTGTCTTCGACTGTCCCTTGTAAAATGGGCAGGATTGATTTCTGGAGTTGCTGTGGAGGGCTGAGGTGCAAAGGCTTTTCATGCAAGTGATCCTGAATCTCCCTTAGTGTGTCTTGCCCAGAGCAATGCTCTAGTAAAAAAAAAAAAGTTTCTTTGTTTCCTGTCTCAGCAGAATAGAAATAATCCATTTGTTTTGCATTAATTTTATGATAACTTTCAGAGCATCTCTGAGTGAATGCTGTTAAGCCTTCCTAGTGTGTCTCTGAACTGCTCCATTTCTACTCTGCTTTTCAGGAATGTCACAAAACTCTAGACTTGAATGCCTAGCTCTTCCTACCTCTGCATTTTTCATGGTCGAAGTAGTTGCTGCAACAGAAATGGGAGGTGCCACTTATGCAGTATTTTGCACAGAGCAGTTGGTATTCAAACTGTAGCTGTGGAGGTGACTGCAGAGGGGGCGGAGAATTTATCTTGGGAGCAGCGATGCTGCTGCGAGCACCACTGATATACTGGTGTGGGTCACTACGGTCACACCGTACCTCAAGCAGAGTAGTTGAAATACCTTCTGACAACTAACAGCTGGGCTGGCCGCTCCTGAAAGGGCTGGTCTGTCTGAAAGGGCAGAAATCTGTTAGTGAGAGGGGTTACCTTTGGAGCCAATTCATTACTGCAGCTGGAGAGTTTCCTCTTGATATATGAAACCAGAAGCTGATGTATCTCTGTCCAGAGCAGAGTATTGTTTACTGATTGAGTTGGTTGCCCATTAATGGGTAGACTGTGGGTAACTTAAAATATTTTGCTGGATGTGTTTTAGGTATGACCCGGGATGACCTGTTCAACACCAATGCTAGCATTGTTGCTACTTTGACATCTGCCTGTGCAAAGCATTGTCCGGAAGCCATGATCTGTATTATTTCTAACCCGGTAAGCATTTTTTGGAAACCTTGAAAATGTAGAGGAAAAAAGAAAATCCAGGCTGAGAATACTAGAGTAAGCTGAATTACTATTAGTTTTGATCAATATCTCTAAGGTCTGCAGCGTATTTGCAGAAAAGAACTAAAAGCCTGGTTCTACTAATGCATTTTTCTTGGGCTGTATTGAAGTCAGAGGAAACTTGGATATGAAAGTGCTTAGTGTCACAACATCTGTGTGACTGTGATTATAAGACGTGCTGGTGTATTGCCTGGAATAGAAGTCTTAGCTCACTGAGGGAGGAGCCCTTGTCAAGCCAGTGGACAAATTTGTTGTCTTAATGGTTATTTAAAATGGAAGATTTTTATTCCAGCCTGACTGTCAATTGCTATTCAGTTTCAGAATTAAAGTAATTGGCTACAGTTGACTGTACAGTAGGAAGTATAATTCAGGTTGTTTACTGGCCTGTTCAGTTCATGCATTGCCTTCATTACTATGCTGGTTTTAATGAATGCTTGCCTATTCTTGCTTGTAGGTAAATTCAACCATCCCAATAACTTCGGAAGTCTTCAAGAAGCATGGTGTGTATAATCCCAACAGAATCTTTGGCGTTACAACGCTGGACATTGTCAGAGCGAATACTTTTGTGGCAGAACTAAAGGTAGGTCATAGTAACAGATTCTGGGGGAAGGATGTGGTGTTCTTTGGCCCTCAGATCTGTCAAAAATGCTTTTAAAATCACTGTACAGAGGCAGAAGAGCTCAGATTTCTGTGGAGCTAGAGGTGAAGGCAATGATGCCTTGTTTTCATTCTCTAGAGGAGCCTGGGGATAGGGTTTCTTGCAAAAT
This sequence comes from Opisthocomus hoazin, assembly GCF_030867145.1. Lineage (NCBI taxonomy): Eukaryota > Metazoa > Chordata > Aves > Opisthocomiformes > Opisthocomidae > Opisthocomus > Opisthocomus hoazin. Next base: position 10,065,042 of record NC_134433.1, on the reverse strand, counting down.
GTGGTTCAAGAGACTTTGACCTTTCCTTTTTACAGCTGTCCCCTGTGAGCGAGCTACATGTCCGCCTTAATTCCGTTGGCATTTTCAACCCTGCCAGTGCAGCCGGAGGAGAGGGTTGAATTGTAGCCTGTATTTGCAAGTCAAACTGTCTGCGCTGCGTGTTACAGGATATCCTGCAAAGTATCAGGAGGTGTAACAGGTTATTGCTCTTAATGACCCTGGTGGAGTTTGTACTTGTGCTGCTATTTATCTGAACTTGCATTAATAATATCCTGTAACTGTCTGAAGTTATCAGAGGAGCCTGGAGTTCAACTCTGTGGATCTGGCTTTGTCCCTGGAGTATGGCTGCCTCTGAAACCCCTGCCTTGTGCAGTGCTGGGTTATAGATGTGTCCGAATACTCAGGACAGGAAACAAAGCGTGGTGTTCTTAAGTGTTTCTCTTGTCCATATGCTGCAGAAGCTGGAAAGTTTTATGTTTCCTTTAGGGCTTAGATCCAGCTCGAGTAAGTGTTCCAGTTATTGGCGGCCACGCCGGGAAGACTATCATCCCTCTGATCTCGCAGGTAAGTCGCAGTAACTGCCGTGTGTGGGATTCCTTATCAATACGTTAGAGTTGATGTGAAGTGCCTTTGTGATGGCATGCACGGTGCTAAAATGCAGCAGAGACAGTCTTCCCTTCGCTGGTGGCTGCTTACTTTCTGGGATGAGGTACAAGATGCTGGAAGGCAATGAGCTAAATCTAAACTCCTCTGGGTGATTTAAATAGTTCCCGTCTTTCTCCTCTGAGGGAGCTGAAGGTTAAGAACTGAGGTGCGGTGTGGGTGTTCAGATGTTTTGGCACTGTTTATTTTGTTGTGGGTTATTTTTTTGTGACAGGTATTTCATGATACTGAATACCTTGCTTCAGCAGGAAAATGAAATTGGTTTGCTTTGGTGGACTAGAAACACCTCTTCAACACGCAGCATTGAACTGAGGAGACATAGCTCAAGCTGCGTGGGGAGGCCTGCTTCAGTAATGACTGGTGGTCAGGGAGAGGCTCCTTCACGCATCGAAGCCAGAATGAAATTCAGTTCAAAAGCAGGCTGCAGCTTTGTGAGGAGATGGCTAGGACACAACCAAGGAGCAATCTGCAAGAAGAGGGGGGAAAAACTTTGCTCTAAGCGGGGAATAAAGTATCCTTCACAGAAGGTTGTTCTTGGGGAGTAAGAGCAAGGGCTTTGGAGCAGCTGTATGCTGAGAGGGTGCTTTCATTAGACATTCAGTTGGGACAGGCACAGCTGCACTTAATGTACTTGCGTAGCTGTATCTGAAGATTCAGTAACTTCCTAAATCCCGCTGGCAGACTGGATCCTTCGTAAGGCTCTTGACTTCCATAATGCCGCAGTGACCCAGATATTTACAAGGTGGCCTTTTGAAGTTCCTAAGGCCTGTTGCATGCTTGGAGGGCATCTGTCTAGTGCAAAGGTGTACCCAGTAGCAAGGAACCATGGCAAGCCCTGGTTTTGCTGTCAAGCTGTGGTTTGCCCTTGAGCAAGCTGGGCACAGCTGGGTTCCTGTGACAGTCCATGCAGTAACCAGCAGCCTTGGTGAATGCTTGCAGCCGTTCAGCTTGTCACACAATCTGTGAGCTGGGGTGACTGATTTTCCCCATTGAGAACTGTTGGTAACAACTGTAGTGGTACAAAAAGCACCGTATGGGTGGTCTTATGCTGAATCTGGAGGGGTCCTGGTGTTTGATACTAGCTTCTCTTTTCCAATCTAGTGCACACCAAAAGTGGACTTTCCTCAGGATCAGCTGGAGAAGCTTACAGGGAGAATTCAAGAAGCTGGCACTGAAGTTGTCAAAGCTAAAGCAGGAGCAGGTTGGTTCTTTACTGCAGCTTCCAGGTAATTCTTGTTGGCCGGCTGAATGGGTGCAGTCCTCTTCAGTTTAATCTTTATCTACAACCATGGTGCAGAGTCACGAAGTGCTGATTACAAATCTAGCTGTGCTGCCATGTAAGTGACTGCCTGAACTGTGGTACTGGAAGCAGCGCAGTGTGTAGGTAAGACTAAACACCAGCTGATCCCACGCTGTGTATGGCTTTAAAGAGAATCCTCTCTGTCAAATTAAGCTGTTTTCTTTCTACAAATCCAGTCAACTAAACAGCAAGTGGCTGGCCAGAAGCTGCTGCTGTATCAAACTGGCTGTGAGCTTGAAGTTGGTGACACTGCAGCTGTCAGCATATCGGTGTGGAAGCCTTTGATGCTAAAGAAAGTACCAAATTTCATTGTGATCTGTTCTAAAAGGATTTAACTTTTACAGGATCTGCCACCTTGTCTATGGCCTATGCTGGCGCTCGGTTTGTGTTCTCTCTGGTGGATGCGATGAATGGAAAGGAAGGGGTTGTTGAATGTGCCTTTGTTCGATCGGAAGAGACGGAGAGCCCGTACTTCTCTACGCCTCTGCTGCTGGGAGTACGTACTTTAGATGATGGGGCTTATAAAGAGCAGCTACTGATTTAGTCTTGTGGTTTTACGGAGTGATTTCAGTTTAGTCTAATGCTAGGTATCGCTAAGTTAACAGCTGAGCGTACCTTTAAGAGTTCTTGACTATTTGGGTATTGTACTTAGCCATATACCTCACGCTTGACAGGAATGATGCTGCTTGTCTCTGCCCTTAGACCAGCAGCTCACTGGGTGACCAGAGATTCAGACTCGTCTTAAGAGGTCATGCTTGCCTCAAGTCAGTGCCTGTTTATGGAGGGCTTCCATATGGTTAACCAGGGTCAGCAGTCCCATCTCCTCAGCTTGATCTGCTACAAGCAAATCCCTCAGAAATTGAGGCACATGGGGAACCACAGCATGGATTAGGATTAACAGATCACTTTCAGGACCTCTACTGAACTCTGAAGGAAGTGTTCCTTTTGTCGCTTACCCTGTGGGTGGAGTAGAAAACAAGGGTGCTGGAGCCCTGTCGTGGCTGCTGGGATGCAAAGGATGGTGTGTGCTGTCGGGGGTGTTAGCTGATGAGGGAAGGGGAAGTAGAGAGGTATTGAGGGGGATGGGTTTGAATGTAGGCATGAGATCTCGAAAACCTAGGAGGGCGACTCTGAAGCAGTTTCAGATTGCAAGCCAGTGGCAAGCAAAAGGCATACACAGCAGAGGAGAGAAATTCTCTTGCCAAACGGTGGGTTTGAAGATAGGAAGAGGTGTGAAGGAGCAGTTGGGCTCAGTCTCCTCTTGAAGGAGCCAATGGTCTAGTTTCAAGTTTCGCACTGTGAACAGTGAATGCGAAGTTTGTGGAGGCTGTAGAAGTTGCTACAGAGAGTAAGAGGCTTCCGAGCCTTGTCATGGAGCATGAGGTTGGCAGACAGGAGGTCCCAGGCTGGGTCTCCGTCTCAGCTGGATAAGATTTAATCAGAACTGTTTACTCTGGGCCATTCGATGAATGGTTAATCCTTAAATCCTCTTTCCCTCAGAAAAATGGAATTGAGAAGAACCTAGGTATTGGCAAGATCTCCCCCTTTGAAGAGAAGATGGTTGCTGAGGCCATGGCTGAGCTGAAGGCTTCAATTAAGAAAGGAGAGGAGTTTGCGAAGAACTTCAAGTGAAGAGTTGATGACGGAGAGGAATTAACAACTTCCTTAATTTATTAAGGCATCATGTCACTTTACGACTTCTGTTTCAAAGCTCATGCTTTGGTTGAAGTCTGTCTGTATTAGCTTAATGATTGTTGCCAGTGCAGAGTCTAATCATCAATAAAAAGGCCTCATTTTTTCAGTGTACCATGTGGAATTGTCCTGATGTGCTTATCTTTCGAAGGTAGAAGCTGCAGGTCTCCAAGGTTGTCAGTTTCTGTGGTGATGAAACAGTCTCTGAAAGTGGGTGAACCGCTTTCTCTCAGCTCTGCTGCTGCTTGGGTTTTGGCTTGGGCTGCTTGTTCAGCGCAGCGGCTGGGAAACCGGGCGTGATCAAGTAAAATCAAGATGGGGTGAAGAGGCTGGCGAAACAGGTAACTGGGTGAAGTGATCCAAGAGGCGGTTTTTCAGGAGGTGACGTTGCCGCTCTTTGTTACCTTCTGTGGCCTTAATCTCTTTATGTAATTCGATTTTTAAAAGAGTTGGTAAAGAGCACAGTGGTGGAAACATCAGTCCTGCTCTGAGAGGAGAACTAAAATGCTGAGAGTGACTCTTTTCTAGTTATGAACAAACCCCTTGATTTAGCATCTACATAAATTTCTTTTACATTCATCTTCTTGTGAATATAAAAATAAACGTCTGCAAGGAACTGGTGTTGACGAGTTCTGTGGCTGACTGCTTTGAAGGTAAGTGTTAATGAAGGAAGCGATTAATTCGCGCTTCCTCTGTGCTCTGTGGGCTGCTTACCCTATTGCTTTGAATTGCTTTAATTCACGTAGGTTGAATTCCAAGTTGAGCAGACTTTATTTTGATTAGATGAAGGAAATGCCAAAGCCCAGCAGCTCTGGAGGAGTTGAGGGAAGTGTTGGTCTGAGCGACAGAACCTGGTGTAGAAGCTTCTCTTAAGGAAGAGGCCTAAAACCAGTAGATGCTGTTTGGTCACTGGCTGTTTTCCCTCACTGCTTGTATTCCAACTCTCTTCTGAGCTGGTTTTATTTTAATCTAGTTCATTCTGAACTGGATCACACAGTTGTGACGCTGAAGATGCCTGGAGAATCAAGTGCTTGGCTCTTTCCCTGCCCTGCGGATCATGTAGGCAGAGAGAGGACAGCAAGGACAGTTCTTGTCACTCCTCCCTGCAGAAATTCAATGTATTAAAGCTAGGTTTCTTTACAGAAATAGTAATGAAGCGTCGGCAGTCATTACTCAGCAGGCTTGGAACAAAGTAATTATTAGGTGGTATTAATAGAATTAAAGAATTAAAAGATCGTGTGGGAGCAGGGCAGGGGGAGGGTGTCAGAACTCGAGGACACGGAGGAGCGGTGACCGGCCAGGCTGAGGGAACGCAGCTTGGATGTTGTGTTCGGTGAATGGGAAGCGCGTGGCAGACGGCGATGAAGCAGCTTGCTGGACCGAGGGGACTCGCAGGCCTGTCAGCAATTTTGTGTCCAGAAATGGGCAGTGCATGTTATCTAAAAACCATGGATCTATCCGCTAGAGCTAGCGGTCTGCACCCCGGGCGCGTGTGTGCCCGGGTGGTCGCGGGGAGCTTGCCTCACAAATAGCACGTGCTTGTTCTCGTCCCGCTGTTTTAAATACAGCAGGTAGAGCAGATTTCTGGGGGTTGGAGATTTTTAGAACTTGGGGTTCATAGTGTGGCTTAGGTTATTCTATCTTTTCCTTGTGTCAGCAGCCCAAATCCAGCGAAGTTTGGGGGAATTGCATGGACAAGCAGAAAGCTTTGCTTATACCAGCAGGGATTTGGGGACGGGATGGGTGAGTAGAGCTGAGGTGGAAGAGGATTGTTTCCCAGCACCTGCTGACTCGTAGATTCTTCAGAGTCTCCTTCAAATCCCCGTCATGGTAACACTGTCTGTTCATTTTCTGCACTGTTTGGTTTTTGGGGTGGTTTTTCCCTGCCCTGTGCCATGCCTCATGCTTGGAGTTGCAGCCATTCCTTGCTCTCATTTTGGGAAGGGAGATAAGACAGCCTCCTTGCGGCTCTCGGCGGTGAAGGACCAGGAGGAGATTGGATGAAGGTGAGAAATGAAGTTGTGTCAGTGTCCTCTGCTTGGCCAAACGTGCCATCACCCTGGCCAAACACTGCTGTAGTGGATAACGTAATCACTGCGAAGACTGAAGATGGTTTGCAGAGGTAAACGTGGGGCATCCCATCCCTTTTTTTGTCTCTGAACAGATTGCCCAGAGGAGGAAAGGAACCGGGACGTACCCCTCCTCGCGACAGGTAGGAATTAGCTGGGTGTACCTAGATAAGCTGACGCTCTGCCCTGGAAGTCGTTTCCTAGTGCTGTCTCTCTAACGAGAGACACGACCTTCATCCTCTGTCCCGCAGGATGCTGCGGCGCAGCCGCCTTGCTGAGTCACGGCGCCAGCTCCGGTGCCGCAGCCTTTGGGTCTTACCTCCCGTGGAGGTGAGGAACCAGGCTGCTGTGGCCGGCTCTGGAGGAGGTGGAAAACCTGCCCTGCTCTGAGCTCTGTGGGTTCGTTTCGTCCTGTTTACTGAGCAGGCTGCGGTCTCCATGGTCTTTAAGCATCCGCTGCCTTACGTTGCAGCATCATTTACGTGCACGGAGCTGCCGCCTCCTCAGGCAGCTCAGCTCCATGCTGGAGTCCAGATGCCGAGATACAGAGGGGATGCGTATGAAGAGTAATAAATAAAGATGCTCCAGATGGCCAGTTGTCAGGTCACTTGATCCCACCTGCCACTCCCTGCTGCTGGGGCAACGCGGTAGAGTGCAGGAGAGGACTGAACAAGGGAAAAAGGAAATGGTGAATGTTGTGGCTCCAGTCCCTTGTCCTGATAGACCTTGCTGTCCCAGGAGGGCTTCAGGTGGGTGCCTGCAGGAGCAGGGTGCAGGTTGGCAGCCCAGTGTCCGTCGTTCCTGGGAGAAGTGTCTCCCCTTCCTGGCTGTGTTTGAGGGCTGGCCCTTTGGGTGGGGTACAGACCTGCCACCTCTGAGCCCCGTCTCACCCCGGCAGGGAGCTGGGAGATCGTAGCAGCTGCTTCCCTTTGGGTAGGGCTGGTACCCCCCCAGCTGGCGCGGCCCAGCCTGGGGACAATCGCTGGCATTTCGGTGATATTTAGGAGAAGCAGAGGAAACAACACCAGGAAGGCAGTTGGGTGCAGCCTCTGCCGTGCCAAAGCTGGCTGCTTTCCCGGCTCCGGGAAAGGAGCAAAACCCGAGGGGCTGGAGGTACCTTGCAAAGGTGCTGGTGTCCCCTGCCTGCTGTCACCCCTGCTCAGCCTCAGGTTTAGGTGGCCTGATCCCCTTCTCAAGGCTTCATGCTTTGCTCCTGCTTGGTTTCACTGGGGCAGATCCGGCATCGCCCTGCGTGTGGCACCCGGCACGGTGTAGGGGCAGCGCTGGCAGGGGGGTAAAACCTCCCTGCGGAGAAGCAGCCCTGCTGGGTGCTGTGCTTTATGCGGAGCATCCTCTGCCCAGGGAGACGGTGGGTGAAATAGGGAAAGGAGAGGGGAAATGCCCCCCGAGGTGCGTTGGGTGCGAGCAGATCTCCCCTGCAGCCGGCTCTGCTTTCCCGTTCCCTCGCAGGGTGATGGCGAGAGGTTTAAAGGTGAGCAGCAGGATCAGAAACCATCTGATCTCAGGTTTTGGCTTTGCAGAGGCCTCTCCACCCCGTCCCCTGGCTCTCCCGCCTGGCAGCGTGAAATCCCCACCTTTGCATTCGCCACTTGTGATTTACTAAAATGCCCGCGAGCTCTCGCTTCCCTCCTGGGTGCCTCAAAGCGGCTCTGGAGCGCGGCGCCGAGACGGGAGGGTTTGTTTGCATTTACAGGGAAACCTGTTAATAGAGGAGACCAAAGGGACTGCTCTTTTCCTGGCTGCAGGAACAGATGGCTGGATAACGCCGTGCAATTAATATGCAGGGACTCCTGCCGGGGCCGGGGTTTGATTGCCTGTGAGGAGAGGTTAGCACGCCTGAGCTGAGCTCTGCCACCGCGCTGCCCGTCCCGGCACCTGCTGCCTGCGGGGTCCTCGGGGACAGGGGGAAGGATCGGGCGGTGTCATGGGGGAGGCTGGGGGAGCTGGCCATGGGCAAAGACGCAGTGGGGGTACGTGTGGCTCTGCTTCTCCCACGCTGGGTGATGCTCAGGGAGGGCTGCCCTGTGGGTTTGTGGAAGCAAAGGCTGGCTCCAGGGATGCATGACTGCTCAGAGGACCTTTCGGACTCATTCTTTCCTCCCATACTCGTTTCTCCTCCAAGTCAGGAGGTGCCCAGGGAAGACAGCAAGCAGCAGCTCCTGGATGAGCCAAGGGAGGCGGGCGCCGGGACGCAGGGGTCTCCTTGCTGCAGCACAGCGCAGGTGCAAAGTGTTTCCTAGGGCTTCAAGGATGGGTTGGACAAATCCACGGGGAAGAAAAATCCCTGCCAAGGGCTAGAAGGCTTAGGGAGCCCAGGGGCAGCAGGAGAAGACCCGGCAAACCCACCTCAGCACTGAACAGAGCTGTGTGGCCACAGGGTTGAGCCCAAATCGATGGGAGCCTCCAGCCACCGGGCCACAATCGAATGGCCCAAGGTCACCGCGGGCGCACACGGGGCTGTTCCGATGCCCGGTGTCCATCCCATCTCGGTGATAATGGGGTGTCTGGCCCTTTCCCCTGCATGCCTTTGCTTCGCTCCCCCCTTTTGCCAGCGTTTCCTTTCTCCCAGCTCCCTCGCCGGCTCGGGCAGGGTTGCTGAGCATGAAGAAAGTCAGCGCCGGGCTTTGATCGGGGGCCGCTGCCCGCGCCGCAGAGCCGCTCCCGGCTGCCCTTTCTTCTGCGTCAGGAGGCGGCTGGTGGAGATGTCGAACCTCAGTGCGAATCCTTGCAATTAGGCCTGTTCTGCGCTCTGCCTCGTTTGATCTCCTTTAATTATTTATCGCCTTTTTCTTTTTTTCTTCTTCTCCCCAAATCCTTGGTTTCTTTCAAGTGATTATTTTCCTCCTCTCCCCCCAGCCGCGCCTGGCTCTGCGTGTTTGCTTGCAATTATCATCCCTTCTCCTGGTCCTTCCATCTCTCCCCTTTTGTTCTCCACCAGATCATCCCTTCATGCTGCTCTCCTGGCTGCACCCTCCAGCTCTCTGCCTGCCTGGAAGCTTTTTCTTGCTGCTTTTCTCCATTTTTCTCACCTGGATGGCTATTGCCTTTCTCCATCCCGTTCCAGGCATGGTTCTGGCTGTGTTTTCTGCCAGGGCCAGCTCTCTGGCTGGGATCCTGCACCCTGGGCTGTACTAGATCTCCTATTGCTGTTCTGCCAGGCCACTGCCCAAAGCCCAGTGCGGCAAAGCCCCGGCTCCCAGCAGCACCCAGCCAAGCCCGGGGAGCCCCTGGGGCTGCTTCCCCCCCATGCCAGGGTCTCCCCACGCTGCTGTTGCTGCTGCAGGGGAGGCCAGCCCCATCCCCCCCCCCAATGCTCTTTGTTTCCCAGGGCCTGATGCATTATTCAGTGCTGCGGACGCTGCGGGTGTTGGAAAAATAACGATGATGCAAAGGGCATGGGCTCGCCCTGGGGATGCTGGACTTACCCTGCCAAGGGCTGTTTTCCCCCTCCAGCATTAAAGCAGGAGAGGCTCTGACTGCGCAGGAGGCTTCTTCTAGGAGGTGGCATCTGCTCTTGCCCCGGGGGGGACATGGCAGCTGCCCTGGAGATGCGCTGGGGGCTGCACCGTAGCTCCCACACCCAGCCCTGCTGCTTGGCCAGGGTTTAACAGAGCTGGTCCGATGCATGGCCAAGCCCTTTGTTTATGTAGTCCCTGCAAGAACAGCCTGGCGAGGCTCAGCCCCTCTCCCACCCCAAATGACCCTCTCCCAGAGCAGCGTGTGCAGGCTGCATCTGCGTGTGTCTGCATGCGTGTGTGCCATGCGAGGACACGGACACCTCGCACCCCGTGGGCTGCCGCTGGCACTGAGCAGCTCTCCGGGAAGCCTCCGTGTCCCCAGGGCACCGGCTGCGGGTGGGTGTCCCCGCTCACCCAGCGCTGCTGTGGCTGCAGACCCCCCCCGACCCTTGGCCGGGCTCCCACCCGTGGCTTTGATCCACCATCCGCCCGCTCCCCCTCGCTACGGCAGCAATCTGGGGAGGAGCGGGGGCTCCGGGCATCTGGGGTGAGCTGTACCCCAACCCCACCCCCCCTGTGTGCGGGGGGTCTGGCCCAGCCCCTCCTCCTGCAGCACATAGGGGGGTTTGGCTTTAACTGCAGAGACGATGATGGAGGAGGAACATGGGATGCGGGTTTGCAGAGCAGCCAGTGGGAAACATCCCCAGACGGCTGTTTAATCCTTGCAAAAAGGGTGCTTGTGCCCTCCACCCAGTTTGCAGCTGGGCATCATCCCTGTGCAGCTGGACCTGTCCCCAAGTCCTGCTGCCACCTTGACTCCCATCCCATCCGATCCCTGTGCACGGGGATGGGGAGGATGGCAGCTCTGGCTGCGGTGAGCGATTTTGGGCTGGCACCAGTAAGCAGCGCTGCTGGGAGCGGTTCGATCCCCAGTCTGATCCTCCTCAGAGTGTCTCGGGGAGCAGAGCATCGCCCAGCTGCCACCCACAGGGACATCCCCACCTGGAAGGGTCTCTCCAGCCTGGGCCACCCCCAGAAGCCCCCCTTAGACCCCAGCTCTGGCTCCGCATCCCTGTCCCCGCTGTAGGTCCCTCACTAAATCCCCCCTCCAAGGCCAAACCCTCCCTGGAGAAACACCCGGGTGCCTTTCTTACTGCTCTGCTTGGAAGCGAGCAGCCAAATTAAGGTGGGAGCCGTAGCCCCAGGGGTGCACTGCCTGTGCAGTGCAGGGGAAACTGAGGCACGGGTGGGGGGGGGGTGCTGGAAGGACCAGGCATCCCCAGCCGGCTGCGTATGGGGTCCCTGGCTGGGGCCCTGGCAGAGCAGCCGTGGCCGTTTTGGGGTGGTTTGGGCAGTTAAACCCTCACTGTGAGCCCACTGGGCAGATTTGGGGTGGCTTTGGGGTGGTTTGCGTGCCCCACCCCTTGCTGTGAGCACGGTGTGGGGTTTCGGGGTGATTTTGGGGAGGTTTGGGTACCCCGTCCCTCACCAGACAGCATGGTACAGGGCAGTTCTGGGGGGGCTGAGGGTGGCCCCAAGCGTCACAAGGCCGGTTCAGCGCTGCCGCAGTTTTCTCTCTTTTTGGTCCTTTTGGGGATTTTCAGTGCACCTTCTCTTTTCGCAGTCACCCCGCTCCCTCCTTGCTCCATCCCGGCTGCGCTCTCCTCCTCAGGCCGGATCCTGACGTGGTGCCGCTCGCCACCAGGCTAACTGGGACCAGAGCTGGTGGCACTGGTTCACAGGTTGAACGGCTTCCTGCCCTGCTGGGAGGGCAAGTGCTCAGCATCGCTGAAGGAAATGAGAATTAATTATGGGCTCATCAACACTGACTCTGCAGCCGAGCCACGGCGCTGGGCAATGTCCCTGGTGGGAACCCGGCAGGTACCCCCTGGCCCCAGCTCCCCCACCCCGAATCCCCCCGTCCCCCGGGTTGGGGCTGCCCCGGGGGTCCTTGGGGGTCCCTGGCAGTGGGGAGGAGTGGGCAGGGCTGGGTGGGCACTGGGCGAGGCGGGCATCATGGTGAGGATGTAAGGGGGGGTGGGATAGGAGGTGGAATGTGGAATGGGGTACAGGGTGGGATATGGGATAGAATGAGATATGGGGTGGAATCTGTGGTGGGATGGGCTGGGCTGGGATACAGGGTGGGATATGGGATAGGATGGGATAGGGTGGGATACAGGGTGGGATATAGGATGGGATGGGATGCAGTGGGATAGGATGGGATGGGGTGGCATATGGCATGGGATATAGGGTGGGATATGGGATGGGATGGGATACAATAAGGGTAGGCTATGGAATGGGTTGGGATACAGTGTAGGATGCAGGATGCGATGGGATACAGGATAGGAGGGGATGAGATGCAGGATGGGATGGGGTACAGGGTAGGACATGGGATGGGATGTGGGATGGGATGCAGGGTGTGCTGCAGTCTGGGGGGTTTCTGGCCATTGAATCCCTCAGGCGTGAGGAGCTTGGCCGGGGCAGGGGTCTCGGCGGCTGGTGCTTGGTGCTGTGCCCCAGGGTGAAGCTCTGGGGACTGGGGGGGTGTGGGGTGGGTGGGCCTTGGGGGGATTTGGGGACTTGGGGGTGCAGGTGGATGGTGAGATGGGGGGGAGCACTAGGGAGGCTGACGAGGTGCTGGGGACTGTATGATAAGGCGGGGGGTGTAGGCGGCTGCTGCGGGAGCTGGAGGGGTGCGGGGGCTGTGGGGCTCGTGGGGGAGGGCGGGGAGGGGGGCTCAGCTGGTGCCGGTGCGCCCTCCAGCCGGCAGGCGGCGCTGTGAGGCGCGGGCGGCGCGCTGGCCCAGCTGGCGGCTCTGTGTCCGGAGCTGTCCAGCACTTCAGGAGGGGCCGCTCTCGCCGCGCCGGGAGCCGCGCCGGGAGGCGCCGGGCCGAGAGGGACCGGGGCCGGGACCGGGACCGCGACCGGGGCCGTGGCCGGGCCCAGCGGGGCCCAGCGGGGCGGCGCAGGCAGCGGCCGGCGGCGGCGGCTCCGGGCCGAGTCGGGCCCGGCGGGGCGGCGGGGCGAGGTGAGGCGCGGCGCGGCCGGCCCCGGGCCTGGCTGGCAGGCCGGTGCCAGGCGGGGCGGGGGGAGTGAGGGGGGCGAGAGGGTGTCCGGGGGGCAGCGGGGCCCCCACTGCTCACGGGTGGGGGGGTGCAGGGCGTTGGGGACCCCCGAGGGGGGGGGAAGGGGCGGGGGTGGCTGCCACGCTCCCTGGGGGCGGGGGGGTCGGACCCCAAAGGGATGGGAGGGGGATGCGGGTCCTCGGGGGGGGCAGGGAATTGGGGTCCCCAAAGGGACGCGGAGGGCAGGGCTGAGCGCGGGGTGGCTGGGGACGGGGGCACTCTGGGGTCTGTGCTCCTGGGGGTGCAGATGGGGCCGGGAGCCTGGAGGTGAAACGCTTTTCGGGATGCGGGGAGGGGGTCCCTGAGGGGACGTGGCTGTGTCGGGCGCTCCCTGGTGCAGGGGGGCTGGCTGGGGGGCACCCCGCGTCCCTCTCCCCCGTAGGAGGGTGGGACAGGCCGGGATGGGGCCAGCGAGTGACCCCTTTTTGTCTCCCACCGTGGGGCTGTGGAGGGACGGGACGGTGATGAACCCCCCCCAGCAAACACGGGGTGCGGGTGGGAGACGAGGCCGGGACAACGGCCCCGAAGCCCCCCTCCCTGCCGCACCGACCCCCCGGCCGCGCTGGGGAGGGGGGCTCTGCGGCTCTGGGCCTGGCTGGTGAGATTTCCAACCTCAAAGCCCGAGCACCGTCTCAACAGCTCATCTTCGGGGAGCGTTTCGTGCTTCTCCCCCCCAGTTTTGGGGGGTTTGTCCCCAGGGATGGCCAGGCTGTGCCATGGGGGGGGCTGGTGGCCAGGGGTCGGGCCACGGCTGGAGGGGAGCGGGTGGGTTTGGGGGGACGCGAGTTCATCCATCCCCTCCGGAGCAGAGGTTTCGGGCTGTGGGTATTGCTTGGCTGGGCTGCGCTGCCACAGGGGGGGTCACCTGGGGGCTGCTGGCCTTTGGGGGTCCGCAGGCTGGTGGCAAAGGCTGAGGACCAGCTCATGGGGGTCAGGCGGTCGTGCCCCGAGTAGTCTCCCTGCCCTGGCACGTGAGTTCTTCTCTGGCAAGAGCACAGGGACCCCCCCAACAGGGGGGATTTTAGGGGCCGGGGGCTCGTGGTTCTTGTGTCCAACCCCTCAACATCCTTGCTCCGTCCCGCTCTGCCCACCCTGCATCCCACCCGCCTCCCCCCACCCTGGGGACCCGTCCTGGCAGCACCTGTGGGGAGAGGTGGGGGCTTTCGGAGCCAGAAGTCGGGCGGCTTTGAGGGGGGCCGTCGGTCCTTGGTCACCGCTGGGGGTGGCGAGCGGGGTCTGTGCCGGGCGGGTGGAGGGGCGCAGGGCTCTCGGTTGGTTTTGTCCCCGGTGCCCAGGAAATGGTGCTTCCCCCCCTCCCCAGGCAAAGGGTCTCCTGGCCTGGGGGCTGAATCCAGATGCGGGGGGACGTGGGGCAGTGAATCCCGGGGCATGCAGGGGGGGGGAAGTGGAGGGAGCCCACCCCACATCTCTGGGCAGGGGGTGCCTGCGGGGTGCAGGTCACCCCGTGGGTTTAGTCCTAGCTGCTGGGGGTCTGCCGGCCGGGGGGTCCCCGATCCCAAAAGGCCTTCCTCCTCCTCCTCCCCAGCTCCCGTTTTCCCCGGCCAGGTGGCCGGTGGCTTATATAATGTGCTCAAACCCCGGAATAGCTCCTCCCGTTACACAACCTCCCAGCCAGCCACCGGGGGGGGGGGTCGGGGGGGGGGATCCCCGGCTGGGCGCTCCCCCTGCACCGGCCGTCATCCCCCCTCCCTGCAGCGCTTGGCCCCGGGGGTTGTTGGTATGGATTGCGTCCCTGTCAGGGAAGGTGACCCCATTGTGATGGTCATCCCCCCCCTGCTCCTCCATGAGCTCAAAAATTATTGTTATTATTATTATTATTAATTATTTCCCCCCCCTCAGCAGTGGTGCTGGGCTGCCTGTGCCTCCTCCTGACTCCTTGCCCAGCAAAACAAATGGCCCCAAGGGTGCAAAACCTGGGGGGGTGGCTGTCCCCCACCCTGGTCCTTGCCCAGAGACGCCGTTATTTAAGCACCTCCGGGTTGGGGAAGGTCTGGCAGGGCAGCGACCACCCGAGCCCTGCCTGCCGGGGCTGCCCACAGGTCTGTTGGCCACCAGCAAGGAGCAGCTGGTGGCCATGGTGACCCCAAGGGGCTCGGAGAGCGTGGCTGGGGGGGTTCTGGGCTGAGGGGTCCCATAGAGATGCCCATTGCCTGGACCTGTGGCCTCTCCGCACGGCACGGGAGGGTTTGCTGCCGTCACTTGGACATGTTTCTCCTCCTTCCTCTCATCCCTGGCTCAGGAATGGGATCACTGCGGGGATCCCGGGGTCCCCTGGGGCTGATCCCCATCATGGTGCGACCCCCTTCCCATCAGCTCCCCTCCAGCCGGAGCTGGGGACGGGGCTCTCTCGGCCTCCCCCGGCAGCCCCAGGGGTTCAGGCTGGGGTGGGGGCTTCGGCCGCGGCGCTGGGGACAGGAGCGAAGCCCAGCTCCTCGCCCTCCGTCAGGCCCGTTTCTCCGGAGCATCTCCCAGGGGAGCTGACGGATCTGCGCTGCCCGCACCCCTGTGCGGAGCCCGTCCGGCGGGGGGGACCGCTCCCCACCCCTGGCTCCCCCATCCCTGCATCCCCAAGCTGGGAAGGAGCCCGGTTGCTTAGCAACTGTTTAGCTTCTCCACCAGCCTCCTCATCTATTTAAAAGAAAAAAAAAAATATATATATATATGCACAGACGTAGGTATGCACAAGCAGCAGCGAGCCCTCGCCCGGCTCACGACCGCTCAAGCCAGCATCCGTGTATTCTTTATTTATTGCTTTAAAGTCTGCGAGGTGTCAGATTTTGGTCGGGCAGCAACAGCAAAGGCTGCCCTGGGCTCGGGGTAGGGAAAATACCGCTGGGGGGGCCAGCGCGGGTGTCACGAACCCTTCCCGCTGCCCTTCCCGGGGCAGGATGGCTGCCGGCTCGGGGCTGGGAGGCAGTGCTAACGAGCCCCACACCAGCTACGCTTTTAAAGCCAATTTTGCCTTTTTTTTTTTTTTTTTTTTCTCCTCCTTGGAGGTCTGACTCATGGTTTTTGGCACTCGGGGGCTGGTGAAAGGCAGCTCCGGAGAAGGTCGGCCCAATTAACGGCAGCAACCCCAGACTTTTCCTCCTTGTGATTCTGGCCGGGTGTTTGGAGGAGGCCGGCTGCCTTGCTGCGATTTTCGGGTGTTTTTTGTGTTTCCCTTCTCCCAGCTGCCCCCACAGCCTGGGACGGGGCTGTGAATGCTTTGGGGACAGGGTTACGATTTGGGTAGGTGGTGGTGTGTCCCGAGGAGACCCCGGCGGGCAGGGGAACCGCGGGGGTCCACTCCTCTCGCCCTCTCCGGTGGGGATGGAGGGTCCTCTCCTCGGCTGGGCTGTCCCCTGCTGAGCTCTGGCACGCTCAGCGCACGAGTGGTCCAGACAGCCGCCGTCCCGGGCTCGCTGCCTGCATCCCGTGCCCGCATCCCCGGCACGCGGGCGCTCGCCGTCGCCCTGGCTGGTGCAGCTGGATGTGGTGAGAATTAATTGAGCAGCGGCCGGAGGCGGCTTTAATTAGCGCCGAGGCAGGGAGGGGAGGGTGCCCAGGCACCGCTGCCGCCTGTGCCCGCCGAGGAGAGCATCCAGGCACTGCCAGCCCCCCGCTGCCATCCCCGCTCCCGCCGGGAAAGCGGCTTCGTCCGCATTACAGCGCGGCAGGGCCCTGCGGCGGCAGCGGGCAGGAGCGATGGGCAGCTGCCTCCAGCACAGCCCCGTGCCCGGGGTGCTGCGGGCACGGCCGGGGGGCTGAGCGGTGCCCACGGCGGGGTTTGGGCAGAGTCAGCGGGGAAAGGGTTTGTTTCTGGGCTGGAAAATAGAAGAGCAAAACCAGTTTGGTGAAAGAAGACCTTTTTTTGCTGATTTTCCTGGTTTTCATCTTTTGTTTTGGGCTGGAGATCCCGAGTCCCTGAGCTTCCCTGCAAAGCTCAGGCTGGGACACGAGCCCCCCACCCAGCACCCGGGGGTCCCAGCCTGCAGGGAGGGAGCTCGGTTGGCTGGGAACCAGCAGCCCCAAGGCCCGGCAGGATGGCGAGGCTGGCCCTTCCACCCCGAGCTGGCAGGGCCTGTCCTGGCGGTGTGTCGGGGGCACGGCATGATGTGTCTGTCCTTCTGTCCCTCCTGGCTTCCACCAGGCTGGCAGTGCCAGTGCCTGGGTCCTCCGCACCCTGGGTGGGAAGGGAGGCAGAAACCCGGTGTGACAGGTCCCTGTGCTTGGGGCGAAGCGTGGGATGGGGATGGAGGATGGAGGTGGAGGACAGGGATGAGGTGGAGGATGGAGAGTAGGGATGAGGATCAGGATGGAGGATGGAGATGGAGGATGGGGATGAGGATGGAGGATGGAGGATGGAGAATAGGGATGAGGATGGGGAAGGAGGATGGGGATGAGAATGGGGATGGAGGATGGAGATGGAGGATGGGGATGAGGATGGAGAATAGGGATGAGGATGGGGAAGGAGGATGGAGGTGGAGGATGGGGATGAGGATGGAGATGGAGGATGGAGATGGAGAATGGGGATGAGGATGGGGGTGGACGATGGAGATGGAGGACAGGGATGAGGATGGAGAATAGGGATGAGGATGGGGGTGAGGATGGAGGATGAGGACAGAGGGTGGAGATGAAGGATGGGCATACGTATGAAGGATGGATATGGAGGATGGGGTTGAGAATGAAGATGGGGATGGAGGATGGGGATGGAGGATGAGGATGGAGGATGGGGCTGGGGGCTCTGAACGTTTCCAAAAGCTCTAATCCAGGCAGCAGAAAGTGCCTGTGAGCTGAAAAGCCGTTTTGACCTCCCCAAGTCCCAAGGTGGCATGTGGAGCACCAATGGCAAAGACTGGGATCTCAAAACACATGGGTGAATGGCTTGGAAAAATGGGAAGAGATCGGTTTGCTCAGGAGTTTCCCCAGCAGGAGCAGGACCCCTCATGGCCCGGTGCCAGGGAGTTTGAGCCCTCCTGGGTGACACTACGGGGATTTGGGTGGTGGGGACGGAGTCTGTGGAGACACGACGCAGCGCTCGCCCCAAGATGCCTCCTCTCCCTCTCGGCGAGGCGGCTGGGCGGCGGGCTGCCAGTGCTTGATGATTTGTGGGTAATTACTGCAGATAATGAAATATTTAACCATCGTCTTTATTATCGGGGGTAGCGCGGAGCCAGGCAGGAAGCGGCTGCCGTTCGGGCAGGGCCGTGCTGCCTTCGCTGCCGGGTTTGGTGCCAGGTTTGGTGCTGGCACGAGCCAGCAGAGCCGGGCGGTCCCCGCGTGGTGGCCGAAGGATGGAGGTTGTGGTGGTGACGGCCACCGCGTGTCCCCAAGCTGTCCCTTGCGCGTGCAGGGCTGTCCCCATGCAGGGCATCACTGGGGGTCTCCGTGGGGACAAGGAGGGCACGGACCCAGCCTGGGGGACAGGGGCTCCTTCTGTGTTGTCCCCGTTGTCACCAGAGGTGTAGGACTGGCTCTGTTTTCCACCCAGGCTTTTGCCGGTGGCCTGACTTCGCTATTTCCAGCCGGAGGGGGTTTGCGGGTGGTTTTCCTCTCCCTTTGTTCTCCCGCCGTGCGGTGCCTGGCGGAGGCAGGGTGGCTGGTGGTGGCTCTCACGGTGGAGGTTGCTCACGGCTGAGGGGACACCGGGACGCAGTGCAGTCTCCATCCCCAGACCGGCTCCACCTGCCTGACCCGGAGGCAAGGGGGATATCTCCAACCCCATCCTTTTTACGGAGACGGGGAGCGTTTCCCGGCGGGATCTGCGTGCCTCCCCCGCCGTGCAGCCCTCACCCGCCGGTACCCGTCCGGCTGCCGGTTGATCTCACACGCTCCTCCATCTACCTGCCCGGCTGCGTCTCCCCCACGCTCCCAAGCTTCCACAGCAATGGATTTGTCCACTGCCAGGCTCAGGTTAAAATTAATTCCCACTGGGGAAAAGCAGGCAGAGGCTGCTGTGGAAAGCATCCTCTCCTTCCTCCTCTGCTTTCCCGAGCCGCTCAGTGGGTGAAGGTTTCCTGGTGGGAAGCTTCCTCCATTCCTAAATTTCCTTCCCGGTTTTTGGCTTCTTGCCCTGATGGGAGATAGAGGAAGAGGAGCCCCCAAGCCAGGTCTTTCTGCATCGCTCCCATCTCCGGCCCGGGACCACCCGGGGATGTGGAGGGGGCTGGGGTCAGCAGGGAGGGCTGAGCAGGGCAGCTCCTTGCTGTGGGGTGTCATGGGGCTCGAAATATGGGTGCTGCCCTGCCCATTGCAGGGAAGGGGGGACCGAGGGGACCTTCTGGTTGCTCCAACAGGGCCAAGCATCCAGGGGGTGCAGAGCCCCAGCTGGCTCCTGCTCCACCGGCAGCGTATCCCGCTGCCTGCTCCTCTGTGCCTCTGTGGAAATAAAGGCTGCTGGCTCCTCTCTGCACGGTAATAATGGGGAAAAAAAGGGAAAAAAAAGCCTTGTAATTAAGCAGTCAGCTGCCATCCTCCCTGGGCAGGCTCGTCAGGAGATAAATGAGTGCGTGGGGCAGTCGGTGGCAGCGGGAAAGCCGTGGATTTCCCCTGGGAATGCCACAGGGTGGGAGACGCCTTCCCGCTGGGCTGGGGCCCCTGCTGCCCCCGGCTCCGAGGCTTTTTCTCTCCTTAAGCAGTGGAGAAACATCCTCGAAGCCTCTCATGGGCCATCTGTGCTCCCTCACCAGCTCTGTCCCACCCAGCATGGCCATGGGAGGCTCTGAGCTGCCTGGTGTCCTGCTGGAACAGAACAGTGGGAGCGACGAGCCCTCCCTGGGCTCCAGACAGCGCAGGTCAGTCCTGGTCTGTCTGTCCTGCCTTCGCACCCACGCTCGGCTGAGGGATCCCTGCTTCCCCGGGCCAGTGCTCGGCCCCGTCCTCCTTGGGCAGCATGGGGCAGGTGCCCGGGGCATCACGGGCAAGGGCTGGCTGCTTCCCAAGGAGGCAACGACTTGCAGGCAACACCCATCCTTGGAAAAGTCTCTCCCTGGTGTGGAAACACCCTGGAGAAGTGGATGCTGACAGAAGCTGTGTCTCCAAAGTCACAGAATCACAGAATGTTCGGGGTTGGAAGGGACCTCTGTGGGTCACCCAGTCCAACTCCCTGCCCAAGCAGGGTCACCCAGAGCAGGCTGCACAGGACTGCGTCCAGGCGGGTCTGGAACATCTCCAGAGAAGGAGACTCCACAGCCTCCCTGGGCAGCCTGGGCCAGGGCTCCATCACCCTCAGAGGGAAGAAGTTCTTCCTCATGTTCAGCTGGAGCTTCCTCTGCTTCAGTTTGTGCCCGTGGCCCCTTGTCCTGTCGCTGGGCACCACTGAACAGAGTCTGGCCCCGTCCTCCTGACACCCATCCTGCAGATATTTATCAGCATTTCTAAGGTCCCCTCTCAACCTTCTCTCCTCCAGGCTAAACAAGCCCAGCTCCCTCAGCCTCTCCTCGTAGGAGAGATGCTCCAGTCCCCTCACCATCCTCATAGCCCTCCACTGGACTCTCTCCAGTAGCTCCTGATCTTTCTTGAACTGGGGAGCCCAGAACTGGACACAGTACTGTACATGGGGCCTCCCCAGGGCAGAGTAGAGGGGGAGGAGAACCTCCCTCGATCTGCTGGCCACACTCCTCTTGATGCACCCCAGTCAGCTTGCAGAGTGAAGGAAGGGGCTCTGCTTTTGTCCCCCATCGTTTCTCTTTGTGTAGGGCTTTGCAGGAGAAGCGTTTGCTTCTGCAGCGCTTTGGTAATGAAGACAAAGGATCTCCGTCGGGAGCATCCCGTGCTGGGGAGAGGGCCGGGGCCTTGGGCAGGGGAGCTGGGGCATTGCAGGACGGGGAGACCGAGGAACAGGCGCTCAGCCGTGTGCCGATGGCCTGCGGTCGCTGAGATGGGGTTCCGTCCGTCTGGTTGATCCGGGGATTGGGGAGCTTCTCCTCACCAAGGCTTGGGGAGCACCAGCCGGAGCCTCAGCGTGGCAGCGCCGCTTGGGAGAGGTTGTCCTCTTCCACAGGGTTATTTTTGGAGCCAAGTGAGGACACCTTGACTGTGGTGGCTGAGGAAGGAGGCAGGGACATGTGAAAGAAGAGCGGGGAGAGGGCTGGCGGGCAGCAGTGTGTGCGGCTGCTGGGCTGTGGAAGCGGCCGGTGGGCAGCCTCACCTCCCCTCGCAGCCAGTGCCGGGCCACTGCCGGAGGATGCTGGGCCGTTGCTGGAAGGCACTGGTGGGCTTCTGCTGGCTGGCCTGAACATCGGGATCTCCTCTGGCCATGTCCCCGTGCAGTGGGGTGTCCATGGTCTTTGGGTCCATCCCCTTGCTGGCTGGGGGCAGTGCCCGGGGGTGTCCCTGGAGGGCTGTGAGGATGGATGCAAGGATGGATGCCCATCTCTGCTCTGCACCCATGCCGGCTGACAGTGGGGTCCGTGGGGCTCAGAGGGACCCCTGCCCGCCTGTCGCTCTGCCACCATACAGCTCCAGGCCCCCAGACCCGTGATGTGCCAGGCTTTCCCCAGTATCAGGCTGGCACAGAGCATCCCCCCTCTGTCCCACGAACCAGCCCTCGTGGCATGGCGATGGGAATAGCCCCAGCCTTGCTTTGCAGATGGGGAAACTGAGGCAAGGGGCTGGAAGGGGCGCTGGCAGAAGACCCAGATCTTTCAAATTGGGACAAATTTTGCCTTCAGGTCCCGGCAGGATCCCCTCACCATTGTGGGGTGAGAGGGAAGCCAGGGCAGGGGCTGACCCCCGACTCTTTCTCTCCCTCCCAGGCGCTGCCGGTGGCGAGGCCGCCCACGCCAGCATGGCTCTCTACAACAACGGGGCCGACGTGCCTTCACCCCAGGAAGCCTCCAACGGCTTCTCGCAGCCCGGCGCCTCGGGCACATGGCACAAGGGTGAGGAGGAGGTGCGGCTGGTGGAGCCCAGCCTGGTGAAGAAGGCTCACCGGGAAATCCTGGACCACGAGCGCAAGCGGCGAGTGGAGCTGAAGTGCATGGAGCTGCAGGAGATGATGGAGGAGCAAGGGTGAGTGGCGAGGGCTTGGGGCTGGGTTGGAGATGGACCCTGGGGCTTGGGATGCTTTTGACCCACTTGTACCTCATTCTCCCCTGTTTTCCTCTCTAAAAAATACCTGCATATGTCAGATGTCCCCAGCTGGAAGTAATTCTGCTTTTGGGTGTATCGGACAGCTTTGGGGTGGACTGGTGGGTTGGGTTTGTGAAGCTAAATGCCTCCAAGAAGCACAGAGCTAGGAGTGCATCCACACACATGTTGGAGGCTTGCTCCGACCCCTATGCTTGGAAATCTGGGCTCCTAGCTCATCCTGCTGGGAAAGGGGAGGCTGGAAGGAGGCAGCCATCGCCGCTGCCCGACCTGCGCCCCGCGTACCTGGGATGGGAGATGGTCCTTCGCTGTCTCTCGTGTTGGGGAGATGAAGGAGAGCTGGGGTTTAGCCCCAGATGAGGCTGTTTTGCTGCTTCAATTTGCTCTGCCTTCCTTCTCTCCCCCCAGTTTTGGGGTGAGAGGATCCCCCTTGTCCTGCCGTGCCCTGGCTGGGCGCCATGAGCTGCTCCCCAGCCTTTGCTCAGGGAAGGAGAGGGCTGGGGAAAGGCCCGAGGGGCTGGAGAGCATCTCTGCCTGGGTGGGCAGGAGGGGCGGGGGGGCCAGCGAGGAGACCCCCATCCCCACCAGACCCATGGCCATGCCCCCAGCTGCACCATAGCTCCAGCACCAGCCAAAGAGCCTGGTCCCCCTGACAGCTCACTAAAACCTGATGGATGGAGCAAATTCTTTGGCACACGTGGGTAGACGGGGACTGGTATCAGCTGGGGAGAAGGAAAATGGATTGTGGGAAGGCTTCGCCAAGGCTTTCATTAAGAGCGCAAGCGTGACCTAGAATTAAATTGTCTCACACAGACTGGAATAATGATTGTGCCTAATTTGTCGTTATGGAAATAAATAAGGCTGACCTGGCGCCTTGGGGAGCCCGGAGCCTCCTGTCAGGTTCCTGCGCCCTACTAGGGATCTTACTACTAGTAGTATCATTACTGTGATGGGTAATAGCAATATTGCAATTGGTATTGTTGTTATTGCTATAATTGCCTTTGCTGTTATTAAGGCTATTAATAACGATGATGACGGTGATACACCAAAATGATAATATAATTACAGTAATAATCTCGGTCAACCTGGTTAATCCTCCGCCCGCTCGTCCCCTCGGCGCAGGGCTCTCCGGGGGGGTTGCACGGGAAGCGCTTTGCACCCCTGAGGTTTCTGCCTGGGCCGGGGGCCGCATCCTGGCCACGGCCTCGGGGCAGTTAGCACCAAGCGCAGGGCCCCCCGGGACGAGCGGGTGTGACAGCAGAGGGGGGTTTGCGGGGATCTGAGCTCTGCCTTGTTTGCTTAAACACTGGATGGCTCCTCCTGCCTGCGCTGTACCCTGCTGCTGCTCGCTCCGGGCTGCCTGCAGGTTGGATGTCTTGTCCGGAAAAGAAGCGTCAGCATTTTTGCTTTCTTCCCCAGACCCATTCTATGTGCTAATTGCAAAACCAAAATCCCTCCAGCGGGGTCATGAGCAGCGCCGGGGGGTGCAGGAGGGAAGGGGCTGGTGGGGTGCTCCCACCTCCGTCACAGGGTTGCAGGGTGCTGGGGGGGGTTCCTCGCCTTGGGCTTGCCCCCGGCAGATTTGCTAACTGCCCAGCCGCAGTGGCCCATCTGTCACCTCCTGTTTGGCCTCGCGTCCCCTCTCCGAGAGCATCGGTTGCATTCGTAATACGCTGCGGCAAATGCTCGTCTTCTCGGGCGGACATCTTCCCGCTGCCGCCGGCCGGCTGACGCCCCGCGGGATGGCCGTGGCCGGCGGCTCCGTCCCCGTGGGATGGCCACGCTCTGCCCAGCTGGGCGCACCGGTGGCGAGGGCACGGTGCAGAGCAGCATTTGGGGGTGCTGCCCTTTTTTGGGACCCCTGGGCAGGGTGCAAGGCGAGGGGAAGCGGCCGGGGCTGCCTCCATGCCTGGTTAGCCGCCCTCCTCCTGCACGGGAGTCCTGGCCGGCTGGGGAATTAATGAGAGCCTTTCGGTGTAAATGAGCTCGTTAATATTAATTCTGCTCTCCTCTCTGTTCCCCTTCATGGATGCTGGGGGGGGTGGGGGGGTGCTGCCACGTGGCCCCTGCACCCACGGCACTGCAGGGCTCGGCCAGGCTGTGACACCCAGATTTCTGGGCTCGTTAGCAGCGATGCTGACGGGACGTGACAGCCGGGATGGGCCACAAGCAGCTCCTGCAGATGGTGCAGGCGAGGACAGGGTTGCACACAGAGCCCGACCCCTTCCTTCCCAGGGTGGTGGTGCCATGGGGTCCCTCTCCCTGTGCCCTGTCCCCAGGGAAGGTGCTGGGACCACCGTGGGTCCCTCCACTGCATCCCTTTGGATGTTTTTTGTGGAGGGTGATGGCCGGGCGCAGCAGTGGGATGCAGCACGGGACCGCCAGCCCGGGGCTCTCACCCGTCCCTCCCCGGGGACGCCTCGGGGACGTCTGGAGCGCCGTGGTTTGCCGCGGCTGTTCACAGATGCCAGGGACAAAGTGATTAGTGTCTCTCGTTAATAACCCTGCAGCGGCCTGAGTCAGCGTTCGGCGTTAGCGCAGAGCTGGCTCGGCTGCCGGGGCCCCGGCGCAGTGCGGGGACGAGCGAGGGAGGCTCGTGGTGGTGCGGAGCTGCCGGGTGTGAACCCCAGCATCACCAGCTGCGATGCTGGCGCTGCGGAGGGTGTTCAGCGGAGATGTGCCCCAAAACCTGGGGCGGTGGGGAGGAATGGCAACCTCATGGTCATCCTCTTCTTTTACCCCTTCCTGACGTCCATTCCTCTGCCAAGCACTGCTGAGAGGGGCAGGCAGAAGAGAGGAGGGCATGGAGGGTGGTGGCAGGGGACCAAGTGGAGGGACCTGCTCTCCTCCAGGCCCTGATGACCGTCACCACGCCACACATGTCACTCCTGAAGGTATGGAGGTCCTCAACAGGTCCCTGCGGAGCCCACGCTCCAGCCATAGCAGCCCTGACTGTGTCTTTGCCCATCCAGGTACTCCGAAGAGGAGATCCGGCAGAAAGTGGGGACCTTTCGGCAAATGCTGATGGAGAAGGAAGGCGTGCTCACCAGGGAGGACCAGCACGGGCGCCAAATGTGAGTGAGGCAGCTCCGAGTCGGCCGATCTGTGCGCTCTGCGTGTGTCTCATCCCAGAGAGGCATGTCCCGCGTTGCCTCCGAGTGTCGATGGATGGGTGGGTGGGTGGATGGATTGATATGGAGAGGGTGTATATAGGGATGGTTGAATAGATGGACGTAGAGAGGGTAAATAGGGATGGATGGATGCTTGGTTGGTTGGTTGGTTGGATGACTGGTTGGATGGTTGGCTGATTTGATGGTTGGTTGGTTGGTCGGTTGGTTGGATGACTGGTTGGATGGTTGGTTGATTTGATGGTTGATTGGTTGGTCGATCAGTTGGTTGGAGGCAGGGTTTGCCTCTATTAGGCAGTATCCTGCCTGTGGAGAAGTTAGAGGTTATCCTGCACTGGTCTTTTGGAGACCTCAGGGTGCTGTACAGGGAGGCCAGCATGGCAATGCTCGTGTCCCAGATGATGAAACCGAAGTGCAGAAGGTCTTGATGCTTAGCTTGCCCCACTGGCCGGTGGCAGAGACCAAGCTGCAGGTTTGCTGTGCCTTACCTCTGCCTGCTCCTGCCTCTTTGGGTCACCTCTCCTGCTCTCTCCGGGGCTGAAATCGCAGCTTCTGCCTCCAGCCAGGCACGTGCACTGGTTTCCAGTCCTCCTGTCTCCAGGTGTGAAGCTGGGTAACTCTGGCTCTCCGAGCAATGGTTGGCTGCTGTGCTGTAACCCTAGGAAGAACAGTGTTAGCAATAACAATAATTAATAATACTAATAAGAATTTCTATTGCAAAGGGCCCAGGCTGGATGGACAGGGCTCGAGCCTGCTTCTGTCCTGGGTAGACCCAGAGCCTGTGTCTGTACCAGGATGCTGTGACCCAGAGGAGCTCCATGGAGGAAGCTTCTCCAAGGAGCTCCTGCCCCGTGCATCTGCCTCCTAATCGCTCCTCACACTGCCTGCTCCCTGGGAGCTGCTTCTGTCCCAGGGGGGCTTGGGGCTCAGATTAGGTACCCAAAGCAGCCCAGCTCCTGCTGGGGACGTGCCACTCGCTCCTCCTGCCCCATTCAGGGCTGTCCTCAGCCTCGAGAGGGTCCGCCCTGGCTCGATGATGATTTATCTGCGCGATGCTTAATGGCCCAGGCAGCGTGGCTGGCCCGGCGCGCGCCATCCATCAGCCTGGAAACCAGGTCACTTGGGACAGGAATAGATGCTGCAGGTTCACTGAATATTAATGCTTCATTAGGGTCAGGAAATCAGGGCAAGGGGGGAGGCAGGGAAGCCGTGGTGGTGGGGAGGGCCTTCCTCCTGCTGCTCTGCCAGCACACCGGGCAGGGAGGGACACAGCTCGCTGTGCCCAGCCTGGGTTGGGGTGCATGGTCCTAGGGCAGCCCAGAACATCCAGGGTCCTTCTCCAGGCAGGAAAAACAAGGCATGGGCAAAACCAACCTGCCCCGGTCACCGAGCATCAAGCCCGACATGTTAACAAGTGGCCTTTGCCCACGAGTCATCTCCAGGGCATCTTCCTGGGCAGGCTCGTTGGGGCTGGTGCCTAACGAGCACCTAGGGAAGCCGAAGGTGCGTTAAGGTTACCCAGGCAGCCCGAGCTGTCACCTTTGTGGGCTTGTTTTTGCAGTATGAAGGGCAATCATTAAAGATTAGCCCAGGGGCTATAAATAATAGTGCTGAGCTGGAAGGAGCCATCTCAAAGCAAAGGACTGCTCCGAAGAGAGCGAAGCTGGAGGCGCTTGGAGGAGGCTGGCAGGAGCCAGGTCCAAAGGAGATGATTCCTGATGCAGCGGGGACCTCAGCTGCCAAAGTCCCTATCGAAGGATGTCCTGGGTGTGAAAGATCTGCGCTGGTTGAAGAGGCTGGACAAGGGAGTTAAATAAACTTTAGACGGGGCCCCAGCCCTTGCGGTGGCTGGGATAGAACTCAGTAAAACATCTCATGGGCTGGTCCTGCTCCAGCACCGCTCTGGACTTTTACAGCTCGGTCTTTCGCTGCCAGGAGTGTGAATCTGGACCAGCTGCTCTTGTTTCAAAGCAGATGTGAAAGCTCAGCATCATCTGCAAAACTCCCCAGGGGAAACTGAGGCACTGAGCAGAGCCGTGACCACCTGAGCCCCCGGCTTGCTCTCTGTGCTCTTCCAGCTCCCATCTCTGTGCGGGCACAGCCTGGCGATGCAGCCTGGTCCCCGAGGAGTAACTGCTTGATGGACAGGCTGGTGGGATTGAAAGCAAACGTGAGCGTGTGTCGGGCGGGGAGGGAGAACTGGGGCAGCACAAGCTCGTCTTGAGCTGCTGAGCACAGCTAATGGGCGAGACGCTGGCAGCAGGCTCTGGCGCAGAGCAGCGCCCGCTCACGGAGGAGAGTCCAACAGGGAATTATCCCTGCTTGCTCCTCTCTTTTCATCTTTTCTCTCCCTTCCCATGGTTGGGTGGGTGGTTGAAAGGCTGTTCCTGCCCTGGGGGCATGGCCAAGGCAGGAGTCGCTTGGAGAGGACCCAGAAAGCCGTGGCTGCGGCACAGAAGGGAGCTCAAGATCCGCTTGAGCAATTGTCCATGGTCAGGGGGAGGAGGTCTCGCTTGTAGTTTTGGTCCAAACGATTTTTAATTGGGTTAAACAGCCCAGGGCCTGCCTGCGGCCAGGGATGCCAGCACGTGCGGCTCTCGAATCTGCCGGCTGGAGCTGGGAGCATCCCCTCGCTCAGCGGGAGGTGCTGGCAGGGCTGACAAGGGACCCGTGCCCTGGGGCTGCCTTTCACCAGCATCCCCCGATGCATGACTCCAGGCTGGGACGGGCAGAGGAGCCCATGTCAGATTTCCGAGGGCACATCTTCCTTGGGAAGCAAGAGCCCAGGGTGGGTGTGATGCCAGGGACCCTCCAGGCACAGCCCCATCCGTGACGGTTCCCTCCAGAGCACCTGGACGGCCGCATCCCTCCCAGGGTGAGATGTCCTACACCCCCCGAGAACAAACGAGAGGCCCCAGGGGGTTGGATGCTGCTCCTGGGGCTGATGGCAGAGGTTGGGGGTGGCAGGGCGAGGCTGGGCAAGGGACCCCTGGGCCCCTCCTGCCTGCCCAGTCCGGCTGCCAGGCCTCTGCCAAGCCCTGCTGACAGCCCCGGTAGTCAATGGCAACCTCCCGCCGGTTTCCATGGCAGCGGGAAAAATTAATGCTGATGAAGTCACTTGGGAGGGAGAGGAGACCCTGATGGCTCCAGGCCTGATGTCCCCCCAGCCCATCTCGTCTGGCCGGGAGGGGAACATCACCCATCACCTGCCTGAAGCTCCGGTGCCGAGCCGGCAGCACGCTGGGATGCCAGCCTCAAAGCCCGGATCATCCCGGGCAGCTCCCGCCAGCGGACGGATAATCCCCGGATCCCCGAGCCTCCTGCCAGCTCCTCTCGCCCTAATCCAGCCCCCCGCCGCCTACCCGGGCTGACCCCAGCCCTGCTCAGCCCCAGCACTTGGGCAGTGCCAAAAGGGGCTCTGAAGGATGCTGAGGCTGGACTCCACGGGGAAGCAGTGGCCTGAGCCCTGGTACCAGCCCAACGGGGATTTCTGTAGGGTCAGGACTCTCAGGCAGACCCCGAGAAGACCCCCGCCACGAGGCTTTGCTGCGTGTGGACCTCAAGTGAAGTGACCAGGGTCCCCTGGGGATGCTGTGGCGGAGGGGATGTCCCCCAGCTCCTGTAGCCGCGCCAGGGCTGCCCCAGGCTTCCCCCCGGCCGCTCCGGTGGGTGATGGGGAATGGGAGCCCCAAATTAATCCTGCGCTTTCTCCTTCGGCAGCGTGATAGAGAACCACCGTGAGGTGGACGGGGAGGAGTACGCGGTGGAGTACCCCGACTACGGCGAGGGTTGCCTGCTGCGGTGCGACTGCTCGGCCGAGTGCTACCGCGAGGACAGCGGCCACCGCGAGTACAGGTCCGGCCGCACGCCTAGGGGGATTTTGGGGTGCGGATGTGCACGGGGGATCCCCATCGGGGGACACAGGGACCAGGGGGCTGTCCCTTCTTCCCCCAACCCTACCTGCTCTCTCTCTCAGGCTGAAAAGGCGCTCGAGCAGCTCCACCTCTCCTCCGCCCAAGAAGAAAAAGAAAAAGAAATCGGGTCACCGCCGGAGCCGGTGAGTCCCCGGCTGTCCCTGCGCTGTCCCCTCTCCTGGGATGGCAGCTCTCCTCCCAGCTCACCCCCTCCCCAGGCTCTGGTGGGGCAAGCCCCCCACTTCGGGGATCAGTGCACCCCCAGGTGTGCACCCTCAAAAGGTGCAGTGCCTCTGCACACACCGACGGTGCGACACGCACACCCGCGTGCGCATACGCGCAGCGCCGTGGGACGCACTGCCGTCCCACTCAGCTGCACGCACCGCTGGGACCGTGCCCCGTCCGTGCTGGGAAGGAGCCAGCTGCCACAGGGCACAGCACCGGGCAGGATTTGGCTCCCTGCAGGGTCTGGCTCTGTCGACCCGCTGGTGCCCTCGCCGGTTAGCGCTGGCTGCCTGGGCACGATGCTGTCCCTAATGTCCCTTTCTTCTCCGCCTTCCCCACGGCAGCAAAAAGAGGAAACCCGGCTCAGAGCGCAGGTGGGTACCCGCCGGGCTGGGTGGGCTGCGGGGTGCCCGCCGGGCATGCATGGCCACCGGGCACAGGCCGACCTCTGCCCCATGCTGAACCCCTCTGAAATCCCAGTGGGAACTGGCTGCCCCGTCTGCTGCTGGAGGCTGCAGAGCCCACCAGGTGGCAATGGGACACCGAGGGCGGCCGGAACCCGTCTGCCAAAAGCCCCTTTCTATCCCCCACCCCAAATACCCCCAGGAAATCACTTCTACATGATGTTCCTGCATCCTGTCAGTGGTCCAGGGGAAGCAGGGTGCTGGGGGGGTGGCAGGACGGGCTGCCCTGGGCCACGGGGATGGGGCTGGAATGTCCCTGGCTCCCCGCTCAAGGACACCTGATCTTTTTTCCATCCCCCCCCTCAGCTGCGACAGCTCTTCACCCATCCGCAAGGAGAAGAAAAAGAAGACTGGAAAGAAACACAGACGCGACAGGTAGGGTGGACACCATCTTGGGTTGGTGACAGTGGGACTGGTTGGGGACAGTAGGACTGGCTGGGGACAGCGGGGCTGGTTGGGGACAGCGAGGCTGGTTGGGGATGGTGGGACTGGCTGGGGACAGTGGGACTGGCTGGGGACGGTGGGACTGGTTGGGGACAGTGGGACCGGCTGGGGACAGCGGGGCTGGTTGGCGGCTGCCCAAGCCCTTAGGCTGTGGCAGAATGGAGGCAGGGACAGAGATGGCTGCTGATGGCTCTTCATGGGGTCATCACCTTCCAGCAGCTGTCACCTGCCCCATCCCGCAGCCCATCTCAGGGCCACCCCCCTGCCCTTGTCCCCATCCCCTGGTGTTGCCCAGCCTTTGCTCCCTGCTGGCCAGCTCAGCATGGGTCCTTCATCATTGCCTCCTCTTCATCCCTCAGGTCTGAGTCGGGGTCACGGAAGAAGAGAAGACACAGGTGAGAGTGGCCGCTACCGGGAGCCACCACATTGCCACCAGTGCTGGCTGCCAGCTTCCCCCATCGGGGACCCCCTATCCCCAGCCCTCCTGCTGTCCCCAGCCCTCCTGCTGTCCCCATCCCTTCCACCCATGGGGATGGACCGTGAGCCACTGGGCAGGGGATGGACCCATCAGGCATGGTGGGTGTGAGCGTGGGCTGCCATCACCCACCGTCTGTCCATCTGTCCCTTGCCTGGTGACCGTCCCCCTCACCCCATGGCCAGACACCACTGGGTGTCCCCTGCCCTTGGAGGTGGCACGGGGCCACTCTGGGTGCTTGCAGGGTCCCACATGGCCCCGAACGTCCCCCGGGACAGAAGGGGTCACACTGGGCAGCCATGGCCAGGGCAAGCCCTGGCTGTGCTCCCTTTGCCAGCGCCGCAGCCACCGGGTGCAGCCAGGACCCCCACCGTGGTTTGAAGCTGTTGGAGCCCAGCCCCGGGCTGGGCCTCTCCATTGCTCCTCCTGCAGCCTCGGTGGCTCTGGGGGTGGGGGGGCCGCCCCCACTCCTGTCTCTGCAGCTTTCAGCTCTTCCCTCAGGTCCCGAAGCCCCAAAAACAAACGGAAAGAGAAAAACAAAGAGCGCAAGAGGTGAGGGGCTGGGATGGCAGGGGGAGCGGGGCGGTGTGGCCCCCTCCGTGCCCCCCACAGCGGCTCAGCCTGCCCCTCGGCCCCCCGGCCGCTCTCTCCATAGGTCCCGCAGCGAGTCCCCGGCCTGGCGCTCACACCGGCGCAGCTCCTGCAGCTCCCACAGCGTCTCGCTCTCCTCCGATGACAGCGGCTCCAAATCCCCCGGCAGGTAGGGGCAGCCCGGGACCCCCGCCCTCACTGCCAGTGGCCCCCCCAGCCTCTGTTCTGGGGGGCAGGGAGGCAGGTGGCAGAGGTGTCCTAGGGATGGGGACCCTTGGGGGATGGAGGGCAAGGAGATGAGGGGGAATGATGTCCCTGTGATGGGGACCTTTGGTGACAGAGGGCGGGGAAGCAGGTGGCAGAGATGTCCTCATGGCGAGGACCATTATGGGATGGAGGGCAGAGAGGCAGGTGGCAGAGGTGTCCTAGGGATGGAGACCCTTGGGGGATGGAGGGCAAGGAGATGGGTGGGAAAGATATCCCTGCGGTGGGGACCTTTGGAGTTG
The DNA here is from genome assembly GCF_030867145.1 of Opisthocomus hoazin. Classification (NCBI taxonomy): domain Eukaryota; kingdom Metazoa; phylum Chordata; class Aves; order Opisthocomiformes; family Opisthocomidae; genus Opisthocomus; species Opisthocomus hoazin. The sequence goes on along the minus strand of NC_134433.1, from coordinate 10,033,874 downwards.
GAGGGAGGGGAGGCAGGTGGCAGAGATGTCCCCATGGCGAGGACCCTTATGGGACGGAGGGGACGGTGCTGCAGCACCTCTGGGGGGTTTGGGAGCACGGTGCCTGGAGGAGGTTTCAATTTTGAACTTCAGAAAGCACAAAACACCCGTTTTCACCCCATTGCTTGTGTCGGCAAGCCATGCCCCGCCAACTCAGCGGGGGCCGGTGGCCCTGCCGCAGCCACGCAGAGCGATGCGGTGCCAGCTCGGGGTGGGGGGCTGCCGGCGGCTCAGGGTGCGGTGTCCCCCAGGCTAAGCCCCAAGCGCCGGCCGGACGGCCCCAAGGGCAGCAGCGCCCGCTCCAGCCGCAGCCCATCGTCCCCGTCGCCGCGCCGCTCGGCCTCGCCGCACCAGAACGGGCACAAGGGCAGCGCCCAGAACGGCCGCCACAGCCACGGAGCCCCGCTCCCGGAGCCCTCGGATGTACGTAGGCTTTTCTTGGATCACCGTTCGCTTCCCTCCACTCCTCCCTCCGCAGGACCCCCGACCCTGGCTCTCCTCTCCCCTCCTTCCCCGCTCTCTCGGCTCCCCCCTCGCCCAGCCTGGGCACACGGGGGGATGCGGGGTGCAGGCTGCACCCCCCCAGCACCCACAGCCTCCCGCTGGGTGCATGGTCTCCCCGGGGGAGCCAGCCCACCGCCTCGGGGCAGGTATCGGGGCAGCCAGCAGGGCATCCCCCACCCCACCATGGCCACCCATCGCTCTACGGATGTCACCCACCCTCAGGGACGATGGCTTGGCAGGCCAGTGTCACCTGCCAGGGTCACTGCTGGGCTCAGCACCTCCCTGGGAGTGGATTGAGCCCAGACAGCCAAGAAATGGGTAAAGCTGGAAAATTCTTGTTTCCCCGCCAGCCCCAACCCGTCCCAGTGCCAAGATGGCAGCACCAGCACTCACCCAGGACCCCAGCACCCACTCTGGGGACTGGTGTTAGGCTAGGCTAGGCTTTGGAGGGGGTTTGGTGCTGGGTGCTCAGAGTTCAGGAACTCAGGGTCCCCATGGCGGGTGACATCGGGGCTTGGTGTCCCCAGCTCTGCCTTGGTGTCCCGGGGGTCCTGGTGAAGCCCGGGGGGCTGCTCCCGCACTGAGCGGGGCAAAGCCCTAACCCAGTGGGACCAGGAGGCCAGCCCCAGTTTAACCAGTGCCGGGGTGGCGAGGAGCCTGCTCTGGCTGGCAGGGGGCTGGCGGCAGGGCTGAGCGAAGGCAGCGCATGGGGGAACCCCACTGCTGGGGGCACAGAGGTCCCCGCTCGCCCCAGGGGACTTTATTCCCACGGCAGGGTGCCATGGGGACGCTCCCAGGCTGGCAGCACCCAAAGCTGCCACTCCAACGCCTGCAGGGCCAGGTACACCCCAGAAAAAGGGGCCAGGAGCCCCCCACCCCCTCCTCACACCCCCTTCACCCTCCCTGGCTCCCCAGCCCAGCACCCAGCACCCCCAGCAGCACCCAGCACCCTGCCCACCATCTCGAGGCACCTCTCTGCTTTCTTCTTTCCTGTGGTTTTGGCTGGGGCGTGGGGGGGTTCGGGTGCCGAGCACCCACCCAGGCGCCCAGCTCGCCCCGCTCTCCCCGTGCCCACCACCCCCAGCACCCAGCATCGCCCAGGCCGCCGAGCTCCCACGGCTCCCCGGCACCAGCGGGACTTTTCTCCGACAACTTTCTCTCTTTTTCTCTCTCTCTCTTCTTTCTCTCTCTGGTTTCTATTTTTTATTTTTTTTTCTTTTTAATCCCATCTGTGTTTTTCTTTAGCCTCCCATTTGAAAAAAACCCAAACGGTAATATACACTTCCATTTCTTGCTCAGCAGAAGCAGGGACGAGGGGGAGGGAAGGGCAATGAAACGTGCTTTTTTTTTTTCCCCCCTCCTTGTTTTAGTTGCCTTTCTCATGATTTCTTTTCCCTCGTGATGTACAGAAATGCAAACGATATACATCTCTCTCATTTTTTTTTTTACCCCCCTGTTGTCGTCGTGTTGTTCTAGAATTTTTTGCTTTTGTGTGTGTTAATGTGGAGAAGAAAAAAAAAAAAGCAGATGTGTTTTCTAAATATTTATGACCGCTGAACACTGTATTTCCATTTTCTATATTTTGAACAAGGAATTTAAAAGGGAAGAGAACCGAGCAGCTCGACACCACAAAGGTAGCGGGCTCGCTTCGGAATTGCGGAGCGAATTGCCCTTTGCCTCCTTGAATTGGCTTCGGCCCCGTGCCTGGGCTGGCGGCCGGACCCTGCGGCCGCGGGGGGTTTCTCCTCCGCGGCTGCAGGATGAGGCCGTTGGGTGCTGGGCTATCTGCTGACCCCCCCAGGCCCAGCACCCTGCGGCCATCCCGCACCCAGGCGCCCGCATCCTGCATCCCGGCAGGGCGAGGGCTGAGCAGCCCCAGTACCTGGCCCCCTGCCTCCTCCAGACCCCCCAAAAGCGCCGGGCTCAGCCCATCCCCGGGGTGAGCCGTGCCCCTCAGCACCCCCAGAAGAAGAGGTGCCCCAGGGCGCTGCGCAGCGTTGCCTTCCCTTTTAAATACCCGGTCCCGTCTCCATCCATCCCTGCTGCCTCCCCCAGCCTTCCTCCCGGGTCTCTCCTCCTCCTCCTCACCCACACGCACCCTCCGGCCCCTCTTTCTCTCCGGTTTTCTTTGGGCCAACACAGCCCAACAGCCCTCGCCGTGTCCCACCTCCATCCATCGCCTTCCCTGCATGTTATCCGGGACTTTGCCGTGTTGTAGAGCGACTTTTGAAGACCGAAATGCAGCCGGGTTACAGACACCAGCCAGCAAACCCCCCCCGTGCCCGCCCTGCTCGGCAGCCGGCCACAGCCTTTCCGTTTAAAAAAAGAGAAATTAAAAAAAAGAAAGCTAACTAGACCAATTTTATAAGTAATTTTATAAAATCTAAGCAAAGCAAATGGGATTAGCCGAGGGGTCTGGATCGCCGTACTAAAGAGTCCTTGTCTTTTTCCCATTCTGCCCTCCAAATGTGGAGATTATTGTTTTCTTTTTTTATTATCGCATTCCTGTCACTGCCAATTGCGAAGGTAGGTATTTCGTCCACCTCTGCACGTTCACTTCTGCAGATGAGCCTGTTGAAAAGCACCGTAGCTTGATTTAATGTTATTTTCTCTTTCTTTCTGACTTTCTTTCTCTTTCTTTCTCGCTCTCCTTCTCTGTCTTTCTTTCATTTTGTCTCTTTTTGGTGGCTATTAATAATTTTTTTTTGATTTGTATGGTTTTCCCCAGTTAGCTGCAAAGCCATGCTCTTCTCTTACGTTCTTTATTTATACTTTTTTGCCCTGTCCACGTAATATTTTTTTCTTTCTTCCCTCCTTTTCTCTTCCCCGTCTCCTTGTGCCGTTGGTAGAATGCATTTCTGTGTTTTTCAGCCCTCCGACTTTGTGTTCATTTCCAGCCAGGGGCCGAGTACGGCTGCACCGTTTGGGTCCCCCCTTAGGGGCCGGGTAACGAAGGCAAATGTAATTAGCAAGAAATAGTGACAGCGGCCAGAGCCCACGGGTGGGAGCGGCAGCAGATCCTGGGCACAGAGGGTTTCGGGGTGGATGGATGGGGCAAGAAAAGAGAAATTTGGGGAGATGTGTGAGTTTGTGCTCTCATCAGGCCGTGATGGGAAAAAAAAACCCCAATCCAGGGAAAATATCGGGGAGATGCAACAGGGGAAGTTGAAATCTTCCTCTGTGGAGAGAGGCAGCTCCAGGACACCGCGGTCCCAGCAGGGCAGGGGACAGCATCCCAGTCCCAGCTGTCCCAGCCCCACAGGCCCCCAGAGCGTGTTTTCCCCTTTGGATTTATTTGGGGCGCTTTTACCTTCGTTGCCTTCCTGCACGCCTGGGCAGGAGACCCCTCCGCCCCCGCCCCAGGGTTTGGGTGGGAGCCCCGCATCCCCCAGCCCGCGCCCGCGGCATGGCCGCCATGGGAAAGAGGATGCCTCTCTCTTTCTCTCTTCTTCCTCTTCTTCTTCTTCATCTCTGCTTTTATTTTTCCCTGCCTGGCTGCGGGGCTGGGCGCGGGCTCAGCTGAACCCGGCTTTCCAGGGCTGCCGCGTCCCCTCGGAGGGGGTCCGCGTCCTGCAGCGCTCGCTGGTGCCATGGGCAGGGCTGGCCGTCGCTGCCAGCCTCCCCCCTCGCTGGAGCAATCGCAACAGCAGCAGATTGCTGAAAAAAAGCACCCCTGAATCCCCCCAGTTTGGCTCCATCAGGCTGGTGTGCGGCTGGAGGGGTTGGCTGGTCCGCGGGCACAAGGAGGTGGTGGGGGACGTGCCACCGGTGGGGCTTGCGTGACACACACACCCCCCCCCCCCCCGCCTCGGGAGGCTGGGGGACATGGTGGCCTCGTGTCCCTTTTGCAGCATCTGTGTGGGGGTCCCCAGGCTCCCACCCCAGCACGTCTCCTGCTGCTCTTTGGGGGAGAAAAGCCAGATTTAGGACATGGCGGGGTGAGCGGGGAGAACCTCGTCCTCGAGGATTAACCCCACCGTGTTTGGGGTGAGGGGCCGGTGGGGGGTTGGGGTCACCGGCCCCCAGCGAAGCCCCAGGCACGGCGACACAAATCCCAGCATCACCACAATCCCCCTGCACCCTCTGAGATCCTCTCGGCTGGGCTCAGCGCCGTCCCGCGCAGGATTTACCCCTCTGGGGATGCTCAGGGACCCAGTGCCAGGCTGCGACTGGGGGAAGGAGACCCGTAAAGCCCCCCCTGAGCCGGGGTTTGCCGGCTTGGTCGTGGCCAGCGGTGCAGGACCACTTTCCACCCATCTTTTTGGTCTAGCAGTGCTTGGAAAGATGGGGAAAAGAGCCCAGGCAGCGGCTGCGGCTCGGAGGAGCTCAGATATTTGGGAGCCGCTGTGACCTGGACCCCGGGGCCGGGCAAAACCCCCCCAGCTCTCGGCGAGAGCCCGGCACGGGGCCTCGGCCGCAGTGGTGGCCCAGGGTTTCCCCCCCACCCAGTAGGAGAAGTGAGTTGGTTTGTTTTATTTCTCCTCTCTCTGGCTCTGTCTCTGTCTCTCCTCCTTCTCTCGCTCTTTCTTTCTCTCTTGCATTTTTGTGAATCTAATGATGCACTTATATTGCCCCGCTTTTCCCTTCTCTTCATACCTTACCTACTAAAGGAGGAAATGCCACTTTTTTGGTAAGTGGATGTTAACCAAGAGGGACTTAAAAAAAAAAAAAAAAGCATATAATGGAAAAAAAAAAAAAAGAGGAAGCAGAAAGCAAAGTCTGTGTTGAGTGCTGATGAGGACTTAGCAGTTCCCTGCAGAGTCACAGCTAACAGCTCAATGCGTGTCCCAGGAAGAGCTCAGAGACATTTGTTTATCTCAGTAACGAGGACATTTGTGAAGTTTTGCTTTGTTTTGGTTTTTTTTTAAAATTTTATTTGATTTGGATGGTTTTTCTTTTTTTTTGTTGTTGTTTCTTTTTGCCTTCTCGGCCCTGGCCCCCCACCCCCCTGCCTTGCCCTCCATTGTCGCTCTGTGCCGTCCTCCTTGTTTCTTGATTTGTTTTAAGCGAAAAGCCGTACTATCTATAAAAACTACACATAACTGAACATATATCTCTCTATATATGTGCATGCCTCTGTGTGAGCAGACCCCCCATCACCTCCGGCCCTCTTTGGTTCAACCCCTTCCCCTTGGCTCAGTCTGATTTACTCTCCCCTGTCTCCCCACCTCCCCTCCCCTCCTCTCATCTTTTCTTTTTTCCCCCATTTTCCTCCCTTCGTTTGAGTTTTACCCCCTTTTCCCTTCCCCTTTCTTGGTCAGGACGGGTGGGCACCAGGGTTTGCTTTATCCCCTCTCCAGGTGTTTTTGGGGGGGGGTTGTTTCTTTCCCTTCGAGCTCTCCCTCCCCGATGACTTGGGGGTTTCTTGGTTGGTTTTTTTCTTTTTTTTTTTTTCTCCCATCCCACCCCTTCCTTTGTTTTGTTTGTTTTTTTTTTCAATTTTATTTGAATTATTTTTTTGGCGTTCTGCATGCGGAGGTTTGCATGACCCACGTTGTTGAGGGCGAGAGGAAGGTGCAGGGTAGCGTCTGTGTAGCCTGCCTTATGCGATGTGCGTTGACGTTGTGAACCGCGCCCCCGGCCCGGCGCCCCCCGTTAAAATCCCCTTTCTCCTTCTTTCTTCTCTTCTTCCCCCCCTCCGCCTTTCCCCCTTCTCTCTCTCTCTCTCCCCCTTGCCAGAGGCCGGCCTCGGCGTCCCCCTCTCCGCGGGCTCACGGCAGGACGGACCCTCCGTCCCCCCGCGCCCGGGGTAGCCGACACGGTGCCCGCAGCCCCCGGTCGCCCACGCCGGAGCGGGCCAAGCACGGCCACCGGCATCGCTCCCGCAGCGCCTCGCCACCGCCCCGACACCGCGGCCAGAGCAAGGGGCGGCCCCCGGCCCCCCGGGACCCCCCACCGCCGCCGCTCAGCCCCGCCGGCTACAGCAGCGACTCGGAGGGCTCGGTGGGCTCCCACCCCTACCACCCGCCGCTCGGCCCCGACCGGAACCATGGCACCCACGCCAAGAAGTAAGGAGGTCCCCCGGATGGGGTCGGGCTGTCCCTGCCTGGGACATGGGAGCTGGTCGCTGATATTTGGGGTGCAGTCCCATGTAGGCACCCCAGTTCCATCTGGGCAAAGGTCTGAGGGCCAAGCTGGGGACCAGGGCGGGGTTGGGATGCTCGAGGAATGGGGATGGGGATGGGGATGGGGATGGGGATGGGGATGGGGATGGGGATGGGGATGGGAATGGAGATGGAGATGGAGATGGGGATGGGAATGGGGATGGGGATGGGGATAGGGATGGAGATGGGAACGAGGATGAGGACGTGCATGGAGATGGGGATGGAGATGGGGATAGGGAAGAGCCACAGTGGGTCAATGCCAACGCATTGCGGGAAGGGTCATCCCCACAAGCGATTATCGCAGCATGAAGGGCAGTGCCTGGATGGCTGCGTGGGTCTGCAGCATCCCCCAGGGTGCAGGAACCCAAGCGGGTGAGCACCCCATGCTTTATAATCAGGGATGCAGCCCAGCCAAAAACTGGGGTCACATAGGCGCATCAGCTGCTCCCCCATGGGAACGTGGGGTCCCCGGCTCCCACGGGGACACCCGACCAGCCACAGCAGGCGAGATGCGAGGAGACACTGGGTTCTGCCTTCGCAGGGTGAAGGAGAGGCACCACCGGGGCCGGCCCAACAGCAGCTCGGAGTCATCGGCCAAGCACTCCCGGCACGCCTCGGAGCGGAGGAAGAGCCCGTCGCCCAGCCCCGGGCAGCGCAGCAGCTCCTGGAGCTCCAGCGGCTCCCTCTCCAAATCCCGCTCCCGCTCCCGGGAGAAGAGAGCAGGGCGCAGCCGGTCCCGCTCACCCTCGCCGAAAAAACCCGCCAGCAGGTCAGCCCCTGGGGGGGCTGCATTGCAGGGGTCATAGGCACCAGCAATGGCTCAGGGTGGTCCCGGCCCCCCTGGGGCTCGGGGAGGGGGCTACGGGATGTTCCAGGCCTTGGTGGCACTGGAAGCGCCAGCCACAGGGGGGGTGTCACCCCCATGGGGTGCTGCTGAGCATGGGCTGTCCCTGTGTCCCGCTCGGGACCCCAGCCTGCACCCCTGACACTCCTCCTCCTCCTCGTGGTGTAGAGAGAAGGACAACGAGCCCCGAACACGCCACGGTGACCCCGATCCCGCCCGCGCCCGGCGCCGCTCCAGGAGCTATTCCCCCATCAGGAAGAGAAGACGGGACTCGCCCAGCTTCATGGAGCCCAGGAGGATCACGAGGTGGGTCCTGGTGCGGTGAAGCCTCTGCTGCGGCCGCTGGCACAGCGCCGGGTTGAGCTCTGCCATCAGCCAGCCCTGAGGACGCGTGGGTGGATGGATGGACAGATGGACGGATGGATGGGTGGATGGATGAGTGGATGGGTGGGTGGATGGATGGGTGGACGGGTGGGTGGTTGGATGGATGGGTGGGTGGATGGGTGGATGGGTGGGTGGATGGATGGATGGACGGATGGGTGGATGGATGGATGGATGGATGGATGGATGGATGGATGGATGGATGGATGGATGGATGGATGGACGGACAAACGGATGAGCAGCTGTGCAGACAGATAGGTAACCCTGAGGATGATCAGCTGGGCAAATCAGCTGGCCCAGACAGACAGATAACCAGACTGCCTCCAGTATTACGGCCTTCTCATCTTTTCCCATTTTGAGGCATGAAAATAGGAATTCGTTTTAATCCCTGTGTGCATATTCCAGCACGAGGTATGGCCGGGAGGATGTCACTTCCCTGCCCTCCAAAAGCCGGTGACTCCTCCTTGAGATCCTATTGACTCAGGATCCCCAGGCTGTAAGGCAGGCAATATTTAGTGCCAGACGAAACACTGTGTGCATATATAGTACCTCATTAGTATGCAGGGCTGGCGGCGGTACCGGTGGCGAGCTGAGATTACCTCGTTCCTGACCTATTTGTCTCTCCTGCTATCAGCTGGGAGATCGGGGCGTGGGGTGGAGGGGCTGGATTTGCAGAAATCAGCTCTGGCTCACTGGGGAGGGGTGTTATTTTGCCTGGGCTGGACTGAAGGTGTAAGGAGGGAGGACAGGAGAAATACTGCTCAGCCGGTGGGTTAGAGCTCGCTGCAGCCCTCCCCGATGGATGCCCTCGAAAGAACGTGGAAGCCCCAGAACCACCAGCTGGTTTTGCATCCCTCCCGCTCCATCCCTGAGCTGGTTTTGCCGGGCTGTCCCCAGGAAGGTGCCAGGGCTCGGTGGGAGGACACAGCCCATGGTCCCTGCAGACACCATCCCCCCATCCCTGTCACCCATCCCTGGGGTGGATGGGGACAGCAGACCCAGCTCTGCTGGGGGTTCAGGAGGAGCGGAGCTGTTTCTGCGAAACTTGGAGGATGCTGTGGGGAAGGGGCAGCCAGGAGAACCCCCCCAGTCCCCCTCACCTGCCCTGTAGCCCAGCCAGATGCCCCAGGGCCTTTCCTTGCCCTCCTGTCCTGTTCCCAGTCCCCATCACTCCCTGCCACCCCAGGGTCCAGCACCGTGTGGTCCTGCCTCAGTGATGCCAACTTCTCCTTTTCCATTTCATCCCAAGGTCCCTCTCGGAGAGCATCGCCGCCAGCCTGGCTCCCAGGGTAACCTCCCCCCTTCCTCCTCATCCTCTTCCTCCTCCTCTTCCTCCTGGACCCCTCTGTGTCTCCCCACACCCTAGGATGCCCTCGGCACCCAGCCGCCTCCGGGCCGTGCCAGTGTCTCCCTTCGGTCCCACTAACACCGGGCCGGGAGAAGGGGGCGAGTGGTCGGCTCCTACACCGGCTCCAGACGTCGCTGCCCCCCGTGTCCCCCCGTCCCCACTGTGCCCATGCTCTCCACGTCCCTCCTCATCCTCAGGCGCCAGCGGGCCGTGGCTCGCCTCCCGCTAATCCCAAACGTCTCTTTTTTCAGCAGCTTTCAATCTTTGGTGTCTGGGAAACACAAAAGCCACATTAACCTGCTCACTTTCTGCCCTCGCCGCTGCCTAATCCAGGACTAACACCCCGGGGGGGGGCTGGGGAGGGGGAAGGGGATGGAGGGGGGTGATGCTGGGCGGCCGCATCCTGACACCGTGCAGCGGTCTGAGCCCAGTCACCCTGGGGATGCTTGGCCGTGCCGGGGAGCCAGTGCCGGACCCCCTCCCCGAGCTGCTGCCGGGGGCCTGACTCAGTTTCCCTTTTCCGTTTGCAGCGCTCGCAAGCGTCCCATCCCCTACTACCGCCCCAGCCCCTCGTCCTCCAGCTCGCTGAGCACCTACTCCTACAGCCGCAGCCGCAGCCGCAGCTACGACAGCTACAGCACCAGCCGCAGCCGCAGCCGGACTCGCAGCCCCCCCAGCCGCTCCCGCAGCCCCAGCCGCAGCCCCAGCTACAACAGCCGCAGCAGCTCGGAGAGTGCCGGCTTCTGAGCCCCCCCAACCCCGGGCACCCGGCCGCAGCCCCCCACCATCCAGCCTGTGTCCCCCCGCGATGCCACCTGCACCCCCGCGGACCACCAGGGACGTGGAAAAGAGCCGGGGGCTGCTAAGGATGGACCTGGCGGCGGGGGAAAAGTGGGGGCTGAAAACTCAGATGGGTCCTTGCATTGCCCTGGGAGGGGGAAATCCCCCCCCTGCCCCCCCCCCCCCCGGGGTGTTTTGGGGTCAGGATGGGGTAGGGGAAGGATATCTTCTTATTTCTGCTAGCGCTGGGGTGGGGTGGGATGGGGTGGGCGAGCACAGAGCAAGGGAACAAATTGCTCAGCAGAGACCTTGGGGAGAGCGGGCGGGGGCAGCTGGGGACCCCCCCCGGGAGCCCCCCGTGCATTTTGGGGTTGGTTGGACTTTTTTAGCACAAGCGTGTCCTTGGCCCGGGGGGCTCCTTCAGCCCGGGCTGGGCTGGAGGGCATGATGGCAGCCGGAGGCAAGCCCCGGCGTTCCCCCGGCAGAGGAGTCACCGTGTCCCCGTGGTGTCCCAGGAGACAGGGCCACCGCAAACCATTTTGGGGACCCCCCCCAGCCCGAGCACACGCCGAGCCATGGATGAACAAAACCCAGCGGCACCCACAAGTCTCCTCCCGAGCAGGGCTGTGCAGGGGCCACCCCTGCGGGCTAACGCTGCTGATGGCACCCACCCATCTCACCCAATATTGGGGGGGACCGAGCTGTCACCCCCAGGAGGAGGGAGCTGCAAGGATGAGGGCTGGGCTGGGGATTTTTCCAACCCCGTGGCTGCATCCAGCCATCCGCCAGCTTCAGCATGTCGTACCCTGCCTTTGGGCTCGCAGCCCCCGGCCCCCGCCTGCTCTTGGGCCGAGCGGTGGCTTTTTAAACTTAATTACAGCAAGAGAGAGGCGGGAGGGTCCCGGGCTTTGCCAGCAGCCCCACGTTTCCAGGACTTTGCTGATTTTCCAAAAAGAAGACGCGCTCCGGACGCTGAGGGGCTGTTGGTGTTTAATCCGCGTTTTCCGACCGGCTGGAGCGGGACGATGGGGCTGAGCCTCGCTGGGCGGGAGAGCGGCTGCCCGGGTGAACCCGCTGCCCCGAGCTGAGAGCCGGGCTTTGGCAGACCCGCTCGATGCTGGTTTGCAGCCAGCCGGGGTCGGGGGGATCCTCTGGACTCCAGCTTGGCTGGCAAAGCGGCAGCCTCGTTAGCCTGACGAACCAGAGGTCCCGGGAGGGCAGAGATGCGAGTGGAGGGGCTCTCCGGGGTTGATTCTCATCTCCCAAGCCTGGCACATCGAGGAATCGGGCCCAGCCACGTGCTGAGGGTCCACCAGCCCTTGGAGAAACTTCTCCTGGAGCGTGGCTGTGCTGGGTGCCAGCCCCTGGGTTTCCCACCCACCCCCCTCGCTCTGCTGGCAAAGCCACCGGTCACCCTCTGTGGTGCCCGGCCAAGCGGAGCGGTTAGCAGTGGGGTGTACAGGTAAGGAGGGGACACGCTGGTGGCTCTCCATGGCTCAGATCGTCCCCATGTGCCAGCCCCGGGCAGGGCAGCAGCTCTGGATGTGTCCGAGGCAGGAGGAGGTGACGAAGGGTCCCGTCCCCCCAAGCCTGGGGAGACGCAGGGCACAAGTACCCCCAGAATCCCTACGAACCGCTGAGCCACACGCTCCAAAAACCATCCCAGCCCTCTCTGGCCTCAGCCCCCATCCCCATCGCCCCATGGGGAAGCTCAGACTGCCCGCGGGGGCCCCCAGACCCTGCTGGGAGACGGGGGGGTGGGGGTGTCCCCTGAAAACATCCAAACTCAAGCCACTGGCGAGGGGTTATTTTGCCAGCCCCCAGCCCTGCAGACCCCGGGGCCACAGCTCCCGAAATCCCGAGACTCGACTGCAGCGCCGGCGCGGACAAGCCAGCACATCAGGGAAAATTTCCAGTCTTCCTCTTTTACAGTCTCTGTCTCCTGCCGCGGAGGGAGCTAACTGGAACAAATACTCTGTAGAAATACTTCAGTATTTTCCTCTTGCGCGTGCGCTCTCTCTTTTTTTCTGGGTTGTGAGTACAGCTGTAGATTCAGTGAGCTGGTTCAATTATAATAAAATATACAGTATATATTGTAAATGACTCTGCCGGGCAGGGAGCGATTTCTTCACTGGGGGGGGGGCAGCACGGCGGGGTTCACCTGCTCCCTCCATGAAGGCTTGGTCTTGTCCAGCTCCTCGCAGACCCACCCTCCTCGTCCCTGCCCTCTGTCTCCAGCCGCCCCTGGCTCGCTCTTCCCCGGTGCACCGGCCTCTGGCTCCATGCTGGGCGCTCCCTGCGTGTCTGATCCCCCAGAGCATCCCGCTGCCGGGTGTGGGAAACCCTCTGCGGAGGCCCCGCCGCTGGGGCAGAGCTCTCCTCTTGCATCCTTCCCGTCTCCCTGCAGCCCTCCTGGCTCCCTGCATCCTTCCCTGCATCCCTCCCTTTTGCCTGTGACTCTCCCATCCATCTCATCCCTCCTGCATACCCCCCCATATCCCTCCCATTTGCCTGTGACCCTCCCATTCCTCCCTGCATCTGTCCTGCATCCCTTCCTACATCCCCCCTCTGCATCCCTCCAGCATCCCTCCCTGCATCTCCCCCTGCATCCCCCCCTGCATCCCTCCCTGCATCCCCCCCCAGCATCCCTCCCTGCATCCCCCCTGCATTCCTGCCTGCATCCCTCCCTGCATCCCCCCCTGCATCCTTGCATTTTTCCCATCTCTCCCATTTCCTTGCATCCCCGCCTGCATCCCCCTCCTCCCTCCCCTCCTCCCTCCCCTCCCTCCCTGCATCCCTCCCGTTTCCCTGCATCCCTCCCCTCCCTCCCTGCATCCCCGCATCCCTCCCGCCCCCTCCCCTCCGCAGTCCCTGCAGCTCCTCGGCCCCGCTCCTCTCGGCTGCCTTCAGCCCTTTCCCGCTCCGCGTTTCAGAGACAGCGCTGGGCTCTGCCCCAGGCAGAGGGGTTTGGCAGGGGCTGGCGGGGTGCTGGCACCCACTGCAGCCACGGGTGGGGGGGACACCCCCAAATCCCCTGCTGTGGGATCCCCCCCTCCTTACCGTGGCCCCACCTGTGCCCTGCGCCCCGTGGGGAGGGGTCCCCAGAATCACACATCCCTGCACTGAGTGCGTCAGGTCTCAGCTACCGCCTGGCTCTTCAAAGCAGCCCCGCGAGGTACGTCCCACCACGGGGCATCTGTCACCCCAAAACTGGCTGGTCCCTCTCCACAGGGCTGGGGGCCAGAGGATGGGGGGCTGCCAGGCTCGCTGGGCTGGGAAAACTGCCCTTCCCCAGGATGGGGGGCCTGGAGTCTGGCCCCGATGGGAACCCCTTCCTGGCTGCCCGGTGGGCATCCCTGGAGAGACGGGTTTGGCTGTGAGGGCCAGGGGCTAAAGGAACGGGCCTCCATCCCCTGCCAGAGAGGGTGCTGGACCCCCAGCCCCCTGGCCCCCTCATCCCCCCCATCTCCCACCAGCCCCCACGAGGTCCCATCGCCCCCCCCAGCCTCCATTGCCCCCACTGGCCCCATCAGCCCCATCAGCCCCAGGGATCCCCACCTCCAGGGGCTGGAGCAGCCTCACCCCAACTCGGTGCTGGGGGTTCCCGCAGGGGCTCCAGGGATCTGGGGGGCTCCAGAAGGTTCTGGCTGGCAGGTGACGCAGCGGGGACGCATGCGGGCTCCTCCACTGACTCATCCCCCCCCTCCCCAGGCGCTGGCCCAGAGTCCCTGGGATGGTTTTCCGGGCAGGCAGGCGGGGGTGAGGAGACCGGGAGCTCCTCCAAGGACCATCCATCACTCCCAACCAGCCAAACCTCCCGCGGCGAGAGGCAGGCGGACATTTCCCTGGCCGGGGGGGACCCGGGGGGCTCCCCAGCGCGGCTGCGCAACGCCGCCCCGACCCCGGGAAAGTTTCTCGTCCCTTCCCTGGGCCCTGCCGCGATTTCCATTAATAGCCAGCTGAGCCGCCCGGCTAAAAATAACCACCGGGCCCCTTCATAAGTGGCCGCCGGCCGCAGCCCCGGCAGCCCCGCGCACCATGGCCGAGCGCCGCGTCCCCTTCACCTTCCTGCGCAGCCCCAGCTGGGAACCCTTCCGCGACTGGTACCATGGCAGCCGCCTCTTCGACCAGTCCTTCGGGATGCCCCATATCCCCGAGGACTGGTACAAGTGGCCGAGCGGCAGCGCCTGGCCGGGGTATTTCCGCTTGCTGCCCCGGGAGACTGCGCTGCTGCCGGCCCCCGGCTCGCCGTACGGGCAGGCGCTGAGCCGCCAGCTCAGCAGCGGCATCTCCGAGATCCGCCAGACCGCCGACAGCTGGAAGGTCACCTTGGACGTCAACCACTTCGCGCCCGAGGAGCTGGTGGTCAAGACCAAGGATAACGTCGTCGAGATCACCGGTGGGTGCTGGGGAGTAGGGGGGGGTTCAGGGGGGTCCCCGCTCCGGGTGCCGGGCTGGGGGGGAAAAGGGTGGAAAGGCAAAGTGGAGTGGAAGAAGTGATGGGAAGCGAGGGAAGGAAAAGGAGGAGGGAGAAGGGAGGAGGAGAGAGAAGGGAGGAGAGGAGAGGAGAGGAGAGGAGAGGAGAGGAGAGGAGAGGAGAGGAGAGGAGAGGAGAGGAGAGGAGAGGAGAGGAGAGGAAAAAGGGAAGGGGAAAATCAAGACAAAGAGGAAGGCCCTGCATAACGAGTTCGGTCTCGGGGTGCCTTCGTGCTGCTGGTGTTGCACAGGGTGCAGAGACCCCTCCCCAGCCCCACATCTCGACCCCTCGCTGCTGTCCCAGCCAGGACGTGGGGATGGATGCCCCAGAGGCGAGCCACGGAGGGGCAGAGGGGTCTGGGGGGTGACAGGGCCATAGGGAGGGACACCCTGGCCAGCGAGGGGACAGGGGGGTGCCACAGCCCCGCAGTCCCCCCGTGCTCCCCGCAGCTCCCCAGTCAGGGTGGGGTGACGCAGCCCAGCCCCGCAGCACAGGGCCAGCAGCGCAGCGTGCCCCCCGCCCAGCCAGGGGCTGCTGGCAGCCCCCAGCCCCACGCAGCCCGGGGGTCTGCATGGGGTGGGCGCAGCTCCCAGGCCGGTGGGAATCGGGGGTGCAGCCCCCGGGAGACGTGGGTGCTCGGTGTCCAGCCCCACCAGGTTGGGGGGACAAAATTATATTCAGGTGATGAAAACCAGGACAGGCAGGCTCAGCTCCTCCCTGGCTTCGGGCAGTGCCGGGGTCTGGGGGGCCAGGGCAGGGAAGGGTGGTCCCCAGGAGCAGAGACCCTCCCAGACCCCTGCCCGCCCAGCTGGGCCCCTCCAACCAGCCCAGGGTTCATTTTCCTTCCAGGCAAACACGAGGAGAAGCAGGATGAGCACGGCTTCATCTCCAGATGCTTCACCCGAAAATACACGTAAGTACCAGGGAGGGGGGCAGGGGGGATCCTGGCAGCACCCCGGTGTCTTTCGGGACCTCTGCCCGCCCACCCATCCCACTGGGCAAACTGGGCATGCCGCTCACCCGAACTGGGAGCGGGGGGTGGCAGCAATTTGGGGCAGAGCATGTGTCACCGGGCACAGCATCGCGCCTGCTTGGGGCAGTGGGTGCCGCAGCCCTGACCCCCCCCCCTTACCCTGCAGCCTCCCCCCCGGCGTCGAAGCCACGGCCGTGCGGTCCTCGCTGTCCCCCGACGGCATGCTGACGGTGGAGGCCCCCCTGCCCAAGCCGGCCATCCAGTCTGCCGAGATCACCATCCCCGTCACCGTCGAGAGCCAAGCCAAGGAGCCGGCCAAGAAGTAGGCGGCAGCGAGGAGGAGGAGGAAGAGAAGCCTCTGCCACCCCCCCCCCCCAGGCTGCATCCTCACGCCCACCCCCAGCTCGCAGCTCCCTTTTTATTGTTTATTTTCTACTCGCCTGGTCACTGAGTGCCTTGAATAAATGTGAAGGAACCGATGGAATCAGCTGGAATAAAAAGTGGTGAAAGAAAGCAGGCCCCGTGTCTGTCCCCCTGGACCCCCGCGGCACCGGCGCACCGCGGCTGTGCCACGCCGGCTGGGAACCGCACCGTGGGCGCCGGCTCCCTGCTCGACATCCCGGGCCTTCCCATCCTGGATATCCCAAATCCCAGGTCTCCTACATCTCATTTCTCCATATCCCAGCCTCCAGCACCCCCAGTCTCCAAAATCTCTGGTCTCCACACCCCAGGTCTCCGCCATCCCAGGCTCAGCATCCCAGTTTTCCACATCCCGGGTCTCTAACATCCCAGGTCTCCAAAATTACGGGTCTCAGCATCCCGGGTCTCCTACATCTCCACATCCTGTGTCTCTGACATGCCCATTCTCCGAAATTCAGGGTCTCCCACGTCCCCCAGATCCCAGGTCTCAGCACCCTGGGTGTCACCACCCCTCATTTCCAAAACTCTGGGTCTCAGCATCCCGGATCTGAACGTTTTGGGTCTCAGCACCCCAGCGTCACCACCCCGGGTCTCTGAAAACCACGCACCCTCCCCTGCCCCCGGTCGTAGGGGAGCCTGGGGGCAAGCAGGGGCTTCTCAGGCAGAAGCTCTGCCCAGCAGTGTGGCCCCCAACCCCGGCCCCCCCAGCGAGCCCCCTTCCCTCCACCCCACTGCGAGGGGCTGGGCAGGTTGGGGGGTGCAGCTCGGGGGCTGCAGCCGTGCTGGGGCGCTGGACGCAGCGGGGGTTGTGGTCCTGATGCCTTTCTGCCCTGGCTGGCCCCATGCCCCCCACGCCCCCGTGCCTCCTACATGGCCCCGGCCGAGCCCGCGGCTGCCATGTTCCCGCTCCGACAAATCCCCCTAATCCCCCCTGAGTCATCCTGCAGGCGGACGGTGACCCGGGAGGAATCCCGCAGCTGCGAGGCCCCTCGCCGAGCCCGGGGGGCTCCGTGTGCCCCCCAGCCCCGAGCCCCAACCCCTCTGCCCCGGCACTCTGGGGTGCAATGACTTTGGCAGGTCTCAGGCACGATGCCCAAGATGGAGCCGGAGTCGGCTCCTGCTGCCGGGGGTCACGCGTGTGCTTGGGCCCCCCCTTCCCCCCCCAGCGTGTGCCATTTTGGGGATGGGTGGCCACGGCAACCAGAGCGATGGAGATGGTTGCCATGGCGAGCAGCAGCTGCTGGTAGCCCAGCCTGGGGTGGGGGTGGGGGCTGAACACCAACCCCCCTGCCCAGCCCTGCAGTGTGTGGAGGGGGAGGCTGGGTGTGATGAGTTTGGCAGGTCTCAGCCCTCCTGGGTGGGCAACCATCCTGGGGCTCCAGGGCTGGGGACGGGGCAGGCGGGAGGTCCCTGCAGGGCAGGAGATGCCAGTCGGGGGCTGTCCCCCCCCTCCCCAGCCCCTCTGCGGGTTTCTGCGCTGCCCCGGGCACCGCACTGCAGCACCCAGCCCTGGGCACACCCAACACCCCATCTCAGGGCTAGACCCTGCCCGGCAAGCAGTGAGGAGACCCCTGCCCACCCCCGCCCCTCCGGTGCACCCTGGGGCGACACTGACCCACCTCCACCGGCGCTGCTCCAGCCTGGGGGATCCATCTCCCGCTCCAGACAGGGAAACTGAGGCCCCAGCAGCGAGGGGCAGAGAGGGTCAGGATGGGGGGCTAATCCACACAGACCCATGCCCATCTCCAAGGGAAGCAGCCCCCCCGAGGGGCAGCCCCAGACCCTCCCCGGGGGCTGTGCGGGTATGGGGGCCAGCCAGGGCAGCCACCGTGGGCCCTCTCGCCTCCCAGAAATCCACCCCAGTGTGCAAGGGTGCTGGGAGGGGGCCAGGCTGGGGTGCTGCCCAGCGAGCCCCCGTCTCCTCTCTGCCATCAGCCGGGAGTTGTTCGCAGCCCTGCACCCCCGGGGTCCCCCGCACGGCATGCGCGAGTCGAGGCGCGCTTTCGGTTTATGGTTTCCAAGGGAGGGGAATATTTTTACAGCGTGAGTCACCACACGTGGCTTCGAGTGGAAAAACCATGGGGGAGGGACGGAGGCAGGGGGAGAGGCACCCACCCAACCCAGCCACCCACCCGGGGACCCTCCCCACGGCTCCCCCAGCCCAGGAGGGCGTTCGCCTCTGCCCCGGGAACCGTGGACCCGCAGGGATGGGGAGCACGGCCCCCCCAGCTTCCCTGGGACTGGCGGAAGGGCCACGGCCCCCCGGGAGCAGAAGCAAGGCTGCGTGCCCCCAGCCTGCGCTGCCCACCCTGGCTCCCGCACCCCGATGGTGAGGGGGAGCCCCCCGGCCCCCCAGAAACTCCACACAGGCGAGAACAATTAAGCAGCGCTGACGTCAGATCTGTAAGTTTATTTGCTCAATGTACGACGGCTACATAATGACTCACATTCATGATATTCCATCACTGAGGAAAAACTGCTAAGAATGGTCCGTGTGTGAAATAATTCCTTACAGAAACACGGAGTTGGAAAAATAATCACTGATTAGACCTTAAAAATAGTTCACTGCATAACATGACAAAAAGCACAAACAAAGGCTCATTCAAAGAACACAGTCATTGTTCTCCTACACTGTAATAGTTATAATTTCACCATGACGAACACCAGACATTAAGATTAAGCTAACACTGGTGTTTTCTTTTGCTTTTTTTTTTTCTCCTTTTTAAAAACAAAATCATATATAATTGCATGTCACTATAGCAACATCCATAACAGATCAGTTTGTTACGATCACTATTTGGTAGAGCAAACTTTACCCCCAAAAGAAAAAAAAATAAATTAAAAAACTTTAAAAAATTTTTGAAGACTATTTTGTCATAGGAATACATAACATCTACAGTATAAGTTAATAAATTTCAAGCTACTGTATAGAAATACGACACTAGCATGCACAATATTGTATCAATAGAGTAATGGAGCAGTAATCATTTCACTGGAGAGACAGTATCATAGGCAAGTGCATCTCTTAAAAAACAAAAAGAAACCATTCAAGCTGCTTAAAAATCCAGTCCCTGACCCCCGCTCCGTTTTCAGCCCTCTTGTGCCATCTCTCCTGTGTGAGTTCCCTAAAGCAGCCAGAGCAAAAGCCAGAAAGAAAAGCAAAAAAAAGAAAAAAAAAAAAAAAGATAGGTTTTGTAATTCCAGTAAACCACTTCCAAATTCTACAGCTGGGACAACACTGCTCAGGGGACACGAGGGTCGATCAGAGGAAGGCGGGTAAGAAGCCTAAAGCCATCTCCCAGTCCACGGCACGTAGCGGCACCGCGAGCATCTCGCCGCGGGATGCGCTCACCATACGCCCGGCCGACGCGCGTGCTCACCGGGCAAGGCTCCGCGTGAGAAGGCGTCCTGCTCAAAAAAGAAAAGGCCTTGCCAGCGTCGCCGGGGCAGCGGCTGGAGGCCGAGCGCCGGCCTGGGCTCCGCTCGCTCCCGAGGAGTCGGGGCAGCGGCTTCGTCCGACGGCGGGGAGGGGGCTGAAGCGACGTCTCCCCGCCCAACGCGGCGGCAGGAGCAGCTGTACCGTGTGTGCAACACCACGACGCGCTGTTTGCAGACTGACTCTCGAAAGGGACAATGAAAGCCTGTTTCCAAAAAATAAACAATAATAATAATCATGCACGAGTGCCATTTTTCCTCACTGCACAGCTTTAGGTGAAAAGCTGCGTGGCACAGCACTCCGCGAGCCAGAGAACAGCAGTGAACTTCCAACAACGATGTCAAAATCAAAAATAAAAAGAAATTTACTCAAAATGGGGTAAGTATTACCTGCTGCTAAGCAACTCAGATGCCCCGTCTCCCACCCCTAGCCGCATCAGACAGACTCGGAAAAGATTTTGCTAAGAAGAGAACTAAGTTCCTGGGCTCCCGATGGTTGATAGAAATGTCTATGATTGTAGCTCTTCCCTTGAGGATTTCTCTACCAAATTAGCTTCTAAGCTCCTGAAGTTCACTCATTACACCACAAGCTTCCCCAGGAGAAAGGAAAACGCACCCGGCTTCCCTGGTGACAAACAAGGGAGCCTGGGTGCCAGAGATCTGCTGACAAACCTCATGGTACAGTGGGAGAAAGTCAGGCAGAGTGAAATGGCAGTGCAATCCCTGAGGAAGCAGCTGTGGCACCTTAAATCAGGATGGTCTTTTGAAATACCAAACACAGTACATGACATACAGACCTGAATGCTCTTTTTTTATCATTTTTTTTATTATTATTTTTTATTTAAGTGGCATTTTAAGTTTAAACACTTCCCCCTTGTCTAAGTTCTTAAACCTTTTGCTGTGGACTTAAAATAGTTGAAACAGCCGCTAGCCAAGCACCTGTTAAGCTGTTGACCAAAAAACTAGAGCAGCTTTGATGTTCCTCGGGCGGGCGGTCTTCTTGCCTTGGGCAACACAGAATAGCTAAAGCCAGTCCACAGGCGAGGACTGATCAGGAAGGCAAGCCAAAAGAACTAGCAAAAGAAAAAACAGACAATCAAAGGCTTGATGTCATATGGCTGTAATGTAGAACTACTGTAAACTGCAATTTAGTGTTAATACTGTAAGCTACCCTAATAAATATCTTAACAAAAAACAAAAAAAAAGAGATTGGATGGCCTAAATCACTGGGCTTTGCAAGCCCCGAATTCTTTAGTCTTAATTTTTTTTTTTTTTTTTAATTCCTTCTCAATTTGGGGATTTTCAGCTAGGCCCCGCCAGGCAGAGCGCTGCAGAGAGACGCCCCGCGGCGTGGTACGGACACACGGCACCTGGACTGCAGAAACAAACGCACGAAGCCTTACTGGAACCACAGAACTCCCTTTTTTTTTTTTTTTTTGCATTGCTTTCCTTAAAAACGAGGGCCATTCCATCCACGCGAATTTGTCTTAAAACCCTTTTATTTCTAGCGATAAAGTTAAATTAAAGACAGCTCCACTTGTATTAATAATCTACAGAACAGTCCATATGCCAGTGAGGCTGCTATTCCATACCAGCACAGCCAGCCTGACTTCCACTAGTGGTGTTTTGGCAAAAATGTCAACGAGGCAATCAAAGACAGGTTGTGGGGGGCCTCCCGGGGAAGGTGTCCCCTCCCTTTCCCTCCCCCACCCCTGACCCCCCCCCCACTCGTGGGAAAAAAATAAAGACTGCAGTAGTTAGCATCAGCGTGCGGCTGCCAGTCCATCGGGGGGTCTAGTTGTTGCCTTCTCCACCGTCGTCGTCTTGCTGATCGCTCGTCCAGAGCGTTAGGTTGTCGCGGAGGAGCTGCATGATGAGCGTTGAGTCCTTGTAGGAGTCCTCGTTGAGGGTGTCCAGCTCGGCAATGGCGTCGTCGAAGGCCGTCTTGGCCAGGTGGCAGGCCTGCTCCGGCGCGTTCTGGATCTCGTAGTAGAAAACCGAGTAGTTAAGCGCCAGACCGAGCCGGATGGGGTGGGTCGGCTGCATGTGCTCCTTGCTGATCTCATGGGCTTCGCTATAGGCCTTCTCCGAAGACTCCACCACGGTCGCCCTCTTCTCACCGGTGGCCACTTCGGCCAGGTAGCGGTAATAGTCCCCTTTCATCTTCAGGTAGAAGACTTTGCTCTCGTACTGCGTCTCGCTGCAGTTCTTGATCAGGTAGTTGTCCAGCAGGCTCAGCACATCCTGGCACACCGCTTCCAACTCCTTCTCGATCTTCTCGCGGTAGGCCCGGACCATTTCTATCTTCTTCTCGTTCCCATCAGCAGAGGTCTTCTGCTCAATGCTGCTAATTACTCGCCAAGAGGAGCGCCGTGCCCCCACCACGTTTTTGTAGGCGACGGACAACAGGTTCCTCTCTTCGTTGGACAGAGGCTCGTTCAGCTCCGTCACCTGCATCGAGAGAGGGAGAGAGAGAAGAGAGACACTTGGGTTAAGCCCCAGTCACTTGACACTCCCGTTACACATGTCTAGCGAGATGCAGGAGAAGGCAGCTGGCTCACAAAGTCCTGCTCTGTCATCCGGCATCCACTCCCATCCCAGAGGGAAATTCCCAGCTGGGAAATCACGCTGCGGTCCAGTCCCCCAGCAAAAGGGGCAGGCTGGGTTTTATTTCAGATATTCTCCATCTCTTACAAGATAAGCATTTTCCAGAATTAGAAGAATCCTCTACAAAAGAGTCGCCTGTCACCTGCGGGATGAGTCTGGGACTTCATGATGCAGGCGAGAGGGACAGTCAAAGCAAGAGGGTGGAGATGGTCCAGGGTTAGGAGCTAGCCGCAAGAATTAACACTATCATAGCTGCGGGTGTTCATCTTTTCGGCTTCCCATAAGCACAGGGCGTGCTTCTGAGATGTCGAAAGAATATGTTAGACGGTAAAATTACAGCTGCCTAAGGCACCTGCACAGATAAGGACTTAAAAGCTTGCATAGTAAGAGTATGTTCTTCCCACACAGGATTTTCTTCATTGAGGATAAGAGCGTTAATGCACAGCGTCACTTCTACCTGCCTCACACGCCGCGGCAACAGAGGGATCAAGCAGGCGACGGAGCACAGAGCCGCCTCACAAGCGGGCTGCCAAACGCCGCCCCAGGCGGCTCAGTTCCTGGGAAGCGTCACACTCAACATCGCAATCATCTCACCCCAGCCCCCGCAACCCCACCGCTGGCTGAAGCCACCGCGGCAGCCCCTCCAGCAGCGGCCAGGCAGGCGGGCGGCTGCCCTGCCGCACGGGCGGCTGCCCGCTTGGGAAGGGCTCGCACCCGCTCGTCTCCATGCCGAGCCCCGCACGTGGGTCTCTGCGCCCTCGGAGGGGGTGCGGCAGCCCAGGATGCCGTGACAGCCAGGCTGCTGCACACAGGTAGCTACCGCTGCCGAGCGGCTCTCTGAGCCTGGATACTGCCGTTGTCCCCTCCTCCAAGGGCTCACCACGTACACACCCTGGGCTTGGCCGCGTGGGAGGTGGGCCAGCAGAGCAGGAACCCATAAGCCTCCTCTCGGCGGTTACTTCTCACAAGGGTTAGGTAATGGTTGGGAGGCGAAAGGCTTCTGTAAATACCGAGTCATTTTCACTAGTGTTTGCAAGGACAAGGTTTGTTCTGGGCCTAGATAACCACGTTTATGGTGGTGATCACGAGGCCAAGGGCTCACGCTGGAAGCAGTAGGATGGTCCAGCCCAGGACCTCATTCGAACAGCCTGGAATGATTCACACTTGCTTATACCATATTGACCTGCCCACTCCAGCGACATCCGCTCCTTCCTTGCAGCTCTTCAGCTGTGGTCTGGCTAACGTCTTCTCCCAAAACCAAGCTACAGCTAAGCCTTGGCTTCCCACGCAGCAAGCAGAGTGCTCTGGTCTCCGATCCAGACCCCCTCTACTCCTTTGCTTGAGGTGGAGGCAGCAAGAAGAGCTTCCACTCCCACTTCCCACTGCCACGCAGACCTGTGCTGCCCCACGAGCTGCTCTGCAGCTGGCAGGGGAAGCAGCAAACAGCCCCTTCCCATCGGGAAGAGCGTCTTACTGTGCAAACCAGGCACAACTGCCTTCTGTGGCAAGGGTAAAAGGTGGCTGAGGGACCAGGGAAATGGGCGTCACGTTAAAGAGGGCAGAATCTCCTGTGACTGTCGGCAGTCGCTGCTGATACAGGACAAGGTGCACGGGGCGGCACGCCAAGGCAGCTCCCAGCTTCACGCCCCAAGGCGAGCATGGGGCCATCCAGCAGCTCAGCTCCCAGTGCCAGGAGACCAGCCCACGTCCCACCACTCCCAGCCTGGCTAATGGGGGCTGTTTGACCACCAGCCCTGGGGTTTGTGCGATGTGCTGCTTCCCACAGAGAGGCCGGGGCTCAGCCCTGCACGCAGCCAACTGCAACACGCTGAAACACCCCTGGCAAGTCATTTATGTGCTGCTGCCAGCCTGCCTCATGCCCTGAGTTCAGAGGTCTCTATTTGTCTCTATTTTTACACAACTTCACAACTGCTCCATTCATTCTTCCCTTGAGTGACACCTGCGCAAACATAAATTAAAGATACTGGGAGGTTAAAGCCATCTTTGAAAGATACTGGAGCACAGTGGTACTCCCGTGCACTAGAGCTTACAGATTGTCTGTCCTGGGAGCTATTCGAAATTTGATCAGTTTATTCAGCATCTTGTCCCATCTAAGTGGCCCTGCTTTGAGTAAGGGAATTGGGATCAGAAACATCCAGAAATCCCAGCCTGACTGCTTCTCTTACCTTCCAGCTGTAAACAGAGCATCCAGCATCAACAGCCATACCACAAAAGGACTCGCCGACTCCAACGGTTTTCTGTCCTGACACTGGTTACGAGGGTTGATGACCACATGAGGTCTTGCTTTTAGCAAGAGATACCAGTTTTAAGTGTGGACCAAGCAGGTGACATTAAAGCTGCCCCATAGCCAAGTCTGCAGATATTTATTGCTGCAGAAAGAAGTAGATCTACCTCCTCCCACCAGAACAGTCTTGCTGGAGGACAGATTTATTAAAACCACAGGGAGTTTCGTAGGATTAGCTTTGCCATAAACATTCTAAATTCAAAGCTATTAGGGATTACGGAAAAAAGTTGCCTGTCAAAATCCTTTCAACAAACTCACTGACAGATGGAAGGTACACCTGTGGAGAAAGCAGATTCCTCCAGGGAGCTCGCAGGGAACTTATCAAAGCAGAAAGGGAGCCTCGTTAACCACGTAACTGCTTGCTAGCAGCACCCAGGCTCCCAGTAAGGTAGAGCAGTGCAGAGAAATGGCAAAGGTGGAATATGGCTGGAGGCAGGGACCGCATGCCTCAGCGCTAGGAGAGGGAAGGGACGAGGCTGCAGCCCCGCATGCATCTCAGTTTGCAGCTGAGCTCAGGGAGGAAGAAAGGAAAACCCTCTGGCACTTGCATTCCCAGCAGGAAGAAAATGTAAGATGCCCAGGACACTAAATATCGGACAGCCAGGGTACACTTACCTGCCTTACTCAGAGAGCCGCTGGCAGGTGGAAGAGATGTATCCCAGGTTAAGCTGCCTTTGAGAACTGCCATCATCCCTGCCTGCTGGTGTGCCCAGAACCTGCCCGCCATGTCTCAGCGCTACACCGCTGCGGGCTTGCCTGCCTACTGCACTGCTGAAGGCCTTCGCGTGATCTGCCACGACACACGTCGCACTGCAGCACGGGAGTGCACAGTCACCATCACGCCACTTTTGCTAGCGGTGCTGTAGGGGGGAACACCCCCAGCAGAAGATCGTCCAGAAACCGCTGCAGCAACTCGTCAAGTGGATGCAGGTCGGTGCCTTCGCTGCAAGCCTGTGCTGGCCAACCAAATGCTGATTTTTCCTTACACAGCAGGGTGCCAACACAAAGTGAGTTCAGTCAAGCCAGAGGCGAAACAGCAAGCTCCAGCATACTTAATTTATAGCATTGCATTGAACGCCTCTGATGTTAACATCAATACGGCAATATCCTGCATCAGGCCTGGAACAGATTGCAGCGGTCATGTTACAAGCCCTTTCGGAGAATTTTTGCTAATGTTTGTTACCAGCATCCAGTTTAATATTATCAGAACCCTCCCCCTTCTTAACTCAGACCCTGGAGGGGTCTCACCTCCCTTAAGAAGGGCAGCACGCTCACACACAGACCAACCCTACAAGCATTAGGTCACCTTATGCCATTCCCAGCACTGTTATATGGAGTTTGAGACTTCAAAGATCCAAAGCAAAATCTCCACTTGGCATCAAGAGGGCTTGGCAGGAGCACAAAGCCACCAGCCTCTGGCTGGAAGTCTACCTGCTTTCTGGGAAGCTCAGTCATTTCGGAGTTTTACTTCCTTAGTTGACAGCAGAGAAAAGCAGAACTGCAAATCTCAGTAACGGTCAAGCCTTTGTTTCACCCTTGTGCCCCTGCAGATCAGAGGGGTGGGAGGAGAGCAGGAGATGCACGCAGTTGAAATGGAGTCAAGCCTTGCACACAGCACAAACAGCCAAGCGCAAAGAGCTAGCCCCAAAGTTTCCAGCTCATGCAGCTGGAAACTTCATAGAAGCAAGTCTTTTAGCTATTTTGGGAAACAAACAAACAAAAAACAACAAAAAAGATCTTTTTCACCTTCCTTTCTGTTTCTTCCCCCTGAAGAAGCCCAGCCTGCAAGCCCAGCCACCAGACTGGCTCTTCATCGACGCAGAGCAGCAGGAGACCTCAGCTGCAGCGCCTCTCATTTCCCTGCTAGTCTGCAGGCCTCTCACTTGTGAGAGCTTCCCCCAAGCCTGGTCACAGCACAGGACACACGTGCCAGGAGCCAGATCCTTCGCACGCTGCAGGCAGCCCCACGCTCGGCAGAAGCCCTGCCTAAGGGCAGAAGACGAGGAGAAGACACCTAGCCAGGGAGCGCAGGTCTGCTGCGGGCTTGGCGTGGAGCACTCCCCACCGACAGGCTTTGGCTTGGAGGCACGCTCCACCACCAAGCTTGAGGGTGCTGCCGAGTTCCAGTCTCCCCCGCTCCCACAGCCTTTGAGGGTGCAGTGTCTGCACCACCAAGACTCAAGTGCCCTAAAGCCACAGGGATAGCCCAACAGTTCCTGTTGGCCAAAAACTACTGGAAGTTTAGGGTTTCTGCTGCTTGAGAGTCCAGAGGTTTGTACAAATCAAAGCCCTCTGATTGGCAAAGCTCTTCAGAGGCAGCAAGACCTCATAGAAGGTTCTCCTGATGTCTCTACTACAGCTGCAAGCTCTGACTCAGCACTCTGCTCAAAACCTGGCAGGCTCCTGCCATACCCATGCATCACACTGCAGCCAGGGGAAGGCTGAGTCTCACACGGAGAAGCCAGGGAGCATGCAAAACTGTACCTGCCCCTAACGTCAAGGTCCGTGCTCTCCAAAAGCCCAAGATTGGTCCTACTGCACCTTCTTTGCAGAAGCATGCTAATTAGCAGGCTTTTTTGAGACCTACACGGGAGGTTTGCTCTCAGCCAGCGGCAGGTTAGTTTGCTTATGGGGCTTATTCCAGGTGTCTCATCCTCCACTGCTCAGCTTGCATTAGTAGGTTTGAAGTAATCATTTCTGAATACATCATGAAACAATAATTTTTGAGGACCCTTCAGTATCTGCAATGGAGATCCATCACAGGGTTTAGTTTTACCCGTTTATCCTTCTACATATGGATTTTCACTTAGTTTTAGTGCCCACCCATTTATGGCTCCTACCCAGCTTTGATGTCTTGTCTTAAAGCAATCAGCAGAGCAAGCTGAGCAGACCCAGAGATTCTTCCCCGAGGAATACCATCAACATTTGACAGTTTATTCCATATTACAAGCCTCAACACTTCTGCATTTCTGATTGCCTAGAAGAGATCCTGAGTCCCTGAAGACATTAGACATCTACAAAGCAGCCAAGCTTTCCTGGAGAGAGAGACGACCATGAGAACCTCAAATTGTCCACGAGAACAGCTTTTCAACATCACTAGAGCTCCTCTTCCACCAGGATACACAACAGCCATCTCCTCCTCAGCACTTGTGTTTCCTCTGTTCTATCTACGGCTCCTGCACCGTGTAATTACGTTATCTCTCAACAGAAACCCGAGCAATCGCCTTGTTTTCCTCCACACGCAGCTTGTTAGTCACACGGAGGTCTGGCCTGAAGGTCCCCTTTTCTGTTTCATAAGGCAGATGTGCTTTTGAAACAACGTTCTGGCCAGAAGTCCCACCACTGAAATTCTTACTTGGTCTGAAGCCACCGGCAAGGGGAGCAATCAGCACGCAACCACTCCAGGCTCAAGCTGCTGATAAATGTTCATGACTACCTGCAGCCATGCCACCTTCCCCCATCTCTACCTGCTGTCTCGTGGCGGGACCCCATCACTCGTCTGCAAGCACCAGGCCACCTTCAGCAGCCCGAGTGCTGTCATTTTGGAAGTGACGTACCAGAGAGGCTGCCTGGTTGTCCTGTCCCCATCTCACTCTATGTCTAGCCTTTGAAGAAATGGCTGCCCTCAAGCATATTGAATTGTCACCATTAGCCAGTGGCTTGATTACTGTCATGACTAAGTGCCGCAGAGCCTAGTCAAGAACAGCTTCTCCTTGAGTGCTCTGGAGCGAGCTATCCTACAGCACCATCGCAGCAGTCAGAAGGATGCTTTTCTTAAGCACTGTCCTACTTCGACACAAAGTAGGCGTGTGTTAAACTAGACCTAAATCTAAAGTCCTACCAGATTTCACTGGTTTGGGTCTTTCCCCCCCTGCACTCTAGCCTTCTCCTCCATGTCATACTTCCAAAGTGCAAGCCACACCGTAACTACTTCTCTCCTTGCTGACCCCTGCCGCTGTCCTCTCTGCTCGTGTTCTATCTCAGCGTGGCCAAGGGGATTTTGGCTGCAGCTCAAGCCCTTCCTCTCATCTCAGAGAAGACCAGCAGAGCACAAGCAGGCTGCAGGCAGTAGTTAGTTCCCCACTGCTGTCTCCTTTGACTGTTTCAGTATGAGTAATCATACGCTAGTTCCCATTTTCTAAGCTGGTGGGGCCAGCTCTCATGACAGGACAGCAGCTGAAGGCACATGGGATGGTTCTGCCATTGCAGATCAAATTGCTCCGAGTGCATCAAGGACCGGTGTCTGCAAAGCAAGATTGCTTATTGCTTGTAGCACAACTGGATCTCAGAGGCTACTTCGGCACTCTAGATACTCATTAGGATTTCTGCATGCTCCTACAGTTAACAGCAGCTTTCATCCCACTCTGCAGCTTTTATTATTTAAGGTGACTTTGAACCACCTGAGACACAGTCTTCAAATTGGAAGGGAGACGTGAAAACCAAGAGCTCATTTAATTCATTGGCCTCTGTAGCTTAGCAGCTACTTAAGCCAAAGTAAATTTCATTGCACTACACACAGGTTTGATCGGTCCTTGGAGCCTACAGATCTACTCCGGTTTCAGTCTGGCTCTGGTGGATTTCAACTAGAGAAAGAGCGATTTACAACTACTTGGGTCATTTCTGAATGTAAAAGGTCATAAGGGAGCCAAGGAGAGAAAGCCAGTGGCAAGAGCAGAGCTCCGAGCTGCTGTTCCTATTCTGCACTCAGCAGCAGCATTTCATCTACCACCCCTTATCTGCAGCGCCGCAGTCCCAGCATTCGGTCTAACGGCTCAAGTTTTTCCTGCTGCAGAACACCCCGGGTGCCATCGATTTGCCTCACCAGTTTCTGCAGCTTTTGAGATAAGGCAAGCGCCAGGGAACGTCCACCTGCCTTCCGTACGTGGTTCCCAGGCACGTCACTAGACCTCGCAATCTGCCATGGCTATTGAATTGACAGAGGGCAACCCAGACACGCTGCAATAACCAGCTGGAAGGAACAATCCCAGCTTTCCAGTACGGGCATTGCGAATGCTCTTCCAGTGCATTCTTCCAGTGCTACACAGCATTTCTGAATTAGCATTGCACAGTCTTGCAGCAGGGAGCTGCTCCTATAGCTAGTGTCTGCCCTTCTGAGCCATTAAGGAATTATGCCCAAGTTCTTCTTGCTTTCCTTACTAACAGACTGATTCTTGTTAGCCATATCAAAAGACAGGCCACTAGACAAGATGCAAACTGGTCACAGGACAACTTGTTTCACCGTCTTGCTGCCACCAGCTGCCTCATACCTATTAAAAACTCTTGGGAAAACCAATCAATCTCTGTTGGTCTAGTGCCTTCCTGCCACCAGATGGAGAAAGCAACAAGTCAAACCACATCAGTCCCAGCATCTAAGAGGACTGTCACTCAGGGCTCATCACACCATCTGCGGCAGATGGGATACCAGCACCTTTGCCTCCTAACTACAAAGCAACAGAAGGGACGCCAAGCTATTCCTTCCCCAAGCTACGGCAGGCTGGCAAGCATCATCTGCCCACTTTAGCATTTCTGCAAGCACCTTCGCAGCAGCCTGAGATCACCACCCTGCTCCATCACCCAACAGCCTGGGGACCTCTCCTGCTGCAGATTATCCGGTCTGTTTCCTGCCAATAGGTCTTTGCTGACACGTCTTTTCTCCAAGCTTTCTGCAAAGCATGTGGAAGACCAGTGCCACTGCATGCCATGACCATGGGAACTCAGATGTGCTCCTGGACCACGACAGAAGTTTTAGGAGCTCGGAGCAGATCCTTTTGAAAAGAGAATGACAATTCAGTGATTTCCGTAGGCTCTTCTGGGTTTAAACTTCTCCAGGTGCGAGGTGAAAAGCTCTTGAAGAGTAACTGCAGCTCTGTCCCCAACAGCATTTCTGTACAAGTTTAAAGACTTGATTTTTCTTCTTTTCTTTTTTTTCCTGCACTCAAGCATTACTCTTCAGAAAAGCCCATCCACTCACAGGCTTCTTAGCTGAAGCAGCCATCCATGGGGATAACCACTGGTCATTTCTAGTCTTAAAACTTGGTCAGCGTAGGGGAAGACTGACTTTTTATTCCCCACCTCCAATTTATGGCAAAGCAAAACCCAGCTGGATAGACTTCAGGGACCCCAGCACGTAAGCAGGGACACACTAGATAAGTGAACCAAGTTTCATGCGGGGAGGGTGTCTAGTGGTGCTGGGAGCATTAGCTGCTTAAAGACTTACCTCACAGCTTTTAAGAGTACTAATCTGGCTCAGATATCAGTGCTTCCCTGCTCACCTCGAGCCCCACTGCCAGGCAGTAAGTACCCTGCCACCAGATCACCAAATCCGCCCCGGAGCTTCAAGTGCCAGGCCAACACAAGACGCTTGTCCTTAATCAGGGGCTCAAAAAATGACAGCGTTCTGCTGTACCCATGACCTCTGTTGAGCTGAACCAAGCAGAGAGAGGAGAGATGATGTGCCATGGGCAGGACACCCTGGAAAAGGTTGAGAGCACGTTCTGGCTGCTAGGCAAGCCTGCTCCCGGGTCTGCTGGGGCAGGATGAACCGGGCAGTTCTTGGCTGGCTGCACAGCTTCCCCCTGCATGAAGAGCCATTGCTACCGCGGCAGCTGGCAAGCCGCTGCTCCAGCGGGATGAAACGGGAGAAGCTGCAACCATGCAAACAACTCCCTGCAGCTAGCGCACAAGTTTTTAACCGCTTCGTGTCATTACCCCAAACGCTTTGGGAAAGTCTGCTTGTTGCACATCAAGGCAAGGTTCTGGAAATATTAAAAAACCCCAAGGTTTTTCCTCTAGGTCTTTTGGTCTGCAGAACCAGCAATTCCTTGCAGCCTCTGAAACGTGTTTTACCAGCTTAAAGCAAGAGACTTTCCAGAACACCCAGGTGGACTCCAGCACGCCAGCTCCATGACAGGTTTAATTTCCGCACCAGTGAGTAAGGTGATTATCCCTCCAGCTGTACTTTACCCTCCCACTGCTTCAGGGATCTCAGGCTGGATCTTACACACCTCTAGCAAAGACAATTTTATTTAATTTCTCAAATGAACTTGCAGAACAGAAATTCAAGTTTTTGCTCTGGCAGCTTTCTGGAGCACTGCAGCCCATTTTAAATTACAAGGAGGGTCACTTTACTATTCTAGATCTGACTGTGGATTTAACTACCCTCGACTGGCTCCAGCTATCTCCTCCCAGCCCTCTCTTGAAGCCCAAGGGACTACTACCACAGATTTGATCTCAGTTCATCACAGGTGACAGCGGCCCTCAGGCACCCACATCTTGACACCACCAAATGCAAGAAGCCAAGCTCCCAACTTCAAGATAATGAAATATTCATCCCACGTAACAAAGCCCAACAGCATAAACAGGCAAAGCTCCAATGCCTGCCTCAGCTGGGTGTAAATCAAAGGCTGTTAATCTTCCTCTAGTCCTCATTCACTGCTGAATACTAAGCATTAGTCTTTTACAGGCACGGATCTCCTACAGCAGTCCTGGAGTGTATTTGTTAGCACACAGCACAGCAACAGCTTCTCCAACTACTATTAATAAACTTCATGCTGCAGAGCACCACAACTGTCCAAACAACGTGTCCTTCAGCAGCCTTGTTAACGCTGCAGCTGAGACATCTCGCTGTTTTTTTTTCTAGAGCCTTGCTGCAACCATCTTAGAGAGGAATCAGAAGCATACTGACACGCCAAGTAGCTTTCCCCGGTACGTAAGCAAAGATACGTCCGGAGAAAGCCAACCCATCCAGTAAAATCAGAGGGAATTTGCAAACAATTAAGGAATGTTTTGTACTTGGAGTCCCTGCAGACTTGCATTCTTCCAAGCACAGCTGTCTCAAACACTCATAGACTGACTCAATTCTAACATCTCCTTTGTAGAAGAAAAAACGTTAAGTACTCTAATCCTTAATCTGGGGATCACTTTAAGGGAATCTCATGCCATCATCAGTGACATGTTCCCTAGTTACTCTCCTACCGCTGTTAACTAACGCACTGGCCTTTGTTACTAGATCACTAGTTCGGGGCCAAAAATTAGGTTTGTTTAATACCTCACTGATCATGTGCTGGGTCATTCCTGAGATGTGACTAAATCTGGGTTAGCACAGAAAAAAACTGAGATTGGGGGAAGTTTGTACTTAAACAGGCAGACAAAGGCTTTTGTTTCAGACAAAGGCACTGCTTTTGAGACAGTCTTCTCAGTGTTTCCTGTAGCCTGAGGACTGCTGCCTCATCATTTCAGCTCCATTTTCCAGAATTTACCATTTCTGAGCGTTTCCAGACCCCAGCAAGCAAACTGGCACTGCAACCAGGGTGAGACATCAAGCCCTGCGCTCCACCAGCCCCAGCCAGAGGCCAGCACCTCCCAGGGCTCCGGCCCACCAAAGGGGCTGGAAAGACGCAGTGGCTCAGGCTCACTGTCACTGTGCTCTGGGAGAAGCTGGACAAAGCCATCCCACTGCCCAGCTCCTCCCCGAGGCAGGCTCCCCTCCCAGACCCACGAGCAGGAATCTAACATTTTGACATCTGGACTCTGGAGAGAGGAGTCAGGACTCTTCCTTAAAAAAAAAAAAAAAAGCAAAGAGCAGAAAACGTCCTTCTGCCACCATCTTCCTTCGTTTTAGGATGGGAGGAGGGACTTTGTTCATTAGATCAAGCAGCCAGGGGAACAAACAAGAGAAAGCTGGCTGGCTATGACAGGACCGGCGGTGCCCAGCCGAGGAGATGACACACCACCAAGTCACACGAAGCCCACAGCCAGCTGGTCGCGGGTCCGCATCCTTCCCCTTTCCTGCTCGCTCCGGACCAAGTGCACATTTGTGAAGTCCCCCACAGCCACTCAAAGCTTGCTCCACTCTGGAGGGGGAAGGTGGGAGAAGGCAGAAGCAGAGACCAGGCGCACGAATCCTGCACAGCCCACCAGAGCCATGCTCCCTTCAGGGTCTTCCACCACCCATGCACCCACGCGCCGTGCATTCGGACAGCGAGGTGCAAGCCCCAGGCTGGGCTCCCACAGAGCCATTTGGTCTGCATGGGGAAGAGGAGCTCCTCCATCTGCGAAGACCGAAGGCTGCACAGGCAGAGCCTGACAGCCAGCAGCCATGGCAGATCATTTCATCGACTCGATCACCGAACGACAGCCAGCGCGAAACTGGCCATGGCTGTTTGAACGGCATCCTGAAGTCAAGCTGAAGGCTTCAGAGATTCAAAGACAAAACCACCGTATCTTCACCAGTACAGCAACAAATTCCAAGCTACTTCCCCTTCGTTTTAGCAGGTGCCAAAAGAGGTTTCCAAGCTACTGCCTTCCAGCAGTGACCATCGCTTGCAGAAATTAATCGAGTAAATATTTGCTGCTGTTTCAATGAAATTTTTGCTTCCCAGACATCAAGTTGCCATTTGTCTGCAGTCACATGAATCTAATAGGAGGAGGGAGGAAGACTTCAGCCAAGGACAGGTTAGGTTAGTTGTTTTTCCAGTAAAAAACTCAGTTTAGGCTTTCAGCCTTCCAGAAAGAAACAACGAAGGCCTGGACGGCGAAGTAAAGAAGGTCTAAGCTAGCTCCAAACCAGTTAGCGCAAAACTGCTCCTAACAGCACCAGCTTTGGACAAAGCCGTCTCGAGTTGCAGGGCAGTGAAGCATAGAAGAAGACCTGGATGCGTCCAGGCTACGTCAGCTGTCGAGAGACAGCCGAAGCCCTGCATCACAGCTTTGCCATGGTGAAGTGGAAGACGATGCCTGTATCCTATCCATACTGCCAATGGGGAAATGCTTGGGAAGCCATGCAAATCCTGTTTTACCCTGCTTTGCACTGCAGTTATTCCACTATGCATTCAGGTTTCACTGTCAGTCACAGGTCGGGAGATGGAGCCAGGCAGAAAAGCAGGGAGCTTCAGATCTGCAGAGCCCTAAATGCCCCAGACACTGACCCTACTGAGGAAAGGCTCCCTCAGGTCTGACCCCCGGCATTTTCCAACCCCCTCTTCCTCTGTACCTGCCTCGGAACAGCCTGGTGTCCGGCTGGGATACACCGAGCAGCTAGCTCTAGTCTGAACTAGTCTGACAGTCCTTTTTGCTCTTCCCTGCCAGACTGGTATTGAGTTCCCAACATGCTACTCACCTCTGCCAAGGGAGACAAGCAGCACCAACAAGTCCAGCAGTGCTCTGCGTCCAAGGACATGTCTGAGCTTAGACAAAGCCACCTCCCAAGAAGCAGCTGATTACTCAAGCACTGGCAGCTGGACACACAAAACCTTGGATTGTTTATTTTTCCTAAATATGTACCCTTGCACAGAACTTTCTATGCATTTGTTTGCACACTGTTTACTTGGCATGAAGCTGCTCAAAATAGAAGCTTTAGAGTTCAGTTGTAGAGTTTGTGCATTCTACCCTGCCAGATGCATCACTGTCCATGGAGGTTTCTCCAGACGTGGAGTCACTCTCCTCTCCCAGCCCCTGCTCCATCAGCTGCACCCTGAGACATGTTTCTTCTTGTATCCTCAAGATTCACAGCTAGTAGATCAACTCCTAACTACAAGCATGCATCAATCAAAATGGTAAATGTGACAAGCACATCTCATCGCTCCTGATGCCTCATGACGTGAAGATCTCCAAGCTCAGTGCCTCACCCTACCCAAATCTGCAGTTCCACAACACCCAGGCAGGCCACCCGGCTGGCATGTGTTCACCCATGTTCTCCCAGGGCATTTACTGAACCCCATGGAGCACCAGGTCTTCAGAGATCTAAGACACAACACTGTATCCAAGGTTAAGTGATTGCTCAGCAGTACAACCGTACCAGAGGCCGCCGACCACGCAAGCTGACACAGCTCCCACCACATGCATTTTGCACTTGCAGAGTCCTTTCATCAGCATGGCTTAAACCCACCCTGAATGGCATGAGCCATCCCATCCCGGCGTTTTGACAGGAGGCAGAAGAGCAGCTTGCTGGTACAGCTGGAGCCCTCCGTTCATGCACCATCCTGTGCACACCGACATCCTTCCCCATCTCAGCCCTAACTTTGCTTCTTCCAAGCACGTGATGCCCCAGCACAGAGAGGTGCAGCGAAACATCAGGCTCCGAAAATCCTTGTCCCTATGACAAGGCAGGGCCTTGGGGTCACCCGCCTGCCTGGGAACAAAACCCTGGTCCAGGCCAGGCCTCCCCACAGGCTGCTGGGGTCCATCTGGTCACTCTTACTCTGCCTCCCCAGTCTGAAGCTCCGCAAGGCTGAGACCTGCTACTCCTACCCCGAAAGGCAAGCGGACCATGCTCCTGACCAGCTCTAACGCCGTTGGCCCAGACATATGCATAAAAATAGCTTAAAATAAAGCGGTCCAGTAATACACAGTGCAGAAGAGGTGGGGCAGAAGAACAAAAAAGATGATTGGGATCCTCAAATTAAGGAAAATCTTCCTGCTACCAGCAACAGAAGGTGAGGAAGAAGCATGTTCCCCATCTCCCTGATCACATCCAGATCTCGGGGAATGCCAAGGGCAGCACCAGCCACCACCCAACGGCAGGAAGCAGAGGAGGCAGAAGGACACAACACAATTATCTGGATAGCCCCCGCTTCTCCTGCAAGCACCACCCAGCACATTCACGGGAACTGGCAAGAGGATGCCAAACAAGATCATCCAGTTCAGACAAGACAAGCCAAGAAGAGAGCACACGTGCTCCAGAGGTGAGAAGTTTTCCACTCAGAAAACACTTTTGGAGCTGAAGTGCTGTGGTTGCCCTGAAATTGCTGTTCCTATAGCTTCTAGCAAGCCCAGGTTCACATCACCAGTGCCCAAAGAGTCTATTCCAGAGGGCAACCTTGGGATCAGCTGGTGAACAGTGCTTGGGCAGATAGGCCTTCTCCACAAATATGAAGCTTATTTGCTGTTCCAAAAAAATGAGTCTCCTATGAGTCAGCCATCTTTAATCACAAGAAGCAGTGCAAGAAAGAAGGAAAAAAAAGCAAGACAACTCCCACCAGCCTTTCTGCACTTTCACAGCCAGCCACCATCCAAAAGATCCACTGGGTGAGACCAACGTGTTTAAGAGTTGCCTCTAAGAGCTTTACTGTTTCCTTGTACCCCAGACACCCGCAGAGGATTCGACAGCTAAATTCTCCATCACAGCCTCAAGACCATTTTCATTTACTTCAAAAAGAGCTATTTCTAATCAAATCCACACCTGGCTGTTACACTTGGCCAACTGAGAGAAACTCATCACGGCCTCACAAGCCGGTGGCTTTTCCAAAAGCCTGTAGGTAAAGACTTACCAGGAGCTTAAAGGGAAAATTTTAAGGGCTTGAGCTGCTGAAGACTTGTCAGTTAACGCAGCTTGTGTGTGCAGTGCCCACTGTGCTCGCATGCAGGACACGCTGCTACCTGTCTCTGGCTCAAGTGCAGATGTGCAACTCAGCCTACTGCAACAAGGTCCAGAGGCCGATTCGTGCAGACACCCCACGCCGTGAACCGTTACGGGGTCGGAAGCGTAGCAGGACAGCAGCTCATGACAGCAGCCATCCTGCCCTAACCCCATGGACCTCGGGAAGGAAGCTCTGCTCCCTGCTCGTGAGTCACGCCCTCTCAGACCCCCCCACTGCCACTCGGGTCTGACAAAGGGCGAGAGGACTGCTCCTCTGCGTGTAAGGGCAGGCTGGGAAGCACGACGACAGCCACACAGCCCCACGCTGCAGTGGTCCAGGAGGCACCACGAGGCTGAGCAGCACTCAGGGTGCCCGCACAAGGGGCGGCAGAAAGAGCATCGATGCAGTCATTAGATGCCAACATACCTCTCCACCATGGCACTGGGAACGGTTTCTCCGAACGCTTCCCCAGCCCCCCTGGGAAGTGCTACTACAGCAGCTCACACTCCTTGCTCCCTTCCTATCATCACAGATGGCCTGCCCAGCACTCCTCCAGCAGAAGCCTTTCCACCTCACCCTTTTGTCTCCTCTACGCCACGAAGCAGAAAGCCGCTAATCATCCCTGCTCCACTCCCCTGGGACTCTCCAGATAGGAGGGATTTGTGTTACTCCCATTCCAAGGGTGAGCCCGTTATCTGCGTGAGGCCCCGCTGTCTGCACTAGCCTGGTCAGAGGACGTGGAGGATGATAACCTGCCAGGCTGGCGAGCAACATGGCAGGAGCCAACCTACCCTGTGCCAGGGCAGGCCTGTGGCTCCCCACGCTCACCCTCCTCCTCCACCCACAGCAGCCACTTACTGCACCAAGAGTCAGTTGTGTCTCAAGGTTGGGCAGCAGCAGTGTCTACTTTTCAGCATCTCCAACGTTTGCTCCTCCACACCCACCACCATCACAGCTGATGGTCCCCAGATGAACCACAGCCCCACTAGGTCCCCAAGGTCAAGTAGCCAGGTATTCCCCCAACACGGGACCTTCACTCAGGTTCAAGGACTCTGCCATATGGTCCCATACCTACATGGTATGTAGGTGCTATATAATAATCCTCCCCCATCCTTTCTAGGCAACCTATTTCCTATGAACATTACTGCAATCATCTCGCTTGTTCACCTTGTATCCCCCCACCCTAAAGGTCTTCGGGGCAGCACCCATGCTGCTCCTCAGGCGGCACCCGCCGAGGGCTTGGCAGGGCTCCACCTCCAAAGAGCCTCCAGCAGCATCACCGCTCCCGGGGTAATGGACATCGATCCATAGCCCTGGCGCAGACACTGACCTCTTCGTGGCGCTGAACCAGACAAAAGGCGGCAGCTCGCTTCATGCGCGGGCACTGCGGGCAGCAGAACCCCAGCGAGGGCAGCAAGCTAGGAAGGAAACTACTGATGCTGCTTGGGAGGGCAAGCCCAAGATCTGCCCAATGGCCAACAGGCATGGCCACGACCCCCGGGACCAGTGGGGAGCTTTCCTGCTCTCCAACACGTTACAGAGCTGACTGTAGTCCCAGCCAGGGCTGAGGTGACAAGGGACATGACCAAGGTCATGCAGCCATACCCTGGACCAATGGGCCCAGCCCTGTCACCCTTCCCAGGTGTGGCATCACCTTCTCCTCCCTCCAGCAGCCGAAGGAACCATCCGCTGTGTTTTACCGAGACACGCCAGTAAACCTGTCCCATTTAGGGGCTAAAGGTGCAGTCCTGCTCCTGCAGCAGCAATGCAACTGCACGTACCAATCAGGGACAGTGGCGGCTGGCACTTGCAGCAAGGAAAGAGCTAGAACTTGTTATATATATAGTATTATTTAGAAAAATATATGGTGATCCTGTACATCACTGTGGCGAGCAGCACTGAGTGAATCAGCAGACAGCAAGAGCCCCAGTACACCATTTCCCTGATAAACCATTAAAATGGCCATTCAGCACAGGCTGCCGAGCAGACAGGGCTGAGGCGTGCTGAACAACACACCCAGCTGCCGTGGCACCACCTGTGAGGCGACCACCAAAAATGCAACACTGAGGTCAAGGACAATGACCCTCTTTTACGTGCATCATTACTACATCAGGCTTTTAAGGAAAACCATCCAGCGTTTCTCAGCATGGTGCTAAGGCGGCCAGCTTGCTTTAGAGCTTTGCAGGAGACAAAACGGCGACGACCACGGGAACGCTTCTGCATCACCTTAGCTAGACGCAGCCTGCATGCTCTCTGCTACCACCTGGGTGCATTGCAGCTTGGACCATCGCATATGACATCACTAGGCGTTGCTACGGAAATGAGCGCGAGGTCATCAGCCTCCCGCACAACCGGAGCGGGGGGATGGGCGGCACGCAGGACGGTGACGGGGATAACCGAGTGTGACATGCCCATCACCGCCAGACCGACCGCGCCGGAGTCTGGGCAGCGTCGTGCAGAAATGAAGAACAAAGCTCTGCCTTTTGTTTGCTCTCGCGGGAGGCGTCAGCACTCCCACTGTGAATCATTTTTTTACAGCCAAACTACACGGCAACTGATAAGCGGCATTAGCCCGGGTTACTGTTTCACCAGGGCCAGTAAGGACTAATAGGAAAAAAAAAGTATATATAATCCCTGACACCTTTGGTTTAAATACCAACCCCGGGTAAGCAGGCTAGGGAAATTCGCCCGGTGGGAATACTGCAGCACGGCTGTGCATCCCAGGCATATCCCTGTTGCCTTTGTCACAGCGGCTGTATTATCCGTAGGAAATGAGCTGTAGGATCTGCTCACGCAGCAGGCTTTGCTTTCAAATGAATAGACGCCGTTATCAGAAAATGGTATAAAAGCCATAGTGCGGCAGAGGAATAGCCCGGTTGGTTTAATATGATAATATCTTGTTCTGATTATCTGTATTTCATTTCTTGATAAGACATCTCCTCCCTCTCCGTTCTCGGGCTGTGACAGTTTTGTCTGTTTGATAAATGCAAGGTTATTGACAAAATGGTGCAATATGGGCAAACAGAGCTGCACCCACGGCAGACTGCGACATTCCTAGATCAGCATTCACTTTTCATCAGCCAGGGAGGACACCCCAGCTCCTCGCAAAGGTTCAGACCTGACTAAGAAGACAAACATAAAGAACAGTTTTCCCCTTTAAAGCACCCCCTCCCTCCCTCCACCCAGTCTAGCCTCTCTGCAATATGACAAATGCAGAATCTTCTGGAATGACTTGATCCTGCCTCCCACGATTGCTTTGTTTGCAAGATCAAATCAGAGATATGTTTTTTTTTCCCTTCTTATATTGTCAAAATGTCAGTATTGAAGGGGAGCGTTCAGTGTCACAAATCAGATCAGCCTGCTATATGCAGAGTCTTTATTTTAAGAGCGTGAAATGAATACAACATGACTCAATTCATAAATCTCCAACCAAGTGCAGTAAAAATAAGAGCTTTGGCAGCGAAAGGGCTCCTGATCTCTGGGGTCATGAGCACACACCAGCCTCGCCGACCACACGCGGGAAGGGATGCATGGGAGAGATGGGGGGGATATTTTGGCAGAAGAGAGAGGTGTGCATGCAACCCCCCCTTGCAGGGTTCCCCACAGCCTCACCCCACAGGGCTTGGCAGCCCCCCCCCCCCAAGCCAGCATGACCTCCCCGGGAGCACCGCATCCCAGAGCTGGCTCCTGTGCCCCCCATGCTGGGGGCAGGGCGGGGAGCAGCGGCAGGGACAGAGACACGGCAAGGCATGCATGGGGGCCTGGTACAGGGGGAGAGAAGGGATGAGGCGGGGAGGCGATGTGTGGGGCAAGATGGGGTCTCTAGGGCAGGGGAGAGGGTACACGGGGCAGAGTGGGGGCAGCAGGGCAGGGCAGAGGATGTGTGGGGGTCTCTAGGGCAGGGGAGAGGAGGCATGGGGCAGGGTGGGGGGCTCTAAGGCAGAGAAGCGGGTGTGTGGGGGCAGCAGGGCCGGGGAGACAATACGTGGGGGCTCTAGGGCAGAGGGGAGGATGCGTAGCACGAGGCGGGGGGCTCTAGGGCAGAGGAGAGGATGCGTGAGGGCAGCAGGGCAGGGGAGGCAATGCATGGGGGGCTCTGGGGCAGAAGCGAGGACGTGTGTGGGCTGCAGAACAAGGGAGAGGATTCTTGGGGGGGCTCTAGGGCCTGGGATGGGGGTCTGGAAACGGCAGCGTGTCCCAGGGCGAGGAAAGGCGAAGGTACCGAGGCCCGGCGGGGGGGTACCAGGGGCAGGACACGGACCGGGGCCCGCAGCCCCCCGCGGCGCGGCCCAGCTCAGCCCCGGCCGGGGGGAGCAGCACGGGGAGGGCGAGGGGAGGGGCGGGCCCGCACCCCCCCGGACCCGAGCGGGGTGAGGAGAGGCCGACGGACACGGTACGGGACTCACGTTCTTCATGGCGGCCGCCATGTCGTCGTATCGCTCGGCTTGCTCGGCCAGCCGGGCCTTCTGCACCAGCTGCTCGCGGTCCACCATCTTCGCGGGGCCGGGGGAAGGGCGAGGAGGCTGCGGGCTCCGGGAGGAGGAGGAGGATCGGGAGGAGGAGGAGGAGGAGGAGGATGAGGAAGGAGGGCGAGCGGGCGGGCGGCGGCTCCTGGCGCTGCTGAGGCGGCGGCAACGGCTGCACCCGGTGCTGTGCGCGCGCCGCGGGCCACCACAACCCCCCTGCGCCCGCCCCGCCCCGCCCCGCCCCGCCGCCCACCACCCCCGCGCGGGGCACGACGGGAGATGGAGTCCTCGGGGGGGTGCGGCAGGAATCGCTGCACCCCCCGGAGGACTCCATCTCCCGTCGTGCCCCGCGCGCCAGCACCGCGCCCCTCCCCTCTTCGGTCCCGCCCCCGGCCTCGCTCTGCCCCGCCGGGGTCCCGCCGGCTGCTCGTGCTGATTCACCGGGGGGGGGGGGGGGTGGTGGGACCCGCGGCCGCCGCTCGGCCCACGGGGAGACACGCGCGGGCCGGGAGCACTCTTAGCCCAGGCCCAGTCGCGGCCTGGATGCTCTCATGGCCCGGGTGTGCTCGCAGCCTGGGCCCGCTGGTGGCCCGGGCCCACTCACGGCCCCACACCCACTCACAGCCCAGACCCACTCGCAGCCCAGACCCACTCGCAGCCTGGGCCCACTGGGGTTGTGAGTGGGTTGTGAGTGGGCCTGGACCCACTCACAGCCCCAGACCCACACACAGCCTGGACCCACTCACAGCCGGAGCCAACTCACAACCCCGGACCCACTCATGCTGCAGACCCACTCACTTACCCACCCCCACTCACAACCCCAGACTCACGCACAGCCCGGACCCCCTCACAGCCAGAGGCCACTCATGGCCTGGGCCCACTGGGGTTGTGAGTGGGTTGTGAGTGATCCTGGACCCACTCGCAGCCCAGACCCACTCACAACCCCAGACCCACTCACGCTGCAGACCCACGCACAATCCCAGAGCCCACTCACAGCCCAGACCCACACGCAGCCTGGACCCACTCACAGCTGGAGCCAACTCACAGCCCAGACCCACTCACAACCGCAGACCCACTCACGCTGCAGACCCACTCACAATCCCAGACCTGCTCACAGCCCACATCCACTCTCATCCCAGACCCACTCTCAGCCTGGACCCACTCACAACCCCAGACCCACTCTCAGCCCAGACCCATTCCTAACGCCGTCCCCCTCCATCCCCGCACCAGCCAGGCCCCGCAGCCGGAGCTGCCGCCACGCCAGGGCTCCGTCACGCCGTGCTGGGCCAAGCTGCGGCGACGCAGTGTGGGGCGAGCGACCGAGCCCCCGTTTCACCCCTTCCCCTTCCTTGGGCCGGGGATCAGGGTGGTCTCACCAGCCCTGGAGCAGAGCACCCTGCTGGGGAGCGACGCTGGGCGACGGCCCAGCGGGCAGCTTGGGAGCGTGGGGCACTCGCTGGTCAATAACTCACGGAATTAAAGCGCACGTCCGCTCGGGCCCCGCAGAGCTGCCACGCATGAGGAGCTCCGTTAGGAGCCCTAAGAGATCCCGTTTTCCCCAAAACCCCATGGATAAGGCGGTGCTGGGAGGACGCGGCAGCACTGGGGGGAAGGACAGGGGTCTGAGGAATGGAGCTGGGCCAACGCCGTCTTCCCCCTCGCATGCCGGCTGGCCCCAGGGCTCGCGCCCCACGTCCCCAGCCCTTCCTGGTGCCACCGTCCCGGCATGGGCGCTTTGGGAGGTGTGGGGACGATCTGGGAGGACGCAGCCATCCCGCTGGCCGAGCCCCGCACCCTGCGTGTTGTCTTCTGAACGGAACCCTTGGTGGCACCGGGACGTGCGGGTTTCCACAGGGCGAGGCCGTGGCCACAGCCTGAGAGAGCCCATGGGCCGTGGTCTCACCCGCCTGGGTGGGGACATGTTGGTTTGGGAATGCTGACGGTGCTTTGTGATGACGAGCAACCCCATTTTGGGGAGAGATCTCTGTCACAGAATCACAGAATGGTAGGGGTTGACAGGGACCTCTGTGGGTCACCCAGTCCAACCCCCTGCCCAAGCAGGGTCACCCACAGCAGGCTGCACAGCACCGCATCCAGGCGGGTCTGGAACATCTCCAGAGAAGGAGACTCCACAGCCTCCCTGGGCAGCCTGGGCCAGGGCTCCGTCACCCTCAGAGGGAAGAAGTTCTTCCTCATGTTCAGACGGAGCTTCCACTGCTTCAGTTTGTGCCCATTGCCCCTTGTCCTGTCTTCATTGCGGTTTTAGCACTGCTCGACAAATAACAGAGACTTGTAGTGAATGGATTTACACAAAATACTTCTTTGTTTCAGCTTCCAAGAGCAGAAGAAATCGCGCCTTCTGAGAAATAAAACTAGAAATACACCCAGGTCCTCTCTATTCCTCCCATAGAACAAACCGCTGTCCCCTTGCTCGCACCCCGGCCTCACGCCCCGCGGCGCACGTGGCTCTGGCGTGAGAACAGCCTTTGTGCCCGGCCTTTGTTTACCACCGCCGCGGCCGCCCCGAGGAGCACGCCCGGAGACAAGGGCAGTTTATTCCTCTTTTCTGACAACGGCGCGGTCGTTCTTCCGAGGAGGCTCGCCGTCGTCTCTGGAGAGCTCAGCAGCAGGTTTCGGCGCTGTCTTCTGGATGACGCCAGCTTTAGGGAGAGAATTTGAGTAAAAAAGCGCAGAATGCAAGAGAATATTAAAGTAGGTCGTGCGTCCCAGGCTGTTTTTTCAGCGATCGCTACCATTTTTTATCAACAGTCTGGGGAAATGCCACGGGGCATCACCCAAGCCAAGCAGGACTATCAGATCTCTGGGTAGGGACCAGAGTGGAGCTGTCTGCCTTTCCCAGACACCCTCGAAGTCATGCGCCTACTTTGGGTTGGATGTGTGGTTCCTC
This sequence comes from Opisthocomus hoazin, assembly GCF_030867145.1. Taxonomy (NCBI): domain Eukaryota; kingdom Metazoa; phylum Chordata; class Aves; order Opisthocomiformes; family Opisthocomidae; genus Opisthocomus; species Opisthocomus hoazin. The sequence goes on along the minus strand of NC_134433.1, from coordinate 9,989,927 downwards.
TAACTTGGAAAATACATTATTAGCCCTCGGATACAACTCCTGCGTTCTCACGGACGATACTGAACACAAGCCTGGACCTGAAGAAGCACTTGTACACCTGGAAGCTCATCTGGCATCTCCAAATATATCAGCTGGCCTAATAAAAAAATATTGCCTCTCCATACAAACCTCATGACACTTTTCTAGCAATTTACATAAATGCAGCAGGTTCTCAGCTAGGCCAAATCACCACAGCTCTCCCGATTTACGGTGACCACGTATTTGCCCCAGACCGAACAAATACTGATTTATTCCTGTCAAAGCACCACAGCAATGAATACATTTCACAACGCAGATGATTTCCTTCCCCGTCACAGGTCAGAACATCATCTTCATAATGCTGTAAATTCTTCAGAATGGCTGTGATATTTAACTGCAGTGTATCCAGCCCCCGTTACGGGCTCCGGTGGGTACATCAGCACCCCTCGCACCACGTCATCGGTCTGTTTTACAGACCAGGCGGTGGTGGGATGAAGGTTGGGTGGCGAACGGCTTCTGGTGGGCAGCCCAGGCAGCTGGAGGTGTCATCTGGCTGCCCATCGCCAAATGCCCTTCTCCCATCGCTGCCTGGAGCCTAGCGACGCCCCGCAGCAAGAGCCCGGACGGCTGCTGGGTCAGGAAATCACAAAGACCCAAAGGATGCAGATGTCCCAGAAAAACCTAATAACCCTGATTCCGCCTGCGGCATTAAAAATACTCTGGCGTATTCAAATGTGCCACTTTGTTAATTCCTGCGGCCTGGAAGAAGAGTCCTTCCCTTCACATTCTCTTGCCTTTCCCATTAAGTCTTGTCAGACGCCTTGCGACCCCGCAAAGGAAGGCAGTAAATCCCCTCTGACTTGGAGGTTCACTTGGGTTCGCTGCCGAGCGCTCCAAAAACGGATCCAGAAATCCTCACCCCTCGCTTGCTGCGGGAGAGCGACGGTCGTGTGCCCCTTCCCTCCGCGTTCGCCTGCTTGGAGCCAGGGCGATGCGCAGCGAGGGGGATGTGTGGCAGGGGGGGTGCACGGTACAGGTGCCCCAGGCTGTCCCCACGCCACGGGCAGGGGTGGGCAGCACTGTTGGTATGCGGGCACGCCTGCAGCACCCTGCATCAACAGCAGGCAGTGGCCCAGTGCCCGGGGTCCTTCGCGTCTTCAGCTGGCGGGTGGCAAAGCCGGGCAGAGCAGGGACACAGGGTGGCATTCCTCGGGGCCGGAGCATGGAGCTGGACTGGGTGCCGTCCCCAGGATGCTGCCCCGGCTCCTGCACAGCCCCAGGGCTGCCTGGCTGGGTGCTCACCCTCCAGCCCGGGTGCTCGCCCTCCAGCCCCTCTGCCTGGGCGGCTGCTGCTCAAGTTGCCCCCAGGAAGGTGCTGCCGGCCCAGGGGAGCAGTTTTCTGGCTCTTGCCTTTGCGTGAGTGAAAACCAAGCTGAGGAAACCTCTGGCTTTGGTGTCCCACAGGCTGCAGGACAGCAGTGTCCTCGTGTCCTCCCTGCCTGACCCCTTGCTGCGCCCCAGCACCCTGACACCCTGGCACCTCAGCACCCTGACCCCTGTTCCACCCCGCTGCCCCGAGCCTGGCTGTTTGACACAGCGAGAGAAATGTCCCAGGAGCAGGCCAAGTGCATCCCTTCGCCCCCCACACTCCCCAGTCCACCGTGGTGCGGGCTCGGGGCCGCAGCACCCCTGCACCCTCCCATGGACCAAAGCTGGGGGATCCCACCAGCCCCGAGGAAGGACCCTGCACCCCACACCTGAGCGAGCTCGAGGGTGCACCAGCCCTCTCCAAAACACCCCAGGGCCGGGACGTGGCCTCATCTGGGGCAGGAGGCGACGGAGGGGCCAGGGCTCACAGGGCAGCCAGCAACGAGCCCACCAGACCACCGGTGCTTTGGAGGGGAACCGCCTTCCCCCCATCTGCAGAGCCGCGGCATTTCGTACTCAGCCCCGGCCTCTCATCTCAGGCTTTCAAAGCACTTCCCAAGCCCAAATGAATTCTGCTGCAGCAGCTGCCCCGCTGCGCTGTAGAGCATCGGCCCTGCCACGGAGCGGGGTTGCCCATACCCCTCGGGGCACACAGCCGGGCTCCGGGGGAAGGTTGTCCCTGGGACCACCTCAAGCCACCGAGGCGGGACGGGAGGGCAGCGTGCGATGCCTCCTGCCCTCCCCTTACCCCTAACACACGCACAAGCACTGTGGCACTGAGAACTGCAGCAATGCTCGTGCCATGGCACCCTCCGCTCAGAAAATCACAGAATCACAGGCTGGTCGGGGTTGGCAGGGACCTCTGTGGGTCACCCAGTCCAACCCCCTGCCGAAGCAGGGTCACCCAGAGCAGGCTGCACAGGACCTTGTCCAGGCGGGTCTGGAATATCTCCGGAGGAGACTCCACAGCCTCCCTGGGCAGCCTGGGCCAGGGCTCCATCATCCACCCCCCTCAGCCTTTCTCCCAGCCCCGGGGAAGATGCTGCCATGCAGGAATCTCCCCGTGGGAATCCGGGGTGCCCTGGGGTGGCCGGGATGTCCGTCCTCACCGCGGGTGCTGTGGGAGCTGGGGGGACCCGGGGTGCAGCACCCCACAAGGGACCCAGCGGGAGGGTGGGCCAGGACCAGGCAGGCACACCACCTCCCTGTGGGACATTAATAATTAAGCAGGCGCGTCGGGCTCAGATGGCAGCTCTTATTTAAGGAGCCGATATAAATACCGCCCAGACAGCACTTACGGAGCACCTAAAAAAAGCCCTGGCTGTCTCGGTCCCTCCAGAAGCGGCTCTGAGCTCTGCGGGGCCGGTGGGCAGCACCGGGCACGGCGGTCACCAGTGTCCTGCGAGGTCTGGGGCTGACCCTCGGGCACATGCCGTGCCTCAGTTTCCCTCTGCGGCGGGGACCTGCTGCAGCCCTTTGTCCTGCGCGGTGACAGGGGTATTGGGGACCCAGCGCAGGGCTGCGCGCTCAGCCCCGTGCCCTGGGTTGGTGGCACTGCGTGGGAGCTGGGGGGGTCTCTGCCAACCCACCAGTGCCCAAGGAAATCCGTCCTGTGTCCCAGCAGCTGCCAAGGGCTGTTTGTGTTTGTGCTGGCAGTGAGTGGCCCCCTGGCCCCCCTGGCCCCCCAGTCACAGCTACCCAGGGACACCCCTCCTGCACTGGGGTCAGGGACACTCATCCTCCAAGGACGGCTCAGTTGTCCCTCCTCTCTGCACAGGGTCCCCAGGACCCCCACCCCAGAGCCGCCCCATCTCTATTGAAGGGGAGGGGGCCGGGGAGGTGCAAGAAGGGCCGGGAGCAGCGAGACAGCCACAATCTGGGACGCAACGGGACCCCCCATTCTGGGTATCACCCCCCCATCACCCACTGGACCCCCAGGAGCAGGCGAGGGGCCGGGGAGCGCTGCGGGCGGGAGGGATGGGGCTGTCACATCTTCCCCACTGCGGGCGGGCGCAGCGAGCCGCTTGCTGCAGTCCTGCTCGCCAGCTCTGCAGCGTGACTCAGCACAGCTTCACCCGGCTCCCAGCCCCACCGCCGCAGCCCCTGCCCACAGCCCCGGCGGGGGGACACGCTCCCCACCTTGCCACCGCCCTCCGATGGCCCCCGCCACCCCCAGAGCCACCCTCTGCTCCCACCCAACCCCATCCATCCCCACCCCAGGACCACCGGCTGCTCCTCCAGCCCCAGCGCAGGCAGGGACCCCCCCTCCAGGGCTGAGTCGGGGCTCCAAGCGAAGGGGGCCGGTGGGTGCCAGCTGCCTGCACCCAGGCTTCTCTGCCGTGCCCTTGGGCAGGGGACGGGCGGCGTGCTGGATCGGGCCCCGTGGGTCTTCCTGCCCAAAGCCCCGGCTCAGGGCTCGGGGAGCGGAGCACCGTCGCCTGCTGCGGCACCTCCCCAGGCACTGGGAGAGAGGATTTGAGGTTTTTCCCTGGGGAATGGGACTGAAGGAGAAGCCGGGATCACAAGGGAAATTCTCGGGATTTTAAAAGAGATTTTTTGAACCTCACGTTTGGGGTGTTTGGAGCCTGCCAGGATCAGCTGTTCCCAGTATATCTGTGCACATCCCCTCTGGCCGTGACCTGGAGGTTACTGGGAGGTGAGGAAGCTGGCCAGAGAAAGCACCCAGCACTGGGGAGGAGGGCTGAGCGCCCTGAGAGTGCCCTCTAACTGTCCCCACATCCCCAGGCATGAAGCCACTTGCAGGGTAGGACACCTCTGCCCGCTTGCGCTGTGCCCCGGGGACAGGTGTCCCTGCACTGTGACAGCAGCACCTGGCACGTCCCCATCGCCGGGATGGGGAGATAGCGGGGCTGTCGGGGCCGTGTGGCCGGGAGCACCCATCCTGCACCCCTCGGCTGCGTCCTAGAAGATGCCGAGCGGGCTAACCCGAAGGCACAGCCAGAGGCAGAGAGCTCAGGCACGGCCGGACCCCAGCTGCCCCCCAGGGCAGCCCCGCACCTGTGGGGTTCTCTGGTGGCATTGCCATGGGAAGCACGTTGTTGGCATCGCTGCCAAGCTGATTTCTTTCCTGCCTCTCTCTAAATGCAAGCGATGGCAGCGAGGCAGCAGCGAGCTGCCTTTTGCCAGCGTTCGGCAGCCCACGTGGGGCAGCTCCTGCCAGGGAAACGAAATAAAATTTAAAAAAAATAAAAAATAGAGGCATAGAGGAGGAGATGATGGATGGGAGGATTTGCAACCGTGGCCGTTTACCCTGGCGGAGAGAGCCCTTGAACGTGCAGGCGCAAGGGGGGTTGCTGGTCTGACGATGCCCGTGGGCCACCGGCCGCGCAGCCCCCCGGCATGGCGGGGTGCCGGCGTGGAGAGCCGCCGGCCCCCGGTCCCCCCTGCCACCCCATCCCTCTGCCAGCGGACTAATTGCGCCAGTGACTTTGCAGTTCCCAAAATAGCTCCTGGCTCCGGCGCGGTGACGTCAGCGGGAGCCGCGGCGGCAGGCCCAGCAGGAGTGGGGAAGGAGGACGCTGCCCGGCGTGGGGTGCGGCGAGCGGCTCCTGCACCCCGCCACGGTCCACATGGGTGACCTTGGCACCCTGGGCCATGTCCCCAGGGAGCAAGGCGGGCTGTGCTGCAGGGATGCTGCAGGGAGACCTCGTCCTCAGCCATCCCGCCGGAGGAGGAGGTGGTCCAAGGCTGTCCCTGCCCTGCATCCCTGCCACATGGGTGCCCACATCCCTGGACCCTCGGCTGCAGGGGATGGGGCAGGCTGCACCGGTGGGGGTGAACCTGTCCCTTGGTGCCCTCCATGGGGAAAGCCGTGTCCCCTGCTCCCAGTTGGGGTGGCCAGATCCCTGCAGCTCCCTGAGGGTGCCAAGGGGTGAGCCAGGGCCACTCTCCCAGGGAAACTGAGGCACGGAGGCGGGGGGATGCAGAGGCAGCAGGGAGAGTGGGGGAGCATGGTGAGCTGGGGAGCGGCGCGCAGCCCAAGGTCACCCAGGTGATGCTGGGGACAGCAGAGCCAGGGATGCTCTTCGGGCCAGGGCTGCCTCCAGCAGTGACTCACCCTGCGCCGGTGTCCAGCTCCTCCGGTTACAGGCGCAGATGGGATTGCCTTAATGGGGCACGGCGCGGTGGCCAGCCCGGGAAGGGCACCCCGGGGACCAGGCACCCACTCACGTGCCCCTCCAGCCATCCCCATGCTCTGCAGCCTCCCCTGGCAAGCAGCTCATCCTCCATACCACGTCCCAGCCAGCAACACTACTTCTACTGGTCTCATACTGGTCCCAGAATGGGACCCCCACCCGTCCCTGCACTTCCCATCTAGCTGGGAGGGGGGGGTTAACTATGCGTTCCCCCTCACCTGCCCCAGCTTCCAGGGAGCAGAGCTCCTGAGCCCCACGCCGTCTGGAGAGTCAGCTTATTATTCTGGAACACAGCGAAATAATTAAAGCCTCCTCCATTTCCCCTTGCTCATTTGTGCTCCTTCAGCCTGGATTAATGGGTCTCCTCTCCCCAGCACAGACTCATTCCTTATTCCTAATAGCCCATAAATCCCAGCCCCAAAATAACCCCAGCTTTTACCCGAGCCTGCTGAAATATTTATTCTTCCCCCCCTGCTGCCCCCAGCACCATCCCCTCTCCAGGGATGGGGAGAGGAACTAATCAATGGCATCGACCAGTGTGGAGCCGCAGCTGCTCCAGGCGCCGGGAAACAGCTGACGTCGGCAAGAGGAGAAGAGCTGGACAGACACCGCGGCTTCTCCCGGCTCCCACACAGCCACCGCAGCCTGGCCGTGGTCCCGCAGCAGGATGCTCCCAGTTCAGAGCATCCCCCGTGCTGGTACCCTGCTCCAGGCCAGAGCATCCCCCGTGTTCGTACCCTGCTCCCACCCCGCCTGTCATTCCCTGCTCCCGTGGGGATGATGCTCAGTTGGGTCATGGGGTGTCTGAGGGAATCCCTGTGGATCCCAGAGCATCCCAAGCCCTGTCTGCAGGAGACAACGCTGGAAGACAAGGGAGGAGGCTGTTGTGTCTCCTGGCTGGAAGCGCTTTGCTTGCCAGAATCCAGGTCGTGGGAGGGAGAAGAAGCCCAGGGAGAGCGGGACCTGCTCTTCCCAGCCCAAGGTGAAGAGGAGCAGGGAGTGGGGTAACACCAACAACGAGCCCGGCCTTGCTGGCTCAAGGCACAGTCTTGAAGGAAAACAGGGAAAACCCATCCAGCCCCACCATCCCCCCCCCAGGACAACCCAAGAGGCAGCAGCCTCCAGAGCAGTTCCTGGCCACCAGTCCCCTCCCAACCTCCACAGGGAGGAGGGGGCAAAGGGGGCAAAGCTGGTGGAGCCCACAGCGCTCTCTGACCCATCCCCAGCTGGCGTGGGCTGCAGGGGGTCCGGGGACAGCCCTGTCCCACTCCTGCTCCCGGCAGGACGCAGGCGTTGCCCAGCTGTCCTGGAGCCAGGCGGCCAGGGGGTGGCACGGGGGGGTGAGGAGGCGGTGGGGTGGGCAGCCGAGCGTGCAGGACCTGGGAACCCAGTAAAAGCAGAGATTTTATTCACACGCCACCTCCCTGCCCTCTCCCAGGGTCCCAGCAAGCCCCCGTCCAGCTGGCCGCCGGGAAGATGCTTCAGTGCCTCAGTTTCCCCACTGGTGGAAATCTGGGCTGGGAGCAAAGTGCTGGGAAAGCCTTGCCCATGGGAAGCGGTGGAGAGGCAGCCAACGCCAGCCCGATGCCAGCTGCCGGAGCACGGGGCCAAGGACACCTGAGGGGACCTGCACCAGCCTGGCAGCTGCTCGGGGACATGTCCCCGATGTCCACAGAGGTCCGGCGGCTGGGACATGCCGTCTCCCAGCACGCCACTGCTCAGACCACCGCCACGGCCCATCCGGGCGCGGAAAAGCCTCTCCGAGTCGGGGAGCCCTCTCTCCCGCTCCCCAGCCCCGCCACAACGGGCAGCAGCAGGGGCTGCAGCTCCCAGGACCGTCTCCCTTCCCATCTGCTCCTCCGTCGTGAGCAAGCGGCGCCGGATTTACTGCCGTCAGCACTGCAGAGCCCGTGCAGCCGCACAACGGCAGCGCACCCGCTTCAGCAGCCACCCCGCAGCCCTGCCAAATCCCACCGGGAATGAAGCCGGAGCCGGACCCAACCTCGCTCCCCCCGAGCCTGGGGGGGTCAGGGCTGTACTCCTGGAGCTGGGGAGAGGAGGGGTCCAGACTCGGCTCCCAGCCAGCTGGGGATTGAGGGCAGCTTGGGGGGTCGGCAAGGGATTTGCACCAAATTTTAACAGCAAGAGCTGAGCCCTCGCCTCCGGGCTTGGGGCATTGCCTGTTCCCCAGGTGCTCACTCCTGACCGGGCTTCGAGGGGGTAGCAGGGACACAAGTCAGGTCTCAGCACACTTTCAAAGGGCTTTTCTTTATTCACAAAACAAACTCAAACACATATACGAAAAACGGGGGAAAAACCCCAGGAATATGCACAATCTATTATTAAAAAAAGAATTGCACGGACAGGCGAGTGAGCACGGCAGAGGGAGCAGCCGGGACCCGCTCTGCGCTGCTGCCGCGAGCCCTGTCCCACCCTCGCACCCCGTCCACCAGACCACGGAGATCGTTTTGCCGGTGTCCCGTCAGAAATCAGAAACGGCCGGCGGTGAAGGGGCTGCTGCTGCAGGCTGGGTCCTTCCGCCTGAGCTGGGAGGGAAACAGCCTTTACCCCAACGGCACGGCACCGGGGAGCGACTGGGCTCCTGGGTTCAGTGCCGCCGCCCTCCCCTTGCACTCAGCAGGGATTTGGGGTCTTCCCTATGGTTTTCCATCTGCTCCTGCCCTGTCTACCAGCTCCCTGCCTGCGCCGGACACCTTGGAGCATGGAGCTCCCGGGAACGAGCAGCCGGAGCTGGTCTGGACCACGCAGGAGGGAGGAAGTATGGGGAGGGTGCAGGGAACCCAGTCCTTCTCTGCTCCCTGAGGGCTTTTTTGGGCAGGGACTGGCTGTGCCAAAGCTCCCGGGGGAACGAAAATCTCAGCCGAGCTCTCTGCAAACCCAGTTGTGTTTGCGGAAGAAACAGGAGGTGAAATGGGCATGAGGAAGAAATACTGGGCAGCCACGAAGCGGGACAGGGTCGCGGGCGGTGGGAGATCCAACGCCTGTGTTGCTGCTGCAAGGAAATTGGTGAGGACTTGGTATTTCTTCTGCCAAAATGGGAAGAAGAACCTGGTGTTCAGACTGCTGGGGAGCTTGCAAGGCAAACTGCAGAACAGCAGCAACACTGCAGAGTCACTGGAATATCCTGCTTTGATTTCAGCCCCTTTTTACATTTTCTGAGTACAATCTAACGTCATTTTCACAGCAGAAAATCCATTTTTCTCTCCTCGTCTCTTATATGAAATGGCTGAAACCAACCAGATTTCCAAGGGGCAGTTCAGGGGGCAAAGCTTCAGCCAGTATTTTAGGAGCTGCAGCAAGCCCGGTCTTCATCCGGCTCTTCCCACCCCCAGAGCCCAAACACCCTTGGGGGGCACAGCCGGCACTCCCGTGGGGCGAGTGGGGAAACTGAGGCAGGGAGCAAGTGTCCCTGCCCAGCAGCCACGGTTCAGCCCCTCTCCATGGGCATCGCCACCAGCTCCCTCCACCATCCCCGTCCCCCCGTACCTGCGCGAGGGTCCCGGCGGGTGGGCGGTCATAGGATGCCGCAGACGGCACCGGCGTCCTCGGAGTGGTCGCAGTTGTGGACGTCCCAGAGGATGTGGGAGCAGCGCAGCAGCGAGGGCTCGTGGCCCTTGCACTTGAGGTTGTCGAGGAAGATGTAGCCGGTGCCCCGGCCGTAGCGTGCCTCCCCCCAGGCCGCCACGGCGTGCCCGCAGCCCAGCTGCCGGCACACCACCTTGACGTCCCACAGGTCCCAGGCATCGTCGCACACCGTTCCCCACTGGGACAGGTAGAACATCTCCACGCGGCCCTCGCACCGGTGGCTGCCGTTCACCAGGCGCAGGGACCCTGCAGAGGGGATGGTGTGAGGCAGGACATGCCCGTGCCCACCCCATCACTGCACCCCTGTTCCCCCGCCTGCCACCGCCCTGGGACAGCAGTACCCGTCAGGCCAGCTCCCCGCGGCTGGGCAGATGTCTGCTGCTCCCCACGGCTCCACCACTGCCTCCGCACAGGCAGGAGCACGAGGGGGTGACCACAGGGAATCACAGAATCACAGAATCACAGAATCACAGAATCACAGAATGGTCGGGGTTGGCAGGGACCTCTGTGGGTCACCCAGTCCAACCCTCCTGCCGGAGCAGGGTCACCCAGAGCAGGCTGCACAGGACCTTGTCCAGGCGGGTCTGGAATATCTCCAGAGAAGGAGACTCCACAGCCTCCCTGGGCAGCCTGTTCCAGTGCTCCGTCACCCTCAGAGGGAAGAAGTTCTTCCTCATGTTCAGCTGGAACTTCCTCAGCTTCAGTTTGTGCCCGTTGCCCCTTGTCCTGTCACTGGGCACCACTGAAAAGAGTGTGGCCCCATCCCCCTGACACCCACCTTTCAGGTATTTATCAGCTTTATGAAGTCCCCTCTCAGCCTTCTCTTCTCCAGGTTGACCAAGCCCAGCTCCCTCAGCCTCTCCTCGTAGGAGAGATGGTCCCATCCCCTCATCATCCTCGCAGCCCTCCGCTGGACTCTCTCCAGTAGCTCCGCCAGCGTCAGAGCTGGGGCTGACCCCCAAAGCATCGTGGTGGGTGTTCGCGTTGGAGGAACAGAGAGTAAACTCCATTCCCGACTCAGCCTTGTGGTCCATCACCTCCTCTCCCCACCGAGGTCCATCACCTAATAGCCCATCACCTGAGGTCTGTCACCTCCTCTGCCTGGGCCAGCCCTGGGAGCACCAGGAGAGGCCACAGTTGAATGGTGCCACCAGTACGGCTTTTCCCTCTCCTGTGGGTGCTCCAGGTCAGTGCTCCAGGCACTGCCGAAGCCGCTGGCCTCTGCCCACACCACCCTGTGCCAATGGTGAGCGTCCCCAGGGCTGGCACCACGCCCCCCGTGATACCTCGGTACCTACCATCCTTGGGACGGGTCGGGGATGATGTGGTGGTTGTGGCAGTGGCTTCTTGGAAATGGTCTCCAGCATCATCAGCGCCTGGGCAGTAGGGAAGGGGTGGGAAAAGCGACTCAGGGGAGCCCTGTGCCCCCCAGGGCTGGGTCAGAGCCCCCAGCAGCGTGGGGCTGGCTGGGGACGGATGCAGGGATGTGTGAGGTGGGATGTGCAGCCACCGTCCTTCCAGGAAGGTGCACAAGCAGAGACCAGAGGTGGTACCCCCGCTCCGTCACCGGACGCCACGGCACCCAAGCCCACTGCTGTCACCCCATGGGCAGGAGGAACCCCAGGGTCTGGGGGCACACATTCACCTGCCACCCCATTTTGGGGACCCCATTTCCCACAGCCAGCCTGAGTGAAGTCGAAATACCCCCTACACCCGTTCTCTCGTTGGATTTCCACGCCACCGAGCCAGGCGTCAGCAGAGACCCGGGGACCCCGAGGCGGTCACATCCACCCCCCCTCCCCACCCGGCTGGTGAGGGAAGACCCTCGGGCAGGAACTGGTGTCCACGGGGCTCGCTCCCGCTCTCACCTCGGCAAATGACGCCGGCGTCCTCGTGATGGCCGCAGTTGTGCTGTCCCCAGCCCAGGTGGAAGCAGTCGGCCAGGCGAGCCTCGCCGCCGCCGCAGCCCACGTTATCCAGCAGGACGGGCCCGCTGCCGTAGCCGAAGGAGCCGAGGACGGTGGCGGCGAGGGCAGCGCCGCAGCCCAGCTGCCGGCACACCACCTGGGCGTCGGGGAAGTCCCAGTCGTCGTCGCAGACGGTGCCCCACGTGCCGCGGTGCCGCACCTCCACCCGCCCGCGGCAGCTCCCGTTCCCATTCGCCAGCCGCACGCCGCCACCTGCGTGGGGGTCCCCGGCACAGGCACGCTGCCGGGGGGACCGGGGCTCCGCGGGGCGTCCGATGTCCCCCGATGACCCTCCGCGGGAGGGGGGTGAGCCCCTGGGAGCGTGGGGTGAGCCCTGGGGATGTGGGGTGAGCCCTGGGGGCATGGGGTGAGCACCTGGGGGACAGGGTAATGCCTGGGGGTGGGGGGTGAGCCCCCGGGGAGCGTGGGGGGAGCCCTGGGGATGTGGGGTGAGCACCTGGGGTACAGGGTAAACCCTGGGGTCATGGGTGAGCCCTGGGGATGTGGGTTGGTCTCCTGAAGATGTGGGGTGAGATCTTGGGGGCATCGGGTGAGTTCTGGGGGGCAAGGGGTGAGCCCCTGGGGTACAGGGTAAACCCTGGGGTCATGGGTGAGCCCTGGGGACGTGGGGTGAGCCCTGGGGATGTGGGTTGAGCTCCTGGAGATGTGCGGTGAGATCTTGGGGGCATTGGGTGAGTTCTGGGGGGCAAGGGGTGAGCCCCTGGGGACATAGGGTGAGTCCTGGGGAAGTGGGGGTCACCCACTTGCAGCACGGGGTGACTGTGAGCACAGAGTATCCCCTGGGGATGTGGGGTGAAGCCCTTGGGTGCATGGGAGGAATGCCCTGACAGCATGGGGTGAGCCCTGGGGATGTGGGGTGAGCCCTGGGGACATGGGGTAACTCATGGGGACATAGATGAGCCCTGGGGATGTGGGGTAACTCTGGGGGGCACAGGGTGAGCTCTGGGTACGTGGGACAACCTCTGGGGATATGGAAGGAGCCCTGGGGGCATGGGGCGAGCCCTGATGCTGTGGGGTGAGCCCTGGGGAGGTGGGGTAGAGCCTGGGGGCATGGGGCAGCTCCCTGGTGGGGTGGGGCGAGCCCTGGCAGCGTGGGGTGAACCATGGGGTGCCGGAGATCCCCTGGGAATGTGGGATGAGCCCTGGGAGAATGGGGCAAACTCAGGAGGTGCAGAAGGTCCCCTGGGAGGATGGGGTAACTCCCGGGGCTGTGGGGTGAGCCCTGGGGATATGGGGTAACCCCCCCAGGGACGTGGAGCCGGGGGGCCCCTTGCAGCAGTAGCAGCGTCTGCACACTTACTTTCCTGCTCGAGGGTGAGGAAGGCGGTGGTGACCACCTCAGTGGCCTGGGAGGGCTGGTCCCTGCTGTCTGTCGCTGCTGGGACAAGCGTGGGGACACGTGGGCGTTGGGGGGTCCACCTCCAGCACCCGCTGCCCCCAATCTGGTCACAGCTAGGAGCCTCCAGCACCGTGGTGACCCCATGACAAGATCCTACTGTGGGCAACGTCACCCCCCGAGCCTCACCGACGCACGGTGGGACCCCAAGGTGACCGTGCTGGGGTCACGGGAGGACGCAGAAGGTTCAGTCACCCCCTGAGAGACCCCAGCCCTGGCTATGGGCTCCTACCTGTGGCCGTGGCGGTGAGCGTCTCTTCATAGTCCAGGGTCATCGAGGTGGTGAAGGACGTGATGGTGGACGTGTCCAGCCCTGTGGTGACACAGAGGGACAGAGGTGACACGAGGGGAGTAGCTGTGAACTTGCTGACTCCGGGAGGCAGACCTAGAGTGGTCTGGGTGCTCCAGGGTGACGGGGAGGGAGATGGCTTGTGTTCCCCCCGCCAACCCTGCTGCCCACATGCTGGAGATGGTGCTTCTCCAGCCCAACCCAAGCGCCGAGGTCCCACCTGCAGTGCCGAGGGGTCCCTCGCTTCTCCGCGTTCCCAGGAGGTTGATCAGGCAGGGTTCGTTAGCTCTAACACTTCGTTTCTCCCCTGCCCCACCACGCAAGGGCCGTGCGTGGTGGTGCCATCGGCTCTGTGCCCGGGCGAGGTGCCAGAGGGGATGGGGACATTTAGGGAGGAAAGGACCAGCCTGAGAAAATTGTCCCTTTTCTCCGGCATCAGCCTCTTTGTTCGGTCAGAGTGGGAGAGGGAAAGCGCCGGCACTGGGTGCTCCCGTCATTAGCCGTGATAACGAGGGAATTCAGGGGGATTATTAACATTATGAATGGTAATCAGCGGAGAACGGCAGCAATATGTCATTTGGGGAGGGGAGGGGGAGGCAGGCCGGGCCTGGCAGCGTGCCGGCCCCTGGCAGCCGCGCGCTCCTTCCGGACGCGGGCAGCTCGCTTTCCAGCCGGCAGAGCGGGGAAGTGGCAGGCAGGCAGATGCATTTCCCTTGCCAATCGCTGCTCGGGCCGGGTCCCAGGCTCTCGGCGCGGTGTCGCAGCCTGCTCCGGGGCACCAGGGTGACAGCAGATAAGGAGAAAGGATGCTCCCGCCGCGGAGAGCCCGGGTCCCTGCCTGACCTTGGGCACACCAGCATCTCTCTGAGGCCATTTCTCCTTGGGGACCAGGATGTCCCTGGATCTTTTCCCGCCCCGGGGGACAGCCCTGAAGGCTATGTTCTGTCCCAGTACCTGTGCAGATGACCCCAGCATCCTCGTGGTGCCCGCAGTTATGGATGCCCCAGCCGAGGCTGTAGCAGGCGGAGAGGAAGGGCTCGCTACCGTCGCAGTTGACGTTATCCAGGAGGATGTGCCCAGTGCCGTAGCCGAAATAGGCGTTGCTCTTGTATTCCAGGGCTTGGCCGCAGCCCACCTGCTTGCACACCACGCTGGCGTCGCTCAGCCCCCAGTCGTCGTCGCAGACGGTGCCCCAGTTCCCGCGGTAGAAGATCTCAACCCGGCCTCGGCAGGTGTCGGTCCCGCTCACCAGACGGATGCTGCCGTCACCTGGAGGGTGGCACCAGGCGGTGAGAAGGACGTGGCTTTCCCCAGGAGGTCACCGCGCATGCCACGGCACGGCGATGCCACCGAGCCCGCACCCGGCAGTGCCCAGGGCAGCAAAGAAACTGGGTGAGAAACTGCGGGGAAGGGGCGAAGCTTTAGGGCAGCCTGGCTGATGGGAGCCCTGGTGAACCTCTGGCACAGGGTTTGGCCGTGGCCGGCGCAGCGATGGGGTCCCCAGGGCTCTGCCTCTCAGAGCCGGAGAGTCAGGGTGCTTCACGGAGGGGCAGCGGGTGACAGGTGGGGGGTGGGAGGGTGGGGGACACTGCTCTCTCCCAGCCCCGCAAGCGACGGCCGAGCAGCTTACTTTCCCCGTCCTGTAGCGAGGCTGTGAGGGTCCTGCTCGTCGGTCCTTCGCTGGCTTGCGTGGGCGAGAGCTCTGCGAAGGGAAGCAGAGAGGTGGCATCCATTGCTGCCCACGAGCCGTGTCCTGCCCGCTGCCCGCCTCGCCGCTCCCCCGGCTCGGGCACAAGCACACACCACGGAGAGCAAGAGGGTTTGCACCAAACCAGCCCCAACGGTGAAAGAAAGAAGGGTTGGGAGAGAAAGAGGGGTCTGCAGCTCCACCGCCCTGCCCTGGCCAGAGTTCTCTGCCCAGCTGTAGGTGCAGCAAGGCGGATGGAGCCAGCACCTTGGCTGCTGGCGTGGTGGGAAGCTGAGCCCGGCGGCATGGCACAGGGACCTGGACTGAATCGCAACGCTGTGCTGAGCTGTCAGGAGTCAGGCTCCCACCTGTCATGGGGTCTGGATTCAAAGTCGTGGCATATATATAGGAAAAAAACAGTAATATTTTGATTTTCCTGCTGTTTTTACCTATCTTTCTTTTGCTAACAGTGTAGTTTCAAGCTACCATATTGCCCATCTTATCCCAGATCCTCTCCTGGGCTGGTGAAATTATCTGAGGGTGGTGCGGGGAGCTGGATGGGAGTAGAGCCGAACGGTCCCATAGCCGGCCACACACGTGCCCAAAGGCTGCAGGAAGCATCCTGGGCAGCCCAGGCCACCGACACGGCAAAGAGCTGGTGGGCTCCATGCTTTCCTTCACAACCACAACAAACAGCAAGCTGGCTCTTTAAAGCTTCCACACAGGACGGGTGGGAGAACCTTCCCTAGGAGTCTGGTGCTTGGGTCGAAGTCCTGCATTTCCTCTGAGAGGCACCCCAGAGCATCTCCTGGTCTCCTTCGCTACCCAGGCTACAAATACCCAAGGGCTCAAGGCGGTCCTCTGCCCTCAGACCCATCTCCCCCACCTCTTTCTTCAGTTCTTCCACCTCTCCCCTCCAGCAGTGCCTTGACTTGAGGTTCCTGCTCAATCCACGACCTCCTCTCTCTGGTTGCTGCTGGTCCAACCCACCAGCCAACCCAGCAGCCCTCCCTTCCCAAGCCCTGCTTCTGCAGGACGCAGGGATTCACCGAGCAGTTGCAGCCATGGCCGACCCCTGGCTCTGCACAGCCTCACGTTTAACAGTTGTTGATGCATGGCTGGTGAGCAAATGCTACATGGCTGTGCCGGAGGAACGTGTAGGGTATATCAAGGTCAGCACGGAGCCGTTCCACTTTCACATGCCGAATTCAAACGCTTTCCACTGCTTTTCTCACCTTTAGGAACATTTCCTACTGACAAACTCAGCAGTTCAAAGCAAGGCAAGTCAAAAGGGGAAAGAGCAGTTGGGCAGCGGCTGACTCAGAGGCAGGAGCGTGGGTGGGCTTGTGCTCTTTCCTCAGGGATCATGCTGGAGAGGTTGCAGATTCCCTGAGATGGGAGTGACGGGGAGAAACAACCAGGCTGGTCACCCTATGGAGCACCAGCATGCTGAGCTGGGAGATGACCTGGATTGAGGAAAGGGGTGGAGGAAGACTGTGGAGGAGGTTTGGATGATGAAGGCTCAGAGGAACAGCCTCTGAGGTACAACCTGTGGGCTCCCTCAAGACATCTGCAGACACCAGGGCTTGCAGCACCACAGGCACCCCCCCGCTCTTCTCGCCCCCAGGAACCCAGCCCCGTTACCGTTGCATACGACAGCCACGTCCTCGTAGTGGTAGCAGTTGTGGATGCCCCAGCCGTGGCTCCAGCACTCGCTCAAGGCTGCCTCCTGGCCCTTGCAGTCCACGTTGTCCAGGAAGATGGGTCCGCTCCCTTGGCCGAAGGTCATGGCAGCCGGGAGGGTGATAGCGTGGCCGCAGCCCAGCTGGCGACACACCACGTTGGCATCCACAATGTCCCAGTCGTCATCGCAGACCGTCCCCCAGGAGCCGTTGTAGAGGATCTCCACTCGCCCCTGGCACCGGCTGGGCCCATTGGCGAGCCGTATCTCTGGGAGCACGGGCAGAGAGAAGTCCGTCAGCAGGTAACAAGCCCACGCCGGGACCGGGAGGTGACAAACACTCGGTGGGTGTTACGAGGAGGGCAGGAGCCCTCTCTGCACCAAATCTCTGCTTGTTAAAGAAAACAGTGACCCTTCGCTGTAGCACAAGGCAGCTGTTGGCTTGGTGCTACCAATCTGATGGTGGGGCATGGGCTTGTCTTCATCTGCTGGAAGCAGAGGACAAGAAGACTCAACACATCTCTGCATAAATGAGATGCACCATCACCCCATCATCTCGCCTACTAATGGCCTGGGCAATAACCCAACGGGAGAAGAGGAAAGCAGACACGCCGCATCATGTGATGACATGCGATAGGTGACAAGTGACGAGATGCCATTAGCTAATTCTTATCAGCCTCCACGAACGCATCTGGAGCTGGTCCCACGTGGGAGGTGGTGGGATGGAGATGATCTCTCAAGCTGCTGGCGATGGGGAGCAGGCATGCAGGCGCCCCTGGCCTGCCTTGTCGAGAGAATTACTCGCTTGGGCATGACAAATGGCGCAGGGACAGGGGGTCAGCTGGGGGTGGCAGAATTCCCCTCTCGGGATAAGAAGTGGAACAGGGATAATAGAGAATCTCTATTTCCTTCCTGTAAAAGAAGTTTAGCATTTTGTTGCCACTTCTTGTTCCAAATCAATATGCTTCTTTTTTGAAATTCCCCAAACCCCATTTGAAAAAAAAAATCCTTTTTTCAACTACCAGGGTTCCTAGAGAAAAGAGGCTTGAAGAGAAGAATCTCACCTGGGAATGGCAACAGCACGGGCTCGGAGGTGGTGCCTGCAAGGGAGAAGCCAAGGGTTCAGATCTCCCCAGCGTCCTCGCAGCGAGCAGAGGAGGGATGCAGCTCAGAGGATGACGGCAGAGGGATGTGGGTGGGCATGGCAGGGACCGGCAAGACCCTGCAGCCCCCCAGAGCTTTCCCTTTTCTGCAAAGACGCAAGGTTTGGAGGGGAAAAAGAAACAGCCTGGCTCAGGGCATCACTTCGTCTGCTTTGCGGGTGGGGAAGCCGAGGCAGCAGCACGTGGTGTGAGGGACTGTGGGTCTGCGGTGGGACTGTGCTCCGAGCACCGGGTGAGCTGTGTGTCCCCTCGCCCTCAGCCCCGCTCCACCTGGGCTCGTGCAGCTCCCCGAGATGAAGCATGGCCGAGGGGTGCCGCGGGCTGCCCTCACCAGCTCCCCGAGAGCGAGCCGCTCCCCGGCTGGCACGGGCATTGCTGGCTCTCAGACAGGAGGAGACTTTTCCTTCCCCTTCTCCTTCCTCCCCATCCCATCGTCTCGGCCAGCAGCTCCTCCGACGGAGCCGGTGGCTGGCAGCAGCAGCCCTGGGTGGGTCGTGCCTTGGGCTGGGTCTCGGGGACCTTCTTGTCTCCCTGGCTCTGTCGCTGACTCACTGTGGGCCCCAGGCAGCTCCCGCATCCTCTGGCCCCGTGCCCCATCTCCCCATCGAAAACTCAGGGAGTGAGATGGGAATGAGGAAAACCAATCCTGCCTGGCACAGGAAACTCACTGGGGATCTCCTGATGGCAGGAATCATAGAATCATAGAATCATAGGTTGGAAAAGACCTCTAAGGTCATCGAGTCCAACCATCCGCCCAACACCACCGCGCCTGCTAAACCATGTCCTGAAGTGCCACATCTACACGTTTGTTGAACACTTCCAGGGATGAGGACTCCACCACTTCCCTGAGCAGCCTGTTCCAATATCTGACCACTCTTTCAGTAAAGAAATTTTCCCTAATATCCAACCTAAACCTCCCCTGACACAACTTGAGGCTGCTGCCTCTCATCTTATCGCTAGTTAGTTGGGAGAAAAGACCAACACCCGCCTCACTACACCCTCCTTTCAGGTAGGTGTAGAAGCGATAAGGTCCCCCCTCAGCCTCCTCTTCTCCAGACTAAACAGCCCCAGCTCCCTCAGCCACTCCTCATAAGACTTGTTCTCCAGACCCCTCCCCAGCTTTGCTGTCCTTCTCCGGACATGCTCCAGCCCCTCAGTGTCCTGCTTGTAGTGAGGAGCAGCAGCAGGGAGCGAGACACTGGGATGGACAACAGCAGCCGGGGAGCTCCATCCGTGGCCAGGAGCTGCTGCCCTCTCCAGCCACCCCAGCTGGACCCAGGCAGGCTGGAAACTGATTCTGTGATGCCGGCGACGCTGCGATGCCAGCATCGCTGGGGATTAAACAGGTGAGACCAAGCGAGCAGGGAGGGTGGCTCGCTGAAGGAGAGGACAGGGAAGGACACAGCAGCCCCGGGGGCTGGGTAACAGGAGAGAGGTGATTTGGATCACCTCTGCACCAAACACCTGGAGACGCGAGGCTTTTTAGGAAGAGCTTTTGATCCTGGTTTGTATTGATTTTTAACACCTAGCCCACAGTGCCAAAAAAGCAGTGGATAAAAAGGACTTTGTTAAATATTCAGCATTCATCACCCTTTAAGTCAAAATCAAAGCTCTGAAATATTCATTTGAGAGCATCCTCCAGCAAAGTCAAGAGACACCTGAAAAAATATGCCTGGTATGTCCACATTAATGAGGAACGAGAGGAAACCGGCATTTTTGGAAAAGAGAGAGCGCCGTCCACGGTTCTCTGATCCAGCTTCAGAGAGCCGAAAAAAAAAGAGGAGAACTAGCTCAGGTAAACACCTTCCCTTTCAGGGCACAGAGCTGCGTAAAACCACCAAATGGGAGAACAAACCACCTTTCGTTAGCGACTTAGCCATGCCCGTTAACGAAGAGGAGAGCCGGGCGGTGCAGGGGACAGCGGCAGAGCCACCGGGGTTCCCCGGGGTCCCCACGTCCCAACTGTGGGCGCAGGCGCTGCCACCAGCAGCTCGGGGGGGGGGGGGGGGACGGGAAGCTCCAGCTGAGGGGGTGGGAACCGTAAAACCTGATTTAATCCAATTACGGTGTCTGACTGCACCTTAATTGCCTGCTTTCTGGCTGGCTTTGTCTCGGCCGGGTTTTGCTGAGGCAGGAAGGTTCTACCCACCTCTGGCTGTAATTACACTGATGAAGTTGCACCAGGATAATTACGCTGCCGCAGCGCTCGTGCGTACGCTCGTTCGAGAGCAGGCAAGGCTTTTTCCAGTTCGATTTAAATGCTTCCCAGTCTGGCCGGACAGCACCTGCCAGGAGTGGCTGGGGACCAGTGTCTGCAGTGATGGGTGCTCATCCCACCCATCACCTCGGCAGGACGGGTCCCACAGCTCCCATCCCTCGGCCATCAGCATCATCCCGGCAACGCTGCCGGCTCTGGGGCTCAGAGCTGCGCCGGCCCCATCGCTGGCAGCTGCCTGCTCCAGCCCCCTGCCTGCCCTGGATGCTGAACTCGCCATCACGCACAGGTCGTGGTGGGAGATAAGAGCTGAACTTGCTCCCTACATACTTGGGCGTGCTGAGCACCGTTGGGGACATCGTGACATTCCTGCTCATGGCTCTCCATGGAAAAAATCTCCTGCCCACAAAGCCAAGGCTGGGAGATCGTGGGTGCCTAAAATCCCCCACCACCACCACACCACGCAGGGCCTCACCTGTGGGGCCGAGGAGGAAGAGGAGGAGGAGCATGGCTGGCATCAAGGAGAGAGGCAGCAGCCCGATGTCCGACCTCCCCGCCCCATGCCGGCTGTCCGGACAGGGACCGAGTCTCATCGCTGCACTGTGGTCCTCCCACAGATGGGCGTCTGGAGATGGTTGTGCCTGAAACATGCAACAGCAGTTAGTGGTGGGGGCCAGGAGAGCCTTTGCCCCACCAAGGGCCACACAGGACCTGCAAACCAGTCCCTCCTTGGCACTTGCTGGAGCAGTGACCAGGAGACATGTGAAAAATTCTTCAGGTTGGATTTATTGAGAACAAGAGATATTTTTTTGAGTGGCAAGATGAAGCTGCAGGGCCGTACCCCTCCCATGAGACAAACCTGGAAGCAGCAAGAGCCTCAGGGCTGGGCTGCCGTACAGGCAGGATGGACCTCAAACCCAACAGGACACCTGAATGCTGAGCCTCGGAGCTCTCACGCGGGGTCTTCAGCCCCCAAGACGTTCAGGGAACCGTGCTGTTTGCATCCACGTGGAGCTTGTCCTTCTGTTACCTCTGCAGGAGGTTACGAGCACAGCAGCACACACATAGCACATACCCCCTGCCACACACGGGCAAAGCGGGGGACACAGTAAATCCAGGCAGAATTGGGAATCCCCATCCACACAAGCCTGAAACGTGCTTCCTAAACCACAGTGTGGACCTGGTACTCCAGCAAGTCACTTCCCACAACCCCCACGGAGAGGGAAGGTGTTTCACTTCACGCCAGCCAGGCTGCCCGCCCCATGTCCCCCCTGCAAGGCTTCTCCGGCTCTGCTGGTGGTGAAAGCTTGTCTTGAGCCCAGCCTGGACACAGCCGTGGCCAACGCTCTGCTTTGCCTTGGCTCCTTTCCCTCTGGTGCTCTCCTCTAGCAAGATCCTGGAGACCATGTTCATCTCCTCCTGTGTGAAGAGGGGATCTGCTACACAGATGACACAGCCTCCCTGCTCCCAGGGGCCCTTCCCAGTGCCCAGCCCGCGCTAGGGTCCCCATGGGGTCCCACCAGGCAGCATTTGATTATATCTGGCACCTGAGCTACCACAATGTCCCGTCCGGTGCCTTGCACCCATCTTGCTTCATCAGCCCGTGATGAAGTAATGCAGCCAAGAGCTCTCCTGGACAGTGCTAATCCCTGGCCACCCATGGCCCCCAAGACCTCCACGCTAACCACCCAACACGAGACCTCCCTGCCTCGACTGACATGTTCCTGGGGGCTTTACCCAGAGGCCACCGTTGTCTCTGCTCTTCATCATCCCATGGGAAAAAGCAGGGAAAGGCATTTCTATGGGAAGACAAAAATTCCTGGGGCCTGACAGGACAGCCTCATTCACCTGGGGGGTGGAGACGCAAGCTCCACGGGGACTAGATGGAAAGCAAACAGAGAAGTGTCAGGCAGAAAATGAGGGAGAGATTAAATAGCGTAAGATGCCATTTCCCCTTCATTTACTGCTCCCTTCAGAATTCACTGCTGAAGCCGTGGATTTCTAGCTCCGTAGGGCTCGCACCCTGTTGGGGAGTGGGATGATCCCGCTCTCTTTTACGCCTCTGGGAACCCAGAGCAACGTCCCAGTGGTCCCAGCAGCCGGCCTGACAGCAGCACTGGGCCGGCCGCGTGCGCTGGTGGAGGAGTGCCATCGTGAGGATGCTCTCACACGCTGGCTATAAAGCCGGGCTGGAAGTCTCAGCTAAGCAGAGCCCTAAAATTAGACCGTCCAACCCACGCGAGCAGCAGCATCTCCTGAAAGGATGGGCCCCAACTGCTGCTGCCAGAGGCAGCTGCTTATGGTCAGAAACATGGGAAAGGACATCGAAATCTGCTGGATCAGTGACCAGATACCCTCACCGTGGAAACCCCTGACCCAGCCTTTCCCTGCTCCTGGTTTTCCGACGTGGAGGCAAGGGGTGGGAAGAGCTGCTAGGTGGGACCACATGCGAGTCCCATGTCCACCCACATAAGGTCCCTCAAGACCACGGGATGGGTGAGCTCTCACGTCTCCAGACCAAACCTTTGACTTTGCTGCCTGCACCAGTGAGAGATGATGGCAGACCAAGGCTTTCTGTGTGCACCAGTAAGGGCTGATGGTGGCACAGTGCTGGAGGTGCAGGATGGAGCCCCGTAACACCTCCCTGCTCTCACCGCTCGGCTCCCGCTGACCAAGCCTCGGGAGGAGACCCGCCAGCAGACAGACGGCACAGCGATGGGGGATGGAAACCCATCTACTCTCTAAGGTGGTGTTTTTCAATACTCCATTCATGCCTCCTGCAGCACTGAATAATGTCCCCTTTTGTCCCGCCGGCCCTCCCTGCTCTCCGGTGGGGCAGGGCTGACAGACGGCCCCTCCGCTGCCCTGCCCCGGCCAAGCCCCTGCATCGCGTCCTGCTCCCGGGGACATTGTCATCGCAGGCCACTTTTGTGCCGGAGCCAGCGCGTTCCTGCTCCCTGGCAGGGCGGCAGCGGGCATTAACTGCTGCAATGCTGCGTCGTGGCCGTCCCCAAAAAGGTAAAACCCAGCTTTCCTTCTCTGCCTGCGCTTTTCCACCCGCTTCTCCATCCTCACCCCAACGCTCGGGGTTTGGCTGCCAACTGACCCCCCTTTCCTAGCACCCAGGGGTGTTTGGGCCCTTTAAGAATGTCCATAGATTAAAAACTACTTTTAAGCCATAATAAGCCATTGTGGCATGACAGCAAAGAACAGCATCCCTTTCAGAGGGCTGCTGAATGTAGGTTTGTGAACGAAGGTCTTTCAAGCTGTGAGGTGTCTTGTAACACAGACCCCAGCCATGCATCCACGGAACGAGCAGCGAGCCCCGTACCAGCCCCATCCCACACCAGCGCTGACCGCCGCGTCCGATGCAAAACTTACAGGGCAGGAGCACGGCTCTAGCGTGGGGCGCAGAAAGCCCCTGCTTTCGCCCCAAGTAACAGACAGCCCAGCAGACACACTGTGCCCAACCAGCTCTCTGCCCTCGGTGAAAACTCCCCTCTCCCACCCGGACATGAGACCCCACGGGTCCTTTGGTCCTCTTTTGGTCCCCCTTTGGTCTCTTTTGGTCCCCCTTTGGTCTCTTTTGGTCCCCTTTGGCCGTGGCTGGGCCGACCCCCCTGCTAGAAGAAGCTGTCACTTCTTCCACTTTTCAATTATTCAAACAACTTAATGAGAAATCACAGTCCTTCAGCCACCACCGCCCCATCAGATCGTTATTTGTAATTACCACGCTGACCTGAAGAAAAGCATCAGAAATTCACATACCTGTTTGGTATTTTCTGTCCAGTATAAAGATGGGTATATCAAATCCCAGAAATAACTATTCTCTTTTGAAGTAAAGGAAAGAGCTGGCTAATTAATTTAAATTTTTTTAAAAATAATTATTGAAATGAATATTCCTTCTTATCCCAGGAGAGAGGTGAAGGAGATAAGGCAGGATTTTTTTCTTGAGGTGAGATTTTGCTTAGTAAATTAAAAAAAAAAGACAAAAAAAAGGAAGATAGAAAGGATCTCATCCATCAACCGAACTGCTCCAGCCCGTCTTCTCTTTGCACCTTTGGGGCTGGATGGTGGCTGCTGACTGCTGGGTTACAGCTCTAGCGCAGGACGGCAGCCCTGCGTCCCATCCTGGGGCAGAACATCCTGAAAGCAAAGGAGAAAGAGAGGGAGGAGGAGGAGGGGGAAGAAGAAGAGGAAGAAGAAGGAGGGAGGGAGGAAGAGAGGGAAGACCTCTAAGGAGACATGGCGGGGAGGGAATGGCTCGGGTTTCAGGAAGGTGGGCAGGGACACATCCTTAAATTGGGTGCTGGCGTGGGTTACGCCTCAGGGGAAGGGAGAAGCTGTTTCAGAGGATTTGGGCTTTTCATCTCCTTCCCACCTCCCTCCTTGGCTTTCTGAATGCTCACCTGGAGAGGAAGCCAACAATAACCATCTGGCTGGAAATCTTTCGGTCGATGCCTGAGCCAGCACAGGGGTGCAGTGGGAGGGGACGATCCCCAGGCTCCCACCCTGCCCAGGGGACTTGGGGACCGCTTGCCAGGAGCCCCACTCCTCCTGCAAACCATGGTCCTCCCTGCCTCTTCCTGGGCAAGAAAATGCCTTCAGAGGTCCTTTATTTCAGGATTTATCCTGCCCGGCCATCCAAGGCAGCTCTGCTGAGGACATCAGAGAGGCCTGCCACGTCCTTGCGGTCTCAGCCCGTGGTGAGGCATGCCCACACCTCAGGGCTGGAAGCCTTTCCCACCCACCTCCACCACCTTCTGTGCTACACATTCATGTTGTCTTCTTCAGCTCCTGACCGGGGCATCTTTCTTTATCTTAGAAGAAAGTGTACACTTAATAATTTTTAACCATTATAGCCTTTTAACTATTTTAACCATCATTGCAAGTAAAAGTCTGACAATGCGAGACTCTTGGGTCTCAGCAGCCTTGAAGTCGAAGGAAAAAGGACCCCCAAACATAACGAGTTTCCCAGTCTTGTGAATTCTTAAGCTCCCCAGCAATTTTAGGAGTCTGAAGTCCTTTTTGGCTTTGAACAAGTCAATCCTGTGATCAACAGGATTCCTGCCCTCGCTTTCGCAGGAGGCAGCAGTTGCTCTTGCTGCTGCGTTGCTCATTTGCTCCCACACAAAACCCAGACCCTTAAATTCCCTTAAATGACTGAACTTTGTGTTTCAACTCAGCACAAAGCAGGCTCTGGCTACAACTGTCACTAACTGCATGGCTACCCATCTGCCAGTACTTTCTTGTAGAGATTCAGTAATTAGCAATTAGGCATTTACTTTTTATTTCCCGGTAGCAGCAAAGTTCTAATTAGCCAGCTCGCAAACGCAAGTTTCAAAGGTGCCTTTTAAGTCTGTTTTGCCTAAACTTTGACAAACTCTCCGCCATCCAGGCTAGCTGCCAGGACCCGCAGGCTGGAAATCATCAGCTTCAGCATCGATCCACATCCAGACTTTGAACACCAGGAACGCAAACCTCCCTAAACGTAAACACGCAGGAGTAAGGTCAGCAGCCCGAAGATGCTCTCCGCCCTGTCCATGATATCTCAAGCCATTTGAGCAGCATCTCAGATATTTTCCGTGTCTACATCGCTACTGCATGTGCTTTGAGTGGCTTGGCAGTACCAGACTACGGGCTTACACCGCTCCGAGGAGGAGAAAACACAGCCAGCCTTATTCAAGGAACAGCCACAAATAAGAAAGGCTAATTATAAAATTCCACCGGGCAGCAAGGCTGTTCTCTTGTTTGCCAGGAAAAAAAGTTCTTTTTGTGTGTTCGTGATGATCCTGCTGCCTAGTCACTCAGGGACTTCGGTGATGCTCATGGGAGAGCGGCTTCTGGAGGGGTCAGGGCTGAGCAGGGCCATGCCCACGTGCCCTCAGCATCTGCCACAGCTTCCTACAGCGGTGGGGTGGGTGGCTTCCACAGCAGCTTGGTCATGGGTGGGAGCTGGGGAAAAATCGTGGCTCACACATCTGCAGAAAACGTGGAGCCTCCAGGAAAAAAAAAACAGATTTCCCTTTTCAATTAGCTGGGAAAATACCGAGAGGAGAGATAAACCCATTTATATGTGCTACCCCATTGCCAGGAGATATGTCGGTGATTTAGAAGAAGAGCTTGGTGTCACGTAAAAAAGCCACAAGCTGAAACAACAGGCATCTTTTTGCTGGCAGGAGGAAAGGCCGGGGCTGTTCCTCAGGACACCGGTTGCTGTTGCGAGCCATTAACTGGTTTACAATGAACGAGCGGTTTCCCCTGCTGATTGCTGAGCTAACTCACCGGGTATTTATGGGTTTCCTTCCTGCTGCCGCCTGTGTTTTTGGGAGACCCAGCTCCAAGGATGCTGTGCCTGCAGCGGGATGGAGCCTCCCCTCCTGCCATGCCTTCCTCCACTCCTTCTGCTGCTCCAGGGCATGGGCAGCGGATGGGACCCTGCGCCGTGGGGTCCCAGGAGAGGAGCTCTTGCAGCCAAAACCAGCAGGCATCAGAGAATCACAGAATCATTCAGGTTGGAAAAGACCTTTAAGATCATCAAGTCCAACCATCAACCCATCACCACCAGGCCTACCAAACCATGTTCCGAAGTGCCATACCTACACATTTTTTGAACCCCTCCAGGGATGGTGACCCCACCGCTTCCCTGGGCAACCATAAGGGCAGTACGAGAGCATTTCGGTTCCCCTGGTGTCAAGCCCTGCCTCAGTGCCACTGGAGTTGTGGCCCTAGCACACCTTTGTGCTATTTGGTAACCCAAGTGCTAATTTTAACGTATTTTCTGGCAGCTGGTAAGTACCAAAGGAAGGGCAGGGCTGCGGAAAGGGCAGCTGCAGCCCCCGAAGAGGCTCAGCATAGCCCTCAGCTGCACCGAGCTGGAGTTCAGGGAGAGGTACCCATCCCCTCCCCGGACAAAATCACCTTTGTTCCTCCCTGTAATCTGCTTCCTGACCAACGTGCTGCAGAAACCAGCCCAGCCAGGTGACAAAGGGCAGCCCAAGGACGCGGCGCTGACAGGCAGCTCTGAGCTGGGCAGCCAACCCATGCCACGGGCTCCAGCCGGCGTCCAGACCTGCTGGGGAGCAGGGAGGGACCGTAGGGTGGAAGAGGGTTTGGGAAACAGGGAGCTGGGTCCCTCCAATCACCCAGATCGGTCACAGCTAAGGCACTCGCGAGGGTATGCCCATAACTCCCTCCCTTTTCTGTGTCTCCTCTCATGACATCTTACATCTCTGGGGTGAGACCTCACCCCACTCTGGGGTCCCGGCAGCAGGATGCTCTGGGACAACAGCCGCTTGTATACAACTTGTCTGTTGGGACCAGCACCCGGTGGCTTCCCTGCCTGCGTCGGCCAGCACCGGGGAATACGGGCAGCCCAGTTCTGCTGAAGCATTACTGGTGTTAGATGGGACTGCTGCAGCCACAGCGTCCTGCTTTGAAATCAAGAGGAGAGGGCTCGAACCGCTCCGAAGCGTGCAATGGAGAAGTGGTGACCGGCATGGGGACAGACAGGGTGGACATTGCCAGCTGCCAGTGTGGGAACCTGCGTGGGATGGAGATGCCGTGTCCAAGCCTGACATTTAGAATCATAGAATAGTTTGGGTTGGAAAAGACCTATAAAGATTCATCTAGTCCAGGTTGATCCAGAAAGGATCATGCGGAGGGACGGATCGCGTTTTCGGCTGCCGCATGGCGGAGTGTGCACTAGGTGGCACGCACTTTCAGGAAGAAAGGCTGGAGGCAGCTGGAGAGGCCATGGGCTTGGGCAGAGAGCGAAGCTTGGACCGTGCCAGCCCTGGGGACCTGCTGGCTTTGGGGGGCCCCAGCAATAGTCAGAGCAGGCAAGAGGCAGAGCAAGGAGAGGGCTGTCCGTAATTAGCACTAATGGTGAGGTGAGGACAGCCAAAGCACAACCCAAAGGACTCAGCATTGCCAGTTTCTTGGCTGGATTTTTCAAAGGCAGGGATGGAGATAGACTTTTTATCAGGGTCTGCAGTGACAGGACAAGGGGCAGGGGATTAAAGTGAAAGAGGGTAAATTTAGATTGGACATAAGGAAGAAATATTATATGACGAGGGTGGTGAGACACGGGAACAGGTTGCCCAGAGGAAACTGTGGATACCCCGTCACTGGAAGTGTTCAGGGTCAGGTTAGATGGGGCTTGGAGCAACGTGATCTGGGGGAAGATGTCCCTGCCCATGACCAGGGATTGTACTAGGTGGTCTTCAAAGGTTCCTTCCAAAGCAAACCATTCATGGATCTGTGATTTCCCTGGAGCAGGCAGGCAGTGGGGCGCGGGGAGGTTAGCAGAGCTCACAGAGCATCTCCCACACCTGCAGGGGCCAGGGACATGTCCCCTTCAGCAGCCAAATTCCAGGTGTCGGAGAGCAAGGTCACCCAGTAAGCGCGGGATGGCTGTTACAGATCCCATCTCTGCTTTGTCTAATCAGTCCCTGGCAGGGACCAGCAGCAGCTGCTGCAGAGGAAAATGAAGCAAAATTTCACCTATTATCCTCTGCCTGCAGAGGAATTTCTTCATAATTCCTGTCACTTTGGGTTTGTCTGCTCAGGGAAATTAATCTGAAATCAAGTGGGCTGTGAATTCCGAGTGCCGCAGCAACCCCGGCATAGCTTGGGCAGACAGGTTTCTAAGTGGCCGGGCTGTTCCCCAGAGCACGAGGCCAGCCCTGGCAATTTAACAGCGCCTCAAGCAGCAGGTTTGATATACATGAGCGTAGGACCTGGAGTCAAAAACATGTGAGACGGAGCAGCCATGGAGAAATTAATTCGACTGCCTCCCAGCCTTGCTGCAAGAAAAGAAAGAGGGAGAAGACAAGGACTTGGCTAGATACCCCCGTGTGCGGACGGCTCAGACAGAAGATGATCCTATGTTGGAGGACTCGCTGCTTTGCAAACTGGTTTGAGAGAATGTAGAGAAGGTGGTTGCTGTGTGTGAGCGCGGGAAATAAGGGATCCAGATGAAAAAAAGCATAAGGGACTATGTCCAACTCTGAGGATCGTCAGGGCAGAACTCATATCAAATATCATATCCAATATTATTGCAGGGAGTGTGGACCATGAGGTCCTTGTAAAGAACAGACAGGGTCCATAGGGAGGGCTGGACATGGAGGTTCACCTTTCACGCTCGAAGAGCATCGAGCATCTTTACAGCCACCCTCACGCAAAATAGTTGAAGGAATCTGTGCAGCGGGGTCTGGTGGTCTCGGCTGTTGGTCAGGCCCAGGATTTGTGTTGTAGGTGGTGGTGCCTCAGCCCTGCTGACCCCTTGCAGTGTGTGGGACCCCCATGGCATACAGCTGTGGCTTGGACAAGTGAGGGGGAGGTATGAGGAGGACTGAGGTCCAGCAAAGCGCTTGCGGTGCTGAGATGGGATAACTCAGCCATCTACCGTGCCCCGCAGAGCCTTCCATGCACCCTGATGCAAGATGTCCTAGCAGATCTGCTCATGAATCCCAGCTCAAAAATAAATAATAAAATATATTAATAAAAATAAAATAAATCCAATGCACTTCTACATCCTTCCCACAGCTCAGCCACCACCTGGCTGGTCTTTCCCCATCGTCCAGCCCTTCCCTTCTCCCGGTAGCTACACCCAGGGCACCTCTGCTCTTCCATAATGCTGTAGACACCCTGCAGTCCTCATCTGTATCAGCCTTCAGACCCTGTAGTGTCGTCCAAAGCCCTCGCCCAGCTTCTCTCATCAGCCAGGACTCCTTGCTCCTCACCTGCAACACCTCTTCATCTTCCAGTCACACCGGGTAGCTCTGCCAGGCTCGATATAATCTGTGCTTCGCCATCCTCCATTCTCCCTGAAGACTTCTCCTGTGTAGGATCAGAGGACATTTAACGCCTGCCCACCTGTGCCACCACGCAGATCAGAACCTGCTCCTGGCACGGCTGTGTGAAGAGTACCAATCTATTTTTCAGGCTTGTGTGTATTGAGGCAGAAAGGAAAAAACCCTTCGCATCGCTCTTTGGTTCATTACGACAGCCAGAGGAGACAGGAATTCTAAGCACCTGAGTCGTGAATGTGGAACTTATTGCTTAAACAGACGTATTACAAGCAGGCTATCAATCACATTTGGCAATTATTAGTACTTTGTGAGTATTTTGAACTCAAGTACGTGACAGTCTCATCCATCCTGGAACAGAGAAATCTGGGCGTTTGCATACGGGGCTGAGCTGCAGGGAGATGCAGCTCCGGGGGATTTTTGCCGCAGCTGCAGTGGCGATGTGCTCAGCGCCTGACATTTTCTGTAAGCAGAAAACTGACCCTATAGGAGCTCTGTAAGGATGAGTCCTGGGTATTTAACCCAGGAAGCGGAGTTTTATGGTGTTCCTCCACGCCTATGGTGTAAGGTGGCTCTAGATGGCATTTCAGTATAATTACTGAGTGTTAGCGTAAAGTGCTGCATTTTCACAAGCCTTCTGGAGCGCGTCGGGAGCAGGTGCCCCATGGCACGTCGCAGGTGAATCCGTCCCGCTGGGTGTAAAGTCCGGGGAAGTTTAAAGTCGTTTTGATAAGGACTGGTGAACGCCTCCCGGTTTTGAAAGGTCTGGGGGGTGATGACTTCTGAAGCAGCCCTCGAGGGGAAAGCCCAGGTGGGGTCTGCCCTACCTCTAACCCAGGGTTAAGCAGCAACCCACCCGCCTGCACGTCTTCCAGAACGAAGGCGATCTCTAAATAAGCACACACCTCTTGCGAGGGGTCTGGTCGGGGGCAGCGGGCAGCTGGCAGGGCGCAGCGCTCGATCGTTGGAGCTACCCGCTGCGCACGGGCGTTGTACGTGACAGCCCTCATCGCGCGCTCGGACAGCGAGCGCGGCAGCAGCCTTCAGGGGGCTGTTTCTGATTTACGGGGACGTAAACGAAACTGAAAATCCCTCTCTTCCAGGCTGCAGCTGAGCAGCTGATCGATCCCCGGCTGAACCCGGCTCCGGGCAGCCATGGCCCACCCAGGACTCCAACATCGCCTTCAAGGGGATCAGCTGGTGTCACACTCACACGCTCTCTCACCCAGTCACTCACACTCACTGTCACTGACACTCACACACTCACACCCGCTATCACCCACTCACACCCACGCACGCACTCTCACACCCATCGTCGCTCCCACTCCCTCTCCCACTCCCCCGCCCCCCCGCCCTCGCCCCGCCGCCCTCGCCCCGCCGCCCTCGCCCCGCCCCCGGCCCTCGCCCCGCCCACCGGCGCTTCCGGCCCCGCCCCCCGCACTACATCCCCCAGGCGGCCGCGCGGGCGCACGCGCGTTGCCTCCCGCCGCCGCGGGCCGGGACGCGGCAGCCCCGCCAGCGCCGCCGGGACTCGGGGTGAGGGGCGCGGCGGGCCGGGCGGGGCCGGTATCCGCCTCCCGTGGCGCGGAGGGCCGGCGCCGTCCGTGAGGGGCTTCCCGCGGGGCCGGTAGCGACGCGCGGCCGGCCCGGGCCCAGCCTGCCCCTTGCCCGGGCTCCAGCCCGCTGGGAGCGGCCGGGGGGGCGGCCGGGCCTTCCCCTGAGGGCCCGGGGGGAGGCGGGCGCGGTTCCCTTCGCACTGGGCCCCGGCCTTACCCCGGGGGAGCGGGGGGCGGGGGTGCCGTGCCTGCGGGGGGTCCGGGGGCTGCCGAGAGCCCCGGGGCCGGCCGGGGTCAGCGGCTCCCCTCGCAGGGCTCTGCGCTGCGCTCCCGGCCGGCTGGGAGCCGGGGAAGGGCCCTCCCGGAGCCGCCCGCAGCCGCTGGGAAGCTGGAGGAGCGCTCCGGACCTGGCCAGGTTTGCACCCCCGCAAGCGAGCGGTCTCCCCGCCAGCAAACCGGGGGCCCCGGTGCCCGGACGGACCTAGAGCGGGGTGCGGGGCGCGCTGCGGGCCTGCCCTCGGGGGTACCTGCGCGCTGCTCCCTGCCCAGCTTTCCTGCCTGACATCACCCTCTGCCCAGCTGATCCGCAGCAGCTTGGTTCCGCTTGGGTCTTTTATTTTCTCCTCCAAGGGGAGCTCTCCTGAAGCTTGTTTTGAGTGGAAGGAGTCCAGCTTTAGAGCGGCCGGGTTTTATTTCTTCTGTTCTTTTGGCTGTCAGCCCAGCCGCCTTGTGCTGCGAGGGTCAGCCGAGGCTGGAGGAAGGCAGGACTGCCGAGGGCAGAGCGGGGCGTGCGGTGGGAGCTATTGCAGTGTGTGGTGTGGGGGGTGCGGTGGGAGTTATTACTACCCTTCTCTGCTGCCTTGCTCTGTTCGTACTGCTGGGTCGCTGCTCGCTGTTGGTGCTGGGTGCTCGTGTACAGGAAGATGTGTTTAGGTATGAGCTACCTGGCAAGAGCTTCAAACCTTGTCGGATTGCTGTGTTCGCAGCTCGGGTTGCGCTGGGCCCAGAAGTGCAAATCGGATGTTGGGGGATGGGGAATCTGTGGGGGTCCTGGCTGGGTGATCTGGGGTCAGGGTGGCACAGGGTGCGTGTAGTGCTGCTCCAGTCGTGCACCCTGCGCTGGGTCACGGGCTTACTGCAGCCCCGCTGCTTCATGGTGCTTTGTGTGCTCTCCTGCTCCGTCTGTAATCTTTTCTCGTGGGCTCTTTGTAGCCCTTCCAGTCCCGTCTCTTGTGTGGTGGTAGTGGCACTTAACAGATCCCTCCTGGGCACCCTCTTTTCTGAGCAACCTGCTGAAAAGTTTCTGTTTTACCAGTCTGGTAATTTTTATTTTTTAAACTCACTTAGCTCAAGGGCTCCTGAGGCTCGCTCTTTTCCAGGTACAAGGTAGCATATGATTTAAACTTTTATCAGCACGGGCAATTTCAGTTCAGAAACTTAGAAAGGGACTTGGCGTTTTTAGAAGTCATCTTAGAACCATGAATTTTAAGATCCTGCATTTAAAGCGAAAGAAAATTCTGCTTTCTGGAAGTAGAACAGGTTTGAGAATGAAACATGTCTTTCAGATGCTTTAATTCCCACCTGCCCCTCCTCAGCTTTCTCACCACCATTTGCTGGAGCGTGAGGAGCAGGGAGCAAATCTGCTGGGAAACACAACTGAAATGCAGCCAGTTCTTTGCCTGTCCAAGTCCCTGATTAAAGCTGTGTGGGCACATGTTTCAGAGGTTGTGCTGGGGCATAAAGATCTGACCAAACAAATCCATATTCAAGGTCTGAGCCTATGTTACAGATTACCTCCCAACAGGAGGGCAGTTGGCTGGAATATTTGAGTTTACACTTCAGGTAGTCAGGCTTTTTTTTTTTTTTTCATTTGAGGCAAGGTCTCCCATAGGATTTCTGACTGGAGCCAGGACTGTTTGCTGAATAAACATAGCTTTTAGGGGTTGGTATGACTTTTAGATTTTCAAGGCATTTTAAAGCTCAAGGTGAAGTGTTATAGTCCATGGGATTTTAGCAAAGACACATTGCTGCTCCCTCTGAGCTGCCAATCTTCCCAGGACGGAGCCAGCGTGGAGGAGCTGGTGCAGCTGAACTGCTGCTGCTGGCATCCAAAAGGCAGCGCCGGTAGAGCGGGACGTGTAACACATCCCGCACCGCAGCCGGCCATCCCGTACGGCTCTGCTAGCTGCCTGCCCCGAACCCTCGCTCCCTTGGTGTGACACAAGCGGCAGCCCAAGGGGGTAGGCTGAAAGCTGTACGAGCAGCTCTGCTGTTGAATTTCTCAGCTTTTAATATTTGTGCGCTGCTGAATTCACGGAGAGGGGCAGGGAACTGCAACTTCAGGCCTTTTCTTTCTCTTGTTTGCCTTGACTCAGGGACTTGTGTAATTTTGGCTTACTGAAGCTCTCCCGCATTCCTCGCTTCCCATTCCGTGCAAACAGCTGCTGGCTCAAGCAG
Organism: Opisthocomus hoazin; assembly: GCF_030867145.1. NCBI lineage: Eukaryota > Metazoa > Chordata > Aves > Opisthocomiformes > Opisthocomidae > Opisthocomus > Opisthocomus hoazin. Next base: position 9,956,474 of record NC_134433.1, on the reverse strand, counting down.
CGTTCAGCAGCGTGAACTGGCAGGAGGCTGAAATACACCCCTTGCTCCTCCTTTGGACCAGCAATCCCAGTGCAGGAAATATTTTTTTCCGTTCTGATGGGGAAGCGAATGTCGGAGCACGCGACGCTCACGTGCAGCCAGTCCGGGCACCTTTGCGTGTGGTCCAGGGTTCAAAGCATCACTGCTGTCCGAGGGGGTGGGCAATGGGCTTTTGTCACCCAGCCGTTCTCGGCCAGTGTCCCAGCGAGTGCAAGGGGGTATGTGAAGGAGGTGGCTTTTCTGCTGGGATGCTCCCTGTTTTCCATTTCCTGCTGCTGTGTTTCAAAAAGGAAGGAAAACGAATCGCCAGCTCCCTCTAAACAGCCTCCCTCTCCTCTCCTGCTCTGCTTGTGGCTGCGGGACATGCAGATGAAATCCGGTAACAACAGCTTTGGGGGGAAAACAGTGTTGGTTCTCTGTTTGGGATTCAGAGCGCCTGATGCTGGTGGGTACAACAGCAAACCCTGCAGCCCTGCTTCGGCTCACGCTGGTCCGAGACGAGCACGGACGTGCCAGCGGTCCCCGAGGAGGAGGTGTGTTGGTGTGAAACCTGCCGTAAAAAGAGCTGACAGAAGCAGGTGTTGGGTTTGATACCTCAAGTATTAATTTGCTGTTTTGGGCAGTAAAACAACTGTCCTTGATGCATTGGGGGAGAGCGAATTACATCGAAAAGATCAGTTGCAGAGACCGGGGTCTTCTCTTGGTGATCTAGAATGGTTTGTCACCAACAGCAGTCGAGCCGGGGGTGTTCTGTAAAAATCTCAGAGCAGCTCATAAACTAATTTACAAGGAATTCTTGGAGAAAGTGTTGCTTTCCGCTTATAAATGCAGACATGTGGGTGTGTCTGTTCTTTGCTCGCTCTTTTTCTATTTCTTTTTTAAGCTAGCAAGCCACACGAGCATGATGGATGAGACGCTCCACAGAGCGTGGGATCTTCCCCCATCCGGCTGGGATGTCATTCTCTGTGCAGATGGCATCCTCCAGTGGAAGCCACCCACTGCTGCTCTGCCTCTTGGGAGACATGAACTTTCCATTTGACGGGAAGGAAGCTCATAGCTCCCTGCTGACTGCTGGGATTTAAGCGAGCAATCAATGACACGAGACCTTAGGAGGGAGAAGGCAATTTTATTTTAAAACAACATGAGTTTTGCTCATTCACAGTCATACCCACCTGCTCACGAGCACCAACATGAGGATCTCCAAGGGGTTGTCCAGCATTCGGGCACTAATGTCTGTGTGTCCAGATGGTCTGGACAAGATTCCTTGCCGCTTGCCGTGGCATATTCCTGGCTAGTGAGCATCTGAACTCGGGTCAAAGCTTACAGGTCTGCCTAACACAGATCAACAGCGGCTCTGGGTGGGTTTTGTACAGATCTGCAGTGACTTGGGTGGTGTTTAGTGCCACAAACCGTAGGAAGCAGAGTCTCCCCAAAGAGTTTTTGCTCTAAATTGGCAAGAAAAGTTGCTAGCATTGGCAGGGAGTGGGTGGTGGTACCTCATTTGCCATCGACCAGGGGGTTTTGAGGCCAATCCACTGCTCTGTAGTCTCCTAAATGCATAGTGAGCATCTGCTGTGAAAGGCTGAGCTTGTTTACCTCTCTTAAATGGCTTGTGTGGTATGGATGCAGGGCGGGGTGGATTTGGGGCATCATTCTCAGCTCCGTGTGCTCTCTTTGTTTCTTGCTGCAGGTCCCCCAGAAGAAGAGATGGTTTAAGGCCAGCCAGCGCAGCTGCCACTTCCAGTCGCGGCGTGCCCACACCTCAGGGAGGAACATGGCAGCAGCTCAGGGAGCAGGAAGCAGTTCAGCCGGGCCATCCGGGCTCCCCAGCTCTGCCCTGGGGCACAGCAGCAACTCCACAGCAGTGGCGGTGTGGGAATGGCAGGATGAATTTGGCAGGTGGAGGCCGTACCGAGGGAACGTCTGCAGCTACATTGAACAGGTTTTTCAGGCCTCTCAGCAGAAGGGCCGGCGTTCGGGCTCGGGGCTTGTCAGCAGCATCCCTTTGGGACATGCGGATCCCGTCTTGGCTCCCTATGTCATCGACATCCCAAGCTTGACGCAGTTCCGGCAGGATACAGGTAAGGGAGCTTCCCTACCCATGCTGGGGTTTTGATGAGGCTGCTTGTGAGCTTGGAGATAAGTGGGGCCGCATTCTGTGTAGGAGAGCCCTGCAAAGCTCTGCTGTCTTCTACCACTGCTGGGCAGCTCTTGGAGGGGTGGATTATCAGCTTCTCTCCTGATGCTGTCTGCTGCCCAGCATATTAGCACGTGAGAAAATCAAAGTTGGCTGGCGTGAATCTGCAGGGCTGGCTGCAGGCATGTGGTGGGGATCGCTGAAGGAGCCTCGTCACGGGACCTCTGGAGCTCAGAGCTTGTGAGCCAGAGCCCTTAGAGCTGGAAACTTTCTTCCTGCCCCCACCCACATCCATTCAAAACCACTTGCATAAAAAGGCCTTTTTACGATTCAAACCCTCCCGTTTGAATCCCTTATTCCCTCTGCAACTGGAGTGCCAGCTGCTTTACCTTGGCATGCCGCCCTGCGCAAGCTGCTTTGCAAAAGCCTGCAGCCCCCGCAGAACGCCGTAGTGCTGCAGCAGAATATTCCCTGCACTTGTGCTATACAAGGCTGGCTTGCTTCCTCCTAGGGAGAAAGGGCAGGCTGGGCTTAACAGCGGGATTGAGACCTCATTTTCGTTCTTATCGCGTCTCTCTTGGGGTCACTGAGGCTAGCAGCTCAGAACTTGCTGAGATGCCTCCTACCCTCTTTTGCTCCAGATGTGCTGAGCAGCTGTAGCTTAGAAAGGGGGCAGGGGTGGAACACATGCTCTTCATCTCTGCAAAATCCAGGGAGATCCCAAATTACACACCCCGAATGAATGGCTGCTTTGAAAAATTCTCCGTGCCTCGGTTTCCCCTTTGTCAACATCTCTCCCATCGCCCCAGGGTGCAGTCAAGCATCACCCCAAGCTTTAGGGATGGGCATTCTGCTGGCTTCTTGCCAGTTGAAGCAATAAGTGAGCAGTGTCTCGAATCAACTGCACGATTGAGCAATTCCTACAGGAAAGGAAGGTAGTCAGAGCAAATGTGAATGGTCATTACAGCTGCATCCATGTTTTTATTCCGACTTGATGACCTTAGGATTAGTTTTTCTAGCTGTGTCCTGGGTGAGGAGCTTTCTGAGCTGGATGCCTTGACAGGTCTGCTCAGCATGGCCTGTATGAGCACCTGGAAGCCCTGCTGAGGCTGTGGCTTTGAGCAATAAAGCATGGACCACCAGAGCCGGCACCAGAGGCTGTTTCTTGTTGTCTTCATGCCTAACTGGTGAAGGAACCTTCCAGCCTCTTGCCTTTTCAGCCAGTGCTCCAGCACATGGGCAGCAGTCCCAAGCTGTCCCTTGTCAGGAAATGGACTGGTTTGGTGAAGGTGAGCAGAGTGCCTGGGGGAGACTGGAAGATGTGTCCCAGGGTGAGTGGCACATCCTCCTCCTCCTCCACAAGTGGAGCTGTCTCTCCACAAAGATCTTGTATCTCTTTATACCATTGTGAAAGATCTCAAAACACCTAGCAGATATTGTCCATCACAGGATGTTTTGAAGTATGTCATTGCTGGGGGACAGCCCAGTACAACTGTGGAAATTGTGTTGGCTGGCGTGATCTCATCTTTAATAAGAAAAAGGTTGATTCCACTTCACAGCTCTCCTGCAGCGTTTCCCAGCAATTTGGAGGGATGCTGATCAGAGTGGCCAGGTCTGTGAGCCTCCCTCCCCAGGTACCTGCGTGCTCTGCAGCGTGACTACTGGAAACACTCTCATATCCCCTTTTTGTGACCCAATTCTGAGCAAAGCTTTTTCTCTCTGTGGGGTCTGCCTCAGATGTGAACCTTTCTGATCGAGCAGCCAGCTGACCTTTGTCATGTGCTGGAGAAAAGAATCTCTGCAGGAAACATCCCCATGAAAAAATCTTTAAACAGAGCAAAAAATAGGCTGTTGTATTCTGCTCATTAGCTATTAGACAGACAAATAGGCTCTTCAAAGGAAGCCAGGGAGAATAACAGGAAGCCAGTGTTAACGGGACCAGCATCCCCATCACCGGGGAGTGACAGCTGTGCAGGGGGATCTTGTGGGCAGGATTAGCTCTGGGCTTCAGCTGCTGGTCGAGGCAGACTAGCTGGGAGTGAACGCACGGGAGCAGCAGGAGTTGTCCTCTCGCCACAGCTGTTTGCCCACCCTGGAGAGGAATGCCCCTTTCCCTGCCAGCCTGGGGGAAGGAAGATGTTTGCCAAGTGCATGGCTTCGTCCTTGTTATAGACTCCTAAAAGCTCTTCTCCCAGCTGCTGTTGTGGGTTGTTGAGAATATGGGTTGCTTACAAACTCCTCGAGTCCTCTCTGTGCTGCTTTTAGTTGAAGCAATGGAGCAGGGGCAGCTTTGCTAATCTCCTCTGAGATGTGTCCCACTGGGCTTTCTGACACCTTGCTTTACCTGTGGTAGTCCCCTTTATCTGGGGAGCAGGTCCCTGCACTCATCTCTAACCATAGTGCATTTCTCACCATCTCGTTTCCATCCCAGTCCTCCTTCTGCTCGGGGGGTCATCCCTGATGCTGCCCACCCATTGAGGCCATAGGTTGTGTGTTTCTAGAATCTGGCAGCACTCGTTTGCTGGATAGGAGCAGTCATTGTTGGAGTTTGCTCTTGGCTGTTTTGTCTGCTTTCCCATGTAAGATACTGATTCCTGGCTGGGGAAGGTCAGCCTGGTTCTGCTGTCACCTCCTGCCCTGACACCTCCTGCCCTGACTTCTGCCAGGGACTGCCTTGTCCCGCAGGAATCCCTGGGCTTCATGGTTGAGCTGTTGGGGCTCAACCCCAGTTCTTGTGGAGGAGGTTGCTGTGTTTCACTGGCTGTTGGTAGCCTTTTAGATGTGCTGATGAGGTGTTGTCTGTTGGATGGAGTCACTGGTGAGTCCCGCTCTGCAATAAGCAGGACGCTTGGTGCTGCTCTGGCTGCTGAAGAAGCACGTTCTGCCTTTGAGAGCACCTCAGCCTTTATGTCAGCTCTGGAGCTCAGGTCTGTCCTGATTTAGTTCTTGCAATGATACTTGGGACATACCTGCACCCCAGCACAGGGTCTCATTATGGTCAGACCACCAAAGTGCTGGGCAGAAACCACCAACACCATTTTGAAGACGCCTGGGAGTGTGATAGGAGCAGAGATGTGACTTTCATGCTGTTGAGCAGAATTTTTAGCAGCGAGGAGGCAATCAATGCCCTTATGGTTTGAGTCCAGTCCTAGTGGTTTCTGCAGTATCCCAGTACTATGGGGTAGAAAGAAGAGCAGTGTGAGGTAGAGATACTCGAGCCAGCGTTCAGCCAGCCAGAGCCTTAGCACAGGTAGCTATCGGGTTTTGGCAGTGTGGCCCACGGGGCCTGTCCTCCTCCTTCCTTGGGGTGTGCTCGCTGGGCATAAAGCTTTCATGGGTTGCCTGCCCATCACAGAGCCACCAATAGCATCCTGGGGCAGTTGCCCGCAGGCTTTAGGTGCAGATACTGTTTTTACCTGTGGTGCTGGAGCTTAGGGTCGTAACTCTCATGACCTCTAAGGAGGCTTTATTGTATTTTTTTTTTCCTCTAGGTGCTGTTCTCTGAATTTCTCCTGTGTTGCACAGACTCGCTACACCCCTGTTCACCCCCACCTGCCTGCGTCCCCAGACTTGCTTGCCCTGCGGCATTTCCTGCTTCTCTTTCTTACTGCGGAGTGTGGCTGAGGATTTTCCCAGCAGCAGCAGTTTTGACCCTGCTGCAGGAACCCGTTTTTGCAGAGATTGCAGAGCTTCTGTCCTGTTGGGTGGCTTCCCTCACTCTCATTAGGCTTTTTCTTTTTCAGAGAAAGTACTAAAGTAACCGGGAGTGAAGTCACCCTGGAGAGTCAGGCTTCCAGGGGGTTTTGAGCTCCTGCTGGCGAGCGGCCTTGCAAGAGAAGCGTGTCTGCTTTCAGTTCTCTTCCTTTGTCTGAGCAGCTGCTCTCTCTGGTTTCCAGATTACTTCGTTGTCTTCTCTCTCGTCTTGCTGTATCTGCCAGCAGTCAGGAGCCTGGAGAAGCTGTTCATGTCTGTCCCCTCTCTCAAGTCCTTGCCCTTGTGGGACTTCACCCACTCCTCCAAGAGCAAAACTGCTCAGGCCCTTGTGTAGTGCAGTGGGTGTTTAGCGCTTTAAGCACTCCTGCAAAGCACTTCCCAATAGTGTCCTGTCTCTATAGTTACTCTGTTGTCAAGGCTGTGGGAGGTTTTTTTCTTTTAACCAGATCTGTGCCTCGGCCTGATTTTTTTTTTTTTTTTTTTTTTACGTCAGGGAGGCATATGTGATCCCTGTGCCTTTGTGCTCGGGTGTGTCTGTGTCTGCATCCTCTCTCCTTCCCTCCTTTCCCACCCTTCCTCCCAGCAGCTTTTGAACCTGTTGCCAGCCCACAATCAGATTTGGCAGAGGGACAGAGATCGTGGGGTTATTGCATTTCTCTAAGCTTCATGAGCAAACCCAGCCCTGTCAGGAAGAGAAAGTCTGTTAGTGTCACTGTCGAGGGAGAGGTGATGAAGGCCACCCTGATGTAGACACTGCAGATCTGTGCAGAAACTAGTCTGAGACAACCTCCCCCTTAACTATCTGCTCGCATAATGATTTTATGTATTTCCCCCCGTGTCCGCACACAGGGACGATGCGGGCTGTCCGCAGGCACCTCTTCCCCGGGGACTCCGCTGCTGGGCAGGGCATCGTCTGGGAGTGGCAGAACGACGAAGGCGGGTGGTCCCCCTACGAGATGAACGTCTGCGTGTTCCTGGAGCAATCCCGTGCCACCAACCACCAGCGAGTGGATCTCGGACCCTTGGGCTACAACTACGAAGTTGACTTTGTGGCTCAAGTCCAGACCAACAAGACCACGCGATTCCGCCGCAGCGTTCAGAGGCGCTTGGACGCCCCGTACCCGGTGTCCACCTCCCCTGCACCCCTTCACCCAGGGGTGGCTTGCTCCTGCCAGCAGTGCTGGCTGAACAGTGGGACTGGTCCCATTACCACGCGCTACCGGCACTCCATGACAAACTTTCCCAACTCTTCCACTACTCATCAGGTTTCCGGTAGGACAGCATCAGTAAGTTCTTCCAGTGTCAGCTTTGTGCCCTATAACAAACCGACTTTGTCTGGAGCAAGGTCAACACCAAGACTCAATGTACAGAGCACGTGGGCTTTACCTCAACCTGGAGGCCCCAGCACAGGACTGTCTGCATCTAACGGAGTCAGGTACAGACCCTAATTCACCTTTAAATACTGTGCATGTGTCCGAGAGATCTGCTGTGTTCAGGTCTTCATTATCTAGGAGCCTGTCTGTCCCAGAGGACTTTACAAGGGTCTTCCTAGAAGGAGAGAGAGGTTTGTGCCTCTGTGTCCAGTACAGTGGATGAAAAGGCTTCTCCTGTGCTTTCCCCTTTTTTTTCTTTCACTTGAAATATAGTCCCTGTCTACTAGTCTCCCTAAACCACTGGAGAAAGCAGTCAGGTGGAGATTCTGCAGGTATGAGAAAATCAATAGTGATTGGTGGTATTTCAGGTTACACTTAAAAAGAACTTTGAGGGGGACTGAGTGAATGAAAAGGGAACTTGTGGATGCCCTTATTTAATTCAAAATATGCAGTAAACATGGAGTGGAAAATTCTCTGTGTTCAAAGCTCTTCCACTTCAAGGTGGGACTGCAGGACTCGATGCACGTGGCTGAGACCTCGTGAGTTCTCTGACAAAATTGGGAAGTCCATGTTGAGCATTTTGAAGCTGAAAAAAAACAAACAGTAAGACATAGATTTGGTAAAGGAGTTTTTTAAATCTGTTGTGAAGATGTTTAGAAAACCAAATCAGTAATTTACTTTCCCCTTCCTGTGATACCTTGAACTGTATTGATCCCTCTCTGAGATCAGTGGGGTGACACTAGCAATTTGAGTGGTGTCCAGGCTATTCATCAGGCTAAATGCTGATGCACAGCAGATGTGCCACTGGATAATCACAGAAGAGCTTCATTGTGCACGCGTTGAGGTGCTGTGGAGCTTTGCTGTTTCAATGTTGGAGGACTGGAAGCAGAAGCAAGGACTGCAAGTGATTTAAAATCCAGCTAAGCCTCACCTTGTGAGGGTTTGGCCATGTCCTTTCCCTTCATCTTTCTTCAGCGACCTTCTCCTGGCTGAGTGCTCAGGGAGCACCCTCTGCCTCTCTGGAGGGAGCTAGTTACTTTGATGGAAGGACTGACAGTTGGCACAGTGCTAGCTGAGGTCAAGCTTTCCTTGGTTCTTTGAGCTGTCACCCCTCAAATGCTCCAGCTTGCGTGGATGGGTCACCTGTGCTGGCTGCTGATCCATTTTCGCTGTGGCTCATCTCTGAGCAGGCTGAAACTGGTGTGCTTCTCTCAGCACAGGATTTCAGTTCCCATCGGTGAGCGGCTGGAGCTGGAGGAGGGCTGTGTTCACACCTTACCAGCGTGGGAGGAAGGGCTTCACTTGTCTTCAGGCCTTTCGGCTGTTGCCAACTAAATGAAAAGCAGTCTCGTGGCCTGACACTGCTCCTCTCCACGGTGTGGGCTGCTGGGCCAAGCCACGGCGGATTATCCCATCGTGGGCTGGAGCAGGGCTGCAGCACTGGGCTCCAGCGGGGATTTGGGGGCTGGGGGAGATCAGTCTCACCCTTGCAAAGTGGGGCACTTCCCTCCATGTTCTTGCAGGATGGCCTCTGTGAAGCCTGGGCACCCGAACCAAGCCAGATGGCCACTAATTGGCTTTCAGGGTCTTAACTCTTTCTTTGCTAAGCAGGGCTCTTTGTGGCCTGTCTGGTGATAATGCTTGGGCCAAGTATCTCCCAGCATTAAACTGAGGACCAGGCAAGGGCTGCCTGACTGCTCCCTCCATTCGTAAGCTGCTGGAAGTGTATGGAGCAGTATACGGACTTCACCGTAAATAGTCCGGGTGCTGAACTGCTGTGCGAGCACCTGAGAAAGCAAAGGGGAACTTGCCAGGGCTGACTTACCTGTCCAAGCTACCCTGAGTAAATACAGAGATAAGAGAGCTGGAAAGGTTGAAAGCACATTCTGCTGATTATGTGGGGCACAGGGGTTTGAGGTTTATTTTGAATCTCATTTGTAGTTTAAGCAAGATGGTGAATCTTGAGATATTTTCCAGAGTGTCATATCAGGACTTCCCTCTTTGGGGTCATCTGGGTGAAATGATTTCCTGCACCCTGTTCTTCTTTCTCACGGTTTTTTTCTGGTGCTGTCTTTGCATCTGGTGATTTTTTTGTGGCATCTTAAGCATCTGCAATACTTCTCTGTTCCAGTCACCTTTGAATAGGGCTGAAAATCAGACCCCAGTACTGCCTGCAGGAGCCCCCAGTAAGGCTCTTGCAGTCTCCTGAAGAAGCCGCCCAATTCCTCCTCTCGCAGAAGCTTCTGGCTGGTGCGTGGGCCTGCTGGGAGCCCCCCATCCTTCCCCAGAGCCTCAGCATGATTTGCAAATCACCCACTCTCAGGGTGGGAAGATTAAAAATGAAGAGCCAAATGCTGCAGCAGTTGCCCCGCGTGCCTGTCTGGAGCCTGTCGGGGTCTGGGTATGTCGTGTGCTGCTGATGGGGGGCCAGGCTGTCCTGAAAGGAGGGCAGATGGGGGAGAGATGTTCAGAGAGGGGTGACAGGGGCTGCTTGCCGTGACCTGAGCCCACGGCCCGAGTGATGCTGAGTGGGAGGAGAGGGACAGCCGGGGCACTGGGGAGGACACTGTCGGGGCAGCCTGCTGGGCTGGCTCCTGGGAGCTGCTGGGGCGGCGGGCAGCTTTCAGCAGCTGCTTAAACCCTCCGACAGCCGAGTGCCAGCAGAGCTTGTGCTGGGAGGGCTGGCGTACGCTCCCTGCTCAGCTGCTCCGGCTCGGTCCCTTCTCGAGCACTGCTGAAGGTGGCTTTTGTGGCAGGAACATCTGGTCCCCTCCACGGCAGAGGACGGAGCCCTCCTGGCGTGCTGGGACTGCTGCGGTGCTGGCGGCAGCGTTGGCCACGGATGAGCAGTGCCGTGGCTGCTCGAGATCTGGCTGTTGCAACGTGTTTTGCAGCTCAGCTGTGTGCAAGGGGTGAGGTGGCTGGTATCCTGGCAATAATCCGAGCCAGCCTTTCCGGGGGATGCGAAGGGATTGTGTGGTTTCCTGGGGACAGCAGAACGTGCCACGTGGGGAAGGCGGCAGCTCTTCGGATGCTTGGAGGGCACTTGTGTAACGGGCACCCTCTGTGCGAACCCTGCACCCCCCCGCTGTGGGCCTTGCTCCCTGCTCTCCTGGCTACTGTCTGTCCATCCCTGCTGGGGTGCGAGCGTGCCCTGAGCAGGGGTGCGCTGCCTGGGCTCGCTGTGGCGAGTGTGACGTGGGCCCTTGGCAGAACCCAAGCCTGGCCCAGATGCAGGGATGTGGCTCAGCACTTGCCTGGCTGCAGGGCTTATCGGGCAGGTGGTTTTGCAGGCAGGATGTTAGGAGCTGTCATTATCTCTACAACTCCCTTTCTGTTCATGAACACGGGTGTTTTCTGTTAGACATAGCCGTGGAAGCCTCTGTTTTCCATACCCTTCCGCAGGAGCACGTGTGGATCACAGACCCAGCCTGGAGGAAGGCAGCAGCAGCGGGGGGCTCACCCAAACGGAGCCCAGAGAAGGGCACAACAACGATGCCCGTTGAAGGCTCTTCGTGGATGATGTCTGGATCTCCAGTCCTTTGGGATTAATGTTTCCAGGGGTGTTCTCCTTCCTCTCTGTCAGACAGACAAATGCGCACGGGCGCAATCTCTGGCTTCCAGTGTAGTGTCAGATGTGAAAAGGAGTTTTTCAGCACCAGCTGACAGCTCGAAATGGCTTTTCCCCTGTCCCCCCCGTGCTGGGTCTGAGTCGGAAATGCCACTGGGTGGATGCAATTGCTCCTGGCTGGGGTTACAGTCTCAGGCTCGTGAAACCCATGTTCCAGCAGAAAATACGCTAATTTTTGTGAATTAGGGGAAACCTGAGTAGCAAACTCTAACAATGTGTTTCATTTAATTCCTAAGCCCAGAACATTCCTAGGTTATTTTATCCCCTAAGTTCCCCGTCTTCTCCCGTGTCTGGGCTTGGTGTGGCGTGGTGGTTAGTTCCCCTGCCCTCGCAGTCGCTGCGCTGTCTCCTGCTGCATCACCGAGTAGTGTGGCACTTGATGCAGTGAAGATGAGGTGTTAATCATCCTGCGCTAATTATCCTGCCAAGGGTTTCTGTCTGCATCCAGTGTGCAACCTTGCTCATTCCTCTTAGCTGTGATGTGCAGTTCCTGTGCTGGCCTGTGTTCAGAGAGCAAAGAAAAGGGAGCGGCAGGCCACGGTGGATCCTCTGGTGTCTAATAAAGATTGTGTTGTGTTCACCCTGCAGCCTTTGGCTCCAAAGCAGCCCTGACAGATTATTTGCTATTACAAAACTGCTTATCTTCACAAAGCTTGCAGGGATGACCCAGCTCTGGCCTGTGGGAGCTGATCTGCAACTGGCAGAAGGGCTCAAAAGCTATTAGGGAGAGACTGAAAGACAGTGCAGTTGTGTACACCCAGTTTCTTTAGGAAATGCAGCTAAAAATGGCAGTACTGAAGAAAACATCTCTCCTGCAGGGCTGAGAAAGAGGTGTAGTTCGTCCTGGAAAGCTGCCTAACTCCCTGTGTGGCTGTGACAGTTATTTCTAATACGCAGACAGGAGTACCCCCCAGTACAGGCTGGCAGTAACACAGCATGCCTGAGCTGTTGTGGCATTGGCGGTGGTTAAATATATTTCCTGCCTGCTGTGGGGCTGGAAGGCGGATGCCGATGTGAGAGAGGGTGGAGCTCAGGCACTTCAAAACAGAGGTTTAATTTCCCCATGCTCTCAAGAAGGTCAAAGTCCCTGGAAAACCCAGGGAGGAGTGCCAAGGCTTAAATAGTTGCTAATATCCTTGGCTCTGCTGCTAATGTATTTAATGCATGTGGGCAAGTTATTTTGCTTCTTGGTGCATTAGTTTCCTCCTGTGTGTTAAACGCAGTTAATGAATCTGGCCTCTCGCAGACGCTGAAATCTGCAGATGGAGCGTGCCAGGGCCAGGTTCTTCTGTCAGCACCGGATCTGTGAGGCAGGGTCGGCTCCCCAGGCTCGCAGCCACCTCCGGGCACCGTCCTTCCCACCCTGTGCGGGAAAGCATCCGTCCCTGGAGCAAGAGCTGCCCTGCTCCCTGCACTGTGCTGGCTAATTACAGAGAAGGGCGCTTCTGGAACACAGTGAGGAGTGCCCTGCTTGTCATATGAGCAAGTAAAGCTGCAGGAAGAAATCTTCTCAGGGATATATTAATTAGCGCCCCAGCCAAGCAAATCCCTGCTCTAGCTCTGCTGACCCCGCAGAGCTTATGCGGCTTTGGGTGCCATTCTAGGTTGGGCCTACAGATAAGGCAGGTGGCTCGGCGGGGAGGATTTTGTTTAAAAGCGAGGGAAATGGGGATCTTGGGGACTGGGGAAGGATACGGCATCGTGATGTTCCTATGGAGGGTTTGGTGCTGTGCCCCCAAGTGTCCCATGGGGAATGACCGGTGCTCAGCGCTTTGTAGGCTCAGGAGGTGTAACTGAGGTACCAGAGCCTGGGCAGGGCCTTTCCCCTTCTCCCTCCTCCTTTGCATCTTTCGGCTGCTCTGTCCATAAGAGCACCCATGAGCTCCTGGGTGGCGAGGTGGGGCTCTGCGTGGTGCTGGTTCCGCTGGGCCCGTTGTGACTCGCCCCAGTATGATTCTGCTGCTGGGCGTTCTTCCCGAGTGGGAGCAGGGGAACCTCCTCTGCTTGGTGCAAGGAACGAACCACAGATCCACATGGCTGCGTGCTGTGCACCTAAAGGTCCTCTGTTAGAGGGATTCGGTCTGGGTTTTGGCATCTTCTTGAGAAGAAAGGTGGGGAGAAACTGCTGTGTGGTCATTAGTATCGTCGTACGCTCGGTTAGCCCTGGGAAGCGGGTTGGACCTTTGGGTGTTGCGGTAGCACTTGGTGTTAGTGTGAGGCAGGGCTGGATGCAGCCCTGATCTGGGAGGAGAAGTGCTGGCACTTGTCCAGAGGGCTACAGCAATGCCATGATATGGAATATATGGGTTGCTGACTGGTGAGCAGGGAGCGAGGAAGGAAGAAATGTCAGGTAGAGACGGTGAGTGCTACAGACTTCCCCACTTCTGCTCGTTTGGGATATTATGTACGTGTGCCTTAGGTGATGTTCCGCTCAAACCTGACTGCCCAGTCTTTGAAATGGCAGCAGCCGTGGACGCCACACTTCCTCTCCAGTCTTGTGCTTTGCTGTCTCACCAGCGTTGCAGTGTCTCGAAATTCTGAAGTGAGTGGTTTTGTCATGCTGAAATTTCGGTCAGTCCCATCTACCTCCTATAGCAGATTACCATGCTCTACTTACAGCAAAAAACAATGGCACATCTTACAGGATCTCCTTGCTGAATCTTAGAGAACAGGGTCTTATTTTGCATCCCTTTCTTCACAACCTGGTGATCCCTGTTGCACTCGGTCACCTCCGGTGCATGGAGCGTCGGGAGAGCAGGAGCTGCAGCGAATGGCAGGACAAAACTCCAGGACCTCACCCTGGCCAGGCTCCGGCTCTCTCCCAGGAAGCCAGCGCTGGTATGGCGATACTGGAGTAGCTTGAGTCTGAGCTGGTGGACTGAATACATCTGTTTGTGCTGCTGGTGAGCCCGCTCTCAGAGTCAAGGCAAGGCCTGTGCTACATTACAACAGCGATACCTTTCCTTGTTACCTCTTCCCCTTCCTCCTCCAAAAAACCCCATTTCAGACCCAGGGTAGGCTCTGAGTAGCATTTCTTCACCTTTTTTGGCATGGCAACACTTCCTCCCACGTGCTGTGGCTGCAAATCTGCCTAGGCAGAGGTACCTCAAAGCAGCGTGGATTTCCCTTGATTTCATCAGCCTTACGTCTGGGCTTTCTGCAGATGTGAAAGAAATCACAGTGCGTGGCCGCCCTGCCGGTACGCTCACACGGTGTCGCGCGGATGGGTCAGCACACCCTACCATGTTGTCGGCTGAAGTGCTGCTAACTGAATGTGCGGGTGTTTAGCCCATGTGAAATGAGAAATATTTGGTTCCTCCATCATCACATCAGTTGCCTTAAAGCTTCCCAGCAGTCCGAGCTGACACACTTTGCCTTGACACCAGGAGTGCAGCTGAGCAGCAGCTATTTGCTGGCTGATGGATGGGAATTTCTCTGCAGCACACTTGCAGCTTCCAAAACTTGAATCAATTGCTTATCCATTTCCCTCTGCAGATCTCAAGGGCTCTTCTCACTTCGTAGCTCCTGGGTGACTTGGACTTGAGCCTTGCAGTGGAGGAAAGAAGGAGGAGGAATTTCTCTGCCGATCTGCTCAAAGCATTGTTACCAGTGATCCCCTTCCCAGACCAGCTCTGGGTTTACTTTCTTCAACCTCAGGTGTAATGACCCTGGGGTCCCCCACTACCTGTCTGCTTTCGTGGCAGAGCAGAAGGTTCAGTTTTGTGCTCTATTTTATTTTTGCCTTCCACAGGGAAGTGAAAGCAACCAAAGCGGCTGCGGCGCTTCATGGTGTGACGACGAAGCACAAGCTCTTCAGTTCAGTCGCGTGCAGGGTCGCAGACTGGGTAGAGAGGGTGCCCGGGCACCGTGTTGTCTTCTTTGCTGCTCGATGGGGGGAAGGAAGGAGGGGCTGTCTGTTACCTCACTGATTTCTGGGAGCAGGTCTCTCGGGTTTCTTGTCATTATCTGGTCCTCGAATACCCTCCTTGTCTGCAGCTGGAGAGGGAGCAGCCCTGCTACTAGCCGTCATCTGAAGAGGGTCATAGGCAGGAACAGAAATGAAGCAAAGGCATGAGATAGAGAAGGAGGAGGGAAGTACCTGAGAAGGAGTTGTGACGAGGAGGCCGAGTCATGAAAGAAAAAAAGTCATAAAGAGGAGTCATGGCATCTGATTCAAAGCCCGTTGAAATTGAGGGGAGGATTTCCACTGTGTTCGATGGATTTGAATTGGGCTGTAGCGAGAATCCGTTGCGTCATTTGACGACATTGCAAAACTAGGGGCAGCAGAGGGGAAAACATGGTCTTTGAAAGAGGCGAAGGGAAACCTCTGTGGCCTGGAGAGCTTTATAAGGGTCTGGAGGAGCTGATCTTGCTTGGCCAGGCTGTCAGCGCAGCGACGAGCCCTGGGTCCTGCCCGGGGGTTTCTTCAGAGAGCTCAGCCTGCGTGCAGACCCTATTTCAGACTGCGGCAGGTAGGTGAGGAGGGTGGTGGGGATGCGTCCCTATCGTGAGGGTGGGAGACAGCTGTGTGTCACTCACAAATCTTTTCAGCTCTGGTCACTGTCATGGAAATGTGGACAAAGATTTTAGCAAGGCTGAAGAGCTGTCTGTGACGCTGTTTTGGGCACAGTGGCAGCTTTTGCATCCCAGCTGGAGAGAAGCAGGTTCCCTGTCTAGATAGTGGGTGGCATTCGGGCACTTGGCCACCTTAGTCTGCTCTGTCAACTCACAAGAAGCTGGCCAGGTTTGATGTAATTTTGAGTGTTTTGGGGAGTCCTTTGAAGTGGTTGTCTGCACGCACTGCGTGTTAACTGCAGCTGAAGTGCCCAAGTCTGCATCTCCCAGAGGCATGTGTGCCACATGAGACAAAGTCCGTGGGTGGCTTCTCTGTGCCACTGTGCTGGATTTCAAATGTTCTGCTCATGTGGATCCAGCTTGGTTTCTCCCCTAGTGACCCCCTCATCAGCTTTCATGCTGCTGCTCACCCTTTCCTTCCTGACTGCTGCTGTCAGCTAAATGCGTGACCCGGGCTGCCCAGGCATCCCAAGCTACCTTGCGGTGCAGCTGCCAGCGCTGGGAAACGCTGCCAAAACAAGTAGGTTAGGACCCTGAAGGGGATGTTTGGTGTCCAGATTCTCCTGATTTCCAAAGGAAGGTGGGTGCCAAACTCTTCTAAGTCTCCTGCAACCTTTCCTGCCTTGTTCCCACACCTTGCAGTAGTTCCTTGGATGCGCAGGGAGAGTCAAGGCTTGATTCTGTTCAACCCAGGGCTGCAGCCGTGTGTGCTCAAGTGCTTTTCTTGGCTTTTATGTGCCTCAGTTTCCCCATCTGGAAAGCAGCGGGGCGTGATAATGCTTGCTTCCTTTGATCTGTACAGCTGCATCTTCTTATACAGCATGGGGGCTCGCGCTCTGGTGAGCAGCTTTTCTCTGGCTGGAGACCAAGGCACCTGGAAGGTTGAAGATGAGCTTTGCCTGCTGCATCCCAGCGGTTCCTGGCTGTGTGCTCAAGCCGTGGGCCTGCTGGCGCAGCAGTCTGTCTCAGGGCAGATCGGCTGCTCATGGGAGGCTCGGGGTGGGGGGGAAGCAGCAAGAGTGGGGATGCATCACGAGGTCAGAGCAGGGGGCTGACCAACAGGCCCCAGCAAGAGGAAGGAATGAGTGAGACCCAGAATCCATCCAGGAGGAGGTGGGAGTGGAAACAGCTACCTACAACATAGGTCTGAGGTCTACACCTTAGAGATCAGTAAACCTACTGGATAGATAGCTCTGGCAAGGACTGGGCTCCTTAAATGTAGCTGCTGGACCAGTGGGCAAAGGGTCATGGGTGGGGGTCCCAGGTGGGGTTCATCTGGGCAATTAATCCCTGTTAATGTATCCAGGGCCCTGGCACTCAGGAGGGAGCAGTGCACTGCTGAGTTGTCTCTGTTTCGTTGGTGATTGATCTGTGCTACTGAACTTGTCCCCTTTTTTCTCTCTCCAGCGCCCCGAACCTGCCGGTCAGGATGCCCAAAGCCAGCAAGGTGACCCAGGCCCTGGCAGGTAAGGATCCCGCTCTGTCCTGAGGGTTATGTGAGCCAGTGCTTTACCTTTCTGTGGCACTTGTTTTCCTTTGTTAGTTTTTAGGAAGAGTCTGAAATGTTATTGGCATTTAGGATTTTAGGCCCAGAGGATTTTTCAGGAAGGTAAAGAGGGCAAATTTGGGAAGAATGGGATGGTCAAACCTTAGTAACTGTTTTTCTTGTTGGTGCTGGTTCTGAGGCTCTCAAAGTGAGTGGGTTTATTTGGGGGTTGGGTGTTCATCTTCTCCCGTAGGTGTGGATGAGCAAGTAGCTGGGGGGGAGCACACGGATCAAGTTCAGTTCTAGCTGTTTCTTGCTACGTTTTTTTAAAGTCAAGAGGAAAGAGTGGTATGAGATGGCGTGTGTTTTTAATGTGTGATTTTTTTTTTTTTAAATGTGGTTCTGTTACAAAAGCTTGGGTGGTCTCTAACTTAAAAAATATTGTGATGCCTGGTCTTGGGGAAACGAGGGGACAGAAGTTGAATCAGACATTTTCTCCCATGGCAGCAGAATACAGATTTGCTTTTTATCTTCTGAACCTGTGAATACAATACTAAATATACCTGAGGAGTGTGTCTGGGAGGGATGAAAGTGCCAGTTTTCAATGCTCCTTTTCAGAGTAGATTTGCCTGTTAAACATGAAATGGTGTTGCCTTGAAAACGACAACTCGCTCTTGCAGCTTTCAGTGGAAGCGTTTCCATGCCAAAAACCGTTGGCGCGTTTGCTCTGTTCTGACTCACCCAGTGCCAAACCGCAGGACCCTGCTGTGGTGGTGCCTGGGGAGATGGGTGTTCTGCCGAGGGCAGACGGCTTCTCCGTACCAACACCGACCGTGCGCTCGAGACCGTATCGTAACATGGTAACCCAGGGGTAGAGGAGTGGAATAAACCTGGTGCGTGGTATTTTCTGGGGTTCTCTGTATCCATTTCAGGCAGTACAGTATATCTATTAACCCTCTCCTTTCTCTGGCTCTTGTCCATGCGTGGTCTGTTGAGGTTATTAGCTGCTTGGATACTGAACTTTGCTCCTGAGCACACAGAGACAGTTATGTTCTCGCGCTTAGAGAAAATGGTTACCACCTTGTTCGGGAAAGATGGTGGTGTTTGGTCTCCTGTTGAGTGTCACGCCTTACCCTGCCTAAAAACGATCCCCAGGGCTGTTGTTTCCAGTCATCTAATGTTAGTACCATCATGAAAACTGTGCTTTGCGTGTCCCTATAGCCAAACAGACACTGTGTAAAGACAAACACTGGGTGTCCTCTTACAGCGAGCGGCCCATCTGTCACCGTGTTAGCAAATCAATCTTTGTGGAAATGAGGTGTAAAGTCAAGCTCAGACCTTGTCTGGGTGGATGACCTGAGCAGAACTCCCCTTGATTATAAAAGCTCTGAATTTCGTCCCCTGGCTCTTAGCACTGACTATGTAATTAGGTACTTAATCACATAAAGGTAAATACAGCAAAGAACTGAAGAGCCCTCGTGAATTCAGGCTGTGCTAACGTTGTCAACGGTGATCTTGTTCTGCATGTGCAGGTGTTAATTTGGAAGAGGTGAATATGCATAGTCCATTTATGCCTTGTAGTGCAACATTTAGACATAAAAGGCTGCAGGAGGGCTCAGTAGAATAAGCCATTTACCGTTATTTAATGAAATAAAATGAAAAGGTTAAGTTTTTAATTGATACCTCTGTTGTTGGAGGCTGGGGGTTCAAAAGCAGGGATAATTATTCATTTTAATAATCTTTAGCTCTCCATGAGGCAGCTAGCAAGAGGTACGCTGAGTTGCAGGGGAGTGCAGAGCTGCCTGGGCTGAGCTGAGTGTGGTCAGCGCAGAAACAACTCCCTGGGGCCAGCAGCTCCTTCAGATCCAGGTCTTCCCAGGACACAGCTTGATTGACGCTGTGCTGCCTTCTGCCAAGTGTGACAGACCTCAGAGGTGCAAGGGAGGAGAAACATCTGAATTTGAGTCTGTCCTAAAAATCACATAGAAGCAGAGGAAATATCTGGACAAGTTAATTAGCCAGCGAAAGGAAAATAAATCTCCAGGAACATTTCTGGTAAAAAGCAAGCACTGGAGTTCTGGTAAAAAGGCCAAATTTTATTGAAACGTTAATTGGCTGGGTCTTCAGGGACACCGTCTTCCCCTCTATGCTCTGCTCTCTGTTTCTAGAATCTCTTCTGGGAAGTGTTATTTTGTTCATGTATAAAATCCTGCAGATGGTGTTTGAGTTACTTATTATTCAGGTTATTCTCTAACACACAGGCTGGGCCCCTTTTGTTCCTCCTGTTCCCACTGCACGACTGTTTCCTTCAGCATCAGTGGTGGAAAGGCTGGGGACCCAAGGGCTCCATCATGACGTGGGGGAAAGGGCAGGCTCAGAAGTGAGCTGGAGAAGGCTTTGTTCTTGGAAGCATGTCCAGAAGACTCACAATCCTCGGTCTCCATCCTGAGGTGCCCTTCAGCAGCTTTGCCCCTGGTTTGAAGCAGGAGAGAGAAAACCCCTGAATCTTGTGGGTGGTCTTGAAGTGCTGCAGGTGCATCTGTTGGATGCAGGGGGAACTTTGGGTGGATAAACGGTAGATGGGATCCTGCGGGTCTGAGTGAGAAGCTGTGTTTTATTAGTGCAGTGAGCGCTTGGGGATTGAAGTGAGGGATTTGTGAATCTGCCAACCCCACGTCTTCTAAAAGCACCGCTTGGGTTCACAGAGATCGTGAAGCTGACTTTAAAACCATGTTTTGTACAAAAAAATAACTTCTCTTTCCTTGCTTTCTGCTATTTTAATACTTCAAGGTGCGTGTGGAAACTTGTCTTTTAAGTTGGTTTTTTTCCCCCCTCCCCCCGAGTATTTGGTTAGTACGATGAAATGCCCGAACAGAGGCTTAAGCAAACTGTTGAACCACAGTGGTGGTGTTTAAGGGTCAGCTGGGCTAACATCTCTTGGGAGTAATGGAGTTTAGCTGGTGTGCCTCAGGGCAGGGAGGTGGACTAGGTGGTTATATGAAGGCCCTTCTAATACTGTTTTTAAGACGAAGGCTGGAAATGAACTTTTCATTACATGAAACCAAACGTTTCGCATTCACATGATTCCTTGAGCTGGGGCATTTGAGAACAGACCAACCATAATAATTTTGCTGGTGGATATAACTGTGCAAATTAGCAATGCTTTTGTGAGAACTTACATTATTTAAAGGTAAGCTCTGCCCTTTCCCCTCTGCCTGCTTAAATCCAGGGCTGGAACCAAAGGCATACCAGTCTGAGGTCAGTAAGCTGGGTACGTGAGCAAGCGTGTGGTCAGCGCTCATTACATTATGTCAGGGCGGCTTTCCCATGCTCGGCTTCTGCACAGGATATTACAAAAGTCCCTTATTTACACAACAGGCTGAGAAAAGGTGGTGGATATTGTCATAGCTCCAGTGAAAAGAATTTTACCCTAAGTCAGTAACATTGTACTTCTGGCCAAATAGATGCTTTGAGCAAGAGAAAGGAAGCAGTTGTCCTAGTGCGCTTACTGCACCCATTCGTAGGATTGGATCAGATGCAGAGGATGCTTTGCAAGGCTTTCTGCTCTTCCCTCCTGCAGTCATTGCAGAGAAGAAGCCCAGTGGCCAAGGGAAAGCGTGAGCATGTTCATTAATACTTTTCCAGACCATGGGGTAGCTAGAGAGCAGCAGGAACTCTTGCAGGAACGCATGGGCATCCAAAGTAGCGTGGGTCTGGCCAAGCTTAGCTTGTTGCATCTTGGCCCTTCCGTCTTCAGGTGAGAATTTATCCGAGGCCAGGCCACATTTGCTCCTGACATAACTCCATGGATGCCTACAACAAGTTCTGAATGGAAATTGTTGTGTCCTGAGGTCAGAATTGGAGAATCGACCTGCAGATATGATGTGTATCTGCATATTGTTTTGGCGCTCTGTGTGAACACACGCTCCCACATAAGGCTTGGATCAGAGGAGATCCCTTACTGGGGACTCTTGTCACCAAACTTGTGGGAGGCTTGTTAGATGCTGAGATTTCCAGTATTGTATTAGAGCTTTAAAGGAGGCATTGCTGCTGGGTTTTGAGATGAGCCGGAAGAGCAACGTAACACCAGAACAGCCCCTTTTTGAACACTCTCTTGATTTGAATCTGCAGCAGATGATTCATTGTGTGTGTCTCCAAAGGCAGCAGAAGGTAGAGGTGGAAATTTACCTCTTCTTCAGCGTTTGCCCTGCGCTGTATGTATGTGTGGAGTTGTAGATGCATTTGCAGCTCATAAAACGGAAAAAAGTTCCTGGAGTAAATGTTTATTTTCTTTGTGACGATTCATGATGCTGGCAGGCTGTTTTGGACATGTTATTCCAGATATGAGGGCTGGGCTAGAGGGTAACTGAACTCAGCTGAGGTTCTGTGGCTTGGGCTCTTCATTTGGTCTGACTTTTTGAAGGCAACATTTTGTCTTCCAGCATCAAGAGTCTGAAATTGGTTGTTCAGCCTCTGCTTCTGTCGCGTTCTATTTTTTAAAATGGGCTCTGCATGTTAATGTTAGCAAGACAGTATCGATCTCTTAAGAAGAAAGCATTAATTTTGCATTTGCCTATCAGTCGGCTGCGCGTAGGTGGTGATAATCCCTGTTAGCCTTTGGACTTGCTTTGCGAATGTCAGTCTCTGCAGTCGGTGCTGTCGCACTGCTTAGGAGCAGGTTTTTTGGAGGCACCTTTACAGTTTCCTTTTCTGCATCAGTTCTGGGGAATCGCATTTTGCAGCCTGGGTGGGGTCAGGCTGATCTCGCCCAACCGCGGCAAGGTCCGGCACCTTGCCCATTTCTCAAGAACGCTGTTCCTCCGGGGGCTCTGGTCGGCAGAGCCGGTACTGCTCCTCTGGGAACACCTCCCCCTGTCCTTTAGCCTGCCGAAAGGGGAAGGTGCCTGCCTGGTGCGCTTGCAGGCGGCAGCTTTGGTGCTGTTGCTGGGCTTCAGGTGTTCAGTCTACTCACTCATTCGGAAAAAAAGTCGCTTTTGTTATGGGAACATAAAAGCTCTTCCTTAAAGCTGCCTGGGAGTGGTGAAGGACTGCTGGTTTAGACCAGGGTTGAGAGGATGCAATGGTCTTGCGGTCTTCAGTTCAAGACTTACAGGAAGTTATTTTGATTGTGAAACTTCTGGATCCGATGCTCAGTTAGAGGCTTGCTGGCTTGTCCGGATGGCGGGGGCTCTCCAGGGCTGTGTCTGCGGGAACAGCTCGGCACTGTGGGTAGGACAAGGGGTGCTAACCCTGTGCTTGCGTGCTTCGAAGGTCCCCCTCTGGCCCTGCAGGTCCTGGGAACTGGGGGGCTAAACCCCAGATCTCAGTCAGTGACGATGGTGCCTAACGAGGGTGATCCACGGCTGCCTGGCTTGGTGTTGCCTATTTCCGTTTGGAAGCGGATGGTTTCACCGTGCATTGGGCAGCCTGGTCTTCTGGCCACACAAGCTCTGCCAAAGGTTCTGGGCTAACCCTGGGGAAATGACTTCATCTGTCTGTGCCCCTCTTCCTGTCTTGTGAAGCCCCTTCTGTCTGTCGTTTGGCCCTTACATGAGAAAGTTTTAGTGAAAGCATCCAACTCTATCAAGAAAGGACTTGAACAGGTTCTGGAATATTGTGCTTGGACCTTACACGAAGGAGGTGCAAAACGCAGTCAGCACTGTGTAGGGCTGGTTCTGCGTGTGGGGCATTGACACGGGCTGCGCGCAGGGGATTTCTAGTCACATGGCGCGGGTTCTTGACTGGTTGCGTATTTGAGGCAGAAAATAGTCTTGCCACTTGCACACAAAGCTGGCTGATGCTTCCCATCATAACTCGGTTTTCAGTCATGTGTGGGCAAGGTACCTCATTTTTGTCCTGAACAAATGTGCTCTGGTATCTTCCTTTCCCAACCCAGCTGAATAGAGGCTTGGAAAAAAAAAACAACAAACCCTTAGAAATCTCAGCTTTGGCTGTGAATTACAATGCAGGATGCAGGCAAGAATTTCCATAGTGTTAGGATGTGGTTTTGCGTCAGAGGTAACTTCTGGGGAAACGCTGGCTTTTAGGTTTTTTGCTGTCAGTTTGCAACCGTGAGCGTTTTTTTTTTTTTTTAGTTCCGGTGATGGCTGTGGCGGGTGGGAAGTCATTTCTTGGGAAAGCCAGGGCAGGTGTTTTCTCCGATGTAAGTTGAGCAGCAGTGTGCTAGTAACCGGCCTGTACTTCACAGGGAACATCACGTTAGATCAGCATGACCAGTCCTGTAGCTCTCTTCGTGCCAGTTACACCTTCGGGGAATGGCTGTCCTTTTTAATGATTCATTAGCTTTAACAAACATCTCATGAATACATCATCATGATGAAAGCATCCCATGAATACAGCTGGCTGGGATGGAGGGGCTGGGGGGAACTGGAGTGCCAAGGAGGGGACGGTGTGGGTGAGTGGGGGGCTGCCGCCGTGGGGCTCGTCTGGCTGGGGACGGCGTGGTGCAGCTCCAGCCCATGGTCAGCCCGGCACGGCCGCGGCTCAGTGCGATGCCTTGGGAACGCGTAGCTCTGGGGGGAGTAGCTGAGCAGGATCTTTAGGGGTTACGGGTGATGCCCCTCATCCTTCGAGCCCCCAGGGTCAGGGCTGCTCCCAGGGCTCTGGTGAGCGGGAGGACTTTGCACCGCAGCAGACTGCATGCCTGAGGAGCCCTAAAGCCAAGGCAATCACGCACCAGCGCAGAGGGTCACGGGCGAGACTTGTGCCCATGTTTCCCTGCTTTAATTTGTTGCCTGGGCTCCTCCTTCTAAAAGCCTCTGGATCCTGTCCTTGTGCTGACTCCAACCCCATCGCCTCTCAGATGTTTTGTGTCCTCTGAATCAAGGGCTTGGGTTTTGCTTTATTTTATCTTTTTTAATTTTCTTTGAAAGATAAAAGTTTTGTTTTTTTTTTTTTTTAATGAATGTGTTTCCCCGTTGTTTCCTTCCTGCATGTTGATCTCGTACCCGCTGTAGGCATGACGGCTATTCTGATGTCAGCCGCTGGACTCCCTGTGCACCTCACCTGTGTGCCGCAAGCTGCCAGCACCCATAAAGCCACTAAAAAACACAGCTCAGTTAAGGAGGGGAGGAAAGTGTCCAAGAAAGGTAGTTCCTGCTCAAACTCTCATATTTGCTTCCATCTCCTTCTCTTTATCTCTCTGCACTTGTTCTGCCTCCCTCCTTTCCTCTTGTCTTTCCCCCTACCCTGTTGGCTCTTCTGATTTGACTGATGATGTTCATCCCACCAAGGGGAGAAGCAGGGCACGTCTCCTCTGGCCTGCATGGTCTCTGACAGGCTGTAAAATACAATGATAAAGTAGGTAAAGTAGACCCTGTCCTGTGGTAGCTCTGCTTGTTTCCATCAGTCATTAAATCCGGAGCATCCCAGTTGTCCTCTGCACATGTCAGACTCCTGCAGCCTCCCCCGTGGTCCCGCTGCACGCTCTTGGGGAGCCCTGGCTGTCCATGTAGCAGGACCTTCTGACTTCTTGGTGGGACAAGTCTGGGAGCTGAGGGACCATCAAGGAGAGCATTTAATAGATACGTGCTCTCAAGAGAAGGTCTGCTTGTGAGGCCTGCTTGTCACGGCTGAGTCATGGGATGAGAAGGATCTTCTAGACAAGCAGGCCCCTGAGTCACACAGGGCTTTCAAGGTCAAATTGCAGAGGATTTGTTCTCTCCACCTCTGTCTGTGGTGGAAAGGAGTGGAGTGGAGCTCTCTTAGGTGGACGTGCCCTGGCAGGAAGGGCCAGGTTACCCTAGCTCTCCTGCCAAGCTGAGTCACCCCCAGGGCAGAGCCTTCATTTCTCCTCTTCGTATCTCACTGGCATCCCTCAGCCTTGCAGCGTGGGTGGGCTCCCGGTTTGGAGCCTGGGTCCCATCTGTGTGTGGCAGCCCTGGGGTTCTGCGGGGGTAGGTGCCACTCCAGCCTGGTGTAGCTGTAGAGATTGCCCACCCTGGCATGGGTGTCCTGGTGTGGTCAACCACCACTGAGCGTAAGGTGCTTCCACCTTCAGATAAGCGAAGCGGGGACTAGAGGTGGCTGGTTGTTCAACGTGGGGATGCTTGTGTTTAAGAAAGACGGAAGCGCCCTGAGGTCGAGGGGAAGAGGCACCTGGCTGTCTCGGAGTTTGTTGGTGCCAGTGTCTCTCTCCATGGAGTCTGTGCATGCAGTGAGGAGGCTTGATGGGGAAATGGGGTCCAAAGGCATCAGGAAGGATGGTAGGAAGAAAATAGAAATTACATGCGGAGGGCGGTACCTTGTGGAAATGCATCATGGAGGGAGCTGGGAGGAGGAGATGCAAAGGGAGAGAGCAAATGTGGAGTAGGATGTGTGATCGAGGGGGAGGAGAAAGCAGGGGGCGGCAGGAGAAGCAGCGAAGAACAGGAGGAGAGAAGGAAAATGGGAGGTGAAGGAGAAGAGCTGAGCGGAGGTGGGTGGCAGAGGGGCTGGGTGAGGATCTCGCTCCGCAGAGCCAGCTGGCAAGGCAGCGGGGCAGCGCCTGCTCCCAGCGCTTCGGTCCCAGCGCAGGCAGCATCCGAGCAGCCCTCTGCAGCCGGGGTGAGGGCTGGGCGGCGGGGATGCCCTGGAAGCGGTGCCGAAACGGAGCTGTGGGGAGACCAGGCCCTCCCACAGAGGCACTGCCTTGCCCCGGTCGCTGGAGGAGCCCGAAGAATGGAGGGCCAGGCCTGCCACTGGTGTCTGTCACCTGCTGCTGGTTAATGACACAAAACTAGCTGTATTTGGGGCGAGCCGTGGCCACAAGCAGACAGCCCTGCTTGCAGGCTGGGGGGGTGCAGCCAATGTGCCTACCTGCTGGCTGCTCCTCGGTGGGGTCTGTCGGAACGGGGCTCTGCACCGCTCGCAGCATCCAGCCCCTCCCTGGCATGGGGGAGATGCTGGTGCAAGCAGCCTGGTGTAAGAGCGTGGTGTTAATAGGAGGATATGTCTTGCAACTTCTGAGCAAGATGAGGAGAGCAGCAACTCAGAACATGAAACGGGGCGGGTGGGGAGGGTGGGACGTGGCTGGGAACGGGAACAGCACACACCGTGTTAGGTATCGGCCTGGGGAGCGGAGGGGTGGCTGTGGCTGTGCTGGGTGTTACACCCCCCCATCAGCAACGCCTCTTCTAGGTGCGATGCCGGTTCCTCACCGCTTCCTGCAGCACCCAGGAGCACATGTGTGTTGCATGGTGGGCTGCTGAGCCACACCTTGGCCAAAGGCTGGGTGTGCTGGGGCAGGGCCGGCTCCAGGCTTGGGCCCAGGGCTGTGTCCGGGCAGCTGGCTCTGCCCCAGGGCTGTGCCCAGTGCCACCTCCCCACCAGCTCACCGATGCACTTGCTGGGGCCAGGACCCCTCTGGCCTGGGGAGCAGAGAGGGGACACCAGCAGAAGGGACAGGGTGGCACTGAGCAGCTCCTCCTCCCATCTGGCACGGCAGGATTTGGCCCAGCCACCCTGCTGCAGAGGAGGGACTTTGCCAGCTCTGCCCTTTCCGACGCTGACCCGGGGGAAGCGGATGCCTTTCTCTGTTTTAGTTTGCTAAAATCCCCGCTCTTGCTGTAGAAAGTGAGATCCTCTCTGCTGGGAGCAGGGAGGCTGGTCCTGCAAAGTACATGACTCCAGGGATGAAGAGGGTGCTCGGTGCCTCCTAGGAACAAGCTCTGTTTGTTCAGCACCTGTCCGGGCTGAGGAATGCTGTTCTGCAGTGAAAGTAGGGATCCTGACTTTCGGCCAGGCTGTTTGTTCTCTCTCTACAGCCCCTGAAGCTGCCAACAGGCAGAGGTGGGCCTGTTTTGTGCCCTGGATTTCTGCATCGTGTGCCCATTCCCCTCTTGCACCCCTCCAGGTGTTTCCATCCCAGAGAGCTCTAGCAAGGGCTGTGAGCCCAGGAGGAGGCCACCAGCGAGCTGCCTGCGGCGAGCTGCTGCCAGAATAGGTGGTGGTGGGTGCAGCGTACCCCTGCCGAGCCCCTTGCTGCTCCCCCCTGCTGCTGCCGCAAACCCTGGCTGCGCGCAGGTCGAGGCGGTGTTGGTGGAAGCGCAGCCAGCTTGGTGAATGGCTGGGTATTGTTCAACAAAGGCACTAATTAGTCAAGGCTCATTACCGTTGTTGCCGTTCTGGCAGGGATGTCTGGCGCAGACGAGTGCTGCGCTGTGGGTGCTGCAGTCGGGGGGAAGCTGTAGTCTGCGGGCAGGCACTGCGCTGTCGGCGCTGGCACGCGTCCCGACGGGTGAGCGGCTGCCGTCCCACCGCCGGCATGGCACTGCGTGTCCTTGGGCTGCTGCAGCCCCTGCCCGGCGCCAGCGCCGTGGGCTGGGACCCTGCCGGCTGGCTCTCTCCGGGTGCTGCCGTGCTGCTCGGGCATGGAGCTGGCCGCTGCAGGGCTCCCCTGCTTTCCCAGGGCCCTTGGGGGGCCCGAAGCGAGGAGGGGTTGGCTTGGGTCCGGTGTGACACTTGTTACCCTCTCGGCTGATGGGATCGCCGTCCACTTCTCCCCGGGCTTGGAGGTTTCCCTGCACGTCCTCTCCGGGATGGGCAGTCGCGTGCGGAGTGCTGCGGTGTGGAGGGAGAGGAGATGAGCACGTTTGTCCTTCCCTGCTGAGCAGGACAGGACCTGGCGAGGCAAGGGGGGGTAATCCCAGCTGACTCTGCTCCCTGTATGTCCGTCTGTCCGCAGGTGGGTCTGCAGGCCGTGCCAGTGGGGTGGGTGAGACCGGGGAGCCCCTCAGAGTCACAGGAGCTCGCTGTTCCCGTGGGGGGCTATCTACTGAAGAAGACAGGCCACAATAACAGGGATGCTCTGTGTCATGACCGGAGCAGCCTGGTCACTCGGTTAGCCTGCTGAAATGCCAAACATGGAGAAACCTGTTTGTAAGACCACATCTCCTCTCCCCTTCCTGATCTTTGGACAGCCCCCTCGGGGGCTGAGGCCGGTAGGTCCAGCCTTTGCAAGTCCAGGGAACCAAGGGCAGAGGTGATCAGGGCAGGGTGACTGTCCATGACATAACTGGAGACAACCTGTGTCTGGCCTGCATAGGGTATCATAAAAAGAGTCTGCTGCTAACCATATGGCGCGTTTCGGGATGCAGGAGGCGGCATGTCACTGCTGCAAGCATTTGGTTGCCGAGCAAGGATGCAAAACACATCTGTTAAATGTTGCCCATGGAAAGCCCTTGCTTCAGCAAGCAACTTACTATGTACAGGGAGGAAGGGGAAGCATTAAAAAAAAAAAGTCATTCCTCTCTTTGTAAGTGAAAGAATGGAAAACGTTCCTTCACATCCCAGATAAATCAATAGCACAGCATTAGGCCAGCTGGTGATAAACAGCATCGGTTGATTCTGCTATTGCATTTCCAATCCGTCACTGAATCCAGAAGACTCTGGGGACTGAACAGGCTTTGATGATCCCAAGGGATGGCTTCAACAAAGATTTAGAAGCAAACACTTTTATGGAGCAAATGATCTGGTAAGGAAGTGATTCATGCGTTGAAGCACACGTGGCTCGTGCCGAGGCAGGTGCTGTGCCTCCCAGCCTTCTTCTGGCTCTCCCCTGGGCAGCTGGGATGTGGCCTGCCAGATGTGCTGGTCTGCCCAAGGAAGAGCCTCTCTCCGGAGGTGAGGAAGTCTCTGTGGGCTTCGCTACCCTGGCTGAAACCAAATTCTCATCATCAAAAGGCTTCCTTGGGACTGGATGTTCAAATACTGGCAGCTGGGGACAGACTTTTCTAAAGCATCTGGGCTCCCCAGCCCTTTTTCTCTTTCCAAGAAGCCTTGGTGGATCTAAATGCATCAGAGCATTATCACAGCAAAGTGACAGGAGGAGATCAGAGATGCCATAATGCAAACCCATCAGGCATGGGTGCGCTAAGGACGGCTGAAGGCTGCATCGCTCTCTTCTGCCTGTCTGATTGCCCCCAGCTCCATCCACATGCCAGCTGGTGAGCTGGGGTAACGCCATTTGCTCTGCCCGAAACCCCTGCTGTACCCCATGGACTCTGCAAGAGCTTTCTCATCCTCACTCTTACCCCGCTGCGCACAGGGATGTTTGTCTCCTTTCATTCACTTGATTCGAATGAGCCTGGCCAGTTTTTGGGCAAGTCATCTCTTTGTTTCTCTGAGCTGCTACAGAGGAAGGAAAGTCAACAGCGAGAGAAACGCACAGCAGGGCTGCAGGGAAGGAGCGTCCTCCGCTGTCCTGAGCAAGGTGAATTGCTCTGAAGCTGCTCAGATCTGCTGTGCAGGTGGGAGCAGGCGAGCTGGGGCGTTCTGCCAAGTGCTGGGCAGGTGTTGCTGCCGGTGTAACACACCCTCTCCGCTTGCTTCCCTCGCTGTCTTCACCGCCTTGTCAGCGCATCTTTTTGGCATTGCTTTCTCCAGCCCATAGCCAGAGGAGACAAAAAGGTCACTTCAGGAAGAGCCACCTGGAAAATACAGTCCAGATGGAGGAGGACTTGGTGGTCAGTCTGGCAGGCAGCACATTATCTGCAGGAATGAGAAAGTGGTGGTCATCATGGTCGGCTTCTTGTGGAAGTGGATGGAGTTATGGCGGGCTAGCCTTACTCACACGGTCCTCTCCAAAACCTGCAGAACAGAAGAAGCTGAAGCCTCTGTCTGCTGTGTGTTGGTGAAGGTCTCATGATTGCAAACCAGAGCCTGTCTCCAACCACCCAGCATGGAAAATCCTGCCCTGTGTTCGCCAGCCTGGAGCAGGGACATCGCAGAGCACTCGGCTGGGAGCGTTTCAGGCCCCATGAGTGCTGAGCTGAGCTCTGACGGTGGGCTGAGGCAGTTCAGACTGATCGCATCCCCTTGCGACTCATTTCTGGTTGGCTCCTCCTGATGCACTGCATGCAAGCAAGGTCCAAGCAGAGAGGATTCTTGGACCCATTTCCCTTTGGAGGATCTGCATTCGCTGTGAGATCTGGTGGTGAGGCCTTGAAGCAGCTCCTGGCGTTGTTGAGAGCTGGAAGGCTGGGGCTTGCCCAGGCTGCTGTGTGCCGCCTGCTCTTCCTGTGGCAGTTCTTGGAAATGGTTTTCCAGGGCATTTTGGCATGCCCCTGAAGTGGAGAACACCTGCTTCTGTGTTGCTCTTTGGCTTAATGCTTATTTTATCCTGTTACTGCCCTCCTGACCAAAGGTCTCCAGAGGTGATCCTCACAGCCCTGATCCACCTGAGATGTTGGGCATCTCTCCTCCTGCCCAGCACCAGCACTAGGAGGGAGCATCCCTTCACCTCCCAGGCTCCTGTTCTTGCTCTGTGTGCTCGGTCATCCCTTCTGCCTGTTACTGCCGCCAGAAATCAAGTGTTTCAGGATGGCCAGGAATCCCCTTCTGAAAATAACTCATCTTAATGACTGTGTCATGGTTTAGGAGAGTCCAGCTCCCAGTTGATCAGTCTTCCTTAGCTAAACGATTTTCCACCCACGGTAGCTCTCTGCCTCACTCTTTTCTGTTGCCCCAGGCTAGCTTGTCTGCAGTGAAAAGGCAGCTTTTCCCTGACTGCATCTCGCCCAGCGGCCTGTGCTGCAGGGCAACCTTGTGCTCCCTGTCAAGGTGCCCCCATAGCACCAGCTGCTTGCAGAGCTTCACGGGAACGTGGTACAGGATCTGTGCCATCCAGGTCTTTGCCTGTTTAACAAAGCCTGTGGCACGTGAGCAATCCCTCCCTTCTGCTTTCACGTGTTTTCCTCTGCCATGAAAAGCGGTTATCCAGAAAACAGCACCCACCTCTTCCTCTTGGGGACAGAGATGGCTTTTTGGGGTGGCAGAACAGCTCGGTGCTGGCTCCAGTGTGACTGTCTCTTGATGCACAGCTTTTACAACCACACAGGCGACACTTGCGAACCCTCCAGCTGCCTTGGAAGCCCCACAGTGGTTGGAGAGAGGTGAAGATTTGCGTTGTGTGGGTACACCCATGGCTCTGATACGTGGCAATGCTCTGCGTCCACCTGGGAGCGTGGCAGTCTGGAGCAGCAGTGCTCTCTGTGCTGAGGCGCGGTCGGTGTCCTACGCTGGCTTAGAAACGAGCCTGAGAGCAGAGCTCTTTGGGGCAGTGTTGGAGTACAACTCCTCGCGAGGCCCTGGGGTGTTGGGCATGGATGCTTGGGGACTGTCTGACTGCTGCCCTTGCTCGCTCAGCCAGCTGGGATGAAGGATGACAGAGGAGGAAGAGCAACGCCTTTGCCAACCTGTTTGTCACAGCACTGCTTGCCCCTGAGCTCTGCCAGAAGTAGACTCGGGAAGGAAGGGCGAGGTTCTCCCCGAGCCAAGTGACAG
The DNA here is from genome assembly GCF_030867145.1 of Opisthocomus hoazin. NCBI lineage: Eukaryota > Metazoa > Chordata > Aves > Opisthocomiformes > Opisthocomidae > Opisthocomus > Opisthocomus hoazin. The sequence continues at coordinate 9,925,236 of NC_134433.1, read as the reverse complement.
GTCTCACTTTTGCCTCCTGCCAGGTGGAGTCAGAAGGTCAGTTGTGCAAATGTTTCCTTTCCTAGGCTGGCAGAAGAGCCCGGCAGCCTCTCTGATGGGCCCGATGACCAGTAAGGAGCTCATCTCCTTTTGCCCAGTGCTGGGCACTGTCTGGAGGCACGTGGTGCTTGCTGGCTTAAGCCAGTCCTTGCTGGGCAGCTCCAGAAGGTTGGTCAGGGAGTTGAGGTGACCGCTGACGTTCTCGACAGTAACTTGCTCTGGGTGTTGCGTGATGGTTGTTGCTTAATCCCGTAACGCCTCCGAGGGGACCAGGCTGCTGATGCTGGTGGGCTGCTGGGGTGCCCGTGCCTGGGTGGGTGGGGAGCAGGGATTATATTTAGGACGATGCAAAGATATCAAGGTCGCGTGCTACAAATAGGGTACCTGTTATAAAGCTGGTTTGTCTTGTATACTGTGTGACTTGCGCTGTGTCTTGCTGGATTTGGGTATGTGGAAGTTTGAGAGAAAGGCTGCAATTTCATGCTGAGGATGCGAGGCTCCTTCTGCCGTATTCAAAACAGGGCCTGAAGCTAAGTGTGTTGCTGGGTCTCTCCTTATCAGGTGCCGGCTGCAGGGTGTGAGAAGGTCCCGTGTCAGCAGGGCCTCTGTGGGAATGCCTTTCTCCTTTGACACCGCAGACGATGTAATCCTGCGTCCCAGTGAGACCACAGTGTCCTTGGGCTGAGTTTGATCCTAGCTGGCCTCTGGTCTGCACAAAGAAAGTCCAGCTGGGACCTGGCTGGCATTGCTTGGGGTGCATGGGGTGAACTGGAGCACAGCAGCTGCAGGCGGACCTGTGGGTGTATGGCACAGGGCACCAACATCTGCCAGTGGGTTCTCCTGTCTGTGGTGCTCACGGTCCTAGTCGTAGCTGTTTCTGATAGCAAAGCCTTTGTGGGGCTTGTAGGGATCAGTCGGAGCAGCCTCTTCTCCCCCTCTAACCCTAACCTTTCTCCTTGGCGTCCTGGCCAGTGACTTGCTTGTCTCCCTCCTCTCTGGCTCACTCTGCCATGCCTGTCATACCTCACAGCATGTCTGACTTCTCCTCTCTTTTTCTCATCTCTCTCCTTGTGCAGCAACACCAACCGAGCCGGAAGCAGTGGTGAAGAAGTACCTGGAAGAGCTGAAGGGCTCTCCTGCTGATGAGGTGAGAAGACAGTGAAGCACCTCCAGCTTCCCCAGTGGTCTGTTCACTGGGTGCTGTGAAAATCATGGCGATGCCTGAGGACCGTCCTTCCTTCAGCATCCCATGCGGTAGATACCGCTGTTTGTGATGGCACCGTTGATGCTAGATGGAGAGGCCTCAGCTCTGCCTGAAGCTGGTAGCTGGTGACCTGTCCTTGTCGAAGGACCGTGATAGAGAAAGCACGGTGTGGGCTGAGTATCTAAGTTTGGGCAGTGCCTCCACATTTCCCTTGGAGCTGGCTGCAGGGGCTGGCGTGGAGGAGGGAATTTGGCTTTGGTCTCCTCTCAGTGCTCATAGAGGTCAAAACTACCGAGATGAAAACCCTGCACTGTCTCTGTGCCCTTAAACCTCAAAGTGAAGGATTAAAGTTCAAGGCAAATCTTCCTGAAGCATCTGCTTGGTCGCTTCCTTGGTGGGTCAGTCATTACGATCAGCCTGTGCTTGCACACCATGGTGGTTTTCTCCTTGCTGTCTTGGGCTCTAGGACTGTATCATCTGCATGGAGAAGCTGTCCTCGCCCTCAGGTTACGGCGATGCGTGCGAGTGCAGCACAATCAAACCAGAGACGGTCGGCCGCCTGACAAACTGCCAGCACTCCTTCCACATGCTCTGCATGCTGGCCATGTACTCCAACGGGAACAAGGTACCGAGCTGGCCCATCCCCACCAGGTCCCCGGGCCTGAGTGGCTCGGCTGTGGAGCTCTGATGCCTGCTTCTCTCTCCCCGCAGGATGGGAGTTTGCAGTGCCCCTCTTGTAAAACCATCTACGGAGAGAAAACTGGGACTCAGCCCAAGGGGAAGATGGAGGTCTCCACTTTTCCCCAGTCCCTCCCTGGCCACAAGGACTGTGGGACGATCCAGATTGTGTATCACATCAGCAGAGGCATCCAGGTGAGTGCACAGCGCGCTCGCACGAACGGCTGCTGCCGGATAGCGCAAGCTGCAAGAGCCTCCCGGAGAAGTACGGGGCTGTAGTACTGTACCTGCTGGCACCCACCCTTGGGCAGCCCGAGGTGCCTGGAGCCAGCAGCTGCGCTGGCTGTTCTTCAATGTATGGGTGAGTTGAGTCTCCTCCGTGAAAGGTCTTTTCCCCCTTTGAGAGTGGCCCCAGGGTCTACAACAGCCTTTTGCCTACAGTAAAGACTCGTGTCAGCATGAAGCAGAGAGGAGACTCGGTCATGCTCACAAGGTGGGAGAGATCCCAGCGTCTCGTTTCGCAACCCTCGTCTGAGGTTTCGGTGGTTGCAGTGAGCTTGCAAAGGTTTGAGCTGGGTGGTCTTTTTAGGCTGTCATCAGACCACATGGGAAAAGCTGTGGTTTGGGGCAGTCTCCCACCAGAATTTCAGTAACCTGAAGAGCTGGCTCTGTATCCCAGCATGAGCCCACTCTTGGAGGACCCATAGTGTTCGCGTGTCCCGTAAGAACAAGTCAGATATCTCGTACTCATCAACAGCAATACCTTGCTCCTCTTGCGTGGAAGAGCTGCTTTGAGATGGACCTGTGTCAGATCCTGCTGCTGAGGGATTGTCCACCTCGTATGAAGATGGACGTGTCCGTGCCAAATGTGTCTGATCTGTTGCAGGGCCCTGAGCACCCCAACCCCGGGATGCCTTACACAGCCAGGGGCTTTCCTCGCTACTGTTACCTGCCAGACAACGAGAAGGGCAGAAAGGTAAGGTGTCACGCCCTGATCACCCGGCCCTCCTCGGGTTGTCTCGTGGCCCTGTGTTGGTGGATCGGCACAGCAGGGTTGCCTTTGGGAGCTGCCCTCGCGCTGCTAACCAGCTATGGTTAGTAGTTGTCCCTGCTGTTTGTTCCTTACGTGTACTTGTAACCCCTCTGCTTTTGAAGCTCTTTGCTGCTTCTTCACAGCCAGAGTTGTGAAGTCTTACTCTCCTTTGTCCCTTTACTAAACAAAATCCCATCTGATCTTTTGGGAGGACACTCCTGGCCTGTCTTGGGCTGTGCAGTTGCAAGGGTTTGCACTTAGAACTGCTGAGCTCGGAAAGTCCGGCTGCTGGCTCTTCCCATCCCGGTTTCCTCTGGGTGGGTGTGTTTGTCTCAGCTTGTGATGGTGTTTTTCAAGTCTGGAGGACCAGCACGGGCAGGGAATGGTCCTTCCCAACAGGGGAACCACATGGGTAACTAGGAGGCGAGGGAGATCCCTTCTGATGCTGGGATCTTTGGTATCCTCCTGCTACAGCAAGGATTTAGGCTGTTGAACTTCTGGCGAGCTGCTCTCGTGGCTCAAGTCTCCCAGCTTCTGAAGGCCAGCTTTGTTTTTTCTCTTTCCGCCTCTAGGTCCTGGAGCTCCTGAGGGTGGCCTGGAAGAGACGCCTGATTTTCACCGTGGGCACCTCCAGCACCACCGGCGAGAGCAACACGGTGGTGTGGAATGAGATCCACCACAAGACGGAGATGGACACGAACCTGAGCGGCCACGGCTACCCTGACCCCAACTACCTGGACAATGTGCTGGCGGAGCTGGCCGCGCAGGGCGTCACCGAGGACTGCCTGCGACAATGAGCCGGGGGGGGCCCGGCTGTGCCGCGCGTGTCGGGGGCCCACCTAGTGCACTTACTCCTGTTGCCTTAAGTTCCTGTGTCCGAGCGCCTGTCGCGCTGAGCAATAACACTGTGCCGCGGGAGGAGCCCTGCCTGCTCTCCACGGGATTTTTTGGGGGAAGGGAAGGAGATTTTTGTAGAAACTGTGCTGGCACCTCCCAAGTCTGGTTGATGGCCACATCTGGGACTGGATGGGAGAGTGGTCCTGAGGTACAGACCCCCTGCTGAAGGCAGAATCTCGCACTGGCGATGCCTGGGGACAGGACAGGGAGAGGGGGTCTTGCTCCCACTAGCCCAGCTGGAAAGCAAACCAGGTCTCCCTATCGCTGAGGCACCTCTTTCCGCAGAGCCTCCTCCCTCCTGCCCCTGTATCTCTGCTTGGTTGTAATAAACGCGTCCTTTCCACGGCCACCCACCCCTGTGCCGTCACCCTGCTGGGTGGCCTGGGGTGCCTCCCCCTTGGAACCAGCCCCCTCCGCGGCGCTGGGGACCTCGGTCCAGCCGGGGGGAAGGAGGGGACGCGGTGCAGCACTGGGGGGGTGCGAGCTCTGCGGGGGCAGGACGTGGGGTGCTGGTCCCAGGGTCGGGGGCCGCAGCCGGTCGGTGCTTTGCCCGCTGGTCTGCGGCCGCGGTGCCCCTACAGCGTCTGTCCTGGGCGAAGCGCAGCCCCCCTGCTCTCGCTGAGCTCCCACCGCCCTGCACCCCCCCGGGGGTGGGGGGAGTCTGCCCCCCGTGTCCCCCTCTCCCGGGTGGAACGGCAGCGGTGGGGGGCTGTGGGTGCCCGCTGCAGCCCCTGCAGGAGGCGGCTGTCGGGCTCTGCGATAGCGGCTGTGTGCTGCTGCTGCTGCTGCTGCTGCTGCTGCTGCGGGGAGCGCGGGTGCCACCAGGCGGCGACAGGCGGCCTGCTGCCGGCCCGGCTGCGGGCAGGGGTGGTCCCCGGGCAGGGAGGATGCTCTCGGGGCAGGGATGTTCTCCGGGCAGAAATGGTCCCCAGGCAGAGATGATGCTCTCCGGGCAGGGATGGTCTTCAGACAGGGATGATGGTCCCCGGGCAGAGATGATGCTTTCCGGGCAGGAATGGTCCTCAGGCAGGGATGCTCTCTGGGCAGGAATGATGCTCTCCAGGCAGGGATGATGCTCTCTGGTCAGGGATGGTCCTCAGGCAGGGATGATGCTCTCCAGGCAGGGATGCTCTCCAGGCAGGGATGTTCTTGGGCAGGGATGATGCTCTCCAGGCAGGAATGGTCCCCAGGCAGAGATGATGCTCTCTGGGCAGGGATGCTCTCCAGGCAGGAGCCACCTCTGCACCACGAGCTCTGCCTGCTAGGAGTGCCGGCACTTTGGAAGAGGAGATCACCCTGATCCTGGTGGCCTGGGTCTATGTTGTCCCCAGGCTTCTTGTCACCTGGTAGCAGAAGCTTTTCTATGAAGCAGCTTTTCTGTGTCTGGCCGTTCCCCTCCCTGTGGCCACCGGCCCCGGCTGCCCGTCCCAGGAGCTCTGCCCACATGAAATCCCTCTGGCACACCAGAGGCCCTGGTGCCATCAGCCACTTCACCTCCTTGCCAGGAGATCTGGGACATGACCATGCTTCGTGGTAGCTGCTGGCTCGGTGTCCTTCTGGGACTGGCATGGCCTGGACAGACAGAGAGGGCCAAATTTCTGTCTGTCACAACAATATAAAGATGAAAGGTTTTTTAGAGACGTTGAAGGCTGGAGCTTCCCCAGTGTCTGTCTTGCGCTTGCAGCCTCCTGGTTCTGCTCTGCTGCAGGATCAAGGGAGAAAACCCTCAAACATGCAGCGAAGTTTGGGGATGCTGCAAGAGCGGGGGCTCCTCGGGAGCAGCGGGTGCGCGTCTGTGTGCTGCTGAGCTCTACAGAAACGGCCGTGTCTGCTCCTCTCCCGCCCTGGTTGCGAAAGGGAGAGATTTCAAGTTTAAACGACAGCTTTCCATCCCCAGGTCGTGTTCTCCCAGCAACCAAGAGAACTGAAGCGAAAATTGAGCAGGGTTCACCCAGCCCTGTACAAAGCAAGAATTTCCTGCTGAGCGTGGCCCAAGGCATCTGCGGGAGATGCTCCTGCGCGTGAATCAGCCAGAGCCTCCCCGCCTCTGGGCTGGTCCAGGGCCGGGGCACCGCGGCGTGAGCTGCCCGGGCTCGGGGGCTCATCCCCGGCTGTCACGTCCCCCGCCACGAGGACACGAGGCATCTCCTAAAATCCTGGCCGTGAGATGGCTTAGCCCCCGTGGCAGGGGGATGGGGGCAGCAAAGGAGGGGAAGCAGGGAGATGCCCTGAAGCCGGTCCCCTCTCTGCCCTGGGGCAGGGGCAGCAGCCGGCGGGGGTGGAAAGCTCCGGAGCTGGCATGGGGCGGAAGCACGACCGCGACGCCGTGATGCCGGTTGGAGCTGGGAGGGGAGAGAGCCCCAAATCAGTGCTTGTAATGCTGCCAGGCAGGTCGGGCCGAAAGCCTTGGGACCCCTGGCCCGGGCTGGAGACCCGCGGCGGGGGTCTCTCCCTTCCCCCTGCGGTGCCGGCTCGTTTGCGGCCGGGTGGTTGTTATTAGCTGAGCCTTGACCCCCCCGGTACGCTGCCCCGCGTCCCAGCAGCGGGTACCGGCAGCTGAAACTGTGACTCGGTGTCCCCCTGCGTCACCCCGCCTCCCTCGCCCTGCCGCTGGCACCCCAGCACCCAGGAGGGCTCGGGGGTGGGAGACGGGGGGCTGGCACGTCCCCGAGGGCATCTGCGGCCCCCGGGCAGGTCTTGCGGGGTGGAAGGAGGGGGATGAGGGACGGGAGGAGGGATGGAGGCTGCAGCTGCGCCTGGTTTTCCCCCCGCAGCTGGGCTGCGTAATCTTCGAATGCCCCATTTCCACTTAATCCGAAGGCGCGGTCCCGGCCCCTTGGGGAAGGGGGAAAAATCCCCTCCCACGCAGGACCGGGCAGCCGCGGCCCTTGGCAAACACCGGAGAAGGAGCACTCCAAGCTCTCTACTTGGGGAGCAGCTGGGGGGGCCAGCAGTGGGGGGCCCCGAGCTGTGGGGCAGCCCCCATTCCAGGGTCACTGTCCCTGGCCCCATCCCAAGGGCTCAGGGACCCTTTCCCCAGGGAGGGGGGCCATGGCCCGTCCCCGCTGCCAGCGAGGGGAAGGATGGATGGGGAAATGTCGGCATGGGGCGGGCCTGGAGCTTGGGTGCCTCGGGGCCCCCGGCGCTGGGTGGGACCGTTCCCCTTGAATGCTTGGGGTTTTTGGGTGAGTTTCGGGTGTGATGGCTCCTGAGTGCTTCCCCGCCCTCGGGACAAGGCTGGCTGCACCCAAAACCAGCCGGGCATGGGCCCACTCCTCACCCTGGCACTGGGGGCCGGGTGGGCATGGGGCACCTGCAGGGAGTCAGGTCCTGGTGGGGCAAAAGGGGGTACAGGACCACTTGCCCGGCTGCCCCCGTAGCCCCGACAAAACCTCCGTCTCCTGCCAGCTTCTCCTTGAAAGTGCCTCCGCCGTGCCTCAGTTTCCCCTTTCATATCATCACAGACTTGTGCCCTGCATCCTCGCAGCCCCGGCTCCGGGGTCCAGCGGGGCAGCTCCCCAGGGGGGTTTGGGACGAGCGGTGACCCGGGAGGTGCACCCGCTCCCCTTTGCCCGCGGGGTCTCGCCGGGCCGGCAGAGCCGGTGCAGGAATGCGGGGCTGGGAGGGTCCAGCTCCTGGGGCCAGGCGGTCCCCGCTGCGGGGGCTCGCCGGGCAGTTCGTCCCCTCGGCAGTGGGTCGGGGTGACGGAGCGGGGCAGCACATCCACCAGCCCCGCCAGGACGACGCCATGGAGCTGCCGTGGGTGCTGCTGGCGCTGGCTGGGACGGGCGCAGCCACGGGCCTGGGTGACTCCCCTGGGGGAGACGGGGGCTCGGAGGGGATGCGAGGGGGGCTACGGGGCCGGGCGTGGCTGGGGGGTCCCCACACCGGTGCTGTGTCCCCGGTGCTGGCACCGCCAGCATCCCGTGAGCCCTGTGCGCGCGGACCCCAGCGCGGACGCTGGTTGGGGTCAGGCTCTTACTGAGGGGTGCCTGGCATGGGGACCCCCACTCACGGCCTGCTCCCCCAGCCCAGCTGCCCTACATGCCCCGCGTGCCCCCCGCCGCGCTGCCGGGGAAGGTGACCGCCACCACCTTCGCGCTGGAGAGGCCCTGCTGCGTCTTCCACCGCCACGCCAATGCCTCCGATGCCGTCTGGTTGGTGGTGGCTTTCGCCAACGGTGAGCACCCGCTGCTCCGGCTCACGCTCCCCACCCTGGCGGGGGGACATGGGGGACCCTCGCCGCAGCCGCTCATCCCCGTCTGTGCCGCGCAGCCTCGGCCGCCTTCAGAAACCCCCCGTCCCGGGCTGACGTGCCCCCGTACCAGCGGCTGCCCACCGCCCACTCCTACATGACGCTGGAGACGGCAGCGGCTGCGTACGCCTGCTCGGCCCCCAGCCCGGCCATCCTGCGCGTTGGGGCTGACACGGCGTGCGGGGGCCAGGGCGGCCGGGACCCCTGCAACGGACCCCTGCCCTCCCCAGGGCCCTACAGGTGAGGCTGGCGGGACGGACCCCCGGCTCAGCGCTGGGGTGATGCCCCACAGCGGCAGCGCTCATCCCCCCCGGTGTCGCCGCCGCTCCCACCCCGCAGGGTGAAGTTCCTGGCCATGGGCTGCCACGGCCCCAAAGCGGAGACGAGGTGGTCCGACCCCATCCTGCTGCGGAGAGGTACCGGTGGCACCGCTGTCGCCCCGCGGGTCCCCCGCGTCTGCCCGGTCGGGGTGCTGGCGTGTGGCACAGCGTCGGCCCTGTGCCACCACCCCAGACTCGGAGCGGAGAAGCCGTCCCCCACCTCCCCCAGCTGCCCCACCCCCCCATTCCCTTCCCACCATCCCCCCATGTCCCCCCACATCCCTCCTCCATCCTCCTTCCAGCCGGCAGCCCCAGCGCCATCGACCCTGCGCCCGCGCACCGCGGCAGCGACGCGGTCGTCGTCGCCTCGGTCCTCGCCAGCCTGGGGACCGCGCTGGCCGCCGCGATGCTCGGTGCCGTGGGGTACGGGGGCTGCGCGGGGACGCGATGGGGGGGCCCTGGGAGAACACCCTCTCCTCGGCCCCATCAGCGAAGGGATGGGGAGAAGGAGGTGGTTTTGAGATTTCAAAAGCCTTTTTTTTTGTTAAATGGGGGGTTTGCCGTAGTTTGGCGAGGATAAGGAGCCCCTCGGCGGCGGTTGACGTGGGGGGCCAGCAGAGCCCCGCGGACCCCCCCTTGATGCCTCTGCTTCTCTCTCCCCGCAGCACCCAGGCGTGGGGGTCCCTGTGCCGCCGGGATCCGGGGACCGGCACCTTCTCCCGCAGCTCCTACAGGACCCACCACATCCCCCCCGCCCTGCCCCAGCCCCTGCCCCCCCGCTGCGCCTGCAGCCCCCCGGGGCTGGGCTGCTTCGCCCCCCGGCCTCCCGCTCCCTGTCCCGCCGAGTAAACTCTCGCTTCACACCCGCGACTGCCTCCTCCTTGCCCGGCCACGGGGCGATGTCCCCTCCGCCTGCCCCCCGGCTTCCTGCTCCTTTTGATCCCCCTGGCTGGGGCTGTGGAGGGTGGGGGCACCCGGCCCCCCAAAAACCACCCAGCGCCTCGGTTTGGCAGCGCTTGGTGTCGGGGTGGGGGGCACACGCTGGCACCGGTGGGGTCTGTGGGGAGCCCCGAGGTGGGCATCACCCCGGGGCGACGCTCTCTGCCCCATAGCCTGGGTGAGGGCTGTCGCCCACCCGTGCCACGAGCGTGGCCGTTCTCAGCACGCCTCGCCGGCAGGCACTCGGCTGTGGCAAACGCTCCCCGGGGAAACGGGCCCGACCTGTTTGCCGTGGGGCCGCGGCCGGCGCAGGAATGTGGGCGCTGGCGGCCGCGGGCGGGTCCCGTGGGGACGCGGAGCCCGGCCGCCCGCACTCCCGCCCGCGGCACCCCGGCACCCGCACGATGCTCCCGCTGCTGCTCCCGCTCCTGGCCACGGCCCACGGCCTGGGTGAGTCCGCCAGCACCGTCGGGCTGGGCTGGGGTCCCCCGCGGCCCTTGGCATGGGGGTCCCCCGCGCGCGGGCACCGGGACCCCTCCCCAGAGCCTGGAGGTGTGGGGCACCTGATCCCCCCCTCTGTTCTGGGTGCCCCCCGGTGTCACCTTCCTGGGGCTGGGTGTCCCCCCCTGGGGTGTCCGAGCCGAAACGGGAGTGGGAGGGGAGCGGGGTCCCCGCAGCCAGGGTCACCGGGGTCAGCTCCCTCCTGTCCCCGTCCCCACGCTGGATCCCCGGCACCGCTGCAGCCGGACGGAGCTGGGGGTCAGCGGCTGCAGTGGGGAGTCCGCACCCCTCGCCGCACCCCCCTCGGCTTCTCACCGCAGTCAGGCTCGCCTACGCCCCGACCCTGGCCGAGGAGACCCTGGGGGGGCTGACGACCACCTCCACCTTCACGCTGGAGCAGCCCCGCTGCGTCTTCACCGAGGTGCGGGACGATGCCATCATCTGGCTGGTGGTGGCCGTCCCCGAGGGTAGGTGGGCTGCGGCCGCGCCCCGGGGGAGCAGGGCTCCCCTCAGCCCCCCGGGCTCCCTCCTCACCCCCGTCCCCCTCCCCGCAGCCGTACCCAGCTTCAACGACAGCGTGGAGCCAGGGACCCCTGAAAGAGCCTTCCAGAGGTTCCCCGCCGGTGCCCCCGCCTACATGACCCTCAACACCACCCTCCCCAACTACCCCTGCCCCAAGCCCACCGGAGAGATCACCGTGCTGCGCGTCGGCAGCGAGACCGCCTGCGCCGGGAGCGAGACGAGACCCACCTGCAACGGCCCCCTGCCCGGCCCCGGGCCGTACCGGTGAGCCCGCTCGGGGGATGTGGCCCCCCGAGACCCGCCAGCAGCCCCCCGGCTCGGGGGAGCACAGCCAACCCCCCCTCCCACCCCAGGGTGAAGTTCCTCGTCCTGGAGGGCTCCGAGCCCGTGGCCGAGACCACGTGGTCGAAGCCCATCACCCTGAGGACAGGTACCGCTGCCGGGGGTCCTCCTCCTGCCCCTCGCGCCGTCCCGCAGCCGGTGGGTGCTGGGGGGCACGGGGTGGGCTTGGGGTGGGGGGCTGCACGCCGAGCACCGCTTGCAGCTGGGGAAACTGAGGCAGGGCACGACGGTGCCGTGTGTTCCGATCGCACGCTGGGATCGCCCACGCAGGCGCAGCGCCGCGGCCGGACCCCCTGGGCTGCCCCGGGGCGCGCGTCCCGCTCCCTCCCTCCCGCTCTCTCCGCAGCCCGGCAGCCTGGCAGCATCCCCGCCGCGGGCAGCGGGCGCAGCGCCGCCATGATCGCCCTCACCGCCATCCTCTCCATCCTCTTCGCCGTCCTGCTGGCCGGCCTGGTGGCCATGCTGGTCTTCTGGGGGTGAGTGCCACCGCCGCGTCCCACCGCGCCGCCCGGGGAGCCGCGATGGGTGCCAGGCACGCCGGACCCACGTCGGAGGGCGACACCAGCCCCCCACCCTCATCCCTCACCCTCTTCTCCCTCCCCAGCTCGGACGCCTACGGCGGCAGCAGCACCTTCAGCAAGCCGGAGGCGGTGACGGTGCAGCGGTACAACACCCACCACGTCTACGACCAGCCGGCCGCCCGGCTCTGAGCCCCACCAGCCCTGCACCCTCGGGCGCCCATCGCGCTCGGACCACCAGCACGGGTGGCATGATGCCCACGGCCGGAGCTGCCCCGTGGACCGCGGCCGTGATGGAGCAGGGGATTAAAGGCTTTTCCATGTGCTTTGCGCCCGGCCTCCGCCTCTCGTTTGTGACCCCCCCGGGAATGGCACCCACCGAAACTTCGCTGCCGCCCGCAGCGCCCCGGGAAAAGTCCCGTGGCCCCGTGCCCCACGCAGGGCTCTGAGCCCCATCCCCGGGTGGGAGACGGCTGCTGCCCGGGGCAGGATGCGGCCAGCCGTGCTCTGGAGTGGGAGAAGCGTTCTCACGCCCGGCTTGGGGCACGCGGTGCTGGCTGTGCCCACCCTGAATGGGGACAGGTCCCCTGGGGCGCGGGGCGGTGAGGGGAGCCGACCCCCCAACGGGCCTGGCGCTGGGGTGGGGGGCACAGAAATGCCCCCACGGGGGGGGCGGGGGGATAGGGGTGGGTTTCTCCCCATTCCCCATCACCCCACAGCGATTTCTCCCTGCCCCAAACCCGGCGGAGGGTCTTCCCCAGGCAGAGCGGGCCCAATCCTGCCCGGGTGCTGCCGGTGTTCCCCCGCTAGCCACGGGATGGCAAGAGGGGACGCGCAGCCCCGGGCCTGATCCTGTACCGGGGGGGGTCCCTGATCGTGCTCAGGGGGACATGGGTCTGATCCTGTGCTGGGGTTGTGGGTGCCCTGGTCCTGCTTGGGGGATGTGGGCCTGATCCTGCACCAGGGGGGGTTCCTTGATCCTGTGCTGAGGTTGCAGGTGCCCTGGTCCTGCTCGGGGTGTGGGTCCCTGATCCAGCTCAGGATGTGGGTGACCTGATCCTACTCGGGGTGTGGGTCCTGATCCTTCTTGGGGTGTAGGTCCTGATCCTGCTCAGGGTGGGGGGTCCCTGATCCAGCTCAGGGGGACGTGGGCCTGATCCTGCTCGGGGTGTGGGTCCCCGATCCATCTTGGGGTGTGGGTGCCCTGGTCCTGCTCGGGGGAACGTGGGGCCCGATCCTGCAGCCTGAGCAGGACGAGACCCCGCTGGTGCTGAGGGCAGGAAAGCCAGCGAGCGCTGCAGGGTGGCTGTGCCGCACTCCCAGCGCCGTCAGGGCAGCTGTGTCTGTACGTCCGTACGGCACATACGCATATGAACCCCCCGCCCACGTTCTCTCCGTAGGCGCCGTGCAGAGGGCGGCATCGTGCTCACCCCTGAGCCGTGGTCACGGTGCCCTCACCGGGGTGTCCTTACGCTGCCCGGGGGGGAGGGGGGGTTTAGCAGCCTGCCAGGAGCCGGCCTTCGTGGAGCCCAGCCAAGGAAAACCGAGCGAATCCGGCGATTCACCCCCGCGGAGCGCAGCCGGGCGCGGCGACGGGCCGGTTGCACCTGGCAGACGCGAGTCCCCGCTGTCCCACCCCTGGACACGAAGCGCCCGTTTCACCCGCAAAGCGGCTTCGAGCAGCTGGGAGGGGGGGTTTGTCCCCCGTCACCGCGGCGCTGCTGGAGGTGGGACACGTGGCCCCCACCGTGTGCGGGGCTGGAGCTGGCACACGGCGAGCCACAGGCGATGGCAGGGGGGGACTGCGCCCCGTCCCTGTGCCCCTCGGCAGTGGAGGCAGCGGGGCAGAGCTGCGGGATGGGGCAGCGTGTCCCTGCGGTGTCCCTCTGTGATCCTGCTGTGTCCCCGCAGTGTCCCTGCCATGTCCCCACAGTGCTTCTGCCATGTCCCTGCAATGTCCCTGCTGTGTTCCCACTGTGTCCCTGCCATGTCCCTGCAGTGTCCTCACAGTGTCCCCCCAGTGTCCCCCCCATGTCCCCGCCATGTCCCCGCCATGTCCCCGCCGTGTCCCCGCCATGTGCCCACCGTGTCCCCAGTGTCCCCGCCATGTCCCTGCCATGTCCCTGCCGTGTCCCCGCTGTGTCCCTGCACAGACGCATGGCCCCGACCCCCGCCTCGGCAGCCGTCGTGCCGAGGCCGGTCTCGCAGGAAGGGTCCCCGGTGCCCCCTCCCGCACTCGGGGCGCTGACCTCCCGCAGGGTGCCGGGGCTGCAGCGCTGCAACCCAACCAACCAGTTACAACCCGCGAGGGTGGGGTGGGACCCGCCTCGGCCCCGCCCACGCCCACCCAGGCTCCACCCCTCTGCCGGCAGCCGCTAGGATCACCCAATCGCCGCCGGGGAAAGGCCTCAGGCCACGCCCCTTTCCCCGCCCCCGCTCGGTGATTGGCTGCCGGCGGCGCCGGCCCGTACATGGGCGCGGGGCTTGGGGGCCGAGGATTCGAGGCGCGGCTCGGCTCGGCTGCCCGCCATGGCCCGGCGCAGCGCGCTCTCCATCCGCATCGTGGAGGGCAGGAACCTGCCCGCCAAGGACATGTGAGTGCCCCGGGGGGCGGGAGGGGCTGAGGGGGCACCCCGGCAGGGAGCCCACCTGCCCGGGAGTGCTGTGGGGTGGCTCCCCCCCCGCAACAGGTCCCTCTGCTTTGGGGACACCCCCTCAGCGTGGCTTTGGGGTGTCCCCCCTGCTTCGGGGGCTCGCCCAGCATGGCTTGGGGTCCCCTCAGCAGTGCCTGTGGGTTCCCTCCAGGATGGCTTTGGGGTCCCCCTTGTGTTGGGGCTTCCCCTCCAGTGTGGCTTTGGGGTCCCCCTGCATTGGGGGTTCCCTTCAGGATGGCTTTGGGGTCCCCTTGCATTGGGGGTTCCCCTCAGTGTGGCTTTGGGATCCCCCTTGCTTTGGGGGTTCCCTCCAGGATGGCTTTGGGGTCCCCCTGCATTGGGGGTTCCCCTCAGGGTGGCTTTGGGGTCCTCCTTGCTCCGAGGGTTCCCGCCAGTATGGCTTTGGGTGCTCCCAGCAGTTCTCAGGGCTGTGGGGGCTCCCTCAGGAGCGCTTTGGTGTCCCCCTACTTGGGGAGCCCCCCGGGATGGCTTTGAGTTTCCCTCCCAGGAGCACCCAGTGCTGTGGGGTGCTACCAGCAGTGCCCCCCTTTGTGGGGCTCCCCCTGTTCTGCTGTGGGGCAGGGCTGCTCCCACCATGGCTGCGGTCCAGGAGGGGGGGGGGCTCTGCTGGCAGCCCCTTGGGTTGGGCTTTCCCTCCTTGGCAGCCCCCCAAGGGCTGCCCACGTGTCCCGGCGTCATCCTCGCCGCTCTGATCCTTTGCAGGTGGGATGTGGGGACAGTGGAGGGGTGGGATGGGGTGGCCCCCAGCCGCGGAGGCAGGGGGAGGCTGTTGGGGAGCGCTCGGCAGCCGGGCAGGGTCAGGGCTGCCGGAAAGCCAGCAAAAATCCTTGCAGCCGTCATGGAAAAAGAGGATAAACACGGAAAGAAACATGACTTTTTTTTTTTTCCTTTAAATCCCATGAGTCAGGGTCTGATTTTTAAATCCCTCGGCCAGGAGCTCCAACCAGCGCGGCCAGGCTCCGGTTTTTGGGAGGGCGCGTAGCAGAAAGCCGCTCTGCGATGGTGCCTTGAGCAGAGCTTTCCGGATCGGTGCCGGCGGGAAGGGAACCCCAAGGGTCGAGTCCAGCACGCTCGCCCACCGCCGCCCGGCCTCGGCCTTGGCTGCCCGCCGTCCCCCTCCCCGGCGACGTCCGGTCCCTCCGCTCTGCCCTGGCACAGCCTTGGGATCGCCGCCCGTTCCTCCGGGGGGAATCCGTCTGCGGGGTGCTCGCGGGTCAGACCCTGCCTGCGAGCACCCACGGGTGATGGGGACCCCCAGCTCCTGCAGGATTCGGCGCAGGGAGTCGCAGGAGCTGGGTTTGACCGATGTAGCCGTGGTCTGTGACCCCCCCCCCCCCCCCCCCCCGGTGCTACCCTGCTCCCGGGAGCCGTGCTGCCAGCAGCCCCCTCCTCTCCCCTGGCAGCAGCAGTGGGATGTCCCCGGGGTAAACCGGGGGTCTCCCACCTCCTCCCGGGACACAAGAGCTGCTGTCTGGGTTTGCCTTCCCGCAGGCGCCCGCCCAGCGCGGGGCTTGGCACCGTGCGGCCGCCAAACCGTGAAACTGCCCGTGCAGAGGCAGGAACCCCGCTCCCGCTTCGCCCTGCGCCACGTCGCTGCCCAGCGCCGGGGCCGGCACCCGGGCAGGCGGGAAGAGCCGCAGAGCTCCGGCTCGGCCCTGGGTGGGCTTTGCCTCTGTCCCCCCGGGACGTGGTGGGAGCCTGAGCCCCTTCCCAGCTGAGCATGGCAAACCCCTCCACTGCATCTTCACTGTTCGTTGCAGAAAAGCAAGGAAAATGCTCTGGTGTATTTTTTATTTTTTAGTATTTTTTTATTTTTTAGTATTTTTTTATTTTTTAGTATTTTTTTATTTTTTAGTATTTTTTTATTTTTTAGTATTTTTTTATTTTTTAGTATTTTTTTATTTTTTAGTATTTTTTTATTTTTTAGTATTTTTTTATTTTTTAGTATTTTTTTATTTTTTAGTATTTTTTATTTTTTAGTATTTTTAGTGGTTTTTTTAGTATTTTAAAGTAATTTTTAGTATTTTTTAGTATTTTAAAGTAATTTTTAGTATTTTAAAGTAATTTTTAGTATTTTTAAAGTATTTTTAAGTATATTTTTTAGGGTTTTTTGTTTGTTTGTTTGTTTGGTTTTTTTTTAGTATTTTATTATTTGTTTGCCTGCTGGGACAGATGGCTGCAGGGAACACACATGTGTGTTCCCCCCCCCTTCCCCCCCAGTTTATACTGCGCTATCAATCTTTCAAGCCTCAATCTTCATTTCCTCTTTTTAAACCCCAGCCTTCCCCTTTCGCAGCTCCTTCCCCTCACCAAGCCCCCGCCTGGCCTGCCCGCAGCTGCCCGTGCCGGGCGGGCGGCCGAGGCGAGCCGTGCTCTGCGTAGGCGTCGGCAGGATGCCCGGCGCCCGCGGGGAGCCCGCCGGCCTCGTAAATCTCTTCCCCTGCCATCTCCGGGCACGCGTCAGCGTCTGGCGACGGCGACGCTGCGCCGATGGTGCCATCCGGTGCGGTGCTGGGCTCCCCGCCTGCCGTCGCCGTGGGGATTTATCCCCCCCAATACGGCCCGTGGGCTCCCCAGCAGCTTGGGCACCTCTGCCGCCTGCTGAGTCCGGGTTTTGGCCGCCCGCCGTCTTCTCATCCCCCGGAGCGAGCGATGCCAGGGTGGCTTGGCGGCACCCTGCGTGGCGGGGACGCGGAGCAGCCCACGTGCTCGGCGCGTCCCCGCCCTGGGGACGAGGTCTCGCTGTCGCTGGCACCCTGCGTTGCTGGGCACGGCGGACGCTCCCTCTCTGCCGGCGTTGCTCCCTGCCCGCTCGGCGGCAGCAGCGGGCTCTGGTTAATGGCACCGCACGCAGCCCGAGCTGCTGGGGTGCCCGGGGATGGGGGTGCCAGCGCGGTGCCCGGTGTGCGCAGCCCACAGAGACCCCCGGCAGCTGGGTATTGCACAGAGCACCCAAAACCCTTGTAATCCCCCCCGGCAGCTGGCTCTGGACCTCCCTGGCTTTGGGGTGGGGCAATTGCTCCGTGCTCGGGGTCCCCAAACCCCGACCTGTGTGGGGACACCCATGGCTGGCTAACGAACGCTGCCAGGACCGGCGTTAATGAGTAACCATGCTCAGAGCGGGCTGCTCTGTGCCAGCTGCCCGCAGGGCGGGAGCCGCAGCCTGCCACCCTCTTGGCCAGCACCTGGGTCCTGCCGGAGCCCCCACCCCTGCCTGCAGCCCCGTCGCCTTGGTTCGGAGGAACTGGGGCAAGAAGCTGTCAAACGGGGATTTTCTTTTGGGGGGAGCGGTGACTGGCATTGTCTCTGGGGAGGAAGCGGGGTCAGTGCATCGCAGGGGCTGCCAACAGCCTGTGGCATGCGCTGCCCACCCTTCACACCCTCTGCGTCCCCAGGGGTGTCCCCAGGGGTGTTCCTGTCCCTATGGAGGTGTCGGGGCTCCGGGGCTGGAGGAGGCTGCCGTGGCCTTGCTCCCGGTGCCTGGAGCCGTTTCGGGGAAAGGGAGGGTTGTGCGTGCTCTTCGCCTTCCTGCTTGGCAGAGGAACGCCACTCGCAGCTGCCAGCGGGATGCGGTGGCCGGACGCGGTCTGAGACGTTTCCCCGGGCTGGGAGCGAAGCCAGGGTCACCGCGTGCCTGCAGCCGTGGCCAGATCTACCCACTGAAGCCATTGGCTGCTGGGGGTGCCTCCGTACCCCTGGGGTGTCCCTACGAGGGGCACCTGTGTGGTCCCCCCTCTGTGGGGGGGTTTGCCAGGCCTGAAGCTTTGATCGCTTGTGACTGTGAGAGCCCCGCAGGGTTGGGGCAGGGGCTGGGGTCGGCCGGTGGCACTGACGGGGCTGTGCCGTGTCCTTCCAGCACGGGGAGCAGCGACCCGTACTGCATCGTGAAGATCGACGATGAGGCCATCATCAGGTGAGTGGCTCCGTGTCCCTGGCTGGTCCCCAAACCTGCCGCCACACCCGGCTCCTGGCAAATTCCTCCATCTTTGCTGCTGGAGGCGTTATTATTATTATTATTACTATTATTGCTCCCCACTTTGGGCTGAGCGGCTCCTCCAGACACCGACCGCGATGTCTAACAGCTCATGGCCCCCCCAGGTCTTGCCAGCCCAGAGCCACAAGACGGGACAGGGACCCATCCCTACCCCAGCTGAGGGTTCACAGCTGTGGGTGCTGCCCCCAGCCATGTGTCACCGAAATCCGGGAGGCTCCTGGGGCCGGGGCGGTGGGGAGTGCCGCGACGAGGCAGCCCTGTCCCCCCGTCACCGGTGCCGTCTGCCCCACAGGACTGCCACGGTGTGGAAGACGCTGTCCCCGTTCTGGGGGGAGGAGTACGAGGTGCACCTCCAGCCCACCTTTCACAGCGTCTCCATCTACGTCATGGATGAGGATGCGCTCAGGTACGGGCAGGTGGTGGGGGCTCGGGGGTTGGTCACTATGGCTGCCTGCATGCTCAACCCCGTAGTAGACACTGGAGAATCCACACCTGGCCGAGCCAGCTCGAGCTTTGGGACACAGATGGGTGAAGTTACTTCCAGAGGTTATTTTCTAGCTGGCAGCAGACGGTGGCAGAGCTGTTCCGTGGGACCGAACGCCCATGGTGGCCCCAGCCCAGGCCACGCGGGCGCCTGGTTCCCCCCGGGACGCGGGGCAGGGCTGCCCTGCCTGGGGCCCGCCGGCGCAGCGGGCTCTGATCCCACCCCGTGTCCTGCTCCCGGCTCTTGTTTCCCAGCCGCGACGACGTTATCGGGAAGGTCTGCATCACCCGGGACATGCTGGCGGAGCACCCCAAGGGTACGGGGACGGGTGGCCGGGAGGGACCCATCTCTGATGAGCCAGTCCCGAGGGGAGGGCCCCCGATGACACCCCCCATGAGGTGCCCCCTTTTCCCCCAGGCTACAGCGGCTGGGTGAGCCTCAGCGAGGTGGACCCCGACGAGGAGGTGCAGGGGGAGATCCACCTGCGGGTGGAGGTCCAGGGGAGCCGGGGCAGCCGGCGGCTGCTGCGCTGCGCTGTGCTGGAGGCCAGGTGAGGGGGGCCCGGGGGTCCCAGGGGGCTGCTTGTGCACCTGCGGTGAGTCCTGGCCGCTCCGTGACTCGGTTTCCCCGCTGTGTCAGGGTCCGTTGCCCTCCCTTGGGGGCAGAGCGTCCTCCCCACCACCCAGCAGCTGACGGGGGGTCCTGGGGCAGGGTCCCACTCCTCTGCTGGTCTTGCGGGCGTGCATCTCGAGACGCTGGCGAACCGAGGAGTGGGTGCCGTGGGTGCCCGCAGGTGTTCTGGGAGGTCACTGGCAAATTGCCCCTCTTCTCGGCAGGGATTTGGCCAGGAAGGACCGGAACGGCGCCTCCGACCCCTTCGTCCGCCTGCGCTACAACGGGAAGGCGCAGGAGAGCACCGTGAGTCCCACCTCGGTGTCCCCAGGGAGGGTCGGACCCGCTCGGCGAGGTGAGGGGTGAGGCCGTTGCCTTTGCAGGTGGTCAAGAAATCCTGCTACCCCCGCTGGAACGAGACCTTCGAGTTCGAGCTGGCCGAGCCCAGCGAGGAGAAGCTCTGCGTGGAGGTGTGGGACTGGGACCTCGTCGGCAGGAACGATTTCCTGGGCAAGGTGAGCCCCCAAACCCCATCCCTGCTGCCGGGGGTCCTGCCTGGCCGCACGCCTGAGCCCCTCCTGCCTTCCCCTCCCAGGTGGTGGTCAGCATCCAGGGGCTGGAGGCGGCCGGGCAGGAGGACGGCTGGTTCAGGCTGCGGCCAGACAAGTCCAAGCCGAGGGAGGACGAGTGAGTCTCGGCACGGGAGCGCTGGGGGGGGCCGGGGTGGTCCCAGCTCCCACGGAGGTGTTGGGGAGGGGGTTATTCCTGGGAGGCATCGTCCCTTTGGAGGGGCAGCTCCGGGAAATGCCCTCGTCTGGGATGGGGAGCAAGTGCAGGGCAGCCCCACCTGCCTGCCCAGGCTTTCACAGGCTGTTGGGCCACCTCCTGCTTGGTGAAGCACTTCTCCATCCCTCCATCCATCCCTCCATCCCTCTCTCCATCGCTCTCTCTCTCCCACCATCCGCCCGCCCTGTGCTCCCGCAGGTGCCGAGGCAGCCTGGGCTCGCTGCAGCTGCAGGTGAGGCTGCGGGATGAGACGGTGCTGCCCTCCCACTGCTACCAGCCCCTGGTCCAGCTCCTCTGCCAGGAGGTGAAGTTGGGGCGCCAGGTGAGGGGTCCACACGAAGCCCTGCTGGGGCACCCACCTTCCCCCCGGCTCTCTGCTGGGGCGGCCATCACGTCGTGGTGCCTCTCCCCACCAGGACGGCCAAGTGCACCTGGTCACCCTCCTGGATGAGACCACCACAGCCGAGTGCCGGCAGGAGGTCGCCGTCAGCTTGGTCAAACTCTTCCTGGGCCAAGGGCTGGTCAAGGAGTTCCTGGATCTGCTCTTCGAGCTGGAGCTGGCCAAGCCCTGTAAGGCTGGAGCACGGAGCAGAGCCAGGGGCTTCCAACCATCTCCTGGGGCTGCAAAACCTCCAGGATCTTGTGGGGTGATTTTTTGGGGGTGATAGTTGAGGTTCAGCCGTCATGCGGTGCTCTGGGTGGGGACCTGTTGGGTTCATCCCTAGGAACTCATGGGCTGAGGTTGGCTGATGTTGGTGGAGAAGCAGGCGGCTCAAGGTCAGGAAATCCCAGTGAATCCCATGGAAACAGCCAGGGGTGGAGGGCAGAGCCCCTGTTAACGCCCCCTGTGATTGCAGCTGCCCAGTGGGTGACCTGGGGCTGTCCCCCAGGCCAGAGACCCTCTCCTGTTTTGCAGGCGAGCCCAGCACTTTGTTCCGGAGCAACTCTCTGGCCTCGAAGTCGATGGAGTCCTTCCTCAAGGTGCCACACTGCCCCAAACCTGCGCTTCCCAGGTCACCCTGGCTCTGGGCTGTCCCTCCTGGGGCCGGTTCCCGGGGAGAGCACTAGGAGGGCTGGTGAGACTGTGTCTTCCCCTGGTGCTGGGAGGTTGGAGAAGGTCCCTGGGTGGCCCTTATTGGGGAGTCTGGGGGTGTCGGGTGCCAAACTTGTGGCCGAGCCCCCCGTCACCTTCCACTGCACGGTCACTCGGCAGGTGACGGGGATGCCGTACCTGCACGCTGTCCTGGGACCCACCATCACCCGCGTGTTCGAGGAGAAGAAGTATGTGGAGCTGGACCCCAGCAAGGTGGAGATCAAAGATGTCGGGTAAGGGGCGTGCGGGGCGGCGGGGCAGGGGGGACCCCGGCTGTGGGGCTGACAGTGCCGGTGCCCGCAGGTGCTCCGGGCTGCACCGGGTGCAGACGGAGGGCGAGGTGATCGAGCAGGGCCGCCAGCACCTCCAGTCCTACCTGGGCGAGCTGCTGGACGCCATCAGCAAGTCGGCCCCAGCGTGTCCCCCCGTCATCCGAGCCGCTTTCCGGCAGCTCTTCGGCCGCGTCGGGGAGCGCTTCCCCCAGCACCAGGTCGAGCTGCAGCGAGGGATGGACCGGGGTCAAACAGGGACATCCCTGGGGAGTGGGGTGTGCTGGGCAGACCCCAGCTTTAGTTGGTGGGGTCCCCTCTTGGGCATGGGGGCAGCCCCCCAGGGACAGGGCACAGGGGGACCGTGGGGCCGTGCTGCACCCAGACAGGAGCCCTGTGCCAGAAGCCAGCCCCCACGTCCCTGGAGCATCCATGTATGGAAGGCCAGGGACCAGCCCGTGTTGGGACAGACCCACCAGGGATGTCCAACGCTGGGACAGACCCACCAGGGACCAGCCCATGTTGGGACAGACCCACCAGGGATGTCCAACGCTGGGACAGACCCACCAGGGACCAGCCCGTGTTGGGACAGACCCACCAGGGATGTCCAACGCTGGTCCCACGCTGGGACAGACTCTCACGTGTCTCCCCCCGCCTCGGCCGGCCGCAGCGCGCCAAGTTCGTGGCCGTCACCAGCTTCCTCTGCCTCCGCTTCTTCTCGCCGGCCATCATGACCCCCAAGCTCTTCCACCTGCGGGAGATGCATGCCGACGCGCGCACCAGCCGCACGCTGCTGCTCCTGGCCAAGGTGGGGTGGGGAGGAGGGGGGACACCCCAAGGCAGGGTTTTTGGGGTGCCTGGCTGCTTCCCATGGGGGAGGGCTGGGTCTGGTGACTCTGCAGTCCCTGGTGGTCTCCAGGCTGTCCAGATCGTAGGCAACATGGAGCCGGTGGCCGGGCGGGCTAAGGAGGCCTGGCTGGCCCCGCTGGTGCCCACCCTGCAGCAGGGCATCGCCCAGATGAAGGACTTCATCGCCCGGCTGGTGGGGACAGAGGAAGAGGAGGAGGAGGAAGGCGAGGGGCGGCTGCCAGGCCCCCCTGCTGCGGTGGTGAAGGAGGGGCCGCTCTTCGTCCTCAAGACGCGGGGCAAGGGGCCACTGCTGGCCGCCGCCGCCAAGAAGCTCCACTTCTGCCTCACCGGGGAGACCCTCAGCTTCAGCAAGAGCCCCGGCGCTGAGGTGGGGGGTGCCAGGGGCAGTGGGGTGGTGCAGGGTGGGTGGCACTGACCAGTGTCATGGTGTTGTGTCCTCGCCCCCCAGCGTAGCGGTGCCATCGCCCTGACCGACGTCCTCGCTGCTGAGAAGGTGGAGGAGAAGAGCTTCGGGAGCAACCACGTCATGCAGGTGGTCTACCTGGGCACGGACGGGCAGCAGGAGACAGCCTACCTCCAGTGCAAGGTGGGGTGGGGACCATGGGGGGGACACATGCACTATGGGGGGTGTCACAGCCCCCTCGACCCCCCCCAGTGCGTCAACGAGCTGAACCAGTGGCTGTGGGCCCTGCGCAAGGCGTGCGCCAACAACCCCCGCCTGCTGCGCGCCTACCACCCTGGCGTCTTCCGCGGGGACAAGTGGAGCTGCTGCCACCAGAAGGAGAGGACAGGTGCTGGGGAGGGGAGCCGGGACCCCCGGGAGGGCAGCTGGGGACCCCCCACCATCACCACCTCGCCCTCCCGCAGGGCTGGGCTGCGACCGGACCCGACCCGGCGTCACCGTGCAGGAGTGGAGGGACCCCACAGACCCTGCTGCCGAGGCTCAGCGCCTCTTCCACCATCTCCAGGGTCTCCAGGGGACCCTCAGGTGAGCCCCCGCCCCGGGGGGGACCCCCTGAACCCCCACCCGCTGCCACGGACCCTCTCCTCCCATTCTCCGCAGGGAGAAGTACTGGGAGCTGCTGGAGCCGGCGGCCGCCCGGCACGGTCCCCAGGGTGACGGTAGGTTGGGGGGGGGGGATTTTGGGGACCCCACTGGGGATGGGTTGGGCTGGGGGGTGCTGCGTTGGGGTGCGGGGTCTCACTGGTGTCCCAACCCCCCTGCAGGTGCCCCCCTGCCCGAGGGGCTGAGCCAGCTCTTTGGGGCGCTGCGGGACCTGGAGCGCTGCCATCGCCTGGCGCAGCCCCCAGACCCCCTGGCCCCCACCCGGCTCCAGCAGCAGACGTGAGGGGCCCGGAGCCCCCTGCCCGCGGGCCGGCGTCCCCACGCCTCGGGGACCGCGGCGGTGGCAATAAAGGCACTTTGCACCCTGCAGCCCTGTCCTGCCCGTCTCTGGTGGGGACGCTGGTGGCCACGGGGACGGGTACAGGTGGCTCTGGGGATGGGCAGCACTGGGTGGGGACTGGCCAAAGCCCTGCTGGTGGCCCTGCTGGTGCCATTGCTGGTGGCCCTGCTGGGGACATTGCTGGTGGCTCTGCTGGTGGTGGCATGGGGACATCACTGGTGGCTCTGCTGGTGCCATTTCTGGTGGCTCTGCTGGTGGTGGCACTGGTGGGGACATCACTGGTGGCCCTGCTGGTGCCATTTCTGGTGCCATTGCTGATGGCTCTGTTGGTGGTGTCTCTGGTGGGGACATCGCTGATGGTGTCACTGGTGTCGGTGCTCCTCGTGGCGTCACTGATGATGTCACTGGTGACCTTTCTGGTGGCACCGATGGTGGATCCCCCAACAGTTTTGCTGCCGATCCCACCAGTGGTGCCACCGCTGCTCGGGGTGGCACTGGCGACGTCGCTGACAGCGTCACCGATGACATCACCGCCGTCACCGACCCGGGGAGGGGGGCGAGCCTGCGCCGAGCCCTCCCGCCCGCCTGGGGGCGCTGCCGCCGCGGGGAGCGGCCGGAAGTGACGACAGCGGGCGGCGAGCAGCGGCGGCGGCGGCGGGATGAACGCGCCTCCGGCCTTCGAGTCGTTCCTCCTCTTCGAGGGCGAGAAGAAGTGAGGGGGACCGGCGGGGAGGCCCTTGGGCGGGCTCCAGACCCTGATCGGGCCACGGGGGGTCCCCCCCGGACCCCCCGCGGCCTCTCGGCCTGCACCGATCGGAGGGAGCCGCTCCCTGAGGTAACGGCCGGTCTCTCCCCGCTCAGGATCACCATCAACAAGGACACGAAGGTGCCCAACGCCTGCCTGTTCACCATCAACAAGGAGGACCACACGCTGGGGAACATCATCAAGTCGTGAGCTAAGGGGAGGGGGGTGTGTAAATTTTCGGGGATTTGGGGGCTTTTAGTTTTGCCCCTCGGAAAGCTGTGGTGGATGTTGTAGGGCAAAGCAATTCTGGCTTTAAAAAGGAGGGAACAGCCTGCACAAACACATTCGTGGCGCCCTGTTTGAATGTGTTGGGAAAGCCCGTTAGAAACACTGCTTTTTAATTACTTTTCTAATATAAAAAGCGTGCTGCGTGGTTGTTCACTGCTGCTCTTCCCTTCCAGGCAGTTACTAAAAGACCCCCAGGTGTTATTTGCAGGCTACAAGGTCCCGCACCCGCTGGAACACAAAATTATCATCCGGGTCCAAACCACCCCCGATTACAGCCCGCAGGAAGCTTTCACCAATGCCATCACGGACCTGATCAGCGAGCTCTCCCTCCTGGAGGAGAGGTTCAGGGTAACGGGGTTTCTTTTTTCTTTAACTTGAGCTTCTTGCCATTGAAAGCTGAAGAAAGAGAGGGGTAGCATGTCTTAGGGCTGCTACTTTAGGCCAATAAATTGATTAAAACCGTGCAGCATCGTGTTACTCCGCTCCTGTCAGGGCGTGGCTGCTCCCAGGGATTATCTGCATGCCCAGCAAGGGTTCAGTGGGTGCTCTGTAATTCCCCAGGTGGCCGGCACTGTTTTTTTCACAGCCTTATTGGTACAGAAAACATTTTTCTATTCACAGAATCACAGAATGTTCGGGGTTGGAAGGGACCTCTGTGGGTCACCCAGTCCAACCCCCTGCCCAAGCAGGGTCACCCAGAGCAGGCTGCACAGGACCTTGTCCAGGCGGGTCTGGAATATCTCCAGAGAAGGAGACTCCACAGCCTCCCTGGGCAGCCTGTTCCAGTGCTCCGTCACCCTCAGAGGGAAGAAGTTCTTCCTCATGTTCAGCTGGAGCTTCCTCTGCTTCAGTTTGTGCCCATTGCCCCTTGTCCTGTCGCTGGGCACCACTGAAAAGAGTCTGGCCCCATCCTCCTGACACCCACCCTGCAGATCTTTATCAGCATTGATAAGGTCCCCTCTCAGCCTTCTCTCCTTCAGGCTGAACAAGCCCAGCTCTCTCAGCCTCTCCTCGTAGGAGAGATGCTCCAGTCCCCTCATCATCCTCGCAGCCCTCCCTGCCACAACTCTGGGGCAGTATTTTTCTTTTTCTCATTGCTTCTGCTCAGCTGTGCAATTGTATTTATTTGGCCCTTGATTTTTGAGACTTAATCAGTGCGAAAGGTTATTCAGAAGAACCTGTGGGGGGCCATGAATGGGATACAGGCTGCGCAGTGTTTTGTGATGTGCTGGTAAAAGGTAGCAGCGTGCTAAGTTTGTAAATTGTTTTGATGTCAAGTGTTATTTTCTGGACGGCGTAGAGATGTCCACTGATACTTTGTGGTTGTTCTTGCGTTTCACAGAAGTCTTACAAATGTTTCACCTGACCCCCTCCAGCGCAGGAACAGTCCTTGCCTTAGCAGGTGTATTTTTGTTTGTGTTTTACAGGTTGCTATCAAAGACAAACAAGAAGGAATAGAGTGAAATCACCCCACTTAGAGCGGACTGAACTGCTGAGGCAGAGCGATGCGGCTCGTAGTTGAAGGCTGTATTTAAACCTCCATTCATGGCAAATATTTTCCCCCTTGTCCGACTAGTGTTTAATTTTTGACAGCAGCAGCTGTAATTTGAGGGGGTTTGTTTTATACCTGACAGGCACTTTGCCAAGAGGATAAACGTCCTGTTTGATTTGGTGGATAAGTCATTAAAATGATTTCTACTTTTCTAAATGGAGCCTTAAGGCAAATATTTGGGCTGTTGGCGAGTTTATTGTGAGTGTACGTCCAGAATGAGAGGGTGCGGAGTGGCAGGGAACAATCTGCTTTTCCTTTTCAAAAACTCTAGACACTGCCGACCGATCTGGTATTTTGTTTTATTAAGTGTCATTTCTATAAAACAAATGCACAAATTGTGAAAACTTACAGTAAAAGAAACCAGATGTTTACAATGACTCGATGAGTTTAACAAACTCGTACCCTTTTTTTTGTCTTTTCTTTTTCCTCTTGCACGTAATAGCTGGTCTAGAAAACTTCATGGTTACATGGGTAACAGTCACTAATATTGCACTATTTCAAAGCATGGGAATGAAACTCTGTTACAAGGAACTATGACTTCTTCCAAATTGCTGTTATGTTCACACTAGTTAGAACAACAAGGTAAGTAAAGGTAGGGTCTGACACCACATTGTTTATTAGGACTTCAGTCAGCTGCTCCCCATTCGCCTGAAGCTCTGGCCAGTTGAGAATCTACGAGAACAGAGTTTGGGTCAGGAAGGAGCCGTGGTATCGTCTCTGATGGGGGGAGGTTATTAATTACTGCATGGCCTGCTTTGATGATTTGGTTTCTGTGGAATCCACTCCCCTGCCAGCCTGGGGAAGCTGAGTGAAAAGGTTCTTCCCCCTTCGGAGGGAGGTGGTGCAGCTTTATCACAGTTCTCCTGAGGGACCAGGGTTTAACGTGGAGGGACTTGGTCAGAAAGGAACAAGGGAAAGCAGCTGGAACCGAGGGTTGGCTTGGGCAATACGCTTGCAGAAAGCTTACAGAACATGAGGTCACATCATACCGCGATGCAATGATGGCTCACCACGCTCTGGAGTGAGAGCCGCCATCGTGCAAGTGAGCAGGCACTGCCCCGAGGCCTATCGCCGCCAGCCAGGGAAATACCAAGCAAAAAAAAATGATGGCATGAGCACACAGGAGCAGTGAGCCCTTTGCTGGGTGCCGTTCTGCCAGGGAACAGCTGTGCTGGCTTCCCTCCCCTCACCCCATTGCGCAAAGGGTGTCTGTGTGCCTGTATTGCCAGGCTCTCCAACCACTAGTTATTTACTTTTCTGGATTTTTTTTTTTTTTTAAGCTTTTCTGCCAGGAGAAGTTGCCAAGCTGCAGAACTGCAGGAGCAAACAGACTTGCTTTTCCTGTCACAGTTGTGTTTGTGTGAGGTTTGAAAGATGGCCTCAGTCACGCTCTGGAGGTTGCTTTTAATGGCTTGTGTGTGTTAGGCAGAGGTAACACCAGGCACGTTCTGGTGTAAATCTGCTCAGGAGACTCGGGTCAGCTGCACCGGGGAGGAGGGGAGGCCCAGCCCTGCCCCAAAGGGTAGATGGGACCTACCTGTGTGGGAGGGATCCTCTTGTCGGAGCATCTTCCCTTTGGGGAGCTCCAGGCTGTGGTGTAGTTGGAGAGGTTGTACATCCACACGCTTCCCTTCTCGTCCCCGCAGAACACGTAGTCTTTTGCTGTAAGACCAAAAGAAGGAGCTGGAAAACAAGTGTGGAGCTGGGAGGCCGCTCCTTGATAAACCAGAGCTCATGACAGTGCTGTAGGATCCCTGGGAGGATGTCGTATTGCAGCAGAATTCTATTCCCAGCACAACATACTAATCTACTTTGCTCTGAAAAAAAGAAATGAATTTGAAGCTAAATCGGCTATCTTGCTGTAGTACAGAAAAGCTAGTGATACATGTTTTGGCATTTCTTCTAACTTTTTCAGACATTTTGGTTTTGAAAGCAGCAATCACATCAGGTTTATTCCTTGTTAGCCTCAAAAGCAGCTGCCCCGTGTGTGGAATTCTACCCCTTACTTCAGGTGCAGTAGGCATTGAAAGGGCTCTAGAAAAGCTACGGGGCCGAGCCATCAGCTCTGTGCTTTGAAGAGCTGCACGAGTAAGACTGTTGGCGTTGTGCAGCTGGAGTAACGCCGTGAGCTCTGTTCCATGGCAGACAGTATAACTGCATTTATGTGTTACTTAGTGACATACAGCTGGTGCTGGGCTGCGGCTGCACGGTGCTGGAGCTGCAGCGTAGGGAGCTGAGGGCTCCTACTGCTTGCAGAGAGGAGGCAGACGCGCTCGCATGGATGGGGACTGAAATCCAGGGCTGCTGTGACGGGTGAGAGGGGAGGCACGCAGCTCAGTGGGAATCCCGGCCATCTCTGCTGCAGGGACTGGACAGCCGGGCTGCTCGCCCGAGGCGGGGGCTGCCTACCTGGGCAGGTGCTGAGCGTCAGGTAGGACAGGTCTGTCGTGGACCACTCGAGCTCAGCTAAGATAACTGCAGATAGCGTTCGCTGGCATCCCTTCCCCTTCCCGTCGAAAGACCGACTCCAGCTCCATAAATATATGCATCCTGGTTTAGAGCTCTTGGAAACTAGGGAAGAAAGGGGGGAGAGGCTATGCCAGTGGCTGAGAAGTGAAGTGCCTCAAGGAAAAGGCTGGCATCTGGTGAGCTTTTAAGACATGGGACCCTGATACTAGCAGCAACTCTTTCCACCTCCTTTACCTTATTTCAGGATAATTAGAGGCTGCAGAGGGATTTTTCAGTCCCACGGTTATGTTCCTGAACTGCTGAACAATCATCAGCTTTTCAGAAAGATCCAGCCCATGCTTTAGGCTCTCTCCCAAATGTAGGAATCCCCAATTCCCCTGCAAAATCATACTGCTGCCCCCAGCCCTGGAGCAGAAAGGGGCTCTCCTTCCATGTTGGCACTGCTCGGCCGAGCGTGCTCTCGGGCGTGGGGCCATCCGATTTCCAGTCCTGCTAAGGCACGGGCTCACACCTCTAGCCCATGTTTTAGGAAATAAGAAGTGACTCTGGGACACCACTATTCCATGTAGCCCCCAGAAATCTGAGGAAGAGGGAGTCACGCCCCATTCAGACCCTCTGCTCATCATGCTGGCCTTGGCCAGCCACACGCTGGGGTGCCTGACCGTTTATACTCACCGACGACATCATCATTCAGAAAAGCCAAACCGTCAACCCTGTGAGATGTTGTCATGCCTCCATCCTCATCAGGAAACTGGAATACGGCATCAAAAGGCCTAGAGCAGGGGAAGGGTGAAATGAGTCCACTCCTGAATGGGCAGCAGTGGAAGGGCATCAGGTGCAGAACCCAGAAGGAAATTCACATGTTCGTTAGTGAGTCTCTTGCCAAACTCGCATGAATTCCCACTTGAACTTTTTTGTAGGCATCAGGATTAGTATATGGCAGCAGGGCATGGCTTCACTCCTTTGTTGTAATTTTTTTCTGTGCTCCTACAGAGAGCCAGTTTCCTGGGTAACCTCACATACCAGAAGCGGAGCAGGCTTTGCTGTGTGACTGGAACTCGATCCCAGAATTTACACTCCCTTACACTGCCTCCAGATCACACGCCCCTGAGCTTCAGCGTACTGCATTACACTCCTGTCGGCCTTCCTTCAAAGCGGTGTGGCAACACTCGTAGACTGGAGCGTCAATACAGGCTGAGGGCTGCTAGCTTGGAGCACTCCTCTAGCATTATCCTAGCATTTTTTCTTTCCACTGTGGGAGTATGTTTTAAGTTTGGTAGGATGTGCTTCTTTTCTTGCTCAGACCTCCTCAGTTAGAAACAGAGCCTTTGCTAGGGCTACCTCTTCTTGTTATGGAAAGCAAATGCACACCCTCAACTTTTGGTTCTCACCTGCTTTTTTGTTCCTTATCCAGGTTTATATTCCAGGCAAAGCAGCCGCCCTCACAGCCAGCCAGCAGGTACTGATCCGGGCAGGTGGGGACCAGGGCAATCCGTAAGGGAACAGAGCCCCCTTCCAGCACCAGCAGCTGGCTGAAAAAAAAACCCCAAACCAACAAAACAGAGAACAAACAGTTAAATGGTGCTGCGACGTGATAGTTACAGGCTCCTGGCCTGGCCCCATTGGGTTTTTGAACCTTTACCTTGCTTTGAAGTTGTAGTCAGAGTCTGGAATCCCAATATCCCAGAGTGCAATTCGCTTGTCATAGGCTGCAGCTGTGGGACACAGAAGAGAAGCAGGCAGAGGCATCGCTGCTCATCTGGCTCTTCTCGTGCTAGCTGGCTAGGCTACCTGTGCCACAGGCTGTAACACACTAAGCCTGCGGCATCAGAGAGCTCATAAAGCTCAGCGGCAGTCACCGAGGCTCCGCTCTTCACAGACACTGTCAAACATGCACGGTCAGTAATTGCATGCTTATCCTGTGCGCTAAGGGGAGCGGATAAATGGGTTGTTTCCTGCTGTTCACTACTAACCTGTGGCTTCACAAGGTCACTAATTAGTGCCCCTCTGAGCCCACGTTTCTGGTCATGGGTTTTAGTGGAATCTAAAATATGAGCTCCAACCCTTACGCTCAGGCAGACACCACTTTATTCCACATATCCATTGCTTATTGTGTTCACATCCATGGCAGCCCCCATTGGGAAAATTAAGTACTGATGTAAAATGTGAAAGGCTTTTTAAAAGTTTTTGTCACCAAGCTGATCTACTGCTAGTGGAAACATCCCTAATACTCAGAGTAATCTGGATCCTCATCAGCCAGCATCCCTCAAACTGTGAGTAAACAGGTCAGTGTCCAGTCCCCAAACAGGCATGCAGAGATTCTATTACAACACAGTTTTCTATGCAATATAACGAGCCTTCCTGTCCACGCCATTCTGTGGATGTGCTATCAGCCTTACCCCTCTAGGCTTCTGCTTTTTGCACTCTTGAGCTGCTTCTCAAAAAGTATCTACTACCAATACCCATGTCTTAAAAAAATTCCACTTTTAATGGTTCATGTACCACTCTAACCACTCCAGGGTGTGGGTAACTGTAGGCAAGAGAAACAATGAGCTGTGGGGTGCAGGTGTGGCCTGAATAGCTCTGTAACAGCTTACTTTACAAGCCTGACAATGCAGCTGCAATCTGTAATATGATGGTTCATTTCCCACCAGTGCTTAAGCCTCAGTCTCGGTGGGCCCTACTGTGGCAAAGCTCTCCTCTACCTCAGCACCCGAGTAAAAGTTTCTGATGAGGCACAGAACTCAAAAATACTTTCATTTATTCAAAAGCAATTAAGCACATAGTTTTGCTCATTGGGAAAAATGAAACCCAACAGCCCATTACACGCTGCATTGCCCCAGTGCCATGCTCGACGAGAGCTCTGCCAGCTGACTGCTGGCTGCCTGGCCCGCAGCAGGCTGCTTTGGTATCATTCTTCTTACTCACCCC
Organism: Opisthocomus hoazin; assembly: GCF_030867145.1. NCBI lineage: Eukaryota > Metazoa > Chordata > Aves > Opisthocomiformes > Opisthocomidae > Opisthocomus > Opisthocomus hoazin. Next base: position 9,893,814 of record NC_134433.1, on the reverse strand, counting down.
TGCGGAACGGATCCACTGCTGGGCTTGTTTGTGGCTAATGCGTGCATGACAGCCACCCCGAGAGCTTCCGAGAGAGAAATGGGAGCTGCTGCACCTCAGCTGAAGAGTCAGGCTCTGTGGCTGAGACACTCAGTACCTTTTGTAGACTACTGCCATGTGAAACCAACGATACTCACTCCATAACGTCTGTCCACGCTTTCTGTGTGTGTGTGTGTGTGTGTGGTCCCTACCCGCACCTGCTTGCACTGGTGACAGTTCCCCTTGTCAAGGAAGCCCAGCCTTTCTACATTAGGTACTCAAGCTAAAGAGATTCTGAACCAGAGACTTACTGAAGAGGTGAGTTTCTTGAGTTGGGCTGAAGCAGACAGTAGCAATGGGCTTTTTATGAGCCTTTATCTCACCGTAGCAGAAGTCAGCCGCCACATGAATCAGTTTGACGATCCCTCTCCTCCCAGCAGCTGCTAAGATATTATGAGATTTTTTCCGACTGTTGCTGATTACCATTGTGAGGGTTGTCCATGCGACACTGAAAAACTCCTAGGACAGAGAGAAACCGAGAATAGCATGAAAGGGAACAGCCAGCAGGATGGCTGTTAGCTCAGAGATAAGACAGCTATCAATCACGAGAGCTATTCAGGTGAAATGACAATGAATACTGAAGCTGGAGCATCAAATCTCAAAACAACCCTCTGAAGAACACAAACTATCAAACCAGGATGTTTATTCCTCTGTGCTCTCAAGCAGTCTTAGCAGCCTGGAGACTCATACGTAGGCCTGTGTGAGGAGAAGAGAGGCAGACTAATATTTTAAATTAATAAAAAAAAACCAAAAAACAAACCAGGCTAACAGGATAAGCAAGAAATGTTTACTGTCTATCTCCATCCTTTTAAGACCTGTCCACGCTACTTCTTGAAACCCTTTCAGAACTCTTTGCAATGCGTATTAAATACACGGGTAGGTAATGATAATGGATTGTGGTATTTCCATTCAATGCTTACAACTCCCACTTGCAACCTACCTCTGTAGCCACCTTATACTTTTTCAGCACCGTCCCTGTCTCACAGTCAATCAGACAGACAGATTCCCCTCCACATGTTGCCACGGTTCTGGAGGAGCTCACAACAGGATCTGAAAGATGAACAGAACAGGTGAGAAGTTCCCAGGTTCACAGATAACACATGAAGACTGCAGTTTATCACTGCCTGGTGCTCTCCCAGTCTCCTGTTTTCAAAGTCAAAGTAGTATGTAAGCAAGCCTCTTCCTGACAACGGAGACTACAGCTTGAAGGAGCAGGGGTCTAACGCATGGAGTCCGCTGGGATTCCAGAGCCGGGTGGTTCTGGGAATCCTGCAAACCTCTTTAAGAGCTCACCTTTCCTGGCTCCACAGTCTAGCAATGGCTCGAAGACACAGGACCAGAGCTGCGTTTTAAAATCCTCGCGGCTGTTGCCTTTACTGTGACACTGAAGAAAATGCAATGGCTCTGCACTGACATCCTCCTACAATAAACCATCCACATTTAGAAAATTCATTCCCCTGACAGCGGTTTGCCTGCGATTGCCTTGACAGAACCCTCTACTGAACACAGCAATCATCTGAGTTAAACTGAAGTATTTTTCAGCTCTTCTGTGCTACAGAGAACAGGAGAGACTGAGGTGCCACCAACGCTCAAGACTCCTAAACCAGCAGGAAAACTCTTTAGAAAAGATGTGCCCAGCAGACCCCAGCAGCGAACCCCATTTCCAGCTACAGAGAAATGTGAAAAACCCTTTAGATCCCCACTGGTCTGAGCTGCGGGAGAAACACCTTTCCCCACGCAGCCATCAGTTTGACCTGAGAGCAAGTCATGCCAGTCCCATTCCTAAGAACAGGCTTTCAGTGCACCACCTCAGAGCGCTGGTCCATCCATCCCCTCCAGGGGATTCACTGTCTCCAGGGGGAGCCTTCCCTGACGCCTCTGAGAGATTTAAAACAACAAAAGAAACCAAAAGAAAAACCATAATTCACAATATATCTGGCCAATTATGAGCTCCAAGCTGAGCAGAGCTCTGACGAAATCTGAATGCGGCTCCTCCCACTAAACCAAGAGGCCGAAAGTCAGTCCCACGGGGGTTGATGAACATACCCTGCCCTTGGAGTTCTTCACTGGGGTCAAGCTAACAACTCCGTTGTCCTGCTCCTGGCTTTTCTGTTCCCCTGTCAGCTGGCTGGATCTTCTGTTGCTTTGTCCCTTGGGAAACTGCTCTCCATTCTGTGTCCCTTCAGCTCCCTGCTCAGGGGTTGCCTCTTTGGCTGGCTGGTTCGATGGTCTTGGTTCATCAGGCGCTGGGTCATCCTGCATGTGACTGGACTTTCTGGGATTAACTACAGCCTCCTCCTTGGTGTTTGCCTGGGACTTGGACCTCTTGTTTCTAGTGCCTGATTTTGAATGATTTCTTTTCCTCTTGCTGGGCGTTACTGTGACCTACAAGGCACATTGTCAGTTTCTGCAGAAGGTTTCTAGCTTCCCTGAGACATGCAGATGATTTGTAAGTCAGAGATATTAACTACTCAAATGCAAGTACCCTCCCATGGTTACAGACTGGGTTCCAAGAATCAGACAGCCCAGAGCTGCAGAGTTCCTAGAGGCAGAAGCTAATGAAAATCACACAGCCAGTCTCATTTTCATCTCCCTTCCCTTGTCCCAGTTACTTGCGATTTACATACAATGTGGAAAAACAAATCTGGACCGTGGACCAAGGGGGTTCAGTTCGCAGCCGTTTCAAAGAAGGCAAGCACCGCCACAGTCTGGCCACGCATCAGTCCAGTTCTCTCATTAAAAATATCCCTTCCTCAAAGGAGAGGTGGAGTCAGTAGGACTGTACTCCTGAAACGTTTTGGGTCTCCTATGACAATGGAAACTCTCCTCTTGGAGAGTAACTCAACCTTCCCATTGCTGGGAAAGCTTTCATGTGGCCATAAAGAGCAAGCCTCAGCTGTTGAACGCAGGCTGGAACCTGAGACTCCCCCTACGGTTACCAAAGGGTCATAAATGTAAACTGACAAGTGCTGCTGAATTCGTGAGAAATAAAAAGGATATTATTAATGTAACTGGAAAAATCACCTACCTGACCCATGTCCTCTGCAGCTTCCTTAGGGCTTTCTGTACTTTCTTCCTCATTCTCATCCATTTTTTCCTCTGGATCAGGATCTGTGTTTAACTCCAGACCCAGTGTGTATGCCAGAAACTCTTCTGCAATCATTTTCACCTTAGAGGAATATAGGTGGATATGTTTAAAAAAAAAAAAAAAAAAAGACAAAAAACAACAGCAGTCAAACTCCAATGTGTAACGACAAGAGCCGCTTGTCACTACACAGGAGTTTTTAGTATCTACTTCCACTGTTCTACGTGAATTTCACAAGTGATGGGGTCCTCAGCTGACAGCCTGGCAGGCCAAGTCCTCTGCTGTTACTACACAACCCAAGAACTTCACTTTGTCATGGACATCCAGGGTACACATTTGTGAAAACAACAGCACAGCAACGAAACAAGACAAAAGAGAGTTGGAAGCCTCAACTGTATGTATGCACATACAATTAAAACATATGTTACAAGCTAAATGATATCTTTCCCTACTGGGAATAACTACAGTTCTGCCATTATCTTATCGCCTGTTGTACAGCTTCCATCAAGACTAAATGTTGCCATTAGAGTTATTTGCAAATCAGTCTTGTTAATTAGTACAAGTATCATTATTGCTTATGAATTAAAAAACCATGTTTAATGACAGTCATCGCAACTTGGTGCACGTTTAGTCCTAGTGCTTCTGTGACTGCTTAACAAAGCAGTGAAGAAAACCAGAGAAGTGATACCACCTGTCTGCAAGAGCCTTGAGACCCTGAACCCAAATCCATCGTGCACTTTAATCAAACCCACTCAGAATCAGGCTGCAGAGTCCTTTGCCTGAAGAACAGAAGGGTAAGTAAAACGTAACCTACCCGCCAGCGGGTGAATTCACTGAGTGAGCTGGGTCCATACACTACATTGGTTTGTACTGACTTCAGGAACTTTTTCTTGATGGACTTCACTTGCTCAGCCGTATATTTCTCAGGAAGTTGGTCACGGAAGAATTTTTCCCAGTGAGCAGTAACCTAGGCAGAAAGACTGTGTTTATTCAACAGAATACCACAGAAAACCGCAGCAGAAAAGCATGAGAATACTTGTGAAGGCATTTAAGAAGTTGCCAACCCTGAGGCTCTGCTAGCTACACGACGGCAGTGTTTCCATTTATTTTATCAGCATTCAGACCATGACTTCAGCTAACAAGAAACCCAATTCCTCTGAACTGAGCTTAAGTGAGTGTGGCTAAGCAGATACAGTCAACACGGACCCAGACCAATGCCTGATTTCATGCCTCTGGATCCATAGCAAATGGTCTTCAGTAGTCTTACACTGTGCCCTACTAACAGGGAATAATTTATCATATAAGGCAGGGGCTAACGGGGATGTTTGAGTTTTCTTGTAGTTGAAGTGCATGCACGAGCAGGACTGGTGCACCTGTCATCCCTATTTATAATGATACCTTGACTCCAAAAAGCTTCTGAACTGTGGGCACAACCACGCAGATGCTCACCTGTCAGCACAGTTTCCCGTCTGAGGGTTTCTGGTGGGCACTAACACACCCATCAGCATTTGGACCCAACCCACATTTCACGTTTAGACACAGCAGTAAGAACTGGGCAGCCAGGTACAAAGCAATACCATCTGGGACACAGACACCAGCACAAAAGGAGCAGCACAGGGGAGCATTTGGTGTCTCATTAAACAGCCAACCATGCCCAGCTGCCTGGAGGATAAGAGGCTGAGCAGCTCTCACCAAGACCCTTTGAGGTACAAGCTATTACACAGATAACACTTAGCGCAATACGCCATCCCAGTCTTCAGTATTTGATCTCTCCACCACTGCTACACAGAAGGAATTAACAAGATCAGCTAACTAGAATACAAGTGGTAAGAGCAGTACTGCACAAAAAAATACCCTTTTTCATAATAGAACAATAATTTTGCTCAAGATCACAACATGCTTTGTGGGGACGTTCTGTCAGGAGCTAAACTGTGTACGTAAATGAGTGAAAACACAGTTCCAAACCGGCACAGCTGAAGAAGAACGGTTCCTGGTGTACGCTGGAAAAAGTGAGATTATCCTGAGCTTGGTTTTGTGCTCCCCTCTCCTGGTGCCAGGACAGTGATGGGAATTAGATGGGGAGGTGTACGCAGTTGTTATGTCAACACGGGGCTTCTCCCATATTTGAACGATGATTGGCGTGACCTGAAAAACTAGAGGGCCAGCCACAGACCTTGCTGGCCCTGCTGCTGTGATTTGAACTGAAGGCAGAAGCTGGCTACACAGAACAGGTAGAGCAAACGCCAGCAGTGACCAGAGAACGCAGCAGTAAGACATTTGCAAGGTGGCCCACACTGCGGGCTGTGCTCAGATCACACCAGAATTATTGTTCATCATTCGATGTTTGTTTGAAACTCTGTCATTAAACTGAGCACAGTGTTTAGTTACTTCTCAGGTGTTTAGAGATTAAGAAAATATCGCCCATCTTACCTTGCTGGTGAGCTTACGACTATTGACATGCCTCACATGATTAGCCAGTTTGGTTATATCTTTGCCGTTGAGTAGCCGAAGATTTTGCAAAAGAAACATTACTTTATAGTCATCGTTGAGCTAAAAAGAGAAGATGTCAGAGTTAATTGTACACATTGTGCTTGCTTTAGCTCTAGTCCTTTATTAAAACACAGCCAAGGATAAGAAGAATATATTATGTCAGGAAAAGCCATTTCATAAAATCTTTTCAGCATTTCTGACTTGAATAGCACCTTTTAGTTGTAAATTAACGTTCTCCTATGATCCTATGGGATCTTAAACTGCAGCCAACGGACCTGCCTCACACTTAGGCAGTACTAACATCCAGCACAGGGCGGTGGCGGTGTCACCAGGCCCATCTGCTCCGCCGAGGTCCAACCAGGGCATCCTGGGCACATCCCTTAACTGGGAGCGAGCAGCTGACACTGAGCAACGCCTGCCCTGCCTACAGCAAACCAGGGCCAGCAGAGCTTCCTTGGGTCAGGGGCGCTTGAAGTCACACCAGTGCCTCAATCCAGTTTACCACACAGCCACACATACACTTCTGCCAGCACGCAACAGCAAAGAAGCATCTGGGGACGGCGATGGTGGCTGATGCCAGTTTGAAGCACAAGTGAAATTACAGTTTTGAACGCTTAGACTGGTACAGTCAGAACAGCCTCTTGGAAGAAGTCAGAAAATCTAAACTAGACTAATGACCAAGCTTAATTCCTCACCAGAGGATCAAGTCTGCTCTTCCAGAGCACAAGGGGCACTAAAACCAACATATAAGAAAGACATTTCTACACAGTCATTACTATATTCTACAAAAGCACGAGCATAACATATCCTGCCTGACAAGCTACATAATATGGAACCCCGGCCTGGAGAATCAGGAATTCCAGATACCCAGATTTCAGTATCTGAGTGGTTTTGGGCAAGTCACTCCTGCAGATGGGGAAATAGTGGCACAAACTGGTGAAGGGGTGCAAAAAGACTGGCTGCACTTTCAGATGCCCTAACACTTGCTGCCTACAACAATATATAAGAACTAGGCACAACTGCTGTCTGTTTCCCCCTCTTTTTAATGCTTAGCTTGTAGGGATGGGAGGTAACTCACTGTCAAGTACACGTTGTTCTCATAGGTTAGCTCCTCGAGAAGAGGGAACTGTTTCAGAGCAGTTACATCTTCCAGTTTGTTGTTGTTGCAGTTTAGGACACGCAGATCAGGCAGGGTTAGACTGCTGGGAAACTTGTCCAGTAAATTATCAGAGAGATCTAGTTTCTGCAGATGCCTCAGACGGGAGAACAAACGTGGGTCTAAGTCTCCAGTCTTCAGTTGCAGCTTGGACAGGCTGAAAACAGAAGAGAACATGAACTACCTGTAACTCATTGGAAAAACGCTGACTTTCACAGGGTACGTGGTCCCACCTGGTGGCACCTCTCAGTCTAGCACAACTCACTGGGCGAACCCCAGCAAACCCACTTTTTCCTGTCTGCAGCAGTATGGACTGCAAGCAGACAGATGTGGCAAAGGTGCTGTGTCTAAGCTAACAGACACCATCAGAGACTCCAGTCTACCAAAGTACTTGCAGTACAATTAACCTGCAGTTCAGATAAACCTCCTATGGCAAACAGAGCTGGCTGTGAGCAGTGAACAGCCAGAAAAGTTCTCGTTCATAGCAAAAACTACTACACCTCTAAGAATTTTGGTATTTTATTCCTTTGCAACGTAAATTCAACAAAACAAGCTGTGGCAATGCAAGACACTCACTACACCATCGGTCCACCTTGTCCACAGAACGCACTAGATTCATTATTTCACTCACTGCTTAGAAATCAGCACCTCACAGCTGGTGAAAGCGATGTGAGACCACGATGATTCCAAAAGGCTGGTCCCATCCTCCCCCTCACTTCATGCTGACACTTGCACTCACACAACGATGTGGCAAATTGGATCAGGTTCCTGATGTGGTTCAAAACTTTTCTTCTCTGCATCAGAAATTAAGTTCAGGCCAAGTGCAGAGTAGGTCCCCAAATAATTTGGCTGTTTGCAAAGAACTAACTTCACAAAAAAGTATTTCTTCTGTTTCTTTTACAGTGAATTTTGCTGCAAAAACTTCCAATGGCAAATATGGAAATCTACCTCAAAATCCCAAGGCTGCCACCAAAACAGAAGCATTCTGTCCTGAAAGTGGCACAGTATTTGTGAGGGGGGAAAAAAAAAATATCCCTTCTCTGTAAGAAAGTGAAAACTGTGTATCGTAAGAAGGGTCATTCAGATTGTATTAGACCATTCAGTTGAGCTCCAAAGCGAGCTTCTAGTCCAACAGCCAAAGCCTCTTGAGGACACAAGCCTGAGTTCCTTTCACAAACAGAATCTCCACCTCTAATGAGTAATAAAAAAAGGCCTTCTAAATATACATGAAGTGTGAATAAACAAGGTACATAAAATTAGGAAGCAATACCACTGCTTCACTTGTCATCCCAGCAGCCTAACCAGCCAGTCCAAGCATTTAAGAACGGTCAAACGGAATTTAGCTGGCTGCAAAGCTGAGTGTGACTACTGTGTCAGTTTGGGCAGAAACACAACACAGTGCTCCCCAAATGGACTTTCTGAAACCCTACCTTTCAAAATCATGGTATGAAGCTCAGGGGAAAAAACCACACTCTAGAAGTTCACCATTTGAAACATCTCAATGTCACTTTATTACCCAGATTACTGTGGCCTATACTCCAGATAAACTTTTGAGTTTCTCTCTAAAAACAGTTGTTTTAGCACAAGACAAACTAAAAGAAATAACTTTAAAGAGCACATGTGAAATCCAAAACTCTGGCATCAGCAACAAAAACCGCAAAGGCACCAGCCACAAACTGGCTAGCTGAGTCACTCAGTTTGACCAGTTCTGGAATAGCGGAATTCCACCGTGCTGGAGACACGTATTTTAAATGGCCTCTGTCAAGGATCTGAGCAACAAAACTATTTTTAGTGGTTTCTAAGCGTGTCAGAGTTTATTCTCCCTCTCTGCAATGTTTGAAGTACTAACATAACAGGATTTAGAGAAGATGGAAAGTGATGGAGGGAGAGGAAAAGTGAGGGGAAATAATGCCAAAAATGTCTTTATTCCCCTCTAAAATTGAGGCCAGAAGAGATACTCTTATTTGCATTAAGCAACTGCTAGCAAAGACAGAAGTGCTTTGGGGTTAGGGAGCGTATCTTCGGGCTAGGAAATCAGGATCCAGCCTTAAGCAGTTTTACAGAAAGAAGGTGGCAGCATATATACAATATAAATGGTGAAAAGAGGTGGTAACTGCTGATAACCTATCTAGTGAATGCAGCTCCACTAGTGCTCACTGATCCTACATCAAGAATGCGATCTCCTGCTCTGTGCTTTGTAACCGTCTTTTTTCAGTAAAAACGCTTAGGGGAAGAAAGACGAAAAAAGGATCGCCCAGGCTGAATTCAACTGGAATTTTCCATGGGCCTGTCTGCACTTACTTCAGCGTCTCGATCTTTCGGAGCCTTGTAGATCTTGGAACCGCTCTTTCCAAAAGAAGTTCAGTAGTAATTTTTGACATTTTTACTCTCCACCCTTCTGCTGGAATCACTAATCAGTCAGCCGTAGGACCTCTTCTCGCAGCCTTCCTGGAAAAACAAACAGGACTAAGAGGAAGTCGTTTCAACCGACTCCAAAAGGGGGAAAAAAGAAAGTTATGAGGTTAGCTACTGATTCTGCTGCTGTGTTTGAAGTCACCTTTTTTTACACAGTTGAAATAATACCAGAGATTGTTCTTACGCTGGGCACACACTCCCCGCACACTGACCCAACCCATCTCCAAACCAGCAGCGACACCTCCCTCAGCTACTAAAGCGAGAGACTTGCCGTAGATGAAAGCTGTCCAGGGGGTGACGGCACCCGGGACTAGGACAGCCTCGCAGTTGTCTGACTGCACCTCTCCTGAGCAACAGGGCTCTGCTCCAAGAACTCCGACACGCTTTCCAATAAACAGCGACAGTAAGAATAAATACACCTGTTGTGAGTGTTTTCCTCCCAAGGAAATGACACAGTGCGCTGCCTGGCCTGACCAGACGGACAGACTTCCTGGCTGACAATTTCTAAATTCCCTAAATTTTTGGAAAACGGAATTAATTACCAGAAATGTAAAAGACCCACCAATCAATAACATCATTCCCTCACCAAGAAGAAAAAAATCAACAGTGTTCTTCATGTTACTGGTAATTAACAGATGTTTTCATGCATTGCTGTGGACAGGACAGTAAACGCACGCACAGATACACTGATATTTAGAATAATAACATGGACAGAGCCAAAGCAGCTTCACAAAATTACTGGTTCGTGACTTCTCGCTCTTTCTAACACTGATTCCAAGGGAGGGAAATAACAAGACAAGAGCTCCGAGGCCAGGCTCGCTACTGTCTTTCGGTGTTAGTCTTGCCGCGGCCCAAACGCCACTCCAGCAGATCGCGAGGAACAGGCAAGGCATGAAGCTGTCCTTGGGCTTGGCTTCAGCACCACCGCACGCCTACCGCACCCGGGGCGCCGGGCCTGGCGAGCGGCGGGGCATCGCTTCCCTACACCTGTAAGTGGGGAGAATCCTTCACGTCCCAAATGTTCCACACCAGCACCAGGAGCACCCAGCCTGAAAAGCCGCTTGGACAGCGGCGGTTCGGGATTTGACCCTTCAAGCAACAGAGCTGTCACCAAAAGCCAAACCAGAGGAGCAGGCCCTCGCCCGCTGAACCTAACAAACCTCCCTGCGCGCTCACCTGTCGGAAAAATTTGACGCCAGTGACGGCGGGTGTTCCCGCCACGCTCTCTCTGACCCCACTGACACCTCGGACGCGGCTGTGGCACCCCAGGAGCCGCGGGGAAGCCCGTGACAGGACATGTCCTCATCACCACCATCAACCACAACCCCGCTCGCCACAAAGCCCGTCGCCCAGCCGGACGGGGAGCCACCACCCACCTCAGGCTCGGCAGCCAGACCCAGGCCAGAGCAGCACAGCGGACGTTAAACGGAGTTTGGCTGTCACGGCCCCGCACCGACGGGACCCCTGCCTCGGCTAAACCCAGGAGAGCCGGGCGCTGCCCGCGGCCCTGCCACCGCCATGCCGGGGATGACAGCGACCACGCCGCCAGCCCGCGGCCCACCCTGCACGCACCGGGCGGCCCCGGCGGGCCCTCAGGCGGCGGCGGCCCTGGGAGCGCTGCCCGGGCTGCGGGGCAGAGCGGCTGCCGGGCGCAGGCCGCGGCACGGCCCGCCGGTAAAGGGAACGGCCACGCCGGCTTCGCACCGAGGCGGCCGGGCGGGGCTCTGGGCCGCGGTCGCCGCCTCACGGTGCCCCGGCCCGGAGGCCGCGGTGACGGCCGGCGCCGGCCGCGGCCTGAGGCGCCCCCGCGGGGAGGGAGGGTGGGCGTTGAGTGGCGGGACTACAACTCCCAGCGGCCCCCGCGGCGCGGCCGGGCCCCGCACCGCTTCTCGGCGCCGCGGGGACTGCTGGGAGAACGAGTCCGTGTGGGCCCCCCCCCCACCCCGCCCGGCCGCGCGGCCTGCGCCGAGCCCCGTGTGCCCCGCCGCCCCCCGCCCTCTCACCTGGCAGCGGGCCGGGCCGCGGCGGCGGGAGGGGAGGAGGAGGAGGAGACGGGGAGGAAGGGAGGGAGGAGGGGAGCCGGGGCCGGATCCTCAGCGCAGCCGGCGGGGATGGAGGAGGCGGCTGGCGACGGCGGAGGGCCCGGCTGCGGCTGCAAAGGGATCCGCTCCTGCCTCCTCTGCGAGGGGCCCGCGCAGGCCGCTCCGCCCCCGCAGGTACCGGGGAGGGGGCGGCGGGGCGGGGCCGGGGCGGAGCGCGGGGCGTTGAGGGGGAGGGGGGCGCGTCTGCCATGTTCCCAGCGGGCGGGGGGTCGGCCTGGAGGGGACACGGAGGTGGGGGGGGGAGGCTGCGAGGCGCCGGGAACGCTCCCCGGACACCCCCGGGCTCAGCGCTGTCCCCGGGGATGTCCGGGGAGCGTTCCCGGCGCTCGCAGCAGTCCCCCCAAACGCCAGCACCGCCCTCAGCCTTCTCTTCTCCAGGCTGAACAAGCCCAGCTGCCTCAGCCTCTCCTCGTAGGAGAGATGCTCCAGTCCCCTCATCATCCTCGCAGCCCTCCGCTGGACTCTCTCCAGTAGCTCCTCATCTTTCTTGAACTGGGAGAGGGAGCTGGGCTTGTTCAGCCTGAAGAAGAGAAGGCTGAGAGGGGACCTTAGAAATGTTTATAAATACCTCAAGGGTGGGTGTCAGGAGGATGGGGCCAGACTTTTTTCAGTGGTGCCCAGCGACAGGACAAGGGGCAACAGGCACAAACTGAAGCTGAGGAAGTTCCAGCTGAACATGAGGAAGAACTTCTTCCCTCTGAGGGTGACGGAGCCCTGGCCCAGGCTGCCCAGGGAGGCTGTGGAGTCTCCTTCTCTGGAGATATTCCAGACCCGCCTGGACAAGGTCCTGTGCAGCCTGCTCTGGGTGACCCTGCTTGGGCAGGGGGTTGGACTGGGTGACCCACAGAGGTCCCTTCCAACCCCCACCATTCTGTGATTCTGTGAACTGGGGAGCCCAGAACTGGACACAGTACTCCAGATGGGGCCTCACCAGGGCAGTGTAGAGGGAAAGGAGAACCTCGCTCGCCCTGCTGGCCACACTCCTCTTCAAGCACCCCAGGATCCCATTGGCCTTCTTGGCAGCCAGGGCACACTGCTGGCTCATGGTCACCTTGTCATCCCGCAGCACTCCCAGTCCCTCTCCACAGAGCTGCTCTCCAGCAGGTCTGCCCCAAGCCTGTACTGGTGCAGTACTGGGTTTCCTACACGAGGGACAGACGGGCTTGGCGCAGCCCGGCCTTGGCAGTTCTTATCAGCTTTCCTCACTCAGCAGTTAGGGACAGGACAAACCGTGGGTCCGCAGCCAGGCTGAGGAGCACCGACCACTCGTCCCCTCACAGATGTGGCCCTGAGGATCGTCTGTGCTCCCCCCTCTTTGCAGGAGGAGCACATTACTAGGAAAGGAAAGTGGCTTTAAGCAGGTGGCACAGTAATGCTGGAGCTGTGAGAAAAAGCGGGGAAGGGCCGTTCCCCAAGAGCCACTGTAAAATTGCTCACGTCCGCTAGAATCCTGTACAGGGAGTTTTCACGCTGCAGCGTCAAGGTTGTAGGGGTAAATCACGGAAATACCTTATCTTGATAAGTCCTCCCCCCACCGCGCTTTTTCTTCTCCATTGTTATTTCCACAGGGAGAAGATAATTTCACTTACTGTCCAGCAACAGGCCTAGCTAAAGGAAATGAGCGCTCGGAATTTGCTGGCTGGGCATTTCCATTTCCAGGGGTGTTTCTGACAGAGGAGTTCATTAGCGAAGATGAAGAATCCGAGATAGTTGAACTGATGGATCGAGATGACTGGAAACCGTCACAGTCTGGCCGAAAGAAACAGGTTTAAGCACTTTTGTTCTTAGATCCCTCTGGAAAAGGAAAGCTGTTTTCAGTTATAACCTCAAATATTTAGATGTTTCACTGAATGTTTTCCTTTGAAAGCTTTTCCTGAAATCAATTGCAAGAATTACTTGTCGTTAAAGTCAACTTCTTGCAAAAATACATGATGGTTACAACAAACGGTATTTGATGGTGCATGTCCAGGCATTAACGTTCACAGAGTCTCCAAGTGAAGGAAGTGGGTGGTTTGGTTTGGTTTTACTTTACAGATGAAAAACCTACTTCCAGAGAGATTAATGTAGCCTCACCGAGTCCTTTTGCAGGCTGGTGACTGGAAGAGATGAGAACTCAAAAGTCTTGACCATGGGCCCCATAGGGATCACAGCCTCTCCAAAAAGACCTGTCCCAGACTTTTCCTTAACACCAGCTTTCCCCCCTCTTTCTTTCCAACAGGACTATGGACCCAAAGTGAACTTCAAGAAACAAAGGCTGAAAGCTGGCAGCTTTACCGGTTTGCCAAGTTTTAGTAAAAAGATTGTGGCACAAATGAAGGCCTGCTCGGTACTAGGCGGTTTCTTACCTGTTGAACAGTGTAATTTGGACTACGTGCCAGACAGAGGTTCAGCCATCGACCCACATTTTGATGACTGGTGGCTTTGGGGAGAGCGTCTGGTTAGCTTAAACTTGCTCTCGAAAACCGTGCTGTCCATGTCTTGTGATTCAGAGGACAGTATCCAATTATTTCCCACTTTCAGTAATGAAAACGGGGAATTAAGTCCCCCTGGATCTTGTACACAGACGTCAGTGTGCAAAAATTCAGGCGGAGAGGGAGTCAACTGCATTTTATCCCCAAGGCTTGTTCCAAGTAAAGAGGTGACTGTTGCCATTCACTTACCCCGAAGGTCTCTGGTGGTGCTGTACGGTGACGCGCGGTACAAGTGGAAACACGCGATCTACCGCAAGCATATAGAGCATCGCCGAATCTGTGTCACGTTCAGGGAGCTGTCGGCAGAGTTCAGCGCCGGAGGAAGGCACGAGGAACTGGGTAAAGAACTGCTAGAAATAGCTCTTTCATTTCAAGGAAGACCAGTGTGATGAGCAGGAGGAAACCAGAACTGCATTTGGTTAGGAAATTTGAAAAATAAAGTTTAGAATTTGTACAACTTGGTTTATTTCTGAAGCGTGTGTAAGGAACCAAGGTGTGTACAGAGATATGCTCAATCAAATGGGAAGTTAACAAACAGAAAGAAGAGTGCAAGGAAGGGGTGGGCTGCTTGTGTCTTCGAAAACTCTCCTGGGCAATGGGAGCTTTTAGGCACAAGTCAGAAATGGGCTGTTGTATTCATCAGCTGTATTTTAACAAAATGCAAAAAGCAAGTAGCCAGTTCTTAAATACTTAAATTGAACCAAGAAAGAAACTTAGAATAATGACAGTGAGCCGAGTATCAAACAGCCCTCGGCACAGATTCAGCCCAAGCCGTGCAGCAGATTTTAACCCTTCCTGGTCCGTACTGGTGCTGTCCTGCTGCTTCGAGCGTTGCGCTGTGCCGCAGGGACACGACGGTCTTCTCACCTGCTTCAGATAGCGCCTTTAGAGATCAACTCTCCAGGGGAATAGGGTAAGCAAGCATCTCTCCACAGGTAGTACAGCACACTGAGAACTAATTAAAGTAATTATCCTTTGCTGAAGATTCATGCTCTAACAGTGAGGATTAATCATAAATAGCATGTGTGACCTACATCTTCTGGGACCGAAGAGCAGTGTTTGCAGAGGGCCGATGCCGACTCTCCGCAGAGACAGCTTGGACAGAGTTCAGACCAAAGACTTGCACAGACCGTGGTACTTTCTGATCATTTTTCATCTCTGAACCCCGCTGTCAACTCTCAGTAGCAAGAGTCTTGATTTTGGGAATAAGCTGGGCAACAGACTGCAACACTGGCAGCCATCATTTTTTTTCTTGGCACCTCCAGCAGTCAGGTGTGAATCATGCCTTGTACCTAAGATGCAAGGAGTCATTTGTAGCAGAAGCTGATTTGAAGCCATCTGTCTGCTCTGAACAAACTCCTGCGCTCTTGAAAATGAAGTTGTGCTGTGGAAGAAGCGTGATCCTTTAATAAACACTGTTGTGTCATCGAAACCATTCAGCACAGTCGCGCCTGCAGCAGTAAAACAAGGCTGTACAACGCTGCCTGGTTTGGGTCGGTAAGGAAAGGGAGGGCACGGTTATCATGTGGGATCTCAGCGTCCCTGCGCAGGGGTATCCTGCCCTAGCAGAACTTCCTTGGCACAAGGCACAGGTTTTACTGTATGGTAAGGCACTCGTACCCTGACGCTGCCCTCCGCTTCAGGCGCTGCAGGGGAGGGAGCTCCTCACCCAGCAGAACAGTTACCAGAAATCGGCTGGGTCAATCAGGACATTCTGAATCCGTTTAATCTAACAGATACAACCACACTCCTTCACGGCTGCAGCGAACCAGTTTCAGTTTAGCCCAGTATTTAAACAGTTGTGGACATCTATGTGACAATTCCAACAGGGACCCACGAGCAGGGCTCCCACGGGCAGTGCTCAGCCCCAAACCTCCGTCCAGAGCGGCCGGTGAGCGTCACCCAGGGGCTCCAGCAGCGCTTTCGGCAGTCACATCGTGCCCTCTCTGATGGGAACCTGTCACTGCAAACACAGCCATGCAGCAGGCAGGCCAAGGCCACGCTTGCTCACAGCCAGCTTTATCCCAGGAAATGCCTCACAGGCTGCAACTTCTCCAGCTCACTCCCAAAAGCAGGGCCTCATGCTCTCCAAATAGCGGTTCCCAACCTTTCTCCGGCAGACTGGTGTGCCCAGCGCCATGCCGCTGGTGTCCATGGGGCTCGGCAGCTGTAGACCGTGGTGTCCCCAGGGCAGCTGGAGCAGAGGACCTTCAGCCGAGCAGGAGGACGTGGCTGGCAGCCCGCTGGAGCTCAGCACAAAGCCACGCTACAGGAGGAAACCCAGGGCAGGCTTTCACAGATAAAGCAAGCATTGAGCCCGTGTCCTCATCACCCTTTCAGCACCGAGCCTCTCTAGCAATCTGCTCTTTGCTCAGCAAACTGCCGCAGTCAGTATTTCCATCAATGTTTGGCCCTTATTTCCAGTGCTCCCGTTTAGATTTCTATTGTGCTCTCAGCCTGTTAAAATACTTCCTGTGCGCATCCCTGCTGTTGCATTCTCTCCGCAGTGAAAGCAGATGATAGCTGCTGATGAATCAGCGTCACAATAACAAGATACACAATATTAGTTCATTTTCTGCTCTGCATTTGTTAGCTGAATTTTTCTGCCTCAGTCAAACTATATGGGAAGCTGCCATTCTTGCCAGAAAATTCCAGCTCTTCCTAGTCGGTATCTTAGCTTTGAAAAAATGCAAATAATTAAACACTGAGGCAAAACCTGAGGGCTTTGTCTAGATGTTTTTGAGTCCAAAACTTACTCTAGTCACTACAGTCTATCTTTTGACATTTTTCACCTGTTAAACGGCCTCTTGGGCATCATCTTAGATCAAAATGCAATTACACACCCATCGGTTCTGTATTACTTTCTAAAACTTTATGTACAGTCTCTCCTAAAAAGCCAGAATTGCAGCACTGCAGAACATTCGTAATTGGCTTGGACTGTCAAGTATCCCAGAAATCTGAGAAAAGTATAAAGAGGTTTTAATCTTAATTAATTAGCTCTTAAAAGTAATCTTGGCCAGTATGGTAGTATTATTAATGTAAGACAAACTTTAATGGTCTTCATGTTATAGGAATTCCTGTCACAGCTGTTTAGCTCATTAACCAAGATTATCGCTTGTAAAACACATGCCAAGAACCAGGCCCTCATTAAAAGGAAGTGCATCTAATTGGTATCTACTTGTGTATTTTGCAAGGAGAAGGATAATATCTGACCGAGCTCTGTTACAAAAAGGCAAACCCCAAGTTAACCCATAGAGGATGCTGGAGGACTTGCGCTGCCTTTCAAAAAACCAGTCTGAAATCAGCAAGAAGTATAAAACTTGGCAAGTTCATCCAGTTTCTCTCACACAGCTGGACAGCCACATTAAATATTGTTCATGCAGAGATAAAACAAAAGTAGGCAAAGCTAAAATAGAGAGTTTTGGGTTTTTTTTTTTTCTCCTAGCACTTAGCACCCATCGTTGTTACAACCCTGGGCAGAAGGCAAGCTCCAGTCATACGCACAGGTGTTCAGGGGAAGGCTTTCCCAGTTCAGCCAGTCAGTAATTACCGAAAGCACTTCATCTGAAACGGGTACAGAGGAGACAGCCTGCGAGAAGTTAATCAGAAAACAACCACGCTGGGCCAGCTGTGCTGGGAGCTGAATCTGAGGTTGTGGCTTGGGGGGGGTTGTTGAGGAAGCCGTCCTAAAAGTAGAAGCAATAAGATTTAGAAGATAACGAAGCTACAGCAGCACGGAAACTCGAAGACCTTTTTTTTGTTTGTTTTAAGGCAGGGAAAGAAGAGAAAGGACGTTATGAAATCCCACGTAAAGCCACAGAAAGGCAAAAGGAGAAGGTGCAGTGTGAGCAACCAGTCCCGCAGCCAGCCGGGCACCCTGCACCTCCACCCCCAGCCCAGTGCACCGATCCCTGGGGCAAGCTGAGACTGCCGGTCCCCGAGTCGCAGCGTCAGGGAACCGAAGGATGTTTGCTCTGCGGCTGCACCCACCCGGCCAGGTCTCTATAAACACTTCCACATATTTCAGCGCTTACCGCAGAGCGCGCTCCGCCTGGGGCTCTCGCACAGGATCGCTTTCGTCCGTCACGTGGCTCGGGCCCAGGCGGTCAAACCCAACATCTACTCCATCTCCGCTGGCCATAAAGCCTCCCCGAGAGTCACATATCCGCCGAAACAACGGGGCGGCAGCTACGGGAGCCAGGTCTGCCGCAGGGCGACGTTAAAAATAGGGAGCTCGCTGAGTGAGAGCTGCCACTGCCCACAGCAACAGCAGAACCCGATACTGCTCCGGCTCCAACAGCTCCCTCTCGCTCGCATTCGTGCCTGGTCTTGACTCCTGCTCACGAGGGAAGGAGAGCGGATGCGCCTCCTAAACCAGGGCAGGTGCCCGGGAATGATACCAAGCAGGGCTGTACCCCTGTCCTTGACAGCCCCTTCCCCGCTTCAGGACAGGGTCCCTCCAGCGCTGGAGCCTGCAGAGGCATTTTTATGCTGGGCAAAAACTGTCCAAAAAAATCTGAAGGAGGACTCAGGACTCTGGATCATGGCTGTCCCCTGCAGCAAGCCCCACTGCAGCAACTGGAGAAATGGCCCAAACAAGGAGACAAGTGGTCCAGAGAGTCCCAGCCCAAGGGAGCTGAGAGTTAGGGCAACAGCCACCCCAAACTACAGCACCCCAGGGCCCACGGCCGGTGCAGAAAGCTTACGGGGACATCAGGGGAGATCCTCAACACGTGTCCCGGCCCAAGGGTGGGACCCTGGGGAGAAGCATCCCTGCACAGGCACCACAGGAACACAAAGCCCAGGAAACCCCTGGAACCGCAGGGAGGTGACAGCACGGGACAGACGTGGCCAGGCACTGGCAGGTGAACCTGGACGTGACACGGCACGCTGACAGCCGTGCTGGGACACCAGCAGCGGTGTGGAAAGGCAGGCATCTCCACGCTTGACTGATGGGAGTCCTGCTGACAGCCACGGCAGCAGCAGCAGAAGCAAGGAGGATTTTCTGGTGCTGCAGCACAGAAACACCCATCCGGACAAGTACAACGCCCCTGCTCCTTTGCAGATGAACCGCCATGGCTGACACTACAGGCAGTCCTTCCGCAACACACGTCTGGACCCAACAGCGGTGAAAAAGTAAACAAACTGGAGGAAGAGAGGCAGCAGCAAGGTAAGAAAATGCTGTTGGGAAAGAAGATGGAGAGGAGTTACAGCACGAAGGTGATGGGTAACCTAGAGAGATCCCAGACACCTGAGTCAAAGAGCAAAAATACTCCCATGGGCTTCTGATGGAAGGGAGAACTCCCTGCCCAGAGAGACACAAGAAATAAAGCTGCAAGCAAAGATGGGAAGGCACATTATTATCTCGTTTTAAGTGCATTCACCCTTGGGACACCATCTCAAACCATACCTCAGACTCCCCGGCGGAGTAAGGTGATCCCACTCCAGTCACAGAGGCGCTGCCTTGAGACTTCTCTTGAATCCAATCCCACCAAAGCCTCACCAAGTTATTCTACGAAAATCAAAGCACAGTTCCTGCTGCATTTCTCCATGTGCTGAAGTTTATTATATTTGCAAAGAATGAAATGAATGATTTGGCTGTTTCCAAATGAGACGTATTGCTTTCGCAGCGCTGTGTGCACACTGTGAAACTTCTTTCTCTTCATTGCAAAAATGGCTCAGTATTTTCCTCCACAACCTCCTGAGCTCCACAGCACGCAGAGTCCTATTATTACTGATGTTAAAGGAGAGTGCAAAGTACAGATGAGAGATTCATCCTATCTGGTCTGGCTCTGGCCTCACAATAGAAATTTTGTTGGTAGAAGAGCTTAAATGTGTAATACTTGGCAGAAAACTCAACTCTGATTTTGTTGTACAAACCTTTAATTTTTATTATGGTAAAAAGAGAAGGGAGAGAGGGCAGACTCCCGGGGAGACCGTATGAATGTCACGACCACTCGCTTCCTGGAGGACACTCCTTACTTTTGGCGTACGTGCCTCAGTACAGACTGGTCGGTCAGGACACAGAGACTATGTTCTTTGCTGCACATCAGCCAATGTGGTACACGCCAACTGCAGCAAGAACAACAGATGAAAGCCACAGACACAGTGCTAAGCAACTTGTTCAGCAATGCTCGAACTTGCATGTAAACAAGAGAGATTCGAGCTGGGTTCCCAAGGCCCTCGCCAGAGAGGGATACAGGGATAGTCTCACCCTGCTGCACTGGGATTTGCGTGCGCTCTCCATTCGGGGAAGCTGACGTGTAATACACTGCCATTAGACTTCTCAAATCCCAACGGAATAAGGGACCGGGGTTAAACAGAACAGTGCAAACATCCTTAATGATTTCAGAAACCTGAAAGGCCTGGGAGGCCCTGAAACTGCAATGCTGGAGTGCAGAGCAGGAAATCAGCACAGGATTGGGGCCAAGAGAACGTGCTTACGCTTCTTTCAGCCCTGTGTGGCAGAGCGCCTTGCTTTCCCTTTAGAAAGCTGATGATTGCAAAACAGTCTTTTCCCTCTGCAAAGTTACCATAAATCACAAAATCATTTTTACAGAAGTTTTCACTCAAAAGGATGCTACAGAACTCACAAGCTTTCCTTGCTAAGCAATACAGACACGCAAGTGTCATTTTCTCTGCTGCTGAAAAAAGAGTCAGCTCAACCGAAACGTGATAGCTCTTTAACGGCACACAGCTCTCTCGCTGGATCCAGCTCCGTCAGACTTGCCAGTACAGCCCCAGGTTCCACCAGAGGAGTTGGCTGCTTTGGTGGAGAGAGAAGGAAGCATTCATTTTTGACAGGCAAATGCTACAGCTGACAAAAAAACCCCAAACAACTGATGAAATACACAGGACTGGGGCTTGTTCTCTCCAGCAAGCCAGGCAAAGACGCTGCAACAATACATAAATGACAATGACATAGTGACAGACTTCTACAATATGCTATATGCTGTCACTCCTTACCTCCTTGAAATTTGCTTTTCTAGTCCTTCAAAGTTTTGTCTCATTAAATTCCCTGTCACTGTTCCGTTTTAAGAATGTCCTTGTTAAAACTAAAACACCTGTAAGCATTCCCTGGGCGCTCTCGCCTCTTATTGCAAAAAACCACAGGGTCTTGGCATTCATTCAATGTGAAGTGACAGTTACTGCTGAACAAAGTACGACAGCACTTCCCAGCCTCCTCCAATTCAAAATTCTACCTCGCCAGCTGTAAAAATATAGTAAGGAATAGCACGAATAAAAACGTAAAAGCTAAGGCTGATTTCTTTCTGGTTATGTATTTATGGAACACTTGCTTTGTAACAAAGGTGACCAACACTCACAGTTGCTATTGTGCTTTCTGGGATGTCCTCAAGTCAGCTGTAGATACCCTCTTTAACCAGCTCAGCTCTAGAGACAAGCTGCCACCTAACTGCTGCTGCACTGACAGCCAGGGACTTCTGAAACGTCAGACAGGTCCTGCACACACACTGGCTTTTTGGACAGCGGATGCAGTTTTACTTTCGGTAACAGAATATTGCGTTTGTGAACAATACAGATTTTTAGCTACCTGAACCAATGTTCAGGTAAAGTTTTGACCTTGAACTTCATGGCAGTGTTGACTTAAGTACCCAGTGTGCAGGACCAGGAACAGGCCAGAGACCCCAGCATCTGAAACAGCACTAGAACCCACAGCTATATATGGCAGGCAAGTAGCATTTACATGTTTAAGCCTCAAGACAATCCGTCACTGGCGCGTCTCACCAACTAGCAAAATTTTGCTCTTTGCCTTAGCCGAGCAGATTTGCTGGCAGCGGGCTCTGCCTCGCTGTCACACTACCTGCATGCCTCTGTCATGCCCGTCTAACTGCACTTTCAGTTTGTGAAGCTCTTCGATCTCTCGGTTGTGGCGCTCCGTTTTGTGCCGCACCAAAGAGCGGTAGAAGTGAATGGTGAAGACGACAAAAATCAGACCCACTGGGACCATGATGATGGTGGAGACCAGCGCTGACTGCCAACCCGCGTGGCCGCTGGGCTTCTCGACATTGGTGGTCTCATTCTTCTGGATGGAGCCCACAGGCAGAAATTTTATCCAGCACAGCAGCACAACTTCCGCAAGGAAAAGGAGAATCCCCAGGACAGTGGAGAAGCCCCAGGCCAGCTCAATGTAGGGATGCATGCGCTCATGCGGCGACTCACTGATGGAGTTCAGGTTGTGGATGTTGCTCACTGCTTCCACGTTGGGCAGAATGCAGGTGCTGATGAGAAGGGCAAAGAGATGAACTGCCACGAGCACGGTTGTGCAGGCACTGAAAGCGATCAGCAGCATCTGGGGGTACTTGTACTGCACCTCCAGCTGCACCTCCACCATGGCAACCTGGGGGAAAGCAACAGAGAG
Source organism: Opisthocomus hoazin (assembly GCF_030867145.1). Lineage (NCBI taxonomy): Eukaryota > Metazoa > Chordata > Aves > Opisthocomiformes > Opisthocomidae > Opisthocomus > Opisthocomus hoazin. Next base: position 9,871,637 of record NC_134433.1, on the reverse strand, counting down.
CTTGTCAACAGCTGCTAGTTTTCATCTTTTCCAGGCTTTCGCCCAGGAAAGCACCTTTATTCAGGAAGAGCCCCTGAGGTCAAGTACACACTCGAGTGCTTTTTAGAACGGCAGCCTAGATGGCTCATTCTTGTTTCCCACCAAGACGTATACGCAGGCTGCAGCGTGGCCTTTCCAAAGGCTTACACGCACATTGCTGCGCTGTAGTTTTCCGAAATAACAGATCTCTCCTTGCAGCCATGAGCCATACGAACTGCATCACACAGAACACACAACAGAAGGAACTCATTAGACAACAAGCGGAGCTCAGAGGCAGCTGACAGCCCGCCAGCCCGCCCGCCCATCACACCTTCTCCTTCCGCTCACCGCTTGCAGGAAGTTTCGACTTCAGGCACCTCAAGAAAAGCAAAGGCAAGCTCTTCTGGCCAGCGGCCAGCACGGTTTCACTACCCCCCTTGGGAAGTACACAAGCTACTTTACAGTTTAAGTTAGTCCGTAGTTAAAATAGCTGCTTTCTATTCTCAGAACATTGTACGTTCCTTTTTATTACAAATATGCCCAGATACAAGTTATTTATATCCCCAAATTTCTCCCTTGAGAGCTAATAACTCCCTGATATACTCAGCAGAAGCAAACAGCTGCTGGCTTATAGGTGCGTTCAACGACTCAGATGTGAGTCTGTTTTCTCAAAATAAGAACTATCATGTAACTACACTCTAAAGCTTTTTTTTTTTTTTTAATCAAATAAAGCTTAACAAGCAGAAGAAGCACAAGAGAGCCAGGGGCTCTTCTGAGATCGGATTTGGAGTCATAGTACAGGCCTGCTAACTGGTTGAGCATAAGAATTTGTAAAATTACTTAACCTACCTGTGAAGTAAAATAGCACAAGTCCTTCTGCGTGGCACCACCCCTGAAAGGACTGCAGAAATCTTGCACTAAGAGACACCACAGAAACAATGGACAAGACAATCAAACATTCCTCTCTGGCAACTCTCTAGCAGCTTGCTCCGACCTGCGGCTGCACTTCATGACTTGCGCAGACACTGACTTGCCTGGCAGCCCGCAAAACCTCTGGTGATCCCAGGCGACCTGCTGCTTGCCCGATGCGTACAGGGAAGGAGAAGCCGATGCTTGGATGCCTGCCTTGGGGCAGTGCCTCTCGAGACCACCATGAGAAGGCAAAATTGGAGCAATCAGCTCGATTCTGGGGCACAGACGGATTTTGCAGAACGGAGACATCATTACTTTATCCAGACTTCGCCCGACACCACCGCTGAGCAGCCATTTCAGGCTCTGTATAATAATCTGCACCATCCGCTCTGGCATTAGTGGTTAATAATATTATTTAGGGGTACACTGATGTTCTCCCTACAGGTAACCCTGCAAAGGATTAAAGGGACAGAAGAGGCCAGCACGACTGCTGCCTTACCCGCATTTCCTTTGAAACCGTCAGCAGCCTGAGTGAGGGGCTCACAGTCAAGTCTGAACACGTTTAGTAGCAACCAAGACACAACATGTGTTATATATATGTTATATACAGTCAATCTCTACAAGTCCAGATTTTATACCTATGTCAACTATTTAGAATTATTAGAGACACCAAAAATATCGTGGGAGTTCTTGGACATTCCCAACCTTTTGTTCTATTTATGGACATGTGGGGGTTTTACTTTTGTTTTTGTTTTTTTTAAAGGTTCCTGTTTGCTGTATACAGTAGTTCTTGTCATATAGTGGAGAAAACAGTAATGCCGGATTGGCTTCACCATCTCTTGCAAGGTCCGTTGAATTTAAACACATGCCACATTGCCTTGCATATGTTCTTGTTGCAGATCCCCCTATGTTGATTCGAGGAGGAGGAGATCAAACTTATTCTCTGCTGCACTGTTCTGTACAATGAATTTGTAGAGTGCTGAGGCTGTCAGTCACACCCTATCAGCCCGGAAAAGCCGCACGTACATTGTCCGTTATTGGGTGCTGTGATACCCAGAGACACAGTACTGAGCAAGCTGAACAGGAATTGTACCTGCACGTTCAATTTATAGCTTTATATTAAAGCTGAAAGCCTGGCTGATGTCAACACATCAATTTCTACTTGTTATCCTTCGCATGAGCAGCACTTTTCAGCTAATTGGATGTTTCCTCCCAGACTAACCTATTCCCTAGGGCTAGCTTCAGCTGTGCAGTGTGATGAATTTTTAACACTGACTGATGGCTCGGTAAGAGGTATTTCAGGGAAAAACATCAACAATCCAGATAGGGCGGCAAGACGGAGAAACAGTTCATTTAACCTGAACAAGTACTGGAAAGGTGAGCGAGCTCTTATTGCTTTACCCCGTACAGACTGTCTCGTCACTCTCTGACCGGGATAAGAGAAAGAGGACAAGCTGACATAACCCATTTAAAAATCGTTAAATACGCTGCTTAGTCTGTAAAACTATTAATATGTCACGTTTGATACAACTATAGTCTTCTGTGATAACAGCTCCCTTTATCTTAACCTCTTCCCAGAAGCCAAGGTGTCAAGGGCTCGACTTTGCAAGGCGCTGAGCACGCTGCCGAGCCGCACAGTATTTCAGCATGGGCTTAATTTTAAGCTTAAGAATCACCCTGCTGAACTCCACGCTCGCAGGTCTGCCAAAGGACCAAGTACTCGGAACGTTTTAGAATTAAACTGCAATTAAATTACATGCAATTATGGGGGTTTTTTTAGACCAATATAGCCCAGATTGTCCACAACAAAGATGATGCTCATCTTGAGAAATTCAGACCGGGATAGATAGTATCAGGCAAAAGGATGACAAATGGCTTAACATAAACCACGTTACACGCACACAGATGGTTTGGCAGCCTGTGAAAACAATCACTCCAGTAGATCTGTTAGGTGTTTTGTTTTTTTTTTTCTTTTAAATCAAATGCATATCCTGCAGCAATCGCACAAGTTTCGAGAAGACTGATGAGCAGTAATAGCTCTTATTTCCATTAGGAAAATTATTAAGGAGGTTTCCTAAGCTCCCTCTAAATCTCCTGCATCCGCAGTCTCCCTGGGGCGAATGCAGAGCCCTACAGCCCACCTCCACACCAACCTGGCACTGGAAAGGACCCGCATCCTCCTGGTCTGCCCAGCTCTGCCAGAAATACCAGAGATAGCATCAAGTAACGAGGAAGGTTCGCATTATTCTGCAGCCTGTCCAGAAGGAGCTGGATCAAAGCCACCGCCTGTTGATTAAATATCCATCGGCTCATAATAATTTTCAGCCAATATGGAACTGGCTCGAATAAAACACGCTGACGGGGAAATAAATAAAGCAATAGCCAAGCCCTGTATGACATCTGTTTACATAGTTAAATGCACACAGGGCTTCAGGGAAACTATTTAACTCTAAATAACTTCCCTGCTTTCATCAATAGCCAAATAGATGCTCTTACGAGAGAGGAAACACCCATGTACCAGATACCTGCCTGCCAAACTACCAGCAGAGAAATAACCCGGTAGGAACAGATACCTCAGCTTTCACTGGAAGGTCCAGTAAGTTCAGCTGGGAAAAAGCCTGCTAATGAAACGAATTCCTTATTGCAAAGATTTTTATTCATGACTATTACCAATTTCAGGTGTACTTATTATGTTAAGCTGATGATTATAATTAACACTACTTATACCTACGTGTCTATTTCACTTGCATTTTGAACAGCTTAAAGAGAGTAGAAGTCAAATGGTTAATTTTGTGTGTTTGCCCAGGGCCTTCGGCAACTTTCTGTTGTTCGAGTTGAGAAGGCAGGCTTTGTTTTCAGATACGTGGTTCAGCCCTGCAGCGTGGGTGGGCTGCAAGCCCCCCCGAGTCCCCGCGATGCCAGCGACAGCACACCCAGCACGGGCACCTGCTTGTGTCACCGCGCTGCCTGGATAGATCAGTTCACAACGACACAAAACGTTAATTTAATGATCGTGTTACAGAGCACAGTCACAAATGACTGACACACAACTCCAGCAACCCAGAGGCACAAAGGGCAAGCACATGAGCGGCTTTTTAAAGTGAGAAAGCTTCCGAGTGAAAGAAATCTACAGGCAAGCACTCCACTTTCTCAAAACGAGGAGGTAGCTTCTGCCATTTCACCACACCAGCTTGGCTACAAACCAACATACGCTGCGCGAGAAGTTTTTACGAGCGTCGCTTGCATGCAGCCAGCGAGCGGAGCAGACTTGCAAAGCGACCAAGCACCCTCTCTCCCTGCAGCCTGCTCCCACTGAACGCCCCCCCTTGCATTTTTCCAGCTTTGCCTTGGGTGACCAACTTTGCCACCCCGGACTGTTGTGCTGTTACAGATGATTCACGTTCTGCAGGCTCGGGGAAGGAAAAGCAGCAGAAGCAGCTAAAATAAAACAAGGAAAGCGATCCGGAAAGTTCCCAAGGCCTGTCTTCGCCCCAGCTTCCGAGCTGCAGGATGCGACACCTTCACCCCACGTCCCGCTCAGCCGGGTGCTGCTCTCTGCCTCTCTGCGCTGAGCTGACAGACCTCAGGCACAACCAGACCTGCCCATTTCCTGAGCAAAACCTCCCCCAGACAGGCTTCAGTTCTCACTCCCAATAAGCAAGAGCCGGAGGGGAGATGAAGAGGCTCACACCGACAGCACGGCTGTGTTCTGCTAACCCCACGGCTCGGCCAGGTCTGCGCACTGGACCCTGACTGTCTCCATCTTGTTTCTTTGCTCACTCCCCGACGTGGTTTTGACCTATGCAGATGGCTTCCCAAGTGCTGCACAGAGGCACGCAAGTACCGGGGATTATTCCCAATAGATAGCACTGACAAAAATATATGAGGTTTGGCTGCCTTCAGGCTACAGAGTCCTCTGACACCAGGTCCGAGGCTGCAGAGCCTCCTCTCACACCTCAGTGTTTAACACTCTCTCCCCGATCACGCCAGGCAAACTTTGCTCTGGCAGACCATGACCCAACCTCCCTCTTATTTTAGACACCGTGACCTGAAAAAACACAGACAGGAATTAAGCTAATGTTCAGGACCACAGCAACCGCAGGGTCCGGGAGGGGCTCCGCGCCCACTGCAACCTCATGCGAAGGCAGCCAGCGGAGAAAGGCCTCGGGGCCAAGGCAGAGCCCAGGTCCCACATTGTTTAGCAACGCTGGTGAAGCGCTCAGGATCCCTTAAGGGATGAGTATTTTTAAAGGGCTGGCTTGGGAGAGCGTGGGTTGACTGTGCGGCAGCTCATGTACCCGTGCTGCCTTGAGAGCCAGCCCCAGACTCCGCAGCAGCAGCCAAGCAGAAGCCCCCAGGCAGGTGCCTCCTGCTTCTTCAGAAAACAACGGCACGTCCTGCTTCTTCACAGGAGGAAGACACTGATTAATAGATGATTTTAGAGAACCAAAACCTTTAAGATCCAGAAGGTGTTGCTACAAAGTGCACATACCATTGCAAATCCAGAGAGCAGAGCAGAGGTTCTGCTGGAAGCTTTCAGTTTGGCTCGGCTCAGGTACAGTTTTCTCCACGAAAGGGCCTGAACGGAGTGGTGGTTTGATGTGACCAGTTCCAGGTAGCTGCGCCGGACCCAGTCCCGGTAATCCATGCCTTTTGTGCCAGGTTCAGCGCAGCAAGCAGGAGTGGAAGGATCCACAGGAACGTTTAATTCAGAACTCATGTTGAGAGAAATGCTGAGGAAACAAAACAGTCATGTTCAAAAGGAGGTAGCAGACAGGACAAGCATCAGCTACGGGAAAAGTTACGTTTAAACAAAGTTACCCTTGGTCAGTCGAAAAAAGATGGACCAATAGCAGCACACTTGCAAGGCACAGAACACAGAAAGGACCATTCACAATGGCTAAAAATGACCATGAGAACCAGGAAATATTGCACAGGTAAACCCGGGAACTACTCCAGCAGGAATTCAGGAAGGCTGCAGAGCATCTGGCTTTTCATTTCAGAGCTGGCATCTCAGCTTCCCTCTTGAATTCCTCCTTGCTAATAGAAAATTTGTTTTACATAAAGGCACTTGTGAAATAGGGCCCCCGTTTCACCATTTTGTTTTAAGCTGTCCGTTAATCTCACAGCGCATGATGGATTGGCTCCAAACGTATCTCCTTGGAGCACCAAAGTAATGCCAGCTAGCACATTCAGGGAGTCACTTTCTGCTCTTTCTTTGGAAACCAGTCTTTTCCAGTTAAGCCACTGCTCAGCATGGCTTGGTTTGGACAGGCACGGTTCTTCCCCAATAGTCAGAGAGCTGAATGCTGTGTAAGGCTGACAAATGAACTTCCCAAGCGCCTGCCGTGGGAAATTAACATTTCCTGAACTGCTTACGCTCCACTTATCTGCCACATCTGACCAAGAATCCTCTTCCCTTACTTCCACCAGTGGCTCTTAGCACGGGGGAAGGAAAAGACAATTCCAAAGGCGAAAGCGAGCTGCCTTCCAGGTAGTTTCAGCATCTCCAGATACCAGAGATTACACTGAAAGACGTGGGAGAGCAGCAAAACCATTTCAGGCGGCAAATACCACAACAGGCCGCAGGGACACGCGCGAGGTCCAGCCACCCCCTCCTCACGCCACACCACAGCGCAGCCGGGTGCTGCCGAACGGCTCTGGCCATCTCCCTGCCACCCACAGATGCAGAATTCACTGAATGTTCCGGCGAGAATTTCTCGGCTCTGACAAACGTCTGAAGCTAGACGTTTAACTCGCCCTTCCGAAGCCTGGAACCCACAGATCGTCTGATTAACCCCCACGCCCAGAGCTCTGCCGCTGACCACCACGGCGGTGGCACGCAGCAACACCGGAGCTGCACCGCACGAGACCCGCCTGGCTTTAAATACTTACCAGGCTCATAGGAGGAGATGCCCGCCCAGAATCGCACACGGTGTGGTACTAATTAGTCCCAGCACCACAGCTCAAGGTCATCAGCAGCTTGCTGTTTGCTCCAGAGGAGCCCCAGCCCTGCTGCGTCCCCCCCTCCTCCACCCAGCTCTCCACGTATGTGGGCCACACAGTGACAGCTAATAAACCCGCGTTTGCTGGGAGACTGGAGGAAGTGGCAAAGATAAAAAGGACACCAACTTCCCACAACTCCGAAGGCTGTTACTACAAAGGAACAAAGCTGTTCCAGGCACGGTAAAAAAGATGAGACTGCAGCAGCAAATACAGCGTTACAGGTTGTAAAATTGTCTGTCCCTCCTGAGCACAGTGGGCTTTCACATTCCAGCCCCCTCAGACACAATAAGGATGGCAGCAAGAGCCCAAGACTTGTTTGTTTGGGCAGGTTTTGACTATTTGGCTATTACAGCACCTGGAAGACACCAGGGTGGCTCCTGAACTGCTCAGGAGTTTTCAAATTATTAAAAAGGCAAAAAAAAAAGCATAAAAGAACTTTCACATAACTATAAAAACAAGAACAGAATAACAGGGACAAACCTCCCTGCTTGCTCTGTGTTGCCAGCAAAAGGCAAGAATCACCTATTTTACAGAAGAAGAAGAAGAAAAAACCAAATCTCTCCCCAAGCCTCCTGGGAGGATCGGAGCAGAGACATTCTGTGAGCAGCAACGTTACGAAGCTGCTTCCTGTGACAACATCCTGTGTGGATCCTGCAGCCTGTAGCGTGGGGTGAATTTATTGGCCTTGTCTGTAGTTGGGACGCTGATGGCCTCTACCCTGCCATTTATTTTCACAAAATGCGTAGGAACTTTATGTAGGAAACTTCAACCCCTGGGACAAATTCCATTGAAAAGACAAATTAATTCAGAGGTTACAGAGGGAGAGCAAGAGCACCCAATCACATCTGCTTCTTTCCTTAGAAAAATAAGCTAAAAATACCACAAGGATGAATTTTCACTCTGCAGCAGCTCAAGAGATGTTCCCAAATAAGTAAACAACTTTGGAATAAAATGCACAAACGCAAACGTAGCCCGAACAAGCAGTAAGAGGACGGCAAACTCACCTTGCTGGCTACAGACATGGAGGGACTGAGTGGAGGGCTGGGTGGGCTGAAACAAAAAAAACAAAGGAGCATTTTACATGCACAGTACCTCCAGGAGTTTTACTCTGGAAATACTTTCTGGGGAGTTGTCTGCATCAGGGGAGAGTTATCCTGGAGATTTCACGCTCCTGCCTTGCAGCGTTCAAGGTTCAGGACACTTGCTCTTACAGAAGTCACTATCCTACAGCGCTTCACTGCACAGGGCTGCTGAGTTTCGGAGGGACAGCCAGGACTTCCCCGGGAGACCTCTTCCTCAGCCGAACAGCCAGCTCTGGCCAAGTCCATCCCAGCTGTGTCTTTCCTCACTTCCGTCACACCAACGACGCATTCGGCCCCGCTTCACACTGCTGAAGGCAGAAAGCCCTCTGCGACGGCCGCCTCATATCGATCTTGTTGATCCGCCCAGCGCCGTCCTTCGGAGCAGCCAGCGTGGCGGGGAAAGCCGTTGCCCATGCCTCACGCCTCGGCTGTCCCTGCGCAGTCGCACGTGCGGGGATTTCTTCACAGCCGGCAACGAAGCGGACGCGGCCGGGGGCCGAGGTCTGTGGTCCCGACCACCTGCCCGCAGCAGCACCCTCAGCTTCTCCGCCCGGCTTCGGGACACCAGTCCCCCCTCAGACCCAGGTTTCTGCCCCACACCCTGAGACCGACCAGCACATTTGTGCCAGCGGCTTTCCCTCCTCGAGACCCCGCGCACCGTGGCTAAGCCTCCCCCAGACCCCACTACTCCCCCTGCGTTGCCTGCTCTGGGCCCCCCACAGTCAGCCCCTCTTTGCTACGGGGAACCCCTTCTGTCGTGGGACCCCCCCGGGGGTGTCACCGTACCCAGGCAGGGTGTGAACACCCCACAGCCGTGACCCCCCCTTAGTGCAGTGCCCCTCAAGCAGGGGATCCGCACCCCCCCCCAGCAGGTTGCGACCCCCTCGCTCCATCACCACAGCAGGGACCCTGCTGCCAGGACACCGCCTGCATGGGGGGGGTTCTCCCCCCCCCCAGCACCCTCAGATTCCCCCAGGCGGGATGCGATCCCCTCACACCTCGGCTCCTTCCCCCCGAAGGCAGCCGGCACCCCACGGATCCCCCCCAGGCAGGATGGGACCCCCCCCCCTCCTAACAGCACCCCGGGTCGAGGGCCTCCCTGCGCCCCAGGCAGGGGGTGCCCCCCCCCCGACAGCACCCCAGCGAGAGGGTCCCTTTGTCAGGACGCGACCCCCGGGAGCCGGCCCGCCCTCCGCATCCCCAGGGAGCCACGAAACGCCGCCGGGCAGAACGGGACCCCCCTCCCCGCCCACCGCGGGCCGCTCCCGCACCCCCAGCACGCCGGGATGGGGATCCCCCCGCCCGGGCAGGACCTGCCCCCCCACCCCCGGCACCCCGGGCAGGATGAGGACCCCCCCCCCCCCGGCGCAGGACGCAGCCCCGCGGGGACGGGCCCCTGCTCACCGTGCTGGCTGGCCCGGGGCCGGGCCGGGTCGGGCGGGGCGCCCCGGGAGCCCCCGCCGCCGGCTGCCGAGAGCCGGAGCCGCCTCCGCCGCTGCCAAGGCAACGCCGGGCACCCGCCACGTGACCCGCAGGAAATGGAGGGGGTGGGCGGGCGGCCGCCCCACGTGACCGCCGCTTCATTGGGCGGTGGCGGTGGGGCGGGGCCAGGGGCGGGGCCAGGTCCGCCGCCGCGCAGCGTCGAACACCGGGGGCTGCCCAGCTCCGGAGCGGGGGGCTCCGCTCGGCCCCGAGCCAGGGGGCGTCCTTAGCGGTTACGGAGGAAGGGCACGCCGGGCCGCAGCCGCGGTGCGAACGCGCATCCCTCGGGACCGATCAGCTCTGCAGCTCCGGGTCGAACCGACACCGGGTGCGGGCCTCTGGCCGTGCCCGCGGGGACGGGCCGGTGCTTTTACTACGGTTGTTAATGACAGAGCTCACGGAGGTCGGAAGGCGGTGCCGCCGCGTGCCCCCGCCGAGCTGGGGGTCCCCGGGAGCGGGGCCGCGCCCCGGTCCCGCTCTGCTGACTCAGCGGGAAATCCTGCCTGAGCTGCTCGGAGGAGCAAGGGCAGGGACAGACGGACGGGGAGAGGAGGGGGCTGCTTCCCTGCAAACAGGGGAGATGCCGGAAGGCGGCACAACGGGTCAGCTTTATCGTGCCGTGATCCCGTTTTCCTGAATTCACTTTGGCCTAGGGAAGGGAAAAGATAAAAGGGAAAAAAAAATCCTGAAAACTGACCAAAAAGAGCAGCACGTTGTTACCCTGAGCGTGTGTTCCACCTCTGAGATCACGAGTCCCTCTGCTCCGCCGCAGCCCCTCGGGGTCCCACGCTCGCAGGAACGCACGCGGAACTGGAGCAGCAGCAAACTTTCACCCCTGCAGATGAACCTCCACCAGAGAAAGGAGAGGGACTCCTCTAGGAAAGAATCCAGAGCAAGAATTTAACGTAAGCAGGTCAGACGCCTTGGCAGTTTAAAGCCTTCACGTTATTACTGCCTTTTGGGTGCCGTATTTGGGACAGGAAGCAATTGTAGAACTGTTCCTCATTTTACTATGCACGGGAGCGCCCTCCCTTTTTCTGCTCCACGGATGATGCTTTCCCCGTTTTGAGGTCACCGAGTACTTGCATTTTGCCTTAACCAAGAAACATCCCTTCAAACGCTGGCTCTGGAGCGCCTCTGTATTCTGGGAGACGCAGTACTGATGAACAACCACAACATGGCACAGTGTTCTTCAGAATTCGTAGCAACACCCACCAAACACAGCTCCTACTGCTACGTTCAGCCACCCCAGCAAGACAGACCATAAGGCAGACACCACCTTCAGCAACACCTTCTCTTGGCCTTTTGTGGATTTCACCTACAAACTTCACGTTCCTAGAAAATGAAGGGCATGAATAATTCGGCATGGGTAACGATGGCGCCTTAAGGCCACACAACCAGCATTCGTTTACTTCACCAACAACAACTCAAGTCCACCTTCCTCACAACGGAGAGAAGTGTGTCCTCATGCAGCAACATCTGCTCTGCTTCATGCAAAACAGCACGTGCTTATTGAGCTCAAAAGCCTGACAAGCTCAGGGGCACAGCAGCCTTTGTTTGTTTGCGAGACTCTCACTTCTCCGTCCGCAAAAGCTCAGAAACATCGCAACGTTTCCATGGCTCATCCTATGACACAGACGTGTCAGCAGGGCTCACCTGCCCTAAGCAGGACTCGGGTGAAGCAATTTTCATAACTCAGCTCTCCACGGGGAAAATGCCAACAACTGCAGCACATCCATTCTGCATCTTAAGCGCTAGAGAATGAAACACGGTCACAACTTACTCTGCAGCACCTGCCTCTACGGAGATTAAGCAGAGAACCAAGTCCGTGCGGATCTCTAACCCAGGGGGTGGTGGGGACACGGACCCTGCAGCTCAGCAGTTATCCAGCTCTAAAGTCTTTGGGTAAGTACAGGGGAACGAAACACAAGCGTCACTTGCACTTGGTCACATCTGCTTCCCTGCCGCCACAGTAATACCACTGAGAAGCCGTCACATAAAGCCAGCTCAGACAAAAATGCAGGATTTCTGGCCGCACTGTTCAACAAAAGCTAAATCTAAAAAGCGATTCTCCCTTTTTATTGTTTTTGCTTTAAATAATTTGGCATTAACAAAGGCTTGAGAAGAAGTAGCACCACATTCTGGATGCTGAGGTCCGAGGATGAGCATGTCTGAAGGATAGCAGGCACTTCTAATTAAAGATACACTGAAAAGACAACAACTTCAGTTACAAATTAAACCACAGCCACATATGCTTTTCATTTAAGCACCAATAAGTAAATATATACATGGATGTTATGATTCCTACCAGGGAACCCAAAGTTCAATGCAGAGAGCTCAAGCAGAAAGGCAAGTGTCATTACATGAAGCGGAACACAAGCAAAACCATTCCATTCCAAGCCTTTCAGCCACAGGATCTGGAGGCTTCACAGACATAATCTTTTGGAAAAGATATTGTTCCAATCCAAAAGCAAAAAGTAAACGAAATGCAGCTAACACCTTTTTCCATATTTTCATGTGCGCCACATCACTTGGTCTTTTTGTCCCTTCCTGCAGCACTGCAAGCATCTCTTTACTGAAATCCTCTTCAAGAAAAAAAAAAAAAAAAGACAGAACAATCCAACACATCCCCTTTATTCATTTAAAAAACTTGGAAGAAAAGTAATATGGAAAGTTTTAGCAATAAAAAAGGGATCCTGCCTAAAAATCTATAGAACTTGTCTAGCAACATAAACTGATTTCTTTGGGTTAGAGATGACCCCATACAAAACCCCAAATTCAGAACACTCACAGTGCCGGAGAGTCTGGCTACAGACCACTTTTCTGCTTTAGATTAAACTCTTTCCTTAGATTCATGTATCCCACTGGTACCAGCTTTGACATAAGTAGAATACGTAGCCCTCACAGTAGTATTTTCCTTAAATGGTAATGGATATGTTTCAGCTTTCAGACAGAAAAACACTCTGGGCCACATTAGAAAGAACTCTAGGGTCACAGAGACTTATGGCTGACTCTTTGGAGCAAACTTAGAGCAGACTGCACAGCAGTTATACAAGCAATTAAGAAAAAATCTCTTATTTGGCATTTCTCTATCAATAGCTCTTGGGCCTGTGACGTGAAGGTCATTCACCGTTAAGCAGATACAACATACGCCAATGGGTTCTGCTTGGCTGAGATGAAAGACTTTCATGCTCCTGAATATAAAGCAATGAACAGTGTTTCCAGCTGTCCCTGGAAGGCCTCATCCTCTTCCCATCACAAAACTTGGCTCCTCAGCATCGTCTTCCTTCTCTTCCTCCTCCTTGCTATCCTCCTCCTCATCCTCGCTGCTGACTCGCTCTTGAGATTGATCAGGTTCTAAAGACACAAACAATATGAACCGATAACATATTCCCATGCATCTCCCTTGTTATGTATTTCACAACAAAATAGTCTCAGGTGCTAAGCAAACGTGTACTGGGTCACGCTAATTAGTACAAAAGGATAACATATTCCCATGTGTCTTCTTTGTTAAATATCTCGTAACAAAGTAGTCCCAGATACTGAGGAAGCATTTATCAGGTTATATTAATTCTACCGAGCGATGCAGAGCTCAGAATATCAAATTCTCCCTTGGAGCAGTATTCCTTTACCTCCAGCGGCACCACTGTGCCGAGTCCATCATTAAACAACTCCACCTCCTATTGAACATTTTTTCAAACAGAGGTAGTCAAATGCTAAAGCGATAGATTATCTGATTCCCAGTCTCACCTCTGCATGTCGGCATGTACTTTGGGGTATCACAGAGTACTGTTAAAGAATGCTGGCACTGGGAAGCCACAGGCAAGGCTCAGTGTATTTTTACGCCTGTCCAAGTTTACAGGAACTCCACGAGGTGCCATGAACTTTCACAGACTATTTGGTATGCTGCAAGTATAGGAACTTGTTAAGATATGTGTAAGATTAACAAGGGTCACAGAAAACTCGTGAAGCCTGTTAAAAGATCAGAAAACTCCTACTGGAAATTAAATAACAGATAATGGAAAATAGGCACGGCATAAAGTGAGACCTGAATCTAACAGCCATTCTTCTGCTTCAGTAGCCCCTGTGCCTTTACTGTTTCTCAGACCAAATCACAGCTCATGCTCTGACCAGTTCCACGTAGGATTTAGGATCTGTGGTTTGATGCCACCACGTGGTGAAGTTCTGTACTTTCATTTTTTATTAGTGGTCTGTATAATAATGCAACTTCAACAGCTGACCTTATTTAGTGCCAACCTTTATTCTCAATGGGTTTGCTACAACAAAGGTGAAAGATGGCAGCTCAGAGGTTTTATTTATTCATCCAAAAAGGAAGATAAATGCTTGCCTGCCACATCCAACAAACACATTTCACTTCATTTAGAAAAAATGCTCAGATCTCAACCCAGGGCACACAAAACTAGAAAAAGGCAAGCCTGTTCACAGTAGACTAAAGATGGCTCTCAGTAGCTTCTATCTCCACTGATTTTATTTATTTATTTATTTTTAAATAGAGAACCACAAACTGTAAAGAGTTAAGAACCATTCTAAAGACAGGGGAGTTTGGATTCTGGCTTCCAGAAGATGACTGACTTGCGCCAAACAAAACCAGTCCAGCCCAACAATCGGCACACGGCAGTCCCGCAGCACAGTGCCAGTCCCCGATCCAGCTCCCCACTCTCCCAGCCACTCCCTAAAGGGATGGGTATTCTGTTTTGTTCACTCAAAGTGAACAAAATTATGTTGACTCATACTTGAATTCTCCCCCCAGTCACAGTTCATAGATGAGTGGCTTCAAAAAAAACAGAGCTAAAACAAAACACCAAAAAACCTCACCCTACTACATTCACTTGCTGTCACAAGTAAAATTAACCTAATGATTAATTTGTCCTCTCATGTTTATATGGCAGGCTGGCAATGGTTCAGCTGAAACAGACCCAATTTTGAAAAGCAAGCAGAAATAAGGTGGAACTGTCAGACAAGTCACTGTTCTAGCACAATTATAAGGAACTGTAGTAACTTTAAGACCAAGAATTACTGCAGACTTGTGTGCTTATCCACAAAGCAGTGTGCTAATTCACAAAGAACAACTATTTGAAAGACTAAGTTAAAATATACTCACTGAAAGGAAGCAACAAGTATTCAAAAGCTTAAACAAACAGTTACGCTGACATTGCTGAACATTATTTTTCAAGGCTGCAGGAGAACAGAGGCAGTCAGGTCTTCACGTTTACTTCTATGTGAAATAAAATAGTCATGTGGAATAGATGGCACCAACGTGGCTCAGTTTCTTACACACAAAATCATAACTCAGTGTCTTGCTGTCCAAGCTGGGCATATTTTCCACCTGCTTTACCATACACATTCAAAATACACTTAAAAAAAGAAAAGCCTTTAACAATATTGCCTTTTTTACCAGAAGATGTTCTAAATCTGCAGTTTGTCAGAATAGCTGGGGCAGAACATCCACAATCAACAAACCTGGATTCCAATGTTTGCTGTCCAAAATTTCCCCTAATTAAGGCAAACTACTCACAAACAGCCAAGTTATTTATAAGATTAAATCTCTTTCAAAGAGCACTTTTGAAACATTAGCTAAAATAACAAACTTACGGCTCAGTCTTCTTATCCATATATCAAGAACGATTGGGGCAGGGGGTGGGACAAACCTTTCTAGGCTTCAACTAGGGAACAGAACTAAGTCTTGAGAAAACTAAATTTCACTGACCTTTTTCCTCCTTCTTTTGTTCAAGTTTATTTTTCTTAGCTTGCAGTTTCTTCTCTTTTAACTTCTGGCTATAAAGCAAAGACGACAAGACTCTTATGCAAATCCAACATTGTAACACTTCTGCACAGTCATACACTGATAAAGGACATATTACAGCCATCTTGGAAAAACAGACTTCAGAAGAGAAGTTCAATTGGAATTTAGCCTCAACTGAAAATTCAGCGAGAGCAAACTTAAGACACATGAGCAACAGAAACTTTTCTATGTTGTTTTCAGTCTAATTGATTTTTTTTTTTAAAAGTCTCTTCCATGACTCCACTGCAACCAAAACTATATATATAAGAATCTCCAGGAACACAGAAGGGACAAAAATGAAACTGCCCCTACATTTTAGCTACCTAGCTTAAAAACTAAAAAGAGAAAACGGCGTCAAAACCCAGACTGCTGGAACTGAACACTGGGTGGAGAAAAAAAAAAAAAAATCAAGTGATCACCAATAACATAAACTTTAACTGAAAAAAATAACGCAGTGTGCTTTGACCTTCATCTCTGGCTGTACTTAATATGTTGGGCCCTAGGACTAACGTTAGGGGTAAGAGGGAATTTCAGTTTGTACGACCCAGTTCTATTTGCCTAGCAAAGGTAACCAGGCAGTCTAACAGCAGACACAGGGCAGAGCGATCTGGGACTCGTGTTCCCCTTTCAACACCATACAAGAATTCTCTTGAAACAGAGGGCCAAGTACTGTACCTGTTAGGTCAGGACACAACAGAAAGTGAGGTGAGGAAAGTGAGAGGGGCTTCGAAAGGGCAAAGCCACTTTGGACCAACACCATTAGACTCCTCTACGGATGAAGGGGGGCAAGGAGGTGTTGGGAGTGTTTAGGCAGCATTTGCTGTTTGAACAGTTGTTCTCCATCTCAGCCAGGGAAAAGGCAACAGGCCAGATCCGACTTGCTGGCCATCTGTTGGACCGCACTAAATTAAAGTAAGATGGCAACAGTGTTTGTGTTCTGTGCTTTTGTGCTAATATGCTTGTGAGTCACTCGGCACAGGCCTTTCAGCAGCAGCTCTCAGCTACAAGATGCAAAACCCTCATTCTCAAAGAAGCAAGAGAAAGACTGCTCAGGGTCAGACCCTCTGAAAGAGCTGAGCTGTGATACCCTGCTATTTCCGAAAGGTATGGTGTACACAGACTGTGGAATTTAAATTCTGGTATCACTGCATTACAATTCTCAGACTATTTCTTGAGAGCATCAATCTTGTAACCACTTCACTTTGTCTAAAACTTAGGGAAGGATGGATTTAATATTTTTTAATTTTTCTGTCTAATTCAGTAGGCTTGACCTGTCGGACATCTCACTGAGGTAGGTAAAAGCAGCTACTGGTTTTAACAATACTGCACCCACCAGCGGCCTTTTCAGTATTCACAGACCAAACTGGACTAGTCACACTGATGGCACATAGAGAACAGCATCAGGCCCCACCACACTCTGCTAGTCCAAACCCATATGTACACTCATCAAGCAGCACCCATTTTTGCTCTTGAGCTGCTTGGTGTCAGCTGTTTCAGATATTTATTTAAGCCAGATGTACACACAAGCCTTTCCTGACATTGTTACAATAAATATGCAGTGAGACATGTTGCAGTCTACACCACCGTGTCAGCAAAAACTGCTGAACCAGTCAGAAGTTATCCTGCTAGCGACGGCACGGAAAATAAACCATGCCAGCAAAGCCTGTCAAGTTTACAGCTGCCCTTAGAAACCAAACAATGACATTAACAAAATTAATTTCCACAGCCAGACTTCTCAGCTGATAGATGTAGACACAGAATGATAGCATTTATCCAAAGCATGCAGATACAGATGAGGCCCGGGGCATGAGGGTTTCCATGTCAAGCCTCCTGGGAACAATCTGCCCTTACCGCTTCCTTCTGCGTTTTGCTGTTTGCTCTTCTGCAATCATCTTATTCCTCTCCAGTTTCTTCTGGAATTCCTCATCTAGTCTTTGCTGTAATTGATCACACGTCATACTTTGGTCACATTCTAAATTAAAATACTTCCTTTCAAAGTCATGTCCTTTTAGAGAGAAGTCTTTTAGCAAAATACAGAAGGGAGCTTTGCCAGATTTTGTCTGGCTACTTCTTTACACAAAAGCCATATTGCTACGGATGACCTCTGTACAGGCAGCATTTTTAACCTGCAGCCTGAGCCAAACATTGAAGCCTTTAGAGGGAGGAATCCTCATCAAAACAGATGAGGGAAGTCAGGCTTCTGTCTAAAGAATGTTTCAGTAAAAGCAAGAGAATAATTTGAGACACAGACATTTAACGTACGGATCAAAGGACTCATCTCAGCTGAGAGAATACCACAATAATGCTCTCTGAAAGAGGTGCTATTCTACTCGACCAAGACTCGAAAGAGAGAGATCCAGACCCTGCGCACAGGCACTTGCTTTGATTTTGTCTGTGCAAGACAGTCGTATTAGGGTTTTCCAGTTTTTAAAGCATTTTCAGTCCAACCTGAGAACACAAATATTCACGTGCAGTCTTACTGTGTGCTAGGACCCCAGCGAACAGAGACGATGGAGCATGTCTGACACAAAGCACCAAATGTTTTAGCACTGACAAAGACGCCACATACCACATATTTATACATTTTCCCTCTGATAAGGGGTGGTTTGGAAATGAATTATCTGTACATGACTTTAAAAGAAAAAAGATTTGCAATGAACATCAAATAGCCAGGGGAAAAAAAGAGTATAAAGAGTCCTGCTGACCTTCTCAGCCATGGCATCCATGAAATCTTGCCTCTGGTACTCTCGCCGACGAAGATGCCGGTACACGTGAAACTCCCCACTTCCAGCTCCAGCGCTGGAACCTACAATAAAGAAAGAGTTAGTCTGCTAGAAAACAGTGTATACCAGATGCTCACAAATGACTACAGCTAGATGCTGAGGGACAGCACACGTGAAAGGGCACTGCAAGATGAAAATCTATTAACAACACACAGAGTCTGTCACCATTCTATATAAGCTCAAATCACTCACAATCAAAAGCCAAAGCAAGCTGCAAAACCATACACTTATGGTTCGCTGCAGTTTCTACGGGTCAATTACTCCCCTACAGAGAATCCAGTCTTAGCTGGGCATGGAGGTAGTAAAAGAACTAGAAATCAAATGCACACCCCATCCTCTTATCAGCAGAGGTGAGATAAAACATCCTACTGAGGCTGCTTCTCACTAAATTTCAGCATCTCATATCAAAAATAAAGGTCAACAGAAAGGCGATAAACCCCACCATATTATACTTTCCCATACAAGACAGGTACCACTGACAGTTTTTGACCGTTTCTTCATAAATGAAATCCCTATAGCTCTCTCTTACTGGCATCAGTCTGCGTGCTGAAGTCTCACAGGAGCTTTCAACTTCACACTCCATTCTCTTCCTCTTTCCTGAGCCATTTCTCAATGCAAAGCACACAAAGACATGCCTCAAAGAAGACACCTAGTAATTAAAACATGGCAGCTGGGACTGCAATAGGGGTGCTCCTGACACCAACAGAGTCCCAGCATGTCAGGTGCTCCCAGAAAAATAAGACAGTTCAACTCAAGCACACGGCAAAGCTATTTGAAAAAGCCATGAGGGAAATACAATAAACAGAACAGTTTATTCAGAAGCGTGTAAAAGCTTTAGTCTAAGATCAATTATTCTGAAATAAGAACACGTCAGCCTCTAGAAATGATCATTAATAAGGACGAAGGTCCCACAGAAAAACAGGACTTCTACACGCAGATGAAACTTCTACCACAACTACTACATTTAATTCCTGCAGGTACAAGTAAAGCATAAGCAGAATTTTTGGGTCAGGTTCTTTGCACAGCTGACAGCTTCCTACCTGACCACCTACAATCGTATCCGCTGCACATGGCTGCTTCTCACTGCTTGAGATTCAGACTCAAAGCAGTCAAAAGAGGGATTTCATAATTTTTAGTTTCCAGAGCACTCTCAGATCGGTGGAAAGGTCAGATTTACTCATCGTCATTTACCTGCCATCACCAGAGCAGCAGCTTATTTCACTGCATGCACTCCACGGGCATTGGTCGCTTTGCGTTCTGACAACAAGCAGAAAAGTGGAACCCGAGAACCACACAAAACTTGGAAAAGCAACTCCTGAAGCACATTTCATACCTCTCCTCTCCAGCAAAATGGGCAACAACAGAAAACCGCCTTTTCTGTTGAGCACTTTTCTAAGTTTCTGACCCTAGAGTTATCTGAAGAACAGTATCTTTACCCATCACATCTCTAACGAACTCCGGGGGAGGTCGTGGCGCCCATTCGTTCAGTTTTTCAGGAATTGGTACAGTCTTTTCCTGCAAGAACAAACCAACCGGTCATCAGTATCCGCTAGGAGCAACGCCTGCAATTTTAGCACACTGTTGAAAGGCGGTGTATGTCTGACCACAGCCTCTTCCATCAGCTGACAGATCTCAGAAGGAGCACGGCTGTAGTGATTTCTTCATGCATAGGGATTAGGAGCAGGCAGAACACGAGAACCGGAGCGTATCCTCTCCTTCCCTCGCATTCAGGCCTGCAGGTCAGCAGAACCCAGGAGGATTAGGAGCATCTGTGCTTCTTTTCGGTATGGGGACTAGAAGGAAGCAAGGCAGCACCTCCGCTCGCAGAAACCGAGTATACTCCCACTACTGGTAGCCTGGGAAGCAATGAAAGACATTTGTGCGCCTTCCATGCCAGGTCTATGGAGGACAGGGAGGACCAGGGAAGGGAGAACACATGGTGCAAGGTCAGAGGAAGAACGCGGTCTCGGCTTCCTCCAGCACACCCAGAGGGAGGGCGAGAGTCTCCACCCAGCAAACCTCCTCCGCAGGATCAAAACACAGAAACCGGGGCCACGCTCCCGCCCCCAGTTAAAACCAGCGGGCAGAGCGCTGAGGGGCCAGTCCCGCCCCCGGGGTCCCCAGAGAGGGCCTCTCCCCTCACGGTGCCCTGGGGAAGAGGGGTCCCTCTCCCCTCAAGGCAAGCCGGTGTGTGTGGGGGCTGTCAGTCCCGCTCCCCTCATGGACCCGGGGAGGAGGAAGGGGGGTTCAGCTCCTCTCCCCTCACAGAGCCCAGGGGCTCCTTCCCTCTCCTCTCAGAAAATGGGAGCGGAGGAAGCAGGGGGTCGGCCCCTCTCCCCTGACAGAGCCCGGGGGCGGCGGGGGGCGGCCCCTCTCCCCTCACAGAGCCCGGGGGCGGGGGGGCGGTGCGGCCCCTCTCCCCTCACAGAGCCTGAGGGAGATGAGGCTCCGTCCCTCTCCCCTCACGAACCCGGGGGGGGAGTGGTGGTGCGGCCCCTCTCCCCTCACAGAGCCCGCGGCAGGGGAAGCGGGGGCTCGGTCCGCCTCCCCTCACGGAGCGGGGCGGGAGGCAGGGCGGGGCGGGCCCCTCTCCCCCAGACACGCCGTGGGGGCTCGGCACCGGCCCCCCGTCCCCTCACCGGGTTCCTCATCAGCCGCTCGAGGCGGAGGCGCTGCTCCTCCGCTGCGCTCCGCGGGATGACGAGCGGCTGCGGCTCCTTGCGGGGCCGGGGCGGCCGCGGGGCCGAGGGAGCCGCCATCTTCCACCCGCCGCCGCGCCCCGCCCCGCCGGCACGTCACAGCGCACGACTCGCCCGCGCTGCGGGGCGGGGCTTAGGGGAGCTGAGGGGGCGGCGTGGTGCGTGAGGGGCTGCTGCGGGGAAGCGGGCGTGTGGCGGGCCAACAGTCCCCGGCGGCCGGCAGGGGAAAGCGGGCAGCGGCCGGGGGGTGGCCGCGGGCCCCGGAGCGGCCTTGGCGGGGGCTGAAGCCGGCTCCTGCCGCAGCGGTGTGCCCCGCTTCCCGTGTGCTGGAGCTCGGGTTTCTCCTGCCCCCCCACCCACGTTCTCCCCCGCGGGGGCCGTTCGCAGGGCAGCTCCGGCATCTCGGCCCCGGCAGCAGAGCCCCGAGGAGGGTGAAAACCCAGCGCGTTTCGCCCTGGCAACCCTCGGCCCTGCCAAATCCCTTCCCCGTGACGGCGTCAGCGATGCGGGGCTGCCCGGTGCCTCGGCGGCAGGCTGCCCCCGCCATCTGTCCGTGTCACTTGGGTGATTCCCCAGCGCTGCCCGCGGGCATTGTCCGCTGACGGCGATGGACGGCAGCGCCATTCCCACGGCACGGCCTTGCAGGCCAGTGGCGGGGGGACACGGTGCCGTCTGCGCTCATATCCACTCCTGGGCTTCGCAGGAGCGGTGCCTGGACCAGCTGTGGGCTTCTACGCCCGGACCCACGCTTGTCCGATGGGGCCGGAGCAAGCCATGAGCGGGGAAAGAGGAGCCGGAGCTGGCTGCGACACAGGCTCCCTCCGCAAGCCAGATTGCTTGTGGGGCTGCTGCGGCCCGACAGAAATGGGATGGCATGTGCTCGGGCCGTGCGTGCGTCAGAGAATTAGCTGGTAAAGGTCAGCTGCAATGGAAGAGGGGCACGAGCCTTTGTGTCGTGCGTGGAGATAAGCTGGAGTGACCAAGTTGGTAGCTTACCCAAGCTGGGCTCCGAGTTTCAGACAGCTTCGTGCTGTGCATGTGGAGAGGGTGACAGAAAGGGGAACGGAGAGGTTGGGAATGGTTCCTCCTGAGATTTATGGGTCATTTGTATGACCTGAATTTATTAAGCCCCCCATGCTCTTCCCCCTTCCGTGAAGAAAATTGGAGCTGATCCTCAGGTTCAGCCCTATGTTTACAAAAGACTTTTCAAGCTCTACTGAGGTTGCTATGGAAATCGCACTAGTTTATGTCTCGTGTTTGTCTTACCAACCTGATTTGTAAAAGAATGGTGTGAATTTAGTGTTGGCTGAGTTCCCAGCTGGCCGCGCTGGCCCTGGAAGGCGTCCTTGCAGTCGCAGCCCTGGCTGGAGCCACACAAACAGCTTCCCCCATGCTGTCTGCCAGCTCACGAGCTCCTGTGCCGGCAGCTCTCCCAGCCTTGGGTCCGCTTCAGCCCACCGGGATGGAAAACAGATAGTGCCAGCCTGTACTCAGCCCCTACCAGGGACACAGCTCCCTTTGCGGAGGCTGGGGCACGTACTTGCCCCTGTCCCCTCTTGGTCACTGCAGAATGGCTTTTAGAAGCAGAGTTGCCCCAAATCGATTGAATTTCCTCTTCCCTCTGCTCTGCTGAGTCCTGAGCACAACACAGGCCAGTTTAGCTCACTAGCCTGTAAGGTGTCACCTTCTTTCTCCCTCCTTGCTGCCATGGCCACCTCTCCAAAACACAGCTTCCAAAAGCGGGGGTGTGAGTGATGAGCTGTCAGGTCTCAGCGCTCTCGTGCCAGTCCCCGCGAGAGCAAGGCAGACCGGCAGCCGTGCCTGCAGGCACTGCGACAGCCTGAGGGCTGCGGGGAGCAGCTGGGCAGCTCGATTCTCTTGCCCAAGGCAGGGCTTGTGCCAGCGACAACTGACAGCCCTGGGAAGCAGCAGGCAGTCGCCTGTTGTCCGACAGAGCCCATGCAAACAGGGTGGGGAAAGAGACCTGGGAGCATCTCACCCTCAGACTACAAGTCTAGGGAATTAGTGCAGACTCTTGGTGTATTATGCACATGTTACTTTTAAGATGTATCTGGGGAGGGGGGACAAGACTATTACCTGGGTCATAAAAAAAAAAGGAAGTATTTCATCATGCTATTAAAAAATAGAAAGCCCACAAAATCAGAGTGCTGGGCTGGGATCTGGGCAGAACTGGGCTTACTGGGGACAGGGGGTTTGCATTAGGACAGGGAAGTGTTTTCATAGTTCAGTGCAAACCGAACACAACATTCAGCTCCCTGAGCTGTATCCAAGCAGCTCATTTGTGCTTCAGAGCAAAGGCGTTCTGAGGAGTTTTCCTACCAAAAGGATCCTTCCAGAAGCACTGTAAGCCTTTGCTGAGAAAGACCCTGCATGTCAGGCAGGCAGGAGCAGCTGTGGACAGCTCAAACACCCATGAGAAACGTGGGAGGCTGCGCTGCTGAAATTCCTTCACCTTTTCGCCCTCTTCATAGACCTGCCAGGGTGCAGCTGAGTGCCAGCACCCCTGCAGACCAGTCCTGCTCCGTCCCCGCGCAGAGGGCATCGCTGGCACGCAGTCCAGCCCGGCCGAGGCGCTGAGGCTGCTTTCCCCCTGTTCCACAACTAGATCTCATCAAATGCAAAGGGCTGTTGCGTCCTGCCCCTGCCCTCCCAGGAACCCTGTGAAAGGAAAGCATGTTTTCCAGCAAGATTAATGCCTTAATTAGTCAATTTGCTAATATGCCGAGGTGTGAACGGCTTGCGGTGAGGCAGGAGGAGCAGCCCTCAGTGCCTGCCTTTGGGGCAGTGAAGGAGGGGTCCCTCCGGAGGGGCCGTCACCTCCCCAGCTCCTGAGGGATCAGCTCTCCAGGACCAGTGAACAGGCTCTGGGGCCTTTTGGGAAGGGAATGTTTTTGTGAATGGTTCATGGTGCAACCGTGGGCCTGATCACAGAGCTGAGCAGCTCCCTCCACACTCCCCCCCCCCAAAAGCCATGTGCTAGCTGCGTCTGGAAGCCGTGTCTGTCACGCTGCTTAGCTGTGACAGTACCGTCTGAGACAACGTACCAGTTTTCCCGGGGGATCCTCAGCAGAAGAGAGCACGCTAGCAAGACAACGGCAGGGTGTGAGGCACTGTCTCCCAGGAGAGACAAAGGCAGAGGAGAGGGAACGACATGCTGCGGGGAGCTCGGCTGCCAGGAGATGTTGGCATGGGCCTTTGGGAAGGCAGGTCCATCTTCACTGCTGCTCAGGCACCATTACCTGCGCTGCTTCGGGGATGGAGGCATTACCGCTTGCAGCAGTGACAACCCAAAGAAAATAACAGACTGGGAGGAGAGGAAACCCTGCCCTGTGCAGCCTGGACCTGTCCTCCACCTCCTTCTATTCAACAGTGAGAAAAATACCCCTCTCCTCTGTTCTCGGTGCACTCCGTTGGGCAGAGGCAGTCTGAGCCTGGCCCCAGCTGCCTCCAGGCAGCAGCGAGGTCTGCACACATAGGACATGACAGTGTCCTCCCTCTCTCTCCTTTTTTATGCAGCAAATCCAGCAAAGCCCCGAGCTCATGCTCATGTGCTGTCCTTTTTGCAAGTGATTTTATTTCAAAACTGGAACTCGAGTTCTCCATTTGTTTAACAAGTGTTGCCCCCCCCCTTCTTTTTAAATAAAATTAATTTATTCTACAGAACAGTAAACTCTTCCAGACTCTTCCCTATTTACAAATTAACATTTTTGCTTGCAGATCATTGCTCCCCCCTCCTTTTCCTGTCCCGTGATGCAGAAGGTGAAAAAATCAGCCAACATGTGAAGGTCTGTAAGGCAGTGCTCCCATCCACAGCCACCTGGCCCATTGGGACCTCCGTGAAGAACAAGAGTGAGGATGTCCGTGCCGCATCGGAGGTCCCCCCTCATTCACTGTGTGTGAACGAAGCAGATCTATGTTAAACCCGTCAACCAAGAGCATGTGGCCTCTCCCTGCTGCATGGGCTCCTCTGAGCTAGGTTTTAGCTGTGCTGAGGAAAGAGAAATACCCCCGCCAGAGCAAACTGCTCCCGCTGCCCTCTGAAGGGCCATGTGTTTGGGGAGAAGGTGGCATTTGCTGCAGGAACGAGATTCACCAGCCCTCATCTCACGCACCCCTGGGCCAGAAAGGCAGCTCTCACATTGCAGGAGGAGGTAACAAGCCTTGGAGACACCTTCCCAGCCCTCTTGAAGTGGGGAGAGAAGTGACTCCAGCACTGAGGAGATGCTTTGCTAGCTCAGGAAAGAAGGCACCTAAAAAACCCAATTTGACCCAACCCAAAACTCCAGGCAAGTTCAGGGGGTTTTCAGCTAGGTTGTGGCTTGGCTCGTACCTCTCTTTGCACTAAGTGGTAACTTCTAGCTGGGTATGGTGGGGTCTGCTCTACCTGGAGACCTACCCAGACACTTCAAAACCACCTCGCTCAGGTCCTGCTAGCGCTGTCACCCAGGCCTGGCAGCCACACGAGAGCCAGGAGTCCCGGTGATGGGGAAGACAAGCTGTGTGAGGCGAACCAAGAGGGACGTGCAAGCACTTCGCAAGCAAAGCTGCCCTTTCGGAGGGTCTCCCACCTCCCACGAGGCATACAATCCTGGGAAGCAGCCTGGCCTGTAAAACCACCCTAAGGGCTCCAGTGACCTGTAGGAAAAGCATCAACATCACAGTGCACATCTGGCCACAGCGGGCTTCTGCTCTATGCTCTCTTCCAGGGCTCACCTCCATTGGGGGAACCTCCTTTTTCTCCTGTAGATGCATGTGGCTGCGCTGGGCTATCAGAAAGCCACCAAGACGGGTGACCTGCAGTGCCTGGTCCTTCCGGGCAGCAGTGCCGCTACAGCCGTTGCTGGCAGGGTTTTACATCTGCCAAGGAGGGACTTCAGCCACCAGCAAGGGCAATCCTGCCTGCCGCTGCAGTCAGCCTGGCCTGGCCCCACCGTGTCAGCTGGCTGTTCACCCGCCTGGCAGCAGTCCCATTCCTTTTGCTCATCCTGGACACTTCTACTTCTCCAAGAAAAAAAAACAAAAAACAAACAACAACCCTTCAACAGCATCTACTGAAGATGTGTAGTGTTTTCAATCCCGGGAGCCCAGCCAAGCACCTGCAGGGCGAGGCTGTCCCTCACCTCTGGACACAGCCCCTGGCCTCCGTCTGCACCCCCCCAAAGACATCCCGAAGGACGAACAACTGATGCAAAGCGGTGGTGTTGTCATATTTTTCAAGGTTTGCCTTGAGAAATGGAAAATATTGCCTAGCTGCGGCAGAGAGAAGGCAGAAGGCTGAGATGATGCCCTTGCAGAGACCTTGGGTTTGGAAAAAGCAAAGAGGAGAGGGAGGAAGAAAGGGGTTAACCAGGGCCTTTCCGTAGGTACAGCAACAAGAAAAAGGACAAAGATACAGAAATAGTAGGACAGCAGGAAAAAACCTTCCTCAAATGCGCTGCATTAAGCTTTGGAAAAACCTTCTCCTGGCAGAGGGTGGCAAACATGTGCCCCAGCGGGAGCCTGAAAGCCAGCCTGGATAAACCCTCAGGCCTCCGGAGCAGTGCCCTCTCGGGCACACGGATCTGCGTGTGCGAGAAGAGCCTCTGCGCGGGGGTCTGCCACTTCCACTGTCATCCCGAAATGCCAGAGCCGCTCGGCAGCTGGCTTGCAGGGCGATGGTGCCAGAAGGGATGTTGGCCACGCTGGGCTCTCACCCCAGAGGGGACGTGCCGAGGTGCTTTGGCTGGAGGAAGGAGCCCATCACAGCTTTGTGCTGCCATCCCAGAGGGGACATCCCCAGGGAGGAGAAGCAGTTTGCCCAGCTCAGCCCCAGGAGAGCTCTTGGTCCAGAGGCAAAGGGAAGAGGCTGCAAGCTCTGAAATGGCACTGACACTTTCAGCCTCCCAAAACCCCGGCGCTGCCCTAACCTCAGGGCTGACGCCGGGTCCAGCCAGGACATTGCCCGCCGCTCACACAGCTCCCAGAAGCAGCAGGGAGCAAGAAGGACATTGCGGCTGGGTTGCTGCTGGTGGCAGGAGGAGGCAGTGAGGCTGGTGCAGCAGTGAGGGGTACGGGTGTCCCGCATCCCCCCACCATCCAGCCCCTGGGCATGGGGGGATCAGTAGAAGGAATATTGGTTTTCCACCGCCCGGGTCCGGCTCCGGGCACCGTCAGCCTCGTGGTAGTCCTCGGCGCTGGTGGCGGGGGGCTCCGGCCGGCGCTCAACGCTGTCGCTGCGGCTCCGGGGGCCCAGGGCACCCTCCAGGCGATGGTAGGGTGCAGGAACGGTGGCAGCAGGGGCCACAGCCACCCCCTCGGTGGGTGGCGGGGCTGGTGGGCCGGCGGGTGCTGTGCTGCAGAAGTAGTGCGGAGGCGGCAGGTCGACCCGGCAGCCCGGCGGCTGCGGCACGAGGGCTGGTGGGGGGCCGGCATCTGCAAGAGAGACAGGAGCTTGACCCCTCCGATGCTGCCTGGGGGCTCAACCCCCTTCTCCCTCACTGTCCCCTTCCCAAGCCCACCCTCGCCCTTGCTTGCCCTCTCCATCCTTGACCCTGTCCTTTCCCAACCCTCCTCGCCCACCCTCTCCCAGCATAGCACAGAGACCCGCAGACCTCTCTGCTTGTCTCCTGCCCAAGCCAGGGGACTGACACCCACAGCTGGGGACACGCAGGTCACCGTGGCACAGCCCTGCTGCTGCGTGGTCCTCCTTGCCCACCCTCCACGTGATAACACCCACCTTGGCGCATCTCCAGAGCCACACACACCGGCACAGGCACAGCTTTAGGGAGGGGATCGGTGGAGGAACCCCAGGGATCAGTCCCTCCTGGGTTCATGTGAGGTCCCAGCCCAAACATGAACCCAGCTGCCCACAGGCAGCCGTACCCCCCCCGCCCCCGGCAGCGGCACAGCCCCGGCACCTACCGGGCAGCGGGCTCTGGGCCACCACGTAGCTGCGGAGGGTGATGTCGGCCGCGCCGCCCGACTCGAGGGGGATGGGGTGCGTGTGGAAGTGGCGCAGCATGTCGAAGATGGTCTGGAACCAGAGGTGCTGCACGTGGCACTGCCCGCTCTCGTTCAGCGACAGGCGGAGGTGCTGCAAGGGCAGGGGGCCAGCGGGTGAGCCGGGGATTGCGCGGGTGAGACGGTGAGATTCACCCTTGCAATCCACAGAAGGAGCCGCCTCCATCAGCCGAGGGAGGATTGCTGACCTCCAAACATAGGACTGATTTTCTACCCTGCCTGCCCAAGTGGGTCTCCTGTTGCAGGATGTTTCCTGCAAAATCCCACTTGCTGTAGCCCCGGGAGAATTTTGTCTCCTCCTGGTGACCAGCACCATCTGGAAGCAGCCAGAGAAGGGCGGCTGGGTGCAGCTGGGCAGCAGGTCCAATCCTGGCAGCACAAACAGCCTGGGGAAGCCCACAGCCTGCCTGAAATACTTCTTGCAGGACTGGCAACAAGATCGGGCAGTTACATCTCAACCCCTTGCAGTGTCTGCCCTTTGGAAGAGAAGGGACCCACCAGAAAACTACACGTGGGTTGGTTTTTAATAGCGCATCTGTGTCCTTTGGAACCTGCAGTGGACAAGAAGTGGGCAGGGTACGACGTGCCAGGCTACGCTGGGGTATTTAACCTTGTGCCCGCCTGGCAGGCACTGATCCAGCTGGGAAAGTGCTGACGGGGCTGGGCAGGGTGCAGAGGGCTCTTGGGGCACACAGGCAGACGGTCCCAAGGGTTGCCCTGCTGGGGTGCAGCTCTCCGCAGAGCTGCTGTGTTTGGGGTCACTGCATGGCACCCGCTGGCTCGCAGAGCCCCAGCTAGGCGGGAAGGAGCCTGGGGTGCTGGGCAGGGCTGGCACTGATATTCTGGGAGAAGCAGAGGACACCCACCTTCGCTTTCCCCTGGAAGTTGAAGGTCAGCACGTACTCCCCTGGCCGCGTTTCGCTCTGCCGGATGACGAACAAGCCGTGGCTCCGCGCACCCCCGAAGAGCACCAGCTGAGCTGCCTTGATCCGCGAGAGAGTCCCGTGGAACCAGGGGAAGTCGGAGAGGTTGATCTCCACCTCCGCCTCGCTGTCCTCCCCTGGCCACAGAGACAGCAGGCTTTTAGGGAGCACCCGGACATCGCCCTCTCCCACCCCTTCTTCCATGCAACCCCAGGAGTGCGGTGCTGGGGCCGCGTCCTGCGTCCCGGTACCTGCGAGGTGCCCGCCAGCAGCAGGGGAGGACTCCAGCGTCTGCAGGAAGCTCTCCAGTGGGACATGGGTGAGGAGCTCTCCCACGGAGTCCCTGCCCCGGCCGTGGGGCGCAGGGACAGCGGTGGCCGTGGCAGTGGTGTGAGTGCTGGGCAGGGCACATCTGTCCGGTGGCCTGGGCACATCTGGAAGGGAATTTCAGGCTCATGGCTCGCCATCACCCAGCACTGCCGGACAAGGCTGGAGCACCCTGGGCTCTCGGAGACATCTCAGGCCTAGGTTACAGTCCTGGCTGCAGCTCAGGGGACTCCCTTTCACCCTGCACTGGGTTTCCTTCCCCTGGTGCAACTAGGATAGGGGGCATGGATGCATCTTTGTCAGGCGTGGAAACACGATGGGGCTGTGCAGGCAGGAAGTGCTTGCCAGGACCCGGAGACCCCAGTGCCTGCAGACAGGGGCTTGATTTTCTGCATACACCAGGATGTAAGGCAGCAACATGAAGGAGATGGCCACCTCCCCGGGGTGGGGGCAAGCACAAGGAAGAAGACGACAATGGACAGAGGACGATCCCTCCCCACAGACACCTGCTTCAGGCTTCTTCACTTTATCACTGTCAGGGTCTGGTACCCCAAAACCAGAGCTGGCACCTGGAGACGCCCACCCTCCCCGGCGGGTGTTCTTCCCAGACACAGGTCCTCACCGTCAGCCAGGAACTCGCAGCTGCAGGAGGACACCCTGCCCGGCAGGCAGGCTCCCTGCGCGCAGGACGCCAGCTCGATGTCGTCCCCGCTGTCCCTGGGGGGAGAGCGCAGAGCAGACCGTCACACGCCAGCCGCCACGCTGCAGAGACACGCACGCGTGGCACCTCCGCCCGCAGGCACGCGACGGGGACTCCCGACCAAACAACAATCCTGCTGTGATCCAGGAGCACGTCCCGACGCTCCTCGCTTCCTCCCGCAGGGACAGAAGTGCCCGCAGCATCGAGAGGCCGAGCGGCTGGCAAAACAGCACGGCTTTTTGAGGGGTAAGCAAGCGGGGTGGGGGGGATTAAACCCTTGAAAGCCCTCGCTACCTGGATCACACCAGCTGGTCCTAGCTGCAGTTTTTTGCTGCAACCTTGTTGCTTTGGATGGAAATCCGTTACCTTGACTTTCAGTGAGATATATGTAGAGGCACGCACATCCCCACCACCAACTTCCACCCAAGCGTGCTTTCACTTTCACCCCCCGCAAAGGGAATTACCAACCTACAGGAATTACGTCCCCCAAAGACGCCAGAAAACCAAGCCTGGAGGCCCAGAGCGAGACAACGAGCAGGAACAGAGCGAGGTGGGGCCGCAGCGGTGCAGCCCCCGCAGGGAGCACCCCTGCTGCCCGACCCCTGCCCGTGCACTTCAGCACCCTTCTTGTGCAAGCCTGCTTGCTCCACAGCCTATTTTTAGCCTTTAGCAAAAGCCCAGCGCTGCCGGAGCTGCCCATGGCCCTTGGCTACTCTTGCTTAACGGCGGCCACGTGGGCGCAGGCAGCGAGGAAGCGGCTGCGTTAGCAGTAACAGCTCACGAGGGAGCTGCTGAATTATTTAGTGCCCAGTAAGTGAATCAGCCACTGGGAGTCATTCAGTTGCAGCCGGTTAAAAAACAAGAAGGGGAGGAAGGAAACCAAAACCAACAGCGTTCTGCAGAAAAGCCATCGATGGGCGCTCACGCAGCGGCTCCAGCACGCAGCCCTTGGCAAAAGCATCAGGAGCTGATTGAAAATTCGTTCTTGGCACCAAGCGTGTGTGTCGGTGTATTAAACAGCTCATTATTATTTGCTCCGGAGTTCATTATTATTTGCTTTACAGTCACGTCCGGAGGCCAAAGCAGGACCACGCTGGGTGCTAAGCAAACACAAAAGGCTGCGAAGCTGCCAGTGGCAGAGCGAGGGGCTGGCACGGGGCTGCCGGCAGCTTCTGCAGCGGCTCAAGGTGAGCACGGCCACGGCGCTTGGCTCTGGCTGGAAAACCAGCACCGAAACATGCAGCGGGAAAAAAAAGGCTGTTTCCCAGCCTCGCCTCCGTCAGCAGCCCAGCCTCGGCGTCACTGCTTGAATTATGTATTTTAGAAAATAGCAAAAGGAGCTGAAAGAGCACAAATCTGGAGTCTGTTAGTGCATCCCCCCTGGAAGATGCAGGCTGCACCGTGACCCACCCTGCAGCACCCAAACCGCGTCTCTGGCAGAAAGGGGCAAAGCCAGCCCGGAGGCAGCTGGAGCCTCTCCAAGTCTCTGTTCCAGGCTTGCTCGAGGTTTTCACCTCTGCAAGCTTGGGCACCTTCTTTTTCCAAAATTGTGCCAAGAAGGGCAGTGCTGGGGTTCCCCCAGAGCCCGGGGAGCGCCTGGGCTGATCCTGCCTCCCCGGGACCGGGGCTGTCTGAGCCAGCTGAAGGGCAGCGGTGCGGGCACACAAACCTGCCTAACAGCATAACCCAATGTGCGGGCTGATGAAAAAGCAGATGAGAAGTTTGGCAGAGTCGTCGTGACTCCAATGACAGCATTAACACCACAGTGACAGGAACACAAATAAATCAGTTTAGCCAGCAGAATCTTAAATATACCATGGATGCTGGTAAATATACCATGGATGCTGGACTAGAAAAAATCCCAGAAAATAGCTAAAAATATAGTATGAAAGCTTCAGAGGCTGGGTGTTAGGAGCTTCTCCTGTTGAGGGCTGTGTTCCCAGGTCACCTGCCTCTACCTGGCCGAGGTGACACAGAGCAAGAAAGGGTGAGCAAGCGGGCAGTGCTCTGCAAGGCTGCACCTCTGACACACACAGGCTGCTAACTTTGCCTCCAGACTTCTGCTGACGTGAGTCGGGGACTTTCTGTAACACCCCGAGTAGTAAAAATTGCATCAGGGGCAATAACCCGTGCTTGGTGGCGAGGGCACCACGGCAGTGGCGAGCTCAGCCCCCACACAGCCCCTTCCTCGGGCGAGCCTTACCCGGGGTCGATGCAGTCCTGGATATCTGCCACCCAGGAGTGCTTCTGCAGCGAGTCGATGGTCTCCAGGATGTACTCGGCCCCGTTCTCCACCTGCAGCAACGTGGGAGAGTGTCAGGCTGTGCCGGGGTCCTGCCACCCACTCCCAGGCAAAGCACACTCCACAACCCAGCCGGCCCCCGCCCTTCACCTGCTGCTATTAAATACCAGTGCGGCTGAACAGCAAAGGGATGCCGAGGGGCGACCCACAGAGATGCTTTGGTGTGTGCGAGGGTGACCCCTGACCAAAGCTGGGGCTCAGTAGAAAACCCCCACCCCAATGGTATCACCAAATGCATCACAAGGTTTTTACGGCACCACGCACCAACACAGACAGCATCGCATGCCTCGGGGTGCTGCGGTGTCCCCCAAAATCAGCTCTGCACAGGCAGAACAGAAGCCATGATGCCCTCTCACTGCCCCAAAGTCCTGCCAGACCCTTAAACACAGGGGTTTAAAACCTCTCCTCTGTTATCTTTTCTGCCTGCTCATCCAGGAGGCTTCTGATTTCTGATTGCACCAGGGTGGGATAGAAACCCACTTTAACAGAAAAAAATAAAATAAAAATCAGAATGCAAAAGAGCCTCCAAAGTTGCAAGCCCAAAGGAGCTGGGCCTTTCTGTGGCCCGGGAGGACCCACAAAACCCCCGCATCGGCAGTGGGGCAGCCGAGCAGAGAGACTCAGAAGCCACCCTGTGCGACGCTGCGTGTCTCTGGCAGGTTTCCCCGCATCCCCCCCAGACCCCTTACACATCACGTTCCCGAGCTGGCGAGGCAGCCCTGCCTCCGGGAGGGTATCGCATTGCCAGCCGAGACAACCTCCTAGCAAATTAAATTAATCACAAACAACTGAATCACCGTCCTGAAAATAAGCAGGGCGTGCAGGGAGCGGTGCCCAGCGCCTGGGCTGGGGCTGAGCAGCAATCTGCTCCCCTGCCGCAGCCCGGGGACCCTGCCCTCAGCAGAGGTGGAGGGGAGCAGCAAAGATTTCCGCCCCTTTTTTGTTTAACCAGAGCAAAGAAGCCTCTCTGCCTTTCTGAGGGCAACGCCTGAAGCCGGCGTGGGAGACGGGGCTGCTCTCTCACGCGGAGCATGACAGCAAGCGAAGCACGCGTCGGGTTCGGGTATTTTGCAAGTGCCTGCTTGTGCAATGGAAAAGAAAAAAAAAAAAGCACGCTCTGGTGTCTGATGGGTGGTGGGGACACGCTGCCTGGTAAGTTTTAGGCCATTTGGCAGAAACTATTCTAGCGTGGCCTCCCCGAACAAGGCAGGGGCGTTGCCACCCATCGTAACCTGCCGGAGTGCGGCACGTCGCATGTGAAGGTGGAGAGCGGGTTCAACATCAGCTCTGTACAGGGGAAGGCAGCGCGGAAACCACAGCACCCAGCTCCCTTTCTTACCCCTCTAACCTGCACCCCGACACTGAATCACAGAACGTTCGGGGTTGGCAGGGACCTCTGTGGGTCACCCAGTCCAACCCCCTGCCCAAGCAGGGTCACCCAGAGCAGGCTGCACAGGACCTTGTCCAGGCGGGTCTGGAATATCTCCAGAGAAGGAGACTCCACAGCCTCCCTGGGCAGCCTGTGCCAAGGCTCCGTCACCCTCAGAGAGAAGAAGTTCTTCCTCATGTTCAGACAGAACTTCCTCTGCTTCAGTTTGTGCCCATTGCCCCTTGTCCTGTCGCTGGGCACCACTGAAAAGGGTCTGGCCCCGTCCTCCTGACACCCACCCTTGAGATCTTTATCAGCATTGATAAGGTCCCCTCGCAGCCTTCTCTCCTCCAGGCTAAACAAGCCCAGCTCCCTCAGCCTTTCCTTGTAGGAGAGATGCTCCAGTCCCATCATCATCCTCGTAGCCCTCCGCTGGACTCTCTCCAGGGTTGAGGGGTGCTTCACCCCTTCTGCGAGTCCAGCCAGCAAAGGGGGAACGCAAAAGAGCAGCAAGAAGATGTCCCAGCAAGAAAGGCTGGGGCAGAGAATGAGCTAGAAATAGAGGATGTCAGGAACAGGGGAAAAGCATCCTGTGCCAACAGCTGGGAGGGGAGGGCAAAGGCTGGCCGGAGCGGCAGGAGAGGGGCAGCAGGAGACCAGAAGTGAGCAGATGGGCTCGATGCTGCCTTGGCTGCCTCGGCTCACTCAAAGGATCGATTGCAATCAATTAACCCCGTGGCAGGGCAAGCGCCCTGGCCAGAACGGGGCAGGAGCGGGGTGGAGGGCACCTGGTAAGTCCGGCGTTTGCAGACCAGTGGGGAGTGGAGCATTCCCCAGGGTAATTAAAGAAATGGCTGAAGCAGTCGTAGAGCCATTAGCAGTGGGAGTGGGGAGAGCATGTCCGGCTACAGAAGATGGGAAGAGGGCAAGCCCAGAGCCCTCCTCCAGCAGCCAGAGAAACCAACCCCCCCAGAGGCACCCAAGAATCATTGTGGACCTACCCCCTGCCCAGTAAGGACCTGCCACCACCAAGCCCTGTCAAACCCCCCCACACTTGCTTGTGACAGCCCCAGGGACAGGGAGAAGCAGTGTCACATCCTTGGCGTTGGCCATGCTTTGGACACTGATGTGACACTCCAGCAAAGCTAGTAGCAAGACATGGTTGAGATGAGACTTGTAAGAGCATCTAGAAAACACGATCACAGGTAGCTGATGAGCCACATTCCAAGAGCTGTTATCGATGGTTAATGGGTTATCAATGGTTAACGATCAAAGCTGAGGGATATGCTCGGAAGCTCCTTCACATAAAGGACTCTGTCTGTGCATGCTGCTCTTCAGCAGATTACGACAAAAGCAAAGAGAAGTTGCCTGATCAATTCACGGATGACACCACGTTGCAAGTGTGTTGGAAGACAAGACGAGAATTCAAATGAACCTGTGGAAGCCGAGAAATGCTCTGTGGAAGAAAAAGCCCAAGCCAACCCCCAGCTCAAGGACATGGGTGAGCTCTGGGCTCACACTGATCGCTGTGGGCGTCTGGGCTGGAAAACCACAACTCCGGCACGGTTCTGCAAAAAGCATTGAGGGGTTACACCAGCTCATAAGATGCATATGAGTCAAGCATCGTCATCATGGTATGAAGAAAGCAACTCAATCAACTTGGGCTGGGTAAAGAGGAAGAAGAAATGAGAAGCAAAGGAGAAGCAGTCCTTCCCATCCGCTCCTGGCTACGGCACCACATATGCTTTGAGGCACACTCTCTCCAGAGTCCACAGGGAAACCAGGGAGGACCTTGGGCTGGTCAGTCTAGAGAGATGATGACACGAGGTTGGTCTCTGAGGCACGGAAGACAAAGCTGAATTAGCCTCCATGTCCATGGTGGACACTGGCCGCAGCAGAGGTAGAGGATGAGGTTGAACAGCAAGAAGCTCTTGCTCAATTTTTTCCCTCCTCTCACAGTTTTCTAAGCTTTTCAGCAGGTTCATTCAGCTGGGAAGCCTGGCCTCTCTGCTCTGCCTTTGCTGTACACTTTTAGGGAGAAACACCGGGGAGAGAAGTGGGTTTTCAGCAGAGGTAGGTCACAGAAATCCTCCAACACTGCTGTTCCCCCATGTACACGTGCTACCTCCCAGCCGGGCACGTCCAACGGCTCTGATTGACAGTGCAGGTCCATTAGCACGAGAGGGGAGGCACAGCCTCGTTAGCTGGAGAGAAACGCCATCTCCAACAACACGTCCACCAGCAAGGCAGCACGCTGCGCCCCGAGCTGGGACCCTGAGCAACTGAGCCCCACTCTGCCATGACAACGCTGCTGCCTTCCAGCAGAGCAGGGGGGAGCATTAAGCTAATTAATTGCATTTTCTTGAAAAGTCTTTCTGGAGAGAGAGACTTTCGCCCTCTGCTCGTGCCCGCAGACTCTCATGGTGTGGTTGATCCCCAGGGCCTCAGTGGCCCTGCACAGCCATTTCCATCACCCCGTGTCAACGCAATGGCCACCATGTGCCACCGATCTGGGGCAGCGGCAGTCACTAAACCACAGGCAGTGGCACCAAAGAGTGTTTCCCCTTGCAGGTTGTCTCTGGACGCTAATTTATCCCGTCTCCTGGTGACACGGAGAAGCAAAACTCCATGGTGAAAGCCAGGCAAAGCGCTCGGTCCCAAAATACCCAGGCATCAGGTGGAGATTGCATCACCTTGGGGAGGGCACAACGCCGGGAGAGGGGGCAGGGATCACAGGAGGAGCATTAGTGCTGTTGGCATCTCAGCTCCAAAAAAGGAGGCAACGATCCCCTTGGGGACTGAGCATCCCCGCAGCAGGGGCTGGATGCAGGCGCAGATGGGGTCCCCATGGGGACACGCACCGCTGCCGCCCTGCCCTCACCTTTAGGACGAAGGTGTTGTCCTTGTCGGGCATCTCCAACGGCATGGTGGTGCGGACCTCGATGATGGCCGACAGCGGGATGCTCACCTTGGGCTTGGAAGCCTGGAAAAAGAAAAAGAAAGTTGTTAAAAGAAATCGATAAATAAATAAAAAAAAACGTCGCTCAATTGAATCAAACTCTCCCGGGGGACGACGCAGCAGGGCTCTCAGAGAGGCAGCATCGCAGCTCAGCCTGCACGGTTATTACAGGGCAGGGGAAAAAAAAAAAAAGCATTGATTTCCCTCATGTGCCTGATAACTCCAAGCTCTTTTAATTAAACCACGAGGAGGCCCGGTGGAAGATAGGGAGGTTAGTGCATTGAACTGCCAAACCCCTTCCTCGCTCCAGCGCGGGCTGATAGGCCAGCTCTGCAAAGACCACTTATTTCTCTCCTTTTTAAACCCTCTCCTGACGGAGACACACCATGAGAGAACTGTGCTACCTGACGAGGGACGCTTCCCCTGCAGAAAGCAGCCCGGGAAGGTGTCCCGTTTACCCCGCGCAGGAGCGGCATTTCAACCAAGAAGCTACGATGCAGCAGCCTTAGCCAGGCAGCGAATTTTAATTACATTAAAACAAAGAAAAATGAATTTCCCTCGGGGCCCCAGCACCTGCTGGAGCCTTGACGGGGGGCAGGACCTGGTGCCTCCCACTCACAGTCTGTGCTGAGCAACAAATTCCCCAGATATTTGTTTTAATTATAATGAATCCCCCCAAAGGAGCCCGCAGAGCTGCTCTCCGGGTCCGGTCTCCTCCGGGGCTCCAGGATTCGCAGCATGGCAGCTGCGGGAAGCAGAGATGCGATTTCATCACCGAAACCTGCGCCCGGTCCTTGGGTGCACAGGGTGGGATGTGACCAGCGATGAGCACCACGCTGCACGTTACCAACAGTGGGTTCAGTTCCCATTTTTTTAGCGAGGGGCGGAAGAAATCCAAGACAGAACAAGAACTGCTTTTTCCCCTCTGGGACGTTTCGTTTCTGCCAGCCCTGGGGCCCCAGCGCTGCCTCGAAGCACGTCCTGGGGCTGTGCGGGGCTCAGCCCTGCCCTGGGGAATTTTTCCTTCTTTGTGTTTGCAAGGGAGAAGGTCAGAAAGGGGGAGGCAGCTGCTTCAAAAGGAAAGAAAATACAGTGTTAATTCACCGGTAAGCCAGAGAAGGGTCTTCTCCAGGAGGGCTCTTCCCTTTACAGATTTAAAGTCATGGCCATAGTTTTTGTAGGGCCTAAGCAAAAACAAACCTGTGGGCTGCTCAAGCAAAAAGCTGTTTTCTTCCAGCTGTGCCAGGCTGGTGTAACTTTTACAGCTGAATCACTTGCCAGATGGAAAGCAAGATGGGATGAGGGGAGAAAGATGTAAACCGAAGTCGGGTGTGATTATAACAGGAGAGCAGACAATGTTCATAAAAGTTGCCATAAAATCATTTCAAAATTGATTTTGAGAGGCAAATCAAGATACACTAAAAAAATCCCTCTATGAGCACTCTACTAAACGCTTTCAGAGCAGCAGTTGTTCCATTTTAACCTGAGTTTTTTGCCCCTTTGGTGTGGCTGACTCGCCAGTGCTGCTCCGTGCAGCCCGCACCCAGCGGGTTCACCGGACCCTCCGTGCATTGTGCCACGGACGCGGTGGTTCCCTTCCAGCCGGGTCTTGTGCGGCCCCTGGGCGGAGGAAGCCCCCCGAGCCAGCTAGCAGCGATGCACGCCATCCGTACCAGTGCTGAGCCGCTCTACAGAGAGGCACTGGAGTTTAAACTCACGTTTTATGTTTGATCAGCAGAGATGTGACAGTTGGGTGAGAGGCACGGACTAACACCAACAGGGCCAAGGTCCATTTTGGCCTCAGAAAAAATAGAAAATGCTGTTTAAAAAAGACGAACTATCCTGCTGTCTCCACGTGTAATGTACAAATGCACCCCTCTACCAGACTGAGGTTACCGGGGTCTGGGAGCACACCAAGACCTGCAGAGCCGCAGCCCCGGGGACGTGCCCGGCACGAGGCCTTGTGCTTGCCCAGCTTTGCTACCAGGGACTGAAACGCAAGCAGGGAAGTCCTGGAGAAGATGAAGTAAATGAGAATTTTTTCTTCCCTAGGTATTTAAATAACTGGAGATTTCATTGCCAGCACATGCAGCCAGTAAAGCCCCAGGGAACAGCTTATTATCTGCCCTGTGGTCTTCAAAGCGGTGAACACACAGCACAGACGAGGCACAACCACGGCGTTAGCACAGCAGAGGGTTTGGCAGCACAAGGCATCCCTTCGCTCAGCCCAGGAGCAAAGGCAGTCCTGCCACGAGCAGGACACTGAGGGTCTCATAAGCCACATTTCCTGAGCAAATGGCCCCAGCACTCAGCCTTTTCCCCCAGGAAAACAGGGACAACATTTCCCTGCATCACGTGTGGGGGGAAGATGCGTGTGAGAAGGGGAGGGGGGGTGCACTGAGGACACACTCCAATGAAAACCGACTCCTGGTTTTGAAGCTTTCATTGAAATTACAGAAGAAGAAAAGATGCAGGCAAGGAAAAGTGATATTGTGGGTAATAATAATAATAACCAGTGTTCCTCTGCCCAGGAGGGTATGTAGCTGGGGCTGTCTGGGAGGAGAGCTGCAAAACCCGCCCATGGCAGTGGTGCTCCAGCCCCAGAGGGCAACACCAGCGTCTTCTGTCCCCGGCATCAAAAAGCTGCACTGAAGGTGGCCTTGCAGATGCAAAATTATTCCAAATCAATTATTATTTTTAAAATGGAAAACTCCTACTTTCAGAAAGTGGACTAGCGAACCTCTGAGATTTAAAGCACAAAGCCCAGGCAGCAATCCCAGCTGCTGCACAAGCCACCAGTCTGACTCATCTCTGCAACATGCTGGGAAGAGAAAAATCCCCTCTGGATAGCCTGGACACCTCACATCTTGACGGGGGAATGAGCTTTTCCATCAAGACTGATGATATTTGGGGGTCAAAGGACCAGGCAGAGGCGTCAGGATCTCTCCCAAGGGCTGTGGGGAAGGAGGGGGCTATGTCCTGGTGAATGGCAGCAATCGGGGCTTGCAGGCTGGATGGGATTCAAACATGTTGTCCCATCCATTCGCACCTGAGCCACACAGCACCAAATCTCCCTGTGGACCAGAGCTGGATTTCATCCCAGCTCAGCAGTGGAAATAAGAAAAACCTCAAGCAAAGCCGAACTGCTGCTTGATTTGCTCAGAAAAACAACAGCAGAGAAAAGCCAGGACTTACCTTCGGAGGGACATAAAACTCGAGGAGGAACCTCTCTCCTTCCACCTTCACCGCTTTCCGGAGCAGGAGGCGGCACTTCTGCCACTGTGAGCTCCCCACACAGTTCGTGTCATCAGCCACCATGTAGCGCAGAGTTCCCTCCCTCTGGATGTCCACCAGCTCCACCTTGGAGGAGGGCACCTTGGACAGGCGCAGCTTGTGGGTCCATTTCTCCCGCGGGTCGCTGGGCTCCTTGCCCCCGGTCGGCCATGGCTCCCTCTCGACTCTCCGGCCACCCGGGGCAGCCTCGGCACCCGGCTCCGGGGAGGACT
The DNA here is from genome assembly GCF_030867145.1 of Opisthocomus hoazin. Taxonomy (NCBI): domain Eukaryota; kingdom Metazoa; phylum Chordata; class Aves; order Opisthocomiformes; family Opisthocomidae; genus Opisthocomus; species Opisthocomus hoazin. The sequence goes on along the minus strand of NC_134433.1, from coordinate 9,831,746 downwards.
TGCGATGCCACATCTCCTTCATGCCATCCACCACGCACAAGCTCATGTTCCTCAAGGAGAAGCCTTTCTTGAACTTGGGCTTGGTGGTAGCGTGGATGGAGACGTCCTCCGAGCTGCGGGACTGGCCATAGGAGGACACCTTGTGCACCTGCACCTGCTGCGCCGGGCTCAGGTACCGCCCGGCTCCCAATGGGGCGTCCATGCTGTCCAGGGACTCGGTAGATGTCTCCTCCTTCCTTGGGGCGACCTCGCGCCCGTAGGGGACGTGGCAGTTCTGCAGCCCCACGAAGGGCACGATGTTGTACTTGGTGGGGGAGTCGGACACGAACACCCGGCTGACCTCCAGGCTGAAGATGTCCAAGAAGTTGGCGGCGAAGTGGTGGGAGAAGGAGGTCTCTGCCCCGGGGGTGTCGTAGTGGGGGTTCTCCTTCAGGAACTGGCAGAACTTCTGGGCGAAGTCGACGGCGGCCGCCTGGGCGTGCAGCTCGCAGAACTCCCTCCAGTCGGGGAGTGGGGAGGAGGGCTCCTGGCACAGGGCATCGCCGTTCATGGCTGCCCCATTCCACTGCCGGCGGGCTGCGGGGAAGGGGGACAGCCTGAGCACGGGCAAGGACACGGGAAACCCACCCTGTATGGCTGTGCCACCCCCCGAACGGGGGTCTCCTCCCGCCATGATGCAAGAGCAGGTTTCCAGTGCAAAGGGAAACGCTGTGGGAAAGCGGTTTTCCTCCCGTCCCCTTCTACCTCATATGCCAGAAAAAAATCTTGGCCCTGGCAGCAGCCATAAATTGTACTTATTTTACGATTATGACCATGCAAAAGCATTATTGATTTCTCATAAAGCCGCTAAGGAGTCCCCGACCGGAGGAGCCCGGGGGGATTTGCCTTCAGGATTTCTCTCGCCCGTGTGTCCTGCCGGGGCACAGCGGCAGCTCGCCCACGGGGTGAGGCAGCATCAGGCGTCCCAGCGGGACCCACGTGGGTGCACACGGCAGCACCCTCCCCTCCGCACCCACCAGCCGGTCCTTGTCCTTCTCCATCCATATTTCTGCCCTGATCCTTTGCCACGTCAATTTTTTTCTTGTTTAAAGGACATATTAGAAGAGACATGGACCTTGCTTCTTTGGTTGGCGAGGACCGAGCCTGATACGCTGCCAGAGCCATTCGTTCCCCAGCTTTCTAGCCCAGACCCTGCTTGGCCAGGTGACATCTCACCCGTGGCCGGCGCTGCTGTTGCATCCCCCTGCCGTGGCCGAGCCCTCCCTGTCCGCTCACATCTCTGTCAGACCCAGCTGAGCTGCCGGAGCCGTGCGGGAGCTCAGCTCCTGCCCCTCACCCTCCCCGCTGAGCATCAGGCACCATGGCGCAATGGATGACCCCGGGACATGTCCTCAGCAGAGGCCAACGAGTAGGTAGGGTACAGTGGAAAAAAAAATGAAGCCAGACCCAGGAGCCCACCAGGAGCTGAGGGGAGCTGAAGACTAGACCTGCATGCCCATGTGAGGGCACCACTCTGCCCAGCCCCCACACTGGTCCCTCTCCCAGCAGCCATGGGACTCGCAGGGGCACATGTGCATCCCCGGCTTTGTGCTTACACTGCGCTTCCCAAACCTCTACCCAGCTTTGGGTGGTTTGAGCCACCTCCCCGGGGAGATCCCAGCAGCGATCACATCATCTCCCAGTGTCGAGACTGCTGGTGAGCCCTGCCCAGCAACCAACCGGGGCACCGCTCACCCCATGCCCCCAAACACCGGGTCCGCGTGCCCAGACACCCGTCCATCCCCCCAAGGGCAGTGGTTTGGCCAATCCACCTCAGCTGGCCCAAATCCCGAGCCAGGGGTGCCTGCGGCTGCCATGGCCCGGACCCCGGCTTCTGCAGTGCCTCTGCCCGGCACTCGGCAGCCGGGGACCGCGCCTGGGCACCGCGTCTGACTGCTGGAAGGATGGGACAATGGATTTTGCTGTTCTCCATTCACACAGCAGCTCTTCTGCCGGCGAGGGATTACTCCTGCTAATAAATCACACGCTGTAACCCGCCAGCAGCTTACATGGCAGATAATTAATTACCGCTCAGATGAACCGCATAAGCCACGGGATCGGGGCGGGCACTGGGGACTGGGCTAACCCATTCCTTGCCCTCCAGACCCCGACCGCATCGGTCACCAGACCCCAGGTGGGACCAAGCCTGCAGGCTGCGATATGGACCAGCGGCCAGGAGCCGGCTGCCATTCCCCCAGCACATCCCTACAGAGACGAGGCGCTGCCTGACCCGCCAGCACGGAACATGGGAGCTCTCCGGGAGCACCCCTGTCCCCAGGGGCAGCTCTCAGGCCCCCTCACCCAGGGAGAAACTCACACAGGCAACAAAAGCACTCGACGGAAAGAGAAACCCCGAGCTGTTTGAGAGCCAGAACCAGGGGAGCTTGGCTTCTCTGCTGTCTCATAAGGACCACAACGCTTTCCCCTCGGCAGCATCTCTGCCCCACACATGTAGCATCTTCCCACTTTCAACAAGGGGATGCTGCTCGGTGTCCTGGCTGTGGCGGGAGGGAACGAGGGCCGGGCACACACGTGGCCATCGGGGACCCGCGCTGGCCCCTCACGTCCCGCAGCGCTGTCACCGGTCCCCACCAGAAATCCCCAGCGAGGCTCTCCCCGGTGTTGCAGGGCTTCCCCCGGCTGAGCGGGTCCTGCTCACAGGGATCCATGCCAGCTGGGAAAAAACCCATCCCTGCAGTTTAGGAGCGGTGTCGGAATTTCCCCAAGACACAGCGGGAAAGCAGCAGAAAATGCAAAGCTGGTTGTTACCCACCCAGCAAATGCCATTCCCACTTATCCACCCATCACCGAGCAGAGAATTTAAAGGCTCAGCTGGTGGTGGCAGCTACTGCCCCTCGGCTTTAAAATCCACAGCCCCAGCTCCCCGTCACTGCCCCGAGAGCCGTCCCGGCACCAAGCACCGGGCCGGGAGTATTTGGGCTCGGGGAAGACAGGGGAGACGATTCCCTGCCGATCCAAGCGGGCACAGTGAGAGCAGGAGAGGGTGAAAGGGTGCAAAGGGAAAAGAGTGGAAAGGGGCTTGGGGGAGACGAGCAAGCCCCACGGCGATGGCTTTAGTTGCATCTGCCGGAGGGAGCAGCTCGGCTTTGCCCCGGGTGTGGAGCCTGGGGCTTCGCTGGTGTCCTCTCCCCGCGCATGGGGGGAGAACACTTCTCCCCATCCATCTCTCCAGGAGGGACCGGTGGCACGGAGTGAGGCCTGCCTGCCCAAAACTGAGGGATGGCAAGCCAAGATGCAATGGACCCAGACACATTAAGGGGAAGAAAAAAAAAAAAAAAAGGAAGCAAACAAACAAAAAAAGGCACTTCAAATAAGATAAAGCCCCAAACAAAAGCCTCGCCACCCAGGCACTGCAGCCAGGCTCAGGCTCGGAGACACGCACGCAGAGGCATCACAGCATCTTCCTTTCATCTGCACGGGGATGACAGACTTTAAAAGGCCAATTTATAAAAATCTAGCCTAGAGGAGAGACATCTGGCAGGTCTGAGGAGGCGCCGGGGGGGTTCCTAACCCAGCGCTGCGTCTCCAGCCCCCCTGCCCGGAACAGGTCTGCGACCCCGCACCAGGACCCCACAGCAGAGGCCGGGAGCAGGCGGGGTGGCTGGGGGCAGCCCCGCGGGACCGCAGAGCTATCGCTGCCCTGGCACCCACCCTGGCACGTACACATTCACCTGAGTTCTGCGGGAAGCAGGCTCCCAATTATCCGTGTAGATTTACCTTTCATCTCGGTGCCTCCACTCCCCTCCATACCAACAGCACTGCCCCACTTCTCGAAATAACTTATCACGCCAAAGACAGCATCCCCGGGCAGAGCAGTGGAAGAGAAGATGAAAATAAGCTGAAGATGAAAATAAGCAGAAAATCTGCGATTGGTTTTTTGGAAAGCCAGGACCATCAGCTTCCAGCCTGCTCCCGGGCACCCTCTGAAGGAGCCAGATGCCTTTGGAAGTGCTATCAGACAGCTCCAGAACTGGCTGAGGGGCACAGCCTCGAGTCCCAGGCCTGGGTTATGTGACAGGACAGACGTACGGGTATATAAAATGAGGAGGTTGGTTGTCAAAGGGAAGCCACAGAGCAGCAACCAAGACATGAAGCTGGCGAAGGGCTCCGAACCCACCTGCATGAGTCCCCAACCACTGCCCAGGGCAGAGCTGTGCCCTGCTGCCGCTGTCACTCTGCAGAGCAAGTCTAGGCTTAAAAAGGAAGGGAAAAAGAAAGGATTTCTGGGGATTGGCCAAGCGGAAACCCAGGTCGCAATCGCAGGTGAGAGCCAGCCACTGGCAGGGACGTGATGACAGTCTCTCCCGACGAGCTGTGCTGAAACATCCCCTGCACTGGGGACGCGCGTCGGCACACACGAGCAGAAAGATCTGCAAGTCAAAGTAAGCCACTGACCTCAAGAAGAAATGAAATTTCAACTGTCAGCAGAAGCGCAAGAGACCACGGGGGGGGAAAAAAAAGTCTCCAGTGACGCAGGAGTTGGGGAGCAATGACAAAGCCACCGGGATTTGCTGAACCAGAGACCAGAGACGTGGGGAGGAACCAACATCTAATGAGGTGTTAATAACCCGAACACGCAACCGGTCATGGGATAGACAGAACAGCCAGAACAGCACTTGCTCCGAGGGCTTTATTTAAGGAAACCACCCTAATAAAGAGATGTTTCCCTCCCACCCTGTGCAGTGCAGCCAGGCTGGGCCAAAGCAATCCCAAATTCAATGGGAAAAAATATTACCCGGCGGAGGCTGTGAGAGGCACGCCTGCATCCCTCCATCCCTGCCTGCACAGCAGAGCTCCCGGGGCCACGTGTGTGCCTGCCTCGGAGCAGGGAAGGGCAGGAGAGGAAGAGTCTGCACGGAAGGGGCTGCAGCAAAGCCCTGGCTCGTTGGGAAGGAGGTCCCCAGCTCGGCCTCGGCTGCCCCGCTCCACCAAGCCGCTCGGTTTCCAGCAAGATCGATGCCACTCAAAGCTCCGGTGACTGATCCCAGAGGAATGACGCGAGGAAACCCAGGCACCTGCTCCCCCAGAAAAGCGCCTGACCTCAGCGTGCTGGGCCAGGGGAGATCCCCGAGTCACGAGCGGGTCCGAGAGCAAGGCGACACCTCCCCGGCCCCTGGCAGCAGGCTGCCAGGCGATGCTCCTGGCAGGCAGCCCCTCCGGCAGCTCGCGATGCAGCCTGGTGCCCACTGCCTGCCCGGGACAGACGGGGAACATGGCTAAAACCAGGATGGGGACTGCCCTCCGGGACGGCGGCACAGAGCGAGGAGAACGCGGGGCTGACAGCAGAAGGGAAGCAAGCACTTCGTCTTTGCTTGTACCATGCAAGCCCAAAGGGATGGGGGGGATGCATCGGCTACGGAACTGACCCCCCCCCCACCCCGTTCCACAGCAGACACCTGAAGCATGCAAAGACCAAGTGTCCTCCTCCCGGGGACGTCCCTTGCCACCTCGAGGGGCTGGGAAAGGTCCCAGTCCTCAAGACCCGTCCGAGCTTTAACCAAACACAGAGGCTGAGACAAGGAAGAGAAAGCCGTAGGGCAAAAAAGCAAAAGTTCTCTGCCCGTGCACGTCACCCATCCCTCCAGACCCACTCACCATCCCTACCGCAGCCCGGGGGTGGGGGAAGTTGATTGCTCTCTGCACTCTTCATTGCTCCATGTACTATTTATACCCCATAGATCTTCAATCAGACCGGCTGTCTGAATCAGATAGAAATGGAAACAATCTTTGTTCTTCTCATTTACTGTCCATTCCACTAAAATATTAATTGAACAGCATTTTGGCCTTAAATTTAATGGTCAAACCACCTTCCTTGAACCAATCGTCCATTAAATGCATGCTTTGACTCCCTGCCCAGACGCACTACAGGGCCCTCCTGTCATCTGGAGCCTAGAAAACATTTGTCTAGAGTGAAAAGGCTTCTCGGGTCTTTTTCCGCTGCCCAGCGAGGGATCCCTCCAGCCGCAGCGTTAGCATCTCAAAACAGATGCCCCCACAGCACCCAGCAGCATCGGATGGCCATTTTCCAAGGCAGGGTTTCAGGGCGCAGGCGCTGAAGGGAGTCATCTTCAAAAGAGAAAATGGGCAAGAAATGGCCTTTTTCGCCCCCTCCTCTTGCACATACGACGGTCTCCCCCAGTTCTGTGGCCTGATGCCAGCCGCGCAGGAACTGATGCTCCTGCAAACCAACCAGGCTTTGGTGGCCGCAGCCTGCCCGCGGCAGCGCAGCCCGAACGCGGCTCCAGCCCTGCCGACTCACCGAGCAACCCCCAGCCCGCGGCATCGCTCGCGCTGGCCGGGGGACCCGCTCCCAGCTGGGACCCCTGCGCGCCGGGGGACGCAGGGACATCTCCATTCCCAGTGCAGCCAGTCTGCCCAGACCAGCCAGGCAGAGCCCAGGCCCATGACAGTTCCCCAGCAAAAACTGAGATTTTCTCCACTTCCCACTATTCCGACCACCTTCCTATCACAGGGTTGTTTCACTCCCCTCCAATAATCCCTCCCAGGGTACATTTACCTCCCGTGCTGACAGCTGCTGGAAAATAAAGACAAGTTAATAGAGAAGATCCACTGGATCTCAGATAATCTCTTCCCCGAGTAATTCCATCCAGCTTGCAGGGAGCCACGCTGCCAGCCCACACGCGGGGCTGGAGCATCCCCCAAGCCACTCAGCATGCCGGCGTGGGACCCGGGGGGTACCCGCCTCACCCGTGGGGAGGGGGTCCCCAGGGCGCAGCGATGGGGCGCTGGAAATAATGCAGCGCGCTGCGCCTGGCAATAAAGCAAAGATACCCCCTCAATGTCCCAAAAGAAAAGCTGGCCATTTCTTGAAAAAAGAAATATAAAAATTAAAGAAAAAAAAAAATAGAGCTTTTGGTAAAGGAGGTCAGAGGCTGTTGTCCCTTCGCTCTCGCTCGGGTGCCACCTCACCTGCCTGTCTCCAGCCAAGGAGCTTCCCGCAGAACAGTAACCAGTCCAAAGTCTATTTTTAACCACCACAATAGCAGAGCCTCCCAAGAGGAGCGGCCGAAGCCCTGTCCCCAACCAAGCAATCTCACATTTCCCTCGCTAAGCCTAGATTTCCTTCCGCCCCTCGGCCCACAGCAAAACCCTCCTCCTCCTCCTCCTCCCGGCTGCCCACCCTTGTGAAGCTCTCTGCAGGGCCACGTCCAGGCTGGACGGTGGCTGGTGCTGTGCGGCAGCAGGGTGCATGGTGTCACGCGCAGGCATTGTACATTAACCACTGACCTGGCACCTCGGGGCAGACCCTTCCCGGACTCCGACACGCCAAACAACGGGCGATTTGGCTGCTGGATGTACCCCTGGATGTACCCGAAACTCAGGGGATTTAAAGAAAAAGCTCCACAACATAAAATCGACCGCAGATCCCAAAACAAGCGCAAACTCCTCGGAAAAGATGACTCTTGCCCTGTAGATCGCTAGGCTCTCGAGGCTCCTCGGGTGGTCTTGGGGAGCGAGCTGCGCGGGTCAGCGGTGCCGGATGCGCAGCAAAGCGCACCCCGACGCGGTACGGCACAGCCATCGCTGCATGCCTCGCCGCTGGGGATCCCCACTCCGGTCGGGCAGAGGAAGGAGAACCCCCAAGATCGTATTTCAATTATGGCACATAATAAACATGGGATAAAGTTACATAGGTCTGTATGAAATTTTCTTATTATGTTTTTTTTTTTACTTTGCAGATCTAATTCCCCACACACGTCACTGTCTCATACCGCCTGCAAACAGCATTAAACCGCTGCCTAATGGTATCTGAACTCGGCAAAATTCAATTCTACCCAGTGCCTTACCCGGTACTGCTACAATCACTGCTAATTGCTTAAGTGGTGTATTAAGCAAAACACCTCATAAAAATTCCAGTGGGTTTTGAAACCCCCCCCTCAACCAGACGATGCCACAACACCCTGTTAGGGCTGCAAGCCCTGGCTGGAGGTTCAGCCTCAGATGTCTCCTTCCCCCTTCGCTGCGCAGGGCAGCTCTCAGGCAGGCAGCGCTCCGTACCCGGCGTGGTGGCCGTGGCCAGGCAGGAGGGATGTACGGGCTGTGTCCGACTGCCCCGCCAGCCCTCCTTCCCGGGGGTCCCGGCCCGGGTACTGCCCTGCGGCCCCTCTCCTGCCCCCGGGGTCTTGCATGCCAGGACCCGGTGAAGCAGGGCACAAACCTGCTCCCGTCTTCCTGATGGGACCCTGGAGTGGACACACACTTGGTCCCTCGCCTGCGAAGCACAGTGAGCATCTGTGAGCGTTGATGGATGCAGCGCTCCGGCCGAGTCTCGCCTCAAGTCCGGACCCTGCACCCAGCAGCGCGGGCACTCCCCCAGTGAGCAGCCCTTCTCCGAACCCTTCTGTCTTCCCTTTATCAAAAATCAGGTCTGGGATGCAGTTTTTCACTTTAGGGATAACCTCTCCTCCTCTCCGCTGTGACGGAGCCAGCTGGGATTCAAACCTGTAACTCCTGGGGGTCAGAGGACACCAGGCCCTCCCCGCGGCGGCAGGGTCCCCGATTTCCCTCTGCCAGCCTCTGCTCTCCGCTCACACGAGAAAGCAGAGCGCCGAGCCAGGCATGGGTCTCCAACCCTCACCCCACGACGTCCCTGGCATCCACCCACAGGCAGGGAAACCGGCCGAGGGCACCAACGTGCCGGTGTGCCGGGACCGGGGGGCTGCCGGGATGGCTCTGCTGGCCCTTGGGCTGGAGAAGAGCAGGGAAGGCAGCAGTGCCCCGGGGCATCCCGGGCTGCCTGGGTCAGCAAGAGCAGCAGATGTGCAACCATCATCAGGTTTCTCTGCCTGCCCCAGGAAGAGGAAGAGGAGAAGGAAGAGGAAGGGCACTGGCCAACAACATCCTCATCTTGAAGGGGTGATTTACCTCCGAGGAGGAAGGACAAGAGAAGGTTGGACAAGACCACCCTGCCATAAGGGTGCACGATATGTTCTCCTACCAGCCCAGAGAGGAGGGCACAGACCTGATGGTCAACAGGAGCTAACCCTGCAGCCATGCAACTATGGCACCCGAGCCAACCAAGGGGCTTGTGCTTGAGGAAGGGGGCAATTTTAACCCCAAAGCCTCACCCAGCGCAGGCCAGGGGAGGCCCCATCCTGCAGCCCCCAGGACTAACTTCTCCCATGTGATGGCATGGTCGCCTCACATCAGGGGAGACACCAGACACCGGCCCACAAACCCACACCCTGCTCAGGCGTACATCAACATCAATGTTGGAGCATCTCTGCAAGAATTACGCAACTTTTTTTAGAAAGAAATTGTTCACCGGCCACCCGGGGCTGCACTGCGGCATCACAGGAATGGAGACCCACCATGAAGCACCACAAAGGAACGCAAGAGGGGAGGTCCAAGCGCACTCGTGATCCCACCTGAGCACACCACCACCCGCCCGTGCCCGCGCGCGGGTGGAGGGTGCCGGGGTCAGAGGGCTGAGAGTCTCAGAGGAGCCTGGGTGGTTTCGGAGCGTGATCCCTATTTGGAAGCACAGCCCCAGCTGCCCGGCATTGCACCCATGGTCCTTCTCCACCCCTCTCCCAACACACCAAATAAAAAGCACCCTGCACAACGGAGGGGAAGGTTGAGTAACCCGCCAAAGGAGCAGCGGCAGGGCCTCCCGGGGATTTCGGGCGGCGCGCTGGGGGGGAACAGAGCGGTTTTACCTCCTCTCCCGTTCCAGTTCACAGGGTCCCCGAGGTGCCAGCAGCGCGGTTCTTCCCGGCCAAGCGCATCACTTCAACTGGTGGATTTGTGCACTGGAACGGGGAGCAGGCTGGCTCCGAGGGGGCTGCAAGGGAACGTTCGACACAGTCAAGCCCTGGAGTGAGCGTCCCCCGAGCATCTCCTCCAGGCACACTGCACCCCTCTGCTGTCCTCTGCCCGAGCAGCTCCTCCACCAGCAGCATCAGCAGCAGGGCCGTGGAGAAAGCCCCTCCGCTTCCCGCAGGCCTCCCCGCGCCGCAGCCCAGCCTCCCCGCCGCTGCTGAGGCCCCCGAGCTGCGCCCACCCCGCAGGGGTCCCCCACCCCGCGGGGGTCCCCCAGCCCCGCTGCCTGTCCCCGTGTCTGTCACCGCTGCTGCTGTGCCCTCGGTGGGACCAGGCTGGCAGGAGGGGGAAGCCCCCCCCCTCCCCCAAAGCACCCCTCAACCCCCCCGCAAAGCCCAAGCAAACAACAATGATCCAAAAAAATGAAAAATAAAAAAGCATCCACGCGGGGTCATGCGCGCTGCCCGTGCCCCCCCCCCCAACCAGCATCCCCCCCCACCCGCTCCGGGCAGAGCCGGGACCCGGCGCGTTTCGCCCCCCCCCCCAAGCCGGCATCGGCCCGCGGAGCGGCGATGCTCACCGGGGGGGGGGGGAAGGAACCAGCCGGGGGTTGCGGCGACAGCCCCCAGCCCCAGCCCGGCGGCGAGGGGGCGGCCAACCCCCCCCCCGCCCCCCGGCTCCACCGCGCCGCAGGCCCGACCCTCCCCGGGTGGTGGTGGGGGGGCTCCGCGCTCCCGCTGCAAGCAGAGGAGGGGGGGGGTCCGCTCCTAAACGCGGGTGGGCAATAACCGGGGAAACAAGGGGCCGCCCCCCCCCCCCCCCCCCCCCCCCGCCTCCCGGTCCCGGAGGGATGCGCTCACCCGGCCCGGGGCTCCCGGCGCGGCTCCCGGCGGGCCAGCACTGCCCGGCCGCCCCCCCCGCCCCCCCGCGCCGCCCGGCAGCACCGCCCCCCGCCCCGCCCCCCGCCCCCGCCTTAAAGGGCCCCGCCGCGGGGGGGGGGGGTTCCGTGCTGCTCCCCCCGCCCCGCGCCCCGCCCAGCCCCAACACCTCCCCCGGGGGGGGGGGGGGGATGCTGCACCCCGCCTCTGGGTCCCCCATCCCCGCCCACCCCGCTGCCTGCGCTGCGGCGGCGTGTCCGCGAGGGCACCCCAAACCGCCGTAGACCCCCCCACCCCCGAATCCCTAGAGGAGGTCACCCCCAACCCCCCCCCCCGAGTCCTGGGAGGGCACCCCCGCGCCGCGAGAAGCTCCGGCAGCGTTTTCTGGCTCCGCCGAGCAGCCCCAAAGCTGGGTTGGGGGTTATTTGGGGTGACCCCCCCTCCCCACCCGACACCCCCGGGGGTCGCGAGGCAGCGCGGCGCGGGTGGAGGTCCGTGCCCCCCCCCATATATATATATATATGACATATTTGAGGGCCCACCTCGAGCCCTTCCCTCTGCCGAGGGGCTCAGGACAGGTTTCCGATCCGCGTTGGGGGACCGCGGCCCAGCGGGGTTTAGCCCGGGGTCCCGCTCCCGCAGGCTGCCTCCCGCACCCCGCACAGCCCCCCCCCCCGCCTCCCCGCACCGCGTCCGCGGGAGGAGCAGGATGACTCACCATCGTAAAGAAAAAAAAAAAGAAGGAGAAAAAGGATTTGCAGGAGGAACAAATCCTTTTTACTTCTGCGAAGCACCTGTAGGATTAAGACAATGCTGGTTATGTAAGGGGCGGGGAGGGGGGGGTTGTTGGTACTATTATTATTTATTTATTACGCTTCCTTGCCATCCCCTCACCCTGCAAGGTGTAATCTGGGGAGATTTCGGGAGAGGCAGCGTTGGGGGCACTCGGGGGGTGCAGAAGCGAGGGGGGAGATTGGCTGCAGGGCTGCGGCGCAGTGCCGCGCCGTTCGCTTTTGCTTCCCCCAAACCCCCCCGAGCAGAAGAGCGCAGCGTCTTCCCAAACCTCTTTTTTTTTTTTGGTGTTTTAGGCAACAGCGTGAAACCTGGGGCAAGGGGGGGGGGTTTGCAAAAGCGCTGTCTTGGAGGCGTGACCGGGGCATGGACTCTTGACTTCTCGGTTTCGTCATCGTTGGTTTTGTGATGATTTCTGGGTGAATGCCCACCCTCTTGCTTCTGGTGAGCCACGATTCCCCTTCCCAGGGGGGATTTGAGGAGGAATTAATGCTCACTGAGAGGCTGGAGCCCGCTGCTCAGCGCAGGTTACCCCGGACAGACCACGTCCACCCATCGCCCGCGGTGGCTGATGGTGTGTTGCCACTCAGCCCTGCTTCCCTGGCCTCTCCTCCGAACGGCCTCTCTCCCATTCATATACATTTTTAAAGAAAACACACAATCAATAGTCTCTTAGGCTGGAATTTCATTAAGGGTTTCATCGCACTCGCTATTGATCGCCAGCAGGGCTGGGAGCTGCACGCGTGGGTCTGGCAGTCCCGACGGACGCGGGCGATGCCCTGCCCGTGAGACCACCCGCACCGCGCTCGGTGGGAGAGGGCAGCGATGGCAAGGACAGCCCCGGGTTTCACGCTGGGGGTTGCTGGCGGAGAGGCAGAGAGCCTGGCAGGGCGTGCTGTGAGCCGCAGCGCCCTGCGCTGCCCCGGCTCGCGGCCCCGTCGCCTGCGGACCCCGCAAATATCGCCCATGTGAAGAGTGCTGCAAAGCCAGCACGCTGCTGGGAACCACTCGCTTCAGCCCCAGTTACCGTACGAGCAGCAGAAAGCCCAGCTTTTACCAAACTCCCAGATTTTACCAAACATCGCTCGTGAGCAAAACATGCCAGGAGCCCAGGGAAGGGCAGGAATTTCATCCATGAACCAGGATAAACACTCTGCGACCGCCAGCGCTGTACGCGACGGAGGCTCTCGTCTGCCTTCCCTCCCTGGGTCGCTGCTTGTTTCAGGACGCGTAAAACAAGGTCGGAGAGCCTGGGCTTGCTTGCGATGGAAGGCCGGGTAGCCTGGCGGGGCCGCAATTAAAAAGAAAAGCAGGGCTCCAAGCTTGGAAATGCGCAGTTTGCGACGCTGCTGGTCAGTCACATGAAAGATCCCAACCTTCAAAAGGGTTTGGGGGCTAATTTTAGGTCTGCGCCTTGACCAAAGAGATTTAAGCTGAACTTCTCCCACGGCTTTTCTCGGCAGTCCCCGAGGAATCACGTTCTGCTGTGTGAAGAGCATCCCTGGTCCAGCTCCCCAGATTGTCTTTTAAGGGTTTATTTTTAAACTGAAGCCGCAGGCCGCGTTCCACAGGCCATAAATTCTTCCCGAGTCCCACTCCGCAGTCGGTGGGAGCTCCTGTGACTGGGACGGGCTTCGGCTCGAATCCTTGGCACTGGTTTCTGGCCCCGCTCATCCCTCTCCCATCACCACGGACGCGGCACAGCTCCCCGGGCAGACGCCACCGTCCCCATTCATCACTAAAACCCTTTTAATAGGAACCGTGATGCGAGCAGAGCAGAACATATTGCTTGTAGGAACACGGCCTTTCTGCTCTGCTAAATGATTTAAAACTGGTGGTGAATAAACCTAATATCTGCTCGCTTCTGCCAATCCTCATTACGCCGGGACTCCCTCGGAGCGATTAGCTGCCTTAAAAAATCGCTGGAAGGAGTCAAGCGCGCGGCGCAGCCAGCGCTGGGGAGGGCTGCTGGCAGCCGCCCGGCTGGAGCGTGACGTGCCCTTGAAATCCCGTGCCCGGAGGCATCCGGCGCCCGAGCCGTGCCAGCTCCGGCAGCGCGCCCGCCGCCGCCCGCGTCCCCCGGCAAAGCCGGTTATTTTTAATTTCACCGCCTCCATCCCTGCTGCGTCCCGGGGCAGGCGGGGGGTTATCCGGGGAGCGGGCACCGTAAGGCTCTTGCAGATTTTCTTGCAAAACCCTAATGCTGTGGGTTTGCAGAGCTGCAGAATCATGGTGGGGAGAGAGGAGCGTGTTAGGGGGAGGAAAGCAGGGGTGGGAGGTGAAGCGTTTTGTCCAGCGTCCCAGGAAGACCCTGGAAAGGGAGGTAGGAGGCCTGCGTGGTTACGGCACGGGGCAGCCCAGCCATGAACCTGCTTTCGAAACCATTTCGTGGCGCAGGGATGGCAAAGAGCCGGGTGCGTATGCGAGCTGTCAGCCGGGCAGATGGGCCGCGGGCTTCTCCCGGGCTGTCACAGCTGCAAATTGTCCAGGAACAGTCTCTAATGAGACATAAGGGAAGGATTTACCCGAGAAAGATGTCAGAGGGATGAAAGGGGAAAAGAGAAGAAACCAGGAGAAATAGTGGCTTGATTTTGTATTTATTTGTGCAGGAGAAATTGCTTTAAAATGTCCTTTGGCGTGTTAAGAGAAGGCACACAGGCAGTGACAGCCCGGCTGCAGGGCTGGAGGACCCTTCTCTGGGGGATCGCGCTGATGTGAACACCTTGACGTGCAAATTCCCTTCTCCTCCTCACCCCCCCGACTCAGAACTTACCTGCCAGACGGAGAAAAGCCCTTTCCTTTCGGCACAAAGACCGTGGCTAAAATTTCCTCTGCAACCTGAGCTTTTCCCTCCCCCACTGGCTGGGAGTGATGGTCTCCCAAGATGACCATCGAAGATGGACAAGCCCAACCACAGACCAGCGCAAAGCCAGACCAGCTGAGATCCCCCAGCAGGACAGACAAACAGGACCAAACCCCATCCTCCTCTCCCCCCAGGATGACTGACGGAGTCTGGATGGAGCCGGAGAGCATCGCCCGAGCGGAGGAGCCATGCAGGCGAGCAGTCGGCCGGCTGGCAGCATCAATGATTCATCCCACGTCCTTCTCGTGTGCGTGCAGCCTGTCCCCGTCACGTCCCAGCTCTTCTGCGCCTTAAACATCTGTTCAGAATCGCACCCAGCAGACTCTCCGTGTCGGACCCAGCTGGAAAGGGAGTAATATTTAGGGTTGGTGAGTGGGGAAGGAGTGCAGTCTCCCAAAACCAGTCAGGCAGAGAGGGGATTCGGAGCTCAACCCTTCTGCATCCCTGGCAGTGCTGGGAGCAGTATTAGGAGCAAAAAGAGTGGACACGATCCATGGCTTCAACATTTACAGTCCTGAAGTGTTTGATTCTGCCTGATCTCGATGCCTCCACTGCGCCCTGCTGGGACGGAGCCCACTGGGCCCCTCCGAACACCCCAGCCCCACACCAGCAGGGAGGAATTTGTGCTCACTCGGTGTCTCCATGCTTTGAGGAGAGATGGTTGCGTTCGGAAACACAACACCTCCTCTGAGGACACCTCGTTGGCGAGGGAGTCGGGCCTCTGCAGGAGAAGCCACAGGAGCCCAGCGCCGGTGCTGCCGCTGCTCTTCTTCCTCCTGCCGATGCAAATGAAAAGCGGTGCTTTTTCTGCGCTAGAACTTCCCCTCGGCGCCCGCTGGCAGGGCGGCAGGTGGAGAGCTCGCCGAGCGTGCAAGCGTTTGCAAGCAGATGCAGAGCCCTGCACTGGGACCAGCACCCAGACGCTGGTCTGTGTCGGGGACACATGAGTGTGTCCACACCTGGGGATGCAGAGCTGAAATTCTAGCAAAAAAAAAAAACCCCAAGCCCCCAGCATGATTGCTCCTGCCTCCGCTCGCCCAAGGGTGCTGCTCCTTCGCTGCTCCCCGTGGCCATGCCTGCCTTGCTGGGGTGACCGGTCCGTGTCCCTCCCAGCGGGACAGGCACCTTCTGCACCTTCTCTTCCAAACTGCCTCCCATTTCTGCTGGAGCGAAGGGCAGAGGCTATCAGCTACTCTTACGTTGTCTCTGAAATACCCCTTTTCTTTGTGCTGTTCTGCTCTGCTGGGGCCGTGTTTGAAAGACGGTGTCAGAGGCTTTGTTTTGCCTGGGCAGAGCACCTTGTAGGAGCCAGCCACAGGAGAAAAAGGCTTCAAAAAGCCTTCCCACACGTCTTCCGTGGCTCTGCTGCCCTGGTCAGGGGGTTTTCCAGGAGCGAAGCCCTCCCTGCTGCGTCACACTTCGGTCGCCTCCTGCAGCTGCATCTATTTGGAGGCATCTGCTTGGGGACGGGCTTGGGACCCCCACTTTGCCGGTCCTGACCCACAGCCAGGATGACGAAGCTGCTCACCCCGAGGACCACGGGACCACATCCTCTGGTGCAGCTCTCCTGAAGGACCTGTCCCAGGTTGGATCATTTTCCCTTGCTCTCCCTGAGCAGCACAACGCCGCTGCTCCAGGCTCCCAGTGATCCCAATGGCCCCTCAGCTCCGTGCCCGCAGCCTCCAGCCGCTGGGAGCCGAGCCCCTGGGGATTTCAGGCACACAGAAGGGGCTTTTGCCTTTCTTGCTTGCAAACGCTCCTGCAACAGCAGCTCCTCACGCCTGGCGATGGAGGGGAAACTGTGCTGCTCCTGGATCCCTGCTGTGCGGGATGCTCTCCCTGACATTCCCCACTGGGCTGGTCCAAGTGGCTCTTTCAGTGTGGTTTCCCAGGGTTTTGCCTTTCCTGCAGGCTGGAGAATGTCCTTCTGGCAACCTTGGCTTTGAAGCAGTCCCACGCTGCTGGGTCAAGCTGGCCCCGGCGTTTCCGCAGTGCAAAGCTCTCCCTGCAGCAGCTCTGAACGCGCACTTGCACGTGTGTTTAAAAAAAAAAAAAAAAAAAGCATTAAATATTAAAGGCAAACCCATCTTTGCCTGGACTCAGAGCAGCTCTTAAAAATCTTAGCAGCTCCAAAATCCCAACCCTCCCTTAGCTTTTAAAGCTTCTTCCAGCTTATTACCAGCCCGCGGGGAGCCGACGCGAGGTGTGTGCGAGCTCAAGGCTGGTGTGCGAAGAGCCTCCGAAGGGGTTCCCAGAGCGAAGCCACACGGCTCACAGCAGACGCCGGGAAATTCCTAAACCCTGTGAGCCTGCAGGGACCAGTGTGCGGAGGGGAACTGGGAAAAAGCCCTGGAAAATCCCAGTTCTGGCCCAGGGCACTGGAAGGCGGTCAGCAATGGCAGCACCCTCCCCGCCCCGGGGCAGGCTGTGTCACCCCAGAGGGTGACACCACGCCGGGACAGCTCGGGCTGCAGAGGGAACAGCGTTCGCAGGGCAAAGCCAGTAATTTGAACACGACGCGTCCTCTCCCGGCTGCTGAGGGGTGCAGCGCTGGCTCCCCACACCCGGGGCAGGGCCAAGCCTGGTGGGGACATCAGTGGGACCATTCATGTTGGTCCACGCCAGAGCCCTCCTCTGTGCTAAACACCTTCCCCAAGTCTCTAAGACCACCAAGAGCCCGTTAAAACCCCCTCTGCTCCCTACACAGCCCTTTCTTTCCCCAGGAGACCCTCACGGGTGGTCTCCACAGACCCCGCTGTGGCTGGGACCTGTGGGACCACCTCCCCGAGCATCACCTTGCAGCATCGCCCTCCGGGAAGGCGGCAGCGCAGGCAGGCTCGGCGTGGACCAGCGGCTGAGAGAAGGGGTTTCCATAGCGACGGGCACCCGCAAGGCCTCAGATCCTGGGTATTCAGGGCAAGGATTTGGGGCGGGGGCCGCTGTGCCGAGGGGGTACCCCGGAGCCCTGCGCTGTAGCCAGTTTGCTGCTGGGGTCCATCCGTCCCCAGCCGGCTCGGGGACCCCGTTGTCGCTGGGATGGCTGCACAGCTCGTAAAATCACGTCTCGCATTGCCTCCGTCAGCGACCCGCCTGCGTCTTGCAGGATGCCTGGGGAGGACCAGTCCTCCCGGGGGGGTCACAGTGGGGTGCTCAGCCCTCCGCAGGGACCCCGGTGCTGCCAGCCTGGCCGTGCCTCCCTCGGGGAGCTGGGAAGTGCAGCCAAGCCCCAGCGGGGTGCTGGGGGTTGCCCTCTGCCCCCGCTCCCTCCCTGGCTATTTTTGGCTGCGTACCCGGCAGGCCGCGTGCCGGTCCCCCTCGCTGCCGGTGGGGACGGTTATTCTGGGCAAGAGGAGCCGTCAGAGGAGCCGTGCCAGGGCTGCGGTGCTGCCTTCGGCCCCAGCACCGCTCCTCTGCGGGCGGGGAAGCCGGGCTTCGCTGCTGCGGGAGGCGTCGGGGGGGGGGTTCACCCATTTCGCGTTACAGTGCAGAGATGTGCAACGGGGGCAAAGCACCAGTGCAGGGGCAAAGCAAGAATGCAACGGGGACAAAGCACCATGGAACAGGGACAAAGCACGAATGCAACGGGAACACTGCGCCGTGCCACGGGGACAAAGCCCCCCGCACTAAGGGCAAAGATCCCTCGATGGGGACAAGGCATGGCAGCGCTGCCCGTCCCCTTGCAGCCGCGGACAGACGGAAGGAAGGGGGCGAAACAGGTTAGAAGAGATGAAAAGGGTGTTTTTTCTGCCAGCTTGGCTGGGACGTGCCTCCCATCTGACACCCACACTGTGCCCACAGCTGGGCCACGGTCGTGCCATGCCCGAGCCACCCCAGTGAGGGCTGGCAGCTCCCCCACGGCCGGGCTCCCCTTACCTGCGAAGCCAGAGGGGGATGGGCCTCTCGCCATCAGTGGGACACCATCAGCAACACGTGCCCCTGCATCCCTCCCCTTGTCTTAATTCCAGCACAACCCCTTGCCCCGCTGGGTCGCCGGGACGTGCCAAAAGCCTGCCCAAGCTCCAGCTCGCCCGCGGCTCACCGCCAGCCAGCAGCTAACCCTTGGCAAGGGCCGTGCCCAGCCGAGCTGCCGGGGCTGAGCGTGGCTCGCCGGCTCCCAAGCTCTTTGTCTTCCACGGGAAACGGCCACCCCGGGGATGGGGAGAAGAAACCGGCCACCCTGAGACACCCTGGTGCTGCGAGCTGGGGCTTTTCCAATTAAAAGCCACGTGCAGGTGGCGGCTGAGCGTTCCCACCCGGCACTGATGGCTGGGCTGGGCTGGGCTGGCAGGAGAGCGCTCCTGGAGCCAGGAGCTGCTCCCGGCGTGACTCCGTGATCGATGGCTGGGGCGTCAGACAGGGAAACAGCCAATTTCCTTCCTTTTTGATTTTTCATTGCAAGCCGGCGCCGGCGGAGATCCTCACACCAGCATGTTGCAGGTTTGGCAGCTTGGGGGTGCCTGTCCTGCCCTTGTCGACATTAAAAAACCATAATTAACGAATGAAAGAATACCAGGGTGCTTTGGAGGTGCAACCTTCCCGTCCCCACCCCAGCTTTGCAAACAGTCGAGCAGCCAAAGCAAAGCCTGGGGGTGGGCACTGCCTCGGGCCCCCCCGCCTGGGGCATCCCTGGGGATGCAGGCGAGCAGGGGAAGGCTTTGCAAGCCCATGGGGGGGTGGTGGGACACCTGAGCGTCCTCCTGCCACCCCAGCGTCCCCAGCATGAAGGCAGGGCTGGGAGACGCAGGGCTTGGGTTCGGCCGAGCCCCGGGCAGGGGATAACATCGCTGCAGGGAGCAGGGACCCCCAGGGAGGGGAGGGGACGGTCCCTGCCCATGGCCTGCTTGGCATCCCTGGCCTGCTCAGCATCCCCGGCCCCGGCTCTCTCCCGGTGCTCACTGTGGCAGCACAGCATCTCCACCTTATGCGCCTCGTTTACTTTTTCCTGCCTTAATGAGAACAGACTTCTGGGGAGGGGGGCGAGGTAAATATTTTTCCGCTTCCTCTCCGAGCTGGAAAAGCCTGTGAGGCCCATCTCCAGGGAGACTCTGTAAACAAGGCGGAGGGGGAGGTTGGGGGGGGCTGCTCCATATGCTGCACCAGCTTTCGGCCCCGGCTTGCCATCAGATGTCTAACACAACAGGAAGCAATAAAACAGTTATTACCAGCCGGCACCCTCCAGCACCGCTGCGCGGAGGAGCCTGCCTTCGCTTTCGCCCTCCTCGCCCGAAATCCGACTTAATAACAGGGTTCCCCTATTAACAGGGTTACCAGGGCTCTGGCATTACTAGAGCTTGCAGCAGAGATGCTCAGCTCTGCTGCAGCAGGGCACAGTACAACCCCACCGCTGCGATTTCGGCATCGAGATAACCCCGCTGCGATTCCCACCTGCCCCCGTGGTCTCTCCACCGGCTGCTGTCACCTCTCGCAGGGGACGGGGTGTCCCAGGGCGGACAGCCGCACGGGAAGAGCACCCCGGCCAAGGGAGCTCCCAGCATTCAAACCCTGCTGTCGGTTTTAAAACAACCCGTCTAAAACCAGCAGCCCTGGACGCTCTGTCTGTTAGGAAAGCAACACGAGGGGTGATGGTTCATAGACCGTGAAGCCGTGATGCTCGCCACGCGCCCTTGGCCGACAACTCCTGCCTTGTGGCCATCACTCCTGGCCAAACCAGAGCATGTCTTCGAGAGACATTCAGCCTTGATTTAAAGGCATCAGGCAGTGGAGATCCACCACCATTTCCCTGCCTGCTTACAGTGGAGAATTAGAGCCGCCCTTCCAAAAATCAGCACCGATTGATCCCTGTGGCTGGGCTGGCCCCGCTCCTGCCTCCAGCTACCCAAACCCCTGACATCTCATCCCCTCTTTTCCCTTATGGGCTGTGTCCCTGCGCTGACCCTTTGCGGATGGGCTTCCCAGCCCCGCGATCTGTTTATCTGCCGGGTACAGCCTGCACGTCAGCCAACCGGCGGCACCGGGCGCTCCTCCCGGCGCTGGCTCCGCGCGTGTTTGTGTTCGTGACGCTCCTTTCCTGCCGGCGAGGGAGTCTCGCTCGCATCCTGCGCGCCGGGCGCTGGCTCCGCTTCGCTCAGCCCCGCTCAAACCCTATCGATCTCGCTTTTCCATTTGCAGAGTGAGGGCAAACACGTTTGCTGCCGGCGCATCAGTGGCTCTGGAGATCTGTTTCCAGCAGGAACTGGACCGGAGGGATGAGGTGCCCGGCCGGAGACCTGTAGAAAAATCATATTATTATTTTTTATAGCGCTGTGGTAATTGCTGTTGCAGTTTGCCATGCAAACGCCGCCACATCGCGTGGACACGCACCGACCGGGCTGCCACGGCGTTCGGCATCCCCTATACAGCGGTGACGGCGTGGGGCTGGAGCTGGATCGGGCCCCTTGCCGCTGTCCCTGGCCGGGGGGCAGATGGGGCGTGCATTGCAGCCAAAAACCAAGACAGATCGGCTGCGTCCTGGCAGTGATTTCTCTCCTGTCTTCTCCGCCCGAGGCAAAAACTGAACTTGTGACCCAGCTGTGAGCAGCCTGTTATCTCATTAACCACCCGGGCTTCCCCAGGAGCCTGTCATTACCCTGGAAACCTCCACCGCCCCCCAAAATTCAGCCCGGGTCTCTGAGATGGGACAGATGATTTGCAGGTTAAATGGATACAAAAAGCACAGGTTTTCCCGTAATTATTTTCCTGAATATCTGTCGATACTAATTAAAATTGTTTCCCATAATCAAATTTAAAACAGCAAGGGAGAGGAAGGGGTCGCTGAAATCCTTTTATTTCAAGTCACTCGGGGATGAAAGGGGCTTTCAAATCAAATTAGCAAAAAATTCACCTCCATCCTTAAAAAAGGCAGGGACCTCAGAGCCGGGCTGTGGGGCTCCCTGGGCAGCACTGTCCCTGCTGCGGGGTTCTTTGGGGCTGCCCTCTGAACCTGGCCAAAAACGGGGCTCCTGGGGTGCCGGGGCTCAGGGTGGGTGCGGGAGTGTGGGTCTGTGGGGGTGTGGGTCTATAGGGGTGTGCATCTTTGGGGTCTAGTGCTATGGGGGTGTGCATCATAGCGGTGTAGAGCTATAGGGGTGTTGGGCTATAGGGGTGTGGGTCTATAGGGGTGTGCAGGGGCATTTCTGGGGTGCCCAGGGGGCTGCAGGGAAGCTGCTGACCCACAGCAGTGGGGAGATGCAATGCGATACCTGCCCGCACGCCACTTACCGAGGAGCATCGCGTGCCGTGCCGAGATGCATTCACCGCTTGCCGTGGCCGGTGCTGCGGCCGTGCCGGTGCCACGGGCGGACGCCGCGTCCCTTCTCACGGCTGGGTCAGCCCCAGCCTGAGCTCGTGCTGCCGTGGGCCGCGGCCGCCTCCGGGAAGGTCTGCGTTTGGGGAGTGGTGTTTCTGCCAGGCATGACAGCGTTCACCCTGCCAATGGCAAACCCCGCGCAGGGCGAGCTGCCTCAGCGCTCTTGCCAGAGGTTGGGGCTTCTGCTTCCTTTAATTGACCCACTGCTTCGTTTTCGGGGGGGACGGGGGTTTGGGCACAGCGCTGCCAGCGATGCTGCGCTGTCCTGCCCTCCCCTGGCCTTGCCAAGCTTGGCCGGGGGGTGCCAGGCGGTGTTGGGGGGCTGGAGGAGACATCCAAGGACACCCCTCTAAGCACAGGGCATCTTCCCAGGCACCGAAATTGCAGATTTCTGTGTCGTGCCACGCACGAGCATCCCAACGGCTGCTCCAACGCCGGCTGCTGTGCCCGGAGGGATGAGGCTTCTCTCGGAGCCCTGCAGCCCCCCAGCTCTGCCCGAGCTCTTTGCCTCCCGCACGCCTCTGGAAAGCAGCTCCAAAGTCTTGGCCGAGGCGCCGGCCAGCCCGGCGGTGACCCCAGAGCCCTCCCCAGTTCGGGCTTTCCTTGCCTCCAGTCAGAGGTTTTTGGCAGCCAAAGCCGGACTCTTGGGAGCGGCAGTTGTTGGCTGGCCGGGACACCCAGACACCCCGTAGCTGTCGCCGGGGCTGAGAGCAGCCAGCGGTGCGTTACCCTGAGTGCTGCTGGTGCTCGCCGCGATGCCCCGGGCGTGTGCAGCCCTGCTCCGGTGGCCGGTGCCGGGGGGAGGCGGGAGACATGGGTCCTTGTGCCGTGCAGTGGCAGCAGGAGCTGCTGGAAGCTGCAAAACAGTGAGATGAGAAGAGAAAACAGCACCCTGCATCTAACCCCCACCCTCCCCAGGAAGAATCTGGGGACAAATCGCTGAATTTGTCATTCTAATTTTGCATGGAAGGAGGCGATGGCTCTGCCCAAGGGATGAAACCCGGCAGCTCCAGGGCCAGGGGTCCAGTAAGACCTCGGAGACCCAGGGGGCTGCAAAACCTCTGGCACAGCCCCTACCCTTCGGCCCCTCGTGGTGGGGGGCACCGTGCTCGGCTCTCCCAGACCCCCTCGCGCTCGCTGGGCTCAGCAGAAGGAAGCTGCGGCTGAAACGCAAGGTCAGAGCCTGCAAAGCAGCCCGGCCCCGCCAGGCTGGGTCTGCCGGGGTCCCCTGGGGCTGGAAAAACAAGAAAAGAGGGTAAGAAAGGGGGGGATCATGACCAGCTCCCCCAAAATTAGCCAGGTAAATTTACACCATTCAACCTGAGGCCTTTACCAACAGCCGCTGGGGATATATAGAATATCTCTGGTTTTGGAGGCTGCCTGGGCTCAAGTCCCTCCGCTCTCGTGGTCTCTCCATCGCTGGGAGTCTTTTCCACGGCCCACGGGGTGCCGGTGTTCACCAAGACGATAGCTCCAGCACATGGGGACAGAGGTCCTGCCCTTCCCGGTGCTGCGAGACATCACTGCCTTTAGCTGCTGTAATGGGTTTCTAAAATTAGCTGCACACTCTGCCCTTGGACTTGAGCAGGATATTTCTCAGTTGTTTAATATCAAAAGTCCAAAAAAAAAAACCGGAAGCAAAGCACAAAAGCACCCAGTCAATGCACGTCTAAGTTTATTTTATCACTTGCCCTGCAGAACTCAACAACTATTTTCAGTCATTTATGGAGAGTACAAGTGCGAATAGCTGCAGAAGTTTTGCAATTCCAAGACACCACACAGAGCTTCTAAAAAAAGCAAATTTAACCTTCCCAACAAAGCCTCAACAAGCATCCCACCCTTCCCCAGATCACGTTTCCGAGCTACTGATTTCAGACAGCAAAATCTCATCTCCTCCGACCCGCAGCCCATCGGTCTGTGCAGAGGTCCCCGGCGCACGGCAGCGTCACCCCCGAGCCCCTCGCTGGCATCTCGCCCCGCCGGTGCCTCCCTTCCGGACCGGCTCAGTTTACCCCGCGCCGAGCGGGACAGGTGCATTTTGGCCCCTCGGGGTTTATCATTCCCTCCAATTTATGAGTATTTTACATTTTGCCGTGGGCCACAGCTCCTATAAATAACCCAGGGCTGCCCGTGGCAGATGCGAAGCCAATTGCTGCCTGCACGCTCCGTTAGAGGCCCTGGCTTCCCAGCAGCGTGAATGTGAATAGATCTGAATCTGCAATGCAATATTAATTGGGAGCAGCAATATTCTCCTGTCTTTGGAGGGGAATTTTAATTGAGGACCACGCTAACAAGCTATTATCTTCCCGCACCATGTGGTCACGGCCAGCCGAGGCAGGAACAGGGGGTGCCGGGCCCCGCTCTTTTTAATCAGAGCCTCTCCTATCACCTTTGTCTCCCCAAATCAACCCAAATCAGCAGCCCCAGGGTTCATCCTGCAGCGAACCCACCACCAGCAATTGCTTGATTTGACTTGTGGCTTCCTAAAAGGGTCAGATGTTGAGCAGATCAGCTACAGGGCGAGTAAAGCCCCGTGTGAGGCAGGTACTGCCTGGGATTAGGTGAAGCCATTGCACCCAGTGGGGCAACCAACGCTCAGCAGAAACATCTCAGCAAGGAGAGGGTCTGGAGCATCCCTGTGAGATCAGTCCTGCCCAGCAACACCTCCCTTCATGCCCGTGAAGTCCGAACCAGCCAAGCTGTTCTCAAGCCGAGGGCTCTGGTTCAAGGCAAGCGTCTGCTGGTGCTCAGCAGGGTGACACGAGGTGCTGCAGAAGGTCCCCAGAAGCCCTTCAGATGGAGCCCAGAGCTGAGCAACAGCTTGACTTGGCTTGGGAGGCAGCGAGCAGGCAGCGTGCCGAACAGCCCCGTCTTTGGGGATGGCTGATTTTCATCGGCCGCTGTCTCGCCTGCTCGGTCGGAGCCCGGCAGAGCTGCTTACCTTCTGGTAACTCAACCGACCAGAGCAAACCAGGAATTCTCAAATGTTGTGACACTTGAAAACGCACATTCAGGAGGTTGGTTTCCCCCTCATTTCTGGTTAAATTTAGTCCACCTAGCACTGCGCTCGTTTTTAACAAGGATGGAAAGAGATTGTGCACCCGAGAGGAGCACCTCTCCTCTCGCACTCTCCAGGTGTCTTGGTAAAGACTGAGCTCTCTGGGACATCAGGAGGACACGGACCTCCTCCGGGGATGGAGGGAGGGCTGGACACGCCGTGTCCTGCAAAACAACTCTCCGTTAGCCGAGGATTTTCATTTCCAAGGGTGGGGACGGGGGGGAAATCATTGCCTCCATTCTACGAAGCAGAAAGCGAAGCTATAGCGAAGCGGCCGGCGGGGAGCGAAGGGACGGATCCTGCCGTGGGATGCGAGGGAGCCGGCGCCAGCGGGGCTGCGTCCAGCCGTCACTGCCACATGTCACCCGCGTCCCCGTTCTCGTGGAACTTGTGGACGTGGTCGGCGTACCTGCGGAAAGGGCACAGCCACGTCAGTCACAGCACAAGGCTCGAAGCCCTTCGGCAGCCGAGCGGGAGCCGCTGCATTTCTGAGTGTGAGCCGAGATAATCAGCACCACGCTTCCCTCCTCCACCCGGGAGCTGCACAGGGCAACCGGAGTCCAGGCACGGGCCTGATTCTGGTCTGCAGGCTCACGTTTGGCTTCCGCAGGCTTCCTCGCCCGGGCTAGAACCGCTCACGGGAAGGGATTTGGAAAACACCCGACTGAAGACAGGCAGTTGATCTGCTCCATGCACCTTTTCCCCCCGCCATCCTGATACGATTAAGGGTTTAAAACCCAATTAACTGCCCTTGTTTGCAGGACAGAGGTGCACCAAGTGGTGCCAAAAAATCTGCTGCAAACCACCATGCTCTGCCCACCGAACCCGGGTGGACGACGGCCCCGAGCCCCAGGACCCTCACACCCACTTCTTAGCGCAGTACGCGGCACAGTCCCTTCCCACGCTCTCGCTCCAGGCCGTTTTGTAGAGCACCTGCAAAAGAAGAAATGCGATCAGCTCTGCCTTCGCCTGCCCACCCCTGCCCGTCCTCGCAGCAGCCCGGGTCACCGCTCATCCCTGCCATCCCCTCCCCACAGCCACCCGCAGCATCCCTGCCGCAGCGTTCTGCGGGCGCCTGTGGCTCCTGCGCCTCAAGCAGAGACCTCAAGCGATGCTCTGGGTGAAATCGGTTTCGCAAGCCTTGCGTCCCCAGCGTGTGCTGCAGGGGCTTGCCCTCGGGACGGTCAGGACGACCTCTTCCAGCGGGTGATTTCTGCCGGTGGTTTGGGGGCAAGGCGGGCGTGCTCGAGGTCGCACATGGATGGAGACGTGGTTTTGGCACGGGCTTAAGGAAGGTCACGGCTCAGTTTGGCTCCTTTTTCCCCACCGGGTTTCCACTTCAGAGCTGTGGTCCCAGGAGGCGGGGAGGGTCTGGAAAGAGGGAGAAGCCCTCCCACACCAGGCTGATGCATGAAAGCCTTGGGGGTGTCTAAGCCGTGGCTATCTTGTCACCAGGGAAATACTCTAATTTCACAACCACCCTTCAGCAGGCCTCCAGACCAGGGTTAACTGAAACCCCAGCAGGCAGCAGGCAGCGGGTGGGAAGGGGTGAAGGCTGTGGTGTCTCCTGGGATTAGCGGCAAACACGTTGCTCCTGGACGGAGGAGCCCCGGGTTTGTCCCGTCCCCGTCGGACAGGCGGTGCGTGCCCAGCCCAGGCAGCACTGGGTGCTGGATTTCAGGCCCTTTTGTGTCTAGATGAAGTAAGATCATTCCAGCCATGTAATATTTATGAATTTTACTTTTTTTTTTTTTTCAGGTTAGAGCTTTAAAAATTAATGATGTTTAACTTTTTATTTTCTTTCCTCACCAGACTAACAGAAAGTTGGTTTTACTGTAAGATCAGGACAGAAATATTGCTCTGATTTGTCTTTCATCTTGTTTCATTGTTTAATTATTTATTATTGTGGGTTATTTTTCCCCCTGAAATGATAAATAAAACTCCAGAAACTGTGCAAGGGTGTACGAGGAGTTTGCACTGCGTCTGACTTTCCACTGGATTCAGGCTGGCTCAAGCCACTATTCCTAAGCAAACCTCTGCTTCTCTACTTCCAACCCTAATGTACAGCGGGGAAATCTGAAAACTGGAGGAAAACAGAGCCACAGGGTAAACGCGGGCAGGACCAGAGCTCGCACAGCGTAATGCAAAGCCGGAGCTCATCACCCGGAGGGGCAGTGAATGTGACCGCGTAGGGATGAACCCAGAAATAGGAAGGGGGGACTGCACATGGTCCAGAAATGGGTGATGTGGGGCCACGGGGCTGTATTTTATTCTTAAAATTTCTTACGCTGTTAGCTTCACAGTAATTAACCAAAATTTCCCTGCCTGACAAGCGGAGGGCTCGCCTGCCTGGGTGCAGGGATGGCGACCCAGACCCGCAATACGCCAAACCCCGGGTGAGCTCCCAGCACGGTGGCACCGGGGCCTCGCGGCTGTTCCCAGGCGTGACATGAAGGCACAGACGGCTTCCAGCTCCCGCCCTCAGGCAAGCCCGTGCCCACCCGAGGGCGGCCATTCCCGCCCGATGATGCCGAAGGGGATATTCCTTGGCAGGTACGTGTCTCCGCCGAGCCGTGCTGCCCACGCTCCCAGCCGCCCCGTGCCTCCAGAGCCCGCGATACACCAGCTGCACCATGCTCGCTTGGCATAATACCTTCAAAATGTAACCCCCCCCCCCCACCGCCCGGTGGGATGCTCGCTGCCATTTTAATGGGGTGCCCACCCCCGTGGCCCCCGCGCTTACCAGGAAGACGAGGCAGTGCAGGAACAGGGTGTAGAAGAAGGCAACGGTACGGGCTGTCTTGTTGGACAGGATGAGCCGCCCCTGCAGCAAAAGCAGAACGGAAAAATCCCATTTTAACGCGGGCGAGTGGAAACCAGCCCTCCTCATGCACAGGGTCGGAGAGACCCTGGCCGAGACCAGGGCCCCTTTAGTGCTAGACCCTACGTAAACACACAGGCGAGGTGGGATGCTCTGCCACCCACCTGTGCCCACCTCCGAACAGCCGCTCTCCTTCAAGCAGGCTACCACCAGTGCCTACGTTCTCAGCCCAAAATTGCCCAAATCAATGTGAATTCAGGGCTGCAAACTGCGGGGTTTCCCCCACTGAAAACTCTCTTGGGGGTTTGTTTTGAGCTACCTTTACCCCAGCTTTCTCCACCAGCTCTGCCTGCTTCCCCTCATGCCAGCCTGCAGCTCAGCACTGCTCCAGAGAGAAACCTCGGCAGTAATTAAGTCTCGCACATTTTTTAATTCATGAGCTCAAAGAACTTGTGATTTGCAGCGCCTCCTCGCCACCTCCTCGGCTGAGCAAGCGCTGTGCCGGTGCTCCCGAAGGCTGGTCCTGCTGCGCAGCCCTGCCCGCTCCCCAGCTCCCGTGCGGGACCCCAGCAATGACTTCGAGGACGCTTTCGTAGCCAGACCCGCAACGACGGTGCAGCCCCCCCAAGTGCCCTGGCACGTTTTAGGGGTGACCGCTCTGCACCCTGGGGTTTGCACGCTCCTCCAGCTCCTGGCATCCCTCCCTGGGAACCTCCAGCCAGCTCAGCCTAAAGCAACGGTGGTCCTGTGCCGTGGCTCTGGACCCCCCGGCACGCACTCGCACCGGCAGCAAAGAGCTGGTAAAGTGGCACTGCTGGCTTGGTACGGCGGGGAGCCCCCCGCTTTGGCAGCAGCGAGACTGTGTGTGTGTGCCGAGCGCCGTGACACCCTCTGCCAGGCCGCAGTGATGGCTGAGCACCTTGGAAAATCACAGGATCACAGAATGGTAGGGGTTGGAAGGGACCTCTGTGGGTCACCCAGTCCAACCCCCTGCTGAAGCAGGGTCACCTACAGCAGGCTGTAAAGGACCTTGTCCAGGCGGGTCTTGATTATCTCCAGAGAAGGAGACTCCACAACCTCCCTGGGCAGCCTGTGCCAGGGCTCCATCACCCTCAGAGGGAAGAAGTTCTTCCTCATGTTCAGACAGAACTTCCTCTGCTTCAGTTTGTGCCCGTTGCCCCTTGTCCTGTCACTGGGCACCACTGAAAAGAGCTTGGCCCCATCCTCCTGACACCCACCCTTCAGATATTTGTAAGTATATATTAGGTCCCCAAAAAAAAACATCAGCTCTCAAGGATGCCGGTCGCTGCCGGGCTGCTGATGCTCGAGGAGCTGTGTGCCCCAGCTGCTCTGCCCAGCAACAGCCCTTCTGCTGCACAGGGGAGGCTTGTGGCTGGACCCGGTGGTCCGGGCAGGTCCCCAGGGTCCCACAGCTTGCTCCGCTGCCCTTTCAAGTCATCACAGATCTCTGTATTTAAAGGAAGGTCATCACCCCTCCCTGCTTGCCCACAAGCACAGCTCTCGGGCACGTGCTGCTGGTCCCCAGCTGTGCTGGGTACCACTGCCGGAGAGGCCACGAGGTGGAGGAGCATCGGTGGCCCTTGGGAAGACACGCAGCGCTGCTCGGGCTAAAGCAACGCACCCCCAAGGGAGGGACTGCCAGATGGGCATTGCCCTGAGGGGTTCTGGAGAGCAACTGTGAAGATGGAAATTCCTTGGGCATCTTCAGAACCTCACTAGTACCCTGGTCTGCAGGTTTACCCATTTCTCTGGCTCTCAAATGTCTATTGAAAGATTTACTCTCCATCATCGCTAGTCCAGTGCCAGCCCACAGCGATGTCCGAGCTTGCTGGGTACCAGCAACCCTGTGTGGCCGGGCTGTGCCGCGCTCCAACCCCGCGTTTTGGAGAGCGGCCAGACCCTGATGATGTCTGAGCCCTTCTGGCCCAGGACACCGGGGTTTGTGTCCATCTCTTCAAAAGAGCCAAAGTCAGGAGTAACCGCAGCCAAGAAAAGCAGCTTACGAAGGACAGATCCTACCTGCCTACATAGCAACTTTTTATTCCTGCTGTAAAAGCCAGGGATTCATTACAGACATAAGCACATTCCCCAACCACCACGCGGGCTTTCCAAAGCTGATATTAAAACCCACAGATCTCCCACCAAACCAGTCCTGGGCTGAAATCTTCTTTGCTATTCACGGCCACAGCGGAGGCTACTGTAACAAACAAGATTATGTTCTTAAATATTCCCAAGGAACAACTCCCCTAAGTCAGTTTTTTTGTAAATGCCTTTCATTAATTCTCTGTGGTGCTGGCACGCCACCCAATCCATATTCATGTTGGCATTTGCTTGGTTTTTATGCAAATGACAACTTTGCCTTTATTACAAGATACTTCTGTATTCTGTGGCTGTTGCAGACCAGCGGTCCCACATTAACCTCTGCTACACCAGACAGCCGGGGGTTAACTCAGCCAAAACCTGATCCTGAGCCTGCTGCTAGTGTCACAAATCTAAGTCAGCTCTCAATAACAAGATTTTTAGCTCGGAAAGCAACATTCATCCCTATGAGGTGGTGGCCAATACCCATGGTGGCAGCAGCAGCCCTCCTGCCCACCGTGGCTCAGGTGAGGACTCTCCTGCTCCAGACACCGGCAGCTCCTCAATATTTTCCCTGATGCTTTTTTGCAAGGAAGAACCAGAACAGGGAAGAGGTTTTTCTGGAAAACACAGTAAGAAACCACTGTGCGCCCAGGGCTGTTGCGAGGCAGAGCATCTCCCCTGGAGCAGGGCCCTTTGCCGCCCATCGCACGGCTCCCCAGCTGCGTGGGGTGCTGGGGCTCCCCGGCTGGGTCGGGCTGAGCTAACCCCGACCCCACGCTGTGTGCGAAGAGGCTTTGCCCCTCGGCCAGCCCTCGGCCACGGGCACAGCGCTGAGCCCCTGGTCCATGTTATAAACCAGAGGAGAGGCATTTCCCGCAGCCCATCGCATCCCCTCCCAGTGCTGCCCGGGGAAGACGGGGGGTAGACCGTGGTTCACGTTGATCCTCTGAGACACGAGCTGTCCCTGAGCTCCAGGGCCATGCTCTGACACTGCAGTGGTCTGTGCTGTGGCACCACTGGCCGGCTTGGGGCTGGGTCACCCGCTCCGGCCGGGACCCCCTGGGACACCGTGGGAGGGAGTGGAGGAAAGGGGAAGGAAAGGGCAAGGGAGGAAAGAGAGTTCTCCTAAACTGAGCCCCGGCGTGGCCCCGGCATGGTCTGCACCCCTGCCCGGGGAAGCAGGGATGGTGTCTGTCCCCTACCCACAGCCAAGCTCAGTAGCAGTGTCCCCGGTGCAGGCACTGGGCTAAAATCCTCTCGCGACCGGCTCGGTGCGGCGGGTGCAGCCCACTCACCATGCTCAGCGTGGCTTTATCCCAGGGGCTGAGGCTCAGGTACTTCCGCTGGCGTTCCTGCAAGTGAACGGTACGAGCAGCTGATTTTGAGGCTCAAAGGGCTGATGTGGGATTCACAAATCAAGGCAGGAGCTCTGTGCCCCAGGACGTTCCCAGCCCCGCTACACCCGGCCATGGGGGACATCATGTATGTACAACGGCTTTTTTTATTTTGGGGAGTGAATGGCATTTAAGTGGGTTTCATGCTTTCAGAGTGCTGCCCCTCAGTTTCATCCAGGCAATGAAATAATTTCCCTGCGAGGTTTCATTTGCTGACTGCTCCTTCCCTTTGCCATGCCTGGTCCACCTTGCTGCGAGCAGAACCCGAACCGAGCAAAGCGACCAGCTCATGGACCGCAGCACGCTGCAAAGCCCCTGCCCTCCCTCTGCCGCGCAAAGCCGTGCTCCGCGACGCCAAAACGGGGCCGGCTGGGTCCTACCCCGGCTGCGGGAGCCAACGATCCCAGGGCAGAAGGAGGGGTGATGCGGAGGGAGGGTGCCAGGGGCTTTTCGTACCTTCCTGCTGAAGGAGGAGAAGGGGTCCAGGCGCTCTTCGTACTGGGAGGAGTAGCGCTGCTCGGTGTCGTCCCTGCTGCCGCCCTGCGGGAGCACAGGCAGGGTGAGAGCCAGCGGGTGCCGGTGCTGCCTGCACCTATCCCCCCGGTGCAAGGGGTGTACGGGCACCCACCACAGGGCCAGAGCCCCCCGGCCCCCTCGGCTGCTCCTTTGGAAGACGTGAGCCCCAAAGGATGGAGCGGCGCAGCCCAGAGCTGACCTGCGGGGCCAGCAGGATCCGTCCCCTTCACAGAGGAGAAGCACAACAGGGGCTGTTTAAGCAAGTCCTCTCTTCCACAGGGACTTCAGCCATATCCCCCGATTTTTTTCCCTTTCCATGAATTGTCATTTGTGTCAGCCCAGAGAGCTCATCTGGAAATGCCTGGGCTAGTGAAAATCCTACCCTGAATCGCTTTGCTGCTTGGCCAGGTAGGAGGCAGACAGTGGTCTGGGAGGAGGAAATGGTTGTTTAAACATACAGCTGTTATTCGCTGGGCAAAGGGCAAGGAAAATGAAGGAAACTCCTTGAAAGAAGTGAAAAACGTAGATCGGTTCAGACATGCTGGGCTTTAAACCCCTCCTGGGACAGAGGTTCAGCCTCACCGGCGGTGCTGGAGGAATGGCAGCCGCGAGCCCCGAGGATGCTCGTGCAGCCTGCGCATCCCTGCTCCTCCTTTCTCCAACGCTACCGCTGCAGGTCACGAGAACTGCAGATTCCACATCGTTCCTGCCCAAAACCAGCCTGGAAACGGCACACGCTGCCAGCAGGCACGGTCGCAGTCCAGCGCCAGCCCTGGCTCCCAGCTACGTGGGCTGCGCGACCCTGCCCCAGGGCTGCGGTGCTCATCCATCCCCCTGCCCCAGCACCGCACCTTCTCCACCTCTGCCCCACCGGCACGGTGATGCTGACCTTCACCCAGGTCTTTCTGGACCCGTTACTACGTGCTACTGGTTGTCCTGCCCGGCCAGCCCAGCACGCTGGCCGGCGGCTCCGTCTCACCGCGGGTAAACCCGGCCGCACGCAGACCTTTAGCAAACATGCCCTTACGCACGGCAACACGATCCCCGGGTCACCGCGCGGTCAGAAGCCAGCGATGAGACCAGCTCCCCATTTAGGGGCGATGAATTCACTATAGCCTGGCCTTACTGAATGATCTTTGATGATTATTTTTAACGTGTCACATGCCCGGTTAGGTGCCGAATTATGCAATCCCCCGTGCTGCCGCGTCGGAAGGCTTTTGCTCTTTAGGTCATGTGAATGGCATTCAGGGGTTGCCTTGCGGCAGCGGATAAACATGGATATGATCTTCCGCGGGAGAAAGGGGCAAAAATGTCAGAGGGGCCGACCCAGCGTCATCACTGAGACATAAATAAAAGAACCAAATAAGGTCCTTCACGGCTGTAGGAGCTTCCCATCCCCAAACGCTATTAAAACATCCATCAATAAACTGGACTCAGCCCAGCCAGTGCCGAAAGGCAGCAGCTTCGGGGCAGGATGGCAGGGCAGGCAGGGCGAACAGCCGGCCCGCCAACCGATGTCCCCTCCCTGGTTATTGTCACTTTTGCAGTTATTAGGAAAGCCCGAGGTCACAGTAGCCCCGCTCTGACCGAGGAAGTGGTTGCAATTGAACGCTCCCCAGGGAGCAGCCTGACCTGCTTGCAAAAACCCCAGGGATTTCCAGGGATGAAGCCCTGAGGGATGCAGCACAAGCCAAGCTGGTACCAGTGAGGTCTGACCCTACTCCCCAGCCTCCTCCTGGCATTACTGGGATTACTGGGACGGTTTGGGGGCTGGTTTCTGCTCTTTTGGGGCCAGCCCCTGGCTGCCCAGCAGAGTGGGAAACAGAGCAGCTCTCTCTGCTGGCCACAAGAAATTCCGGGTGGCAGGGAACGAGCACAGGATTCACCACAGGATGACTTATTTTTCAGGCTCTGACTGCAGGGATTTATTGCAGGAGGTCCCAGTTTAACTGCTTGCTGCCTGGTCGGGCAGGAGCATCAACGACTTGCCTGCCGGAGCACCACACTGCCGGCAGTGAGCATCAAAGGGGTTTGTAGCAGCTCTCTCGGGGAGGAAATCTGAGCTTCTGGCATTAAAGCCGTCAGACACCCCTCAGCACAGTTACTAACGACCTTCCCGGCAGAGGGGCTGGGCAACTGCTCCTCTAGACAGAGCACTGCACCCTTCTCCACCCCAATTAGCTCCCGTTTTCCACCTTCTGTGCAAGGTGCATGTGGGTAATGTGCAATTTCGCCGTTTGTCTTGTAGACACAGGGTCATGGTCTGTCTTTGGGGTCTGTCTGTCTGTGTGAACCCAGCTGGAGGACGGACGGCCAGCCAGCCACTCACCCGGCCAGGGTAGCTCTGGAGGAACTTGATCTTCTCGTAGAGCTTGATGTTGTCGGCTCTCAGGTTGTCCAGCTCGCTCTGCAGGGCATGCACGGTGTGCTGCATCATGCGGTTCTCCTGCACCAGGGGAGCAAGGGGGCCATTAGTGGCGAGGCCGGGGGGAGGACAGGGTCTCGCTGGGCGGGAGGCAGAAGGGGGGCTCATTTGGTGCATCCAGCTGGGGTTCAGTCCCCTCTCAGTAACTAAAATCCCCTGGCTTTGAATGAAAACTGCTCCCAAACTAAAATTATCCCAGCTGAATGGGGACCCCAGGCC
This sequence comes from Opisthocomus hoazin, assembly GCF_030867145.1. NCBI lineage: Eukaryota > Metazoa > Chordata > Aves > Opisthocomiformes > Opisthocomidae > Opisthocomus > Opisthocomus hoazin. The sequence goes on along the minus strand of NC_134433.1, from coordinate 9,797,528 downwards.
TGAACCACTAACAAACCCAATCCCTCCACGGCTGAATATGGGCTAGGGCAGCCAAGGTGGCTGTGGGGGGCTTTGAGCTGAGACCTGGCCCCCATGGGAGGTGCAAAACCAACTTGCTAGCTGTGAAGAGGTCATTTTGAGCCATACTTCAACTTGTGGAGCTATTGGGTTTTGACCCCAAACCCCCTTCCCTGTGTGCTTTTTATATGGCCCCCCCCCGAATGCTGTGCCAGACGGCCAAGGCGTCTGGACCTGTCCTTGGGCTGGAGGAACACCGATGGGCTGGAGGAGGCTTTGGTCCTGCTAACAGCAGAATACATTTTCCTCTTGCTTGCAGCGGCGCTGCTGGTGTTGTGCCGATAGATTCCCCGCAGGTCATTAAAGCAACCAGCTCCAGACTGGAGACCCCGCAGCCCCCCCCGGCCGCCCTCCCTGCCCCACGTACCCCCTCCAGCTCCTGGTTCCTGGCCCGGAAGCGTTCCCTCTGGCTGGAGATGATGGAGAGGAGCGAGTCCACTTGCCCCTCGGGGAAGGAGGTGCCGGGGGATGGCGGGTGACCTGCAGACAACGCTTCGCATGAGACAGGACCTGGCAGATGCCCACCATCCACCCCAGAGCACGTGGGGCTTGCTCAGGGTCCTCCCTCTGACACCATGGGACCTCAGGGCCACCCAGGCAGATAAACTCCTGCACACAGCTATTACAACACGGACTACTTTTTATGCTTTTTTCACTTTCTGGGACTCATCCTGGGAATGGACAGGTTCACTCTGCAGGGAAGACCAATTGCACTATTTGGAGCAACCGGTGGCTGCCTTCCCATGACCCCAGCCCTCCCAGTCCCTGTCAGACTCTCCCCCATAGCTTCTGCAGCAGCCGTAGCTTTAGAAAAGACCCAGTGCCACAACCATCCCCTCCAATCACGCACTCTCCTCTCCCCTTCCCCTCCTTGCAAAACAGTCACCCCCACTTCATATTTTCTCCTCTTTCAGCCACCCCAGCAAAGCAGGGGCTGCTCGCCACGCCATCACCAGCTTGCTGTGCCCAGGACCCCCATTTTCGGGTCTCCATGTGGCTGCCCCCCACGATGGGGCTCTGTTGGTGCCCAGGGGGCTGCAGCCATCCCTCCCCAGCCTGCTTTCCTGGCAGCGAGAGGCATCCACAGCCAAGGAGAAACCTGTCCCCGAGGCCGTGACTCAACCAGCTGCACAGAGGAGCTATTCATAGCACAGGATGGGTGGCTGCAGGTTGTTTACCTTGGTGGGACTGTTGCTGTGATATTATTTATTGTGTGTTTTCAAAACCTTTCAAAACAAGAAACAACAACAAAAAAAACCCAGCCAAAAAAGAAAAAAAGGAAAAGAAGTAAGGAAGTGGGTTGTCTTCCAGAGGAGCCAAGCATGATTATTTGTTTGATTCATTTTCTCCTGCAGATCTCTGCGCAGGAGCCAACGCAAAGGAAATGTTTCGCTCGCTTGCTCTGGAGGGGGTTTGGTGTGGAAAGAGCACGAGTTAAAGCGCAGGGTGTTTGGTTCAGCCTGGGTTCACCATCTCGGCATGGAGACGTGCCTGGCACGTGCCCGCTGCACTGTCTGGGGAGCAGCCGGAGGACTGCCAAACATGGCAAACCCATCACCGACCCTGAGGAAGGAAGGAGGCACTGAGCAGGTGATGTCTGCGCCTGCTCAGGAGCATCCTCATGCCACCATCCCCAGAGAGGTCACCACCCTGCCCGTGGCACCAGCACGGCCCCCACCAGCACCTCAGTGCACGACCCCCGCCTCTCACCGTAAAACAGCGCTGTGGCCTCCTTGATGGGCTCAGGGATCTTCTCCAGGCTGGGGACGGCCGCACCCTGGGCAGCAGAGGCAGAAGGGATTAAGCATCTCCCACCCACCTGAAGGTGCCTGGTCAGAGCAAACGCCTCCTGGGTCCTGCTACCGCCCTGGCACCCGCAGCCTCGTGGGAAGCATCGCTGCCAAGCAGGCTCTCTGCAAGGATCAAAGCTGAGACAACATGGAGAGGCTGGTGTTCAACCCTCAGACCCCATCCTCTCCCCGGGAGCAAGGGCTGGACTGTCCTTGGATGTCACTGCCAACCCCCTCCCATGCCAGCACCATCCCATCGCATGGGCACGACGTGACCCTCTGCTGGGTGAGTCGTGAGAAATAAAGAAAAAGGAGAAAGAAAAAGAAAGAAAAAAAAAAGAGGAGGTGATAAAAACTCCCGTGCCTGCTGTTGGCCCCTCCATCAGGGAGGGTCAACCCCCAGGGACATTCTGGGTGGCCCCTGCCCGCTGCCGGGAGCCGAGCGCTGTGGGTCGGGGTTACCTCCGCGTCTGGGCGATGCATGGCGGACAGGGCCTGGATGGTGCTGAGGTCGTGCTCCAGCTTGGCGATGAGCTCCTTCTGGCCAGCCAGCGTGGACACGGCCTCCGTCAGCTGGATCTGCAGCTCCGCGCAGCGCACTGGAAAACAGAGCCAGGGCCGTCACCCAGGGCTGGCCCCAAACCCCAGATTTTGCCAAGTGGACACCGAAAAGCTGAGAAACCCCCACCCAGAGAGCTGAAACCCACTCTCTGGCAGCAACCTCATTTTCTCCTTATTTCTGGGAGCAGCAGGTGGGACCACGCCAGCCATCCCTCCTCTGCCCCAGGCGAAGGTGACCCGGGGTGCAGCCCACCTTGGCGATGCCCCAGGGTGGGCAGCCGTCCCCGGGCAGGACCAGCGCCACGTCCCAGCGCCGGAGGCAATGTGAGCAGGCAGCTGCTTGCACCGGCACGGCTGCTACAAGTGCATCAGGAAAATACTTTTGGTGCCCTGGGGGTACCTGGCAGCATCCTGGCAGGGCAGAGTGGGGGGCCTGAAGGGGGGTAAGGGGAGCTGAGCCCACAGACGGATCCCTGGGTCAGGTGACATAGAAAAGGTACGATGGAGGTGGGCTCCGGGCAACACGTCCCCGGCCGTGGGTGCTGGGGCAGGGATGCACGGGGCAGATGGTGCATGGGGGGCTGGAGCTGGGTAGGGAACATCTCCCAGGAGGGGCCTGGGTGGGACCAATCCTGCCCCATGTGCTGGGCGAGGCTGTGCAGCCCCCGGCATCCCCGCTCAGCCAATATTTGACAAGCGAGCCCCTCTTTCCAGTTGCCCCCCCAGAGTAAAACCCACGCCCTAAACCACAACAGGCGCTCGCTGGAATGCTCCAGGAGCAACACAAAAGCCGCTCGTTCCCCTCGTATAACCCCGGCCCAGATGTGAAGCGTCGGAGAAGACGCGTCGGGGCCAAAAACGCAGCTACAGCGAGAGGCGCAGGACCAGCTCCTTGCCCCGCTTACAAACCCATCCTGAAACAAAGCGTCAGCAAGCAGGAGCCCTGTCCTGCAGCAGAAATCTACTTGTTTCACCGTTCTCCCTCATTGCCAGCGACGACGTCTGGGCCTCTGCCTGGCTGAAAAAACGCTCAGAGCAAGGTTCAGAGTCTGTGATTCGCACCGCCAGCCTCTCCGCCGCGGGCACGCAGGATACGTCCCTGTGTGCCTGGATTTCCAGGTGGGTGAAAGCTCAGGTCCCAGCTGCTCCGGTCCCTCCCTGATAATTCCCGTCGTAATTATTCCCCTGGATTCCAGATGGCTGGAAGGCAAAGATCCTCATTTATCAACAGCCAGGGAGCAAGCAGCGCACAGCCTGCCTGGGAAGCAGCCGCGCTGGGGGAGAAGCGAGGGCAGCTGCTGCGCCCATGGGGCCTCCTGCCCTCGCTGCAGACTTCAGACGAGAGGTGCAAAGCTCAATTCCAGAGCCGCCCCGCGCACCCCGAAACCGGCTGCAGAGGGGGTTCCTTGCACGGGGCTCGATGCCCTGCAGAGCCCGGCCAGGAGCTGGACTGAGGGCAGCAGCGACCAGGGTCATGCCATGCCTGAAGGCAACGCTGCTTTCCCACGAACCAGGGGCTTTGCCGGCGCAGATTTCACAGACTCATGGAATGGTTTGGGCTGGAAGGGACCTTATAGCTCATCTCGTTCCAAACCCTGCCATGGGCAGGGACATCTCCCTCCAGCCCAGGGTGCTCCAAGCCCCGTCCAGCCTGGCCTTGGACACTGCATCCACAGCTTCTCTGGGCAACCTGTGCCAGGGCTTCACCACCCACAGAGCAAATTTTCCCCCTTTTTGTCAGAAACGCAGCTCCTCCGTTATTCGCCAGGGACCAAGCCTGCCTGCAGGGAAGGCGAGGTGACACACGCTTCAGACCCAACGCATGGATTATTGGTTTTTCCCCGGAATATTGGCATTTTCCAGGCCCCCAGGGCAAGGCAGGGGAGCGGCGGGGGCTGCTGCGTCGAGGCGCAGCCCCTCTGGAGGTCAGTGTGCCGCCGGGAACCGGGAATCGCTGCCTGCTCCCGAAACATGGGTGGCCTGATGCGAAATATTCGCATTAACAAGATTTGGAAAGAAGAAAGCCGCTTCCCTACGGTTAATTATTTAATTGGCTGTCTCTTTAAATTGCATTAAAATTTAATTGGGGAAGCTATTCCTAGCCAAACATGGGCTGTGGGGCCTGATTCTGCAGCAGGCAGCCCCCATCATCGTGCAAAGGGCCCAACGCTGCGGCCGGCGTGCCCGGGCTGCCCCGTGCCGGGAGCAGGGCTGGCCGGAGCAGGACATCTTCTCTGCCTCCCACCCTGCCCCAGAATCCTCTGCAACACTGAGCTTTGGCATACTGCTGAAGGAGATCCGAGCCCTGGATCCCAGGTCCTGAGTTTCTCTCTTCAAATGATCTTTTTCAGCTGAGAAAAACTCACGGAATGAGTTTGCTGAGGAGAAGAAAAGGGTCACCGAAGGAATACTTCTTCCAATTTTAAAGCAAGCCGCATCCTTCCTTCCCTTGGGTTTCAGTGCCTCAGCATCAGCCAGTCTGCTACAAACCATCCACGACAACACAAAAGACTGGAACCACGTCTAACACTGAAAGCAACCAAAATTCATGTGGCTTCTCTCTCATCTCCCCTTCCGTACCTCTTTTCAGTGTTGTTTTTTGGTGGTTTTTTTTCTTTTTTAATCATAACTTTCTTTTCTCCAAAGGGGCAGTGGCCACCCGCGAGCTCACCGCTGTTCTGCCAGCAACCCTTCACCTCCAGCAGCGGGCGGACGGCTCTCCCAGGACGGGAGGTCAGTCCAAGCATCGAGACCGAGCAGAAGAAAAATCCGCCTTTGTCTCCTCTGAGCTGCTGTGCTGGAAAGCCCTCGCTCTGACCCTTCAGATGTGCAAAGACCTCCAACGCTGCGCAAGACGGAGAGGTACTGCAGAAGATAATGGGACAGGGGAAGTGAAGACCTGGGGAAACCGGGATTTTAAACCCTGTATCTTTAGTCTCGGACTCCAGCGTTCCTGACATTTGAGGCAATGGAGGAACCGGGCCTGACATTGCCATCGCTCATGAAAAAAAGTGATGAGGTTCAGCAACCGGGTAAGCGAGCAGCGGCAGCAGCAACCTGCCCTGCCTGGTGCCTCGCCGCGGCGCTGCTCGGCACAGGCAGGTCTGCTGTTCCCCTGCCTGATACACAGAAAACCAGCGGCTGAGACCAGAGCATTACTGGAAACTGCTTTCCTGGGAGTCCTGGGGAAGGTGGCAGAACAGATGGGAGCGGAACTCCAGAGTTTCGCACGGGGCACTTGTGAAGCTCCTAGACAGCAGTTGGCTGGGTGAACTCTCCTTCTTGCTCAGCGTTCTCTTAATTCAAATTCCCCACGACACTTATCCTAAATTCCTGAGCTTTCACCTGGCCTGGCTGCTCAGTAACACGTTGGTCATTGAAAAAAAGTTTCTGCAGACAGAAAGTCCCAGGAGTTTGGCAGAAACTGCCTGCAACAAACACGGGTGACGTGTGAGTCCCCAGTGCAAGCCCTGACCCTTGGCTGCCAACCGCTGAGCCTGGGCTAGCACCCGACCGCCACAGCCCGACCCTCCCAGGGAAGCCTGGGTGTGAGGAGAAGCACCTTTCAGGACGACGAGCAGCCACAAGCCTCTTCCCACACACCCTCCATGACTGACCAAATCTTCTGATCTTTTCTGTGTCACTGAACACCCAGCCTGACGAAACGCCCAGCGTTGGTGGGGAGGGGGATTGGGCCCTCTGCAAGGAACCAACCACTTTGCAAAAGACTGGTCATCCAGCAGGAATCACAGAATGTTCGGGGTTGGAAGGGACCTCTGTGGGTCACCCAGTCCAACCCCCTGCCGAAGCAGGGTCACCCAGAGCAGGCTGCACAGGACCTTGTCCAGGTCGGTCTGGAATATCTCCAGAGAAGGAGACTCCACAGCCTCCCTGGGCAGCCTGTTCCAGTGCTCCGTCACCCTCAGAGGGAAGAAGTTCTTCCTCATGTTCAGACGGAACTTCCTCTGCTTTAGAAGAATAACATTGGTGAGGCTCTTGAAAAGCATCATCTCCTGCCCAAAACGGAATGATTAGAAAAAGCCTCTGCTCAGAGAGGATGCTGTAAAGAATACGTCTGGCCTGGGAGGTCTAAATGTACCTCCACCCCGCTGCCTGAGGAGCACAGCACCTGCCAAGGCATGAGTCTTTCTGAAAAAACATAAAAGTGTCTGTGTGGACAGGCAATGCGGTGAGACACAAAGGTGTCTCACGCAGAGAGGAAACAAAATGATCCTAAACTGAGAATAAAAGATTCATGTAAATCTCACACATCTTTCACTGTGGACAGGACCGTCAGTCCCGCACTCCTCCCAGGTGGCAAGTTAAAATCCTGGTAGTGAACACGGAGGACGAAGTCCCAGAGCCCCAGGCTCCACGGGCACGTTCATGGGCAGATCCGAGCCCAGCAGATGTAGGGGCTCACCGGGAGCCTCTGCGAGACAGCGAGCCCAGCGCTATCATGGAGCAACAGCAACTTTGACTCCTTTAACAAGCCCCAGCAATCGGACTCCCCTGGCAAATCATCCAAAATAAACAGCATCTGTTTTCACAGATGGAGAAAATTAAGACATACTAGCAACTTAGTTTGAAGTTATAAGGCCAGACATAAATAAACGAGAGGCAATCATTCCATAAGATGGTGGCTTGATTACTGAGGATACAGACAGACAAATGAATCACCTTGGGGTGAGATAGGCTGTAACTTGCTACACATCCACGAGGCTGGAGTACCTGCTCATGTGCATCCTCTGAGCCCGGAGGAAGTGAGAGGTAAGTGGTATTGCTGCAGGGATCTGCAGGGCAAGGGCACGCACATGGGCACTTACTGCAAATTAGCTGATGCTCTGCAAGTTCACACCCTGATTTGCCTTATGGTAACTTTTTAATCTCCCTTCATTACTGCCTGGCTTCCTTGGATTTACATAATTGTAAAAAAATAAGAAAACAAGCAGAGAAGTGACGTGGCATGCTAGGAGCTTTCTTTGAAAACCTATCCTCTCAGAAGTCAACTGAAGTGCACCGAAACCCACAACTTCAAAGGCTTTAAGACTATTTTATTGACTGGAAGGAAGATGATGGTAAGATAACTACATCTTGGAGTACCTTGACGTGAAGGTTGAGAAATCCAGGCACAAAGCTGGAGACTCGCTCAACACAAATACTGGGGTCTGAGCGTGCCAGGGCGGGAAGCGGGAGCCAAAGGAAAAGCAGGAAACTGGGTCTGCCACGGGTCCCTTGATTTTTCCACCTCGTTCACCCTTCCCCATGTTGGGCCACACGGGTTAAAGACCAAGTTGCTGTGGACACAGTTACTTAGAAGCTGAAATGGTCGTTCTTCCCCATGCAGAAAGAAGTGCTAAGGCTTTCTGGCATCTCTCCCCCATGCAACAAAGTCTTACCTCTGTTTCTACCTGATGCCAGAGCTCCCAGGTTTATACATAAATTAAGGCACAATTTCAGGCTCTTGAAATACTTGGCATTTAGCTTTTCAGGAAGTCTGAAAAAGATAGTACCGTATTGCCCAAAGTCCTGCTCCCCTTCCAGGAGAATCAAAGGGAGATGACCTGACTGCGTTTTGTAGTTGAAGGGGCGAGTGGGACACTGTCCAAACGCCGCAGATTGAGTCCTGGATGACGCCAAGCAAGAAAGATTTGAGCCAAAATCCTTCCTGTTGCCAAAGGCCGTTCAGCGTGTATATCTCAATGGTTCTAGTTTGGCCTTGACCTTTTGCTAGAGTGGGACAGCATTTCTGCACGGTCCAGAGCTGCGTGGGAGTCATTCAATCTGTCCTAAGTTCATGCAAAGCGTTTTCCTTGGAGCCACCGTTGCTGTGGGCTGTCAGTAGGCTGAGAAACAGGACAAGGCAGAGGGGAACGATTTAACATTTCTTTTCTACAAGGCATCAGAGCCCTGTCTCTCAAATCTAGCAGAGTCCTCTGTGGCACAAAACTGTTCAGAGGTATAGGCTGAAGAGCAGGTTGTAGTGCAAAAGCCCAGCTGAGCCATGTCCTGAGGTCCACCTCAGCTCACATAAGGGCGTATATTCTTCCAAGAATCTCCCCAGAGTGAGTAAAGATATCGGAGATCAAGTGCTCCAGAGATCCCACCAACACTACAGAAGTCACACAAGAGCTGGGCTTTTGGGACATTTTAAAGCAACCTCTCTGGAAATATACAGAGAGGGAGGAAAAGTCAGTCAGCTCCAAGAGGCCCTGAGTAGCTAAAACGCCTGGATTATGTTAGTCTGGGAATCATCTCAGCCTACAACTTTGCTCATGGGTAGCAATCAGGCTGTGCTTGTTTATCACCTCTGTACCTGCCGCTAGATTATTCTCTGAGCAGACCTTCTGCAAGCTTTCTAAAAGGGCAAAAAAAGAAAGCAGATGATGAAAAGAAAGGAATGACGATATCTCTAAAAGCCACCTGCAGCTCCTAGCAGAATCTACGTAGTCTTTAGCCACAGTTACCAGCCCCAGAAAAGCTCCAAGAATGAAGTAACGAGGCTGCTCTAGAGACGTAGAGCCTCTAGGAGAAGACATCAAGAACCTTCAGTGATATCTTTCAGGGATGTATGCAGAAGATGCGCGGTCCTAGATGGCAAGGGCTGGGACTGGCACCAGTGTAGGCAGCAAGAACAACACCCTTCTCATTTTCACTTTCATGTACTGTCAAAAAGACAAGAAAAAACAAGGACAGCAGAAAACAGATCGCATCCAACACCCCGAGGACGAAATTTGAGACTTCATCTGCCCAAGCGACAAAGCGTTGGGAGCACACGGAGGGGACCTCTTCACCCCAGCTGCCATGCTCATTACATGAGCGTCCTTCTCTGGCTCCCCTGCAGCCCTTCTATCACTGCCCTGAGAGACGTCTGCGAAAGCGGCCTTAGGGACAAGCACGAGGAGCTACCAAACCGTGGCGAGAGGAGCACCCACCCTACAGCAGCTCACGACCCTGCTCTCTTGGGTTTCTCCACCAGCTGCCAGCAGAGGAGCTGCAGGCAAAATTTCTACTCCCTCCCCTCCTTTTCCCCCTTTCTTTCCCCAATGAATCTGGAATTTAGAGGGCCTGCCGGGACGGGAAGGTCTGCAGGATTTCTCCTTTCCTTTCCTCCTGGCCCAGCCACTCCAAAATAAACAGCCCCCAGAAAAGCAACACAGTACCGCTTAATAAATTCTCCCTGTAAGGACAGAGATTTCATAGAAGAAGGGATTATTTCCAAGGGTACTAAGATAATTACATGGGTAACTAGGAAGAGTTCAAGAAAACAGTTTCAATTTTCTTATCAGTTTCCCATAGCTTGGAGCAAAAAGAAAATAAAACGCTCTAGTGTAATCAAATCATGTTTTCTGAAGCCCTCTGTTGGCAAGTACACAATTTCTTCACCACTTCCATTAAAACAGAAATACTTAGAAGAAAACGAAAGCATTTCAACATGGAAAGAAGTGGGGCCCAAACGCACGTCATCAGCTGCTCACAAGATGTTCTTACCTGGTAGGAACATGGTGCCACCGGAAAAAACACCTCCTTCCCACTGGAAGACAAACTGCCTCTCGCTGACTGCGGGGCCTGAGCGGGCCCATCCATGGCCAGTGCCTGTGGCACCGAGGCGCTCACCGGGGGCTAACTTACTCCTGCACCTCCGCATACAACAAACAAGGATTTCTCCCATTAACTCAGCAAATGCCTGTAATGTTTCCTAGGCAAAACCTCACCCTTACTACAGCATCTAACTCCAGCAGAAAACAGCGGTGACATGCAGGTGTAGCCCAGTGCTGACCAGTAAGGGTCTATGGGAACACACAGCACACACACTTCCTCCGAAAAGGGAGATTTTCAACATCCTTTTGCAGGGCTACTGATGAAGCCATCACAGAAGATCCAACTGCCTCCATGGACAACCACAATTATCTGCTCCTGACTTCTGGGATGAATCATTGCGGTTTTAGTTGCCTTCCTAGTTTCCCAAAAATAAACTTTTGGAGATTGAGGCTTGAGAGGACAGTCTGGTTTTGCCCTGGACGTACACGTATGAGCTACAATGAACCCTCTCCAGCTCCTTCTGTACCAGGTCTGTGCTTTCACAAGCACACTGCATCTTTTGCTCGTGACCATGTGTGTGATTTTAGTAGCTCAGTGCCAACACCACCACAACTAAAGAGAAGTGCAGGTTATAAATACACAAATTAACCAACCCGAGTCATAGCACTTTCAAAGCATAGATATTTAGTATCAGGCTTAAAATTATTAGGGTCATATTATACAAAATAATGCCATTTATAGCAATCAACAGTTTGACCAGTCATTAAATAGTTGGGGGGGAGAAGTGTTAAAACTACGAGCTTTATATCATATGGAACAACCTGTCACATACATTTCAAAAGCAGAAACATAGATTTACAAAGAAACAAAGGCATTAAATAGCATTTTCGACATCTTTTGAGGAGTATTGCACCCGCTGCTGCAGAACTAACCAAAGCTGAAGATGGCAAAGACACCGAGCGAATGCTGCCTGGGGTGAAGCCATGCTGGATGGATCCCAGCAACGGCTGGAAGGGGAAAGCCCAGCCCGGCTCCCTGCTTCCTGGGACAGAACTACAGCAAATTTTCATCCCAGCCCTCCAAAACGCCTCGTGCCACGCCGAACACACCCTATTCAACAAGCAATTCAGCCTACGAGGAGGCACACAACGCATGAGCTCACAGCCTGGTAGCAAAAATACATACAATATGTACTGCAGGAGACGATGTAAATGAATGTAGGTACCTCAGAATAACCTCCAGTTCACAGCCCAAAAACCAGACAGGAGCACGCCAGGTAAAACAGAGCATGCGAGTCCGCGCACACAGACCCTCTACCTGAAACCCAGAGCCACCAAGCTAGAACTTTATTCTACTAGTTTTAAAACAGAATTCCACTGCTGGATTAAAACATCTGTTCCTTACCAAACTCAAAATTCTAGACTCTGTAAATACTGACTGTAGTTACAGGAACATCTCATAAGGCACTAGAAGAGGAATTTATATAAAGTATCTGTAAAAATAAACATCGAGTCAAATATCTGGCAAGTTTTTTTACATTTTCATTTTTCAATGTAAAGCAATTCTGACCTCAGACGTCTCCAATTCTTTAAAATTGGCTAATGCATCACTACAGTGCTCCGAACAATCCCCCTTGCAGTCTCAGACCCCAAATACATCTTTTCTGTCCGCGAAGCCGGGCATCCGCCTCCCACCGACTGCGGCAGGAATCAACACACCTGAATTTCACTGAAGAAAGAATACAGTTTGGGAAGCCAACACTTCAGTATTCGAGGGATCAGAGACATCCCTCGTCCCCAGAAACGGACACACAACAAGTAAAATTTCCTCCCCTGGACCAACAGAAATCCCCACCAAGCCCAGCCCTGCTCTTCCCCGGGGCCACCACTGCCACAGTCAGAACCACCAATGTAAATGTTTGCTGCTTGGACTCAGGTCTCACCTTAATAACGACAGCCCACGCGTGCTTGTGTTTGTATAAAAGATATTTACTTCAATTATCACACCTAGGGTGCTAGTGAATAATAATAATAATAATACATCGTGTGAGTTTCATACAGTGATATTGCTTCTCCATATCATATAGGGACCGTTGTACAGTGCTGAGAACAAACATTATATGGCTAACCGAACAAAGACAGAAGAAACAATGCCATTCTGCTGACGAGGGAGCGCCGCCCTGCTGCTGCCAGCCATATAAACTCTTACTCTTATGTTTAAACAAATACCAAGAAATAAAATGTTACAAAAGATGAGTCACAGCAACACAACGTGGGCTTCTCAAAGCTACTTGTACAAAAAATAAAAAAAAAAAAGACACTTTTTTTTTTGGTCAATTGGGTCTTTGTGAGGATTTTTTTTTTTTTTTTAAATCTGTGATTGTGAATATAACAAACAAGCTCTAAAAACATCTAAGACTTAGTGCGTTACAGAAAAAATATAAAATACTGCTAAAAATGTAAGACACCACAATACACTGGGGTAAAAACTGAGCTTATTATTAAAAAAAAAAAGTTCTCAGGAAAAAGTACACCACTTTCTGTTTGAGTTCATCTTGTGCTGTGTTAGTAGTCGGGGCATTTCAAAGGTCTGCCCATTATCATGGCAAGTAGTTATTGCACAAATGCAAATAGTTAATTTTTTAACACAAAAATGAAAAGGGATGTGAGGGAAACAATTTAAAAAAAAAAAAAAAAAAAAAGACCCCCCCCCCCTCCTCCCCCCCCGAGCCAGCCTCCCATCTGCTTTGGAATCAACGTCCAAATTGGTAGGTTTGACATTCTCGCAGCGTTTCCAGCGAGCGGGGCGCGCAGTGCCCGCCTTCGGAAAAGGAAGGGTAGAAAACGCTTTTCGACACAGAAATGCATAGAGTATTCTGACAGGAACAACCTTTCTTGTTTGGCAGAGGTTATCCAACAGTTACCGTAGGGCTCTTCTGTCTCTCTTGTTTTATCTTTTTCTCCTCTCAGACTACGCCAGAAGGAAAGAACCTCACGTGGGAAATTCATCTGATGGTTTTTAGTGGGACACCCTCGAAAGGCAAAGTGCAAATCTGCTTCCAAATCCACAGAAGTGGTGATGTGCCCTGTAACTAGCTCAGCACCTTCCACCTTTGCCCACCGCCAGGTTTTCTTGCGGGGCCGGCTGGGTCGGCGCTGGCCAGCGGCCCTTTGCGTCGTCCCTCGTGCAGACACACGCTCCCCCGCCACGGGCACGGGGAATTTTCTAGCGCGATGCTTTTCAGGTTGGCTTCGGCGGCTTTTCGCTCGCTCGCTCGCGAAGCGTTACCTAGCCAGGGAAAGCCTGTCTGAACGTATTTCGACACTGCAAGAAAACTAAACAACTCCTCTGCGACAAAGCTCAATCCACAACGTGTATTTCCAGAGTTCACACCAGGAAAAGTTGCTGCTGCATAAGGTGATTTTTTTTCATTTTTCTTTTTTCTTTGACCAACTTTGAATGAGAAGAAAATCAGCTCTGAATTCAGAAATGGAAACATATGCCAACAAAGATGAACATCACAGGAAACCAGTCTCTCGTTTCAAATTAACACTCTGAGTCAATGGCAATGTGCTCCGACAAAGGGGCCCTGCATCCTCATCACATTCTCTGTAGAGGCTCTAGGAGGCTAAGGGTATTTTCTCTCTCTGTATATTTTAAGTCTCTTCTCTCACAACTGAGGCTTTTGATTCTCAGTCCTAGATTATTTTAAAACTATTTAAATAATATTATTTATTAGGCATTTAGATAAAATACTTTTTTTTACAAAAAAAAAAAGATTGCTCTAGAAAACACAACAGGGGCACAACGATATGGATACTACGACAAGTGACACCGCCCTGCTCCATCGCTCGGACAGCCCAGACTTTCTCCACTGTCCGTTTAGGGGATATGCATACTCCCGTTGTGTTTCTATCAAACAAAAACAAACCTCAGAAAAGAAACTGTTAAAATTAATCTCATAAATAGGAAATATTAGATTGTTTCCCTAATTACAAACCACCTTTATATATTTCACCTCATGATGCTATAGAGAGAGCAAGCTTGGAAAATAAGAACACAAGCGCTGGTAAGGGCTGAGGAAGCCGGTGGGTGAGAGCGTGTTCGTTAGCAAACCGAACGAAGACTGCAATGACTTTACAGCGCCTCGCCACCCAGCGACGGCACGGCTCTGGGCGCGGAGGTGAAGACAGCCCGTACTGATGGCACAAAAGGACACGGTCGCAGATAGCGGTGACTGAAGTCCACGAGGTTTTCTTGAATGCTGACAACTTACGAGAACGCCGGGTGAGACTGAGCCTTACGAGCATGAACGCTGCCGGGCGATGGCGGACCTTCTGCCCCGAGACCCCACCGTGCTGCTGGAGCCAACCCAGAGGGAGGATTCCCCCCCCCCCCCCCCCCCCCCCCGAACCTGAATTCTCCTGAACTAGAACTCGTGCTCGCCTGCGTTAGGCAGCTGGGACACGAACCTCCGAACGCAGAACGAGAATTTCTATTGCACAAAGATTCAACGCACAGTGTCTGAAGTGCTCGTTAGCAAAGGGGCAACTCACGCCGGGCCACTGAAATGCTCCTCGATCAGTGTTTGCTTCCCCCCGCCCAAAGGAAAAGCGGCTGTGAATGCTGCAGTCTAGATCACTGTGCTTTAGATTACTCTCCATGAAGAGATTCGGAAATAAGGCACATAGCTTTCCAAATACAGAAAGTTTGTTAAATAGTAGATTTTAGGAAAGTAGCAAAACCTAAAAACTTAACAGGAAATGTGGTAATGTACAGGATTTTGATGACACGCCTACTAAACAAAAACAATTTTAGGCTAAACTAAGCTCTTTCCCCCACAGAAAAAAAACCCAATCCATGATCTCCATCTCTCTAAGAGGAGGGGAGAAGGAAACGGAAGCCCTGACCAAGCAAAAAGAAAGTACAATACAGATGTGACCTTGCTTATTCCCCGCACGCCTCCTTCACAAACTAGATGCTGAAGTACTCCCTGTAGAGCCTGTACGAGCATCCAGAGGTAACTAGGTGCTTTGGAAACACTTTTAAAGCTAGTAATAATTTACCCACACACAAACAATATCTCAGAACAGCACTCAGGGTCTAATGTAAGCTAACAAAATCCAGAGAAGTCTGATAGAAAGACTGATTGTAGAAAATATTTTTTGTAGTTACATGGATTGTACTTCAGAGCAAGTCAAGTGCCAAGTTCTTCTACTTCTCCTGAAAACAGATGCTCGCCTTCTGAGAAGAACTGCAGAACAGAGAATTTCTATCTCATTCCTAAGAATACTTGAATTTTCAGCCTAGGGAGCGCAAGAATAAACCGCGTGCTTTAATTTGATACTTGTCTTAATTTACTGATCGGCTGTTTTTGTGATTGTTCTAAATATGTTGCAAACGTCTCTACTGTTCGCCTTCCCGCTGTACGCAGCTATAGGAGAGCACATCTCCGACGTGCAAACATCGGGCGTACGAACCTCCTGCGGGCTGTAGCAAAGCCAGACGGACAGCCCCACTGGCAGAGGGTGCAGCAGATGAGGCCTGGCCCTGCCTTCAGATCACCTGGCTTTCGGACATCTCAGACCCTTGGACTTATTTTTATGTATTCTGAACATGATCTTACCCCTCCTTGTTAGCTAAACCTCTGTATCTCCAACAATCCGACCTCTCAGACGGCTAATCCCCTCTTTACAACAGGGAACTTACTGACAAGTGGGAAGATGGCATCCTCTACGCATTAAAATACATATTGGTTTTAAGCCCTCACTCGGCCACACCCTAGATAATTTCCCAGATTCGGCTGTATCAATTCTACCACACTGTTAAGAGCAAGCATGTAAATACTACATACACAGAGGGGCTTTTCCATACTGCAATCATGTACATATACACATTTCACAACTCCTAAAAATGAATATTAATTACCCGCATAGACAGAAGAGGGTAACGCGACTTGACGCCTCTGTTCTTGCTACCCACAGAGAGACTGCGCTGTTACGAACATTACCACAGAATTACAGAGTAACGATGCAAAAGCAGGTATGCCACCGTAACCGCAGAAAATTCCTGGCATGACTCTCCATTTCCAAGGATCTTTGGATGAAGATTGCACTACGTAGTACAAATATCTCTAAAATACAAAAGAAAAGTCAAAGACATGATGTCATGGGGACTTCAGGCATTTAACTTCTGCTGTACTGTTTCCTGTGCTATTCCGTTACAGTTAAGAATTCAGTCATTCTCTGCACTTGGCTGCTTCAAAATATAAAGAAACTGAAATAATATCACGAAACCAACAGTTTTAATAATAAGAAATCTACACAACTGTGGCAAAATGTCAGTGTGAGCAAAGCAAACTTGAAAAATGGCAGCAGTTGTCCTTCACAGAACAGCTGGACAGGGAAAAATACAGTAATTTTATTAATTTTTTAAAAGGAGGCTTTTCCTTTTAGTACGCTCTAGTGCCAGAACATGCTTGCGAATAGCAATGGAAATCAAGCCCGGGAATCAGGTCAGGTTTTTTCCATTCACGAAACAATTGCAGAAACGCAGACTCCACAGACAGCCGAGAACTTTGGGTTTGCCACGGAGTGCCCGGGTTTCGGGAAAAGCGGGTGTGATGCCTCCACCCAACCCTGACTGTACCAGAGGATGCCGGGAGGAGGCACCACACATTTCATCAGTGATGAAAGTTCAATGAGTGGCTTTCTTCAACTGGAAAATGACCTTAGAACTAATAACTTGCATTAAATACTCCACAGCACCACTTGGCTGGGGGGGAAATCTTCCCTGAGGAGAGAGATGGCACCACTGACACACCTATTTTTAAGGCTTTTTGAAAACTTAAGTGCACAGGCCTAACGCTAACCTTCTCCAAAAGGATAAATTTCACCTTCAGAGCAAAAAAACTTTTTATCCTTGCACATTAATAGGGTAGGGTGTAGTACATGACCTGGTCATGTAGGAAAAATCATTCCCTAGGCACATCATAAAGGACCTTTCTTGCTATAAAGTTCATTATTAACTATATTTTACAAATGACATAGTCAATATATCCCATAAAAGGGCTGGGGAGGAAAGAACAAATCAGTGAAATAATATTTCTACATTTGAGAGCTCAAACACGTATGTGAAGGAGACAGGGACTGGTAAGTCACTTTTCAAACTACAAAGGTTAAGCCAGAAAGGAAATTCAGATCTTGTGCTTTCCATGCCAGTGATTCTCCTCGCAATTTAAAACTCTTCGGCAAAATTTAAACTGCTGGGAAAAAAATCTTTCATTTGCACAGAATTCTAAGATTCTTTTTTAAAAAAGTTGATTGTATATGCAACACAAAGGAAGAAAACGATGTTCGAACAGTGGGGCAACAGAAAGTGCAAGGGAAAGCAGCAGGCTGACGGGTGAGTGAACCGAACGCTGCTCTGCAGCTCTTTTATCGGCGTGAGTTAAATTTCAGAGTATGAGGCCATCAGCAGCTTGTCTCAGCAGGGCCCAGGCTGCCACTCGCTCACGGCAAAGTCTCAGTTTGGTTTTAGTGGACGATAAATCCGGCCCCCACCTAAGAACCAACTTGTCTTCTCCTCCCGTGTTTCTGATAGTCTTCAAGGAACGCTCACAGCTCAGCCACACACGGCGGCTTTCAGCCAGACAATACCCTAGGACACGTACACGGGGTGGAGAAGAGGGAAGAGATAATTCAAGAAACTCCCTTGCTAGAAAGAGCCACAAATGAAGCAAAAATAGTGCCCTCCGTCTGCATGGTAAAAATGCCACCACCTTACTTTCTGTTTGCAACAGATTGCTAAGGTTACTGATCTCCTTGCAACCTGGCTGAAGGCACTAGTCCAGATTACTGCGACATTTCCGTTTAAATAAACTATTTTGGATATAAGTGCAAAGAAGTGTCCAAAACCAACTACTTTTTTTGGTGTATTCTCGTAATTTATACATGGTCAAAATGTTTCTTATTTTTTTTTCCTGTTTCTAACCTGCCCTGTTTTTCCAGGATGATTTTTATTTCATGTAAGTTTTACGAATATTTGAAATTAACAATTTTAAGATGGAAAATGACAGACTTCTGACTGCAGCTGTCCTAGTGGGGACTGCAATCACTGTTAGCATTTTCCATTCTTTCATTACATTATTTTCCCTCAATCCTATTTTATGAGAATCTATCAGCTCTGCAGTTCGAAATACCACCAGAATGATGCACTTCTCTAACTTACTATTTCTCCCATTAAAGGAATGAAAAATAACAGCTTTTAAGTAATTGGATCAGAGAATATTGCATAGAATTCTGCCACGTTCATGAACCCCCTTCTCTACACCATTCCAGACGAACAAGTTACACAAAAATAATGCAAAGATCTTTCACCTAATGAGAAAGGCACATAAATTTTTTTCTTTTAAACTGTAAGCTAGCTCTTTCCTATTACAGCAAGGAGTTTACTACTAAAGGACTCACTAATTCATGCTACGGGCAGAGTGCACTGATCCAGGTTGCTTTAAAGAGTGGCTCTATTTACGGGCCTTTTACAGACGAATAAATAAAATGGTCAAATTTGATGGCATCCACAACAACTGTAATCAAATGCATTTCTGCCGATAAACGTGCAATTCTGATGTCTGAAACCTGTATCCTCAAAAATGGAAGCATATCGACAATCATATTGCATGACCCCTCTGCCAAGCGATACTCCTCCCTTGCTTTTAGCAAAGTGTTACACTTTTTTCCTTCCCTACCCATCCAGAGAGAAAACCCAAGAATTTTAACTGCAGAATAAAGGTATTGCTATTGAAATAGCTTGAGCCCCTCATCCACAGCTTTAGTAAGAGCATGGAACTGGGAACAGAAAGAGAAAATAAAAACTCTTTAAAAGAACCTCAGGTCAAAAAAGAGACTCGGGCATTTCAGATTTTCTGAAAACTACCTGTGCTTTTACCCATCAGGAAAAGAAACGCCACCAGCGAGGGCTCTGTTGCCATGCTCTGCACTCTATAAAACGACGGCCCCGCAAGAGCAGCCCCGTGTCACCTGTGCCTCAAGAACGCCTTTTCCCTCCCCGCACAATCAGTGACCCAAGAGGGGAAAAAGCCACCGTGCTACTCTTTGGCATTTCTTCTCATCAAACTTTTTATCCTTTACTTTTAATGAAGTAAAAAAAAAGTTATTCCAATACACATTTTCCTAGAAGTGTTCCTTTCAAATGCCGCACTTGATCAGAAATATAGCTAAAATCTTGCAGTGTTGCTGAAGTTCAGTCTCTAAACCAGGGAGGTCTCTGCCAGTTTGGAAAGCCAGTAGGTAACTCATCTCCAACAAGAGAATCTCAGCAGTAGTTCAAGCTAATCCATTTTACTTTCCACCGAAACAGAAAAGCAGCTGTGACCTTGGCTAAAAATTGGGAAAAAACAGCTGGGAACATCACTTAAACTCTATGAGCTTGATCCGAGGGTGTTCGTCTGCCCGTGCCCTTAAATAACGGGGTCACTAAGGAACCCAAAGTGACTCCCTGCAGGACGGCCCAGCTCACCCCAACTGCATCTCAGCAGGCTAATCCACATTCAGCGCAGATCATTAAACAGCAAAAGGAGCTAAGCCATTAATAAAGTGCCAAAAATATAGGAAATACTGACAGCATTTTATTTGATTAATTTGATAATAGATACCAATGACAACCCTTGGCAGGATGGAGTGACTTCTGACTTATGAATGCTGTCTTTATCCAGCACAATTACATGATTCAAATGTAATAATGGAGCTTAGAATTAACAGTTAGTGTTATAAAAGAAAGACTTCCTCTAGGGCAAGCTACAGATATGTTTTTTAAAAATCATTACAGCATTAAAAACTGGGCAGACGCTAAAGAATCCTAAAGAACTAGTGGAAACCTGAAAAGCAAACCAAAAATAAACAGGAAAAAAAAAAGATCTAAGTTTCAAGGCACTTACGTATTGCTTATTAAGAAGAGAGATTGACCTTAAGTGCTGCATTCAGGTTCAACCTATGAATACAGTTCTGCTGTTGTCTAATGCAGCAAGAGCTCTCCGTAAGCATCATGGAATGCAATCATATAGACACAGGCACAAGAACAGTTTTGGGAATATTAATAAAAAAAAAAATAAAGTAATTGTCAAACAGAAAAACCCTCACTATCGAGAAAGCCAAGAGTAACCACTTGACTGCATCAAGCACCTGGATCTCAAACCAGCAGACAAGGACAGCAGAAACAGACTGGCAAATGTATTGCCTAGAATCAATAAAAAACCCAACCTGAACCAAACAACATCCAAGGAAAAAAAAAAAAAGAACATAAGAAAATATCTGCGTCTTCTAGTCAGCAGCTTTGCTTCTTGGCCGAAGACGCATCTCGTTATGACTTGCATTAAGGTATGTGTATTTTTACCAGGACGTGCATTTATTGATGGAGCTGTGCTTTGTAAGACAAACCAGGACATCGTACAGATACAGAGAGGTAACACTTTGCTTCACCACGCTATTTCCCTCGCTGGCCGTTCCCACAGATTAACTGCACTCCAGCTGAGAAGCCGGACCCGCTTCCAGCACGTGCTGTCACATACTGGAGCCTGTGATCACAAACTGTCTCCTCAGCTCACCACAGAAAGGGGCAGTTGCTCTCTCTGTTTCTCAATTTTAGTTTTGCATCACAAGTCCCCAGTTACCCAAGGAGGTATCCTGAAACAGCTAGCAGTAAAAATAGGAAACAAATCCCTGCCTTTCAGCCTCCTAGAGCCTTCTTTTCTTAATCATGAAAAGGATTGATTTTTAGTGTACTGATTCTTAATTTGTGAAAACTTGCGCTAAGTGCTGCTGTTGCGTGTTAAGAGACTGTAAATGAAATACGTAAGTTCTAAAACATCATGCAAGAAATGTGGTTTCACATCTTACAGTCAAAAATCCTACTAATGAATTAATACAAGCACACTGAGGTGTAATATTGGGAACATACCTTTAAAGTCGGAACTCCTCTCCCCATCCCTCCCTCCCCCAAAATCAGAAAAGTAATATTAATTAAACTTAAGAAGTAATGAATGCACCATTAAAGTGTCATCAAAAAGATGCTGACCTAAGACAAAAGTTCAATGATACACAATACGGTCAAAAAGTCTTCAATCAATAATATACAGTATGACAACTACATCTTGTAAATTATACCCAATACTGCCGGCAGTCTATCCCTCTAAAGAATATTTGCCCCCTTTCATCCCTTCCTAACAATCAGATAATAAAATACAGCACCTATAAATAAGCAAAAAAAAATTATATATATATATATTTATATATATATATATATTCCGAAATCATCTATTGTTAGTTTTAAAGATATGGCAATAAAGGAGTCTAAATTAGCAAACTTGTAGAAGCCATAACTGATAAAACAGCTTATTGAAAAAAGGTGGCAGTAATGCACTCTATGTGTGCACAAGTACGTAAGAAAATACACAGACGTATAAAATTGCACGCACACACTCACGCACACACATCCTTCCACCCACCTCTATGCTCACGCATATACATATAGACAACAGGAGGAGTTAGAGACAAGTTAGAATTTGATTTGTACTTGGATCAGCCCTAACCTGTGCATAAAATAATGGAAAAAGGCTGTATTTCTGCAGGGCAGAATGGTCTAGACTGGGACTCGAGAGCATGAATGTTTTGGTTTGGAGTTTGGGCTCTTTCCGTCCCGGTAAGAGCCCGTCTGGTCATTGCCATGTACTCTTTATCCACGCAAAAATAAGCTTCCCACAACTAAAACGTATTTAAAATCAGTGCTTGTGGTGGGAAGAGCGTCAGTAAATGGCCACCAACAGCAGGAAAAGGTCTCCGTTGGAGGCAGCTCCAGTCCCCTCTTAGTGGTGTGTGACAGCAATCGTACACGTGAACTACGCTTTACTCGATTCCACGTAAGCTGAATATTTCGGGTTACGGAATACGTCCCCCAAGTAGCAGGCTGAAATGTTACTGGCCAACATTTTCCGAGCGATCTGTCTTTACGGAAAGGAAATCCTGTACACTACGAACCAAGTGAAATGATCAAGTACATGCTGTTTCTAAGTTGTCTCCTAAACCTCCTAGATATGAGGTCTGATCAGCGTGCTCTGTGGTTAGAGGTTAAAAAGCAGATTATAAAATACCTAGATTCAGATTTTTTTTTTTTTGTCCTGATTTGGCCTAAAATGGAGTGTATTAAACAAATTCTGGTCTGCAAAAGACCAGAATCAGTTAAAGCTATGAAACAATGTGCACTACGTGTCAATATTCTATTTCACTTACAAGAAAACACTAAGTCAGCTACCACAAATTAAGATATTTTCCTGATGTGACTTTTTTTTGTTTTGTTAAAAAATATGTGGAGTAAATGTGTTTTTTTTTTTTAATTCAAAGTTTCAAAGAACAAGATTCTTTTCTTTTCTTGAAAATATGTAGGAATCCAAACTAGTGTGTTTAGAGTCGGTTGACTGTGCAATCTCTTAGTGGCAACTGAACAGCTACAAAAAACTTTCTTTTTTTTTTTCTTTTTTTTCTGAAAAATCTCCCCTTTTTTCCTGGTTTAAGAAGATAATAGTGTATTATCGCTCTGTAGCCATTAGATGGCAGATAAAAAGCCCCCTTTTAATATGTGGGTTTGATTTTTTTCTTTTTTTTTTTTTTTTTCTGTTTTTCTTTTTTTAAAGCCCACACCAAAGAGGAGGGCACAAGGCAAAGCTGTATGAGTTATTCCAGAAACTGTGGAAATCACTTAGGGCAATAATAAAAACACTTCAGGGTACAAAAAAGCTTGACTACACATTTCAGTTTTCTTCCTTGAAAACACAAACATAAATTGGGCTTAACGCTCCTTTTTGTTTTCTATATGCACCTTGGCCTATGGCGTTTTTGCCCTGTGGCCCGCAGGGCGGTTAAGTGCGCAACACAATAAAACCAGTAGCGGTCCAGTTTCACTCCCCAGCTCTCCAGAGTTGGGCGAGTTTAATCTCAAAACTCCCACTCGACGGCCTCTTCTCGACTCGCGGCCTTCTCCAGGCGGTGGATGATGTTGTTCAAGTTTGCCGCTTTCTTTTTCCTCAAGGAGCTGTCTCGTGTGTTCCTGGAGCTCGCCGCCTCGGAGAAGCCGAACAAGCTCTGAAGAGAGTTGGCTTTCTGCGAGCCTGTGGCCGGCGTCGAGCTTGTACTTGGCACGCTGGAAATTTTCTCTGAACTTTCTTTTGACTTGTAGGAGCTCTCCCCTGTAAGGACTGAGGTGGAGGCAGCTGAGGTAGAGGCATCCCCTTCCGTGGCAGAGTTTGGCAGTGTCTCCAGAGCGTCTCCCGGGCGCTGCGATGGCGGCGGAGAGCTCTGGCGCGGTGCTCTGAGCCTGCCCTCGTCGTCGGTGTCCTCCAGGCTCTCCGCCTGGAACGGCTCCGCTTTCTCCGCAGACCTGGCGCCTCGCAGTGCCTCTTCCCCTGCTTCGAAAGCCGACTCCGCTGGCCCTCCCTGAGACTTTGTGGTTGCATTGCTGTACTCATCCGCCTCCGGGCCACTCGGCTTCCCTTCAGGGGGGCCTTCCGCGTCCACGCCATCGCAGCTGTCTCCCTCGGAGCCGTGAGCGGCCCTGCTGCTTCTGGCGGAAGGAGAGTCGCTCGACCCAGCCTGGCTCTGGCTCCCGGCTTGGATCTCCTCGATGAACAGCTCCCGGCGGATGCGAGACCTACGAGACAGGGGAGAGGGATGGTCAGTCTGCCGGGGGTCGCTGGGAGCCGCCCTGCTCTACCGGACACGCCATTCAAAACGCCCTTTCACAAGGCGCCATTTTGTCTTGGCCACAGACAGCCGCACCAAGCCGGGTCAGCGGAAGCGCTCGCACCCTCCAACCCAAAGGACCGACTGAAAAGGCATTTGAAGAACATGAAACACTGTCAAGATGCTCTGAATTTCATTTTCCCCGGCCACATGCCCGCTGTGACGCCTGCTGTGCCAGCAGGGACGTGGGCTGCAAACCCCAGACCGCCCCGGCCCCTCCACGACATGGCGGGAGGGCGGGTGCTCACAGCCAGGGCTCGGAGCGGAGAAGCCATTTTGGGTAACTTCTGCAGCGCTCCGCGTTGAGACTGACCCCCCCGACTTCAGCCAGGGTGCTGGGTATTTATGGTAAATCTGACCTTGATGACTGCCCCTTCTAGTAACCACAGCATGCATGACAGACTAAAGCAAAAATATAAACTTTCTGCAGATAATCAATTTGCACAAAAATGATTGGTAAAAAAACAATGACAGATCATCTTCCATTTTTCTGCAAGTTTAAATTCTCTAACATTCATAATTGTATGTTTGATTTTTACAGCACTGGACTTGGTTTAAGAGACAGAGATGAAAGGCTCTGCGGTCTCCCATTCCCACTACATGTCGGATATCAGGAAGGTGAAACCTTACAATACACTGGACCAGAAAAGGAATGACTTTAAAAATATGAATATATTTCTAGTAGATCCAGAAGCAAATGGCTTGTAAATACAAAACAATTCAGAGTTCTACTAGAAATGAACCACAATTTGCCTGAACAAAAAACAAACAAGGCAAAAATCTGGACAACGCCGACAGTGTTCTCCTGGACACCAAGGAGAAACGAAGATGAAACAAAGTCCGTTGTTCTGAAACCGCTCTGGGGAAGCACAGCTTTTGACAGGCTGTCAGTCTATGAGCTAGCCTGACTTCTGCCTCATTTTTTATTCAAAAAATCGATTTCAGACCACGAATAGTGACAAGGCAAGCAGTGCATTTCAAGGGAATTAATGCACTCCACGTGTGGTTAAAAATGCCTGGTGTGCCACCCTGTGCACCCTGTTACTCGAAGTGTGCAATAATACCCCAAACACACTGCCTTTGCCATTTACCTTGGTCCTTCCTCCCTCTTCCTTCTCTGCTCAGGAGCTCCCAATATCCTCACAAGTACAGAACAGCTTTTGAAAACACCTTAGGGTCTAGACTAACTCCTTCCCTGTCCTGCTCTGTCAGTAGGAGAGGTTATGAGCACTGTTCAGGTCCTAATTGAGAACTGTTCAGGTCCTAATTCGCAACCAAGATGGAGCCCAATGACCTGTGATCAGGGACCAGACTACAGACACAGGGAGAGTTTAGCAAAACTTCACCTTTCAGAGTGAATACAACACTTCTGGTTTTAGCCAGGGGGAACTGCTAACGGTCTTGCAAATACAAGTGAAATGCTGTCCCAATGCTGATGGCTGTACAAATTTTTCATTTTTTCCTACATGTGCTACAGAAGACAGCAAACAACAGAAAAAAAGTAGGATAAATGCAGAACACCATCTGAATACTGCTTTTGAAGCTAACGATATTATTGACTTACTTGAAATGCAACAGAGTATTTCAGCAGTACTTGCTGACTCTACACTTTTGAAGGATTTAGGGGGTCTGTAATTTTCCCTAGGAGAATATTATTCACCTAACAGAAGAACACAGGTGCTAACATTAATTTTCTATTAACATTAATTGCGTGCATCCTGCAATATCGATCATCAGGCTCTTTTTATGCCTATAATCTCCCTGCATGGACATTGATCCAGAACATGCTACTTCTGTAACATTCCCCACGTCAGGAGAGGAATCGGGTAAGAGCTTTGTGCCTGTACAGCATTTAAAATACCTCAGCTCCAGCAAGATACCAACTGATGACATGCTCACTGAGTATCTGACCACAGCCCTACAGAATACAGGTTTGATGTCTGTGGAAATCCCTGGAATTCACACCCAACATACTGCTTCTGGAATCTAGTCTGGCTCCTGATTAAAACAGTAATTAAATCCCTACGGTAAAGAAGAGCTGGTGACAGCAGCTAGGAAATTCCAGAGAGCATTCTTCTTGGTGGAAGGTGTTGGCCTTGGCATCAACACATCCCGTTGGCATTTATCTGTGTAACTCAAAAGATCAGAGATCTCCTGGGGTATATGTTGAAGTTCCCTGTACAAGCCTTCACACAACTCCAGGAACTCATCTAAACAAGCACAATGCTACAGTTCATTGAACAACACACCCACAGTAAGAGCAATGAAATTTAGGATCCAGGAGCACTAGATTACAATTCAAGAAAGTCTGGTTTAATTCCTCGTGCTTCTGTAGCACCATCTCTATGACCTTACTGAGTTTCTGGGCCAGTTTCCACATGTGAAGTGGGATAGAAATCCCTGCCTCCTGCTGTTCTGTACAGTTCTTAAGACAACAGAGCCTCAAACTCCAATGGGTCCTGTATGTGCTTCACTAATGCAAAGCAAGGCATGTCCTTATTTTTGTGTTCAGTACGGATGCAAAGCCATAGACTTGGAGAAGTCTGCAGACATGTCAAAATCCTTTATACCTATTTGTAGTCTGAAGTAAGCTATTTCTTTGTCTGCTGAGGATTTTTTCTAAGTTTCTTTTGCTGCAAAAAATAAATGCTAGTGCTGACTCCCCATCTGGTGGATATAAAGGCAGGTTCTGCTGTAGCAAACACTTTTGGAAAGTGAGGTTTGGGCTGAATCCCAAAGGCAAAACATCATTGCAACAGGATTCCCAATATACAGGGAGACAAACTTGTCCAAATCTGTACCCTGCCTCACCTGATGTTACTTCTGTACAAAGTCCTCAGTTTGGAAAAAAAAAATGGCTGAGGGAGAGTATAAAAAAGATAAATAAAGTTAAGTATGGCCTGGAGAAGTTGGAGAGGGGAAAGACTACGCATTTTGTCATACACAAGATGCAGAACAGTCAGATCCTGTTCCCCCAGCAGAACATGTAACTCGTACCTCTTCTGCTATGTCCTGCAAATGATTTAAGAGTACTTCACGCACAAAAGCTAAGAAAGTTATTGTACAGAGGAAAAGACCAGGCACATGTGTTGATTTTTCAGTGGTGGCAACCAGTCAGAGAACCCTGGGCTCTGACCAGGTTTGAAACACCTCTTTCAAGTCCTGGAGACCCAGCAGCACATCTGGGAGCAGGTCCAGATCATTCACCGCTGTGAGGCTTGAGCTACCCACCAGCCTACAGCACCTTGTTTATACATTATTTATTTTGTATACAACTGTCAGCACCTAGTCTACATTAATGTATAGCTTGGTGTGGCTAAACACGCTGATCAATCATGACTTGTCACGCTTTCTCGCCGCACGCCTAAACAGGAGATCTCATGATAACGTGGAAGATGACACATGCCACCAGTGCTCCCGCACTCGTCTGCGTAAGTGAGAACAGCACATTTTGCTGTCAGGCCGAAGGGAACATATTTTCATAGGCATTCCTCCAACTTGTGTATAATTGCCTAGAAGTGGGAACTGGAAGAGGTGCCTGCATTTGGAGAACTCTGAGCAGTGAAAGAGGCTGCATCTGTAGTGAATTCAAGTCAATGAAATTCAGTGTAAATATGATTAGTCGTTGGTTATAATTTTTAAATTTTATATTGTTTACTATAAACATTATTTAACTATTGTGCACAATATTTCTGAGATATCTCATTAAACTGTGCTGCTTCTGCTTCAGCAACTTCCCTGTTAAAACCCGAGAAGGGCCAAAGTGGAAAATACTCTTTAAATGTCAGCAGTTTCTAAAAACAAACAAGTTTAGCAATCTGAACTAATTAGGAACATTATTGGCTCCGAGTGAAGGAGCAGAATAGTATTAAATCTGGTACCTTAACTGTACCTGTTCAATATTCATTAGCACAAATTTCTTGGAGAAAAGTCTGCTGCCCTAATTAAGATTCCCAATCGCAAGCACAGTCGATAATATGTTTATTCAAATCCGTATAATTCTTATATGCAATTCCAGCACTTTTTCTTTTTATCAGTGTCTCTAGGCCAAAACCTATTTCAGTGGTTCATGTGTGGAGAAGGTTCCTTCTAGTACGAGAAAGGAACCGAACAGACCAACATCTTTCATTTCAGTGGGACTCATTGATTTAATAACAACAATGAAATAAATCGGCGGCCACATGTGACTTCAGGGTTACCAGTTCTCTGTCCTTCACCACTGTGCGGAGCTTCCCAGAAATACAACACACAGTGTGCCTATTTTCAGAGCTCAGTGGCTCAAGACCTAAAAGAAAACCCTCTTTTTGCTCTTATGCGGGAAAATTACATGATGAAAGCAGTCCAATTCTGATGCCACCCAGCAAAGGACACTACCAAGCACCCCCCACCAAGTGACCCAGGCATGGCACACACAACACACACCTACGTATGTGCGTATACATGTCTGTGTGAGTGTGCGTACACAAGTAGAAAAGACTAGTCTTGCTTACTGCAATGGGATTTATAAATATTCAATAGCGGACATCTCTAAATCCACGCCCACCCCAAAAGCGAGACTTTCTGTTTAAAAGCACTACTTACATCAATGTGCGAATATTGCTGTTCCTCAGGGATGACTTAAAATTAGTCTGGAGCATTAGCATTACTGTTAGTTAGAACCTCCCCGCTGTCGAAGCTGTTCACTTTGTACAACCGCTCCGTGCTAGCGGAAGCAGACATGGTCTACTAAAGCAGAGCAGCACTCTGCCAAAGCAAATAAAGAAATCCTTTATGAGTAGGGCTCCTGGGAGATCTCGTACCTGTAATTGTGGAACCAGTTGATCACGGTGCTGGTTTTCAAGTTGAGCTGCGTAGCGAGTTCCTCAATGGTTTTTGGTGATGGGTATGGCTTTTGCTGGTAGGCTCGTTTCAGAGCTTCCTTCTCTTCCGGCGCCAGCACCACCCGGGGCTTCTTCAGCTGGTGCTGCGGCTGCGGGCTGGCTCCCTGGTTGTAGTCGATTCCAGCGGACGAGGGTTCACAAGCCTGGCTGTCACTAACAGAGCTGTGTCGCCGTTTCATGTACGCTGAAAGAGAAGTGCATCGGATCAGCCCCAGCTGAATACAAACGCAAAATCGATGAGTGTACGAGCTGTGGAATAAATGTGAAGACGACAGGCTGTAGATGCACGGATGGGCGATTCGGAGAGCACAGAAAGGAAGGGGCATCGTCAGCGATCAGAGGAAAGCAAATGTGGGGAGGATGCAAGAGGCAGAAAAAGAAGAAAAGGGAAATAAAAGAGGGTAAATTGCTTGGAATCCTGCCAGAGTTTTCTGCTTTTTCAATGAACACGGGATATGAATAACAGGGTTCAGTTAGCACGACTTATTTCAAACTCACTCCTCCAAGAGTGGCAAACCTCCACATAAGCACCTCATTAGGACAGCTGCACTTGATTTCAACTGAAATGGTTTTGGCTGCTGAATGCTTCAGGTGTACACTAAGGTGTCTCTAACACTTAAGGTCTCTGAATCAAAAATATGACCCTGGAAGCTGCAGACAGCCGCGGCTCCGACACACGATGGCGCCCGGAGCCCAGGGATCCCAGCGATGGAGCGATGGGCTGCATAACCTGGCAGGCGTTTGCTGCTTTTCCCTACAGATCTTCACTGTAGCAGTGACAGGTTATGAAAGAAAAACAGCCCACAGCATCGTCCTCCTCCCCTATGCAAGGCTCTTTCGAAAACGCATATACATTTAAGAAAGCTCTCGCTGTGCTGACGGAGCTCGGTGAGGCTGATGGTAGAAGCCTGTGATACCACTGCTGACTTTCCTCCCTGACAGCAACTGAATTATCCTGGCAAATTCAGCAAGGAAAGAGTCCCAGCAAATGCTGTCACTGACTTGACTGATTTACACCAGGCAAAGAGAGGTGGGATTTACTGCACCTGCCAGTATCATGCACAAGCATTGCTAATGAGGGGGCTGAAAATGGCAAATATAGATGAATCTTGTCAATAAAATACTTAATGGCCTGTTAAATACCTTCTAGATATTTAAGAGTTTAGGTATTCAAGAGCTGCAATTTGATAACCTTGGCTATTTAGTTCCAGATTACACCAGCCTGACATCAATCTGTCAGGCACTAAATCCCCAATAGCCAGGAGCTCTGATCGGAGCCAGGGACCAGTGTGGGGTACGTTACACCGGCCAGCAACCAAATTCTTCAAAAATTAAATTTATCTCTCTCCACAGCTCTGCCTTTAGGCTGAGGGTGCACAAAGAATAAAAACTCAATGCAATCAAATAACCTGAAATATTGGAAGTCCTTCTCACACAGGCCAGCCTTTTCTGGCAGAGCTCCTGACAGGGCTGGCTAGGTTTTCTGTCTCCAGTGGGTCCCAGCATCCTGTCCTCTACACGGTGGTACGTCCAGTGGGACCTTTTTACAGTGTGCCTTACTATTGTCAAAGTGAATTTTGAACACCCTCTGTAACCTTTGGGGGTATCTGCTTGGCCCTCATTTTGTTTTTCCTGAATATGACAGATTACCTGTGGATTGCCTACTGTGTAAGCTCACCGATATGGAACAGAACGTGAGTTGCTCATGATCCATCACTCTGCCATGATACAGTCCTGTACACTTTTGAAATAACCATAAAAATTTGTTTTGTTTTTAAGATAAACTCCTTTTTTAAAAAAAAATCACCTATTTAAGTTGTTCCAACCAGATGTAGAACTGCAAAGTGACCATTATTTTAAGGGGACCTATTTGTCTTATTTTTGCAGCCCTCAAGGAACTGCTGCAACCTTCAACCATGGAATTAATCATTCCAGCAACATAATCTCACACCCATATAAGGCCTTTAATCTCAAAGACTCCTAGGTGTTATTTCAAACTTGCATTGACATGCAAACTACAGACAAGGCTCCCTTGTCTCCTTTGACAGCGCAACCAAGCAGGCTGAAAGACGGCATCTATCACTTCAGCAACACGCAGCAGCTTAGAGGACGCCATGAGACAAAACAGAACCTCGCATGGAAGATGTAAAAGGTGTTTAGGCTATCTCTAACTGGAGTTTCTGGAATTTGGTCAGGCGACTGGGTTAAGATGAGACACCCATGCATCAGGATGCTCTGAATCTCTGCTTTCTCCACTCTCCAAAGGACGGCATTTCTGGCTGGT
Organism: Opisthocomus hoazin; assembly: GCF_030867145.1. Classification (NCBI taxonomy): domain Eukaryota; kingdom Metazoa; phylum Chordata; class Aves; order Opisthocomiformes; family Opisthocomidae; genus Opisthocomus; species Opisthocomus hoazin. The sequence continues at coordinate 9,766,585 of NC_134433.1, read as the reverse complement.
CAGAGCTCCCATCTTTAGACTCCTAAGGACAGCACGGAGCTGTAACAGCTTGGGAAAAATTTCATGCCCTGTGCCTACCTCTGCTTTTGTGACCTCACACTGCGATCACAAAAGTTGCACCAGCTTCTTTGGGGATCTCTCATCTGAATGGGACAAATGATATAAATGTGTGTATTTCCTTAACACAAAAATATGGAGGATGTCCCACTGTTCTGCCATAACCAATTGTTTTTCTGGAGGATAATATATTACCAGAACAAATTTCTCTCAGGCCAAAGGCACAATCCTGGCACTTCGCCATGTGCTGAACTAGCACCTAAGCTTTAGGCTTTAACAGTGCTCTCTGGAAGCTTTAGATGATGTTTATAAAATCTTCTCCTTTTTAATTCTTATTTTAAACATATGTGCTATGTGTAGACAACATAAGGAGATCATTCAGCACATTTGCAGTGACAGCAAGGCTCAAACTGGAATCCAAGTCACAAACACACTTGACATCGGAGAAGTTTGATTTTTGTCTGCGATCAGTCTCCACTTCTCAGGAGAACTATGAAAAGTAAAAACAACCCAAATATGATTTGGGCGAAGGTCTGAATCTGGGTCTGAGACCAACTTGCCAAGGCCAGCTCTGTCCCCTGAGTTTCATGACCTTCTTTCCCCCCCGCCCCTCTGGGAAGACTCCGCAGCCTGTGCTCAGCTATAGAGGCAGCAGACGCTATTGCAGAGCTAGTGGCTGCCCACTCAGGTAAAACAGAGCCCCTTCTAATATAATTTTTATCTAATGCGGTATTGAACAAGATTATTAAAAAGCGAAAGAATGGGGAAATAAAGGGAATTAAATTTTCTCCTGACAGCAGGCTTCAGTACTGCTCAGTGAGGAGTGTGACGTTACCAGGAGCACGCACACTGGGAGGTTATAAGCGAGAGGAATGAACTCTTCCAAGGCAGGAAAGGTGCTGCGGAGTGAGCGTGAACCCCCAGCTTCCTCCAAAGAGGTTCCTTAATGTACACTGCAAATTCTCAGAACCTCTCAAAATGGACATTTATAGCACAAACTTCAGACTAGTAGAATAGAAGAAAAGATATATGCAGCTCACCTTTACCATAATTATTAATTTACTCCCTTAATAAAATGTGGCAGAGAAATAATTGATAATAATGTTTCAGTGGCAGCAGATACAGTTGCACTGTTTTTTAACTGACATTACCTGAAGGGAAAGTTAAATTCTTAATGTGGCTCTAGAGCAATTTGAAAGGTTAAATCATGGAATCCTTACCTGCATGAAAGGATTTTGCAGAAAATACAGGGTTGAATTCATTTTAGAGTGCTCTGCTATAAGGACAGCACTTGCACAGTTCAGGAGCTCAGTACAGTCTCAAATGATTTATAGCCTTATCTCTATTCAGGTGCCATCTATAGAGCATATGTATTGCACAGGATTTGATAAGAATCCAGTTTAGAAAATAGTTTTGAGAGGATATTGTCAGTGCTACTTTGAAATTATTTTTATTTTATTTTCCTGCATTATGGGCGATATTCTCTTTGAGGCTATAAAAATCCAGCTAGCTGACAATTTTATTTCTGCCATATTTCTAATACAGCAAAAACCATCATGGCTCCCTTTGGTTTACAGTTGTAAGTGGGAAACCCAAGTGGATTTTACTCCCCATAGAAGATCATACACAATTTGTGATAAGATACTGCCCTGCATTATATTATACTGGTTACTCTGACAAGGATTTGAATTTCTTCTTAAAAGCATGCAAGACTACAATTTTCCCAGAAGCTCCCTCACTGCAATTTTTAATATAATCACAAAGTTCTTGATCAAATGTGTTAATGCTTTCAGGACATCAGTCAACAGCTGTGCTTTCAGCGCACACGATTAATGCTGTCTGTACTAATATCATTAAGGGATAGCTTGAGAGATGTATATATCATTAATTAGTTAACTGCTGATAATGGCAGCCTTCGAGTCTCTCTCGTAAAATCACATGAACATACTAAAAACAGGGCTCTAAGTGACCACTGTTTTTTTAGTAATGAAATTAAAATATAGAGAGTAGGATAAATTTTCAGGATATCCCTACTAAGATACCCAATAATAACTTAGATCTCTCACAGGTACATAACTCATGACCTAGTCATTTTATGTGAGCATGTCTTAACACAATCACCCTCCGCCATCCCTATAAAAGCCACAAATTTAATTATTCTCAAATACTCTTTTATAAAGACCACATTCTTCTTTCCTCCTCGCGACCACCAGTGCAGGACTGGCAAGAATCTCTCTCCAGAGTCAATGCACAGTTCTTCCAGCCCAACATCTGTGACCAGCTGCAGCACTATTAACTAATAACCCAATGCCAGCTCCCAAACTCGCATATCTCATTTGGTAAGGCAAGTTATCAGTGATACACCAGGGCCTCAGCAATTAATCTATAGGAGAATATAGCAACGATTTCAAGACAGCTGGTGAATACTCAGGGTTTGGGGTTGTTTTTTGTTCGGGTTTTTTTCTTGTTTTAGATGTATCTGCTTGAGCTAGCATCAAATAAAGCTACGATAAAGCTGTCATGAAGTCCTTTTGCATAACCTTTGTAATACTGGATCAATGCTGCCTCTATACTAGGGACAATTACAAATGACACAGTCATTTTTGAAATAACAGAAAACGTGAGTCAGCAGTGAGCTCCAAGTTACCTTTTTTCTCCATTCGTTTCATATCCATCAGCTTCTCCACGTTGTTGGGATCGTTCAGCCACAGCTGCATGCGGACGAAGGGTTCCCGTCCCTTCAAACTCAGCTTGTGCCAGGGCTTCGGGCGAGCCAGAAGGTCTGAGACAGAGCCTTGTGTTAGCCCTAGGATTGTCTCCCCAAACAAACGCTGACCTAATACGAAATTGAAAATCGCATGAATTCATTCAGCTAAGAGGCGAGGCTAACTAAACAGACACAACATGTCTACGGGATCATTTGTCAATTAATCTTACTTCAGAATTGCTTGAAAACCCAAAAGAAACATTTAGAAGCATAAAAGCTCTCCCCCCCAACTAAAGGTGTAAATATTGAGCTTTAGTTTAATCCTTAGGATCTGACTGTGGCAAAGAGGGGAGCTCAACACCTTTGGGCACTGGGACCTTACAGTGACACAGTGTGCAAAAAAAGAAAATTAATGAGATTAAAAATCAACGAACTTTTAGCTAAGCAGGCAACTAGTGAGAGCAGTGAGGCTACTTAGCTCTTATGCAGGAGGGTAATGGAACAGCTTCATTCCAACAGGGCAATCCAAGCGTTTCAAGCAATCAATGAACCAAGACCAATGCGACCCCCATCCAGCAACAGTCATGTAAGTGTCCTCAAAGACACATGTACATATTTTCTGTGTTGTACTCTCTGTGGTGTTCTAACTGTGTCTTACCAGCTAGAGATAATCACATTTTATTATATAACTTCTTTTTTTACAGCCTCTTGTAGTTCAGAATACTTAATTTTAGTTCTCTTTCAACATGCTATTGTCTAGAAAGGTAAAAAGCGCATCTGCTTTTCAATGTACAGCATTTGTATGTGGTAACCCTAATCTTACAAGGTTAAGATCTAACTTAGCAAGGACTGTAGAAAACGCCTGTGTAGCTCAAACCCAACCACACACCTGGTTTTCTAAAACCCTTCACTTCAGTGTTCTTCCTAAGCTAAACTGCCTTGATATGCAACAGCTTTTGTTACAAGACAGAGCCTGAAGTCATCCGAGTCATTGCCGGTGACTTCCGACAGAAGTGCAGCTCTCCCGTATTTTCAAGGTAACCCAAATATCTTTCCATACCGACCAAGTTCAGGCCTCAGAGTCTTGCATCTGATCTGTTGCTTTTGAATGCCCTCACTAACACAAAGCAGAACACTTTTCCTTCGCCTCCTGGCAATGCCAGCAGTCTTAGGTAGTGGCAACAAACAGATCCCTAAGGGACAATGTGGATGCGTGGGGACTTGTGCTCCTGCAGCTCTGCAGGACATGCCCGCACACGTAAAGCCACCATCAGCTCTTGCCTCGACAGCCTGATCTGATCCTGACACCAGCAGGCTGTGGAAAGTATCTACTCCATAAACTCCTCCTGGGTGCTTAATTCCATGAATCTCCTCCTTCTCTTTAAAAGCACCTCAAAACCTTTGGCCTGGCCATTTTTTTCACCTGTATAGGGAGAGGAGGGAATGTGGGACCAGTTAGAAGCTGCAGAACGTCCTGTTCAGATGCATGGGGCAGGTGGGTCTGCAAAGCTTTTGGCGGAAGCAGCTGAGATAATGGAAGGCAGAAAGGGGAAACAAGGACAGAGCTAACATAACACAGTCTGCTAGTAAGCTCTAAAACTAACCCTGAAAATGGTTCTTCCAGACTAAACAGAAACCTAAACTCAAAATTCACTGAAGCTCCTAAGTAATAAGTGATTTTCAGCCACTCCCAATATCAGGAAAATCAGACAAAAGAAGTAATCCAGGGCCAATTTTAGATCATATGTATTGCAGTTACCCTGCTCCCTGTTTGTCTTTGTATTTAAAAAGCATCAGTAAGGCCTTATTCATTTAACTTTAAACCTGCCAGCTACTTGCAAGATAAGACAGCTAATTTGCCTTTGTAAATAACTTTCCTTTACCTTTCCCCACAGTTTCTAACCCCGGGAGCATTTCTTCCAGTGGCTGCGAGAGCTCCGACAGCTGCTGTGCAGTGCCAGTGTGGCCACTGCAACTGCCCGTGTGGCTGCACAGTAAATCAGAGCAGTGGCTGATCCAAGTCAAACCACCCTACCAAGAATAAAACGGCACTTTTGACTCAGACCAACAGGTGTGGTTTATCGTGTGGCCACACAGACAGGAATACCGGCACAAATTAGCAAAAAGGTCAGAAACAAGCAGCCCAGAGCAGGTACCAGCAATGCTCCCGAAGGAAATGAACTTCAAACTACAGCCTAAAAATTAAAAATGCCAACGTGGAACATGGTAACACCATGTTCTCTAAGTGTTAAGGACAAAGCTAAAGATGTTTGTGTCATTTATTTCATCCCAGTGTATGGCAGGAAAGGATAAGACACCTGAAAGCCTCCCAAGCTAACAAGAAATGTGTTAGAAATCGTTCTCAGGAGGTAGCAGGTATATCACACTCCATCTTCATCAGAGCGCTCTTAATAATGGGAATATTTTTAAGCACAGGTTTCTTAAAACCCCTCCTAATTCTCCCCATCTTTTTCCCTAATATCGTTCATGCCTGTTCCCGCTGGTGTAGCTCTTCATGGACAAAACTTCCTGTAAATTATGCTGGTGTCAAGGTTTGTCCTGACCCTTTCTGCAAAATCCCCCCCACTGCAATCCTTCACTGGCCCACTGCATTTGCTTCCCTCTGTATCCAAGTTATACGCTGCCCCACTGGGAATCACTGATAATTCTGTGACATTTGGGACCAGGAATACTAGCAACATCTCAGAGTTAACACTGCCAGCATCGTTCGCTAAAATGGTGACTGCTGACTGAAAGCTAAAGGGCACAGGAGGAGAGACCCGCCAAACACATCTCGCATGGTTTCGCACAACCGTGGTCTTTACTGGCCGATGGTATTGAACAACCGAGCCACCACCAGTTGCCTAAGACAGGTTCACAAGGCCCTGTGGCCTGAGACACAGAAACCTGAGCACCGAGTCAATCTGGTGCACTAGCACACTGAGGGCGCAAAAGGAGACATTGAAACTGGTTCCACACCTAATGCAGAGTTTGGGGCACATTTCCTGGCTCTTCTGCTGCTTTTTAGGCTTGTCAGCCACACTGTAGGAAAACAAAAATCATGGGAAATAAAAAAGACTAAGTAAAAATGGCATCAAAGCAAATGTAAACAAAAATACTTTTTCAAACCTCTCTGGAACACCAGAGCAGGTACAGCACTTAACAGCATTTTGCCCAAAAACCAGGGGCTTGCCCCTGCAAACCCTTACCGTGACTTGTGGCTTTATCTCTACATTATGTCCACTGAACAAGCAACCACCATCTGCCCACGCCAATGCGCATGAGCAAGTAAATCTGCTGGGTTCAGTGGAACACGCTCTCATGCAGGGTATGTCCAGGATCAGGGCCATTTTTGTTTTTCCCCAAATTATGTTAAATGAGAACTTGCAACCTCCCCCACCCCACTATTTTTCCCCTCTAAAAAAAAAACAAAACTAAGATAATAACCCCCGTTATTCTGTGTCTAGCTGAAAAAAGGCTTCCTTACATACTAAAATAAAGAAGTTTTTACTTGTACAGTCAGAATGTTCAGATGATGGAATTCACACATAACTATCATCGGCACTCTACACCTAAACTTCTCTTTTTGGTCTGTACCAAAAGTACAGGCTTTTTGGTTTGCAGTGCATGGAGAGGAACTGGTACTCCGGGAGAGTGGTTCATCCCAACCACCTCAGACATCTACTCTGACCATCTACACGCAGGTGAGATGAATCCCAGCTAAGCCCCAGAAGCACGTGCAGGTGACACTGGGGCAGCCTTCCTGCCTTCCCACTAGAGGCTCCAAAGGTCTCCTGAAGGTTTCCCAGTGCCTTGCGAGGGAAGCAGGTGTTAAACACGTATGAAGAACTAGTGATTTAGAGGCACAGTGGCAGGACTAAGCGTGGATTGCCCATTTTCAGATGAGATTCCCTTTGGCAATTCCAAATCCCTAGCTGCGTCAACATTACACTGAATTCGACACCCAAAAACTCATCTGTAAGCAAAGGCAGCCTTAGCTTTTCGTCTCTCTAAACAAAATAACTGAATGGCCCCATACACTTATCTCAACTGAGTCTGAATTTACCCTCCTGGCTCTACAGCTACACTACGCTTACGCTTGTGATGCGTTGCCCTTTCCAGTCAGGCTGGACGCCTCTACTTCACCTATGCCTAAAATGCTGGGGCCTTGAAACTGCAAGCATGGGGAAAATAGCATTCCTCAAGGGAGATCTCCCTGGCTTTGAGGTTTTGGTCCTCCTGACAGCCTGCTGGCCTGTATTTAGGGAGGTGGGAGCAGTATCTGGCTGGTGAGCCAGAAGCAGAGCTTAAGAAGAGCAAGGGTATGATGATATTTTAAGTAGAGTGTTGCAACCTGAAAGGATTTTTCTACTGGTTTAAAAAAAAAAAGCCTCTTTGTTAACAGATTAAAGCTTAGGCCAGAGTGAAAACCAAGTATTCTTGGCAAACATCTATTGAAATATACCTTAAAAATAGAAGCATGAACTTTCACTTTATTCCCAGTCAAGAAATGAGAATAAAGCGATTTACCAAGATTGTTGTCCGTTAGTACTTCTTTGACCCTTTTCGTAATGCCATACGTATCCAGCTCAGGGGACATAGCAACCAGTTCTTGAATGCTGAGTGCCGAGTGGCCCGACAGCGGCAAAGGTGTTGTAGACTGGGATTCGGAAGCAGGCGGCTCACTAGATTCCTGGGATTTGCCATCCTTACTTGTCTCTATAGCGGGACAGGGCTGCTGTACCAATTCAGTCAGGCTTTTCACTGATTCACTGGAACTCATAGGAGATTCAGGAGCAGGACTGCAACTGGCAGAAGTCTTTGGAGTGCTTTCTGTAATTAAAAAAAAAAGAAAAAGGTCCCCACTTTAGCATAATTGTAATGTTTTGATTGCAGGATATTTAACTTTCCTTCTCATTTATATTCTACATACTTAAAGAAATGCCTAAGTATGCAAAACGCTACTTGTTATGACTTGGTTACTAAAAAACCTCTTTGTAAGAACAGATTTTCTAATTTTATCTTGAGTCATCTCTGCTTTCTTATAAAGACAAGATGTACAAATACAAACAAAAATCAGGAAAAGATGAAGTGCAATAGTCTGTAAGGTTGCAAGAAATTTCCATGGTTGGGAAATCTCCTAGTTTTGCTTTCCACAACATTTTCGTATAAGGATGCTCTTAAATCTACCATTATAGATGGGTTTAAGCCTCCTTCTGTGACTTGTAAGAAACTCACTTTGCCACTATTTTGTGGTGTCAATGAGGGATTTTCTACAACTGATACAACTTTAAATCTTGAGAGTGTTATTGATTTCATACTGTTTCTTATCACTTGCAACACATTTTTGCATTTCTCCTTGCCCAGAAATAACTTAACAAGATTAAAATACAGTTTGTAATTATGTTGTATTAATTAACGTGCTTGAGAATCCAACACAAAGATAGCTAGTGGATCAGGAGACATCCAAATCTGTTATTGTGACTCTTTGTTTAAAAGAAAGCTTTCTGAACCCGTTAACGTGCCAACAACAATAGGTTCTGTACAAAATGTTGTCTTCCCCTAATAAATTCACATTTATCTCTAACGGAATGTACCAGCTGAGCTTATGCAGAAAATCCAGACATCTAAGCGGACAGTCTAAATATTTTTTAAAGCAACAACACATAGACAATGCGGTTTAGAAGAACAATTCCCTCTCTTCAAAAGATAATGAGCACATCTGATTTCTCCCTTCACAGTTCCTTGCCGTTTTTGTGGGACTGCTTCCTCCTCCTCGCTGTCTCACATCTCACTACTTGACGTGGTTAATCGCTGTATCTCAGATTCCTACACCAGCGGATTCGCCTCGAGATCTCAGGAGGAAGCCTCCAACGCTCTCAGCTGTGGAAGGATGAGGCCAGCCCACATCACAAACTCCGTCCCTCTAACAGAACTGTGTTTTCCTGAGTCTCGCGGCACTCCCGGGAGAGCGGTTCACTCCGCAGGGCCAGGTCCTGTCACTGCCACGGCCATAGGTAATAGCAAATGTCACTGTTTCCCAAGTTTGTTTGTTACCCAGAATATTGCCAAATCATTACAGAACACGCAGCTTGTGCAGCACAGAAACATATCCCAAACGCTACAGGAAAACACTACGTCAGTCCAAGCAGGATTCAAAGGAAGCAGAGTGCACAGTCCGACCGCGCTGCTCAAGGCAACCGAAGCTTGCAGGAGGCTGCGTTTACGAGGGGCTCCCTGACACGCTTCCACGAAGTTGCTCTCTCCAACCAAGCAACTGGACTTTCTCCTTACGGCTTTACCAGATATGCCAAAGAGGCAGACATCAAAGGAAAGCAAGGTGCAGATCAATCTTTAAGGGAAGAGGGATCCCACAAATCTTCTTTCTTCTCTCTGTTCACCCTAGGTCATCACACGACTGAGTATAAAACCCAGCACATGTTCTTTTTGTATCAGGAGCAGCGAAGGAATTGTACTGTAAATTTGCCCTGATGCACCCATGCGAGGGACCGATTTGGCAGATCATCCATCTTGTTCACTGTACACTGTCAGGGATGGCATGAATTCCCCACGTGATAAACAGATTTCTTCTCAGGTCTGTGTCCTTTAACCCACAGCAAGGTCAAAATTATGGCTGCCTAGCTAATAAACTGCACGGCGCTCGTTCAAGTTCCCTCTAATTTTGTCCCTTGTGCCAGCTTATACAAATCTTACTGAATAACTAGAGCAGCTGCAAATTTCCTATACAATTCCTCATCCGTGCACTGCAAACCACATGTGCACGCGGAGTGCAGAAAAAATCCAAAATAAAAAAACCTAACCACACAGGACTAAACAAAAGCATTTACCAGTGCTTCCTTCTCCCTCTCCTTTCCCTGCCCAGCCTAATTACGGAAACAACAATGGTAATCTGTATTATCATCTATCACGGAAATGCTCTATGTTGCTCACATATTAGCTTATTTATTTTTTATATCACATATCAAGAGCTTACTTGAATTTCATTTTTAAGACCAATCTGCTGCTTATTTACTCAAAAAGGTAGGATTATCTGAATCTAATTTTGGAAGGCAGTACAGATGACAAACTGCTTTTCTTCCCCCCAACGAAAGGCGAGTGTACAGTGATCTCAGATGAAGCATTATGTGCATATACTACAAATAACTCAAAACATGTTCCCCGTTCATTTTTAGCATTTTTCCCTTATGGAAAAACATTTTCAAGATCACATAAATATTTGAGGAAAAGAGCCATTATTTGGAAAAGCCAATTCAACAATCAAATAATGCAAACATTTCCCGTTAATCTACTTAAAAAATTAAATAGACATTTAGAGTACAAGTGACTGCTGACAGAACAAAGGGGAAAATTGAATGTATTCACTATTGCAGATTTAACTGTCAATCCACAGCCATTTCGCACGTTTTATGAAATCATTTCTCTGTATTCACTTCTCTCAAGTTCCTCACAGGACAAAGAAACAAATTCAGGACATCTGAAAAATACATATTAAGATTTAAAAAGTAGCAGTCGAACATTTCCAATGAAAATAATACATTGAAAGCTTATTTCTTTAAAATGCTTTTTTAACCCCAGACTTCTCTGAAGAACAGCACTGACTTAAGAGCGATCCAATTTCTTACGAGTGCATGTGTGATGCTCACCGCACGTTTACACGTTTGTTTTTAGCGAGGAAGGGATCATTTGGTCAAGACGAGCGTAAAACTGCCTTACAGCAGGCTGTGGGTAGCCCACCATGCACAACCTGCAAACCCCATCGCCACCATTTATTGATGAAGTTACTTTAATCAGTTCCAGATAAACTTTGCTACACCAAAGGAGAGTTGCACTTTGCTTTCCAACAGCCTGTATCCAGTTTAACACCTGACGCAGAAGCCCAAAAGCCCCCCAAATAAGGTGCTGGAAGTGAAGTGCTGGGGAGATCAAGAGCATCACCAGTGAGGAGGTCACTGCAGAACCTGGGAATCTGTGAAGTCTCAGGTAGCCGGAGAAGCAGGGGATGGGAGACAGATCTCCCCACACTAGCTCGGTGGAAAGATGGTGGCCATCAGGTCCTGAGCATGCGATCACCACACGTCAGTTTAACCTGACAATCAAGAATGATTAGGAAACTGCTGACAAACATCATTAAAGATTCAAATACACCATAAACGCCTGTAAATAAGTGATCCAAGTCTTCTAAAGCTGCAAGTATAACTGAGTCATGAAACGGCAAAGGCTCTACCATGCAGTTTTACAATATTCATTCAGAATGTACATGTTTGGGGTACAGAGAAGTCAGGCACTTCCTACCAATTTTTAAAAGCACGTTCAAATATGCTGCACAGAAAATAATAATCAAATGCAAATCAATTACTAGGAAGCGTTGTCTGCATCAACAGGCCAGCAATCTGAAATACTTGGCAAGTGCAGTTGGCTTCTGTTCATAGCTAAAACATGAAGACAACTGAAACACCAACGCTGGCTATTTCCGTTGGTGCACACAGCTAAGAGAGAGCTATGACCATTCATCGAAGGTGAGCGCTCGAGTCTTTGAAGGCAGATATGTCTTCACAAAGACAAACTGATCTGATGCAGTGTGCAAACGCCAGAGAGCCGTACTTGGGAACACAGCGCTGCTGGCAGAATGCACGGTCCTTAATTCTTAAATTAGGAAATTCTTCAGTTTTGTTATTCCCTTCTACCAATACCAGAGAGGGATGCATAATCCAAAATGAAGATATATAAATGAATGGAAACAAAGCCAACATTATACAAATACCTTCTGTTGTCTTTTTTAATACTATTTTCCCAATGTAAAATTGCTGCTGGAATGACCATCTTACTGCAACAGCTCCCCAGACCGTCACCACGGCTTGCCCGTTCCCCCCCCCAACCCTTAGCAGTCCTCAGTTAAGAAACTAAACAAACTTTGTCAACAATTCAGCATCGAGGACTAGGCTCTGTCTAAGCATTTTACAAAACTGGTAGAGAACTGTAACAAATCGACCTTGCCTTAATTATATGAACACAGAAAATCTTTTGCGATCTTGCATTTTCTAGCCCTATGGATGAAGCCAAACCATGCTTTGGTCCCACCCGTCCTCTACACCTTCCCCGTAGCTTCTATCATGATAGGGTTTGGGAAAAAGTGAGAAAGTCTGAAAACCGAGTTCCAGTCTCAGTTCATTGGTTTACAGCAGTTTTCCTGAAATTAGCACTAGATTTTCTTATTCTCCCCCAACTACAAGATCTCCCACCCCCACGCTGGGGTCAGGTCCCCAGGACTGGACCCTGGCTCCCCAATTGCTCGAACACTGGTTGTAGAACGTTTTGGACAATGCTTACCCCACCCGTGGCCTGCAAATTACCTGAAACCACTTCCCCCAACACGGTATCAGCCTGACACCTTCCTCTACAAGGTCCGATCATGTGCTGCCATCCTAATGTGGCGAAGTCCCTACAGGGTGTAATGACCCAGCGGCTGCACTGGGCTCCCCTCCTACAGACCAGTGCACTCCTGAGGATCACCCGCTCAGCTGCAGGAACTCGGCTGTCAGAGACATGGAATTACCTTCTGCAAAACCGCAGGACACTGGTCAAGAAGGACCATTTTTGTGATTGTGATGTACAGGAACTCTTCTGACCACAGGAAATAATCTAACATAGTCCTCCAGAAAAAAAGCAGTGGTGTAGCTCAGATCCACCGCACGCTTCAGCCGAATCCTCCTTCCCAAGCTCAGGACACCTCAGCTGCAAAGACCTGCAGGTGACGCCTGCTACAGCCTCCCCAGAAAATCACAGATGTCTACGCGACCTGACACCACTCCTGGATGTATCCCCCTCAACAGAGGGATCCAGATGACGGAGCAGTGTTGAGACACGGGTAAGGTTTCACCAGTCCCAGAGGCATCACACAGCACCGGCAGAGTCCCTCAGAGGAATTTCTTGTACGCCTTTTGAGAGCTTCAGGTTTGACGCTCTTGCTCAGACCCTGCCTCAACTCCGACAGCCACAGCAGCAAACTGACTTTACATCCACTTGGAAACCAAAAGTTCAGGGCAAAGATCTGAAGAAGAGCATTGGAATTCGCAAGCGTAAAACACAAGCACCGAGCCTCTCGTGGCAGCACACCTTGGCTGTCTGTGAAGAGCACTCGGTACCTCTGCAGCTCAGGCACTGCTGGGAGAACAAACTGGCTGACCTTTGTTGTTGACACCAGCTTAGCTAATAACCTGCAAAAGGACTCGTGGGGAACGTGGTACAGAACATGCAGAAGTTGAGGAAGACCATGCAAAATACAGAAGGTATTCAGGGGCCTCTAAAAGGATTATGAAAAATATTATATTCTAAAGACAGCAGGCAGACAACAGCTGCCTTAAGTTTCAGAGCAAAGTGGATTGAAAAAGCAGACCCACTATAATTTTCAGAGACAAATCTCCACAGTTTATCTGATCCACTATTTAAATTTCAATACACAGTCCTCTATCTGCAGTAATAATAACCTAAATTCCATTTAGTGTTCATTTGAGCAGTCAGGATAAAGTCATTTCTTATTATCTCCCCACTGTGTAAAAAACAGCTTGAAGGTAGGAAGTCAGCAAGCATTTTCACCAAAAAGTAATTATTGCAAGTGACATTTTTACTGCTGGCATGCCATAAGGCGAACTGCGCATTTGGAAGGACAAGTTGCTAAAACAAAATGACAGGGTACTCCGTGACATTCCGACAAGAACCCAAACATGATTTAACGGGCGCTTGGTCTGATGCACCACTCTTCGTACCGGCCAAAGCCCAGGCTTCAGGTCCGTGCCAAACCAGTCAAACCCAGAGCTCCTTACCAAGGAGCAGCGAGAGCGACCACGTCCCGCACAGAGCCGAGCGGGGAGGCAACGCAGCATCCCGTGCTCTGCTCATTCCCTTTACGGCAAATTACGAGGGAAGATGAAAGCAGACAAATGTGGACAGGAGATTTCTCGGCAACGTCTTAAAAGAGCATTTGCTACTTCGGGGCCTGCGTCTACCTCCTCGTGCAGAGGAGTTAATGGACAACAACAGACCTGGCAGGCTGCCCGAGATCAAAGTGGCTCGCGCTGGGACTGGATTCGTTTCTGTTTTCCCCTAATGATCAGGCTGCCCACTCTACCCAATCTGCAGACCATAAACCGGGCTACGTTGTCCTGAGAATCAGGCCCTGATCACACACCCGATCAGTGGCAACATCCTCAGGACTGCGTTCTTCTATTCCCCAGGGTCTGAAACTTTCAGGGAGAGATCTTTTTTTCCCTCTGGCTTTCTACCCAATTTTATCTTTAGCAACGGCTGTCTTTGCAGGATCTTCCGAAGCATCGTAGCAGCTCTCCTCACGAGCAGTGGTGCTGTGCAAGTTCGAACTATGGAACAAACCCGATCCGCATTTGTGGAACAGCACTGCAATACATCCCTCTTCTGCCTAATTAAAAGGAAATCCCCATGAAAGCTTTCTCTCAGGTGGTGGCTTTGGTGGATTTACTTTAAGTGAGTGAACCTTGCCTGGTCACAATTTGAAAATTAATGTGGCTTATGAAAATATGATCCTCCCTACAGTTATAAACTCCCACAGTTATATGCAGGGAGTATACCAGGCTCCCTACAGTGCGCACGTATAACCACGTGAAGTATGCAGGTACGTGCAGTCACGGCTGCAAGCGCTTGCCACAGTTACCATTACAGATTTCCACTATGACCCTGGAGATTCTTCGTTCATTTGTTTCATAAGTGTTATAACTTTGGGGAAAATGTTATTTTGGGTCTTGGCTCAGAGGGAAATGTTATGTGGATGGCGGGGGGGATCAAAAGAAACCCCTTTGGGAAAGCGTATGTATGCACTGAACGGGGAGGAAACCAGCTTTGGTTAACTCTGAAATTACTGGGGCAACAGTAAAAATAAAGGTTCCCACTCTGCATATGAGGGCATGTTAAATGACAGGAGCACATAAAACTATCTGAATGATGATGGTGAACGTTAGAAGCACTTGAAAAAAACCTGCTTCTGAGTATTGCTAAAGGACTACAACGTTTGGTGCAATTTTATGTTGCATATTCAGTAATTATGTTAGCTTTGCGCTTGTATTAAAAAAGTATGATTTCAGCCATTCTAGAAGCCAGAAGGAGCTGGAGAAATCCGATTAAGTTCAGAAAACAGCAAGTAAGATATGAGCTGGCGACAGACGCATGAAGAGAGATTTACAGCTGGACTTCTAAAAGTACTTAGAGAAGTCAGGCAACCAATTTGCCTTTCAACAAATGCACAACCACAAATGCCTCTGAGAGTCTTGGAAACCCCACTATCGTGCCCAAACCTATGGTCAGACTGCAACTTCCCATAGCCAAGAACCAGCATCGTATCAGTTTAAGGTACTCCTGTCCTGGCTCCATCCTTTTCCTCCTTTTTGCCTGACACTGAACCACGACTGTGCTGTCCCATGCGGCTGGGGGAACCAAATCCGTGAACTGGATTTGAAAAACAGGCACCCGCCACCACACACCTGCAAGACAGTCTGGGTGGAAGGGATTAAGAACGGGAGTCTGGAGCTCTTTCCTGAGCTCATCTGCAGTGCAAGCCCGTTAGCAAAATGATGGCTTTTTTATGCCAGCCCCAGTGTTGGCATAACAAGAAAAGTCCTAGCGCAGCCTTGTGAGTTCAATGCTGCTTGCGGAACGACAGCTGGAGAACACCCTGTGCCCAGGGCCATCCAATCAACTTCACAACCGACCAGCAGAGGCAGGTGAGATCTACGCCTGCTCACTCTGCAGAGCGTGCAGCGAGGAACCACGGCACAGGACCATCCTGCTCAGCTCACAAGCTTTAACTGGGTCAGCTCTTCCTCCCTGTGCCTGCCTCTTCCAAAGCCTTTGCCACGTGGAGCACGGCATCACTTGGGTCTCACCCTCTTTCACTGGCCACCACAGGAAGGCATCACTGAATGGCCTGGCTGGGGAACACCCGCAGCCCTTCACAGACACCCTCGAGCCCACGCCTTGCACCCGCGAGTGCCGTATCGCTCTCCGAGAGGTGTGTTGTGCCCCACTGATGCAAAATGCCTCGTAAGCTGGAAAGTTCTGTTCTCCACAACACATGCACCCGGATGCAGGGAGGCAAATCCAGGTGCTTGTTCAGGAGGAAGGGCTAAGCAACGGTGTGGAGAGCTGGACAACTGTAAGGCTGTGTAAACTCGAACCATCAAAGTTCTACTGAGTTAGGAGGACTCTGGTACTTGGCTGTCCGCTGCAGCGTGGACGGGCTCGGATGAGGAGCACAAGGTTGCTACAAAGGGCAGTCTGAACACCCAGGATGCCCAGAATCTGGTGCAGAAAGATACAACTGGAGTGAATCAATTAAAATGAAAAGTGCCACTGAGATCTATCACAGTTGGGAACAGACACACCAACCCTTGGCACAACCGCACCACCTGGCAAAACTTCCAACGACGAAGCACTAAGGGACACTTCTGAAGTGGCCTGCTGGGAAGCACGAGATTTCTATGTAGCCATGATTTTAAGTGCTATTTTACAACAAATGAAGAACAAAAAAGCAAAACCAAACAACCTGAGAATTCTTTTAGCTGGATGTAGAGACACACTCAGAAACATCAGAGCAATGCTCAGGTCAGGCCAACAGCCCCCCATCCTTTCCCAGCCTCACCGGCCAAAAGCGGGTGTCTGTGGGACAGGTAAGCAGCACAGCGAGCACGCAGGGCGTGGGGAGAACCTCCCCAGTGCCTCCCTGCTCACGCCGAGCTTCCGGAGCCAAAAGCAGGGTCTTTGCACTGAGCAGTACTGAAGGATAATCTTCCGTTTTTATATATCACCCTTAAAATATTAAAAAACTCTTTCTAAAAAGAAGTCAGATTTTACATTAGGTGCTTAATGGCAAAATCATGGTTGCTTTAAAAGATGTGCTCTACTCTGCTAATCTTTATTTAATATTCAGATTTTTATGTGCTTCTGTAACTTAGTCAGAAGTCAATATTTAGAAATAACTGCTGGAAAATATTTTCAATAACCTTATTATTAAACCAGCTTGTGTGCAGAAGCTTTGTTAAGGATTTTCTGAATATTACAACAAATATGTCATGAAAGCAATCAATCAAGATGCCACAATCCCACATCGTTGTATTTTTAGTATAATCAAAATAAACGTGTGCACAAGATCTTTTGGAAAACAGAGTGAGAGCTTTTAGAGGTTCTGCTGCAGCTTATGGTGTCTTTGTGGACTTGCTGACCTTGTGATTAGAGACGAACTTCAACGTGTTGCCATGTTTGTGACTGTGCGTTGTTCTCCTCTGTCGCAAGCCTGGGTGTGAAGGCATTTCTCTACCCTCCTTCGAGATTTCAACCTTGTCTGCTCCAGACAGGAGCATGAAGCAGGATGCATACGCGCACCGTGCACTGCATTCAAATACATCTCCCCCACCACAGACTGTGGACATCCATTTGCTATGGGCAAGAGCCCTCCGGGACGGACCCCAGGCTAACGACCGCCCGCCTTCCGCAGCAGAGCAGCCCTCCCCGCCGCCGCAGCACAGCGGCTCGCTCTCGGCTCCGGAGAAAGCCGGCGAAGCAGAGTGACCCTGACCGCCGCTCCACTAAATGCACTCCTCTTCAGGAGGAGTCCCGGCTAAAGTACTGAAACAAAATGACATTTACATTGTACGCAACAATATTATAAAAGCTATTAAGGTACATTATTTTACACATCCTCATAATCTCTCCATACTGCTTTACTTAATTTGTGATAAAATTGTTGAGAAAGGGTACTTAATGTAGGACAGTCAGTAAAAGTAATTTATCATCTTCCCGCTTCGGTGCTCACGTTATCAGCGAACTCATTTTCTGCATTCATCATGCAATCAGCCTATTATTTGCATATTAATCAGGCAGTGGACCATGAAAGAGCCGCATCCCAGCCAAATGCTGCACTATCTCAGGAGGAACACTCAGTAATTATCATACATCAGTGTTATGATGTGGTAATTGATTATAACATCTTTCTGTTGCCCCTGGGGAGTCCCGCTGCTAACCCAGCTTCAGGCATTCTGTGCAGATTTTTCTCTGAAAATTAGAGAAACCATTGCTGTCCTTTTATTAGATTTTTTTTTTTTGCTTTACCTTTACAATACACAGCTCCCTGAGCATTTCCAAGTTACTTTTGCCTTTTCTTTTCTTTTTTTAAATGAAACCTTCATTAGGAAAAACCCCACCTGCCTCAGATCTGAAAAAGTAAAAAAATACAACCCCAAACCCAAAACAAAGCAGTTGGGCTCGGCTGTGTTGGTCCCCTCTCTCTCAAGGTCTGGTGGCTCTTTAGGTGCTGCTACCCCTTACCTAACAGCCCTCCCCGTCCAACACCACGAAACATCGCAACTTCAATAGACGGTAATTGCAAAGTTCGCATAAAGGCCGTTACGCTGCTTTATTTAGGTGCCAAATGAGAGGCTAATTTTGGTCCTCTCGTAAAGGACAAATGAAACATCTGCCAGTTCAAACTGGCACTATTTTTAGGACCCAAGTTCTAGCGGGGTAGAAGAGCGAACCAAGCACACAGCACAACGGTAGTTCCACCGCGGCTAACCTCCCACCTCCTCCGTGCGCAGACCGGGCAGGGAGGAGCCGGAGGGTCAGCTCCCACCTCCGCACCCATCCCAACCCTTCGGCACGGGGAGATGCCTCAGCAGCAGACAGCGGAGGGGACCGTCCCACGCCGTGTGATAGAGCAGGATGCCTTGGCTGGGCTCTGCGAGGAGAGCTGGTGAGAACATCTCGCGAGGGCGATGTGACTCTCCAAAGCTGCTCACGGTCCTGGGATAGTCTCGTCGGAGACTCCCTGAGCTCCCATCTTTTGTCCAGCTCAGGTTTAGCCAATAAATAGTACCAGTCAGTGCCTGAATTATTCTGGGGAAGAATCACTCTTTTCAGCCCCACTGTAGGGCATTATAGATACAGCCAAATAAGTAAGTATCTTTTAAGTTGCTATCAGCACTATCTTTGACAAGTATAAATATGGGACATGTAATATCAGGCCTATTTTACATTTCTTGCTGCCATTATATTTTCTCCTTTCATTAGGCCTCTTAATTGGGTATTTTTCTACTTTCACTTGTATTTAAATTTGATCTCAGTTCCATTTCAGTTTGTTTTCAATGCAAGTTGTGTTTCTCATCAGATTGAAAATAATCACTGGATCCTTCCATTTGCTGCTTCTGTGGATGGCTGCTGGCCAATTTAAAAACCTCCAACACCCACCGGATTAGGTGAGACACATTCATCAGTTCGTCTCGCACCCTGATGCAAAGGACAGGCTAGAAGTTAACTTAGTAGATACTAATTTTCTGGTAATTTTCTGTTTTTTTCTTCCTGGGAATGATTTGCTATCAAGTAATATATAACTGTAATCAGAACAAGCATTCCATTGTCAGAGCCTAACAGGCTGTTTATGTCCCTGTTTCAGAGCTGCCTGGTGGAGAAGACAGCGGCCTCGTAGCTCCATCCCCATTACTAGGTGGGAATAACAATCTGCGCGTTCGGCGCTAGCACACCTTTTTTCCAGTATTTTGGGAGGAAAATAGTCCATTATCTGTTCTTTGAATTGAAAGCCAGGTAATTTTCATCCGGCGGAGGAGCATTTTGTAATTTGCTGAGCAGCGGTTGGGCTGTTCCCGGGGACAGTGCGATGGCTGTCTCCGTCCCACCACTGCCATCCATGTGGGCTGGACCTCCAGCCCCCTCCTTTTCCCACAAGCAACCAGCAGACCAGCGTGAGCTTCTGCCAGCTGCCAGAGCCTCCTCTGTTACCAACAGAAAAATAGCTGCTCCCTCCGGAGAAGAGCCTTGCTGACCTCTTCTGCAGCTGCCAGCCCACGGGGGACAGATCCCGGCCATCGCCCCAGCTCCTGACCCTCCCCGGAGCTGCCCGGCCTCCCCGCACTGCTGCACGGCTGCGACGGCCTCGCTCGCGTTCCGGTGCTGCTCCAGTTTTATACTTGGCTTTCTAACGCCTCAGCTCATCGTTTTCCACCCAGCTCCTCTGTGGTTAGCAGCAGGCAGGAGAAGCCCCCCGCGCCCAGAAGCGGGGAGGGGAGGTACTGCAAGCCCCCTCCCCAAAGGGGGCTGCTCATCTCCAAACGCGCAAGCGGAGGGAAAAGAAAATGCTGGTAATTAACGAAATGAAGTAATAAGTAATGAAATGACGAACACTGGAATTTACAGAGCTCTAATACTCAATGGCCACGGTTTCTTTTAAACCAGGCCTGAAGAGAGTGCAAGGCAGGTACCTGCTGCGATTGCTGCTGCAGTCACCGTGGAAGCACGGAGTCACAAACTGCACCCACTTCTTCAGCAACTGTTACGCTAACTGGGACTCCTATAACCCACCTGAGAAGCCTAACAGCAGTAACGGTCACGAAAGTCTTCTTTCATACAACTTAAAACATATATTCATTCATTAATTCTAATTTTTAGAAATGAAGACTTTGAGAACGGAGGCGTTACTGTGCCTGGCTAAACGCCACTGCAGAGCTGCACACCAGCTCCTTGCTTGGAGATCTTTTCCCGCACACCAAGGGGAGTGAGCATAAGGGACCCACATTACCAAATTAACCATAGAAATAAAACACAGCTGCAACTTGACTGGGTAACTTCTCCAAAACGAACGCTACAAACCCACAACCACAGTTCAGAGTGAATTAAATCTGTTCTCAGAATCCAGCAGGAGTCTCCTCTTTGCTGTTTTAACATGAAAAGTGTGCTGGTGCTGTCTCACTGTAATTCAGAATATCTGCCTAGAAAACAATGTTCCCTCCATGATTACGTATTTTAGTTTAGCACTTTTATAATAGTAAAGCTGGGACCACAGTGGAGTCATCTTCTCCAAGTTTAATCACCGGGTGGTTCAATGGCAAGAGAAGAATACAACTAGGACAGGAATTTCTCTCCAAATACCCACTATTTGCAGAGCATTGCTGACAGACAAAGGACTACGGCCACGCAACACAGCCTGGGGAGGATGGACCTGGGCAAGAGGCAGAAATGCCCCAATGATGGCTAGCAATGCCAGCTGATGGTGTATTAAGAACAAACTTGAAACACTGACTTCCCGCTGCATTCCCAGGTCCCAGTGAGGTGCCTTGACAGCGATTCTCC
This sequence comes from Opisthocomus hoazin, assembly GCF_030867145.1. Taxonomy (NCBI): domain Eukaryota; kingdom Metazoa; phylum Chordata; class Aves; order Opisthocomiformes; family Opisthocomidae; genus Opisthocomus; species Opisthocomus hoazin. The sequence goes on along the minus strand of NC_134433.1, from coordinate 9,745,641 downwards.
CAGCTTTATTGATACCAGAAAGGCTGCCAGGAAGTTTTTTTATGGTCCACATGTCAGAGAAATGGCACAGAATATGATCACACACATTACAGACAGACTAGAACAGCTGCCCTTATGAGGAGCCAACTGATATCCTGTGGTTTGAAATCCAGACAGCCACGGCCAACTGCTTCAGAGCCACAATCTCAAGACACACAGAAAGAATGTGGAAACTCCACCAACATGCACCGGTGTGCTTCAGGGTTAGCACAGTGATAACTGTTTGGCTTAGTTGTTCAGCTCCACACTTTAAAAATGCATCTGCACCTAGCCCAAAAGGAGACCGCCTTCTCAACCAAGTGCGAAAACCCCAAAATCGGTCATCCAACGTAAACCACCCATGTAAGGAATTCTTGCAGTCCAACTACTCAGCTATCCAAAGCCATGGGATCTCCCTTCTCCTCCATTTTACAGACTACACTAACCACAAACATTTCACGTCCTGCAATTTTATTGCCCTGGAACACCAGCAAATGACTGCAAAACAATCTCTCTCTTCTTTTTGATTCAACAATGAAAAATAGCTCAGATTTGGGAAGATCTGTCAGCATCACTGTGTGGTCTCATGGTACCAAGGATTCAGCTCTCCACGTGCTAATCCCAGTCATGCTCTGGAGCACCATCTCGGACAGCTCTGCCCCTCCAGAACAGAACAGTGCAATGAAGGGAATCATCACGAACCACGGAGAAATGGGGAGGGGGGGGTAAGAGCTTCTCCACTGCAACCACGTGGCTGGTGAGCTCTTCCCGTATGCACATCAGGATGTTAATCCTGAATATGGATTTCAAGCCTGAAACACACTCTCTCTCCACTTTGTTTCTCTCGGAGCAGGCAGTGAGACGGCACCCTTCTGTTACTAGGTGAATGGGAAGATCCACCCAGCACAAAGTTAACTACCTGCCCACTCAGCAGCTTCTGTACTGAAAAATATTACAGGAATATGTGTTACATAAACCAAAATAAAATGGTTACCTGGGTTTATTATCATTCCACAATATGTCTGTTAATATCATAACTACAGTAAACCATAGACTGTATTGATTTTTTTTCAGATTTTCTTTCCCAAGGGATGATAAGAAGTAATCTCCCTGTTGTTACAAATGTTTTATTTTGAAAATAAAGCTTTAATGCATATTTTAGTTGATCTAAATACAGTAGATCTTGGGTTTTGAAATCATCAGATAATATGCAATTATCTCAAGCTAGATTCTGATTTTGAAACAAGCTCTAATTAGCTCCCCATTTTATGCTGCTATAATCCTTTCTTCAACTCCCATGAGTGTTACTATTGCTAAGCAGCATGAGGTTAGGAATGATGGATGATACCCAGAAAGGAAGACAAACAAAAGGGAAATTCAAAATCCCCTGAGATCACCCGCAGCTGTATCGGCAAATGAAGATTTCCACATTAGGTCATAAGACGACCCTTACAGAAACACACACCAAAAAGACACATCTTTTTCCCACTGAGTATCTGCAAGTCTTTAGTGTAGTATATAGAGAGTATATGTCCTTCACAGAGGATAAATACAAAAGTGAATAAAAATTCAGCTTTCCTGGGAGCAGCTATGAAACAAACAGCACCAAAAAAGAAACTTTCTCTTAACGTCATATAGATGCTCAGTGAAGACATGAGACCCCCAAACAAAACAACCTGATCAGAGCTATATGCAGTACAAGTATGTAGAAAAACATCCAAGCACATAAACCTTCTCCTGGCACATGGCTACTGCCCAAGCCCAACCCAGCTCTGATCATCAGTAATGCAACTAAATAAGGGCCAAATTCATCACGAAAAAATGCTGATGCAGTTGGGTGACACTAATTCAACTTTTTATTTCCATGTGATTTGGTCTGTGCTTTTGACACATAAATCATTAAAAAGGCAGATTTACCCAAGGGCATTAGAGCATTTAGGTGGAAAGGAACACACAGAAAAAAATGTTAGAAAAGGCACAGTGATACTATTTTTGACCACCTAGGGTACAGACACTGGTTTTGTGTATAACACGTTCACTGAAACTTGCACAAAATTACCAAAGCCTTGATGAAAGGTCACAGGCAGCAAACATAGATATCGATCTGGTGGTGATTTTGGTACAGACTGTGTTTTTTCAAAATTCATAAATCTAGTTTTCAAAGAAGAAAAACAAGCCTGGCTTCTTTTTGCCATCTCAAAATCTGTCTATATCTATCCATATATCTAATGCTTGTCCGTTCGTTCCTACATCTGAAAGACTGATGGGTCCATCTGTCCACGTGTGACAATGGAAAATTACAGGACAAAAGAACAGCTTTTCATGAATGAGGTGTGAATCAAAACCTTACGATCTGGAAGCTTAACTAACTGCATCAGAAATCCAGAAAATCTTGCTAGTGTGACAGAACAGTGCCAAACGGTAACGAAAATACTCAGAGCTAATAAAAGTTTGAGACGTTACTGTGCATGTTGACATTCTGTACGCTGAAGACCGTCTTGGCAAAGCACTTAGGAGCCACTGAATGTATTAGTTTAACTTCACTTCTTTCCCTCCACGCATTCAACAAGTTCCAAGCCAATTACATTACACGGAAAAGGCTCCAGACCCTTTCTCATTTCAGAATTGTTCTGATTAATTTCTGTTTTAAAATTACAAGTATGCAACCTTTTCTGCCTTGTTTTTCCTGGGAAATGTCTCAGAAGACCAGAAAATTGGAGCTGTCTTTTTTTTTCCTGCCCTGGAGTGGAAGATCTTTCACAAATGCATAATTATTATTACCTTTCCCAAACTGTTTGCCGCGCTTTTAATTACAGAACAGCTGCTAATAAAAGAAAATTACCAAACTGCCCTTCCTCATTCAAATAACTTGGTTTCGCTCTTTTGTTCTGCGCGGTGTCACAACCTCCCTTACTCCTTCATACAGAGGAAGGCACCAAGAAAAGAACGTCTTGTACAACAATTTTATTTTTAATCATTCGAAAGGAGGAAGAAAAGGCCAGGAGCCCGTTTTCTCATTTGTCAGTCTGCTTTAAGGGAAAGAAGGAGGGCGATCATCAATAATCCGATTTTATTAGCCGATAGGAACGTGTCGCTTCACCAAACACTAGCTCAAGGGCAGGAACCGACAAACGAGACTGGGAGTGTGGGAGGGGAGCAAAATCTCACGGCAGCAAAACTGAAGTTCCTGAAGGAAATCAGTTTCAGCTCCCAGCGACCCTCACGGGAATCCATAAGGTGGTCGGGTTTTAATACTCTGGGCTTGTCGCTCAATCTTTTATAATTACACTTCGTCATAAATATGATGATTAGCAATAACAATGCAGCCTTTTCCCAGCTCCTCTGATTTCAAATTCCTCTTAAAATGGCTACAATTACTTACTCATATTTTCCATGCTGTCTTAGGCGTTTATAACTGTAACAGTTACTCTTACATAGTACTGATGCTACAAAAAGTAGTCAATGGCATGCTGTTAATGAACGTCAGCCTACAAAATGTCGCAGGAAATTTCCATGTTCACTAAATGCTTGGCTATAAGTAACAATAGCCCTGTGATTGCAAATAATTTTTTCCCATTTTGGCTTTGTTTTCATGGCTTTTTTTTACCAGGGGCATTTTTTTTTTTCCTTTTATCTATTTATTTTCAACTGTTCTTAAGAAAAATGTGGACCAACTATCATCACCACTTTTCTTCCAGCAAAATCTTTTAGAATGCAAAATAGTTTCCCAGCAGAGACAAAAAGCAGTTTGGTTGGGATATTCAGAATAAATCCAGTAAGCTCCAGAAAAAGCAAGTGTTTCCGAATGGCAGAAAGGTGGAAGAAGGGCACAACCTATCCCCCTCTGTACCCTGAAACGCAGTAATTCTCCCATACATTGTACCGGCTGTGACTGCACAGCAAGGCACGAGCGTTTTTCCAGAGCACAAACCAGCTCGAGCGGTTTACGCCAGTTAAGCGTATCGCTGGTAAAAAGTCTGTGTGGGCAGAGCTTGGTGTCTAACAGCAGGAACACAGCTGTTCTCCTCCAGCCTCCCGCCTATGCTGTGGCCATCTTATCAAACCTTCTGCAACTCACTTCTCTTCGACACTCCTCTTTGCTGCAGCTGCTTTTTTTGCAAATGGAAAAGGGAAGGAGAATAAAAGGTTGGCTTGGAATATTTAACAAAGCTTGAAAAAGAAAGATGTAACATGGTCTTCTCCCCACCTTCAAATTAATACAGCAGATTTTGTGCAAATGAAAGTGGGGAAAAAAATACGGCAGCGAGTAAGGCAGCTGGAGTACGTAGCTCACATTACAAGTGCAAGGCTTGTTTTACAGCCATTGTCACATGTCAAATTGATAAGCTGAACTATGGTAAAAAAACCCCTACAGAGCCAATGATCTCTAAGATCAGACAGAGTCTCTTTACCTAATATATGCAGCTAAATCTGTGTCCTCCCTACATCTGCCATAGCAACGAGGAGAGAACGAGGAATTAACTGCATTAACAACAAAATTGAAGGGTCTCCTGTATGATACAACAGAACGCGAGAAACCTCTCGGCATCAAAGCAAAAGAAAAGTAACAAAAGCACAGAGAATTATTTCCAAGCAAATCATTGAAACCAGCTGATTACCTGAGCTTGCACATCCCTGCTGTAGGGAATCCTGTAATGATGTCACAGAGTGAAGGACTAGATAAGAGAGGAGAGGAAAATCAGGGAACAATACAAGGAGATGCCAAACCACAAACAGTAAGCAGGCTCAACAAACAGCAAACCACCGACCTCGGCAGGGGCACGCTGCTCACTTGAGTCAGCGGCGTTGTAAGTGTACACCCAAGGCCAGACTCTAGTCTGGCCTTTCTGTATCAATAGGTATTAGGATAAGAGAGCGCCACAATAAAAGCATAATTGCAACACAGCGTTCCCCCTTTAAAGCTCAGTTCTTCTAGCTCACCTCCTGAGAAAGCAATCGATATTGTCCTAGGAACAATAAAAATCCCCTATGTGACCCCAGAAAACAGTGCACAAGATTTTCCAGCTCTTTGGCCAAAATTTTTTGAATTACGTATCATATTCAAGCCTCGATAACATCATCTTAATTAGGAACTTGATAACTGCTGCTGATCAATTACGCATAAATGAGTGCTTCGTTCGTAAATGCTCCCAGCGCGTTCCCCTAGGGACCAGCCTGCGAGGGTGGGCGCTGCCGCTTCCAGTAACGCCTGGGCTAGCACTAGGGTGCAGGGCTCGCTTACTGCAAATTTAATTAAAAAAAAAAAAAAAGAAATAAATTTTCCTCCTCCTCAACTCAAACAACACAGTGGAATGTTAATTACCTTGTCCTTGTTGCTGCCCTTGTGCAGGCAGGACACACTGGCCCAGCTCACCATTCAACCAGAGCTGCATACGAATAAATGGTTCTCGGCCTTTTTGGGTCAGTTTACTCCATGGCTTTGGCCTGGAGAGCATGTCACTGACACTTCCTTGGGACAGCCCCAACACCTGAAGTGAAGCAACCAAGAACGGCACGTTAACACATTTGACGTGGAAGGGGGGAAATTTAAGTCGCTTTGGTTTCCTTTACTGCTGTATCGCTCAACTCGGTTTTAGACGAACAATTAGTGAAACTGCAAAATGACATCTGCAGGTAATTGATGGCAGCGCTTTTCTCCTGCCGTCATCTCCTTCTGGAGCGCGGGGTTTTTCCTGCAGGAACGGAGCGGCAGCACAAACGGCAGAAGGATGGTGCGAAATTTGCATGCTTTTCATATTTTCTGTCAAACAGTTTCATCAGTTCTAACAGGAAAAACACAGCGTCCAGGCACACACAGGCAGATCAAGTAGGAAATGATTGGCACATATTTTGTTCTCAAACAAAAAATAATTGGGACTTTTGAGACTAGGCCTATATTTGGTTGATTTTTTTTGGTATGAATTATAACGATGTGTGTTTTCACCTGCAGCAGCGGCTGCTCCACGTAAGTAAATATTTAAGCATACAGCCGACCGCGGCAAAGCGGGCGTTTCAGACAGGCAGAACACAATTACTTGCCTGGAATTCAGCACAGGTACCGGGGTTAAAAATCATACTTAATGAAAGCTGCCACGGGATCTGTAATGACCCCAAGAGGTCACGCTTCTCATTTTACATCTTAGTGAAAAGGTAATAGCGCCATGCTAGCTCCTATTACGCTATCATATCGATTCAATTCTTTCCAGGAAGAAGAAACACCAGATGTCCACCACTTCTCACGGCCTGGGAAGTGCGTTCTGGTGGCTGGGGACCCCCTGAAATCCCACATGTTCAATGCTTAGGGCCCACAACATGAGAACTTCAGCAAGCCTTATCATGCATCGCGTATCTGCAATCCAACGTTGCGTAAAAATGTCTCAAAGCACACTGAGATATCAAGCACCAGGTATAAGAAATGACCGAATTCTGGACTTGAGACTAAGGAGAGGCAGGGGATTTTCCACGTGTTTGTTTAAATACCCTTGTGCGTGTTTCCAAATATTAAAAAAAAAAAGGAAAAATGCTCTTGTGTCCATAATCTTCACTTCAAACCAATTTAAGACTCTCCAGTCATGACAATGGTACTACTCAAATATTCCATGAATTCATTACATTAAGCATGAAATATTGAGTCTCAACAATGTTTGCTTCAGCTTTCAGTGTTTCTAAACTGCGGGGCTGAAGCTAATCTTTGTATAAAAACCTACGCAATTCACAAAATACAGGAAAATGAATACTTTCCTTTGTGAGCTCACTTTTAAATACTTTACATACGAAGCAAAAACATTTTTCCATAAGACATACATGGCGTATCCCCCTCCGTTACCGTGAGCTCCGTACCACCGTCAGGAGCACAACCCACATTCACAATACTGGTGTAACAAGAGAGAACCAGTTCTTTACCTTTTCCCCAAAGATCCTTTGGCAGATGCCATTCTTTGCTAGCTTTTCTTTGACCTGCCGCGTTAGCTCTATCGTATCCACCTCCTGGTACATATAAATCTCATACTGCTCGGGTGTCAGTGGAGGAACCGAAGGTTTGGATGGCTTTGACAAAGACACGATAGGGGACGAAGGGAGGGGGCTATTTTGTGGTGTCTCACTGCGACTCGCCCCAGTCATGCTCATTTCAGAACTCTGGGAGTACGGAGATTCAGCGTTTGGCCACTCTTTCCAATATTCTGAAGAAGACGGTCCTTGGAGCTGGCTACGATCTGGCCTAGTCTGATTGCTGACCTTTTCTTTTCCACCACTGGCTTCCTCAACTTTTATATCTTCGGGAAGAGCTGTATTTCTTCTCTCATGCTGCACAGTATTCCACCAATGGTCCTTCCAAACACCACCACGTCCCAACTCATTTTTAACATGCCTCAACATACCCTGGGCAGAATCACTTATTCCATGAAGCTCTAGAACAGGTGCCTCCTGAGGCTCCTTTTTGAGCCCAGAGAGGTTCTGCAATGCAGAGATACTGGAATCAGTGACAGATGAATGTTTCTTCAGGGATATGGCCAAAGGAGAATAGCTGGAAACCGAAGACATTGCAGGTGCAGATACTAGTTTGGGGGACAGGATAGAAATGTCAGCTTGAGATAAAGGTGGTGTTTTTAAGGCAGGTTCAAGGGCAGCCTGCTGTGCCTCCATTTCCCGTCGGGCTTGTTGCAGAATGGATCGAATAGCATCATCAGAATTGCCACTGCTAGATGCAGAAGGCGGCTGAGCCGGCTCAGCTATGAAAAACAACCAAAAGACTAAATGCAACAGAGGAATACGCTTTATATTCAACACGTGCTACTGTACATACTGCCCTGTCAGAGTAAGGGCTGCAATACATTTCTGGATGGGAGGGAAGAGTTTTCACTAAGCAAAGATTTGCACTTTTCAAAATAAGGTAAGATTTCCAAAGTTCTTCACTGGAAAATTTTTATAGTTGCCAAAATGCTGGAGATTTGCACGCGCAGACTCAACTCAGTCTAGTACTACTTGCATGTTTTCCACCATTGTAAAAATTTTCAAATAAATGCCTTTGAAAATCAAGCCTTCACCTCTTCCTCCTCCAACCCAATTGCTCAATAACATTTTATAGTTCTACTTACAAAGTTATTTAACCTTTCACTTCTCTCCATCTCCACAAATTAATGGTAACACACACTCAAAACTAACACAGCTGCATTCACCTGGACAGACTGTTAATACCCACTTACAACAGAAATGGGGTGAGCCCTTTTAACTCAAAAAATACAACACACAAATTACAACAAAGCAAGAACTTTAGTAAGAGACTTCATTATTTCATTTGGCAAGCTAAATATGCTCCTGCTTCCTGTTTTCTTCTTTCATGGTCCCAGCCACCGAAATAATCAGCTCTACAAAAATCAGGCTGATGCCTGGCCATCACTCTCTGCCTTATCCAAAGCCCTAGAACGGAGCCACGGGCGCCTTCAGAAGGGAGAATGCCTAAATGCAGTATTTCAGTGATGAACCAGGACCCGTGTGGCTGTGCTGCGGCAGTCAGGGACGAGCAGAGATGGGAACGTGGGGGCAGAATTATCTCTGCAGAGCCAGGTGGTTTTTGCAATGGCATCTGCTTCCACTTAAGTTACTCTCCACTGAGGTCTCCAGTGCTTGAAAACCAATTCCTCTGAAAGCTACTCTACAAAGAATGGGGAAAGTGAAGCACTAGACAGTAACAGGGAACCCATACACTGCAAGAAGTGACCTCAAAGTGAAATAAGATTTGAAACGTGCTGCGTATTATTCCAGTAAATTTATGTCTCATCTGAATATGGTTCCGAATTTGCCTCCCTACATTCCCTCCTGTCACACACTATAAAATACAAGAAAAGCTAAGAAACGGGGGAAAAGACAGTGGGACCATCTCTCTGCTTTATCTACTGGTTTCATAGGGAGTTCTGAGGCTGAATTAATATTTGAAAGGAAGCCTGAGATCCTCAGACGAAACATGTTACTGAACAACGTGCTTGCAGTTTCCTGCACACAACCCACATCTTTCTCTATGAAATCATTACTTGTCTAAAGTCATTAGTCTTTTATATTTTGCAATGAGATTAGCTTAGTTTTCATTTAAAAGACAACTATCCAAAGCTGTAAATCAGTATTTACTTTAAAAAACAAAACAGAAGTAATGCACAGTACTCCACTGTTGGCCCTCCAGTGGTACTGGAAACTCTTTTAAATTTGGGAGGGCTATGGAGTAGACAGAAATGTTAACTACATGACAACATAAAATGAGAAATTAAACTTCTCTCGGGCTAAGCTTAAACTAATCATGTTTTAGGGAAAGGAAACACTTTTTGGATTTGCAGTTCATTCACAGAATACATTCTGTAACCAAAAATAAAGTCATGTAAAAGTTAGAACTGAGTTTGCCTACATCATAATTTCAGTGCATGACGCCCACAGTACGATGGTACTATGTGACTGGTAATTGCTGGCTGGATTGGGACTGTCACCCCAACAAACCCACTCATTTCCCTCTCCCACGCAGTTGCATCCCTGGGCCTTGAGTTAGACAGAAGAGAGAAAGCAGGAGCCATTCGCTTTGCAAGGAGCAAACTGGCAGAAGCAAGGATTTTACAGGTTCACCTTGCAGAGTGACTGTCTGTAGGGCTGGAGTGGTGCAAAGCAGGCAGAGCTCTGCACTTGGGAAAAAAGGTGTTTAGAAATCTCACAGCATCGCCCCGGGAGCGGGGCAGAGTAGAGCGGGCAGAGCACCGAGCAGAGACCCCGTCAAGCTGTGAAATGAGTAACTTTAACTTGGGCTGCCTTATAGACAGAAACAGCTCTGCTAAATAATTAAAAAAAAACCTCTTCAAACCTATATTCGAGGTTTTAAGAATATAATTAACTGACCAGAAAGCTCATGGTAATTGTTTTAATTAAATTCTGAAATAAAAGGAGCACAAGACAAAATAAGACTGTACCTGTTTTCTGTACTTGCAGCTCCCTTTTGGCTTGCTCGAGAATGGATTTGATGGCTTCATCAGAGCCAGTCTCTGTGGTTCGGATTCTTGTGGTTATATTACCTGAAGAGGAAAACAGAACTAATGACACCAGGAAAACTTCTATTTGCTTGGTTGTTTTTTTAACACAAAGACAGATCGCATATACTGATATACCACCAGCACGACCTGACGAAAGTTTACATAGGACCTTTACCAACATTCACAGCACCAAGAACATACTTCATGTAATCAAAGAAAAATATCCTCCTTGGGCAAAAGCCTTCCCACTAGCTGCACTGGAACAAAGATAACACTGGCAACACCAGAGGAAGAACTAGGTGGTCATATATTCCTCTTCCAGGATAAAACATATAGGTCTATTTTTTTTCCTTTTCTTTGTATTGGAGGGGGAGAGGAAACAGAAGGGAAAAGAACCAGAGGGGAAAGGAAGAAAGCCAAAAACATAAGACCAGGAATCACCCTAAAAATTGCATCAGCTGCTAGGCAAAGTAGGATGAGTACACATTCAGCCCAAAACAAAATTAAAAAGTAACTAGATAAAAAGAATTTTTAACTTTCTAGAAGTTAATACATTTAGAGAAACAGTCATTTAAATGCAGACACCATTTGAAGTACTCTCCAGCTAAGAGCTATTACTTGGTTGTTGGGATTTGTTTTGGTTTTAACCACTAATGGGAAGAAAAGGAGGGAAAACTATGACTGTGAACGCTATTGCACTTCACTGCATTTTTCATTATGAGATTATCATTTGTACATGAGCTAGATAATTCCTGACTGTAGTCAAAATAACTACAGAGTTTCGGGGTACCTGTTTTTGTTTTTTCTTCCTCCTCTTGCTAAAAGAAAAATTCTGCAACTAATCTATAACGAAGCAAAATGTTGGTACTTCCTGTTCATTGATAATTTATCCATCAGAAGTTTCCTTATCTTGTTCTCTTTTTTGTACACCGTACTGCAGTAAGGCTAACACTAATTTAACAGCATCTTAAAGTCTATTTGTCAACATAAGCCCCACGAGAAGAAAGATGCAAATCCACAGCAGAAGCGCTCTGCGACTGTTGTTGGATTATAAGTAATTGTGCAACTTTCTCCCTCCAAAATCACAAAAATAGCAAAGAGAGCATTTCAACAGATCTGACAGTTTTATAAAGATGCTTCTGTCCCTTATCTCTTTTTATCTGTGTACGCAGTGAGGTTGGCAGTGGAAAAAGTATCCAAACAGCGCTACGTTAGTACAGCAGCAGCAGAATTAGAAAAAGCAAAGTGTTCATCTAACCCATGGTTTGTTTTATACTTACTGTCTGTTTTTCTATCAGATTCCAGGCCAGAATCAAACTGCACAGCTTTAAGGAAACACACAGCTAAAGCACACTCCACTCCCTAGGTAGTGACTGCAAAGAGAAAGACCTGCCTGTGACGTACCTTCAGACCCATTTCTTCGTTTCGGTACTTCCTGAAATAGTCTGTTCAGGTTCTGGCCTGGATTCTCTGTTGAAAAACAAGTTTGGTAAGAACAAAACAATCAGGGGATGGTTGCTCTGACATCACGGGCTGTGTGACATGAGAAGCTGGCAGCCTGTCTCTGCAGGCGAGGGTCCGAGCCGCCCTCGCGCCCTCCAGCCGTGGGCTGAGCGCTGGAGGAGCCGGCTGCTTGGGAAGAAGCAAGGCTGGCTGGTTTGTTAATAAAGATTACAGCTACGTTCGGAAAGGAGATTAGACAGATATAAATAAATGTCTAGAGATACCAAAAATGAAGAGGTTAAAGATGGGCAGATAATCCCCTCAAGTACAATCATCAAAAGGAAGAACAGATTATAAATCTAACAGTGTGCACTTTCAATTAAACAAAATCTAGGAAAATCCTGCCTGTCCTCTCCAGTATTTCTTCATTGTAAACAACTTAACTTTTCAGTTTCTTTAAATGTAAATCTCAGTCTTCGCTTAAGATGAATCACAACGAAATGCATATTATTTCTTTAAATCACTGCCTTAAATATGCAAAGCTGCTTTCAGTTAGGATTGTTTCTTAATTACACCGTCTCATGCATCACCTATGATATTATGTCAAAACACTTTGGAAAAAAAAATATCACACAAGATCTCAATCAACAACCGCAAATAAAAATTTTCAAGCCGCTCTGAGGGCTGATACCCCTAGTAGCTACTGACCCTTTTCACTCTGTATTTAGCTCTGACATGGAGCTAGTGGGAAGCGAGGGACGTGAGCGTACCTGCTGCTCGCTCCTTCTGACAAACACAAGTCAGCGGCTAAAAAAAGCGTAAGCAAAGATACTAACCTGCTTGCGTGCTGAAAAGCAGTTAGAAAGCTGTACTTTCTGTACCTGACATCTGATTCGGGTGAAAACAGCAGCAACGCACCAACAGCCCCGTACAGGGAAGCTTCTGATTTTTAACATTTGTAACTAACAGGCATAGAAGGCAAGACCTTGGCCGGCGAGCGCTTACCTCTTTGTCTACCCTGGATGCTGCGAAGAGCCAAGATGTTCTGCTCGTCCGAGAGGAACTGCTTCATCTTATGAAATGGCTCCTTGCCTCTCACAGTCAGTTTATTCCATGGCTTTGGCCGGGCTAGTATCTCACTGACAGACCCTTGCGACAGTCCCAACACATAATGTCCAAATATCCGCTGTCCGATATTGTGCTTGATCAACTGCTCTTTCACCTGACGTGCAATTTCGGCCGTGTCTATCTCCTCGCCTTCAGAGACGCTCCCAGCGCTTTCTGACTGGCTGGGAGACGGGGCCATGCCATTTACATCCGGGCTTTGTTGTAACGGACTTTGGGAAGATATGGAGTTTGTGCTGTAAGGACCTGTTGAAAAAATCATGCTTGTGCTTCCTGCTTCCTGCATTGCCTTGGAGTAGAAGGACTGCATTAGCTGGCGCTGGAGGAGAGAGTTTAGTGCAAATTTTCCTGTGGAGGCCAAGGGTAAGCTGGGGCTCGCCAGGGATGAGCTGAAAAAGTCTTGACTTAAACCCGTTGGTGAGAACTGGTGTGTACCATTAGTATTGGAAGCCTGCTCCCCCGCGTTGCGGAGCAACTGAGAAGGAGGGGAGGCCGGCAAGGTTGCAGGACGCTGACTCTCAGGCTGGTCTTTCCCTTTTCTCCTGGCTGACCCTACAAGGAAGGTCAAACATAATGCATTATGGGGGATCAAAGAGGGAAAAACCAAGATAAAAAAATGCAAAGTTTGCCCCGCAAAGGGAAAAAGTGCAGATTGACGAGGGCCAATGAGGTTGTGGTGGGACTTTTGTGTTCATTTTGGTTTTGGTTTATTTTTTTGTTTGTTTGTTTGTTTTTTTAATAATTGAAATTGTAATCAGCCAAACAAGGCCCCCAAAACAAACAACATGCATTTCATGTTTGCACCTTTCTTGTATGTTGCAGCCTGGAGAATCCCCCTTACAAACATTAAAACTAGAACAATTACATGAAGTGCAGTTATACATTTAAAATCAATGCAGTTACAGACAGCAAGTCTCTCTGTTGTCTCTCATTCAAGACATTACTCATTGGACCTACTGAACCCAAATGCAGCAAACATTTACATTTTGGAACAAACCAATTTGAATAGCAGAATCGCCATTAGGTGGATGCACCCAGATCACTCATTAACGTCATAAACCGCTCCAAAATTCAGTAATCCCAGGGCCAGTGGCAGCTTTTAACTTCCTTCCAGCTGCAAAAACCGTCAGCATTCAAGTATCTGGAACTTCCATGACTTGCCATTTAAAAACGTGCACACAAGAGGTAAAAAGCCCACATTAGGAAAGTCAAACGGCAAACGCACTGTGCTAAAAAGAAAGTATTTTGGTTTTGCTGGTGGTGTATCTAAGCGTATCAGACAGGAAGATGATTGTGTTCTACATGCAAACATTTTGCACAACGTTGTGCATGGGGGAAGAGACTTCTGGTGCCACGGATGAATTTGTTCCCAAAACAGAAGACAGCCTCAAATGCTACCACTTGGTACATCTTCTAACGCCTCTCTTTCCTAACCTTTAAAGACTCTCTGAGGTCTCCAAGTTTTATTTGCTTATCCAGCCTATAAAACTGCAGAAATCAAACATTATTCAGTGCTCCTGTTGCCTGTTCATCTTTCTGCCATGCATTAGCTCAGACATCCATCTCTCCATCAGCCCTCCCTCTCTTCCCAAGACAGCAAACAAACCAGCAGACCCGAAAACCGCGTCAACTTACCACTCAGGTCGCTGTTGGTGATGCGCAGCGTGGCGTTCTCGGACTGCAGGGAGCGGTTCTTCTCCAGCAGCAGCACCTCCAGCGGCTTGGATGCATCCTGAAGAAAATCAAAGTGGGAGGTTTGTTTCTAAAAGCATTAAGAGTCTCACTCAGGCACTAAATAGGATTTCAGAAGAAGAAAACAAGTGCTCATCCCTGCTATGAACGCAGTGAGGGAATTCAGCACGCCTGCATTTGCAGCAATCACTCCGTGCTCCTACACAAGCCATCGGAGAGATTTGCTGTTTAGGTTTCATTGTAAATCATTCATCAATTTGCATTATTTGGAAATGTGTAACGGAACATTTTCTTAATCCCACTTATTACAAAATCGGCATCGGCAAGCTTTCAATTTAAAAGTTGTAGACTTCTTTAATCTGATTAAAATAGGAGTTAAGATCATATTATTTCTTCTAGGTCAACTGAACCAAGTTAAGTATTTCTTTGAAATGCTGCATTTCAGTATAAACAATTTCTTCAAAAATAAAAGCAGCCACAGAAACTTGCCATTTACCTTCCACTAAATATCTAACCCTCGATCATTTAAAAACATATTGAAAATTAATGCCAGTATATTGATGCTCAGTCCAGATATCAGCAGCAGGAATTCAATTCATAACCTTTAAACTTAAGTAAGTTTAATCTGCTGGAATAGCAAAGCTTTTTCCTGCTTTCTCAGTACTCAAAGGTTTGTTTTCTTTTGCGAACACTATTTTCAAGGCTAACAAAGACTTAAACACGCTGAAATCCTTGCTCAGCGTACTGTCAGTACAAGGAACATGCAAATCTCGGCGTAGCTGTGCACTGACTGCAGTAGCTTTAAAAGACTCAACTTTCACAACATGATGGTTCTCCACCCCAGCGCAGCTGAAACGTCATTCTTTGTCCTTGACCACTTCACATCAATTAATAGGCAAAAAATGTTCAGTTCAGCTTTCTACAGAAGAAAACGCTAGGAAAATAATGATCAACCCACATGTCTCAACATCAACAAGAAATTCTCCATGCCACCACCAATGAATTGCCAGACAAAATTTTTGTTAATTAACTGAACTGCTGAAGTAATTAGGGAAACAAAAGTAGGTTCAGTACCTGCGCACCAGAGCTTTCAGATGGTGCAAACTCCATGGATTTCAATATACTGTGGAAGGCAGAAAAAAAATTATTTTCTATTTCTTCTTTTCATAACAACTGCACTAATGTGCATTAACATTATCATTTCCCACTCTCCAGCAACACTACAAGTGATAACAACTTCCCTTGCAGTAACACAGCCTCATAATGAATATAGAGTAACTATTCCAACTCGTTATTGGATGAGAAAATTTTCTCGAGCGTCATCTAAATCATTCCATATGCAATCCCACCAGGCCAGTTTAAAGCGTAAATTTAAAGGTTAATAAGGATATAACATTTTAAGCTGTCAGAAGCGATATAAATTTATCTGTGAAGCTTGAAGGGAATGAAAAAGTTGTAGCAAAGCAACCAAACAGGGGATCACCACCACAGTTACAGTACTTTCCATAATATACACCAGCTCGCATATCAAGGAAAATATGCACAAATAATCTTCCCAACCAAGCCACTACAGGCTAAAAGGCGGTTTTTCATTTTAATAACCTCCTAGTTCTGTGGCAAAGGGAAGCCACAATGGCACAATATTTCTTAGGA
This sequence comes from Opisthocomus hoazin, assembly GCF_030867145.1. NCBI lineage: Eukaryota > Metazoa > Chordata > Aves > Opisthocomiformes > Opisthocomidae > Opisthocomus > Opisthocomus hoazin. Next base: position 9,729,706 of record NC_134433.1, on the reverse strand, counting down.
AATACGAAAGATCCAAATATTTATAAGTACATTAAGTGAAGAATCTGATAGTCTCATTGTCAATATTTTACATAAATACTGAGCAGTCAAAGGACGTCTCCCTTCCAAGCCTTTCAGTTAGAGTCGTATCGTCTGGCGGATGAGAATCTTACAGGAATATGAACTTATTACTATGCTTTGTCTTATAAATTTTTTTAAATAGGCCTGCTGCAGGCAGGACGCTGAGTTTCTCAGACTGAAGCAATAAATGATTTCAGCGTCTCCTTGCACAAAGACAACATTCATTTGTTGGAGAAAAATACACACAGAGATACAGATAGTGTTTATATGGCATTTTTCATGTATAAAGCACCAGGAACACTGTGAGGCAGAAAGCTTAACCATGTATTAAATGTGGAAACTGAGTCAAAAAAAGCAAGTGGCCAGTCTTAAGATGTAGGGCCGAGTTCTGGATGCCAGCAGGAGTCAGCCAGGCACCCAGCACCCATTGACGGCCGCGGCGCACACGGCTGCCAGCTCCTCTCTACCTCTGCCCATGCGTTAATCCAGAACCAGATGCACATTAAGTGGCTCTCTGGAAAGCAGTGGCCTCAGTGACTCATTCAGGATCACAAAAAGTCATAGCAAATCCAAGGAAAAAAAAAGTCAGTCTGAGACAGAAACCTCACGTATTCTGCATCTGTGCATACAGTGTTAATTCTGACAAGCACTCCTACAAATATAATAACTAATAAAATCACAGCATTCTGGCCATCAGCTTCATCACACGGCATCCCTGGATGACACCTCTTGCCAGCAGAAATCGCTGTGGATTACAGCCATTATCCAGTGCACAAGCACATAAAGTAACGCCGATAAGACTCTGCTCTACGTGGGCACAGCAGCTCACCCACAGGCAAAAGTGCCTCTTTCCTGCTATTAATGGAGTCACGCCAGTCAAGGGGAGAAGCTGTGCATTAACGGCTCGAGGTCTTAAAGCTCCTGACATTATACAGACATCACAGGCATGTTTACTCCAGTTGTTCGTCACTGCTGAAAGCAAGCGTTCCTTGGGACACCTCTTCAGAGGCACAGCTCTGTCTAGCAGGACTCCAAGGTGCTGAGGGAGATAAATACACAGAGGTACATCTAGGGAAAAGCCCACTCACGGGCAGGTAACTGTTTTCATCCTCCCATGGATTCTGCAGGGTATGGCCTCTGAAAGGATCACAAGTAGTAACGTACGTCCTCATGACGGTCAGATGAGGAGACCCATCTGAATTTAAAAACCCCCAGTTTGTAACAGCAAATTGTCACCTGGCACACTTCCCATGGCAAATCACAGGGGTTTCTCCCATTTCAGCTCAGGTCAGCAGTGCCCTTGCCACGCAGGTCTCCCAGTAAACCCCACTTACCACACGTTGGTTTGCCACGCAGAGCAGTCCTGGAGCATACCAACTGCGTTCTTTCCAGAGGAGACTAAGCCAAAAGCAGGTGCCCACTCTCGGAGGAGCACGCGTGACATGCTCTGACCACCACTGTGCTGCCTACCAAACCAGGCTGAAACCAGTCAGAAGTGCAAGGTAAGCCTGAACTTATTTAGGGTGTACATTGGGTTCTCAGTACCAAAATTCTGGCTTTAAAGCCCTGATCCTGTTGTGCCCTCCACTTGCACAGGCTGCTCAACCAACACGCCTTGGTTCCGAGCACCTGCTGGGACCTTCAGAAAGGCTCCTGAACCTTGCAGCAGTTCCATTTTTCAGCAAACCTGGAGTAGGCATGTGTGTTGAACCCTCGGCTGGAAACTCGTGACCTCTGCTTGCTTCAAGTGGATTCTTTGCTACCTGAAATAGCCCTCTGGCAATTTCACAGGTAATTTCCTATACACTTAGAACCCAAAATATACTAAAAACCAGGTTGATGGCATCTTGAATTGCCCTTGGAGGAATATTCACTACAGCAGGTTCATTTTGTCAAAAAATGTTAAACATGTCAAAAAATACTCTTGAAATGTGTCACAAAGGAGACATTTTCTTCAGGAACATGAGGAAGCAAAATGTTTCCCCTTCGGATTCCAGGAATATCTTTGCCCATGAGATCTCGACTCAGTCTGCTGCTCAAGATCAGTTATCTGCTTTTTAAAGGAATGATCTTGTGATTTGAATCTGCACGTCCAACACGACTTGAAAGATCTTACTCTAAAGCAAAGTGTGCATTGGGACATCTCCGCTTTTTGTTCGTATGATCCCAACTGCACAGGCAGGAGGGTTAGCACTGTCGTGTTACTTGAGAGGGAACTGAAAGGACACGCAGAGATCTCAGATCTCAAAAACAGGTTTAAAAGCCATTTGGCACAAAAGCCAGTGCAGAAAGCAAGGAATCCTCCCATTCCAGATCTTGATGTGGACCCAGTTAAGTTCCCCCAAGGTCAGAAGTTGAGTGACATTCAGATCCCTCAGTCTAGAATGCCTCTAACATCCCTGGGAGGATTAAGGAAAATATATTGCTGCCGAAACAACTGAGAAGTTTATTCTCTTTCTTCCTTACTGACAAGGTCTCTTTTTTCTTGGTGCATGTGCATGTGATGAGCAGTTCATTTTGGTCAGTGTTTCAGGCCACAAAGTCAGGCACAGCAGCACTCTGCACGAGGGATACCAGATTCACAGCAACAGGATTTTCATAGTTTCACTTCAGATGAGACCGTCACTCTCAGATGATGCGCATTTCGATTTTTACGCATCTTTTAGACCAGATGGGAGCAGAGAGGGTGGCACAAACGAGCTGCTGTGACGATGCAGCACTGCGCACATCTGCAGTGCTCCCACAGAGGGTCTTAACCCCGCGCACCATCCAGCAGGACTGTGTAGGGACTCCAGGCCACCTACAAGCTGGCTGGCTGTCCCTCAGCGTCACCTGCCCAGAGAAAAAGTGGTACCCACAAATCAGGGGATGTAAAAACCGTAAGAGCCAGGAGACAGAGATTTAATTTACTGGCACCCAACAAGGGCCACTTCCAGGAGATTCTCCCATTTGTTTCACTGCAGGCTCATCTTGAAATAACAGGAACAGGTAGCAGCACCATGTGCTTACCCGCACAAAAAGAAAAAAAGAAAACGGCCTTACCCCCAGGAATACAGGGATCTAAATGAGTTTCGTATCTGAAGTAAAGGCATTAACCCAGGTAGGATTTAAAACTCATTTGCTGTTTCAGTACATTCACATTTTAGTAACTCATGTAGCAAATTGGAAGGTTGTGGCTTAATTCCCATTCACTACTTTACACGAGGGCACAAACCAGCTGAAATCTAAAGCTGCCTTTCCTAAATTCAGGAGAGAACACGGGCATTATCTACCCGTGTCACTACAGCGACGAAGCTTTTTTGAGACCGGTTAATATTCAGGTGTAATGACCAAAGAAACGGACAACTCATTTCACTTGACTGACACGATTTACCCACCTCAGGGTGTGCTGCAGCTGGCAGCGAGCCCGAACCTCAGCCTGTGGGGCTTCAATATCTTGTCACACCAGGGGCTGGGCAGTTGTTGCAAAACCAAACCTGCCTTCCATACTCTCCAGGGACGTGTCAACAAAAGCACATGACTACCAGCCTCCTCCGAACTACCTCATTAAACGAGGTAACATTTTTTCAGTCTTCTTAAAATACACACAAAAATGCCAGAATGATGAAAGAAGAGATGGAGTTTCTTGCAGTTATTTAAACCTTGACACCAAACATCTTTCCAGTCAAAAAACTTCTCTTCTGAACCTGACAGCTTATCTTGTTATAGTTTAAAATGAGGCTCTTCTAAGTCTCTTCAAACACCCCCTTCAAACAGGAAGAGGCTGTTTGTGGCTTTAGTTTAAAACCACAATATATTAGCAAAAATATACAACGAAACAAGCGCAGCACTAAAACGGTCAGCGCTGAACAGGGGTTGGCAAGGTGTTCTGGCCAAAGGCCCCGCACTAAAATCTTGGTCCACATTACATGCAGCTGTTGGCTGGGGATTTTTTGAGAGTGGTCCACCCAAAATACCACAGATTGGAAAACTTTTTACCCGTGGTGGACGACAGTTGTAGCGCCTTTTCTTCACGGACACACAGTATTATCTGCTACTGCGATACTCTGCTGCAACAAAAACGAGTACTCTCAGGTGCAGCAGTTGCACTGGTGCCGGATGCAATTCCTGCCAATATTCCTGACATCCCTGTCTTTGTCATGTTGATAGAATTCTTTTTTTGTTTCAAGAACACAGATTTGTGGCTTCATTTAACAAGCATTGTTACTACTACAGTTTGTGAAAAAGTCACACAAGCATTTAACACTTACTTTAATTCTTTCTTAACCTCTTCATAATCAGCCTGTCCTTTCAGTTTTTCTTCCAGTTGCTTTAAAAGAAAGAACATGGATTTAATTAGTTCATTTTTTTTTCCTGCAGGCTTTCAAAATCATCTTTAAATTATTCCATATATACAGCAGTGCACAAGTGAGGGTTAATGACTCATACCTAATTTACATATATTAGAAAACAAACTATAACCAATTCAACGTAAACACAATTATACCTCACTCTCCCTTTGTTTACAGAGTGCCAAGCGGCACAGGATCCTGCAGGTCCCAGTTTGGCCGTTTGCAACGTCACTGTCAGGTGTTCAATAAGGAGATCAGGGATGAAGGTATTAACATGGGGCAGCTGAAATTTTTACGAGACTGCTAACTTGAGTGAACAAGCAGGCTGCTTTGGCACATGCTTTATTCTTAATATGACGGTTCTTGATAACCGTATCTACAGGAAAAAAAGAAGACTGAAGGAGGTGTTGTTGACTGGAAAGCCTTGTAAGACTTCTACAATGCCTTATGGCGAAACAAAACAGCTGTGCCAAGCCATTTTCCAAGCATTACTTATTGCAGTAACTAATATGAGTACACACCGGAGACGAAGCATTGAGACCAACTCAGCAGGTCTTTTTGCTCAGGTCTACCCGACCTGGGACAGTCTCAATGGCTTCTCTTCAGTGTGAAGATGCCACAGACGTTGAAACAAACCTCCTAACACAATCCATAACGCAATGCCACACATTTGGACCTTACCCAAGGACCCCTGCTCCCACAACAGTGCTCATCACTACAGGATAAATGCTTCAGGAGGCCTAAAACATAGCGATACATAATTGATGCCATTATCTTGCCTGCAGAAGTCACATTAATTTCCCACTAATAATTTCTTTGCTTAGTACAGGCACACCTGATCTAAACAAAGCAAGAACAGAACTTACTGGCCTGCAACTTCCACGGACAAGTTCAGGCTAGCTCTGGTTCATTTAATTTTTGGTGTTAGAATTGGCACAGAGTCGCAAAGGTCACAGGAAACAGAAATAACACAAGGACGCACTACCCTCACAGACAGAGCATCTACTTTGAAAATGAAAGGAACGTAAGACATGAAAAATAGGACTTTTTGTCCAGGAGAGGCGGCCTTCAGTGGAGAAGCAAATTCAAGAAGATCCTACACCCACTCCTGGGCTGCTCACTGAATGCAGGAGGAAGGCAGGGAAGGGCTACTGTGAACTTGGATAATTTTAACAAACCCATTTAAAACGCAGCCCCATAAAGTTCTGCACCAACACAGTTATGGGTGCACGAACAGCAGGGCTGGGACAGACGGGCAATCAGAACTGGGAACCTCTTAACCACGCTGTCTTCCCAAGTGAGCCAGTGTGTAGGAATCACCCACCCCAAAGCGATCCGATGGGTACAAGCAGCAAACCTACACACTGGGTCATACAGCACCCACAGATTAGCGAGTCCATCGTCTGAGCCATCTTAGTAATTTAAATGAGGCTTCTTCAGATGACAACAGAGGCTTGGTTGGACTTCCAGCTATTCTGCCATCTTTCAAAGGATTTGCTATCACGCTCTTTCCAGCTTACCCACTGCTGACATTTCTGCCTTGTCACTAGTATGTATAATTAAAAAGCAGTGACAAAGTGGACATCAACACACAGCCCTCTTAAATTCCTGTTCCTGCTTTTTGATATCCACAAGCCTTAGTCACTGCTGACAAGAGGCATCTCCCGGCAGTAACACGTGGGCCCCGCTCTGGCAGCTGCCCAACAACCAGCTCGTAATGGGTCACCCCCACGGCCTGCCGCAGGAAAGCAGAAACTGTTGGTAAGCATGGAATCTGCACTTGATGGGACACTGATGAAATGAGTGGCCGGCATCTTAACAGGTCCTGTGTCCTAGCATCCTTAACCACCAGTAACCTGTGCAGCATTCGGATTGTGTGAAAAAGAAAAAAAATAACAGTCTATTTCAGCTAAAATGATTTTTTCCGCCAGGAATAAATTCAGGGCAAGTTTTAGTCATTTCTTCTGCTATACCCTGCCTTACCAAATTCCAGTTACTAAGTGGAATTATAGGAGGTACCAACTTTGCTTTATATAGCAGACACAGGGCTACTGGTGTTTTGGCCCTGCTAAAAAACCCTATACTGATGTAACTAGAAAAAATCCTAATTGATGGGACCAGGAAAATCCTACAACTACTAAAGATATTTGAGGTTTTGGTCCCAGGGCCTACGGCATCACTTCAGCTCTCCGAGCTTTAAGCTACAACACGCCACAAGTTCAAGCAGCTTCTCCAGCTACGGCGCGACGCTAAGCACAACGGAGTTGCTTTAACGAGGAATCCGGTTAGACTTTTTAATGCACCTGATCAGGCTCAGTGAGACTGGAGAGGGATCTTTAAATGAAACGCTGAGCCAGAGAGCCCTGAGTGCTGCTGAGGTGACTCAGCATCACGACTGACAGCTTCAAAACTCGATGCAGGGTATAGAAGGACCCTGCTGAACCCCACCACGTCTTCCGTCTCTCCTTGGCGATGTCACTCTGTTGGCCGCTTCTACCGGCATTTGGCTGCTCGACTGCTTCAAGCAAAGATACAACACAATTCACCCCCTCCTTAACTCTGTGACTCGTAACGTTTCTGGGTCTACAGCAGATTAGCTTTTACAGTAGGGATATCTGGCTATTTACACTGGTCCTCAGTATAAAGAGCACTGGAATAAATTTAAAACAAACAATATCCTGGATTAATATGTTACTTATGCAAGGATATGCTAAGAAAAAAACCTTTTGTAGAAACAGATCTAAACTGCAGAAAAGCTAATGATTCCCATTTTAATACAATTTATATTAGATGTAATTCTGTATGGGGATATGCTATACTCTGAAAGTATGTCTGGAAACTTTAGGTATAAAACACATGAAAAAAAAGAGCAAGAATAAAAAGACGACAGAATGAAGCTGTTTTGGACTCTCAGGTACTTGGATGCTGCTGCAGCAGTACGGCAACCAGCAATATTTTACTTTCAACTGTATAAAAAAAAAAACTTACATCCATCATTTCTAAGTACCTAATACAGAGATTGTTGCCATGGAAAATCTGCACCTAAATGTATACTTTACTAAACAATACAAACTAACAACTGGGAATGCACTGCCTGTACATAAGCAGACCATTTAGGCACTTGGCATCCTCCCAGTCAACGACTCTCTTAAAATGTATTAGTATGGTAATTGTCTCAAAGAACCCTGTAAAATGCATGGAACATGGTATAACAAAGGTTCAAGCTGTGAGACAATCTGGAGGAACGAGTATCTTGCACTAAATATCAACCTGGTTAATTCAGACAAAATGCATTCTAACGTCCTCCAACACACAGAAATGCAGGGAGCCAGAGGACAGGAGGAGTGGACTGGTGGCATTCCTGCACATCACAGCAGCAAGCACTCCATGCTAAGGAATTGCCTCGCACTTGTTGTATGAACGAATCCATACTGGAGCACGCATAGATTGGTCCCCTCTTTCCGTTTTTTTTTTTTTTTTTTTTTTTTTAAATAATCATTACTGTATTATTAACTAAAGTGTCTTAGGTAAACCAGCATGGGCTGTATAAAGGGGCTTCAAACATTTTTAAAACCCCATTAGAATAACATTGTTGTTTAGTTTAGAGTGACAAACTAAAAAGCCCGTATTTAATTAACTTAGGTTATTTGATGTTATCTCTTCGCTAACTAGCACTGTCGTATTTTAACTGTGAGGCAGGGAAGCTCTGAATCCCAGCAACACAGGGTTAACATAATTATAGTCAGAAAAGTCTTGTTACTAGGGGACATGTTTTGATTACTAGATCAGATGAAGATAAAGAAGCAATAATTTTGAAAGTATTTCTGTATTGTTTCATTAAGTCATAGAGTATTAAAGAATTCCCCCAAGATATGGTCTGAGAACATTGCTTTAATTTGTGAAACTGCAATTCGTTTTTTGTGGAGGCAACCACTACAATCTCAGTTATTTTAGAAGCAATTCCTCTGCAATCAAACATGAGATCAACACATCACCACTGAGATTTGGTTCTTTGTACAGCAGACCTCAGACACAGGTTCTCCCAGCACTTTGGGGTATAAGTATGTATTTTTAACTATTTTTATAGTGCTACAAATAAGGCTAAAGAGGGTTGAAATGACTAAAACTTTATCGACAGAGTCATTGCATAATACACTATCAACAGGAACCTAAATACAGAGCACTAGCAAGCCTATGAGAAAACGGAAGGAGATTACTGAAATGAAAATCAAAGACTGGCCCTGTCATTTCTATGATCCTATTCCCTTTGAAGTTAATGGCTAAACTAATACTGATCTCACCAGGAACATGCTTTATTCCAAGAAAATCTGTCAAGTGCAAGGACTCGAGATATTTTCTATGATGCTTTATGAAAAAAAAAAAAAAATCCCATAACATGGGTGTAGCCAGCAAAATGTGTCCCTCAAAACCTTTCTCGCTAACTAAGAGTGGTGCCCACGTGGTGACAGATGGGCAGAGACCGAAACCGCAAATTAACTCTTATCCCAGCCGAAACCAGGACAGGAACCTAACAGGTTTCCTTTGCTCTACTGAATTTTCATAAAAATTCCACCAGGCTGTCTTCAAACATGCAGAAAGCATACTGAATGCACTGCTTCGGTTTTCAGCCCCGACAGACATTTGTCCATATAAATTAATGCTACACCACAGCAAAACTAGTGACTTCTATAAAACGTCAGAATTAGAACAATTTGTAAGAGTTTCAACTGAACATTAAATCATTTCGACAGGGGAAAGCTACCCATGCCGCAGCCAGAGCTAAGTGGGTGCCATCAGCCTCCTGCTTTCAAAAAACTCTCAGACTACGAAACCTGCAAAACTATGAAGTCTTTAATGGAACAGATAAATTTATCTTGTTTACGCTTGGAAGCTCGTGGATGGTGGAACAATGAAGGAGACAGGAGTTACAGGAAACTGATTCATAACTCATGTCAGGAAACCTTTCTCCTGCTTACTGATAGATCAAAACTGGGTGGGCTAGCGCACAAAGAACGTCAAGCGGCTGAAGCACAAGGTAAAGGGGTCACTCACAAAACGGCTAGATGTTTCCACTGGCTTCAGTGCAGTGCTACTGGTACGCAAATGAGAATAGAACTGGACCACTAATTATAAATGGGAATTACTGTGCAACAAAAATACAGTTAAAAAAAAATAATCAAGTGGTTATTAAGGCTAAAACCCGTGTCTCGATTTTACTTGTGGTTATGCTCTGAATGCTATGCTTCCCTCTTCCAGTGGAGAGAACTGGAGGGGTAAATTCAAATGCAGACCATAGCACAACAAACATCCCTGGAAAATCTGCAATACCAATCACTGGAATGGGAATGAAAAGTTTTAAAACCTTTTCAGTTCAGCTATTTCACTACACATCCATAGTAAATATATGTTGGGTTCTGTTGGTGGTTTTAACCCTAAAGGTAGCCATGTTCCGCAAAAACAAATTTCAAAACAATGAGAACTAGGTAAATTAAATTTCAACAAAATTGTCATCACGTAGAATAAAATGTCACTGGAAAGATGAATAAAATGAAACTGGAATTCAATAGCATCCTGAAGAAGTCAATGGCTTTTATGGTGCCTCTCAGGACCACAGAAAACTTCTATCAGTAAAACCCAGTATTGACACATCAGTTGGAGCCTTCGAAAGCTGCTGAGCAGAGAATGGAGCCTTACTTTCAGTGTGCTGTTCTTGGCGGTCAGCTGCTGCTCCAGCTGCGAGATCTGGCTGCTGGAGTTCTCCCGCAGCTTGGTGAGGCTGCCCTGGAGTCTCTGGACATCTTCTACAAGCTGGGCGATTTCCCGCTCCTTTGCAGCCAGTTCTACTTCCAAGCTGGACCGTGTTAGCACCTCGATGGCCTGCTCCTAAATGTGAAAAAAAGTATTAGACCACACAAATAAAAAAAGGCAACAAGCTTGAAGTCAGGCCAGTTAGGAAAGGACCACGCACGGCATCAGGAGGCGTGAGAGACAGAAACCTTCTCTAAATCTGGGGCTCCTGTGATTGACTGTGTGAATCTGGAAGATGAACCATTCTGCTCCCTAGGACAGCTCTTTGGTAAAATAACGATAATGGAGAGAATAAATGTCCCTATTTCAGAAGTGTACCGGAAAGATGCAGCTGTGAAAGTCAAGGGCTTCTATTTAGATCTATTTATTATTAATAGTCCAAATGCTTTAACAACTATGAAAATCTGTGCTTACAACATACTAATCAGATAAAATATTCGGAAGTAATGGAGCAGAATTTCTTAATCAGGAACGGTAGAGTCATGTGCCTTTGGCTCTTCATATGCACACCACATGTTCCAGGCAAAACTGTCACAAATTGCCCCGGAGTGCTACTTCCAATGAATTTGCTCCTTGCATGAAAATTGTTTGCTGCTAACATTACTGCTAGCAACTAAAGCCTCTCCTCTATGGGGATGAAGATAGATGTGACAGCTGTTAAGACAAGGCCATTCTCCCCATGGTCTCCACTTTCAGAAATTCCCTTTCCTAAATCAGGATCTTTCTTCTTCCAGTTTCCCACGGCCGCGAAATCTGTCCTCAAGCCTCAAACTTCTTCACTAGACCAGCTTTCCAGCAGGACAAGAAATAAGAGAGGACAGAGGAAGAGAAGAAGGTAGGATCTATTCAGGCAAGGTAAGACAGACTAACTGTACCATCTCTTTTAAGTTTCCTTTTGTGTTAAGAGATTAACAGCTGTAACGCACGGGAGAGCTCTGCACCTCTCTTCCACGAAGAGCATAAGGAAACCCTGCAGATCTGGGGAGCACGAGGCAGCCCAATGATGAATGCATGTTCCATTAAAAAGCCTAAAATGCATCTTACAAAGGTTAATCTAACCACTGTTCCTCAGAAAACACCCGAGAACTAGGTAAGAATCCATTTACCAAGAGAGACGCAATGATTGTAAGCATTATACCAAAGATCCTACGGTAAAAGAGCCCAGAATTCAACCCACCGATGCTGTCACCCAAGCACTTTCCTTACAATTCAAGATGACATTGCAGCAGATTGAAACATACTCCATACCCTCTCTTCTGGAAAATACAGGCACAACAACCTTTTCTGTACCTTCTAAACACTTTGCTTGATTCCCCGTGATACATACCATTGTATCTCACAGAAAGCTGCACGTACGAACAGCAGTTAACAACGCTCTCCTATTACACTGAATTATACTTTTAACTCGAAAAAACCTCTAATTTGCTTGCATGAAACATCACAAGTTGTATAATCATCTGCTGCTTGTGCCTATTGAGACTAGAACGTAGAGTCTGAAATAAGATAGATAATGATCATTTTCATCCTGCGGTAGTTGTCATATTAAATATAAATGAAGTGCAGAAATACTATTAAATACAAGAAAGACCTAATGTTAAAATAATGATAAGACTAGGACACGAGATAGGAAGAGGCAGGTAATTCAGAGTTACAAGTGATATTGAAGCTTTTTATTTTTTTATTTTTCTGTTTTGCAGCCTGCTCATCTATCTTTTGACTTCTCTGAGAAAATACTGGGTCGTATTAATAGGCAACCAAACAGATCTGGAGGACTTATGGTTTGTTACTCATTCTCTGCAAATGTATTTTACAGGCAACCATGTGCTTCTCCAATATCAGTGTCAAGCACGTGAATGGCTCGCAAGAAAAAAGCAATATAAGGAGCATGATTTCTTTTGTTTGTTGAATCTGCTGCTTAGAAGTAGACTAAATTTCACTTAATTGCATATTTACATTTAAATACTCCTATTGCTCCTTTGGCAAACAAAAAATCAGAATAATCTGTCTGCTTATCTGTGCTACCTGTTAACCCAGGGCCAGCTGGAGCCCTGTACCAGCACCGGGTGCCCGCGAGGTCCGATCAGCAGTGCCAGTGCTACCGACCTCCCCAGGCAGCAGCGTTTGCTTTGTTTAGATACACACAGAGAAGGCAGCAACCAGTCAAACCTTTCAGAGTACTGGGTATCTTCTCAATTTTCCAGGCTTCTTTTATTGAACTTATAGGTGTAATTCTCAGCTCAGATACATCCAGTGAAAACTGGAATGGTACTGAATTTATTTCTAGTTCCCCTGCCAGCCCGTACACTCCGAGTAACAAGACCCAGCAGCGGGCAGGCAGCAGGCCCCCGCTAAAGCAACTGACTCTGGGCAAGCCTGGTCCCCTCGGTCTGAAGCTCCGTGCCTCCGCTGTGCCCTCCAGGCAGGCAGGTACTGAGGGCCCAACCAAGGCACCGTTTGCTACACACGCTTCATTCTTCCTCTGCTGACCCTCCTACCCATGTGAAATAATTTCTGAGAGCTGCTGCTATCCGCCTGGACCAGCAGCCGTGGAGAGCTATGGATCACCGTACTGGTCACCGCGGAGCAGAGCAGCCTCTCTGCTTCTCGTGGCCTCCTGCAGCCACCAACCCCCTCAGAAGTTTAACCAAACCGCAACCCCAAAGGAACACAATTCCTTTTCAGTTAAAATATTACTCCAAACAGCTATTTTTATAGCTGCGAGCATAAATTGAAAGAGCTGTACAGCAGGAATGTCAGAAACCTGTAAGAGTCAGTAAATATTTTCTCTCACCACATCAGGTGCCTTCTGGATCTGGGTAGCAAGTTGGAGAGATTTGTTAGCTGATGAGAGCTGCTCCCTTAAGGTCTCTGCCTCTCTCTGCGCCACCTCTGCCCTCTGAAGGAAATGAAAAGGGGTGAAAAGAGAAAGTACATTCAGTTTAACAACTGACAATTATTACAAGAACATTCATCAATTCATGCCTGACTGAATATAATTGATTTTCCTAAACACTCAACCTAATAAATGTTAGAAAAAAACACAGAATGTGATGGATTTTTATTTTAAACAGTACAAGGAAGAAATAATTGAGCGATTATGACAGTAATTTAACGCTAGGAGCAAGGAATCCCCTGCTGATACTAATGCTGCGGCCCACTGAATTTCCCAGACTGAATAAATACGAGTAGAAATGGAGTCTTTTTATTCAATTTCTTTCTATTCTCATAGACCAAGCAGATTTTATTGCAAGGTTCCTCATGGGAGTAATTCTCACGGGTAAATGCTGAATTAAAAGATATTCTGACCATTCTCTCTAACACACATACAATATTGTGGGCTGTCTTTCTTCAGTAATTATTTCCCAAAACATGAATTGTTAGCTTCTGTTCTTTCAGCAGGTCTATTTATTCAACAATATTTAACCCTAAACTGACAATTTTGCACAGATCAGTTACCAACTGCTGAGGATTTATGCAATATCTGATAAGCCTGTGACTTGGCTACCAGACAAAATTCCCAGACAAATACTGAATAATAATAGAAAGGAGAAAGGCAGAATTATGAGTAAAGATTGTCTGTACAAGAGTTTGGGTAAAGACAGATGGATCAGTAACTTCAGGCAATAAATAGCAGCAAAGTCCTTTCCATAACTGCACGTAACCGTCTGTTCAGAAAGCGGAACAAAACCTGGTTATTTTTACAGTATCTAGTCCTCCTGGTCAGACTTTCTTCTCTCTTTTCCGTAAAAATTTGTTTTACTTTTCTAAAACCACCTTGCTTCCCTCCTTGAGCAATGACTGCTTTTCACCTGGGCTACTCCAGGCAAACCGTGCTGCACTTCCAGCAGAGCAGAGCTCCAGCAGTCGCCTATCGCCGCCTCCAAGGCACACCGCCAACTCTTCCAACCCAGGAACCGCCACCAAGCAAAGTCAAAACTTTTCTTGACCAACTTTTACACTGATGGGTCCCTTCCTTTCTTCAATAATAAAGTCCTATTTCTGTGTGCCAGACCCCCTGCTTTTTCAGCTCAGCCTTTTGAAAACTGAAATCCTCTAAAATAGCGAATATAAAACCTATCCCCCGGTGCGTGCGCATGGGCTTTGAGCTACTCGTCAAAGCAGAGACCGTGTCTGCATGTTTAATCAATCAGTAAACCAACGGCAATCAAACACTAAATGCATCATCTGCACTATTTGCTCACAACATTATATTAAATGATTTTGCATAGGTTCTACAGCTGTAATTAAAATGTAATTGTAAAAAGTACAGTAACCTGGCTCTAATAATCAGAGCACGGGACACAACCCATTCTGTGCATGAAGAAATGGCAGCAGTATTAACAAGGCACAAAAAGAGAAAGTTCACATTATTTATGCAGCTGGATAATATCAGGATAAAAACCTGAGCTAACAATACAGATTGAGATAAATTATTTTCTTGCACTTTTATTAGATGTGGATGTACGTGTATTGATCTAATAACTCCTAAACAACTCCAGCAAAGCAGGACAAGTTATTGCACTGTGGCACTCGCTCTTGCTTCTACTGCTGTATAAGTAATGGGCTTTGCAGCCTTAAGCAATTCTGCTGATGGCTTCCACTCACAGCAGCATTGTTTCGAGAATCTATTCAGCCTGCATGCAAGCAAACCACAGAGGAGATTTCTAATAGATGTTACATCTGCATATACAGTAAGCTGTCAGCTGCCCTTTCTGCACAGCCTCCCCAGCCAATTCCCAACACCTGTTGTAATCCTGTGAATAATATCAGACAAGATTTCATGCTATGCATTGTTAAAAATACATCAGCAGAAACTTCGGGCAATTCTGTTTGGGAAACACTGGTCAATTATTCTCCTTTTTTTTCTCCAGAATAGAAGCTTTTTAGAGCCAGAATTATAGATGTGATCAGTGTCTGGAAAGCACTTTTGGGTGCTATTGCAATATAAATTATAAATGACACACAAAAACCTGTTAAAAGAACAGCAGTTGGAAAATTGAGCACTTGAAAGTTTGGAAAAGCCAACCCCACGCAGCAGGTATGCTGGGCCGGCCACCCCCTGCACGCCGGGCTTCGGGAGGCAGGCTGGAACCGCACAGTGACAGGCTACGGCTTCTTTCCAGCGAGACCCCCTACCTCACCCAGCCCTTGGGCTGAACACTGCTCGGTGAATGGGTATTCTGCTTTGTCCTCCTTGTTCGGCGTGTCCCTCCACGGCTTGCTTACTGCAGACTAATCCCACCCTCCTCTGCAGAGAGGACGGATGGCTTCCTCACGGGCTGTGCTCTGGTTTCCACCACCAAAGGACCCAAGTGCTTCAGAAGCGTCAACGAATGCACTGAGCTCTCTGGGTTCCCCAAGCCCCCAGCACGTCCCCATTCGGGTGCTGCATGCAGCGGTGTCAACCACCACCTCACCGCGCGGCACGGGCTGCCTTTGGCCGTTTCTCCCCCGCCACCCCGCACGGCGGCTGCAGTGCTGCTCCCCTGCAAGAACCTCTGGCATTGCCTCTCTGGCTCCTGCCCCTCTCTGCTCGTCACTTTGTCCCCTTCCTAGCTGGTTTTGGCCACTGGAAGCACGGTTTCTGTCTTCTCTGAGCTTCACGGTGTGTTTAGCTGCAGGCAGGCAAGCTCGTACCTCGCACAACCGAACGCACACACATAAACTTCCAGATTTGTCTCACCCTCACGATTTCCTCCTTCCTCTTGTCCTCGCTGCTTCTTCTCCAAGCGTCCTGGCAGCAGGCCCCTCCCTCCCACCCCACCACGAACGCGCTCTCCACTTCCCGCTCTCCGTGCTCTCGCGCCGACGCTGCCCGTGTCCCCGCTGGGGCGGTGGCAGCCTGGAGGAGCATCTCCCCTTCCCGGGCTCCCCGTCACCGCGGCGCTGGACCTTCCATTACAACCCCGAGCAGAAAAACCTGGCTGGTTAACGCTCACCCAGCCGGCGTGGCGACAGACTGCAGCGTGCCTGGGACAGGCACGGACATCAAAGCCGACAAATTCAAACCAGACTGCTGAGTTTGTGTGAACTCGGGTTTTTTTCAGATGCTTATAGGCTGGCCAAACTTGGGGCTTTTTTTTTTCCTTTTGCTACTTGAAGCAACAGGAGATACAGCCCTGAGAAAATGGCAAATCCTCCCCCATCAAGGGCCAAGCCCCTTCTCTTAAATATGGGCACAGCAGGCTCCTCACCAAGACAGCAAGAGCAACTCCTAACATGTGGGGAAAACTAGATTTTTTTTTCCTAATCTTATTCTTAGAAATGGTTGAACAATTTTTCCTGAAATAAGAAAAGAGAGCGCAGCCAGAGACAGACGCCTGGTATGGAAAGTGGCTAAAACCTAACAATCTTGCACAACTTGGATCCCCCTGGAAAGTTCACGCAACCTTCCCTTGCTGTGAAACTACCCCACTTCGGCTAAGAAATACGTATGCCATAGTACGGTTGTTTTTCAGTCAGTACTAAAACTCTTGGTCTCTTACTTCAAAATTTACTAGGCACAGCCTAGGAAAACCATGATGACCAGTGACAGTCACGCTACTGGCCTTGATAGAGATCGTGCAAATCCAGCATCATCTAAAAATGCTATTTTTCTAAATAGCTCAGTCAGACAATTCCTCCTAATTTCCACACCGCTGTTTTTCTAGCGTAGAGCTACCTCCCTGGTAACAAAATATTTCAAAATACTTTCATTCTCCTTAATATAGAATGTAAATATTGTACTGTTCACAGTGACGCCAGTAGGTCATGCTCATACTGGGACTGTGTGCTTTCCAATTAAAAAAAAAAAAAAAAAAAAAAGCCTTACACAATACATCCAGTTTAAATTATTCTCATTGTTTCCTGACAAGATAATGAATAGCACGAACTGCGTGCTCTCCTCCGTACAGTAAATGTTCATGTGATCAAAGACCAGTGGTGTGAACAGCAAAATGAGATACTCACAAACAAAAAAGTATAACCCTTTCCTTAAAGTTCCCTCAGCCAAACCATATTTCCTTATTACATGCTAAATTCAGCGCTATACGTGGCAAAACCTTCCTATGGGCTAGAAGCGTATATTATCACAAGGAATTCTGCTGAAGTTAATGAGCCCGGTTATGACAGTCATCACCATGCTCGGTTTTAAACACTTGAAGCCGACATTCTTACTCGCAAGCTGCTGCAAAAACGTCGTTTTTCGGAGTACGAGATCAATTAATGCACACTGGTTCAATGTGCTTTAATTTTCTAACCTTTGAGATATAAAAATTTATTTAAAAACCCTTGAATGACCCTAGTTTTCACAGAACAACAGCAAGGTTACCAGAAAATCTGTGACATGAAAGACTCTTCAGGGCTCTGGCGCCTATTTTTTCCAGCAATGAAGAATTAGATGAAAACCAGAAAAAAACTCCCAATAAACAGAAGAGGTTGGTTTGTCCTCACTCTTGTCTTCAGGCTATTGCACTTTCCTTTGCGTGCTGAAAGGCTGCCAGATAAATGTATTCCCAACTGAGAGCCAGGCATTTACAGGAAATCCCGGTGTTTGTATGAAAATATTATTAACCATATTTTGCCTTTATAGAGCGCTTCTCCATCCAAGGATCTCCATGCACTTTATAAAGTCAATGTTCTTATTCCCGTTTTACAGATAGTGACATCACAGGATTAAGTGGATGACCTCATCTGTTATGAAACAGCATCACTTTGCTGAATTCCGCAGGGCTCTGGCACACCACGACAGCAGAGGATCTAGTTCTTGGTGCAGACGAAGGAGTCATATCAAGACGAACGCCCTTCTCCCGGGGCACATAAAGACAAGGACTCCCTCATCCCTGGTTTTGTGACCGCTGGTGGGTCAGAGCAAAGCCCTCCCGCACCGCGTCTGCGCTCCCTATACTGTGCTGCCTTTGTGTCGCCAAGTGAAAAAGGAGAATTTATTCCAACCACTGCTCAAAAACATACATATTTTATAGCAGTCTCACTTAGTGGGAATATCTTTTCAAACCATCTTCCAATGCGATTTGTTCAGAGATTGGAAGGTAACATGCTCAATGAAATAAAAAAATAATCCTGAGACCAGCATTTCTGCTAATATGCCCTGCTGAGGTTTGCTCCCTACTTCTACAGCAGATGCTGTGCGATGTGTTTTAGTGGTACTTTGGTTCCAAAAAATGCTGAAATTCCCTAACCTTTCCTCTACAGATCTTAAAATCTAACACTACATTTCTGTGGAATAAATAGTACTGATCCAGTCTCGATTCTTTAATAAATGGTTATGTATTTCAGAAAGAACAGTTGTTCTTGTTTTACTGGTAACAGAAGTTTCTATATTTGACTTACTTTCCCCGAAAAAAGTAAGTAGAAATCTGGGAGCACTGTGAAGATGTAAAGAAAACTAATGGAAACATTTTGCTTTTCCAAAGGGATAACACGGCATAGACACAGAAGAAAAAAAATTATTTTTCTACAGCTTTCACAAAATAGTCCACCAAAAAAATGTCCCAAGCTCTTTCTGCTATATCTGTTTTTCAAAACTATTTCCTCCTTCTCAAGATTAAAATACAATAACCCAGGATCAACCAATGCTAACGGCAGTTCTTCTCTTTTTCTTTTAAAAGTGAAAAAGCACTTTTTTTTCCAGGAAGCCCAAATTACAAAGCCCATTGACTTTTTTTAAAAAAAAACAAAACAAACCAAAAAACCCCCTCAAACAACAGTGCGAACTGAAAGTATAAAGCCAGTAAACAGATCTGGATACCTCAGCGACATGAAACCACAAACCTAGACTCAATATTAAAACCTTCAACTGAGCCCCTCGCTCTCATTTTTTTTGTTTAAACGTAACACTCCAAAGTATTTCTGTTTTCACAACATTGGAATCATTTTTCCAACAGACACATCAGTTTTTCTCATGCACAACTGCGGGATTCCAGGTTGCTAGATGAAGTATAGAAACAGAAGGATAATTCATCTGAATAAATTTGTCACCCCAAAGATTTATGACTTACTGCCATAAACACTTCTGAGCAAGGTGTAAGCTTGAAATGGTACAGAAAAGTGCTAAACATAAATATTTGTGTAAAATATACATTCACACAACTGTAACTGTTGCAAATGCAGAAAAGGACACTGGAGCTTCATTAACTTCACTGATTGGAAATTACAATATTCTGGGAATCAAATAATAAAAAATTCAAAGATGCTATATCCCAAACTATGATAAATCATTTATTTTGACAAGTAAGGGTAGTTTAGTTTTAATTATTTATTATTATACTTCATAGCAAATCAGAAAATATGCAGTGATTTATTGTGCAAAATGAAATCTTAATAAAACGAGTCCCTTCCCCAAACTACCGGACTATTAAATCTTCATGGAAAGGCGAGGGTGAACTCGCGGGTTATTTTCGTTCTTGAGCTGGCAGGTTAGCAAAGTGAAATGAAGCAACTCCTATCGCATTGAGTTCTATTTTGACTTCAGCCCTGTCCACACCCACACCACACAACCTGGAGGACGAGGAGGAAACCGGAGCGGGACAACGGAGCCCCGCTGCCGCGGCCCCCAGCTCCGCGGCTGTCTGACGGCGGACGCAGCCACCTCTTGCTGCTAAAGCACGCGGGGGCCGCTGGCTTCAGACTTACACCCCTGCTAAAGCTGCTAACAGCTCCTCTTCAGGCAGGCGTGGGCAGACCAGCCATTTTAACATACTGTTCTTGTCCTTTTTGTACTGGTTTACACCTCCCAAGACCTTGCAGTGGGCAGGGTTACTCCACATGCCACCATGGGCACCCACCTCACCCTAACAGCGGGTGGAAACTGGTGTACTTACATTACCGGGTTTGAGCTTCGTCACTCTGAAGGCGACCAGTCCCACTCCAGCTCTCGGATTAACCGCTCTTAGTGCCTGGATTAGCAGCTGAGAACGGGTGGTCGTCCCAGCAGCCCTGCTGCCAGCAAACCCCTACCTCCAGCACCTGCCTCCAAACCCCTCCACTCCAGCTCGCTCTGCTCAAACGAGGGATTTATTTCTCTTTTTGGTTAGGGATAAGGTTTGGAGCAAAATTCAGTTTGTACCTTGAGTTAACGACACAATGGAGAGAAACTGAGCTCTGCGGTCACTACCCCTTTTTCTTTCTAAGCAGAAAATTGCAAAGCTCACTGGTATTAGTTATTATTAAGTTAATTATTTCTATGAGTCAGTAATTTCTTCTGGGGATGATAGCACACAAACAAGCCCAGAAAGCTCCTGCTTGAAACAATTTGAGGATCCAAATGAGGAGAAACCAGTGGGAGAAGAGAGTTGGTGGAGTCAGAAACTCAGATGAGAGTGCTGAGTGCACCCTCAGCAAGTTTGCTGACGACACCAAGCTGTGTGGTGTGGTTGACACGCTGGAGTGAAGGGATGCCATTCAGAAGGACTTTGACAGGCTGGAGAGCTGGGCCCGCGTGAGCTGCATGAAGTTCAACAAGGCCAAGTGCAAGGTCCTGCACGTGGGTTGGGGCAATCCCAAACACAAGTACAGGCCGGGGGGAGAGTGGCTCAAAAGCAGCCCTGAGGAGAAAGACTTGGGGGTACTGGTGGATGAGAAGCTCAACATCAGCCAGCAATGTACGCTTACAGCCCAGAAGGCCAACCGTATCCTGGGCTGCATCAAGAGAAGTGTGGCCAGCAGGTCGAGGGAGGGGATTCTGCCCCTTTACTCCGCTCTCGTGAGACCCCACCTGGAGTACTGCATCCAGCTCTGGAGCCCCCAACATAAGAAGGACATGGATGTGTTGGAGTGGGTCCAGAGGAGGGCCATGAAGATGATCAGAGGGCTGGAGCACCTCTGCTACAAGGACAGGCTGAGGGAGTTGGGGCTGTTCAGCCTGGAGAAGAGAAGGCTCCAGGGTGACCTTGTAGCAGCCTTCCAGTACCTGAAGGGGCCTACAGGAAGCATGGAGAGGGGCTTTTCACAAGGGTGTGTAGTGAGAGGACAAGGGAGAATAGCTCTAAGCTAAAAGAGGGCAGATTTAGATTAGATATTAGGAAGAAATTCTTCACCATGAGGGTGGTGAGGCACTGGAACAGGTTGCCCAGAGAAGCTGTGGCTGCCCCCTCCCTGGCACTGCTCAAGGCCAGGTTGGATGGAGCTCTGAGCAACCTGGGCTGGTGGACGATGTCCCTGCTCATGGCAGGGGGGTTGGAACCAGAGGATCTTTAAGGTCCCTTTCAACCCAAACCATTCTATGATTCTATGATTCCACGAGTCCGAAGACTAAGGATGGTCCATGCAGCTACTGTGCTTCACCCAGCAGGACACAAGGGTGGGAGTTACAACTTCAGCTGTGTCCCTGGGGCTTCCATCTCCCAGAATGTAGACACTCAGATCAACATCAACGAGTACATTCACCCTCTCCTTACTGCAGAGCTGGAGAGGGAAATGGCACTCCCCACCTCTTGAGAGTCAGAAACGTGTCCTCACATAACAACAGCTCTGGATTTACGAAGGGCAGTGACTGAGATAGGGATTTTCAAGAAATAGCAGATATTTTAAAATTTTCAGCAAATATATTTCACATTTGCAGTGGAAATCTACTGTTGTTCTGTAAATTTCTGCTCCGAATCCCAGTCGTTTGGGTCAGTGTTAATTCCAGAGCAGCAAAACACCACATCAAAATCAGCAAGGCAGTCTATCTCAAAGTAGGAGTCATGCTGAGCATTACTCTTTAAAGGTAGCCTTAATAATGGGGAATAAGTACTTACTGAAATGCTAAAAGGAAATGTTAATTTAACTATTAAATACATAATTATGTTAAGTACTTGTTTCTGCAATTGTAACACTTCAGCCTGATGCAAACTCACTTTCTGGCCTGTGCAATGGATTTCATTTCCTTTTTTTTTTTTTTTTTAACTATAAAGAGCTAAAACACAGGAATTGCTGCTATAACGATTACTTAGTCATAATTCATGGAATTATTTTACAAAGGCAAAGCATCGCACAAGACACGAACTATGGGCATGGTTCAGCAGATCAGCTGAGCTACTCCAGCAGCTCCTTACCGGTGAACCTTCCCTTCCCCTCCCCGCCTCCGCCGCAGCCACACGCTCCCCTCGTGTCCCCCATCTTGGTGCTGCTGCTTCTCCAACGTCTTGTTGAGCTGCGTCAACCTGCAAAACCTGCAGCCAACAAAGCCAGCCCCTTTGCCCCAAATCCACGTTTCCTTGCAGTCACCGAGCTCAACGGACTCAACGAAGGGTCCCCCAGCCGCACACGCCGCTGTCGGGGAGGGGACAGGGCCACAGCAGCCGGGAGGGGAAGTGGAGGAGAGAGGAGACGGCATCACCTCTTCTGGCTTTACAACACCTCCGATGAACTGCACATTGATGTTCGTGTGCAGATTCAGAGTTCGTTGAAGTACAACCCAACTAAGGGTTATGTGCATAAACAGTCCTAAATTTTGACCAATTTTAAAAAATCCAAGTTAAAAAACCCCCATATTGCAGGTTTGTTCTAGTGAGATAGAAAAATGAATATAGCATTTCTATGTAAATGGATATATTCGATTGTAGTATGGCAATAAGGAAATCAGAAATACCTGCTCTTAACTACAACCACCTTTCTATCCTGAGAAAAGAGAAAACCTACTGGGTAAATCATTTCTACAACTTTGCAAAAATCACAAAGTAATTCTACCAAAACATCTTTAACACCTACATAATTTCTAAAAAGCCTACAGATTTTCAAGTAATTACTAGCACTTTCACAAATACTTCATGCTGTCCAAAAAAGTTCTTTGACAGAACTAAAAACCCACTGTGCAAAACCCAATCGTCTTTCACTGACTACATAAATCGACCCAGAACATGCACATCTGCCTTCTGCTTCACTAATATTTTTCCAATTTATAAAGAACTAATGGAAGGGACAATATACTTGCTGTGATTATCCAATTCTACATAACAAGACGCTGCACAGGCTGTGGTTTGGAATAAGAAGACTGAGGCTAAGATTCATGGCTGGTTAACTTGCCCCAAAGGAACAACCCTACCCTTAACCCTACCCATGCCTGCACATCCCTCCCTCCGCCCGCTGTGCCAGGGGAGCGCGGGGGCTGAAAGCCGATCCAGCAAAAGGAAGACACCGAAGCAGCGCAGCAGCTGGAGGGTTGGTTAGTTTTCAACAGGATCAACAACCTGGTCTGGCTCACAACCACCATTGACAGCACGAGGCGTGCAGCAGGACCACGTGCTGGGAAGGAGGTGCAGCTGTTCTTCCTGGAACTGAGCTGCTCCTATGTAAGCTTAAACTGGATTGTAAAACCATAACCTGAGAGATGCAATCTCTGCTCTTACCTGACAGAGGGATTAATGAAGGTCATTGATAAGTAAATGCCAGGTTGAGGTTTCCTTCTGTGAAACCATCACCCGTTGCACAGATCACCTGGGAATCGGGCATGTCCACGCACATGTCCTTCATCACCTCAAACAGTCACTCAAAGTCTAGACTGGACCAGAAGGGCACCTTGCCTGGGTGTTGGGTTTGGGTTTTTTAAACATTTTATCTTAAAAAGTTCCACACGATTGTGCCACTTTCTCAGGAGTGTGTACGCTGTGAGGAAACGCGGGAGAGACATTTCACAGTCTACCAGGTTAGCATCTGAAGGATGAAATTATGATTTCTTTTGCCTTCTGCGTGCCAACCCCAATCCAATCCTTGCTAAAAATTAATAAGGCCAATACAACATATCAGAAAAGGAAGCAAAAAGAAAAGCCCAGGGAAGTCCACGGAAGCTCGAGCTGTGGCAGAAGGTCAGGTCTCCCTAGGTCGGGCTCCTGGCAGCCCTGCCACTGCTGCAGGGCAGAGGCCCTTTCGTTTGGGTAAACCAGTTACCCGCACGGCCAGGCAGGGGCCAGCATGATGGATTTGGAAACATAAACCCACGAATAACTATAGTGGGTAACTTAAGCTTAAATTACTAGAAGGTAAATATATGGCAAGCACTACTTCACTGTGCACACAATCCTTACAGAGCATCCCTAAAGACCTGTATTTTTCTCTGAATTTGCATATTTTCTTAGTCTACACAGTTACGACTGCTAAGTGTGTATAAAAAACCTGCCACGAAATCCGAAAGGGGAGGGGGAGAGGGAGGGAATCAAAGTGACACTTAGAGTTTTATGAAGAACTCATTTAAAATCCTACCTGATTTGCTCTTTCAAGGTCCGTCATGATCATCTCAATTTCATCAGCCCTGGGAGAACAAGAGAGCAGAAGTACTGTTATCACATGAAGAATGCCTACTATATGAGTTCATGCACTGTACAATTGCAACATTCATACAAACAATACCAATTTTCAATACTTTTCTAAAAGGACACAGTAAGACTGATCAGCTAAGCTTTTGACTGGTGAAATCCTCTTGGGCTTCAGCTCTGTGGGTTGGTTTAAGGCTCCAATTCCTCTGCCTAGTCCCTTTTTGCAACGAAACACCGTATCGATTACCTGAGTGTATTCACTATATTTCTGCAGATCTTACTCCCCAGCCTTCTGCAGAAGGACAGCATCATGCTTCCTACATGCAAAAGTGCCTCACAAATTATAATCATGGAGAAGTCAAAGACTATAGCTCTTCAGTCAACTACCTGTATGCACGTACACAAAAGCAGCCTGTTACTCCTCTGCTTCCATATGCCTAGAAGTTTGGTTCTAAATTCAGCTAAAAAAACAACTGTGAGGTCAAAGAGACCAAGAAATTTCATTTTACATTATGCAGAAGTGAGTTTTTTTGACACAAATTTATTAAACTCTAAATTTAGACTCAGGTCTTAATGCACATTACAAAGCTGAGTAGGGAAGTCCAAGGGTTGAGTACTATACAAATAGTAAAGGAGAAGCAGATTCTTCACATACACGTGTTAGGTAGCAGCTACCATCCCTGACCCTTTAAAACCTCAGCATTTCTAAGACTTCGCTCACACAAATGGATCCAATCCTTAAGCAATCTTTTTTTTATCATCATGGTGAATTACGGGCAAATATTTCACACTCGTAGTCTCACCTGTGAAAGGCACCAGAAAAAGGCCCTAAGAGCTAGAAGTATGTTCTTGTGTCAATATAATAAGACATATTACTTCTCCCCAGACATTTTGCCTGTCTTCTATCTCTGGACCATATGGAAGCAATAAACACTGTCCTCATCTCCTACAAACAGCAGCTTTAACCAGCAACTCCTTTTGCAATCTGCCAACACCATAATGTCTGGGTTTTGTTTTTAATCTGTAGCAGATCATTATCAGTAAAAGCTGTGAAATACTGGCATTCCCTTCCTCTGCCGATGCAGAAAAGTCAGGGTTTGTTTTTCTGTGGATTCCACCGAAGATCCATTCTTCTGTGCAGGTGTTTGCTGGGAAAGATGGTTAATTGAAGTACATCAGGGTACTGGCACCCTCGACACTGGATCATTACACTGGATATTGACTCACTCTTCAAGAGCTTTTTAGGTTTCTGTGCGCACACTTAGGGAAACGCAGTAAAAGATCATAATAAGTAAATGTGTATGTATATAAATTAATGGAAAATTATTTTTAATTACAGCCTTTAATGTTGTCGGGGCAACACGAATTGCCTTTTGAAAAAATCTTTTGGACAATAATGGAAAACAGATTAACATGTGTTTTCTGGCACAGAGGAGCTAATATGCTCTTACATTGGAAAGAAATCTTGCACTTGATGTTCCGAATTAATAATAAATAATAGACATTAGTTACTGAATTGAACAATCACTTTTTGGGCAAATAAGGACTCCAAGTGTGCAGGGAGTAGCCAGAAGACTAACCTGGACAGGATAGCACAAAGTAACACTTCTGATCTCTTTAGTCTCCGTAGTTGTGAAAAAACATTGCTTGTTTTAGACTCCAGACCCCAAATACTTTCCCATCTTATTAATCCACATACAGAAAATACAGTATTTCACAGGGAAAACATGTCCGTAAGACCATGCAAAGGCACCCCATTACGTATCTGTAACAAAGAGGGAAGAGAGCATCCTAATGCACAAAAAAAAAAAAAAAGTTTCCCAGCATTTTACAAGTATTTTTAGCCAGGATAAGTTAAGGCTCCTCTTTATATAAGCTTACATATTCAGGCTGAATTTCTGTGTGAATGCCTCAGGTTATATGGAGCCAGTAAATGATGTCTGGATTATGTCACATGCCTCCCGGATCAGAGCTGGGAATGTCCCATCCCACCACACCGGCTACAGCAGAGGTGGATCCAGCTTCCTCCTGCTTCTCTGTAGGGTTCAGAGAACAATAAAATCCCTGCCTTTCCTCCCAAACCAGGGTGCCAGGTATCAGCCAAAGGGCTGAAAAACTGCAGAACCCGAGAAGAGCAAAGGACTGGGGAGCACAAAACCCTCAGACTGGGAGAGAAAGGACGCCCTGCTTTGGGAGCAGAAGGGCTGTTTTTCAGTTCAGCCAAGGGAACCTTTTCTTTTTTCTGGTGAAAAGAAGATGACTGTGATACAGCAGAGATGAGTGGGAAGTGGCAGAAGTGTGAGGGGGTCTGGACCCATCAAAGGACCCTCAGCCACCTTTAAAGGTCAGAGAGGCAAGGGACAAGAGCCGAGGGACACAGACGAGGACAGGAGAGTGAGAGAAGGAACAGAGGGATGTCCGAGGCCAAAGGACCAAGGGTAGATGGGACCAAGAGCAGGAAAGCAGAGGAGCACTCTGGGACAGCGGAAAGGTGCGTGGCTGCCAGCAGAACAGGCTGAAACTCAGGGAGATGCCTGAAAAACGAGGTGGAAGGACTCACGACACTCCTGTATTTAAGATGGACAAAAGTACTAATACCGGTATTTGTGTGCCGTTCTGGCTGGGGTCAGGATTTAAGAGCTCTATTACAGCACTGGTATACACAGCCAATTACAAAAAAAAAAGCGACCAAGGATATAGAATACCATAAAAATGCCATTTCTGCCCTTCAGCACGCACAGATAATTCTGACTGAATCTGGTAGAAGTGTCAAACTGTAGCCAAGGGCAAAACTGTCCCTTTGTCCTCATATTCAGACACACCAGCTTGCCTGATCCGGAACTCCTCTCACACCTTCTTTCCACTAAACTTTTCCGCACACAATCTGTCTCCGCACACCTACTAAAAGGATGCAACATCTCCAAAAATCTTCAAGCAAAACATCTCCAGCCTAGCAGTCTGCACACCAACGGAGGTTAATGCTGCAACCACAAATGTTATCTTTAAGTAAAGTAATGAATTAAATTACTCTATATTCTTTCCTAGCACAAGTGTCAACAGCATTCAGAAGAATCTTCAAAAGGAATTCAGGCTTTTCATTTTAAAAGCTCAACTACCACATCAGTAGCTGGCACTCAGCAGCCTACAATCACTTATTTGAGAAAGTCTCTAATAGCTACATTCACTGTTTGCTCAGCAGAAGTATTTATTATAAAATAAATTACAGTTCTCACACCTTTTATGCACTCACAGAAACAACTTGCGTTGATTTATTGTTTACAAAGCACTGCGTTGAATTCAAACCTGCAAGGTACAGGGAAACTCCAGTCTGGCTCACTGAGTTAGTCCCACAGAGGTCACTTGTGATGTATTCACCATCCACCACATTGGCTCATTTTCAGCCCCTCCTATTTCAAGATTTCTCTTTATTTCAACAGAACTACCTGACAGGCAAAATGCCATCCAGCTCCAGGCTGCCGGCATCTCGTCCTGCAGCTTCGCACTGGAAATCTGGTGGGAACCCTGAAGAGAACAATGGCCAAATTTAGCAAATCCGTGGTTACACTGACCCTAAATTTCTGACCAAAGTCCTTCCGTGCCAACTAAATTCTCTTATAAGAGACACAGATCTGATGATTTTCCTTTTAGCTTTCTTCATTCCTGAAGCAACACGCGACTCGGCCTCTTGTGAGGGCCCGGATTCCCCCATCACGCCAAGAGCTGAAGGGAAGGGGAAGAACCCCAAAGCTCTGCCTTTCTTCAGATAGATGCAGAGAATGAGGATGATTAGTAACAAGCAGAGCTTTTGCTGAAACGCACTGATATTTAGTGTTTTACAGCAGATTTCGACATTGCAACCCAACTTTATTCAGGGTTTGCCAAAGGTGATACTTCCTTAACATTAAAACAGATCGTGAGAAAAAGAGTGGGTAAAAGCTATTTTGAGGAACAAATACTACCTAGCCTGTGTTTTCTCATTCCACAGATAGTATAATGATTTATCTCATCTAATTCCTCATAATCTCTGTGTTGGAGGAAAAGTAATCATGTAAGCAAGACAGTTCTTCAGTCTGTTACAGATGGCTTGTTCTAAGTTCCAACACTTTCAGGATAAGGAATTTCGGAAATCAAATTTTCAGCCCAGCTATTGAAACAGCAGGACCATGAAATACTCTGTTATTTCTTCTCTTGCCACTGTGTTTCAAGTGAAAAACAAAACACATCAAAAGCTATAGATTTTACAAGGTATAAGCTTTTATCATTTATGAAAGAGCCCTCAAAGCTAGCATGCCATCCATGAAAAAACAACTTAAGGAGTTTTAAAAATTCCCCGCTTTTCAATTCAATTGCTTATGGGAAATACAAACTGCAGAAAGGCTCAATTTTCTTTTTAAGATCAAGATAACCGATTAGGTTTGAACAGCATAACAAGCAAGCAAATTCAAGAATTGGTAACATGGAAGAAGCTCAGTTTCTTTTGCTAAATAAAATTAAATCAGGTGAAAACCCTAAACACCATGAAGCTATTCACTTGGAAGCAAGAAGAATCTGGACTTTACGATTAAAATCCAGTTGATCCAACTCCTTCATTTAGATACCAGCTTAAAGAGGCAGAAACAATTCCTTTTTTATTAACATGACAAGTGAATGGTTTGCCAAATCTTGTGCTACAGCCCCCAAACATTCAGACTTACTGAACCTTGAAGGGAACTGCTGTTGGGTTCTTTATACATGGAAGAACCGAAAAACATAGATGACACTTGTGAAATTACAGTCAGCGGCATGGCCAAGAAACTTCACTGGCAGGGCAGATTAATATTTTGGTTTGGCAAAAAACAAACAACATTTTTTCCCACACATTTGTTTTCTTTAAAAACAGGCGGAAGTTTGCTGGTCAGAGCAAATGTATGGGGAGCCACTGGGGCTCGTTAAAACGTTCCAATTACTAAAACCTATACACAGGCAACTTCAAACTAAAAGCATACATTATCAACTAGTGTGCATTTATGTTTAATTATGAAAAAAAGAAAAATCCTACTTGTAACATGTATCTATGATCATCACAGAGCAAATTTTGGCCGAATTCGGTAAACATCTTTGTCTCTTCAAACCAGAGGCTGGATAACCCAGGACTTTGCTAGCACAAGACAAAACGTGATGAGCTACTTGGGACATTTGGGAGGTGAAGAATGGAAGGTCCAGAGCATTAAAAAAAAAGGGGGGGGGGGGGGGGGGGGGGGGAAAGCAGTGCATTGAATTTTTTCAAGTTTCACTAAAATTTTTATCAGGGAAGGTTTCTGGGTCTAGGAAGTAATTTCAGATCACTAAACTACATCAAAATTGCCTGCAGCCCAATGACGACGGCATTCACTCATGGCACAAGAGCATTCCAGCATCTGAATATTCAATTTTATTTTTTCTTTAAGCAAAAAAGAAGGATGGCCAATTTCCCACTGAAATTCAAGACTCTTTCGCTGCTCTGCCGGCAGATGCCCTCACCTAACCCCTGCACCTCAGTGACCACGCCAAGGTTCACGTGATGCTTGGCTTGCTTAATTTCTAGGACCTACATATGAAGAACCAAACACTTTCTTTCAAGCTCTTAGAAAGTTTCCAATAGAAGGTAATATAAAAAAATGCATTAATTCTATTTTTCTTGCATCTTAGGACTATCGCTATACACATAGTTCAGGTATTTTTAGAATTCATAATGATTCTATTCCAACAAACACCCATACTGGATAAATTCACCTTAATAGCTAATAAACCCTCCAAGGGCTGTACAAAGAAAGAAAAAAATGTTATTTCAGCATAACCAGTACAGCATGTCAAAGGGCAAGAACTCGCACCCTTTTTACTACTAAGTTCTCAAATCTACTTTTCAAATTGCAAGAGCTATAGGCTAATATTTTCTTTCACAGCAACCCTCTAAGGATCTTCAGATCAGATAATCCTTTTTCCAATGTCATATAAATCCAGGCCTCTTGTAAAAGAATTTCTCTGTTCAGGGATTCATAAATCCACCAACTTTAGTAATGAATTGGGTGTTTCCTTTCCTAGGAACTCAATTGAAGAAAACATCTTCTCTCTGCTAAGCAGTGAAACACTGAAGGCTTTAAATTGAGAGATCAAAGCAAGGCTGGTTTCAGGTGCTCCAGCGATTACACAATGCGTCATCGGGATTAATGTGGGGAATCGTTAAATGCCCACTGTACATTGTCCAGATCCCCCTTCGCAGTTATCCTGTACTAAATCAAGTTCCTCCCCTAGCAAAAAAGGGGAGAGACTCGATGCTAACCTTTTCAGGTTTTTTTTTTGTTTTACTAGAATTAGTTCCTTGTCTCCTCTCATTGCTAACCTTGTACCCGTGCAGTGCATCGCATACAGATTCAAGCAGAAGAAATAAACTAAATCTCACCCAAAGATTTCTCATTAAGCACACCAGGTTAGTATCATCAAGTACTGGGATCAAGCAGCCGCACCAGCCGCAGGTATGATCTTCAAATAAATGATGTCCTAGGCACTTGAAAGATGTCAAGTGATCATCAAATATTGATAAAGGTTAAAGAAACTGCTTATAAAGCCCAAGATATTGAGCAATACCTGGACAATACAAGACAAGAATCTTCTCAAACGTTAGAAGGAAAAGACCCTATAGAATAAAATGTCTCTCAGTCCACAGAAAAACTGCTATCTAAGAAAACCTGCACAGCACTTTGCCTTGTCTTTCAAGGCTTAAGTTTGGATTTCAAGGATAAGAAAATCGTGTTTGCAACTATAAAGTTTTAAACACAACAGAAATCACCTTTATTCCAGTAACACACTAGGGAGCAGAGTTTCTGAAGATTAGCAGTGTTGTCTTCATCATTTCTACAGATGGAAATGGATATGAGCGACGTTAATTGATAAAATATAAAGAGAAAACACACAAATCACATATAACAGAAAATGTCAACTCACAGAACCCCAGAGCTGTAATTCCTGTAGTGTTACACAGACGTGGCCTTGGCACACTTTGCAAACCAAAGAAGAACGCTTAATGTAAGCAGATGGAATAAAGAAAAGGAATATTGATTGTATTAAAAAGTAGCCCAACCCATAAACAGATGGTACATCCTTTTATTTGACAACAATACTACTTTCTTACGTGGCACCTATTTACGTATACTGCACCACAGCCAATACGAAACTGGGCTCCCCATACTGCTCACTCCTCCATTTAAACACCTCTTACTCAACTACCGTTGTGTTTTTCTCTCCACAAGAACAGGTCTCATGTGAACTCTCACGTCTAGTTATCACGCTGCCTGTTACAGAAAGGAAAATAAATGCAATAAATCCTTCTCCTCCGGGTCTCATGATGAAATATGTCATCTGTCACAATGTCTTCTTGCTTTATGCTGCAAAGTGTTAAAATCAGTAATTAGGAGTGCTCAGATTTGGATCATTCTGGGTTTCTTCCCACCTCAGACCACCGGTGACAATCTTTTGGGCCATAGTGCAGTTCGAAGAAGGCTGCTGAAACACACGACAATTTCTGTACCTGAAATCTGCAGAAACAAATGACCTTGTGTAGATGGACCTAAAAATCAGTTTCTACTAACTTCTGAGGGAGCTGGCGAGAGGTGTGCGACCTCATGAGCTGCGGACTCATGTTCCTGCAGGTTCTAGTATGGGCAGGCAAAGAGAGGAGTCCCCACAACACAGTCCCGGTGTGACCATTTTGACCTGCCTTTAGAGACTATGGAGAAACGGAGAGAGAACTTTCTGATGTTTAATTTTTTATGTATTTATGCCCGATTCCCACCTGCCTTAATGTCCCGAGATTGAGATACTGCACCAGCATCAGTATAAATCCATCAGATTTGCAGGATCAAGTCCTTAGGGTGAGGAACACAATCTTCAGATTCAGGTTATGCTGAATATTCACACTCAGAGGAGCCGACTGAGACAAACAAATATTTCCAGCTGCCTTCCTGGCCATTGCCAGCCCGCACGGTGCTCTGCCCTGGGTGGCAGGAGTCACCGCCTGATCCAACACTACGGCTCCGAGGATTTTCTAACAATGCAAGACGACACAGATGCGGCAAACTCTATTTCCCAGTGCCTCCTGCTACAAATTGAAAGAGCTTGCCGCAGCTCCCCTCTCCTGACTTCAGCTGATTCAATAACATACCAGAATTTAAACACAGACACCCTTCCCTCTCCCTTACTTGCACACACAGCATATCAAAAGCAAGGAATTACTCCCGACTTGGCCTTGAGCAGCCAACGTGATGTCAATTTTACATGTTTTATAAAGCAACAGCATGTAGAAAGCAACTCAAATGCAGGTCATATCAAGCATGTGACCCACAGAGCAATCAAAGACTGCCTGAAACTGTCATTCAAGGTTCAATCATCTTCTTGCAGGAAAAATGAAACATCTGTGGCCCAGCGAATTAAGTTATGTATTGCATAATTCATCTGGTGTCTGCCACAGCAGCCATTTTAATGCTCTAGTGATAAACACGTTTGATTATTTTTGTTTTGTTTCCTGTCGCCTCCATGGTATTTCTATTTATCTGCCCATACGACAACGCATAAGGAGATAACAAATACACAAAACAGTGTTCTAGTTGGCTGATAAGACGTGGGAAATCAGCAGTCTTATTAATCACATTAAGGCAGCATCATTACTAAACCTTATGTTCCCTGCAATTGTACTAGATTTGGTTCTTTTGGGTACACTCTGTAGTTAGATTTGATGATGAAATCATCGTCTCCCAAGGATCCAAGCAGGAGCTTTAGAGCTCTTTCTAACAGAAAACCGCTCTCTAAATAGACAAAACAAATTTCTCACTGTTTCCTAGGCTTTCCATCCCCTCATTTCTTTTCCATCCCGACATAAGCAGGAGGAAGGTGCATCTCACACCAGACAATGCAGAGGACCCCTCTCTGTCACTGATTCCACTGGTGAGTTTGTGGTCTGCACTGCTAGAAACTTTGATCTAAAGCATCCTTTGCAAGTCATTTTGGGAAGTGACTGTTGTATTAATGTCAGCTTAATTCAATTCACTCGTAACCTTGTAAACCCTAACACTTTCTCACCTGCCATGAACTTCACTGACTCTCAGAACATGTCCCTGCAGAGCAGGTGGGAACTTCAAAGCTCCGAGTCCATGCCCTGCTGTCTGGGGGTTTATTCCTGTTGCCAGGAGTTGACCATTTCCGCAGTCTACTCACGGAGCTTTAGATGTCTGCTAATTTGTTACACAATTAAACAGAGCAGCTATCATCCGTGCAAAATTTAATAGACTTCGTTAATACCAGCTTGCTCCAAAAAGGTGCTTTGCACTGGCCCGATGGAATAAAACAAGCGACAGCCTCTGAAGTGGTGGAGTCAGGCGTATTCTTACCCATTTTCACGATTTGGAGCCTACAGGATTCCCACAGCAAGCAAAATCCTCACGATAAATCAACAAGTCAGCACTCCTGCAAAACCTGATCTGGTAGGACCAGAGTTTTGCCTGATGCCCTGCAAGCCTGCCCGCTGTTCCCTGTGATGCTCTGCACGGAGGTGAGTCAGTGGATACAACACCACACTCTCCCATAAGCCCAAACAGAAATAAAGCACTGTTTCCTATCGCTTGTTCCTATAAAGTTGTTTAGACAGTATCTATTGTAATAATGTCAGCTGTCCCACCCGTGCTTTGTAGCTGCCCCCCGTTGCTACTTCCTCCTGCAGTATTTCTCGGTCACTCCCCTGTCTCCTAAATGTCACCTCTCCACCTCCTGGCCCACAAGTGGCAACACAGATTACAGATGCTTTCCATCAAAACATACAGGGCTGATCGACCAGCAAGCAGAGAGGCAACCGGAGCGCTCTCAACCTGCAGCCCTCCACTCCAATGGATTAACTTCTTCATCAATGACCTGGATGAAGAGTTAGAATGTACCCTCAGCAAGTTTGCTGATGACACAAAACTGGGAGGAGTGGTAGATACACCAGAAGGCTGCGCTGCCATTCAGCGTGACCTGGACAGGCTGGAGAGTTGGGCAGAGCAGAACCTGATGAGGTTCAACAAGGGCAAATGCAGGGTCCTGCACCTGGGGAGGAACAACCCCATGCACCAGTACAGGCTTGGGGTGGACCTGCTGGAGAGCAGCTCTGTGGAGAGGGACCTGGGTGTCCTGGTGGACGACAGAGTGACCATGAGCCAGCAGTGTGCCCTGGCTGCCAAGAAGGCCAATGGGATCCTGGGGTGCATCAAGAGGAGTGTGGCCAGCAGGTCGAGGGAGGTTCTCCTCCCCCTCTACTCTGCCCTAGTGAGGCCCCATCTGCAGTGCTGTGTCCAGTTCTGGGCTCCCCAGTTCAAGAAAGATGAGGAGCTGCTGGAGAGAGTCCAGCGGAGGGCTACGAGGATGAGGAGGGGACTGGAGCATCTCTCCTACGAGGAGAGGCTGAGGGAGCTGGGCTTGTTCA
Organism: Opisthocomus hoazin; assembly: GCF_030867145.1. Classification (NCBI taxonomy): domain Eukaryota; kingdom Metazoa; phylum Chordata; class Aves; order Opisthocomiformes; family Opisthocomidae; genus Opisthocomus; species Opisthocomus hoazin. Next base: position 9,694,814 of record NC_134433.1, on the reverse strand, counting down.
GCCTGAAGAAGAGAAGGCTGAGAAGGGACCTTATAAATGCTTATAAATATTTGAAGGGTGGGCGTCACGAGGATGGGGCCAGACTCTTTTCAGTGGTGCCCAGCGACAGGACAAGGGGCAAAGGGCACAAACTGAAGCAGAGGAAGCTCCGTCTGAAAATGAGGAAGAACTTCCTCACTCTGAGGGTGACAGAGCCCTGGAACAGGCTGCCCAGGGAGGCTGTGGAGTCTCCTTCTCTGGAGATATTCAAGACCCGCCTGGACAAGGTCCTGTGCAGCCTGCTGTGGGTGACCCTGCTTCGGCAGGGGGTTGGACTGGGTTGACCCACAGAGGTCCCTTCCAACCCCAAACATTCTGTGATTTGTCCGTCTTTCCTACCCACTCCTGATTCCTACAAGCTTCACCAGAGCTCCCTGTGCCAGGGATTTCTAATGCTGTTAATTTCTGTTGAAGCCAATCATCAGCTTCCGAGTTAATTTAGGGGGGCACCTGATGAACTGTGGACTGAGCCCCAAGCAGGCTGGCAGCAGCACAGACCACAAGCTCATGGAAGCTTTGTTCCCTTTGGAAGCCGGGCTGAAGGCTGTGGTTATGCAGCGCTGCTGCTGGCTACACGCGCACACACGCACAAATGGGCCGCTCTGCTCCCACCGCACACCAGCAGAACCCGTCATTTTTGCTTTTGCTTGAAAAAAAATGTATAGCAAAGTATAAAATAAGAACCTCCTTAAAGACGAAGCCTTAACTGATTAACTCTGCTACTCTGTAACTCGCATAAGCTGTTTTATAATTGTTTCTCCAAATAAATAATAATAATTATAGATAGTTTGGCATTTTGGAAATACAGCACCTGCAACAATTTACTGATTTTTACTGATGGAGTTAAAATAGATCATTTATCCAAAATTAGATACCCTAATTGGAGGCATCTTAGGTGTCATTCTTTTTTATCGGAATGGCATACTTTAAACTGTGAAGAATCAGCAGGAAGAATTGTCTGTGCTTTGATTAAAGATCCTCTAAAAATACACACAAATAGTTTAACTTATTCAATAATGTCACTGGAGTTACAAGGTGTAAAATCAGGACATGTATCTTGGCAAGGTCATGCGGGGTTTTTGTTGGGTGTTTTTTTTTTTTTAGAATTACCGTATCAAACCTGAAAAATCACTTCAGGTTTTGAGTAGCTACAATCCCAAAATGAACAATCTTCCCTCATTCTACATCAGTGCTAAAATCACACATTTGTGTATGTTTGTTTTCTTTAAAACAAAAACAACCTCAAAAATTGGACAGTGTTCACAATTTTTACTATAGCAACATACATATTCCAGATTCATCTTTAGGAGTTTCTTTCCAGAGACACGCAGCACCTCTGCTTCTCCGCAACTACAGAAAGAGCTGAGTAGCTTAGCAATTCGGAAAATCTAGGTTATCTATTAGTTTCTCCACTTACTTATTCTGTATCTTTGTCCACCATTGTAAGAATCCATAAAATGCTTTTCTTTAACTTACCTCAGTCTACAGTCAGTGAAACAGATTTAAGTCAGTTTGAAAATAAAACAGTACGGTAAGCAATTTTATGTACAGGTGTCACTCCACAGGCACATCTCAAGGGAAAATTACTGTTTACCACCACAGCAATGACAGACCATCAGCTCCTACCCTGTGGAGAATGGTAATTTTCCAGTGGCCTGCACATGTATTGGGGTAAACATACCAGCCGGGAGAAGAGAAAGCCATACCTGCCTCAATCTTGGTTGAAAAGCTCAAGTTCTCTCATTATCCATCCCCTCTATCCAGTCTGGCTTTTGGTAACTGGTACTACAGAGTGTAAAACATCCCATCCTTTTGAAGGATTTACTGGCATGAAATGAGGTAAGTATGTCCACCAGGCCAATAATCTCCAATTTACTATTTCTTACCAAGCTGCTTAGGTACCCCTCTCAGCACGTTTACTACCAGGCACCCAAACATGATAATATCCCGCTTCTCTGCATTGCCAAATGCACCTGCAGCATCTGGTCAGTGCTTTATAACAGACAACAAAAAGGCACTATTTAGTGATAGAATCTGGATAAAAAATGCAATTTCTTTTCACATTTTGCCTTTACCTGTGTGAAGGACATGCACATTGTGCAAAAGAAAAGCTAAATGTTGACTCTGCAGTAACACAGCATCCAAGTGGGAGATGCAGTTGGGGAATGCTTTAGACGCTTTTGGCTTTAGAAGTGAATATGGGTGATGTGCCTATCCTCCGCTAGCTACTCCAGCAAGTATTTCCTTATGGCTATCAAAGAAAACAGCATTACGTGGTCTCTGATAAAGGCAACTGATGTGCTTCTACCCAATAAATGGACTGAAAATAGCATAAAGCATGATGGGAGATGCGTTTACTGTAAATTTTGAGTAGGTTTTACCTTTCCCATGAGCTATGCTGAAGATTAACAACCAGGATGATTGCTATCTTTATAATAATGTATCCAATTACCAATATGGTTTTCTCTCTTCCCAATTTGTTCCAGCTTCACTCTGAATGGAAATAGTACTTCTGTCAAATTGCAATCATGTCACCATTTTGCAGTTTCAGTTTATAGCTATCAATAGCACCAATCTTGATGACCTGAGTGACAAAGCTGAAAAAAAAACCGGCAGAAAGAAACAAAGGAGGAAACGGGGGTCCACAGAACAGAGCAAACAAAGCAGAGGAAGGAGAAAAGGCAGGTATTGTCTAAACCAGCACAAGCACCGGTTCATTATTACTGAATGGAGACCGATGCCTGAGACTCAGAACCACCTGCCAGTCTTCAGATGAAAGAGCTGCCGTCCTCTCTTTCTCTTCCCTCCTCTGGAATTGCTCTCACACCAGTGGGGCACCCCCAAAACGCAGACTCAGCCTCCAGTGCCCTTAGGAGTTTTACTTGGTCAAGGAGCTGGATGGTAAGTTGGCACCAGTTAGATGCTGGGCTGGTGTGAATCAGCACAGCTTCACTCGAGTCATTTGTACCAGCATAGTATCTGGCATATTTATTTTTACATCTTTGCTGAACATATAAAGCTGCTCAGTTGTTTTCTAACTTAAGCCTCCAGTTGTATCGGATTATTGGAGATGCTCACTAGTATGATTGACAGATTGCCTGTCTACACAGAATCTAAACTAGATATACATTAGACAGTGAAATTACTTTAAATAATCTTTCGTGACAAAACCCAACAACACTAGGTATTACTGCAAGCCCTTGGAGGACAACAGTGCAGTATTTTATAATTTAACCTTTTACAATTTTATTTGCAGAAACACTTTTCAAATTCTCTATTTCCCTTTCAACAGTTGTTTAGCCTTTAAAATACTGCTAAAGTAAAACAGCTTCAGGCTTGAATAATATTCTAGTCCATGGTACGGAACTATTTGATTATTCTGTTCCAACAGTTAATATAACAGGTGTAGTATTACTACAGAAGGGGAGTCTGAACTGGAAATAATAGTTTTCTGTTGCTAACGACAATTCCTCGACACTTCTACTATATCCAGAAGATACGCTGATGTCAGAGGCCTCTTCAGTGGATGAAAACCATCATTCCTAACTGTAACAAACCGCTGCAGCAGAGAAAGGAGGGGAAGACTAATCCACCTTTTGGATGTGCCTATTTTTAATGCGCTTCTAACTTTATTAACCAATGGGTCTCAGAGCATTTGCATCATGAGCAAGTCCACACTGCATAGACCTTCAACAGCCAAGCACCCTTCCCTGACTGCTCCCTGACCTCAGGAGGTGTAAAGGCAACCCGCTAACCGCATCGAGTGTCACACCTCCACCTCATTCCCCTCTCCCTCCTGCTGCAGCACCCACATTTCTCCAGGTGTGACATCCTCTGCCCGGCTCTGTGGTCTCACCTGCGAGACCCGGTGAGCTGGTCTGATCCATACGCTGCCAAGTCAGACACGCGGGCTGGGTGGGGACCTACACATAAGGCTTTGTGCTCAATGGCTCACCTTGGGAAGACGTGCTGGTTGCAAAGCTGCAGCTTCTCTTGGGTTCCGTTGGGTACTTACCCGGAGCATGAACACAGGCACAGCCACAGAGCAGGGCAATTTCCCCTTCTTTTACCCTAAGTGGGCAGTTTGTGCCATCAGTTCCTGCACTGTGCGTGCAGAAGTTTTAAACTTTCCAAATAAAGCCTATCTAGTCTTCTGCTATTTTCTCTAGGCTTAGCTCCTTTTATGGCATTAAGTAGTAAATCAGTAATTCAGGGAACCTTACTTTGCTTCTGAAGTGTTATACAAACAGAGAGGATGGGGCCAGACTTGCTGGCCCCTCGAGCTGCACACAGCTCTGCCTCCCTCCCCACCGCCCGGCCTTCGCCTGCAGGTTCCTGTAGCTGCACCATCTTCCCAAGCCACGGGCTGACACGTACAACAAAAGTCTATTTGATGTTGTATCAGAAATAAGACCACCCTGCTGTCACACACGAAATAAAGGACCAGGAGGGGAGGGTCTGTATGGGCAGGATGCACTAAGACATTGTGAAGTTCACAAATTTCATCCAAGGATTTTTTTTTCTTAAACTTGTTCCCAGAAACGGTCAATAATGAAGTCTTCCACAGACCCTGGCCACGGAGCTTCTTTTAGGGTTGTAATGTCTTCAGTGCACCTAACCTTACCGCAACACCTATGCTATGTAGGTAGAAGATTCAAGGGAACAGGAATTAAAAGAAAAAAAGGTTAAATAAAAAAAAGTTTAATTAATACAGATACCAGACAATAATATATTTATCAAAAAATGGTAACAAGCATTGTTAGCGAAAGAGCAAGGCCTATCTACCAGACATTACACAGAAGACTGCTAACTGCTGACCCAGGTGCGAAGCGGCATGTGCCTGGCACGTCCGCCGCTGCCAGCTAACTGCCTGGCTCCGCTCCGCGCCCCCAGCCCCACAGCATCTCTGACAGCAAGGCGGTGACAAAAATCAATCCAACAGGCAGCAAGACAAATAAGTCATCTGTATCACAGCTAAAATATGTTTTTGATCAATAATAGAAAATTAACTCCTACTCCTTTGCCAGAAAATAGATTTAATCAGAGTACAGACAGATAGAGATGTTACATAATCAAAAATAGCTCCCTCTGCTATATTTAGTTGCCACTGTCTTTCAGTGAAGAGGGCAAAAGTACACCCGTTATCAGTTACAAGCCCTGTACTCAAATGGTTTTCTGATGAGTTAAGCTGGTCGGGCACACTTAACATCAAGATACTGTATATTTCAAACTACACCAACAACTGTGACAGTTATGAAGGCAATGAACAGGGAAAAGACAAGGAAGTCACTGCTGTCCTACGGACAGCTATCCAACAGGGTGAGAAGGATTAAGTCCCAACTAAAATTTCTACACCAGGGGATCTACAGCAGTGGTTTCTAACCTTTCTAACTTCGAGACTATCTGGAGTTTTCCATCAAAGGATGAAACATTAGTATAGCATATTTACAGCTTATGACTGGTGCCTTTCACAGTTATTTCTGTGATCTCTTCGCAATAGCCAGTGGAAATGCAGGAATGTGCAGAACATGCAGAAAATCACTGATCACCACATCACCACAGAGCTCACGGAACACTACTGCAGCCTGACTTGGCCACACTGTGCAGAGCTGAGGGCCTTCCAGCATTGACGAGATCCACAGTATCTTAATTAGAAGCTCAAAGACATGGCTGTCCACGGATAGTCCCCCAGATGTGAACAACATGACCACCAATGTGATCGTCTGTGCTTCCCTCCAACTTCCTCACCAAACAACAAACACTACAAAAAAAGTGCAATTACTGGTGAAGTCAAGCACCTCTGGCTTTTATGGTTCCAGACATGCAAAAATTCAAATAAGGCATCAGAAGAAACAACAGTTAAACTAAGGGCTGGTTTGTAGGCCCTCCACAATTCAACCAAAGCGAAAGAAACCCTCCCTGCTGCTAACTGGAACATGGATAAAAAGAATGTTTCGTAGAAGAGCCAGTGATTAACAGTGGGAACTACCATTTCTTATATTGTTTTAGGTATCAAAACCAACAAGCGACTGTACCAACTGGTATTGGCACCCGGTTTATAGAGCTGATTCACTCCGCGTGGGTGTCAGCCACTGCAGCTGCCCGAAACCCTGAATGCGAAGAAGTCATGGAAGATGGCGATGCTGCAGGGCCATGCCTTTAAGGTATATTTTTTCCTGGGATGTCCATTTTAGACATTCAAGAGAAACAAGAACTTAATGTAGACAAAAAATCCTTAGCAATCACAGTATTTTAGAAAGATAAGAAAACACATATTATATACAGAAATCAAAGACTGCTGCTTCAGTGTAACAGATACCTTAAAGATCCCTCCAATGTTTAGGAAAGCTAGAGAGGAAAGAAACCACTATGACTATTAAAAATAAGAATAATAAAAGATAATTATAGCTGGCTCCAAATGTTAACAATATAATAGTTGCAGGATCTAAGTACTGTAAATGACTAATGCATGCAGCAAATGTATTCGCAACAGCGTACAAAACAAAGCCCTTAAAAGCAGATAGCTCTGGGAAAAAAAGGATAAACTGTTTTATAACATAAGCTCTGAAGCACATGACATTGAGAGACTCTCTGTATTATCTTCCTTTTGAGACTGGCAACAAGTACATCTCCTTGATTTGCCAAGATGACAAACGACCAATAATGCACTATTTGGGAGCTCCAGATACCTGCATGATTAGAACAACAACATCATATCTTTACGATTCTTAAAAGAACGAGACATGTTGGGTGAACTTTTTTCTATCTGCACAAAAAGTCACAACATATTTTAAGACAGCTATCCACATGTAAAGCCAAGGAAAGACTGCTGATAAATGTGAGTGAGTACAAACTGGAATAACTAACAGAACTCTGCTGATTATTTACTATGTGCCACTTTGTGTGCATATTTTCTGCCAGCAATATTCAAAAATACAACTTAAATTCCCTACCCACTTGCTGTGACTACAGCTCTAGTTTTAATAAACTATCAGCATTTCCCCCAAATAATTAATGAAACAGGAACACAGAAATCAATCATTCACCCGTGTCTTGTAAGCAAATACTAATTCGCTGTTTACTTTATTCAACTAAAACCAGCTTATGTACACATAACTGAGCAGCCACCAGTTACAGGTTCAAGTTGCTTGTTAAAAAAGACTTCTCTGCCTCAGTCTGTGCACGCTACGGTGAAGACCGGAGTGCAACGGGGTGGGCCGCGCCGGCAGGACAGCTCGGCGTCCAGCCCGAGTCGGGAGCGAGTGAGAACACGGCAACATTTCCTTCTCCAAACACGTCCGCATGGAGACCACCACTTCTCTTCCTAAACAAACAGCCGCGCAGGTCACTCCTTCCTGCCTCCGGCTGGGCACTTCCCACTCCTACGGGCTAAGGAACAATGTCCTTCAGGCTCGGTCGGTGGCAGGGCTTCTGGACACCTATTTATCACGCAGGGAATGAAAGCAGAAGTCACAGACAGCAGCACCCTTCAGGCCCTCACTTCCTTCGTAGATGATCTGCTATTGAGCTACAACCAGCAGCTCTGCTAGCTAAAACTTACAGTATATTTCCTATTAGCAAAGCCAGAAATTCTGTTGAGTAATGCTTTCATTCAATTTGCTCACGATGTTCTCTGTTGGTGAATATATCTGATTGCATGTAAATGTGATTAAATAAACCAGACAGTGCTGGGCTGTATCAGTCTCAAGAGGTTCTAGTTCAAGACGTGAAATACTTGCCCCAGTAAGCACAACTTGAACTAAACCTTGTGCATTCTGGATTTTTATTACCTTCTTAACCTCAGAGAACCTCTGGGATCCTCCTTATTTTTGTTAACATGGGTGTAACATCAGAATTGCAGATTTTGCATAAACTGCCACGCTGACTCAAAGGCTTTCATAGTATGTGAGGACTGAAGAGGAAGGGATGGGAAAAGAAAAAGAGAAATGAAGAAGATGGAAAAAATTCCTGCAAAGTATTTTGACTTCTTTGGAGCTCACGGCTCTTGGAGCACAGAGGGATAGGGGAAGAGGGAAATGACTGCTGTGGCTGACATAGTCAGATATCAGAAATCAAATGGAACAGCTCTGAAATCCAGGCCACTTACAATCAGTTGTCTACATATGATGCTACAGGTCTAGTCTTCAGTAGTCTAAGTGTTAAATCTTCATATGCTGCGCAGAAATTCACGTTACACAGAAAGGAACATCAGCCAAAGAATACACTGATCCCACGCCACATACTCCTTGTAAAATAAAAAAGACTTTTTCTATATCAGTTGAAAAACAGCACAATTAAGAAAAGGAACTGTGTTTGCAAGTAGCAACGCCACCTTCCTCTGCCGTTGCCACGAAACTCGTTCTGGAACTAGTAAAATGACTCCTGAAGCTGACAAGGTTATCACCTCCAGCACAGCTATCCAACAAGAACTGGTTTCTGCCTTCCAGGTATCAGGGAATGACATGCAAAGGACACGACTGCTTCTCCTGACAGTCACTCGCTACGAAATTAATTTCAGATAGACCACAAACCCCCCCACTCCTCCTACAACGGATTATCAGCCACTTTGTCTTCACGTTAGGTGCACCTTCTGACTGGAGGCACAAATTTCACCCCTTTATCAGTAAGCTCCCAGCCTTCTACTCCTCGAGCCCTTTGGTGCAGGGGTGAAGGACCTCCCAGCCTACGCATTTCTGTGATGAAACACATCTGGAACTGCAGTCCACGGATGGAGCTCTTCTGTCCAAGGAACTGCTGCTGCCTCCAAGGCAAGGCTGAGCTTGCATCTAACTAACAGATAAAGGCTCATCCCTATCCCGACAGGGGCTTTGCTGAAAACAAGCTTTGCATATGAAATGGCAGAAACCCCACCAGCTGAATGCTGAGACAGAAGCTGTTGGTGTCTTCAGCAAGTTAAGGACAACACTAAACAACTCAGCTTTAAGTAGAACATTATTTTCTCTGGTATCATACACAGAAGCTGCTGTTTAATTAAAACTAAGCTGCTTAAGCCATTACACTGGCAAATGGCTATGCCAAATGACTTGTCAGTTGTTAGCATTCAAATAGCAGGAGGTGTTTGTTGTCACACTCAGATGGCGAGTTGCAATGCTAATGCACATTTCCCTCTTGGCTCCACAAATCCAAACCAACCCAGGACTGCGAAGTTATTAAAAGTGCTGCTGTATACTACTGAGGAATATTTTCTTACCATGATCTTCAAAGACACCAGTATCATGCACTCTGTTGTAATTTAAGTATTTCAACTTCTGCCCTAGAAATACAAGCCATTCCAGTCATTTACTTGCAGTTTTAAAAGTAGAACTTCTATTAATTATGGCTTTGAGCCCCACGTTTAAGCAAGTCCAGATACAGCCTCTCGATTCAGATCCTGTGCATCTCAACATCAAAATCTGCAATCAAAAAGCATAACTTACTACAGCAGCTACTTTCTTCCAATCACATGCAATTAAAAAAAATTTCAAAAAATCAACATTTTATCTTGGGTCAGTAACAGGAAAAGATTGTTCTGGCCATGCAGGCAAACTTCAAAGCCACAGAAGATGAGAACACCAAAAGTGCCTCAGTCGAGACACTCCAGAAGCCCCCGTTTGCTTGTCACCAGGATTCGGATCAAGACAGAGAGCATCAGGCAGAGGCGTCTCTGGAATTCAGGTTGGGAGACTCTGCCTCTTGCTTCTCTGCAGCCTTCATTCCCTTCCCCCAAATGGGAAGGACAGTGGCAAGGAACTTGAAACAGTTAAATGCACCGAATTTGTTGATCTTTTTACTTCCTATGAGTCATGCTCCTCAACTCTACCACTATGCATATAAAAATCTGCTACAACTCATTAAATAAATATTTCCACTTTGGCGCAGTAAAAGCAGAAGACTCCCACATTAAGGCACCACACAGGTAAAACAATGACAAATGCTAGAATGATTAAAGTTGCCCATTCCAGTGAGTTACAATGCCCATGCTATGGGGCAGGCGGTGGTAATGCAGCATTCTTATTATGACAGATGCCGTATGCATCTTTTTTCCTTTGGTGCGGTCTCTGGGAAAGAAGAATATTTCTATTCATCACAGAATGACCTAATGGATGGCACTGTACAAATGAATGGTCAGCAAATGCATTTTCTGTGCTTCTATTTATGTACATTTATTTTCACAGGCTACAATGCAAGCATCAGAACAGCACTTCCACTTTTCTACCCAAGGACTGAAAGACTATCTACATTAATAAAGTCTTGCCTTACCCAGCGTGCCCTTTTTACATATGGCAAAACTGAGTCATCAGCCTTGTTTTAGGTAGTGTGCTTGACACAACAAAAATAAGATATAGAGCTAATTCCAGTACAGCACATGAAAACAGGAATGTCTTTTCCATAAGACAAAGTCTTAAACTAAATTTTCTATCAAAATACATTGTTTTTTTATAGAAGTAAAGTTAACAAATGCCTAGAACAACTGAATGAAACGACAGGATCACTCCGCATTTAGTAACAAGCCTTGAAAACCTTAATCTCATGAGTCAGTAATAACAGTGGAGGAAGCAAAGACAATCTTGGGTCTATAATCAATAAGACAAGCTGCTTAAAACACCTCATCTGAATCAAATGTGTAAATGTCTCACCAAAGCACAGAGGCTGCTTTATGATTAAAAAGTGTAAAGGTACTTCCATGGTCTAAGTTAAGTACAACTTGCATGTCTCCTTCTCAAGGGCTTAAGGCAAATGGTTTAACATCACCGGAGTACAAACTCCTCGCTTAGTCCTTCTCCCGATGCCATGAACACCTCTGCATGTTCTGTGTCCTGTCTAATTCTCTCTGGCTTACACCAGCCCTATCACAATTTAAATACACCAGACTTCTTCTCTAGTATCAAAGTTAAACCTACAAATGCTGCATTTTTCTCTGGACAAAATCCTGCCAGTATCACCAAGTAGGCCAGTCCCGGCTGTGAGATGCTCTGCTGCCAAAAAGAACCAGCTACAACAAACTCAAAGACTACACAGACAGACTTTAAAGGATTTTGAGAGCAATACTCCTCCAGACAATACATTAGGACTAGTATCGTTTAATAAGTAAAGGGATGACTTAGAAAAGCCGATGAACGGCACAGTGGCACTAACTGCAGTAAAGCAGAATTCTTATTATCAAGACTGCAAAAGAGTAAAAAGTCCAGACGCTAACACAAGCCAGGCGAATAGGCAGCTTTAGGACAGATGAAATTCAACACTGACAAACATGGGCTAATGCCCTGAAGAGTAATAATTTGGACTACTTATCTACACTGCTGGGCTCTAGACTTCTCACTAGGTAAGTAAGATGACGGGCTAGTAAGAACATCCACACCTAGTTAAGATCATGTTCCAAACAGAGCAAAATCCCCTCAGATAAATGATCATGATTCACAGCATAAACAACTAAATGATACGATCTGGAAGGATATTCTCATGGCAAAATAATCTACGATGATGCATAACAGGGCTAATTTAATTTTTTCCCCTTTTTGGACATCTAGCATACCAACCAGCACGGGTGATTATCCGAGCTCAGACAGTGGACAAGACAGTGTCGTTTTATCCAATACAGAATGACTGCATCATTATTGAGCCCAGGAAAAGTAAACAGCCTTAAAATTTCCTGTTATTAGAGAAAGAGGGATAATTTCGGGAGTCAAATTCCAAGTTATTCTGATACTTTTCCAGTGCAGGAGCATCTGGAATCTTTCCCCCCATGTCTGTATTAATCTACAGGGAAATTAACTGCTACACACTTGGTAATGTAGGGGTTAATTCTGACTGCTGTCGAATGCCCCAAGCCTGTGCTCTGTTCATCAGAGCATTAAATCTGAAAGCTCAAGAGAGTAGTGCAGCCGTGCTGCAAGGGCTATGTTATAAAGTTCTGCATTAAAAATTCATATCGTAGGCTTGCCACAGTACTCTGCTCTGGCTGAAAGGAGAGCTGGCGGGGAAATATTAGACATCCCACTGTCTTTCTGGCAATTGGAGACATTCCTCAACAAACAGCACCTCAGGAAAGGAATGAAAGGGCAAACAAACCGTGAAACAAATCAATGAGTTCAATTATCTCTCTCTCTCTCAGAAAGGAAACTTTTCATTTTTAAGGCTGTTTCACGAAATCTTTTAATGATGGCCCTGAACAAGGATGCTGGGCACTCTGGCTGCAAAACCGGCTGCTTGGCAGCGCTTTTTATTTGTTTTACATGAGACAGAGATTCCCAAACATAAAGGGTGAAACACAGAGCAGGGTGTAGGAATCTCTCCGCAGAACAACTCTGCTTACCCTTAACATTGCCGTGACCATGTGGGATAACGGGCTGTAGAAATTGTTCCCAGTTTCCCTGAAGTGTCTCTTTAGAGTGAATTTAGATTTATTAAGATGGTTAGTTACTCCATGGTTAAGTTACATGCTCCTCACTACTGGTTAAGGCTGTGTGCATTTCACAGCGATTTATGGCAACCCAACTGGTAGGTGACACTGTTCACAATGATGGAAACGGGTGTCGTATTTTTATGAAAGCCGTATGTGCCCTTCAGGTTATCTGTCTGATGCAACCACTGTATTCAGGCAGGTTAATAATCCACATGCCATAAATGGAGAAATACAGAGGAAATGAAACATCAGTAAATACAATTTCTTGAGGAAACCATGCAAAGAAGTTACCTCTTTCCCAACCCTCCCCTGCAACTCTGCCTAGCGCCAACCGTAATAGAAAGATTCACTTTTCCCAGTGCTGAATTTTGAATCCAAGGAAGGAAAAAGAAGAAAATGGAAGCCACTGGACAAAAGTTGCCGTGGCACTCCCTCTGTATTTTTTTCATATACACATACATGAATATACATGCTTCTCAGTGTAGCTGGAAACCAGACTGACTTCAGCAATCCAGGTTATGAGTGGTTCGACCACATGAGTTCATCCAGGAGGAGGTGGGTGCAGGAGGGCAGGTTCATCATCTAGCAGGTGCAGTCCACAGGGAACTGAAGAGATTTACGCCTGGTAGCCAGCACGAAAACAAATCAAGCCCTGACTAGCCTAAAACCCCTGACAAATAAAAAACTGCACTGAGGGTAGGAAAAAAATACACTATTCAGTTGAAAGCTCATTAGTTTTAGAGAAGGAATGAAGGCAGGTTGTATAGCTGGTGATCACAAGTAATCAACGATCATCTATTACAAGCCACTGAAAAACTGCTATAAAAGATTAGTAGCCCTAAGGCACAGCTTCAGTCAAATTTATTTTTTGTTCAAGATTTGTTACGAACAGGCATTTAAAACTTGCAAGCAAAACTCCATCAGCTAGGATTTATTCTGGGCATCAAGAAGCTCTATCTAAGCAAAACAAGGGAAGAAGTATCCTTCTCTCCCGTGATTTGATTTCTTAGTTTTGATTCTTGCTGTAATACTGACTGCTCTCCGTGTCCCTGGCCAACCTCCCCGTGACTCAGTTTCTCAACATGTTAAAAAAATGGGAGGAAAGGCCTTCACAGGCACAAATCCACAGCCTTCGCTACGATCTGCCCTGCAGAAACACTCTGGATAAATGCTAAGGGTTAATAATACCAGGCTTGCAGGATTGTAAATGCATTTGTTTATTTAATGCTTCACATGAATGCTAATGAAGTTATTAACAGGCCTGCACGTTGTCCATTGTTTTTCTTGGTTTTAGTGTCTGCACCATACTGCCTTCTGCCTTCTGCTCCACGAGCTGGCCAACATCCTTCTCTTCCAAATCCCTGAATTAGTGCTCAGTCCTGCTTCCTAGCTCCTTACGTTTGGGATTCTCAGTTTCTTATTCAAAGATACTACTATTAAAAATGCATTCATTAAAACATATTTTCTAGATAATGAGATTCAACTTCATCATGCCAGGTATTTTCTGTGGCATACAAAACAGCAATCCCACATGGCGTTATTGTCTTTTAATTGAGATCAGAGGATATGTAAATGAGACAATATTTCTTAAGTCCCTTTAACTGATGTCTCCAGGATGATTAGAAGGGGCTGCACTAGACAGGACACGCTCCTCCGACATCCGCACGCAGCACCGCCAACCCGCACACTGACCTGCTCTGAGCTGCAACTGCTTCTCAGAGAAGTCTTTGATTTACTTAGAAATGCCACTGTTTTGGGGCCACTTCATGAGACAGTCCCTATAAACCTCCCACGTGGTACCACTTCCAAAACCGCCGGAAGTGTGCAGACCAAAATCCCCTTTTCTCCTGCGACCAGGGTACGGGGTGACACAGAGGTGCCAGTGCTGAGGGGGACTCCTGCATTAATGCCAACACAGATGCTTCCCTCCCAGCTCTGCTTCCACCACAGGCCTTGAGGATAAGGGTTCAAATGGAATTCAAAGATTTACACAGGAGTGGGCAGGAGGAATAATTGCCAGAAGTTCTGAAGCCCTTGTGAAGGCGCCAGAGATGACCTGAACAGCGCTGCAGGCATAAGGACTTTGTTCTGTAGCCTTTACCCTGAGTAATGGGAACACCCCAATGTTCCTAACATCAACAGTACTAATGGATAATACAAAACAGAACTACTTTTGATTTTTAAAGCAACTGTGGAGAGTATAATGTCCCTGTTTCTGTAGTAAGGTGGCTTATAGCTGTGGCGTTATGGTACCATTCTAAGGCAAGGACAGGATCAGACACATTTAGGTAGACGTTCCATGAGATGCTGAAAAACCTGTCTAATGAGGAAACAGTGTACTTTACTGAAGTTGTGCCAGACAGAGCCACGGACACTGATGCTACACACCTTCCTGCTCTTGGAAGAGCCAAACACAAAAATCAAATGAAAGCACCGGATGAATGTGAAAGCTGTCTGTACAAAAAAACGTGGTACATGGGAGAGCAGTTCCACCAACACTCACAGCAAACGCGTGGCTTTCCAAAGGGAAAGAAGATAAAGGCAGAAGCAAGAGACTGCTTTTCAGGATACAGGGTTTTGGTGCTTGAGAAGGTACAAAGTTTCCTAAACTTCCATTCATGTTCAGGACAGCCATCTCTTTCCATTAAATGAGGGAGTACAACACACACGACGCGAGTCATTTTTTTGCCCGCACTTGTCCATGCTCGCGGCAGGCACGCCTTTACGAGAAGGGTGCTTCTTCCCTCTAACTTGCTCCTCTTCTTCCTCACAAAGCAGATAAAACGAGCTACCATGGTAAGATGGCTCAAAAAATTGGAGGGGCCAATTCTGTCAGACTCTCAGGGAAAGCCAGTTGGTGCTGGCAGGCTGGGACTGCAGGAACAGGCTCGTGGTCCCTCTGCTGCAGCTTGCAGCAGCCTGAAGAGATCTGGCTCCCGCAAGAGCCAGTGAGCACAGAGAGGAGAGGGACGCTTCTGCCCCTTCTGACTTCACACAGACCCATGCACCAAGGGCGCTGCAGCCTCTTCCATGCGGTTTCACACCCAGGAAGGAGCCGCAGTTGTGGCCACGGTCAGGACGACCGTAGCACGGCTGACACAGTAGCGTAAGGCCCTTCCATGCAATACTTTGCATTTATTTAAAGATTTCCATCTAAAGATCTCACATCAACCCAAGCTTATAGGTAACAGGGTGATGACTAGAACATGCTGGAACACCCTAAGGCTGTTTTTTTCTACTTCAGGCTGTTAAATAACACCAGCTCTTAGGCTATACTAGAAAAATGAATTGAACAGTCTCATTTGAGGTTAAAAAGCAAACAAAAAAAGCCCTGAAAGTACCTAGTGCACTTCTGTGCTGTCAAAAAGTTACATGAACTAACTGCAAGCATGACAAGTCTAACAAAAGAGACAATACAGTCCAGCTATGGCACTAACGCCTACAAACTCTAAATGATCTATTTCTATGGAGTTCTCAGAAACGCACCCCTAGAAATACAAAAAAAAAAAAAAAAGAAAAAAAATCTCTTTGCCAGATTGTGGTTTATGATTCTCATGTCTGCGTATTTCTAGACGCCAGCCAAGACCAGGCTTGCTGGCTTTGAGCATTATACTTCCCATGCCTCAGTTTCCCTATCCAAAAGTAACGGCTAACAACAGTATTTCAAGGCAAGCAGTCAGTATTTCACAAAGGCAAGTGTTTCACGGTAACACTGTAGTTCACTCCCCACTGCACACTATCTCGCAACTTTTCTGGTTTGACTGTAGGCTTGATCCAAAATCTGACAAAAAACACTGGTTTGCCCATAGGCTTTCAAGCCCTATTTCACACAAGAGCTTAGATAAAAATAAGAAGCAGATCTCCAAAATATTATCAGTCATCTTCATTTCTAGGTTTTTAAGCAACACATTAATGTTACCTACTGGCTTTCAGCCTGTTAAGTTTTGCATAAGGCACAGCTAAAACTTTTAACGAATATCTCAAATTGTAAAATGCAGAGAGAGTTTTCCATAAAATTTAAGACATTGAATTTTTCTTCCCTCTTTTTTTTTCTTAAAAAAAATAGTTCTCAGTAACATCCTCTCCGGTTTCTCATGCCCCCATTACCACTACTCCTGGGGTTTCACTGCTGTCAGTATGACCAGGAAATTTAAGAAGAGAAAAAGCTGTAAGAGACATGGCCTATGAAGTTCTCCATCTCCCGTTTTTAGGGAAATCCCTTTCAATACAGCAGTAATTCCAGAGATGTGCATTAGAAGTTAATG
Organism: Opisthocomus hoazin; assembly: GCF_030867145.1. Lineage (NCBI taxonomy): Eukaryota > Metazoa > Chordata > Aves > Opisthocomiformes > Opisthocomidae > Opisthocomus > Opisthocomus hoazin. The sequence goes on along the minus strand of NC_134433.1, from coordinate 9,678,107 downwards.
ACTCATCAAAAGAACAGGAAATAGGAAACTTTAAGACCTTAAAGGCACAGCAAATAGAAGCTATTTCATGTCATGTACAACACAACCACCCTATTTCATGCTCAATGGGGGAAAGCAGCATTCGAGATCATCCATCACAGTAATTATGTGACGCTGGAGGGAGCACGACTTTATTTTTTTTATTCAGTTTGACCCTGAGCACCGTCAAAATGGAAGACTACAAACATTTGAGAAGTGATATATTGGCACTAGCCAGCACTTAAACAACAAATATTTGTTAAAAAAATTAAATAATTCATAGGCCAAATTAAACTCTCACTATGTATTGGGAATTATTCCCCTGAAGTCCAAGTTAAGTGAGATTTGCCCCAATGTAAAAGAAGATTTCACATGAATACCTGAACTCCAATTCCATCACATCAGGCAGAAATAATTCTTCATGAATTCTCCAGAACTACCAGTCCTCTGTCTTCAAGCCCAATCCTACACCCCTTCCATGCAGAAAGCCACATCTTTAGATGTTCTACACTGATGCCAGAAGAACAGGTCTCTTCGATAATGAGCAGTAAGAGGAGCATCCTTCACCCCGAGCAGCCAAAAAATACAGACATCCCCTTCTGTTACTGTATTTTTGGTGTATGTCCCACAAAACCTCTTCCTTTCCCCTGAATCAGAGCCTGGAGTGCCCTGCGCCTGTGTGCAGGTGACACGATGAGCTGCAAACCCCTCCCGGCAGCCCTCCTGCCTGTCCCCTACCATCGCCCACCACGGCCTCAGCACTCCCCATCTGCCACCCACCTCTGACTCTGCGCAGATCGCTCCAGGTTTTATTTTCAAGCAGGATACAGGGATGAAAATAGGCATTACTTTGTCCTCCCCCTCCTGAGCTTCTACCTATTTGTTTCATTAACTTCTTTTACGTTGTCATGATACCACACCGTAAGCTCTTTGGGCAGAGACGGTCTTTGTAAGAGACACACGCACAGTGCCCACCCCCAGTATCCCCAGCCTCACCGACCAAGGTCTACGACCACTGCAAGCAAAGGAGTGTTAAACACTGATACTGAAATCCTGTGAGTGAAGTCTGCAGATTCAGGCCCGAAAACAATGAAAAACTCTCTTTATCATACAGCGGGGACTGCCAGCTCGCAGACTGCACTTTCATCCACCGTGCTCTGTTCATTTCCAGATTTAGTTTTCATTAAAATGCAGTCCAGGATTAAAATAAGTCAGCTGGATCTATGCGGTGGGGTAATTTGCAATATTGCACCAGTGTACAGTCTTAACGACGCTACACCAATATGCCCTCCTGTGTCACCCTCCGCTGTGTTGCCAAAAAAGATAATCATCAGTCTAAGCTATAAAAGGACAGCAATTCTCTGCCTCATATACTGGAAGGCAAAATATTTTTCTAGAGGTTATTGGAAGTAGTTGTGTCAGGATGACTCCTTTGGTAAATATGAAAATCTCCTCCTCCACTCCATTTTCCATGCATACGCTACTTTTAATGAACAAAAAGTCTGCATCTTTCAGAAAATCGCACTGGTAACAAAACTGGTAGCAGAGCTGCTTTGACTGACAACCTTAACCTAAGCATTTTTTGCTTTGTGTTGTTTATGAAGGCTTTTTACTGCAGAACGGGGGGCAGTACCCCAAATCCTCACAAGACTACTTAACATTTACTGGTGAAAATGTAGCATTTCAGTGCAATTCGATATTTTCTTTCATCAAAGGCAGGAGCCTCAACCCACATGTTCATAGTCATGTAACAAGCCTACTGTATGTGCTACAAGCGAAGATCCTTTTCCAATTAGAATTTGTTTAGGCTGGGGGAGAGGAGGGGTCGGAGCAAAGAGGTGGCTCTGGAACAGATCAAAAACTGGGATTCAACCTTTCTGGCTGGTAGCATTAATTGCTCAGCTGGGAATCCCAAACTTGCTTGGACTCTGCAGCAAACCAGAAGCGAAAGAGCAATGTTAGAAAGGAGAACAGTTTGTCCACAGAAAACGAAGGAAATGCATACAAGAATGTTTCTTTTTCTACAGAGGAGGAACAAAAAAACAAATCTGTTGCACTAAGGAAAAAAAAAACCCCAACATTCTTTAATTTTCCTGAAACTCCTGTCTGAGTTTGCTTTTCAATTCCAGCTCCAATAGAATCTCCAGATCAAACTCATTAGTGTTGGTTAAATCCAGGTTTGCTGATAGAAATGTGTGGGACAGCAAACAAAACCAGTATCAGGCCTCGAGAGAGGATGTGCCTCTTTAATTGAAAAAGGCAGAGTAATCATTCATTTATTTAACCCAGAGATGATTATAATCTGAAAACCTTGAAATCCTCTTACACAACAACTGTTTTGGCAAGCCCCTCTGTGTTCCAACAAATATTAAACTGTGCTTGCCATTTGCCTAAGGAATCTTGTATTAATAAACATGAAGAAGAACACTTTTACCTCCCACACTCAATGACAGCAGAAAACAAAGACCAGCTGTATTCATCAATGGATCCTTGTTCTGCACATAAAGGCTAATTACATTTTACTTCAAGCCTACACATGGAAAACTTTGCTGCTGCCATCTTGTCAAATTCAGCTTCTGATACCCCAGCTGACAGACGGCACTGACTGCACATACTAAACTTCTTTTTGTCATTAACACCTTCGGTGCCCTGGACGCAGGGTATCTGCAGGGTGCAGGGGCCAGGGGAAGGGGCACGGCAGCACCTCCGCTCCCGCCGCACACACGTTACCTGCTTGCTGGCAACGGGAACGGGGGATTTGTAGAGACGGGGATGACAGCAGCTGATTTGACTGGAGATATTAATTTCAGCAACTGATCTCACTGGAAGACGCCTTACTAGCATGAGATTCGGACGGTACCTCCGTACCTCACTTCCCATGCAGCGCTCTGAACGGGGTCATTTTGAAATGATGAACAAACAAGTTGACGTAACCATTTCCAACTTTAAGATCACAACAACCAGTCGCTAGGACAAAATCCAGACTCCTTAATGCTGATACCAAAGACTTCTTACTGGGGTTTTTTTTTTTTGTTTGAAAGATTTTTCAAAGTTAGAAACAGTTGAAAGAAAGCTTTATTCCAAAACTGACAATCTTAAAAGCACTGCTAGCTTTAAAAATTGACAATTATCTTTTTTTTCCTGAAGGCACTCCAATTCATCTGCATTAAATAAGCATCTGTAAAACTAACAATTCTGGCCCGAGATAAAAATCACATGTTTTTAAAACATAAAATTAAAATTGGCAATACAAGTAGCTTTTCAGACTTAGATCAAAAGAAGGCTTCTTTTTAGAAAAGAATCAAACTGTCTTTCACCGTTTCTAGTGGTGTTTTTTCAACATTTCTCCCAGCTTTTACAATTAAAATAGATGACTCAATTTCACTGTCTACATGCAGTTCCCTTTTCATGTTTTTCTAGATTTCCATATTGCAAAATTTGGGCTACCAACGCCACAGATGACTGTTGTTATGCAAGAACTATTCCTGCCATAAATATCCAAAACAATGTAAAATATTTCTGCTGTTATTAGGTCTTACAAGTTTGTTTTCACAGTACATTAGTTTGGGAGATAAAGTACATGCTTAACGTCTGCTTCAGGATTCAGCTGCATGATCGCTATATTCTAGACCCAGCCTTCATAATCATGCCGCTACAGAACACAATAAACTTCTTGTTACTGCAGATGCCACTAATTTAATGTAATTCTATATATATTAGGTAAGAATCATACTCAAGATCATATGAAAATATTTCTGTGTGAATCTCTCTGAAAGAATGAAACATCAGAAACGCGAACTAACATTTTAGAGTAGATCTTTTGCTCAGTACAAGATAAATTACAGTACTTAGGGAAACAGCATTAAAAATGAAGCAAACACTGCAAATAAAAACTTTAGAAAGGGTGAGGGGTTATTAGGTTCAGTGCCTACAACTGCTGAGCTCTGATCTCGGGCTGTTCCCGCAGAAGCGACTGCAAGACAAAATAACAGCAACAGAGCTGCGAGCATCAGTTACATGCAGAAAAAAAAATAAAGGCAATCTGCAGTAATTTAAGGCTCCATCAGAAACATCATTAGTACGCGTCTTTAGAGAAGGATGCAATCAATGAATGAACAAAAGTATTTTGATCACCTTATATGGAACTCAAAGGAAACTGGACGTACAGAGCAAAACCAAATTTACCTAAAAGATTATCTTGAGTGATGTGAAAGGTGTTTCAACTCCAAGCACTGATGTGTAACTACTGTGGACTGAATTTTGTAAGCTCCATGTTCCTCATGTACTCCGTGGGGAATCAGATCCTCAACACTCACAGAACCACATGCTAAGAAACTAAAACTTGTTGCCAATTTGACTGGTCTTGATAAACCTGTATCATCTAGAGTGCCACGAGCCACCCCAGAGAGCACTTAGCTACAGGCAAAACCTAGAGCGTGTCACTCCTCCCATCAAGCCTCGGCTATAGTTTCTCTTGGCCCGACACAGAGACTGTCGACAGCCTTTCCCTTACCACTTCTCCTGTACCATCAAGGGTGGTAAGGGCAGGAGCAAGGGTTTTCCTCTCCATTCACCCGCTCACCTGCCTATGTGGAAGACGAGGCGAAGCTGGGGCTCTGCGGGACGCGGGTAGCGGCCATAGGAATGTGACGTGCATCCTCCAACCCCTGCCCTTACAGCAGGCCAGGGACACCCATCTGAAATGGCTTCTTCTTTCCCATCCCATTTCCAGACACAGAAATGACTCTTTGGGCTTAATACTGCTGATCATAGGAATTCCTTCTCATTACTAACTTTCCTTAAACATCAAGGGTTCAAAGAAAAACAGCAGAAGTCTGTCTCTCTTTTGTTGTTTCCTGCACTGATTGTTAATAAAACCAGGGGATAATTGAAAACAGTAGCTATTAAAAAGACGTTTTTGAGACTACCTTCATGTTCTACTTAAAAACAAGAAAAATCTGCCAGAAATGCTACTCTCTCTAATTTGGGGTGAATTTGACAGAGTGATGACTGCTACCCCAAAAGCAGAAAGAACCATGGCACTTAACAGTGAAACAGAAATTCCTTACTAAACTAAATTTTATTTTCACCAAGATTGGAAGATCACAGTAAATATCTTGTTTCTGAAATTGCCCTACTCCTAAATAAAATATAAGCGTATTAATATGTTATAATATAGTATAAGAGACACATTGTAGATGCAGCACCTGAGAATGAAACCAGGAATGCAGCAGCATGTGTGCCAGGAAAAGTGCCTTGTTGGGTGGAAGAAAATACAAAAACTAATAATCTCTCTATAGGAGGCCAAATTATGACCATGTTTTCCAGCAAATTTGGACTCCTGAACCTCTTCCATCTCGTCTGTCTCACACAGACAGATGCAAAACAAAAAGCAGTGATACCCTGAAGGAAGACACAGAAAGAAAACAGCAAAATCTTACTTTGCAGTAGTTTCTTCATCGTATTTTGTTTTCAGATCAAATAGTTCTGTTCTGGTTTTTTCCAAGGCTAAAAGGCATAAACACGAAGCATTACAGCACTGTAACAGCAGCAAAAAGATTACTCCTTTTTCTTTTATTCAGCCATAAAACTGTACACCTCCTGATGAAAAATTCTTTGCTTTATCTCCTACCTAAGCAAACCATTATGACTTAAAAAAACCACAGCTTTTGATTTTTCACAATTTCTTCTGGTGTTTCTTTTACATTGCAAAGATTTCCAGTTTCTGCTTGACAAACCCAGATATTATCTATTTCTTATTAAGCTGGCTACACTGCTTATTCATTTGAAATATTTATTGCAGTAATTCAGGGAATAAAATTTGTGGTGTTCTCATAGTAAACAAAACTAAATGTGTCCAGGCCTCGAATCTGCAAGTATGCAGAGATGAAAATTAATAGCAAGCAAGCCACAGCAACAGGCAAGACACACTGGCAGAAATGGGGTTCATACCGAACCCAGATCGCTACATGTATTTATCATAGTTCAGAAACGTGTGAAACCAGAGCAAAACACAACATGGATGAAAAGTTCCATGGCCTGCTTTAATGGCAGCAACGCTCTAATGCTGCATGTGCTTCATGCTTGGCGCTGTCCGCCGTATTTTCGAATAGACTCGCTGCAAGACAAGCGCTCACTTAAGGTGCGAAGCCCAAAAGCAGCTCCGATTCACAAAGCACGTTCACGCGCTGTTGGATCTCTCTGCACTTGCAAGAGCTGGTTCACACACAGCCCTGATACATTTAATGATCTCTGTCCTCTCACCTCCAGCCCGCTCATTGGTATAGGTCAGAATAGCGATGCCAAACCTGTTTGCAAAGCTTGAACTTTGTGTTCAGCTTCTTCCAGCTTCGAGGCTGTCGACATCTGTGTCTCCTGCAATTTTCTATAAAGGGAAGAGAAGAGGTGAGAACAGAGCTCACAATCATGTTAACTTATTTGTATTTTGCAAATTTGGAAGATAGAGTGATTAAATGTCTCCACTGTAATCAGACAACTGACAACACCACACAGACTACAAGGTGCTTCGGTGGGACCCATAAATCATGTCACGTTGCAATACTGTTCATACTTTACAGTCCCACTTATTAAAATTTTAACAGTGTAGCCACCTCATAACATAAGCTGTGAACATTATACAAGAGTTGACTGCTATATAAATGACAACTTTAGTGGAAGATTTTCTTGAGCATAATCTGTTTTGGAAATGTCACACACATTAAGAAAATTGTCACCAAGCACCCTCTGTTGTACAAAGTTAGTACAAGAAGAATGATACATTTCCATTTTACTGTCATAATGAAGAAATTTGTTGCCATAACTGTAATACTGAATAGATGCAGCAGCTGTTTCATCGTAGCTGTAATGGATGCCAAATGCAATAATATTATTAGCTACTCTTCAAAAAAAAAACACACGCGTATTTCAAAACAAATCTCACATTGGTATTTTCTATACAACACGAGCAAACCTTTAATATGGTCACATTTCTCATGTCCACAGGCAGTATTTTCTTGTTTGTGTCAGTTATAAACGTTTTAACATCATCTGACCATACAGTCGCTACACTCTTTGCTAAAGGATAGACTACACGAGTTATACAACTCATCGTTGAAAGGGAGTTGCTCCAACATCTCCCAGGAATCGCTGCTTTTTACAACACTGCTTTTAAGATATTCCACAGATTTCAGAATTGTGAAATGGCTTATGAAACTACCAGCATCCTACTTGGACTCCATAGGGTGCACAGATTTATTCTCCAACACTTCTGACCAGGTTAATAACTATTTATAGCGAGAAACATGCGTCAGTTCCCTTCATACCAAATTATATACTTTAGAACTCAAAACCTCTGTACACACACTTTTATTTGCATTCCATGACCTGCCATTTTGTTTTATTTTTAAGCATATCTAAATTGCACTTGTTAAAGCCACTGCTTACATGCTGCTTATCAAAAAGCAACCACAGATACTGATGAATTAAAAAAAGCTCTGCATTCACCGGTAGACCTGAATTTAAACAACCAACCCATCAACTAAAAAGCTCACGTAAACTGAAGGGCTGCCACACCAAGTTGAATGTACTATAGCTTCAGTGTCATTGCTCCATGGGAGAAAAAAATTCTCAAGGTAGGAAACGCAGCCTGAGAGAACTCCCTCTGCAGACCCATGGTCTTCTCCTGCCCGATTTGTCTGCCCACCAACCTACAAGATGTAACCATTCCCTGCTCACATGCAAAAGATTTGAAATGCACCCAAGATGCTTCCAAAAATCCATAATAAATAATTAAAATACTTCTTAATTTTGACACGTAGGAATATGCAAACCTTTCCAGGATAATTCAGGAACACATTCCCCGTCTTAGACACTACCATGGGAGCAGGGGTGCTGCATCTTTTACCCAGGCTGTTTGGTACAGCGTTTCATCTTGAACAGCTCAGGGCTGTACAGACTGTACAATGGTACCGTGACACGCAAAGCGGACACAGCAGACCGAATTACACTGTCGGCTAATGGAGAAAGATTAGTGTCACAAAGGACAATACAGCTCGCGAAGAATAAAAGCAGGTTCGCACCCTTCTGAACATGACACCCCCCACCCAACACTACCGCGAAGAAACAATCTGTCCTTGTTTTACTTCCACACTTTCACGATTGTTTTTCTGTGCAAAGTTGAGTATCAAATGATTCCGTGTCAAACACATAAATCACCAGAATTGCTCAATATATGAGCTGTCTCAGTACACTGAAGAGAGAGTCCTGGCTGGGAAGATTAAACAGAAAAATACATCTCTCCTCCTCTGCAATACCTACGGACACACGCATGCACACTCACCTCTCCTTCTCCGCGAAATCATTTTGTAACTTTTGTTCTTTTTCAAGGGCTATATTCTCCGCTTGGTTCTTCAGGGTCTGTTCATATTCTCGGATTTTCTCTTTAAGTGCTTTTATCGTAACCTCTACAGAAAAACAATAGGGGAAGAATGAGTTTACACAGCTCCACGTGGTTCCACAACACAAGGCTTTCTTTACCCTGTAGGCTCAGTGTGTTTTAAACTTTAGCTCTTCAACTCTGACACAAAATCAATGGATATGAGTCCCTTTGGAGACCTTTTACTCCCTAAATGTTAAATTGAACTTTAAGTGTTTAGGTTGAGAAGAATCAATGGAGTTTGCTGGAAAGCAGAGCAGAGAAGGTTCCCCTAACATGATTTGAAAAAAAGAAAAAAAAAGGGAAGGAAAAAAAAATCAATTGTGAAATATCATATCACCTTATTGACTAGTCTCAAATTAGCTTGCTGCTGAGTGGAGATTAATAAAGTCCCAGTGCAGGTTTAAATATACATTTACACATAGGACAGTTATTTCACATAACTGTGCTCATGTAAAAAGCAGCAGTTTTACTGTGGTTCATGCACAGATGCAATCTAACACTAATTGAAACATATCTGGGATGCAGCTACGTTCTGCTTCACGACTGATGAAAAATACAGCAGTTAAAATTTAACTGTGGTATTAACAGTAGATCAGATTCAACAGACACGCTGAAGCCCTTCATACTCTAGTCGCTGTAAGTGCCTTGTCATCGACACCGGGTTTTACGCACAAGCATTAACTCTTATAACTTTCTGCGTGCGTTGTAGCCTTCCAGGGAATTTGCAGAAACCCTTCTCGGATAAAGAAGCTATCTTCCATTTACTGTACCCGGTAATGGACGAGAGAAGATGCATAAACCCGCAGAATTCCGGCACAGCCTCTGACGGACAGCATCCTGTTACGTGCCCTGATCCGTTCCCACGTGAAAGCCCTTCGATCCCACCCACAGGAAAGGACCGAATCCTTATAGGGCTCACACGAGGAAAAGCAGGACGCTCACCAGAGCATGCTTTGTAACAATAATGGAATTTGGAAAAAGCGTGAGACTGCCAGCAGACTCACAGCTAGCAATATATTTCCATGTACTTGCACAGGGATGCGGTAGTTTGAAGACATCAGCTTATTAGCAGATGCCATTAACAGCGCTTTAGGAAAAAATGCTTTTGGATGTAAAAAGTTTCTCATTCGGCAGAAACATCATAGAAGGACAAACTCTACTACGAAAAGTAAAGCCTATGGACTTGGGAGAAAAAAATCTCCATATCGTTCATACGTACACAGGATGCACTCTTTGTATTTTCAGATATTTTCAGACATAAATCTGTGAAAGTATTCAGGAATGTGGAGAAGCAGCAAGCAAAGTAATCTCATGGAAATGCATAGCGTTGCATCTTGAGAAACTTTGAATGTTTCTTTTTAAAAGGAAACAAAACTACAAAAATGAATGAAAGAAGTGCACAAATATGGGGAAAAAAAAGACTTCTGTAGAAAAATCTGGTTTTACCTTTAGGCACCTAACAATACATGTGTTGCACAAGCACGGTTTAATCCTCTACACTGCTTGAAGAACGAAGTGCCTTCTTTACCGTTCAGGTCAGCTAAAGCTTGTTAGCCACTGCCATTTATACCAGTTTTGGAAGAAGTTCTTACAGGCACCGATAGCTCACACACAGCCCTCCAAACAAAGGGATTAACTGATCAAAGCACCCTTAGCTAACAACAGGCTTTTCCCTGGATATCTTATTAATCCATGTTTGAAATGGTGTAAAACTATCGCACTGCAGTGAAAAACAACACAAAGACTACAGTGGCAAAACAGAAAGGAAGCTAGCGCACACCGGGGAAAACAAAAAATGCCAGTTTCTGAGCAGATGCAGCAAAAACCCCTGGAAGTCGAGATCTCTTCCACTTTCTGGGATGAACCCCTATGCCATGCCTGGATGTACATGATGCACAGCCTCAGGAAAACTCTGCACAGTGAACTGCAACTCCTGTACATTTCCAGCAAAAATGCTGTTGGGCGTAGAGCACTACGGCTCCCACACGACGTCTTTTGCAGTCCAGCCTGAATCCTTCCCTGCCAATACCTGTCTTCTCCATAGGTCACACCCTCTACATTAAAACAAAATGTGTAACTGGCCATACGCTCCTTCTGCTGAACACGAGATTGACAGAACCAACTTAGTTGCTAATGTAGCTTTCAAACGTTACCCACTTGGGTGCAACAGTTCCATAATACTAAAAAAAAAAAAAAGAAAATCTCAGTTTTTCCCAAATGCCTAGACAACTTACCTCTCTATCACCCAGAACTGAGCATGAAACACGGAAATGAAAGGCCCATGTGGAGGCAAGTAGGTGTACAACTGCGCAAATTGTGTTTCCTAGTGCAAGAAACTGTCTTCTGAATCACAGGAAAACTTGAACAGTCTTAAAGACAACAGGCTTTAAATCTTATTGAGATTTTCGTATGCTCTGGTCTCATTAAAAGTTACTTAAATAATTAAACAGTATTAGCTTGTATTTACATTGCTCTATGGATAGTCTCTAGAGTAAATATAAGGTATGTATACTGAATGTACTCCGGCAACACATTTCAGATTTAAATACGGAAAACCAGAGTACAGAAAATGTTCCATATTGTACAGATTGGTACGTGTGTATAAAATAATTCATTTTTGTGTTTGCCTGTGTAAAATGTATGTACTACAACACCTACACCCCGACTCAGCTTGATGTCAGTAGTAGCATCGTCTCTCACAAAACGTCTCCATGTAACTCCAGTCAGGGGTGTCATTCTCAGGTAGTGCCGAAGGCTACAACCGAACACGCAGAATAACGGCTCCATTCTCTGATATGGTGCTACAGCAGACGAAACTTTTAAAGAAATCCAAAGAGTCTACCCCAAGTCATATCTATACGCATAAATGCAGGAGTGGCTATAATAGACTATTATATTTTCTTTACTGAATATCAATGCTACTGTCAACCCTACCTGTAAGAAATAAAACTGAATTTAATCCCTGTCTTCAAATTTCAGTAGGCATTAAAAGCTGATAAATGAATACATTTGCAACCTACCCTGATTTTTCACCTCAGCGAATTCTTTGTTGTATTCTTCTAGAGTTTCCCTAAGTTTCTGGTTCTCTGTTTCAATATCATGCATACGTTGAACCTTCAGCTGAAGCTGCTGTCCTAAATCCAAGGCTGGAACCGGATCTGAAAAAAAAACCCAGTAAAATAAAATGTAAGATAACAGGAACACTTCTGCGGCTCAAAGCAGTCCCGAGCACAAGTGTCCTTTTTTCTCTGTTGATATCCATTTTAAACGTCAGCAGGGCCCTGCTTTGAGTTTTTGTTCCTGTACGTTCCTGACCTCATATCCTGCAAACTTCAGAAAATAGAGACAGTCCATTGTATCTATGTCACCCTTTAAACTGGGGCATGCCTTCTTCATCCTGGCGTTAATGCATAGGGCAGTGTCCCTGGGTGCACGTAGTCACGGCACAATGGCATGTAAGAGTCTTCAGTTTCAAAATTTTGTTCACAAAATTGGAATTTGGGGGTAAAAAGCAATCAAACCGCACAGCTCACTGACAGCTGGTGTCCCTCACACACCGCTGCTTCTGCGGGAGTGAATTTCTGAAGCAAGTTGTGCCCTCCAGCACAGCTGAGCTCAGAAAGGTTATTTGATCACGGAAATCTGAGCTATTCTTTTTCTAATTGACAGACGAATAATTATCAGAAATATTGTGTGGATGTAATCAATTCCATGAACCTTGTGTTTTGCGACTCTTGTTCCCTCTTCCCCTTATACTACTAACTAAATGGAAACTTAGAAATTATTTTGGATGTCCTCTCACTATCAGTCCTCTGACGTTCGTCCCCTTCTGCTGCAGAGTCCTCAGCACACACCTGTGGTGTGCACGCGCGATTTATTCTGGGACTTCTTCCCAGTCAGAACAGGAAAACGCTGGAGTCCGATGGATTTATAAAAGATTATTGAATACATTTCTGTTATGGGCGCCAGCATCTCTTGTGAAATGGCTGCAAAGATTTAGTCTCCTGTTGAGGAATGCTAAACACCAAACTCTGTGGATCAACAACAGTATATATTAGGGAGTTCACTTAATTTTCAACCACCACAGCCATTAATTTTTCAGACCACCCTCAGTCTCTGGAAACACATAATAAGTCTATTGTACCTCTGTTAACACATTAAGCATGAGCCTGTGTGTTTTTTCAATATGCCAGTGTTGTTTCATAGTTTATAAAAGAATAGTACTGGGTTACGTTGAGCTCAGACACATTATAAGTAGCAGCCTGCTGCATTTTGTTACTTCGGTTCTTCAACAGCTTATGGCATTACCCTGTTCATAATACAAAAGCTAGGTTGCTTGTCATCTGTTCTCTGTACATACATAGTTTATGACTACACAGCTTTTTCATTTATGCTTTTTAGGCCAAATACTTTTCGTTATTATTATCTGTATTAAAATATTTATAATAAATCAAACTTAAAATGTTACTGTGGCAGAGATGGGGGGTACAGGTAAGGAATTAAATATAAAGTCTAAGTCACAGCAGTAGCACGAGTTAAAGGCCCTGCAATATTTATGTATGGTCCAATTACGGTACGGGCTGTCACAACACCTCCCTTCTCCCGTGTAGGTCTGCCGACCTTGATCTGGAACGACCGTTTAATCACACTTCTGCAGCTCAGCATTTCTCCAAAAGAGCTAGCCCAGGACATTCATCTGCTGAACATAAAGAAAGGCTGGATTGTCTCAATCTATCCACTTCTTAAATTGTTACAAGAACCACGAAGTGTATCAGTCAGGGATCTTCAGCTTCAGCTATGTTATTTCTATAAAATAGTGTTCAAATGCCACAATGAAAGAAATTGCTCCACAATTGTGGGTGCACTTTTTCCGTCCCTGTTTTAACTTGTCCCGTATAAAAAGCCAGGACACCCACAAGAGGCATTTTACTCCAAATACATGGGGCTTCTTATATTTAAATGAGTAAAGAATTAAAAGACAAAAATAACATGGACATTATAAAGTGAATAATGACTAAACCTTTAGTCAAATTTGCAGTCCCCGAGAAGCTTTATGTACAAAATGAAAATGCTTGCAATCTCATAATTATTCATCAGGACATGTATATTTAATTTAGCTCTATTAAAGGTTAATGTTCAAGTAGCAAAACAGTGGCAGCACAAACAAAATGTAAAAACAGTCTTTGTGCATTAAACTTCAAACTTTACTAGAACCTATTTGAAGGACTAATGGCCTGCAGCCACTAAATACTGCTTAAGGACATGTGAAAAAAAAACCATGGCTGAAGCACCTCTTAGACTTGATTTTTTTAAACTGCATTAAAGAAAACTAATCATTCCACGACAATAAAATGACCAAGACATTTTGGGCAGAGAGACAAACACTTCATTTCTCATGGCAAGCCCCAGCATGCTCTTTAATCTCAAAAAACCTAAACCCCCACGATTTCTGAAGTATTTATAAACACCAATTAATCTGAAATAAGTATAAACTTTAGTCAGAATGGTTTTTTCGTACCTGAGTGGATTAAAAACAAAATAGAAATACTCTCCTTTTCCCAACATATGCATGCATGAAAAAGCCTACTTTTTTATATTAACCAGACTTACAAAGTATGTTTCATGTCATTTAACAGGAGGTCATTGAATTTTTAAACAAGCAATGGACCAAAACTTTCAATTCATTACACAAACAACAGGCACACACATTTCAAAAAACCAAGCGGTACTAGCTCATGGAGAGAGGCGGAGAAGGAAATGCCTTTTCTGTAATCTGTAAAAGAGAAAAATCATCTCACTTAACACTTCAAGGTGGAAAACTGATCACAAATTATCCTGTTGGTTTGAATCTTCTCTAGCTTGCAAAAGTTCAGAATCCCTGCTAGGCACAGGATCAGTAAGAAATTAGGAAACTGGTAAAAGGGACCTGCCCATCCAAACTTTAAAAAGTGTTTAGCAAGATCATGATTGCCCAAGAGTAAACGGCGATGTCTGTTTTTACACTACATTCAGTATATATTTTTCTATCGCTTCCTATTCTGTTCTGCTTTCCTAACCCACTTGTTGCACCCTACACCCACAAAGCAGCCCTCTGCACCACGTGTTCGTACGCACCCAGCGTGTCTGGATCCAATGCTCAGTAAGGCTTCCTCCACGCTACCACACAAGAAATAATGACTGCCGTATCTTCAACCCAGGACCTGCAAGGCCCGTGCCAGCCTTTACTTCCCAACGAACTGCCCTTCTGGTACCGTTTCACAAGCACGGCCCTGTGCTGGCCACCATGACACACCACAGCAGTCCCCTTGCAGAGGAGCCCAAAGGAGGTCGACGGCCACGTCTCAACGAACACAGACAGGAAAAATACTAATGTTACCAATGTAACGTAATCTTTATAGCAGCTAATACTTCACATCCAACAAGCTGGTGCAGTGTGGCCACAGTAACACCTCTCAGGCTGTTCTCACACCGTACACATGCCCTGATGATAAATCTTTTTTGAACAGCAGTGCCAGAGAACCAAATTTTTTTGCTGCTGCTGCGTACACACATAAACTATATATCTTACGAACAATTTTAAAAGGACCTCAGCGATGGATCTCACCAAAGCAGCACATTACGTGCCTAGCTAGAGGTGGCACCTCACCGCCCACAACCCCACGCTGCTCAGACCAAACCCAACCCCAACCCAGCAGATAAACCAGGACTACCAGACACAGAATCACAGAATGGTCCGGGTTAGAAGGGACCTCTGTGGGTCATCTAGCCCAACCCCCCTGCCGAAGCAGGGTCACCCAGAGCAGGCTGCACAGGACCACGTCTAGGTGGATCTTGAGTATCTCCAGAGAAGGAGACTCCACAACCTCCCTGGGCAGCCTGGGCCAGGGCTCCGTCACCCTCAGTGATGAAGTTCTTCCTCATCTTCAGACGGAACTTCCTCTGCTTCAGTTTGTGCCCGTTGCCCCTTGTCCTGTCACTGGGCACCACTGGAAAGAGTTTGGCCCCGTCCTCCTGACACCCATCCTTAAGATATTTATAAGCATTTATTAGGTCCCCTCTCAGCCGTCTCTTCTTCAGTCTGAGAAGAGCTCTGCTTCCCTCAGCTTTTCCTCGTAGGAGAGATGCTCCAGTCCCCTCCTCATCCTCATAGCCCTCCGCTGGACTCTCTCCAGTAGCTCCCCATCTTTCTTGAACTGGGGAGCCCAGAACTGGACGCAGCACTGCAGATGGGGCCTCACTAGGGCAGTGTAGAGGGGGAGGAGAACCTCCCTCGACCTGCTGGCCACACTCCTCTGAATGCACCCCAGGATCCCATTGGCCTTCTTGGCAGCCAGGGCACACTGCTGGCTCATGGTCACCTTGTCATCCACCAGCACACCCAGGTCCCTCTCCGCAGATCGCAGGTTGGAAAGGACCTCTAAGATCATCATGTCCAGCTGTCACCCCAGCACCACCATGCCTACTAAACCACGTCCTGCAGTGCCACACCTACACGTCTGTTGAACCCCTCCAGGGATGGGGACTCCACCACTTCCCTGGGCAGCCTGTTCCAATGCCCGACCACTCTTTCGGTAAAGAAATTTTTCCTCATATCCAATCTAAACCTCCCCTGACGCAACACTGAGGCTCAGTGCTGACCAGCCGAATTGCCAGAGCGAGCTTCGTTTAAAGACCCCCATTCCCCCCTCGTCCTGCGATCTGGAAAAAGACACGGATCTTAATAATTCAATCTACGTGTTTACACAAAGAGCACTGTGGGGACCGCTGCCCTCCCCCGTCATTAGGCAGCGATGAATGCAGCCCCTTGTGAGCGCTGCTCCCGCCATGACATCACGCGCCCGCCCGCCTCACTCTGCGCCGGGGCACTCTCGGCTAATGTAATCATACGATTACATAATTAACCCAGCTGTCTCATTAAGAAAATCAACTGGAATTCAGGGCATAATTAGTCATACAGCAATTAGCATGCTGATGAGCAACTGATGAAAAGCTGTCTCGAGCTGGAGTACGCTGGGACCACCCTCGCTATTTGAGGAGAGGGGGGATCAGGCCCACCTCTGCTCGGCCGGTGGGGTCCAACGCTCCCGCCCTGTTCAGCCGGGTGTTTCTGCCCCCCGACCCCGCTCGCCGGTACCGGGAGCCTGACGGCGGGACGGGCTGCGGGAGGAAAACGCGCCGAATGAAGTGGAAAAACGACGTCATTGTTTAAATGTACAATTTACAGAGCGCTGGGGCCAGTTACCCCCCCCCCCCCCCCCCCCCCCATACACACATATAT
This sequence comes from Opisthocomus hoazin, assembly GCF_030867145.1. Lineage (NCBI taxonomy): Eukaryota > Metazoa > Chordata > Aves > Opisthocomiformes > Opisthocomidae > Opisthocomus > Opisthocomus hoazin. Next base: position 9,661,374 of record NC_134433.1, on the reverse strand, counting down.
AGACAGATTTTTGAAGCACCCTCGCTGCGGAGCGCAGCCCTGGCCCCAGCCCGCGGGGCGCTGCCGGGTACCGGCCGGAGCGGGGCCGGCGGCCGCGGGGCTGCCCGGAGCCGGCGGCTGACGCGGGGGGGGGGGCGGAGAGCGGCAAGGCGCGGCCTGGATCGCGCGGGGCGGATCGGGAGGCGGCCCCGGCGCGGCGGCCCCGCCGCTCGCAGCCGAACCCAGGCCCGGCGCGACGCCTGCGCAAGGCTGCGGGGCTGCGAGGGCGAAGGGCGGGCGGCTGGGCCCGGCTCCTCGGCCCGCTGGCAGAACGCGTTCGGCTGGTGTCTGAAAATGGAGCTCCTGAAGAGACTTTTTCCAAAACAAAGGACTTTCCCTAAATCCCCTCCTCCCGCTTCGTTACGGCCCGTAACGCTGGGAACGTTGAGAGCAAGTCACGAAACGGTGCCAGAGCTATGGGGGCAATTAATATTTCATATCGCTGGAAACGCGTTTCCTCAGGTTTGGAGCTAAAAATAATTCAGCGAAGACCAGGCGTTTCGTTCCACAAGACGGCATTTCTGTCGCCTAAACCACTTTCCTAGCGATTTTCGAAGCTTTCCGAGCGATCGCTCCCAAGAAACGCCCACACGAAACGATAACGGGGCACGGGGTGTGTGTGTGGGGAATCCTCCTGAACACAACTGCATTAACGCGATCTGACTTTTTTAAAAACTGCCAGGAGTTCAGCTCTGCCGTCACAACGCTTTCGTCACAAAGTCAAAGAAGTTTTGGACTTCCCGAAGGCGTCGCTGCCCAGCCCCGCTGCGGCTCCTCGCGGAGCACGGGCTCTGGCTTCCAGGCAGGCAGAAGCCCTGGTAGCTTTCGGTGCAGTTAAGTGCTTTCTTGGGAGGCTGCGTATCTGAAAATAACCTGAAAATGCGTTTTAGAAAAAATAATAATTACATTGTAGCTTTTGAATATTCAAACACCTCACAGCATACTTAATTAATTCATTAATTAATCCCCAGAAATTTCAGGGGTAAATTGAAATAGCCTAGAGAGACTGAGACAAAGATTTCATGGAATAAATGATAGCTTTCCTCCTTCTCCCCTATGACTCTGGTAGCCCAGGGACAGAAGAGTTATAGCTGTAATTCCGTTTGAAACAAAGCTCATCATCTCTCCAACTCCTCACTTCATAAAAAACATGAAAAGGTTCTTCCTTCAATCAAGAATTATACGTATTTTCTTACTCGCCCATCCCACAGGACTGGGAGCTCTCTCTTCCTTTTTTTTTTTTCTCCCACATTTTTAGTGTTCTCTTCACCCTCCTGCTGTCAGAGCATTTTGTAAATGCTGTACCAGGGAGTTCAAAGCGCTCACAGGAGGGTGAGGGACGCTCCTGTTCCTTACCAGCAAAAAAGCAGAATCCCAAATTCTCCCGACCCTTGAAAGCAGCAAAGCAATCCCGACGCGACGCCCCTGCATGGGGACGGGGGAAGTGGCAGCAAGCCGGCGCCTCTCCTCCCCATTAATCACGACGGCAGCTCTCCGTGGCAGCGCTCTCCAGTGCTTGCAGGGTTAAGCGAAACGATGCGAGATGGTATAGAGCCAGTTTGACCACAATCACATAGATCCCTTTGCCAGAACGTGGTTCTTAGATCTTGTGGGCTATTATTTAAAAACATCTTTTATTTATCTACCAATTCTAGAATGGTTACTGCTGGAAAGATGCTCTGGCCCTGCCCCAGATTATGAGAGATGCATCTCTCTCAGTACCCAAAGAAGTCATATAAGGCATAAATGATTGACTCTGTAACGAATTGCATTGCAGTTCCCTGTATTTTCAAAGGAGTTACCACAGTAAGTCTTCAGAAAAGTTTTTAATATTAAAAGTGGGGTATGCATAATGGGCGATATACTATTTTATGGCACTATAATATGCCAGCCAAAAAAGGACCTAATGAGTTTACAAGAAAAACCACTGTAACTGAAAACGCTCCAGTTTGATCGTTAATATTCTAGTAACGGCTGAAGACATCGGAATTTACTGCTTGTACACTGAGCTCAGTGCAAAGCAAAGGACAATTACAGAAAATCACTTGTACTCTAAGTTTCGTTTCTCCTACTTTGAGATTACAGAAAGAAAAAATAACCTTCCAGCATGTTTGAAAGTGTTGCAGCCACAGTCATCCCTTCTTTCTCCTAAAAGCTTCTGAACAGACTTAGCACTAAACCCTCCAAAAGCTGGGGTTTATTCTAATTCCAGTTCACATTCCTGCAACTGAGAAAGGGAAAGTCCAGTATTCCCCATCACACGAGCACCCAGCCCGCCTCTCTTGCCCCGAACGTGCCGCACGGCTCCAGTCGCCGGGTTAGGGCTGCTCTAGCCCCGCTCCCTGCAGCGGCAGCTTTCACGGGGTGCTGACGTTCTCACCTCCAGGTGAACGCCACCAGTGCCCGCAGCAATATCTTCTCTCTTCTATGGCACATTCTGCCTGCTCCTGTTCATTGCATCCTTCCCCTTATCTCACCTCCCCTCTTCCTTCCATGCCTCCAGCCTACCAAGTAAAATAGGGCTTGACAACCACACAATAAATTTTTTAAAGTGTATGCTTTAGGGATATTTCTTCCTTCGAATATTTATTCCAGCTTTTACAAAGGAATTTATCCAATTATTAATTCAACGAGAAAAATGAAAGGAAAAAGTATGCAATCAGACAAGCCCAACTGCAAGCCACATATCCAGGTAACAGAGCTATTTTTAGTTATTTGGACATCAGTTTGAAAACATAAGGATAAAGTGAAAGAATACTAAAGATGAGAATTGGCCAGGACTTTCCGCTTCATCTGAAAATAACTATGTAATGCTAACAGTATGCCCTACCAGCATGCATTCATCCGGTACAGATCCAAAATTGTATTTTATGCTGTGTCTCTGAATTCAAACCCCAGAGGGAAGGAGGCTGAAGTGATTACGAGTTACTTCTACATTCCTCAGTGCTTGACTACCCGAAGGCAGGAGCAGCATCCCAGGCGATTCAGACCGTTCTGCAAAATAAAACGGTCGCAGCCACGGACCCTACCAAAACCCTGCTCAGAATCCCCCGCCTGCAGCCTGGCCTTCAGACTGTGCCCTGCACCCGCACCTCGGCCATTTCTTTGTGCAAAGGTCTGCAGAACAGTTTGGGGAAAATCACCAGTAGCTACAGTCCCTGAATTCTGACCGTGCCGACTTCTCTCCCAGACCCAGCCTCCAGAACTGGGGCATTTTTCATACGTTTATGCAACTCCACATTTTTTACCAGATCTAAACGTGCTGATGAAGCATCAGGGACTTTGTCTTCACATGCGATACAGTCACAAGCTAAACCACTGCCTGCAGCCACAGGGGTTTACAGCTTTTCACTCTTTCAAGTATTAACTTTGCTCAATTTTCTGCTTAATTTTATCAGATTTTCAAGCGTGTTTAGAAAGATACCCGACTGCTCTGTTCGAGGGGGTGTCTGTGCTCCGCCTGTTGTCCATGAGCAAGGTCATTTTCCTCCCTTTCCTCTTAAGACTGCTCACTGCAATATTGTTTTCTTTTCCCTCGAAGGTTGCGAAAAGGCACGTCACGCATATTCATTTCCCTTGTAAAGTTACGGGCAGCAAAAATATACAATTTTTCATTTTTTTACCTATCCTCAATTTTATTCAAATACATTTTATTTGGAAAGTGGTGTCCATTTTGACATATATTATTAACAAACCAGCAATTGCTTACAATTTTTCACAGTTTCTAACAATACCAAACGTTTCTCAGAAATTGTCTGTGCTGTGATATCAGTCTTGATATACCACAAACTCAGGGTATACTATAACCCGATCTTGCTCTTTAGACAAGAGTTTTGCCAAACAATTAATGATTAGCCCAATGACGAGTGCTCCCAGCATTAACTTTTTCAAACTCTGTTTTTAGTATTCTAGTTGAGGATATGCTTAACACAGTCCCTTGGAGTGAACCTCTTTTCCTTCTCTCTCCTACATTTACATTCAACCAGCTCTTCTCTACCGGCACCGAAGGCTGGCTGTGCTTATGTTGCAATTTAAGCACATCATGTAACTACTGGGTCACCTGGCTGTGTAAAAGCTCATACAGACTTTCCGCTCCCGGGGCTGGCTTGAACCTTTATGGTTTCTGCTTAACGTTACGCTTTACAAAAAAATCCAAACAAGTGACATAACGTATATAAATACAACTTCGTACACATTTATCACCTCCAACATAAGCAGCAGATGATTTTTCTGAAAAAAAAAGGAGGAAAAAAAAAATCAAACCTGTTCTATCACCTTTAGCCTCAGAACATTGATCAAATACACTTTTAAGTGAAGTCTTCTCTTAGCCCAAACAGCAACCCAAGTCTGCAGAGTCCTGCTAAGTTGTGAAGAATCACAAGCTAACGGAGCGACAGCAGCAAGCACTGCATCTCACACTGCTGTTAGCACAGGCTCTGGGGTGAAGGAATGGAGCTCTCCTTATGGGCGAGAAACAAATTTTAATTTCTGCCTTCAGATGTAATTCCCTAACACATACTTTGTGTTTTACTGATTACTTAGTTTCAGAGAAGTTTGTGTTCCCTCAGCTAAATGATCCCTTGGAAAAAGAAAGCCCTATGCAGGGCAGTTTGAATTTGCAAGGCTGAACTGTGATTTATACATAAACAAAAATACTACATGTAATGATGGGTGTGTGGAGAACTCCCTTGGAACGAGCCTGCTCCTCCTTCAGACCCCTTACTAAGATACAGCCCCCGTGGCAGGGCATGCAATTTATGACAGCAAGGAGTAAGGGAAAGATAAAACTTCCACTTCAGCAGTCTTTCATTGTTACTGCTTGTAATAGTTTTAACAGAGCACATTGGGGGAAAAAAAAAAAATTTTCTCCTTTTTAGCTTCTCTGTTATTTTATGCTTTCTTAGACAGGGGGTCCTCTGTGCTAAAAAGCAGATCATACGCATTCTGTAGCACCAAACTTATGGCAAATCTGATCACAACAGAGACCCGTGAAGAGTCTCCAATAAAAACACACGCACACCCCCTTTTAGCCTGCAAGAGTCATTTAGTTTCTTGATGAGAAAATTCCCATTAAGCAGAAATGAATACCATTTATGGCTCAACCCTAGAAGGCTGCAGAGCCCCCACCACACAGTGCAAAGCTTTTGCACTATCCTACCCCGATTCTCAAACACGTATGTGCTGAGGAAGCGCAACGCCTGTCCCTGTTCTGTTCGCACAGGGTATAACCGAGACGTGACACGGTGCCTCCTGCCGTGGAAAGGCCGGACGGCGGGGCGAGCGCGGGTTCGGACGGCGTTTCAGCGGGGCGCGGGGCTGGCACTGCTGCACGCACAGCCTGCGCACGCAGATTTCACCTTGGAGTAAAGGGAGAAGAGGGAACCAGCCGAGCTTCCCGGTACTCCCCTTTGGTGGGAAGCTCGCAGCAGTATTGCAAGCGATACACATCAGCTCTTAGAGGGAAACAGCCACTGAGCCCCGACTCGCCTCAGTTGTTGCCACATCAAGATAGCAAGTTTTCTGTTTAGAGGCAGAATTTTCTCTCCTCTGCTGACACAGGAGCTGTGCTCAACAGCAGCAACACTGAAAATGGGGCAAACCCAACTGCGGCATTGTGCAGTAATTGCACAGTAATAAAGACACAGCATAAAGTGAAACTCTGTTTAACCAGGTTATCCAGATACTGTCGGCTGGCATTCACTCTCAGTCTCCACATTTTAACTCTTACTTGAAAATTACAGTGAAGTTTTGTTTAAAAAAAATTAAGTAGTGAACACCGTTCCTTTTGAAAAGAAAAATATTAAATTTTTAGTATTTTAATACTTAATACTTTTCTTTTAAAGCTTTAAACAGTATTATGAAGCTACTGTTTCTGCAAGGCAGCCCCGCTCCTCCAAGCACTTACACAACAGGGCTCCAATTTCACTTGAAGTGTTTGCAAGATTAAGACCCTAAAAGCCAAGGGTGCTAACACAATACACTTATTTTATAAAATGAGAGAGAAAAAAAGTCAGAAATACAGATGGAAAAAAGCTTCCTCAAAATACAGACCCAACCTCCCTTTACTTCAAAATAAATATATTCACATTATTTTTAAAGGTAAGTTGTGACAACCTTGTTGATCAGTGCAATTCATGTGGCAGCATTTACTTTTCTCTAGCTCTTTACTGCATACTGAAAATAAGGCAATTAAATGAGAAAATTAATTCCATTAATTAAAAATGTTCAGTCTCAAGAAAGACAGCACGATCTGAGTGAGAATTATAGCTGTATAAATGTACATAAACCAAAATGTTTTCCTTGACATGTACTTTCCTTTAGGAAGGATAAATTTTGCAGCACAAACCAATGATAATGCTATTTTAACAGTATCATAAAGCTGAAGAGAGATATGAAAAGGTCTGTTTTATCTTTTAAGGAGAAAACCCCTGATGTACATAGGAAAATTTACAAGTAAAATACCATCTTTCCCACAAATTCCTTACTGGTGAGCCCGAGTGAAAACTCTGGTCAAGCCAGGAAAGAAAATCATTACACTTAGCTGCATCTATAAAGCACCATAGCCGGAGTTTCAATACAGATCATTTTACAGTAAAATTAAAATAGAAGCCCTTTTTAATTATATAAAGTGTGCACATTATTACTGAGGAGAGGAATACATGCCTTCCTCAAGAACCATAAAATTGGCTGCTGGGAATTAGACTTCAGCTGCAATTATTATATGGTCCTATAAAGGATATTGAAAGTCTGATAAAATTGCACCCTTGTCATGTAACAGTGATGCTTAATGCTAAACAACCACTCTGCAGCATTCCAGTCATAGCTTTCTCAAAGCATCATGGCTCCCTTCTCGCACCGAAAAGAAAACATAGCAGGATTCTGGAGCTAAAAGTATACCTAAATATTTGAAATACCAAATGGACAGGTCAAAAGATATGTAAAAGCCACACAGAGGCAAAACACGTGATACACGCATACTGATGGTCTTTGATAAAGGCAAGCCCTCCTCTGATACACACCCAACGTAAAAGACTACATGTGATGAGCAGGAAATTAAAAAAAAAATCTACACAATGAAAGAAGCCCCTAACTGCACACGCCTGTCTCAGCCCCACCACGTCGCGACAAACGCCAGTGCCATACATTCCTAACGGCTGTTTTCCTCTTTGTCGCAGTACACGTTGTAAACAGTGAGTATTTGTTACTCCTGCATATGACTACAGCAGACTGGTCGCGCCTGGGCCCAGGAACCGGGAATTTGCTTTTAGCAACATCAGTGCGCTCCTCGTGTGCCTCTCGGCCGGCAGATCCAGCACGGGACTAAACCCTGTAGATATTGCTAATCCCACAGACTCCATCGCACTCGCAGCTTTGGCAGGCCAAAGTTTTTACACGTAGCAAGACTATCACAGAAATATTTCTCTGACACTTAACATAAGGCATGCGCAGGGGAAGGCTGGACAAGAGAGAGATTGGGGAGTGGGGAAGAACGGGTGTACCTTTGGCTCTTGCAAATGAAGGAAAGGAGAAAAGTCTGTCAGCACTTCTTTGCAGGCGAGAAGGTCCGTCACCATTTTGATCCCACAGCATGGGTTGGGTACATGTCCAACCTTCACCCTAAGTCTAACTCTGCTGTTCAAATCCCACCACCTGGGATAATGCCGGGCTTCAGAAAAAAGCCGCTACGCAAAAGCGTGAAAAGCATCCCACACAGCTCTTGTGCGACACGACGACTCAGTTGTGACAAAACCAGACCATGGAAATCAAACCTGCTCGCCTCCCGATTACGGCAGGAAACGAGCACCCTGGGCTGCGTCAGTATGGAGATGGAGGGGCTACAGCTGCTCTCCTTGGAAGGACTTGCAGGCTGCAGGTGTGCTGGGTGCGTTTCACAGAGGGGTCTCCTTTACAACACAGAGCTGTGAGAGCCCATCCCATGCCCACGCTGCTCGCGCCAGTGTCAACTGCCCGCACCCTGCGGCAATGGTCAGGAGCCTCTCGGAGCTACCCACCTCTTCCCACGGCACGAACAGACGTGCAAAGGAAACTGTGCACCTATGGGAAGTTACTAAGACTACTAGCAGCAAATGAGTAAACAAAAACTCACAGACCATGGCTGATTAACCTAAGAAACAACATTTCTGAGGCAGCTGTGGTCTAGGATGCACATGGCAAGTCTCTGCATCTTTCCGCATACGCTGCACTTAACACAGCAGGAACTGGCCACTGGGCACTACTTGACAATAAATGTGAAAGCATAAAAACATATGTATGTTAGCTCTGACTGAGCATCTGAAAAACACTAACCTTTTAACCAATTAAGCTGTAAATAAAACGTTAAAACATTAATTTTTATATGCAGTGTGCATGAAATGCATTCCTTAAAAGGCAAAACAAGTAAGGACCAGGGTGCACTTTGCAATGAGGCCTTAAAAGTATTAATTACACCTCAAAACCTCTCTTGAGGTAAGTTTTTCTGAATATTCTATATAATGTCAACGTTTTATAAAAGTATAAAATACACACACACTGTCATACGCCAGCAGCTCGGTCAGGCCAAGATTTGGAAGTGTAGAGTTGGACTCCTAACTCCCTCTCATCTTTGGGTATAGTTGCAAAAAGAAAAACCTGTTCAGACAGTCTTTATCTACCATTGGGGAAGACAAAAAAATCAACTCCCAAAATGTAAAAAGAAATGAACTTGAAACTTTTGATGCCAAACAGAAAGGAAAACTGAAAACACATACAATAAAGGCCTTTGAGTAAAAATTATGCTCACAATTACACTGAATAGAATTCAAATTTAGTAGCAATTTACTTTTCAGTATGGCGTTTTTTTCTTTTTTTTGGAAGGTATGAAAAATCTTCTCTGTCCTTTAAAAGTACAAATATTGCTGTTTCTTGACAAAGCTTCAAGATATATCTTTTTTTGTTAAAAATGTCTGAACCCTCTAATAAATAAATTACTCAGAACCACGTGTTATTGCAATAATATAAAATGATTCACACAAACATTCAAATGTAAATGCAATGAACAGTTCTAAGAGAAGTCACGAAACGTGCCGTAGTTATAGTTCTTTCCATTAGAAACAACACCAGAGCATATCCGTTTCAGAATAAAACCACTGCTCGTGTTTGCCTTATTAAAGCTAGAAAAAATGCCCAGTAGCATTCATACAAACATAAAGCATCAGTTTTTCAGAATAAGGAAATATTTTGCTTACCTGGAACATCAATTAATCTCTTATAAACATTCAAGAAGGCTGCCTCTGCTTCTTTGCTTCTTTTACCCAATGCATCAATCTAAAAGGAGTGACGAGAAAAGGCTTTTAGGCTTGTTCCAATACAACTCTTACATTCAGAGCTATAAAAATAAATGAATGTATTTCATATAAAATGAGTTACTACACAAAAAGGGAACCCGAGTCTCCTGTGTACAGCTCCTACAGAAGCAGCCTTGTAAGAATATTTCTGGTACATTCGTACTGAATAGAATTTAAAGTCATGTTTCAGCACAATAGCGAGCATCAATATTGTAACGAACAATACCGTCTACTGTGATTCTCCACTTTAAATCTTTATAAAAAGCATGGTGTTTGCCAGACAGGTTCTCTCCTCAACAACCGTTTTCCTTTACCGCTTATTAGGTTCGAACACGACAAACGGGAACCGCGTGCGCTCCCGACGTCACGCGCTGCCTTTGCTGTGGCAAAGAACACTTCTTGGGCACGGTGTGATACTGAACACTGAACAACTGCCAGTCTGCCACAGGCAAGCAAGCTCTCCAGTAAAGCTGAGGCATGGACCCGTCGAATTGATACTGTCCTGCACGCATGAGCACGAGCCAGGCTCCTCTGAGTACCTTCCCTTTGTATTTTGTAGCGCACGCAATACTCATGTAAGAGCTGTCTGCCCAGGTGAGGCAAAACACCACCTCACACAAGCTGTTATCTTCCCCTAAAGCTGTGTTTTCATCTAAAACTTCATTTTACAGCGAAAGGCAGCTTTACAGCTCTGAGAATAAAATACTTACTCCACAGCAACACTTTCTGGTAAACATGTATTACCCTAATGTACTAGAAAACAGGATTTAGAATTATGTGGAGGCAAACATTTTAGCAGGGCCTGTTGCGATAGGACAAGGGGTAACGGTTTTGAACTAAAAGAGGGTAGATTTAGACTGGATATGAAGAAGTTTTTGACAGTGAGGGTGGTGAGGCACTGGCCCAGGTTGCCCAGAGAGGTGGTCGATGCCCCATCCCTGGCAACATTCAAGGCCAGGCTGGAGCGACCTGATCCAGCTGGAGATATCCCTGCTCATGGCGGGGGGGGTGGACTAGATGGCCTTTAAAGGCCCCTTCCAACCCAAACCATTCTAGGATTCCACGATTACTAAATATTGACAAAACCCAGCCAAACCGACCCAAGACCAGGCCCACTGGATTAATGCTCCAAAGCAGAAAGTGACAGCAACAGGAAAGCCTGACACAGCTCTGCCGCAGCTTACCAAAATCAGGAAAATGAAAGTATGGGGATTATCATTCCCATATTTTAATAAAAGGCAAGGAAGGATCTGAAGGGCTACGGATACAAAGACCTGATATTTTCTTGTGTGTATTTGAAAAGCAGTTAATATTATGAAGCCATTTAAAGGTGTGTACGTCAACATGTACTAAAAAAGGAAGGTCCTGTCTGAAAAACGTCCTTGAATTCTTTCACTGCGTTATTGATTTGGTAGATAAGGCAGAAACAATGGGCAGAGTTTACAGTATCTGTGTGTCAGGAAAGTATCTGCTATTTCATGAGACGGGAGGGGATCTGCAGAATCAGGCGGCGCGCGACAGAGCCGCCCGGCTGCAGCGGCCGCGCTGGCAGGGGAAGCGGAGGGTGCCAGGGCAAGGAAGCGGCGCAGGGAGGAGGAGAGATAAGCAGGAGGGTGCTGCGGGGTCAGACTCGGTGCCACTTCTGTTTACCTCGTACGAAAATGACTTTGCGAAGGGAAGGATTTTTTCTGGGGGAGAAAAAAAAAACCAAACCTACAATGCAGAGGATTAAAATAATGGAGGGAGGGAGACGCAAAGTGCACAGAGCAGAGCCCAGGAACGCCACGTGACTTGTACAGATTAGTCTTATAGCCGGTAAGTGACTTGTAGGGATCACTGCAGAGAGGATTAAGGCCAGAAAACCAAAGGACAAGGACAACTGTAGAAATTACACAGAAGCACAATGCACAACGTACAAACCAAGAAAAGACTCGAGGGGAGGGGTCAAAGAGGAAAATCAGGACACCGAAAGCATCTGCACAGCGTTTGGCAGCAGCAGTGAAACCTTGAGAGATACGGCGAGGGGTTGTAAAGAGACACGTTGCTGTAACACAACACAAGCCTGTATTTAGAGCAACAAACCACATTCCTGTTCTGCTCACATCCCCCCAAAACTGGGATTACTTTATGATGTAGACTGGTGGAGGTGTAGCGCAACTGAAACCTGATCTGTTTGCAACTTATTCTTATCACTTTAAAAAAAAAAAAGGTGTTGGAAGGATGATAAAGGAGCAGCAGAGGCCAAAATGAAGGAGGATGTGGAGAGCAGATATAAATTCTAAAAAAATGCTGGCCATACTCACCTTTTAGAGTTTACTAAGACAGGCTACGGAAAGGCACTGGAACCTCACAGGACATGTGACGTGCGGGGGAGCAAGGGATTGATGGTTGCGAATAACCCATTTATTAATTTGAATTCAAGCAATCACAGATGGACTGATGCTCATTAAGGAATGAGAACAGAAGTAATTCGGTTAGAACATTTTCACACAAAGAGTATTTGAAATTAGAATATGGAAAAAACTGCCAAAGGCAGAGAGGCACCGCGTAGTGTAAGTCAGTGCTTGGGAGTATCAGACGCTGCCTGTGAACGGGCGAGAAAGGAGGGGGCAGCCATCAGCAAGACTTTTGCAGTTGAGATATTTCATGGGTACATAAAGACAGACTTCGAAGGCCAAAGCACACCATATGTTAGACTTCTGGACTTTATCGTTCCCACATACAATTTTCTCTTGCTGCTGCTCAGCACAGTACAGCCAAATTTAAATTACTATTATTAAATACAATTAGCATTACAGAACTGACTCTGTACTGTATTTTGAAAAATTCATTTGCCCCTTTTACAAAAACCAAAGCATTTGAAATGCTTGCATTTCTGTGAAATAACAAGATGGATTTGTTTTCCTGTTACAGTTTTTTCACATTTTAATAAAGGGCATTTGTACTTATATTCTCCCTAAGCATTACAAAAGGTATGGTTTCTTCACTTCTCACCTGTTATACAGTGATTGAAATCTAACACAGAACTGAAACAACATCTTCCAAGGAGATCAGAGACTTTCTGAAGGAAGCAGTTTGTAAATCACAGGAACTTTCACACCTCCCCCCCTCCCCCCATTCAGAACCAGAATTCCAAACAATCCCAACAGGCAGAAAGATTGTTTTAGTTGCTAATTAAAAAAAATATATATTCAATCAATCTGTCTGGTTTAAAGTTCTACTGAAAATGAGCACTACAACTATTTTATATCTTAAAATAAAATTTAGAAAAAGCACCATGACAACTTTAATTGGAATGAAACAATAATTAAATATGCCAACTTCTTCCAGCTATGTAAGGAAATAAGGAAATATGGGATGAAGAAGACATGAGAAACAGCAGAATGTAAATGAAGCTCAGAAACAGAGGAAACGGAGCACTGAAATGACGTGCAGTAAGTATTTGGAAGTTCACTCAAAATTTTTTCAAATCAAAGTAAAGTTGGTTCAGGAGCCAACAAGGATGAGCTGCAATCAGCTCACATTAAAACTGTTGAACTACATTATAAAACTCTCGCTGAACATTTTTATTTGAGTCTAAAAACTTCTGGGACCCCAAAAGGAGTCAACTTATAATTACACCAACGTAGTCTTGACATGAGCTTAGCTCCAAATCTTAATTTATCTAAACCAGGCCCCATTATGTCTTCTCTGACTACAGAGAAACAACAGTGACCTCTGTATTCCCCACCACCCCCATAAACATATGTTCACTTTTAAGTTTTGGCATACTATTTGTCTTGGTAATAGCACTGGCGCTATACTGAGATAACAGCGATGAGACACGAGGAATCCTCCCTCCCTAACACACTCTTCATCTTTCAAATATCACCGGAGCTGTATCGAGGGAGCCGCAGCGAGACCTCGGTGTGAGAGCAGTCCTCCCTTTATCCACCTTATTTTTCCAGATCAGGTGCTTTCATCAGTTGTTGCTAGGGGTACCAAGTTCATCCCGGAGGCTGAATGACACCCTTCCCCTCCATAATCATCTCTCTCCAACTTGCCCGTGAAGACCTCCTTGGTCTGCTCCCATTCTCCCCCGCCAGAATGACAGCTGGTTGCCCAACATTGCTGCCACGCTACGCCAGTAGTGCGGACAACGTATTTTAGGAATGCTTGGTCACAGTCTAATATCTACTACACCTGGCTAAAATCAAAATGCCGTCAATGAAATCAGTGGATTTCTCTCCACATTTAGGTAAGCACCATAAATCTAGCCACCTACGTCAGGGAAGACACTGAATGTGATTTTATCTGAACACTGCCTCTTTCTTTTTCAGCTATGTCCAGTCAAGTTCAAAAACATAAAAGTCAGGTCTGTGGCTTTATCTTGGAATCTGTCACTCTTTATGCACTAAGAAATTTCAACATTAATTAAAGTCTGATGTCTGCTGCCCCACAAATCACCTGGACTCTTCATTCAGGTTTGTGGCAGTGGGACGCTCTGCTGTGCTGTGCTGTATCGGTACGGTCTCCTCGGCTGCAGTCAGGCAGCCAGCTGCACAACTGTATTTCTGAATTCAAAGATGAAACAGGAAGATACAGCTCTTTGCGAGGAAGCTGGGACTGCCAGACGCCGGCACATTCTGCATCGACACTTAAATTCTCTGAGCTTACAGATACCAGCACATTGACACGTTCATGGACCGTGAGGCCAGCACATGGCCACGATGTGCTGCTCCTGACGGCTCGACTTGGATCATTCAGCACTGCTCTGGTTTTCTTTTGTTTTGAGACAACTTGGCATCCCAAAGACAACTCCTTAGTGAAGGAACCACATTGCTTTCTGGGTCTGTACGGCATTACCGAAGTAGCGGTGATTTACTTGCAGCACAATTAACTGCATATGCTAACTATGAATTTTGTAGCCCTAACTCTTCTGTTTCTCCCCACTGTTCTTCAGTTGCAATTCTCGCTCTCATTAGCCACCTTAACATGAAAGATATGTCTTTTACTGCCCTGCACCCAATCTGGAACTAACTTATCAAGTAAAAATAAATGACTTGAAACAGAAGTTATTTTTCTATTCTGATTCTTAATAAATAAATGCCTTACTGAGACACCCATCTCCCTTCATTCGCACAGCTCTTACACATCTTTTGTCATATTGCTTTGCATCGCAAAGTTTTTCCATTTGTCTTCCATTACTTTGAGCTACCGAAATGCCACCAAGAATTGTAAGAAACATGTTAAAGGGAAAAGCATGATAACAACTCATTAACGCACCATTACTTAAGCCATACCATATCCTTTAATAGCTGCCTTGGAATCAAGCAGCGGTTATAGCAAGCGTTATTAACGCTGTGCAGTGGCATCGGTCTCCCTTTGAAGCCCCTGCCCTAGAGCTCAGCTGCTCGTTCACAGCAAACAGTACAGCAGCTGCTACGGTGGCGCACCCCGACCGCTCTGCAACGCTCCCTGCCTGTGGGTTAGGAAGCGCAGCACAGGGTATGCGCACGGGTGGCTTGATTTCCCTTTCTTAACAGCAATAGATATCTCTATTAATAAATAAATTAATTAAAATATAACATTATACTTTTATAAATTAATAAAAATATATAGTTCATCAGTCCAGTTAATTTTTTTTACAGCTGACAGAAGAACAAGTAAAAATACTGGGCTTTTTTCTGTTTCCTGCAATTAAAAGATTTTTGAAGCAAAATTAAAAAGGAATGATTCCTGTGCAGCTGCTTAGAGCATATGGTGCATATTTTAGCTGTGCTATAAATTCTCTAACAAAAATAAGGACTTCACAGAGCGGATACAACACCAATCTGTTGAACAAAGCCGCCTGGGTGCAGTGCATAGGTACGCTACCAGGGAAAAGCTCGGGAAGAGCGTGCCTGCACCACCAACTTGTTGGTTTAACCTCAAGTTAAGAAGACAACTTTCAGAGGGACTCGAATCCTTCAACTTTTCAATTCTGCCTCCCCTCCACTGTGAAACAGCTGCAACCTTGAACCCTTGAAACCTTCTCTTCCTTTCATGCCCAGATAAATCCTGATTTTCCCAGACAAACAACACTGCCATCCCCTGAGGAAAGCTCAGCTCCCTCGTTCTCCCAGGACAGCTTCTTCTTGCTTTTCCAATCTTTGATCTTCCTTCCTAGTGCAAGAGCCCAGCCCAACATGTGCCTCAAGATACTGACAGCAGAATGACAGCTTTGTTTAAATAGCTTTTACTGTTTGCCACCCTGCCTTCAGATCACGGCAACGGTGGGTCTGCTACCACTGCCGAACCTCTCCTGCATCCTCTGACAACCCGTGCGTCTCCCTCCTCGCACCTCTCCGCATTTCCGAGCAGCGTTTCTCAGCTCCTGCTCTCACTCGACTGCTGATCCATGCGTCGGGCAGGCACCGAGCGGAGCAGCCCTGCTCCCTCCTCCTGCCTCAGGCCACGGCCTCCCGCTTCTCTTGCACCAGATCTAGCAATCGCACTGTTGCAGCATGATTCAGCTCACTGACTCGATGAAAAACTAAGCAAATAAGGAGTGGAAGAATTTATTTTCCATCATGCCGGCAAACTGAACTGACCTGTCCTGTGCATTGGCTAGGCTCAGCACGGGGGAGGTGGGCACCGAGGGCTGGGGCGAGGGCACTGGCCAGCGTCAGCCCTGCCCTGGCACGGACTGGGTATGGCATGGAACCAGAGCGCTGAGATGTGCACGGCAAAAGGACGGTCAAAGTCCCAAATGTTAGGAAAATGGAATATGAAGTATTATACCAGTCAGTCTTTACTTTGTTAATATCTATTAGTTCTCAACTGTAATGTAGTGAGCTGGTAGAATTTTACTCGACCCTTTGGTATTGTTCATGCTTAAGTACAACAAACTAAAGGACAGCCTGGCCCTGGAATTAAGGAATTTGGTTCGTGGAAGCTTAAAGCTGTCCATGAAGGACAAGGGATACTCCTGGAGAACCAAGATAACGCCAGCATCCTAGCCCCTCTAACACATTATTTAAACCCTCCCAGTGTTTTCTGGTGTCATAGATACATAACTCCAGCACGACTGACTCCAGGGACATCTGGATCCATCAACAAGCAGCAAGAATGCTGCAGAAATACAGCTGATTCGTAAAGTGTTACTCTGATTAGTAACCAGTAGTGTGGGTGCTAGCGATCAGTCGAATCGTTGCACCTGAATGTCTGAAGGGTGTCAGAACCCTGTGTGAAACCACGTTTGGGGTGCCCCAGTTCGGCTGGGGCACCTCATGCGCACGAATAAGTATTTACCCTTGTAATTCTATACTTTGCATCCCAGCCTCTCTCCTCTGTCGGCACGGGCTAGTTGCCAATTTTTGTAATGCAAGAGAGGTAAAACACACGGCAAAAAGTAAGAAAAAGACAACCTCCAAACAGGGAATGCGTGCGTCCCCCAAAAAATGAAATAACATCTTTCAAGAGCATAGATCAGTAAATTATTCGCTATGCCACTAACCAGGGAGACGTCAGATCTTGCCAGTTTTGATCCTCGAGGTTCTGCAAGAGCCCAAAGCGGGTTGGTCTCCGGGATGGAGAACACCTCCTGCTGCGGCCAGCCCAGCCACGCTTGGTGTGGCCAAGTGGGGCAGGAGAGGAAGGAGGCAAAGCGGGGCTCCTGGCAGGGCAGGGCAGAGCAGCCTGCGCTACGCAGCATCACCTCCAGCTTCCCAGTGGGAGAAGGAGCGACACAGTGAAGTGAGTGCGTGCTTTCACCTGCCTGTCAGCCTCTCCTCCTGCCTCCGTCAACAGTGACCTAGAACCCACAGCCACTTTTCTCCCTTCTGGATGATCCAAACTTTTGTTCATGTATTTAAAAAATTAGGGCAGAGGAATCCTTGCAAGAATGAGCTCATTAACTGCCTCTGTGCAAAATCCACCTGCACACAAATACCAAAATGTAACCTTTTGCTAATATTTTACACTCTATTCGCTAATATATTACACTCTTCTCTATTACAACAAAGCAAGAACAGACACTGGCTTGTATAGAACCTCATGGTAATTTTGTAACAAATGAGGAATAATTCTGTATTTGGAGAAATAGGGATTGGTTTATAACGACACTCAGCAGAATACCGCGCCCAGCACAGCCCTCCCAACCCCATTCCTTCCAGCACACTTCAAGCTCTCTCTTTTTTTTTTTTTTAAGGATGAGAAGATACTTCTGACACTGTGAACTGAAACAGTGCTGCCTGTCTGAATTTTGCATAAATAGTTTCCCACCACTGTTAGCATTTCACCCAAGCGCGTGGCAGCGGCATAGCGGGCCTTAATATAGACAGCCCACCAGCTGCCAACAGAAATTTCAGCACTTTGTCAATTATATAAAAATAAGCGGATTTGGGCTGATCCTCCCCCAGGTTAGCCTAGTAGTAACTGCTGTCTCAGTACAACTTGCCTGCATGCTGGATGGGATGGAGATGAACCCGTAAGAGCTTCAGCAAGGTGCATGGTGCCTACTGCATGCTTCTGGTGGGACATGTTAGGTCTGGGACCTTGCCCGTTACCCCAACAGCTGAGGTTTGTCCCAGGAAGGTAACAACATAGCAAGGCCAAAGAGGCACGCACAGGAGAGGCTCCAGGAAGACTGAGACTGTATTTGAGAGCTTCTCCCGTTCTGTCCATCGGTCTGGAGTTAAGCGTCTCTTCTCCCGGGGATGTTTTCGACCCATCACCCCACAGCCCAGTGTCGGCAGCAGACATCCTACGGGCTCATCAGGGAGGGCGCATCTGCCTTTGAGATGCTAGAAGTATATTTAAATCACCTTTCTTGGGAAAGATGTTGTTTAAACTGCAATCAAGCCCGTCAAAAATAAATAAGTAATCATTTACACACTTGTGTAAACAAAGGAATGAAAGGCTGCTGCGCTGCTGTTACCCCAAAAGCGCTCTGTGCCCCTCTCGCCCTTCCCCGCTAGCATCGGGAACAGAATCGAGACGAAGCACAACACCGTCCCCGCGCTCCTGTTATACAAAGGAAATTACCCACCACCCACTCCCCGCGGAGTGGATGTTAAAAGAAAACAATTACCCGCCAAAAATATTAGATTTACTCCATTTTGTTACACAGAGCAGTTTAATGGGACTTTCATCGAAAAGCAGGAAAGCTCTGGGCCTAAATCAGCACGACGTGAGCTTTGAATTTTGATGTATGCTGTTGACTTCCCCAACACAGAGCAATTTGTAATAGCTTTGCCACGCTGTTGTTTTCAAAGCTCCTGCTACATCACAAGCATTTATTTCTGACCACAAAATTACATTTATTCAACAGAAAGCAGCTCAGGGTCTTTAAGAGGTTAACTTCTGGAGCGCTTGGCTGCTCTCCAGCCTCTGTACTGGAGTCAGTGCTAACGCAACAGCACACAACAGCACCCAGGCTAGCCGTGATTAATAGAGTGCTGAATACGCTGCTTTCCACATACACACACTTTTCATTCCCTTGCTTCCATAGATCATGGACTTATCCTCAAAATATCTGACTGAAATTGAATTTGGCTTCTCTCTCAACCGTTCATTTCCTATGTTATGCAAGGTTATATCCTTTTCTGCATGAGCAGAACCAAACCAGCTGCAGCTTTTGAGAAGAAAATGTGTTTTCAATTATGAAGCTGGCCTGAATACTGAACCACAGTTCTGCTGCTACTCTAATTGAGTCATCATGGAGCGAACCTACAGGAAAGAAATTGTATTAATTAGGTTTGTAAATTTAACATAAGGAAATTAAAGGGGGTAGGAAAAAAAAAAAAGATGACTATCATCTCAGGAATACTCCTTCGAAACGCAGAAGGAAAGTAGGTCTGAAGCTGTTTAGGCACACGCATTATTAGAGTACTCCTTCAAAGGCATGATTACTAGTTCCAGCACACCAAACTGATTTTTAGCTTCTGTTGTCTGCATGTGGAAAATTATTAAATTACTCTGCTGACCAAATTAATAGTTTAAAGAGCAATTCAGCTAAGTGGGGAGCCAGAGTAGTCTCATCAGAATGGCAATACCCTTAAAAGTACTTGCTCTGTGAGAAGAATACGAGAAATAGTTTTCACAGGAGCAAAGTCCAGTGCGTTGTTTTGGAGTATGTGCCTTAAAGGGTTCTCCAACCGAGGGATTACTGCATTACTGCTGGACAGTACTGCTATGCCACATGAAAAGAATGCTAATGACCTCAGGAAATCCTTTCCCAGCCTTAAAATATCTATTTGATGACTTCACAAATACAGATTCCAACATTAGATTTCCATACCACAACTTCAGTTCTGTAAATTAACATAGCCCAAGAACATAACTTCTTTGGGGTTTTTTTCATATACAAACATCTACGCACTGATGTAAACATGATAACGCACAATGACCTACTCAGTTTGAACACAGCTTATTTAGATGGTTGCTTGAAGGAGTGCCTTGCCAACTTGCACATGATACATGATCATTTTATGATTGAACGATAACGCTCTTTAGCCTTTTCTGATTCTGTCCTGTATTTAGCGCAGCATATGGTAAGCAAACTATTAATAGGTTGCATCCTCAGGCTAATGGTAAGAAAACAACAACAACAAAAAAAGACATTTAAGATAGAAACGACAGGAATTTTACACCTCTTAAATTAATGACTTCTGTCTTGTTCACATTAACCTATATACACCATCCAGACCTTAAATTTTCCATGAAAATTACCCACAAAAATCAAAAGAACAATACTACCAGCTTTGAATCAGACACAACATTCTGTTCATTTAATAAAAACCTGCATTTAAGTTCCCATTAAAATCCTAAATGAGGAAAAAGTACTATAATAAAATTGTACCACAGTGATGAATTAATGGGGTCTCACATTGATCTAGGAATGCATTTTAAAAATTGTAGTACGCTAAATTCCATTTCATAATGCTTTTACTTTAACTATCATCATAAAAAATCCAGTTACTTAAAGCACTGAGATCTATACAAAAAAAGTTATTTCCAACTACTAATGGAAACTGGATATTTGATAACTGGAGCAGTTTTCATCTGAATGAAGAAGATAAATATCCATGGAATACAGAATGTTCTGGTTTGGGTGGGGTTTATTTATAAATTCATATTATACAACTGGAAAATATGGGGAGGGGAAAGTATCAATATCCATGTTCAAACTGAAAAGAAAAATTGGCTGAAGTGACCCATGGATTTATTTTAAAAAGTGAACTAGCCACAGGTTTACAAGCAGATGTCCCATAAAGCGTGCTTGGGAGGATATTTAAATACGTGAGCTGAAGTTAACCTCTCTCCAAGTCACGTCAGGCTCGCTGAGGGTACAGTTCAAGGACAGTTTAAGTCAACCTAAGCTGGCACATTTGCACTCCTCCTGCCCTTGGCTTGGCTCTCCCGGCCTTTCCCCTGCCCAGCAGGAGCCTGCAGGGAGCTGCTTCAGCGAACCGACCTGGCAGAAAACTCGGCCAGCAAAAAAGGGGAAAAAAGAAAACTTTCTGCTCACGGCGGCATCACACTAGCAGAAGTGCTGAGGCAGGGCAGGAGGTAGAGAGCCAGTCCTCAGGTAGGCAGGAACACAGCAATATCCATGTGAGGCTACTTAAACACCTTTGCTCATTAGGGAGCTGTCTGTCCGTTCTGATCTTCTGGCCCTCCCTGGTGCCCAGAGCCCTGTGGAGCACAGTCATCTGACCCGGGATTTGCAAAAGCCTGCTTCCCTGCTGAGGTAGAATCGTAATTGAATATTGCTCGGACACGCAAAAAGCACCTACTTAGTTCTGTCATTAGGGATCAAGAAAAGGATGGGGCAATAGCAGTAGGAGACAGAAGTCACAGGCAAAAATGTGGCAGAGACTCTCCTGCATGGTAAATGGAGAAGCTGCATCATGCAAGACCGTTTTTTCCTAGTTTCCGTATGAGCAGCTAGTGAGGAGAAGGCAGTGCTCCAGAGTTTGGCAATGCCATCCGCAATCATAGAATCATAGGTTGGAAAAGACCTCTAAGATCATCGAGTCCAACCATCCGCCCAGCACCACCACGCCTGCTAAACCACGTCCTGCAGTGCCACATCTACACGTTTGTTGAACACCTCCAGGGATGGGGACTCCACCACCTCCCTGGGCAGCCTGTTCCAGTGCCTGACCACTCTTTCAGTAAAGAAATTTTCCCTAACATCTAATCTAAACCTCCCCTGACACAACTTGAGGCCATTGCCTCTCACGCTATCGCAAGTTATCTGGGAGAAAAGACCAACACCTGCCTCTCTACAACCTCCTTTCAGGTAGGTGTAGAGTGCGATAAGGTCCCCCCTCAGCCTCCTCTCCTCCAGACTGAACAGCCCCAGCTCCCTCAGCCACTCCTCCTAAGACTTGTTCTCCAGACCCCTCCCCAGCCTCGCTGCCCAGGGCACTCCTGCAGCATTCCCCACCTGCTGCCCGAGGACGCTCGCTCTCCAGCAGAAGGGACTCTGGAAAACATCCGTCTTCATCACTTCTCCACTTACCTCTGTTTTATTTACTTACTACTGTTGGTTTAAAAAAAAAAAAATCCTAGTCTGGGGCAGAAAACGGCAGTCTATGTAATAGAAGCAGGGGACCTTCTATGAGCAGATCACTCCCTATTCTTCCTTCCTTGTCCCTGCTCACGGCCCGAAGTATGTGTACTCTGTGACCAAACGGTCCCACTGCCACCTCCTCCCAGGACATTAGATATCACCTGCCAGGTCATGCTCACGCTAGCATAAAGCAATCCTGTGGGGCTCGTGGGGCGGGCGTCCTGCCCCAGCAATACTGTTCGCTGAGCCATCTCAGGGGAGAGTCAGTCGAGGCATCTCCAGTGGATAGGAAACAGAGCGAAGCCGACACGCTTAACACAATTTGTTCTCCAGCTACTTGGAGCATTCATCTCATGGTGTTTCAGAAAGTCAGCCTTAACAATAAACAGAGACCAAATCTATATACTGAACAATAAAATATAACTCAACAGAACGGGCTAATATTCTTGGTATTTGTCTCCTAAACAAGATACAGTAATTACATCTATAATCAAATAGCACAATTCACAGTTTAACGTTCTGCATTTATGTCGTCAATCGTGAGTAGTTCAGGTTTTCTAGGTTTCTAAAACCCTGTCTAGATTAGGAAGACTGAAATCACCAGCTATGAGATTCAGCAGCACAATTTTTACCAACAAATTTTACTCTTGTAATTTGTGAGGTTGAATTTACACCAACATAAACTTCACTTGTACATTAATGAAGCAATGGTACAGACGAGGCGTGTGCATGAGCCGTACCAATGTAACAGTGAGCTGGCTCCAACAGGTGAGATCTAATAGGAGAATCTTCCTTCACTGCAGCCAAATTTGGATTTATGATTCTTACTTGATCTTCAGACATTCTCGTCATTACAGAACAGTGCTGAAAGCACACATACACTTTTCAGTTAGTGCATTGCAAGCTTGAAACTAAAGTGAAAAGGTTTTAAGAGCACTGCAATCCACTCGGAGCAATTTTAAAGTGTAAATTTCCATTGGCAAACGGACTCGCACAAGTCATTCTTCGTTCTCACAAATTACTACTAGATAGATCAAGGACAAAGTTGTCCTGTTTATTTATTTATTTCTAGCAATACTTGGGAAATTGGGTTGTAAAACAAAAAATAGCATACTGCTTTTAAGATGAGGAATTATTGCCTATTTGGGATACATATTACCAGAATGTACAAGTTATCAGAAATGCAACCCTCATTACAGTTGTGAACGTAATTCCCTATTCAGACTTCTGAAAACACGCTCCTGAATTTCTCTGTGCTCTGATGGGAACTTTAGCACTATAAAATCAGCCAACAGCTTACAGACTGAGAAAGTTAAGAGTGTTGCTGCTTTAACACCACTAATTTTAAGAGCAGAGCTCTACAAACGTGTAACAGTGTAAGCTAAAACCTGCATCTTCCACCTCAGGCAGGCACCGATCTTTATAAGGAGAAATAATCTGCAGACTTCATACATGGCATTTTCCTAGAAGCAGTACAGCAGCTCCCATCTGGCCTCCGCACTCACGTGAAGTGAGCGCTTCAGTGCTGCCCACAGCTAAAATGTAAAATTCTGTAATTAGCCCAGCTGCCTTTTCCTATAGAAATTCTTCAAAATAACAACAGTTGGCTTTTAAACTTGTGATCACTCTAATCATGTGTTTCTTAGTGGAGTGGTGTGAAGAGAAATTAAATTGAGAGCCAGCACCAGAGCTGTGACCGCTTTCTGTTGGTTTTCCAACAGACACCTGCCAGCTTAAGGTTTTCCATCCAGCCCGCTAGAATACAATGTTTTACAGCTGAAAAGGTTTACAGTGAAAACTATTTGTAGTATCTTCGTATTTTTGTATACGTATGTTACATCGCATTCATTACGCGTTCAAACCATCAAGGCACTGAGACACAGCGAGTTAGCCTGTGCCACCCGAGTCGCTGCAGCGGTGACCTTATGCTCAGGTGTGCTGAACGCAAAGTGATTGGACCAGTTCAGCTTGTCCAGCGCAAGCCCAGCGTATCACACACAAACCCTGCGCACAGCAATACGCGAAGGGCTGAACCCCTGCAACGCTCTCACCCGGCCACGCTGACAGACTGCCAGCACACCAGACTGATGTGAAGCAATATGGAAAGCACCATGAGAAGCACAAGCTCTTACCTCTCCCTGGAAACTCTTCAGTAATGGAGCTACCTGTTTGCGCAGGTCCTAGAAGACAGAAGCAAGATATTTCATCAGAAAAATCTGAAAGGACAAGTCATCGTCAAGTTTTTCCTAATACTATTTTCAGTTCTGAAATACTGCTTAAATCCTGATCATGTTTTATGGGCGCTTTGATTAAAATAAAAGTATACACAGAAATAATTTTCAACAAGTCTGCATTTCCAGTTTGACATATACCTGTATCTGCTGCAAACAGTATTGCTTAACAAACCTCCAGTGATGTTGGGTAAGCACTGAATGTCTTCAATCTCATCATTCAGCCGAAACACTAATGCGATTAGAAGTAAATGCCTCTATCTACCTAAACAGCAGCTACACCTCTGAACTCACGCCAAAGAAATTCCCACAAAAGGAAGCTAGGCTTAAAGGAAGATGGCTTCGGACCATCACTTCAACTGAGAGCGTTGCCATTTCGTAGAAGATCTATTCTGTTTATTATTTTCTCAAGAGCGCTCTGACTGTAGCCATCAGAGAACTGGAGACAGTCACATCGAATAAGAGAGTATTATTTGTTGGTTTCTGTATAACTCAAAAATTCCTCTTCAGAATTACAACACACTTAGTGCTATAAAATTCATTATAATACTGCCCATAGAATCACCCTAAAATTTTACAGTACATTTTTACTTAGCAACCAAGATAATTTAGGACAACAGAGGTGTATCTATCGTGCATAAAATTCTCAGTGTTTCCACTTTTAAGCAGGTTTGGGTCTAATTCACTCACAAATTCTCAGAATTCCCATTATGTGCATGCCTGAAGAATAAAACCCTGTAACTCTGCAGAGGACACTGTATTATTCACGCACAGCCAAGATGCCAGACTCCTATTCCTGCTGTGGAATTCCACTGACGAGGCACAAGCGGCGACTTCACAGGACACCTACAGCCAGAAGTAAATCTGTACGAGGTATAAACCAGTAACATGATGCTACCTCATTTAGGAGGGCAGCACCGATGTGGGTTACCCAGCAAGGAGGTGGATTTCCCATCCTTGGAGATTGTGAAGGCACAGCTGACCAGACCTAGCGCGGGTGCTAAAGACCCAGTTTTAGGGCCAGGTGAGATTTAGTCGGTCTCTGGACGTCCCCTCCAACCCAGAGTGGTAGGATGCTCTGAGAATACTGCTCACAACTGGGACAGCCACAAACTGCTTCAGTAACCATGAAATCTTCCCAGCTTCACACAGGCCACAGTCCCCTAGCTACCCTGAACCTCATGCAAGAAGCCATAAAGAGGTCTTTGAAGTATTTTCTCCATGTAAAAAGGGTCTGCTGAAGCCCTGGGCCACTCGGAAAAGAAGGTGACCTTAGAAAGTTGGGAGATTTTCTTTTCCGATACATATACTTTTACTTCTAGAGTCATACAACATATTAGACATTAAATCACTCACCAAAACACCCTCAGCCCTAGATTTAATCTGATTTTCCTGAAGGAAAAGTAGGCTTTTGAGAGAAGTGATTTTTGTCATTTAAATGACAAGTCATGCAGAGAGTTGGAGCATCAGTAGTTCTCCCACTCCCTGAGAAATGGCTTAGGGGGCCAAACGCAAATGAAGCTATCAAAGACAAATGATCAGCCAAATTTCACTCCTTACATGGCTACTGCACTAACATACAGCTAATCCCTATCAAGTTAAGGATAATGTTGCAGCTTTATCAGCTCCCTCTTCGGCACCAAACCAAACAACGCTTCTGTTCTTAAACCAAGTCAAGTCACCTAAATGTTTCCTGCTCTTTTCTGCGGTCTGTTTTAGGACAGAAGAAGGGTAGATACTGTCCTTGTATATCACAAACATCTACAAATGATGCCTCTACGAAAGCGAACTGGCAGGTTGAGCAGCTTTTCCCCACTTCCTGGCTACTCTGGGAGACCAGAGGGCTTTGCACGTTTTATAACCTGTTTGCTTTGTAACCTGATGATGATGACTTTGAAGGAAGTAACAATAACCATCAATGGCAAAATAAACGCTCGCATTCAGGCCAAGATCTGGCCTGCCAGGTTTTAATGCACAGTGAAATTACAAACAGAGACATCAGATTTACAATCAGGATACTGGCACCCTTTATAAAATCAGGAAAAATTATACCATCGAAGCAAAGCAACATTTCTCGAAATAAAAGTCTCAGCTGGTAGGAAATCACCAGCTTTAGGGCTCCTGTCCCTGGTCTTGCCTCTGAATTTACGGACTAGTTTGGCGCCAGCCAGCAAACCGATGTCAAAACTGAAAGCAGAAATACAGGCGATCTAATTCCAGACCAGCCCCAAGCCTCCCGCTCGCACGGCTCTCCGGAGCAGGGCATAACTCCGCTGCCTAAGCACACGGCACAAGCATCAGCAATCACCCTCGGTACCGGCGGGTGACCAAGCACCGCAACGGCCCTCGGTGGGGTAAAGCACAGCCAGCTCTGGAGGCAGGGGCACGTCAGCCCCGCTCCTCTCTGTGCGTGTGGCGAGCTCTAGCCAAGCGCCTGCCGTTGAACTGCGTCGTCGGACATGTACCAACTTCTGAAAGACAGGATTTGCAGCACTTTCTATGTCATGATATAAACTCTGTCAGCACTTTGCCTTTATATTCGTCTTTAATAATGAGAGATATTGGTGGTTTTTATAGCAGAGAGAAGATGGAGAGAAGCAGGGGGAAAAAAAAGACATAGAAAGGGCGTCCCAAAGCCAAGAAAACAGTTGGTCAAGCTGTCAAAAAGGGAGAAAAGCTTTCAAATACAAAATCTGATCACCACAAATCCTTCATTTAGCAAATTCAGCATGCTAAACACTCAGCAATCAAAACGTTACCAAGCAAAATTTGTGCCATAATGGGAAAACGTGTTGTGCTTGATTTAGACAGCAGCTTTTGTTGTTGGCAAAACCGATTTGAAAGCATTTCATGATAGAGGAGAACGCAGCTCAAAGTGATTCAGTCCCACTGGCGAGCAATCAGCTCTACCATAGTAATCAATCCAGGGCAATCCTGGGACATGCTGATCATCAGAGCACACGGTTTAACAGGGCAGAATGCTTTGACAGT
The DNA here is from genome assembly GCF_030867145.1 of Opisthocomus hoazin. Classification (NCBI taxonomy): domain Eukaryota; kingdom Metazoa; phylum Chordata; class Aves; order Opisthocomiformes; family Opisthocomidae; genus Opisthocomus; species Opisthocomus hoazin. Next base: position 9,634,249 of record NC_134433.1, on the reverse strand, counting down.
TTGAATCTTCGCAATAACTTGAAATCTGTTGCAGCTGAACAACAGAGACAGAGCATCCCACTTCTGTATCTTCACAGAGCAAACAGCCTCAGCACAGCAACTGCAAGGAATTTGCTCCAGTATTTTAAACGCAACCAAATACGCCATGCAGGTAAGTGGGTAAATGGCACACTCCAGAACTAAAGGCATAAACACCTTCTGCACACCATTTCTTGTTTTCTCCTCTCCCTTTCTCCCCCCCTCGGAAAGAGTTTGTAGGCTGCTTCTAGAATTCCTCCCTTGGCTAAACAGCACCAAAACTTTCGACAGCTCACAACAAAAGGGAGGTACAAATAAACAGACAGAAGTCAGGAACACGTATGCCTCGAGTCACCAGCTAAAACTATGCTGGTGAGATTTATTTTTGGCAGTTTGGAAAAATTCCTCCTCAGACTTTGTCTCAAAATATTACACTAACCTCAAACAGAATTTTACCTCTTTGCACTAAACTGAACAGCAAGACAGACGTTCAGTTCAGACCCGGGGGAATCTGTAACGTTGGTTAGCAAGGACACTGTATGATTTATTATCTGTTTAAAGCGTAGTGGCCTTTACTGCCTGGGTTGGGATCAAAACAGGAAAAGCAACCGACTCCAGCACCCGCATACAGCTAGCAAATCATTGCCATCACGCAAAGCAGCTAAAAAGGGTACACGCAATTGAATGTTAAAACAAATGATAATTTATCAACACAAATGCATTGAAATATTCGAGTACTCCTATACAATCACATTATTAGCCTATTTTTCCATGCCATCTAAACATGCATGTTGTCTCTCTCCCCGAATGATTTATCAGGGTAAAGCAGCTTTCTGAAAAAGGCTCTATCACAAACTCGGTATCTGCAGTAGAGACGATGAATTAGGATGCTGTATCATTATCTGAATCACATCTGATAGCTGAAAGCTAATACACCATTTTGCCTTTACAAGAGTATAAACAACAAGTTTACATTTTGATCAAGTAGCTACACAATGAAATCTGAATCCAAGTCATTTTTAACTCCCTTTCCATTCTCATTAAAAATAACTCTATGGGAAATAAACCGAGAATAAATCTATGGTAAAAATCAGGGCAACAAATGCATCCTTCTGAAAACTAAACTACATTATTTATCTATTGCTATCTTAATACACTGTGTACAGTACAAAGGACATATCAATGGTCAGGCTACCAACACCATATTTGTAATTTACTTGAGGTCTGAGGCTACACAGCACCGTCTGATCTCCTCGCAGCCTGCTCCATCTCATTTACCTCCAAAACGCTTATCTCTAAATGTCACAACAAGAGCCCCATGACCCTGGTTTGATAAACTCATCCAGCAAGGCTAAGCTTGACCTGTACACCTTTATCATCTACAGAAGCATTCTGCTCTTGTGAAAGAAAATAAAACCAACAAAATGGGCAACGTTCTTCCGTACACCTCCTGCACCCCATTTCCTACGATTTCTTCTATACCTCGTCTGCTTGGGAGAGGCAGTGGCTGGTGAATGTCACTACGCCTGGCAGAGAAACCCTAATGAGAAGCAGCCCACTTCTATCAGCGTCGGTGACGACATTAGTTCAGCTGTCACAACCTATTTTTGAGCTGCCTCATCACCAGCGAGATGCTCCGGCTTTCCTGCCATCTTACCCTTGCGCATTTCCTGCCTCGTTAGCCCACGCGTAATAACGAACCAACAGCTGGGCCCGCGCTCAAAACCAGCAGGGCTGAACATCGTCATTCCAGATACTTTCTTATGAGTATGTACAAAAAGGAGAAACAAACAAAAAAAGAAAAACCCAACCCAGAACAAACCCCAGTATACATTGACTGTGTGGGCGGGTATTTGTTAGGTCAATCCACATCTAAGAAAGCAATAGCCGGGCCTCAAGAGGAACCCTCGTGTCAAGAACTGGCGGCCAGGTTTGAGCCCCTCTTTCAAGAGGCAGCGTGCTGGCATGACGTATTTGTTTCTTGTGACTGGGAGGATGTTTTATCTCTGTACCCTCACCGGCAGGGCTCCATACACTTCGTCCCCGCAGCTATTATCTCGATAATGTTGCTGAGCTGCTCTTTCATATAAATATAGCTGAAAGGGGGAGAGGCACGAAGCAGCCAAGCATGCAGGATTTGGGAAGAATGCTGGCATCAACTTCCGAGGTGTGCTGGATTATTACATACTTCAAGGACGCAACCCGCCACTGTGAAACACAGAAATCAGCAAGTTGACTATAATTAGCAGTAAGTAGTTCTGCTGGTTAATTAAGAGAGAGCCAACAAGCATGTATGCTTCACCCTGCTATGGGTAAACTAGTGAGCAAGTTGGGATCACTCAATCAGACGCTCACCTACCAATTTTAAATTTTTAAATTTAAATTGCACCTACAATTATTAAAAAATCCAGAACATGCAACTTTTCCACCAGAGATCCTGGGCACATGTGATTGGAAGTGTACTAAGGGAAACATTTAAGTCTTTATGTTTAATTAATTCCCACAAGCTCCACTTTGCTTTGCTCTAAAATATATGAAACTGAAATCCCAAACAGTTGCCCAAACAGGTATTACACAGTAGCTTAGATGACTTATTTAATTCCTAAAATATAAGGCAAATTAAATCAGATGAGCAAACAATTTATTGCTCAATTTACACTACAATTTAATGAGATATAAAACCTCTTATTGCTTAAGGCTGCTGAAGTATTTACTTGAAATCTGACTGTTAAAGAATGAATCATGATGTTATCAATTTTCTATGATATTTTTATTTTAATACACTAACATGCCAGTATTGTCTCTGTACAAAAAAAATCTTTTAAAGTTACATTTATAGATATGTTTCAACCTAGCACAATGCTGAATAAAAAATCTTGATTTACAGTAGCAAAATGTACAGCACAGTACTTTCTGAAGTATTTCAGCTCACAGATCTTGTGCAAATTCCATTAGCTTTAATTATTTATTAGCAGTAGATTTAGATTACTGTTCTTGACCTATTTTTCAGTGTATGGACCCACCCAGCAAGAAGTGAAAAAATATTCCATTTGTGAAAGGCTGATTTAGTGAGAGCAGACTTTAGCTTAAAGCAGAATATTAAGCAAAAACACATGCATTGTAATTCAGGGGGAGAAGCCCGCACTTCAGAAAGGTTACGAAGCAGGGCATAACCAGCCTACAGAATAAACAGTAGAAGACATTCCTTGAAAAGAGACAGAATTTTTGCTGTTTAACCACCTCAGACCATTTTGCAAAATTGCAGCCACATGAGAATCCCCGAGCCTCGGCAGCAGACATACCGAGAACTTTCAAGAGTTTCTTTGTGGAAATACCCTTGTTTCTACCAAACTCTGTAGACTGCGTGGGTCCTAATAAGCCAGCGGGAAAGGAGTCTGGAGGGAGCAAGCACTGGGGGGCTGGTCCTGTGGTCCCCTTCATGGCGAGGAGGCAAACCGCGCTCATCCCCGGCATGAGAAAAATGGAGCATCTGTGAAGGTGCCTACTTGCCACGTTGCCTTGGGTCTGGCCCTTTACTTTCAATAGAACTACTCACTTGTGTGAGCCTTAATGCAATCCTCTTAGAGCTTCTTCCAAGTTAAAATAAACAAAAAGCTAACAAGTTTACTCTGTGCCTATGCAGCAACGTATAAACAGACTGGTTACCTTCACAACTGTTTAAAAAATCTACTGCGTGAAAGAAGAACTATTGCGCCCACGTATACGTCTGTATCTGTGTATATAAACACACACATATACTATATATAATAGAAATAATTTTTTTAACTAACTTTACAAACTAATTTTGTGAACTATGCTTTCTAGAATCATGTTAAAACCTTGCCGTCATTTATAAAATAGCAAGTTAACATTGGCTAGAAAAGACACTGAACAGAAACAATTCAGAATTGAAAAATTAGAGTTGCTAGGAAACAAAAAAATTAATTCAAACAAAAGTGATTCAGGTGGAGCTTTGGAAGAAGCTAATTCTAAGGAAATAAAGCCTGGTCACTAAAATTCCAGTAGCGGGGAAAAGAAAAAGGATGACTTATTTAACAGCTCACCACTACACGCAGAAAACCAAGCATCACTTTTAACAAACCTATTAATTTAAAAGGCTACATACTGGCTAATGGCCCCGTGGAGATTTTTCCTCCTGCTAACAGTCTGTCCTGCTTTCTCGTTGAACCCTGCAGTCCCCGCTGAAGGCTGCAGGAGACACCAAACATGGCACAACAGGCCTTTGTCATCGGAAAAACCACAGGTCTGTATCATCCCAGGTCAGCGGAGCTACTTATTTATGTAATGAAAAACCATTTGATCAGCCAAATAAATATTTCAGAATCTTTGAATCGTGCTGTTCTTGCCAGCGGGACAACCACGTCTCAGCGAAACCCAGAAATCGCCATTCTTAGGGCTTAGGCCAGTATCTCTGCATATAGAAAAGATAATTACTTGGTACCGAGCTTTGTTAAGCACCTGCAGATTTTATGAGATGAGTACACCTGCCCAGTAAAACGGAAAGCAAACCGACTGCTGAGCTGTGCATCCCAATAAAAAGCCTCACCTACATTTGCCAAATTTTAACCAGAACCGCTCTGTCCCTCCGAAAACTCCACGTCGTTCCGCAAGTTCTCTGCCCCTGCAATCGAGGTTTCCCATGAAAAAGACCCTTACCACTCCTCCCAGCTCACATCCTGCAGGATCTCCTTCTCCATCCACTACAGTGCTCTCATTTTCCACTTTGAAAGTCGATAGAGTTCACAATGCTTCCCTGATTATTCAGAATTACAGCCTGCGGAACAGAGGTTTCTCTTCGGTGTAAAATGGGGAACTTCTGAAAAAAGGTAATTATTATGAGTCTTAAAAATTAACGTGTCTAATGAGAAGCTAATGACATGGGCCATGACTCTGCAGAAAATGCATCTAAGTACTGTGGTCCAATTAACAACACCAGTTCAAACAACAGACTAATGCTTCACATGGTGGATTTAAAAAGAAGAATATTTAATGTGAAACCATAATTGTGCCTGTTATTTTCCACATTCCCTCCACCACAAGCAGATGATGAAATCAGAAACTTGGGTGCCGTCTGGCAGCGCTGCGCTCATGAGACTTGGATTTCTCCTCAGTCTCAAGGAAAGATGGGTAGGACTACTCAGAAATCACTAATTTCAATGTTTTATTTAGGAAAAGTGAGAGTACTAAAAAACATTCATGCTTTGAAACCAGTTATTGGTCAAGTGGAAATATCTCCAAAACATAAGCATCTTGCTTTAAGGTCAGGTTAAGTTTCCAAGAAGAATAATTCTGTGTTAAATTTTATAATAAGGAACCAGGCTTCATCCTTACAGATCCTTACAGGCTATAGGTAAAATGGCGGGGGGCAGAGGGGTGCATTGCCGAGACATCAGATATTGCAAAATTGTTTTCCCTACTTATCTTTTAAACACAGGTTAAAAATCTAGCTGTGAACAGACCATGCATTAATCATACTGACATACCTGTATGTAAGAACACAGGTGTATTTACTGATTTATATCATTATAGTCAGCCGTTTTCTACGATTCCAACGCAAGAAAATCCAATACTAAGCAATTCTCTAATCATCTTTTTGTAAGATTTGCTCACTTAATCTTGATCCTGACCGTTCAGTTTTATTCAACGGCCAGTTGCTCCTACAGAAAACAAGTTGTTTCATGAGGGCCAGAGTGAAAAGCCTGCTCTCCTGCAAATCCACGTCCTACGTTTGCTAAAACTTTCGCGACCGTCATCTTTGCCATCTTTATGTTCTTCACCACCTCTCCCATGCAGGGAGTCCCTGGCGAGCAGCCTGCTGCGGCTCATGGTTACTGTGCCTTCAGCAGGCATCGCCCTTTAAATGCAGCTGAAGTGACAGCTTCGGATTCCTACAAAGATGACAAATTCGAAGAGGAAAAAAAAAAATTGACAACCTCAAAACCATCAGGATATAGACCCAAAGGGTTTACTACATCTGATTTAGCATATGTGGTAAAAACACCTCAAAATTAATCTGTCATCCTCTGACCTACATAAAAAAACACAGCGCAGATCTTTTCGTGTTGCTTCAGTAAGTGAAGCAGTTCAGAGAAAACAAACTTTTGCTGCCTTTACGCTTCCTGGCAAAACTCCTACCGAACACGCTCAGGCCTATAACGCGTGTGCTTCGGTAGCACACAGCAGATACAAATGAATCATCACGACGAAAGAAAGCAAAACCTCACTGCAGACTTACTCAATACATTTACTGTTTGTTAGCTGAACTTCAGAAATAAAAAACCCACATAAAGCGCTCCTGAGCGGCAGCATCTTCTCACAGCCGTCATACAGAGTCTCAGCTGGGACTAATTCCCAAACTCATGTGCTGATCTGTGAACTGTTCCAGTACGGGGCCAGGGGACAAAGAGATAAAAAGCCCAGGAAAAGAAACCCAGAGAACGGAGGATGAAAAAAGGAGAGACGGAAAGGCAGAGACGGAGCAAGCGCACAGCCTGTTGTTCCCGGGTACTTTTTTTCCCATCGTTAAAGGCACGTGAGCACAGCGCTGAATCACAATGAACGCAATCGGAGATTAAAACGAGACATACTTGTATAATAATAAATCAACAGGATTAATACAAGCTTATCTTCTGCTAACTTAGAAGAGGGAGGTGACAAATTGCACTTAAGGAAAACGTTTTACTGTTGCTAGCATAAGCTGAGTATCTATAGGAAATTGCTAAATTTAGAAAGCCAGCTTTTGATGATAGCAACGGAAATGAATTCAAGTTTTGTGTGTGTTTGGGTTGGTGTTTTTTTTTTTTAAGAGCTCTAGAATGTTACTCATCTTCTTGAAACTCTTACCAAAAGTAGAGACTTCCCAGTGCACTGTCCTCCCTGCCCACTCCCTCCTCCTCTGCCCCTTCACAAGGCAGAACCACTCCTTTGGGCTCCGGCAGTTGGGGAACTTCAGGCAGTTTAACAAATTCCCTATCTCTTGGCTGGAGCTGTTTGGCCCTGACAGATGAATCAGAGCAGTCCATAAACGTCTGGAGGATTCGTGCAGACTTTTTCTTGTATGACTATATATGGCAACTACAGATCAAGTTATCTACAATCATTTTAACCTAGCCTGCAAACTTTTTACCTTCTTCCTATCTTGATGGCAAACTTCCTTGATGTGCAATACTGCTAAATTAGACATAAGCTATCAACTACTTTCTTCAAAAGCACTTTCCCACTCTTTACAAGATAGTAAAAATACTTGAATTAAGATACACTTAACTAAAAATTAAATTTTGTTAACAACTTCTGCTTCTCAGGAGTACATTTCTATATATGAGGGGAATCGAAGGAGATGCTGTGAAGCTCACATTTTCATTTACACTATTCTACTGTTATCCAAGACCTGCACCTCGCTGGGCAGCAGATGTCTTCCATTACTGCTACCTGAAATATCAATTAATGCCAAGTGTCATGAGAAGTCTAGCACAAACTGGTAAAAGAAGTGAAATCTGCACTCACAAAAAAAAAAAAAAAGAGGGGAGGTCAAGACTCACTGACTGATGTACGCAGGGACTTACAAAGGAATGCCAAGAATGCCTGCAACACCCTTTAATCCAGAAGAATACTCTATTTTAAAAACTCTGGCAATCACCATCTTTTATACATATGGTAACTTTTACAAGGTGCTTAACTACATCAAAGGCGATAATATGTGATACAATATTGAAGGTTTCTTCTAGCTGGATCAAAAAACTTCTCTGTACACCAAGTTCAAGTAACAACTTTAAGCTAAATACTCCTAACGCACCTCAAAATGGACATCAAGTGGCACTGAGGGCTCAGAATGGGTAAGGTTACAGCTCCTCAAACCCAGGAGTGAAACCTGGGTAAACAATCCTGAAAGGCTGAAAGTAAATACCGAGTTTTGTACGCGCAAGCGAATAACAGGGGAGCGTGACAGACAGAGGAGACGGCACCATCTCGAAAGCTCCAGTGAGGAGACACGTGAAGAAACACTTGTTCAGAAACATCTTTATTAAACAATTTTCTCTGAAGCCTGTTATAAGGAAAATACACAGGCACAAAAACATTTTCATAAAAAAAAAAATTCACCACCAACCTCCAAAAAACCAAACCAACTGACAACACTGTCAAAGCGCAGCAGCACAGCACTAGGCGAGCAACCAAACAAGAGCCCTGACGGTGCTGGGGACATGTCCACAGTACCAGAGCTGGGGTCTGCAGCGCTCTGCTCTCCCAGGAGCTGTGTCAGGAAATAGCATCACGAATTACAGCCTGGCTTATAGGCACAGTTGTTCTTTACCGCACTTGCTTGAATTTCTCGAGATATATATATATATAACTGTATTTGATTGCTAAGATTGTACAGCATTTAAAATCCAGAAGGCGCTTCCCAGGGGAAGACCTGGTCCTGAGGGAGAAGATGGCATCTTCCTGCCTCAGAGATTCCAGATGCTGTTACTGTTTCATTTCACTGTGCCTACTAATCTACCGAGTCCCTGACCTTCACGTCCAGAGTCACAGGAATGCAACAGTGATGAAAAAAAGAAAATAAAAATCTCCTAACCAACCCCAGACTTGAAACCCCTTGGCGTTTTAGCGGTGTGGTAGGCCCGCTGACAACCCCTGAGTGCCGACTGCCCACAGCGCTTCCACAGACCTGCTCACACGCTCCTACCGAGCCGTGCAGCTCCGTGATGCTCCTTGCACATTTTCATTCCCTTACTAATTTTTGCTGAAAGTTCTGTAATTCTCCTCTGTCTGGCTGACAACTGCCTGAAAAAACATGGGTAAGAAATAATCCTGACGAGTAGCCCCCTTCCAAAATACTATAAGGGTTTGCTTTTAAATATTACTTAAAGCAAAGATCCACAGCCAGCCTCTTCCCGTGCAAGATGCCTGCACCAGTTAATTGCCCTAACGACCCCGAGCTGCTCTGAACCCTCGGCAGATGATGAACACGGCCCGATGGCTACAAACCGCGGGCCCGAGCCACGGAGAACTGCGAGCTGCGTGCACGAGACGCGAGCACACTCACACGCCGTCCCGCGAAAGGGTCTCGGGGTACGCAGAGACAACAAAAGCTAAAGAAAAAGCTACTGTTCGGAGGAGATTATATCTCAGCCAGCTGCATATTAACACCGTGCAGTTAAAACATGTTATTTTACATTTCTAAAGGAACGCTATTCGGAAATGCAATATTTGAATAAGACCTCTTAAGACTCAAAGCATATCAAGTTTTCCCAGCTGATTACAGCCTTCTAAAGTCTGACATTTCTGAACCAGCTAGGGCAAGGCACACACTGAAGATCATCCTTAGGAAAAAAAAAAAAAGGCAAATTGGACAAGTGACATCGCGGACTCTCAGCATTAGCATTAATTAAGCAATTTACTTGACTTCACAACTTCTACTTACAGGATCCTGATCATCTATGCTTATAAAAAGATGTAATAGTTCATTTTTTAAATTGATTTTGAATTCTCGCCTTACTAAGACTCAAGAAAAATACATGGTTTGATACACTTTCTCTCATTTTAAAAAAGGATTTCCCATAACCTAACAGGGCTGTGGTTTTGTAGGATACCTGCTCTTCCTACCAGCAAACGAGGACAGACACTGGACAACCCACAGAAGGGGCTGGGGGTCACCAAGCCTTTTGCAAACCACTTGAAAAGATGGGAAAATTAAATTGACTCCACTTTAGATCTAGACCAGAGGAAGGTGATTTCAGCATCGCTCTCCGTCCCACACCGTCACCTCACCTCAGGTAAGCAGTCTGCTGCCGGCAGAGCTCGGAGCCTGCCCTGCTCCGACACCTTCTTCGTAACACGCATGTCTACGGCGTCTCCACCACATCACATGTCAGTAGACAGTGAGAAACAGGCAACTTTCAAATCAGAAAATGGTGCTATTTTATTCTAATGCTAGTAATACAGTGAAATTTCATCACTCTGGATGCATCTGCAAGTTAGAATAGTGAATCCCATCTCGGAAAAGAAATAAATATCTTTACACTATTACAACTGCACCCCTACTCTTGTGTATAGTAAAGTGGTAAACAACCAAAACCCCGCATCCCCTCCCACCGCTAACCGACATTTATTTCCACGTGAGTCTGAAGTCTAAACCAGCCTTGGGCTTTTGTGATTTTCTGTAAGCCCAGCTGCCTCCTCCACTCCCCCAGAGCTCTCCCCCCTCCTCAGAAAGCCCCTCAGCACCGGCCACCTCCAGAAGCTTCTCTCTGCTTGGCAGTGCCAGGGTGAAGTTCCCACCTCGGTGCCTGGAACGGCTCGTGCAGCGTTCGAATGGTCCGCGGCGTCTGAGGACTGAGGTAATTCACTCCTGCCATGGATCCGCCAAAGCAGGCAAGGGCGTCTGATGCATTATTTCTGACGCTGCTGTCAAAGTTGTTACAAGAAAGGGGAAATGTTTCATCGCCATTATCAGATAATGGAAGGACAAACAACTGTCAGCTCCTACGGGAAGAACAAACTCAGTTCTGTTCCATGTGGTTTTTTAACTGTGCAGAACGCAGGGAAAGGACTGCATGACAAAAACTCCTTGACCAAGTTCTAGACGCACCAGAGGCGAGCAAGGCAGCTCCACAGAACAGCTCTCTGGATTGCAATCTGCTTTTTTTCCAGCCGTGTCAGACCTAGACCCCTAATTTTTACGGCTCTTCTTCCCTCTCCTCTGACCGGTGAGCTCCCAGTGCCGCGCAGCAGGCACGGCTCCCTGCCCGCAGCCGCCGGCCCGCCTGCCGACACGCTCCCTGCCAGCCTCCCCGCCGGAGCAGGGCTTTCTCAGGCAAGCCTGGCGACACCGCACAGCCCTTCTGTTCCCTGTCCCCCCAACCCTGTCGTGCTGAGCACTCTCCTTGTGACCACAAGTTCATTTTCGGGAAAGCCAGCCGTCAGCGTGAGCCGACCAGCCCAGGTCATTCCCCCACAAACAACTTCTCCCGCATTTCCTCAAGGACTCTGCTCTCCGCCATTTTTCTGCCCAGTTTTTTTGTCAGGTCTAACTGACCCTCTGGAGTGTTACCCATTAAAAACCAGCACACTGAAGTGTGCGATAAGTTCATAAAACAAATATTTGCCAGATTGTCATACAGAAATACTTCAGTATCTTTTACTAGGTAAAACACAAAAACTTACGTTGCAACAGCACAAAACACTCCTGAAAATGTGAAAATTATTGCTCATTTTCATGTAAACTGGAGTATTAAAATATAAATTACAGTGTCTGCATGAACTTATAAGGAGAATTTCAGTTGATGCAAGTGGGAAGCTAGAACTATTCACAATTTTAGTTGAACCAGGTCTGTTAACTAATAGCTTTTTTGCCCCTTATCAGCTGCACAAACAACAATGGATTTTAAATCAACTAAATGACCTGTGAACTTCTCCTAAATGGGGGGCACATAATTTAAGACAGCCAAGAAAGTTTCACAGGAGTCAAGAGGGCTCCTCGCAAGGGGCACATGTGGAGAGAGTTAAACCTTCCAACCACTATTTTTTTCCCCCCTGCTCAAGTGTCAGCTGTGATAAGCCAAAATTAACAACCCTACACCGTACCACTTCAAATGAAGGGGAAAAAAATGTCTTCTTGCTATTCTAGGTATTTTAAGTTGCATATGAGCATGGTAGCTAAATATAGAGAGTGACAAGAGACAGCATTGTCCCTTTGCGCGCACTGAATATTATCTCAGAATTCCCATCTTCCTGGGCTGAGCCTCGGGTTGGGTTTTGTTTTGTTGTTGTTACTTTTCTTACTTAGCAAAGTGTGTATTAACCCCTACTTAGTTTTAGATGGATCAGTTTAACAAAACGTGTATTTAAAAAAGAAGAAATCCTGATTCTACAAAAGCACCAGAAAGATTTCCAGTAGTTTTCCCAGCTCTGTGATACTGTCCCCAGTGCAGAGAGCAGATGCCTTCTGCTTTCTGAGTGGACTGTCAAGCTGGGTTTAAAATGAGGAGGGCATCAATATGAGTTTTTACAGCTTACTGAAACAGAAACCTAACTTAATGTTTTCAGATGTTCAAGTGTTCCTTTTTCCAGGAGTCCCGCACTTCACTTTCACGTTTCAATCAGAAGTGTAAGAAATAAAATCAACAATTATTATTTTCAAAAGACTTTCTAGGAACACAACTACATTATTTGAAATCCAGCAGACTCATATGAGCCTTTAATATTGAAAACAACCAGACTTGCAAATGACATGCTTTCTCCTGACTTCTGAAGTATTTCAATGCCGTCGAGTGAAGCATACATTTTTGCTTAATGTACCTAATGCACTTACAGCATTGATAACACTTCATTTTTAAGCTGGCTTCTATATAAACTTTAATTTTTAAAGCCATCTATAAATTATCAATGACATCTGTTCTAAAAAACATCAATTCCTATCCTTAGGTTGGCAGCATCCACCTATTTTTTGTAACATCCTCTTCATATTCAAGCAATTTTAAAGCCCTACTGACACACGGTTTTCAAGTGAGATGTTGCTTTTCTAGGATTTCATTATTTAGACAAGTCCCATTTAATGTAATGACAACAATAAGAACATACAACTATTTCTGGACTTTGTCCCATGGCTCTAACTACAAATGATGCAATGGTTAGCTGTCTGACAGGCCCAGATATCCCATAAATATCATTGTGTACGGTACCCCTTCCAAGCCATGCAAACCGATAGCAGACGATGCCAAGAGTAAGCAGCAGCTGGGGATACCATCTTGCACAAGCCACTTCATCTTACGATCAATGAAGTCTCATGGCACTCATCATCACTAATACTTGCAACTCAGATACTCGTTTATTGTGACAATACACAAACACGGGCTGTCACCACATTCCCATTCCATCAACCAAAATCTGATTTTGGTTATTCTACGCTGTTTACCTGCTTTTACCACACAGTCACAATTTAGCATGTCATTCCTTAATTTCTTCAGCTGTTGTGGACTAATATTGTGGCTCATTAAAATGCAATCAGGATTGCTTTTTATGCCCTCACGACGTTACAGAATGAGGGATAAAAATAATTTTCAAAAGTCCAGAGTAATCTTCCAAACCTTGTACAGTACACAATATTTTCACTTTTTAAAGACTACACAGATTGGAAACATCTCATCTTTGCTTTCAGGTCTAATACACAGGGCTCTTTTTGCCTCTTTTCATTCTCTATCCAGTAAGTTACTGAGCTCATGTCTACACAGAGGCGTCCTCTAAATTCAAAGCTAGGTTTCAAGAAAGTTTAATCTTGAAGCAACAACTGCAATAAGTATATGAACATATCATAAACTGCCACCAAGTCTTCTTGCACCATTTGTCATACAGCAAGCAAAACTGACACTGCCTGCCTCGGATTCTGTAATTGTGGAGCACTGTCTACTGGATGCTGAAATCCTGCTTTCTGGTCATAGCAAACATAAATCAAAGAAAAAAAATCTGCTCTATTAAATCTGTTTGCTCTGGGAGAACAGGGATTTATCATCCTCTAAAATAAGTGGTCAACAAGATTCAGAAGTGCTTAGTACAGATGTTGATGAATCGGGATGCCACAGGTGACGCTGTAATTGTGTTTGAAAGGAATCCATGAACAGAAAGGTGAACGCTCTATTTATTTCAGTGTACAGACAGGCTGTGGATGAAAGGCCTCACAAACATAGCAGGATTTTCCCTCTGCATCCCCTCAGGAAGGATCCTTAACAGATTGTCCCAAGAGGCAAAACATGTAAGACAGCAGACAGAGCTGCTTTAATAAGTAAATCTAAAATGGATATTTCTTATATAGCCACGACAGAAGATATGGCTTCTAGTAGTTTTTCAACACCGCACAAACCTTGAGCAAGTGAAAAAAAATAAGCTGCAGCAGCCAGGAGCAACAGCAAGACTGGGTCAAGCCTTGGGGCCCTGCAGGGAATCCACGGACTCCAAAGAAAATCCACTGCCGAATGCCATTTAATGACTCAGGAATGGCTGGGCATAATCCTTGCCTCAAATCTCATGATGATTTCCAACCTAAAAAGGAGCTTGGTTTCTCACCCACAACAAGAATTAGGTCCCAAAGGACAAAAAGAAGGCTTAAATAGCACAACCACGCAATTCATAAGAAATGAATACAGGTATATTGCAATGGCAGCTTTGGAAGTTATTAAATTAACCACAAACTAATCCCATTTTTCCTCTGTTTTTGAACAGAGGAATCGGATTCTGCTGTTTTACGTGTTTGAATTCTGTTCCAGCAACTTAAACATTCTGTGGAATCAACGTCCTTCCATAATGCAACAGTCGGTTCTAGCACAGTGCACAAAATACTCCCAAAATGATAAAAACGCCTATCGTCCATGGCTTTCCGCCAGCCTGAATCTGAACTTGGATGGTGAATCCGCATCTGGTTTCACTTTTCAATAACAAAACAAAAATCACAGGCATCATTCATTATCTCCGAGGTCCAACAAGAAGGCTTGTAAATACACTTTAAGAACTAATTAAATGCTTATTTAAAACTGAACTGAATGTAAATACTAAACTGAAAGTGAACTGATTAACTTGCAACGTTTTTGCCTGATTATCTTTCTGAAGAATGAGCTTTTGGCACTCCGGCCGTTTGCGCTGGAGGATCAATTTCCTGTTCGCATCGCGACTGCTACGGAAATCTGCCACACATTGGATTCAACTGATGGTTAAAGCGTCTGCTTAGCCTTGGACGCAGGACTAGACAGAGATAATGTTTTCGACTGGGTAAGACAATGTTTTGAATTTAGGGGCTAAACTGTATCAGTTTTGCCATGAGAGTACAGGCCAAAATTGAAGGATGCTCAAGGCAGTCTGGCCAAGCTGTGCAGAATCAGACCTCTCCCTTTCAACCCAGGACTTAGACGCTACAGAAACTCCTCGTATGAATTCCATAACGCCTCATTTGGGTTTAAATTTTCTTAACATGGCAACATACTCTTGTGAGATACACTCGTCTTCTGCATTTGATATAGCTAAGGAGGGAAATGAGATTCATCAGCTATAGCCTTCATTCAGTTCCAAAATATTATCCTAGTTGCTAAAAAAAGACATAATTTGCTCCTACTATTGTTCCTTTTGACTGTTCGTTATTACAGCCAGCCCTTCTTGTGTCTTTTGAGGTTAGGAACTCAGTTTTTTCAGTCATATAACAATTTTTATATATTGTTTATTTCTATGCTTCTTTCACTCAAAGGTATAAAGCATATTCCTAAAGTTTACACACTTGTATGACAGTGAGACAACCAAAAATCCAGAGCAGATTCCAGCTCCCTCCGTGCTGGCCCCTGCCCCAGTGTGGACATGGGCTTCTATCAGACAGGATGGAAGAACACAGACAAATGCAGTCTGAGGGAGAGGCACTAAACTGAACGGCATTCAAAGCGAAAACGGGAGAGTCTGCTGCCTACAAGAGCCAGGAGACATTTGTACACAGCATACTTCACTAGGAACATCACAGGTTTAAAAAAGAAATACATATATATATAAAAAGAGAGTCCACTCTTTGCACTTCAATATATATCCAGTTTCAATCTATGACAGAAGCGGCAGCACAACCAAAATTAAAAGCATTCCTAACAGAGACTGTTGCTCTTTTATTGTGCTTGTTACAAGTCACATCAGTATAAATTTGTGAAGTCTTTTAACGCATTTTCATTTGGGCTTAATTAATTTTCATAGGAATTTGAGCTTAATTAATTTTCATAGAAGTTTGACAATTTCCTCATTTGTTGTTGAAATCACAACATGAGTTTTCCATATGCAAGGCAAATGTAATATCAGCTCACAAAGTCATTTTTGGACTTGTTTTTGTATTTCACAACCAAAATACTTCCAATGTAAACTGTTAACTGAAGCTCTGACAAGTTTTATTATAAATATTCCTAGCTTTCAAGAGAAATTTGAATATATTCACTTAGTCTATGTTCAAGACACAGTTTAGGTCTGACAGCTTCAGATTATGCCTCATTTATATGGAGCAGTGATCAAACTCGTTAATATGTGAAAGAACTAAAGGAGCCGAGGACTGTGAATCAAATAGCACGCGCAAAGTTGTCTGGTAACATGAATAGCTTATGAGGATTTACGTAAGGTGATAGTTTTCATGGTCCCTTGTGCCAAGGTTTCTAAAATAGATGAATAAACAGGGAGTAGCTCTGAGCAGCCCTTCTTACCAGGGGCTGAGGCCGTGTCATTAGCAGCCGCTGCAGAGCCAGCGAGGCGTACAGCGCTGACGTCGTCACCGGGTCCGCGACGCGCTCCATACGCAGAGCCCCACTGCATTCAGTCAAGGAGGAAGCCTTTAATCCGCCCATAATTCATCCCGTATGTTAAAAGCGATACGGCCCTTTCGACTCAGTCAAGGTGAGCGATTTGACAAGACAGGTAAGTTGGTTCAGAACTTTGCTCCTTTTGGGTTTCGTACTGCCAAACGTTGCTTGCAGTGGAAGCGCAAAGGCTCAATAATTTAAGAAGCATTCTTGCAGGGGAAAATCAAATCTCACTGTGAAGCAGAGTCTCCTTAAGATTCATTTAATCTTCTGATAACACAAGCTGTGCACACACAATCACTGAAGATGATAATCTCCTATATGTAACACTAAGACTGCTATTATTCCATTTATTAAAAAAATGCTGTAATAATGTTTTGTGCATACATATGCTACAGAGACAAGTGGATTACGAGATGAAAATTCTTACAACGTATGGCTGCCTAAGACCTCCAATTTACTGTGTATAAACGTGTGGCTTGGCATGTGTTGTTCAGTTTGCCCTGTATGAGAGCTCTGCCAACAGCAGCTTCTCCAGCCAGAGCCAGAGGCCCCCACACCTCAGACAGCTGGGGAAGGATAACCCGCAACTCAGACATGCTCACTTGTTACTCGTTGTGCTTTTTCCTAAGTAAGTAAATCATCAACAGATGTAACTATGAGGAAAAAAGGGAGTGCTGATTTCTTTGGCAGAAACTCTTATGTTTCTGAAATAAAAATAATCGGTTACTGCTGTCCAACACATGCCACAAATGACTTATCAAAATGACCAGATTTAATCTTCAAGAGAGATGGAGTAGTTTTGAATCAAAAACCAGAGGATTAAGAAATCTCTTATTGATATTCCCCATTCAGCCAGTTCTTAAGAGCTGGTATACCCATCACTGTTCAAGTCACAAGGAAGCACTAACTTAAAACGTTACCGTTCATCCAGAGACCTACAAAATGATTATGTGAATCAAAGAAAGTCACCGTTACTCAGAACAGTGTATTTCTGTTTGCAATCTTCTATTCACACGCACTGCTTGGGCAGCTGCCAGGAGAGAAGCCGGACCTACTGCACATGTGCTGCACACGCCGTTCGAGAGCACGCAGGGAGCACCACGTGTTAAAGACCCTCTCCGAGACTCCCGTTCATGCTAAAACTACTTCGCAGCACATACACCAGGCTTCCGTCAGGGCCCAAGCGCTGCAGGCTGCCGATCTGATCCGCGCACGCGCGGTCAGGCTGTGCCTGGGATTTCCTGTCCAGCCCAGGGCACCGGGCAGCCAGCAGCCCTGGGCAGGGAGCCAGCCGGCTCCAACGCTGCCCGGACAAAATTCCCAGGCCTAAAGGAGGAACAACGACGGGAGAGGAAAAAAAAAAAAAAAAAGAGGAGGGGGAAAAGGAAAAAAAAAAAAAAAAAAGGTGGGAGAGCGTGGCTGGCGAATACCAGGCTTATTTTAGTACTTCATATTACTGAAAAGATCTGTTTAATTTTTCATGTAATTTATGGGAATTTCAAGGAACCAAAGCTGCAGTCAAAGACGATGCACACAGAGATGCAAGCTGCTTTTGCTTTGTCTGCAGTTGTGGATCTCCTGATCCTCCCTCTCCCTTCTCTCCCATTTTTCCCTCACTGGAAGTTAAACGTAGATGCATCAGCGCAGTGTTCCTCAGAGCAAGACGCTATGGGCTCTTGTTCACCTGTGGGCTGATCCCACTTCTACGGCTACTCCTGTGAAAAGCTTCACCTAACCATTCTTTTGCACTAGAAAATCAATGACAATAGTGCGTCGTATTTTTTAATCAAGTGATATTTAGAAACTACTGATATAAAGACCACTTCTAAATTACTCTGACTGTAACTTTCTCATTAGACAAGCTTTATAAAGCTGGTCCCAGCAAGCTCTCTTTTAAATTATAACCAACACTACGGTTACTTCAAATAAGATTTCTGTTGAAATTTCCTGCTTAAGCTCCGTACTGCAAACTGCTAGAAACAGGTTCCAGGTAACTTATTAAACAACATCGTTGATACAGGTGAAATGGCTTTCCCAACCATCTTAACCTTTACTGACCTTTGCTGTCCTTGTCAATGGCCACACTTGGTTCTCTCGGTGTTCTCAGTGCTTTATCTCTGCTGGCAATAGTGCGGAGCCAGACAAATGGCAGTGATGTGCCATTTCCTGATGTTAAGCCAAAAGGGGAAAACAGTAAAGGGCAGGATTTCTGATGCATTTCTTCACTACTTTGAACACAAGCCATTAGCAGAACCACCAGAAAAATTTGGGTAACTAACATTTAGTTAACCAACTCTGATTACTAACGTGGTATTTCATTCCAGTGACCTCATTCTTTTATAAAAATTATAGTTTACTATTGGTTTACAATCCAGGTATGCAATAACCATGTATGGGTCCAAATCTTGTAAGACATATAAAAGTCTTAGGACACTGAGATCTGGTAAGTAGTGATCTCTCAGGCTCACTAGGAGAAAAGGATTTTGAAAGCAGTTTATTGCTTCTTAGAGTTCTTTTAAAAATTAATACTAAAACTTTAATCCCATGAGCTACGCAATTCAATTTTGAACAATTAATGTCTCTTGTGCAACAGCTGCTGTTTTCAAGTTGAAGCCTGTGTATTTTAAATGTATGTCGATAACATGATTTATCATAGAAGTATTTGTGAAAAGCAAAATACCCATTTTGCCAGCAGCAGCAGCACCACCACAGCAGCACTCTGGAGTCCAGCAATGGCATCACACCCACAAGTTGTGGAGGAGCACAGACCTGGTCGCGACCCTCCCTTTGCTCGTACCTTTTCACCCTCCTATTTTCTTCTTCTTTCTGCTTTTAACTGGAGTTTAAAGTGACTCTTAATCCAAATATTACATGTAAATCTTGGTAGAGAACATTTAAAAGTGATAATTACTAACCATTTCCCTAGATAATTAGCTTATAAAAAGTGTATTTTTAATGTGGATTGCCAAACTCTCCACTAATCATCTCACATCACTTCCCCACAGTAACAATTATTGAAGAACAGTTTAAAAATGCATAAACAAGAGCATTTAGAGCTCATTTACTTTAGACAAACGTCAATAAAACCTCAAGATACTGCGAACTGGATGCATTCGGAAATTCAGTATGAAGTTACCACAAAGAAACCGCTGGGCCTGGACTCAAGGTGCCTGTTTAACTTCAAACTTACTTGTTCCCTTCCCCATCGCTCCTACTCTTTTCAGTTTTCCAAAACTTCCATCCCCAACAGCATCACGAAAGGAAGCCCAGCCTGCCAGAGCCCACTGAAACGCAGGAGACTCCGCACGCGTTTTCGACCCGGTGCATAGCCAACAACTTCTGTGTTTCTACTACTCAGTTGTCCATACCAAGTTGCAATGGAGCCATTTCGGCAGCAGCTTTCGCATCTCCATCGCACCTGGACAAACAGGGCGTGCTTCCTGCGGCACGTACTTTGTCTCGCGAAGAGTCAGGCAGCCCTTTCGCAGCGGCGCTGCTTCGCGCTCGCTGCCGTCCGCTTTGCTCTGACGCAGTGGCTGCGCGGCGCTGAAGGTGAAAGGATCTGAAAGCCAGCTCTATATACAGTGTACACACAGCAATTTGTTACTGTGAAAAACCATCTGTTTCTCGGTATTACAATCCTCAGAGGGGAAATTATAGCTAGCGTTCAACATAAAACATCAATTTAAACCATCAACTATTCATAATTTCAATTCTTTATTGGAAACCAAGGACATAAATGTCAGGGAATAAAGCAATATTTCTTTTATTAACTGTTCCATTCATCTGGCTATTAAATAAAACCAGGACCTTAATAAATAGCATTAGCCTTTGTACTGACAACCACCCCAACTAGCACCATAATTCTAAATAAAATGCATTATATTTCTAGTATCTTTTGGTTTTAAAATAAAAATCAGCATTAAAAGCACTTAAAAACATACATATAGAATATTTTTGCAGCACTGCTGATCCTGTGTAGTTAAATGTTTTAAGAAACAATACTGACCAAATAACCCCCCTTCTTTTTATATGCACGTTTCCAGTCAACCAAATACCTCCTGATAATATTCTACCAGCATTAATATAACTAAAGAACAGAAAGGATTCCAGTACTGATGCTGCTTGCCTGTTGCCAAATGGAATTATTCTTTTAATCCCCTGCTCCCAGATACGATGCCTGCTACAAAAAATAACAACAATAGTAATAGCATTAAAGGAGTGGGTGGACGGAGAGCAGGAGAAAGGAAGACTGGCAGAGACGGGGAATGTGTTCTTCATACAGCATGTCATCACCCATTACTAAAGGCAAAAAAGTCTGTATTTATGTTGACAGTTACAGAGTATTTCTGCAGTTCGGTATTTAAGAATTACACACAAAAATACTGAAGTCCAACTGACTGGGACAGTGATTGCAGAGCTCTGATTGTAATTCTTGTGTGTGACAACTCCAGGCAGAGCTCCATTTGCTGTTCGCAAGGGCTGGACAGAGAACTGCAAAATTTAACTTTGTATGATGAGATATGACTATTCAGGAGCTTCCCCACATCTCCGAGGAAGACAAAAAGCAGCATTCTGTAAGAGCTGAGAAGTCCCAAGAAGTCCACGGATTCACTATTAATGTTCACATAATTGTCCATTATTCCTCCTTCAGAAGAGCTCCCCTGCTCTTCGCACTGCCAGCATGGGGTACTCAAGAACACCATTACAGGGGAAAGGAAGCACAACTGTAATCAAAACAATGATTACTATCACATTCATTTAAATGCAGAGTGAGAAATGAATACAAAAATATTCACTTGAAAGTGAAAGGTAAGAAATTAACTTTTTCCCCATGGACATCAGAAACCTAACCTCAAAACCAGGAACTACTTGTCAATTTTTTACATCCCTTTGGAGCACACATTAGTTTCTCCTTCTGCATTTAAATGAATGCGATGGTAATCATTGTTTTGATTACAACTGTGTTTCCTTCCACCCAAAATGGTGTTCTTAAGGACCCCATGCTGGCAACTGTAGGAGCAGGAGAGCTGCTCTTAAGAAGTAGTAATGGACAATTATACAAGTGTTAGCAGTGAATCCACGGACTCTACAGAGCTGCTCATCTACTTAACGCAACATTTCTGTACAACTCCATTTCTTACAACTCCACATATAATAAAAACCATCATGCCAACAGTAAAAAACAAAACCCAGCATGATTTCAATACAGTTGCCATTATGGTTAACATAAAAACATTATTCTCCTTCTCCTAAGGTTTATTTATGAAGACAGAACCAGGAGTGTAAACTCAAAATCAGAGCATAACAGTGAAGGTTATGTACTGTTTTCACATCTCCCGATAAATGCCCAAATTCATCTCGGATGCTAACTTCAGCACATATTCCACTGTCTTCAGTCATTTCTACCAACCCTTAGATGTCATCTGATCTGATCCCTTTTCTGTCTCCTGGCAAATGGCTACCACCACTTCCTTCTCCTGCTTTCGGTTTTAACCACCCTCTTCTATTTCTACCTCCCTGGCCTGAAGTCTGTCCCAATTTCCTGAGCCTGGGCACCAGTAAGCAGGAGCTGGGCGCCTTCCTTACACACAGAAAGCTGCCTTCCAAATACCCACCTCTCGTTCCTCACTGCTCCTGAGCTGGCAACAGCAGGGGCTGAGTTCTGCTGAGGATGGGTGTTCAGCAACACCCCGGTGTGCAGCTGATGGCCACGCTCGCTCCCATAGCCTGCTTCTTCCACCAACCCCACCCGCCTTCCAGAACCACCACATCCCACCAGTGGCTGAAGATAACCTGTTTAGCTACTTCCACTACTGCATTCCCAAATGGTCAGAAACTGGGCTATTGAGGGAAAGTAACAATTATGCTCAGGCTCATTATTCAATGTCAAGCAAGTCCATCAGCCACAGGGTTAAACCAGAGTATTACAATCCAAGAAATGCTGTGGTTCTGTCACAGGGAGAACCGACAGCTCCGCACTGCTTGAGAGCTGGGATTTTCCTCCAGGTAACTACTCCTAGCTTTGAGATACCTGATACTGTTTACCAAATTTCTTACAAAGGTGCCTCCTAACGGCACCTTTACTGCAAGCACTGAGCAGCAAATTATATTCCAGGAATTGTCAGCACGTCTAGTTAACCAAGTTTAATAAGATACTTCATTTCCTTACAGGATCTATTGCTAGCATCCCCCAGAAAGTTATCAGCTCTGCCCTCCCACCCCTTGTCTTCATCAATTATGATCAAGGAGCTTCTGAATAAATGCATATACATACACACTCCAACGAGGTCTCCGATACGTACAGTCAGTTTATATTTACATCAGTGAATTCGGTAAATTCAATCACAGTGTCAGTAGAACCACCACAGACTTGACTCTGCACATTTTTAAGGAGCAAAAAAATCAGGGCAATCAACTTCTGTCACACCTTGTTACTGCTGCTTTCAGGCTCCACGGCACATACTGGAGCTCACTGCTGAACAGGGAGCGCCCTGGGACTCTGCCGAGAGGAGGACACTTGTGCAAAACGCAGGGAGCAAAGGGGCTGGAAAAGGGAAGGATTGTTTCAAACATCAAGGACTCCATACATTTACTCCAAGCTCCAGATACCTGTAGGAGACAAACTGGCCAAAAGTCTCTGGTCATGACCAAAAGCAGAAAAGAAATATAGGAGCTTTTATAGTGGGAATCTATTCTCACCTCCAAACGAGGAAGATTAGGTACAGGAGACAGTTTTCTGAGACACGCGCAATTCAAGACAGCAGAGCAACAAATTCACATAATTGGTAGACTAAGTGAGAGAGGACACAAACCTAAGAGGAACAGAAGTTATAAAGAGCTCGGCAGAATCCTCAATAATTGCAGTTAAGAACACAGGTCCAAATGCCCCCCGAAGAAGAAGAGGAGCATGAAAAGGGCCCAATGGCTAAAGCACAAGCTCCCCACTGACCTCAAATGAAAGAAGAAAGCCTGAGGGATGAAAGATTTGGGTGAGACTGCCAAAGACAAGTATAAACATACAGCATAAACATTTAGAAATAAAATCCGAAATGTTCCAACACAGAATAGGATAAAACTAGCAAGAAATCCAATAAGCACAAGAAATACACTGTATAAATAAAGGCACAGCAGAATGACAACCAAAGGGACTGCTGGCTCACCACCCAGTGGAAAAAGGACATCAACAAGAGCACAAGGGATGAGTTTTTACATCAGCTTTTACTCAAAGACCTGCCAGTAGCTGGCTAACATGAGGAGGAAAGAGGGGAGGGTTTTAAAACTTTATCTGGAACAGTTTACAAAGATGTCAATTAAAAGGTTTAGGTATTTTCAAACTGTCTTGGAATCATAAACTTTGTTGTTATGTATGCTAAAAACCTGACAAATCATTCAAGATATTAGCTGATACCTTAGAAAGGACCTAAAAAGTCCAAATATACAGCACATTTTTAAAACAGCAGAAAAAGGAGCAGAAGATAGGGAGGCTGGACACCTTACCAGCAATCCAGAAAAACTCTAAAGCAAATAACCACCCGCTTGTAAGCACCTAGAAGAAAACTGACAGCTAGCTTGAGATTGTCACCAAAAAAAAGCCTTGTTAAAGCAACCAGATTTCTTTCTTTGAGATGCTGAGGAGCTTAAAGGACTGAGGAAAAAGCAGGAGATGCCACAATCTGAATTGAGGAAGGCTTGAACAGAGCTCTGCTTCGCACACTTTTAGCCCAGCTAAGGAAACCTGGTCCAGATCCACCCACCTAGATCACCTGTCCGATGGGCTGGGCAGCTCCATCCTCAAAGCAGCCTCCAGAGGGAAGTTACCAGCAGCTGGTTATTCAGCCACATGGTGTTCAGAGAGGGGTCCTGCCAGTGTCCGACCTGCATCTGGCCTTACCCAACTGTCACCAACAAACTTGTGACAGAGAGAGAACAAATTTATTTAATCTGCAAAGAACAGGAACGTGGCGTGAACAGAAACAATGACAGATGACAGGATGACAATTCGTAGCAAATTTTACAAGCTGAACAAATTAACTGGAAAAAAAAAAAAATAAAAAACACAAACAAAAAAAAAAAACCCCTCCCCAAACCCCAAGATTCAACAGAAATATGTTTAATGTAAAAGACTACGCTTGAGCAGGAACAACTGGGTACTCAGCAGTCTGCGGAAAAAAACCAAATAAACCTAGGGCTCACACTGGATCACAAGTGGAACACGACTCAACAGTGTCCTTCTGTCTCAAAGGAGGAAGGCACCACACTGAGAAGGGCAACCCCATACGTATAGCCAGTAAGATGTGCAATAATTCTTCTGCTCTAGTGAGCAGTGGACAACGTATTCCAGCTGAGGCCTTGCTGGCTTTGGGTACTGCATTTCAAAAATGGTATCGCCCAATTTGAGAACATCCAAGGCAGTGGAAATCATCAGAGGCCCAGGAGACCTCATCTGCGGAAAGCCAAGACATGAGGGCAGTTCAGCCTGTTCAGGAACCATTTCTCTAACGAAACCAGCGTCCCTGCTAAGGTGTAAGCACAAGGCAGGTGAGGAAGAGCAGGTGGCAGTTCTGGAATGAAGAAGGAACTGGAAAACAAAGCATGGGCACTTCAAGATAATCACTGCTTAAAATGAGGAAAAGATATCTTGGTTTAGGAAAGAGCAGATGATGGGGAAGATAGCATTTTAAAATGTAAAACCTTGCTACAAAGACACATATTGTAATCTGTTCTCCATCTTGGGGACAGAATATGGAGAAATGAACTTACGAGTACAGCACCATTCAGGCTAAACATCAGGGCTATTCTGTAATGGAACAGACCTAAAGGCACCGGAAACAACTGTCTGTGGCTCCCCGTCAACCCGGGGAATGAAGAGGAGGTTAAACAAACATCTGTCAGGCATGGCTGCGCTTGACTCCAGGCAGCCGATGGACCAGATAACCTCCCAAGCTTCTGTCCAGCCCAGCTTCTCTTTAAAAAATAAAGCTCTAGGTAAGTCTCCAGTTAACATGTACAGTTAATTCAGAGTTCTGATTCCCCCTCTGCTCCATACCAAAGCCATGTGTTCTGTCTACACTCAGCATCCCTAAGCAGATCATCCTACAATAACACTAAAACAAGCACCCCAAAACTTGAAGAGATTTTTTTTATGCACTTTGTTAACCACTCTTGCAGAAAAGTCCAGCAGAAGTATAAATCTAACTTTCCTCTTTCCACAGAAACTGCAGTGCTTAAATATCTAGAACTATGGAGCCATGTCCTCTCTACTTGATTACTACTGACTCACTGTATTGGTGTTTCCAATTTCCACCACTAAAATGAAAGTTAATTCCTCAAGTGCAATATGAAGCTCATTTATTTTCTCCCAAATGCTCCTTTTTAAAGCATATCACACTGCTTGAAGGAAGGCTTTATATCCTAAAATACATCACCATGATGATAGGGTTACAATTTCTCATGCCTTGCTCAAACAGGAATGACTTCTTTCTTTAATTGGAAGAAAAATGAATTTATTTGTTTTGAAAGCATTAATGTTTTGCATCTGGCAGGAAAAACTCCCTGAACCTACTTGCTCTCAGCTAAGCAACAGACAATTTGAACTTGAACCTGCAGCCACGTACAGGGAAGATGCAGTGGAAGAATGCGCACTTCTGGCAGCAAGCAAGATCATTAGGGAGGGGGAAGCTTCACGCTTCTTTGTTACTTTGTACCTTCTGCATTTAATAAACCTGAATTAAAAGCTGAAACAATTGCTTCAGTCATACAAGAAGAAACTCAAGGCTAACAGCATAACTTACTGACAGGCACACTTTCTAGAACATTCCATTCAGGGCAAAAAGAAAGTGTTTTTTTAAAAACACAGAGTCTATTTTAAAGGTGGTGGGTTTTTTTGTAAAACTGAAGAAAAAAATCAAGTCTTCTACAGTACATAAAACATGGTTTTCCGCTCCAGCGTGGGCAATGCTTTTCCTCGCAGAGTTTGTGGACGTCCTAACAGCAAGAATCTCATTTTCCTCTGCTTCGAGTCTAGACCTTTCCAGTAAGTGCTCCTATCTCCAGGGACCAGCATTAGGAACAACAATATTTGCACAAAGGGCTCCTCTGGTCGCTGTTGTTTTCATTAGCACAATCTGGAACTTCAGCTACACAGTCAGAATTTACCTTGCGTCGCGCTTTGGCAAACCTGGGTGCCAAGCTATAAACTCCTACTGTAGATAATTGTCATTGTGTGGATGGAAAATTGAATAATTCTAGAGACAACTGAAGTGAGGCTTTTAGAGAAACAACGTGTTTAGTACTAAAATGCATTTCAACATGATTTTATTACACAATTGAAAAGGCTTTGAAAAACTAAACAAGAAGCTGACTCATGCACCTGTATAATAAGCAGCAGAATCTCTTGTTTGATTTCTGCATTTTGAGCCAAAGCATACGAAGCCATAAAAACAATGCAGTTCCTTGCAACAGTCTCCTAATGGATCTGGGACCGTGTTGCTTTCTTGCTTTGAAAAGCTGCTTTCACAACGAAGCATTTAGGATTTGGATTTACAGGATGCTCCACACTATAAAATTCTGAGCATGATTTAACATGAAAACCTGAGGACATCATGCCTTTTGGAGGCTTCCTATATGAAGCTGTAATTTCCTACTAGCTTCTTACTTGTAGAAAAAAGAAACAGAGGCTGTGATATTTATTACTGCTCTAGTTCAGCTGCTCACCATGTAGCATCTCTTCTTAAAAAGTGGAACGGCCACATTACTGGTTTACTGGTCTGTATGCTGATTTTCTCCACTTCCCCTTCCTCTCCCCCCTGCTGCTGGTTATTGTCATGACTGACTGAGATAATACATGATGGCATTTTTAGGAACACAAAAATATTTATAAAATCTGCCCTAATTAAGGTCTCCCAGAACTACCTGCTCTCCCTCCTTTCTCTCAAGACCTCTCGCTAACTGGGTTTTCTGCATTTCTAGGACCCTGTGTAGCACCTCCAGTGGTACTGCTAATGCTGCTGTGGAGAGAACTGATTTACTGGCTATTTCCGTCTGCAAAAAAGACTGTCAAGATGCTTTTAAATGCCAAAATATCAACAACTGCTTTGTGTTCTTAAAATGAGCATGAGAGATATATGTAGCTCGTTGCTATGAAGCAGGAAAGAAGACATACCTACAAACTAACCAGCAGGCTAAAAGACACGAATTTGCAGTTTTTGCCAATATACTAGCTTTGATCCTCAAGAACAAAAAATCGTTTTACAAAATGTTAATATATGCATTTCCTGCATGTGTAGAGAAATGCTTTACTTGTCAGTATAACACAACCACACTTTAACAAGAACGTGTTTAACTGCACATAGCGACTTCAACGGCTTTGGACCATGTAAAACGCAACATGCAAAAACTCTTTTAGGCAATGGATTAGTCGCCAAGCAGAGACAGTGAAGACTCATTCACATGGAAGAGTCAAAGCAAGAGTCGAGAAGGTAGAAACTCAAAAAATAACCCCACAACCAGTTACGCAT
The DNA here is from genome assembly GCF_030867145.1 of Opisthocomus hoazin. NCBI lineage: Eukaryota > Metazoa > Chordata > Aves > Opisthocomiformes > Opisthocomidae > Opisthocomus > Opisthocomus hoazin. The sequence goes on along the minus strand of NC_134433.1, from coordinate 9,606,387 downwards.
AATACAGTATCCCTTCTAACAGATCTAGATCTTCTCCAACCCTAGCATCATCCGTTCAACTGTTATTCACAGAAAGCACTGAAAACTTGCAGGACTACAAGAGATCACCACTTCTCTTGTAGGTCTTTCACATAAAACAAACTCTAATAGATCAGTCACTGCTGCTGACATAATGGGTCTATCCCCAAAATCAGAAAAAAATGCTTCCTCTGAATCGCATACATTTTTGTGGAGCTCCTTCAAAGCAATTAAACCCACCCTTCTTTAGGAACGACACATGATCGGATTGTAAAATGATGCTCCATTTGGTGCTTCAAGAGTAGAGTATAGATACAATTTCTAAAAGGAGATAAGCTATTAATGAAATGAGTTGTGCTTTTTAAAATTTCATTCTCTCATTAATCAGTTACAAGAATAAGATAAATCAGAAGCATGGTTACTGCTTCAGGGAGGCCCTACCCAGAAAGAAAATTATTCTAGTATACACAGTCCAAAGGAAAACCTCACGTGACAACTCCAGGCAGCTCCTACAATCTCCTCTGTCTCAGGGAGACTTTTTATGAAAATAGTGTTCATTTAACAGAAGAGCGTATCTACTATTTCTGAGCCACTCCAATTTCAAAAAGAAAAATAATATATTAATCTTCTCATATGCATATGTTAGCACCTGGGCGACAGTTAGGAATCTACCATGAACAAAAGTGCTCCATAAATATAAAGTATGTAATTGACATCTCAATGACCCTATCATGATAAGCTATTGAGCAAAAGTCTGTTCTTTGGCTGCACGCAAGCAGTCCCCCAACATCCTTTCTGGTACAGAAAGAATACGTTTTCACCATCATTGAAAATAATGTCTTTTTTAGGTACATCAATTCAGAAATCTGCTTGACGACCTTTATATTTTGATTATAAAAGCCTTTTTGCAATTATATATACATTTATATTGGAGTATTTAAAATGCTATTGAAGACGAGTTGAACAGCAGTTAAAGAATGCAATCAATATGGGTGTCTATGCAGGGAATCAGACGTAGCTTTTCCCCCCCTCTTTTTTTTAACTTTCAGTTCAGGTGTTTTTTTGTTTTTAACACTATCACCGAAGTTTCTGTTCTAAGCTATGAAATGTCAAAATTTCCTGAACGGCATATTTCAACATCAGATAACATAAAAGTACTTTATACAACAGAACTGAAAAAAATAGCAGAAAAATAATTAATCTAAGGAATGAGATCTTGGAAATGAGGCCACTTGCAAACTGAAGCAAAGGAAGTGACGTTCAAACACAAGTTTCTTCAATAACATCAAAATAATATTCAAGGAAGTAAGATTTTAGTGTTTATTGGTGCACATCGGTATTTTAAGTATTTCAACTGTGTACAGTTTCAGGATCAGCAAAAGGACAGTTTTTCCACAAATGAAACATGTTTTTTAAGTTAGCCTCACGATCATTACTAGAAAAAAATCAGCTGGCACAAGGACTGGCATTGTACAGAAAGAGGAATGCTACAAATTTTAACTGACAAAGAAACATGCTTTTAATAAAAAGGGATTTGCTTGACAATTTGTCCTTTTATCAGTAGTAAAAGTAGCTAGTGCTATAATTTTAAAGTGTTGCTGGATCATTTTAAGATTTTAAACAACTGTTTGAAAGTACTCTCTAATAAAAATATCACTGATAATAGAAGGATGTTGTAGCAACTAAAAGGGTATTAAAATTGTGCTTTCGTTAGAACTGAGTTAAGGAACAATGGCAGGATTAGCAGGAAACTATTACGAAATTAATCTGATTAATGCCTTATAAATAATGAAGCTATACTTAAAAGGGTCCACAAGCTCCACCATGTCAGAACATGGATCTAATAGATGATGCAAGACTAAAAAGGAGGATATTTTCCCTACTAATTAAGTAGCAAAAACTGAATCCTCCCAAAAATCAAGCAAGAACAAACAGGGAAGGGAAAAAAAACAGTACGACTTGTAAAAACACAATAAAATTGACTGCAACCAACTCCACCCTCTTTATAATCAGTTTCGGAGGAAAGAGTAACACTTTATTCCTGTCGTGTTGCACACCATCACAGTTTCTCCAGAAAGAAATCTCTCTGCTGCATGATTTAATTTCAGCTGGATGCGAAACCCTTCTCGGCAGAGCCCCGGCACGTGGCCAGGCAGGGAGGACAGTCCCTCCCCTCCGAAGGGCCACCGCTTTCGGCCACCGCTTTCGTCCAGCTCTGCTCACTGCAATCACAGAGCCATAGCCAAGGGGATAAAAACCCGTTTTGGTTATTTAAGGTTCATTTTATGCACCGTGGTCAAAACCAGTCAAAATCTGTTCATCTCTTACTTGCTACAATAAGTCTACAATCGGTGATGAGAGCAATCATTCAAACTCCAGATTAAAGGAGCTGGGATAAAGCTGACTGACCATGATCTAATCTTAACACTGGTCCCAATATTGAGTGAGTCTTGATGGTGATATTCTGGCAATTTGACTTTGTCTGTGAAAAATACACTTTCGGTCAGCAAAAAAAACCCTTTCATTTTTTTAAAAAGAAAGCAAGATTTCTTGGGACAGTAAAACACATGCCTTCTGCTCACAGTGAGGGAAAACTACATTACTTACCACCAAAAATATCTTTTGCCATGTAACGGTTTTCATGATCCTGAAAAATAAGACTGATTTTGATGATTGTCATAATAAATCACAGCTACCCAAACTCACTTGCTGAATAAACCACAATCAGGGAAGAGAAAACAACTTAAAAGTTCCCACCATCAAACCGCTTTACGAGCAAAAGCTGTATTGCTCATGCAACCGTAATACCAGTGGCAGCGTCTCTCCATTTCCAGCCACCATCCAGCCACCAGTTAACAACCGTCACGCCAGAAACCGCCACACAGAGCCACAGTCCTCGCGGGGACCTGACCATCGCGCTCGTTACTTCCAAAACACGCAGAGTGAATCAAGCTGCCCCTGCCTACAGACGCAGCACACCCACGGAGCAGTGGGTCGACGCATCGGAGTCGATACTAATCCCGTATTTCCAAGTTCTGCTTGCTCACAGCTTATCGGCGTTCTGTGAACGCCCCTGGCTCCGTCGCCTGCTGACTCACCGGCAGCTTTCACCCTCGCATCCCTTTTCTGGGCTGTTCAGCCTCAGCACTGGTCCTCAGCACTGGTCCTCGGCTGGTGCATCGGGCTGCTGAACCCTGGGCACGGGACAGGGACACGAGTCATGCTGGATAACCTACAAACGCTGCTCTGTTTTAACAGTTTGAGGAGCAACGCTTCACAGCTTGCGGTCATCCAGCCCCCATGCAACGTCCCTCAGATCTGACCGTAGCTTTGACTGTTTAAAACATCAAGTTAAAAACAGGAGGCAGAACAGTCCTGATCTGAACTGCCAGGACCTCAGGCAGATCTTTTAACTTGCATGTAAATAATTTTCACCCACCTGGATACAACCATGATTCAAAAGGATCTGGAGGGAAGGTAGCGTGAGGTACTCAATATAATCATCAGCGTGCAAAAATGACTGAAGAGATACTAACATTGAAGAAAAATTATTCCTGACCCCACTCAAATTTTATTTATCTACAACACTCATTAATATCTGAGATATCATCTTCTTCTATCTGAAAAACATCGCTGTATTTTACGCATACTTTCTATTGTTTCTACAATCTGCTCTATTTGTACTGAAAAATTTCCTTCTGAATAAAAGCCATCCACTCTCCAACACCATTAAAATGAGGTCAGAAAGAAAACAGTGGAAAGAACCAGCACTTTAGAAGTTATTTCACATTTTCAATCATGCTCCTTTCAGCAGCCAGTCAGTATGAAATACCGCTACCCTGTTTTACGAAGTGTGTGACATTCTTTGCTGTTCTCAGGACACCGCACGGCGGGGGAGCGGCGATACTCCGCCGCAGGAGCTCAATCACCGGTGTTCGAAGCTTTCAAACCAAATAAGCAAATGGCTTCCCGAACGGCAGCTGGCTGGGCAAAGTTGCAGTCAGGAAAAAAATCACCTTTTTGATAGGTCATCTCAGGACCTCCTACAGTCATGAAGCTCAAAAGGCTAAAATATATATACGTATATATATATAAAAATACATATATATCCTGGAAGTTTGAGAATATTCTTCATATTCCTTGCCTTAAAACGCCAGATATCAGTGAGAAAGATGAATCTGGTCAATGAAGACAAAATTATGAAGATACTGGTAAATGACATTGGTAGCAAAAGAGAAAGACTGTTGGATAAAATACAGTTACTTGCTGCATTAAAAAAGACAAAAGAACGTGGAAATACAACTTCAGAATACTTACTGCAGAATGAACTTTCCTGGCCATCTCTACAATACTTTTCATGACATCCTCCAAAACCCACTTTGCTAACAAGGAGAACGCCAAGCAATGTACCAGTGGCCATGGCCAGTTCGGGCTAACAATTAGCTTTATCGAAGCGGATCAACCACAATCTTTTTTAAAAACAGATCTTTAACAGCACTGTTCTAAATTTGCTTGAAAGGAACTGGTGCTTTACAACAAGAAGTTACTCTGAGCCAAGCAAGACAAAAACCTGACCTGCAGAATGCCCCGGACCAGAGAACCATCCTGGCTGCCATGCTCCTGCCCGCCTGGGCAGATCTGAGGAGGTGCGATGAGTGTGGGGGGGTTGTTGGGTTTTTATATACACACACACATATACACAAAATACTCTCTCTTTATAAGGTATTGCTATTGTGCCAACCAAGAAAAGTGAAAACATTTAATTTCAAAAAGTTTTAGAGGGTGAAAATTTTGCATTTCCTGCCCACTCAATTCCTCAGCTCTGGCTAACTAGAGTGAGAAACATGGAAGTTACAGGAGTTAGGGTAGCTTCACTGATGGCAGTTAATGGAACTTATAATCAAAATACAAAATTTATTTTTGCTGTTGGAATTAAACTCCAGTATTACTCCTAATGAAGTTACCTAGGAATTCAAAGCAAGCTACAGCCATAAAAAAGGTCCGTGAATGTGTTTCAATGAACTACCAACGCAACCAATCTTCTTGTCAAAACCGCTATCTACCAGGGAACATGAAGCCACTGAATTAAAATACTTCCTACCCAAAGATCTAGCCCTTAAGCTAATGTTTCGAGAAATACAGGAGAACATATTAATTCAGCTCTCCATATCAGCTTATTAATAGGGGAAAAACCAGGAACTCATTATGGGAGTGAAAGAAGCCTACAAAGAGATAATCATATTTGTTGAATCCTGAAGGATAAAAGCTGATCAGGTGGGCCTGGCAGGATCTGAGGAGCCCAGACGACGGAAATCATTCCTCTGCCAGAGCCACCAGCCCAGCCGAGGTGTTTCGGAGCACATCGAACGGCTGCAGACTCCATCCTCCCGACGAGAAAAATGCCAGAGGTCACAGCAGGTTATGCCTCTGCCACCTGCACTACAAGCACCGAAATTCAAAAAACTCTCTGAAATGTACAATTCTGCCACGAAGATGAAGTTCATAATTTCTTGTCCCAACTCCCTGTAACATTTGATTCCAGTTATGGAATGTTTGAGCAAACTCGTTTGAGGCAAGTCAAAAAAAAGATAGTTTTAAATGAGAAACTAGGTACCAACAGTAGAGCAAACGCAGCGATCTGAAAGGCAGTACATGCAAAGCGATAAAAAGAAGAAAAAGTCGCGTTTCTGAACGTACTTTCAATTGCAGTACTGATTTAACTCCCCCGCCAAGAATCTTCTTTTAAGTGCAGGCACAGTTTTGATCAACCCTAAATACCACCTCTTTTTGCCCTCCCTTGGTCTGTGTTAAAACTGTATCAGAAGCTGTAAAACTCAATCTACGATATTTATGTGGTATCACCGCAATTATCTGATGACAATTTTCCGAGCTGATATGTAACTCTACAACAGTAATTTAATGGAGTCAAAATAACAGAATAAGAAGCAGAAAACAGAAGAACAGTGCAAAAATGGTAATTTTGCTATGGGAAGTTGGGACTTGCCATTTCAAATTAGCAGAAACTGTGAAGTGGGCATTACTGACAACGTGAATACAGTAATTGGGGTTGATTTCTTGGCACTCTGCCGAATCCTCTGACTAGCGCCTTGTGAGTTAATTATAGCTCTCTTAACAGAGTGGGGACACTCAGCAGTGATGCAGAGACACGATCAGTGCAGAGGCCTCCAGTGAAGCAACCTTGAAGCGTTACGTGAGAGGCAAAAGAACTTCACTGCTCGGCCCACTCAGGGAAATCAATATAGAAATTTCGAGTGAAAGTGCTATAGGACATCAAGAACAAATAACCTGTGAAGCTTTTACAAGCAGAAAAAAAAAGAATCTGTTCAACCAAAGGGTCACTGCTTCAGCCATTAAAACAAGTCACCTGTATCCAAAACTCAACAAGATTCTTATCACTAACCTTTGATTTTAACTAGTAGTATTTAATTAATTTGGCAGAACTACCTAACTCCTGCCTGAGCGATAACTAGCCACCCTTTTGGGTTCCTTCTGTAATCATTTCCTTTGATTAACTTTACTGTATTTACTCAAATTAACACATGTATTTCATACATGTTACAACAAATTAGAACAGAAGAATGAAAAAGCAGCCTGCCAACTTACAAACTGAGCAAGTGGAACTTCTGAATTAAAGCAGACAGAGTTATTAGCTGATTATTACATGGAGAACGTTCAGAAGAAAGAACATGCCCTTTCCATTTTCATTTTGTATTACTAGTGATTACATGATATATCTTAAATTATAATTTGAGGTAAAATTATGATTAAAAATAATTTAAATATTGCATAAGTTAATTGCTCTGGAATTTCTTCATCTTTGTTCCTGTTCTTTGATTCCACGATCCTGTGTGCAGGATATCTGCTCCATGAGGCTCGTCCAAAGTGCGGGGGCCAGGACTTCCCCAAGCGCGTCGCTTTGTGGTCTTCACCAGGGACAGATGGTGACGGGAAACCATTCGGTACCGCTTTTACATATCCCACGTTTGTTGCACAGCGTTACTGCACGCAGTGAGGCAGGGATATGTGGCGGTTCTCCCGTCCAACAAAACCTTTCAGTATTACAGAGGAAGAACAGAGTAAAGGAAACAACCAACCCTCTCCCCAGCCATCTGAAACTGGGTGAAGTACCAGGGAGGAGAGGTGGCAGCTAACAGTGTCTGCTCTGTCACTGTCGCAAACCAAAAGTGACTGCCTTAATCACAAGTCCTTGTGTTTTCAGGATTTGACTGTCTTTCCGAAAAAAGCCTTCACAACATAGATTACAATCAGGAGAACAAGCTGCTCACCTTAAAGCCAAAATGTCTCTTTGCCCTGCAAGTGGAAAAGCTTTCACAACAGAAACCAACTCAGTAGGTGAGCGTGAAATCACTCCTGCAGGGCACAGATGGGTCTTGCATTATTCCACAGCATCACCTCAGCAAAGGGATCCTGACCCGAATCCCCCTTGTTATAGACAAGCATTCAGGTTATCAACCCAGACCTCATCTCAGACAGCTTCCTTCACCGTTGGATGAGTTGTCTGGGAGCAACCATTCCCAGTTAAAACTTTATCAAAACATCTTCCCATGCAAAGTCTAGTTTGGTCAACCGGCACTTCAAGACAATTCTTTTATGAAAAACGTTCCCAAATGCCTCTGCTCAGGGAATATTGCACTTCCAGCTTTGAGGCCAATAACAGGCTGACACATGATAAGATGGAGCTAACCCAGGAGAAAGCAGTTGGTGAAATTTAAGAGTCCTGTTTGGACCTGCTCACTTCAGTCAATGAGAAAGGCAAGAACTTCAGGCAAATTTCTTTAGTTGGGGTCAAATCAGGGGAAAGGAGAAGCTGGGAGGTTGTCTGATTTTTTCCATGCAACCACAAAGAATCAGTTTCCTCAGCTGAAAAAAAGACTGAAAAGACAGCGTTATGTCCTTGCTGCAAGGGGAGGAATCGTTACAGCACAGGAACTCTGCTTACTTTTGTTAAATTTTTATTGGGAGTTTTATCCTGCAAGATCAGAGTCTTGAGAAACGTGTTACACAAGCACCTGCAGATAATCCCATGCAAGGATTACTGATCGGTTTGCCAGTCTCTAAATGAATAACTAACTTCTAAGCAGAAAGAGAAATAAAATTGGATCAATTCAAAAGCTATCCATGAGCAAGGGGATAAGAATATGCAGGCAGTGCAGGATGAGCCCATCTCCTTCAGCAGCACTGCAGTTGGATCTGCTTACACCAGCACAGAGGTTCTACCCAGAGGTTTGTTTTTCCAGTTTTTCCCTCTACTGTGCACTTCTGTGTTGCTATTTATACGGATTTAAGAGAACCAGCCAGAATAAGTACAAGCTGGAAGATATAAACTAACTTCCTGTATAAATAAACCACCAAAATTACTCAGACTACCAACCTGACAAAAGCAATACTAAAACTTGAGCCATCTCCATGGAAAGAAAACACCACCATCAATCCTACCAGGAGGAAAAAAAAAAAAAAAAAAGAAGAAGAAAAAGCCGGAGCTGTTACACCTCTGGGAAGGTTTAATAGAGACCCATAAGAGACTCGTGAAGATGCTAGTCTGATCACTGATAATCACGATACCGGAAAGGAAAGGTACGGGGTGAGGAAAGAGACGGCAAAATGAAGAGAGACATCGATGCCGTGTGTGCAGGCCAGGAGGAAGCGCTCCATTTCCCTGAAAAACAGATCATCTCTGTCCATTTGGTACTCGGAGCACTCCTCAATCTCGCTCATGATTCCTAAGAGAAAAGGTCTTATCTTGTCCTGCGAGCTATGGAAAATTACACGTCCTTGTACGCGAAATCTCTGCCTTTTAAAATCTCGCTGTTTTACATTGCGTTCAACACTATGACTTGGTCGACGATGGACCAAGCTCAAATCTTTTTCAGGTTAAGGGTTAATTACCACTAAGAGGTATCTTGATGGTCAGTAAATAAAAATGAAATGCCTATGCTGCAGGCCTTCGCAGTGTATATTTTCAATTACAGTGCTACTTGCAGACAGCTACTCAGAAAGTTTTTGACGCTCCCTGCTCCTAAGCAAGAATAAAAAAAGAGCGAAGCAGAAGGCATTATCAACCAGAGCTGGACTAAGAGCTACAACCTGTTTTTCAAAGTGCCAGATTCCAGAACTAAACATGGGAAATTTCAGTTTATACTAATTTCAATACTGTAGTAAACACAGAAAATGCCTTCCAAATGCCAAATTCTTTGGCTGCAACTCTTGCAGCCATCTCCCCCGCCGCAGCAGCATCCTGGACGCGACCTCTTCCGCGTAGCAAGTCAGCTATTGCTCCCGCTGCCGCCGCGCTCTCCCTGCTCAGTAACCACGCTGCTAAGCTTCTGCTCCCGGTAAACATTTCTCTTTCACAGCTGAGAGGGAAATTTTATTCTGGGAATTCCTGCAGCCTCTGCCTTGGTTTCCTCTCTTGGCAGATCCAACCTAAGGGTCAGAATAAACCCATCACCTCCCCGAAGTGTTAAATAGTCCCAGAAGAAGAATCTGTCCTAAAAGTCCAAACGAGATTTTCATGATACGGATTCAGTGAATTCTTTCTCCAAACGAAGGTGCCAAAAAATATGGGGTAGAAAGCATTTTACGAGCTTCACTAAGGATAGGTTTGAAACAACCCAAGGTAAGCGGCTAAGAATCTACCGTTCAGTTTCAGTGTAAAAACTTCACAGTAAACAGAAAGCAAACAACAAACCAGCAAATTCTGTACAATGAAATACCAAATTTATACAACTGGAAAGTTTCCACAAAGTAATTAAGATGATTTTCACAATCACAAGGATCTCCACATCTTATTTTCTGGTAAATTCCAAATTCCATAAATTCTCAGTCCCTGGAATTTTGTTTTGAAGAAAGTAACTGATTTTGTGTGGAGAATTATCCCTGGGCTTTAATGTTCTCATCAATTTACCATGAACTACCTCCCAGTTAGGTCACATGTGAGAAATACAACAGAAAGGCGCAGCTGAAATTTTACAAGCATGAAGATTTACTGATGGCAAGGACACAGATTTCCGACAATCTGTTCTATCGAAAAAGTGTTTACCTACAAAGCATTTCACGAATATTAACGCAATACATCCTGCTACTTCTCCCTCACACAGACTCACCCTGTCACCTTGTATATAAAAATCTGGCATCTACCCACTGCCTCAGCAGAATACGTATAAACTCTACAAGAGCGATCAAGAAAAGCCAAGTTACTCATGGGGAAAAATGTATGGTTTTGTTATCTGAATATGTGACAAAAATACAATTTTACACAGTCCAGCAATACAAAAAAAGGGAAATAACTAGAAAAATATACATTTTCCCAAAAAATTTAAGTGAAAGTTTTAGATCCCACTTTGACCCTTCCCAGCCTTTCCTTGTAGGTCAGGAGTCTGTGTTATACTGCACCTCGTTTAATGTTCTGTTTCTTTCACCTCCCATCTCCCTCTCTGCTCTTAAAGACTAAAGAAATACCTAAAACCGTCCTATGGCACATCTACCATCGCTGTACAAGCAGAACATATCAATCCCAATTAAAACAACTCCTATACTTAAGAATTCTGGGAAACTAACTAAGATATTTTTAGAGTATTGATAAGTGAATAATCTTTGGATTAAAGAATTCCAGTTAAGGAGCAATTGTTTTCCTTTCTGGGAATTTGCTGGTACCAGTCTAGGAACTCCACCCAGCAGCTCTGGGAGTTGTCTTTTCTTACTTAGTCATCCTGCTTTGGAAAGCCTCCAACCAAAGATCCCAACCTGCAAGACCCTGTTTTTACAAAGATAAATGTAATGATTTTTATCCTCTAAGCATCTCTTTTTTTAATCCACTCATTGATATTAAGGTTAATATTTCCTTTTTATCTAATAAAAGTCACTATAATTCTCAGAACTAGCTCTTTCTCACAGATTTAAGTACCTTTCTCTTATTCTGGCTCCTGAACGTTAAGCTTATAAAGTGACTGTACTGAAGACCAAACACCGAGGTTCTTTTTACTCTATCTTTTATTAAACAAATACCACTCTGCTGCTGGCACCACTTCTGATTGTATATCACTGTATAAAATCCATACTACAAACACAGGATTTGTTCCTAAATAAGAACAAGGCGGGGAAAAGCAGGAGTACCAGCACAGCAGCCACAAACCTAGCTACTTGCCATGTGGAAACCATGTTTCACTGACATTTAGAAGCCAATCTTTTAGCTTTTAGAAGCTGTCAACACCAGAGAAAACGTGCAAGTTCCACTAATAGACACTTCAATACTGTTGTGTCCAATGGTCTTACAGAACTGAATTAAACCTAGGATGTTTCAAGCAACATATTTACTAGTGATCCCTGTACTATCTTCTACAGTCAACAAATGTAGCTGTTGAATGTTCTGGACTTTAATTAAACTCCAACATTAAATTCTGATTTCTGACACAAATTTTAAAAGATCAGATTGAAGAATATCAAAGCCTGGAACACACTAGGTTATATGTAATACATAAATTATAATCCATGTGACAACAGAGAAATCCTTCCATAAGACTGCGTTATTGGAATACTAATTGCCAATTTTCCTACTCTGAAAGCAAGAAAAAGTCAGTACCTTGGTAAAATTAAATTATTAGTTTCAATAACAATACTTTATTTCTTAACATCACAGATTTGGCGTTAAGATTTTATATAACAACATTTACATCTGATTTTATTTAACTTCCAATTTTTTTAATCCTGCAAGGTAAAAAGCAAATACTTATGAAAGGGACATGCAACTGATGCCAGAGTTTCCATTATAGACTTTTCTATCTGGCAGCAGCAAGTCAGGACTTGCGAGCTGTCTTCTCTTCAAATCATCATGCTAAAGGAAGAAAGAAACCTAGAGATGCTATTAGCACTTAAGTATCTGTTTATCCTTAAATGCTGCAGATGATACCATATCTAAGCACTTAGCATTTACTTCTATCAACAGGGAAAAAAACACTTTTTCACCCTCTTTCATAGCGCTGACAATATAAACAATAGAAGAACTATGACTGAGAACAGACAATTTCTAAGTGTCAAAATTTTATCTTGTATTTTCAAAGTTCCTCTCCCCTCCACATTGTGTAAGATCATATGTACAGGCAAAAAGTCATGGTGCATTTGAAAAGGCTACATCCTAAAATGATCATGTAATTTCAAGGAATAAGTGAGGAAAAAAAAAAAAAAAAAAAAAAGAGACAACGATGCCCCTGAACGCCCCAAAATACCAATTTCCTCTCTGAAATGTCTTCTGAAGCATACAGGTATCTTAAAAACAAAGAAAAAAAAACAAAAAAAAAAAACCCTGAATGAGTTTAAGAACTTAGTATGTGATCCTCTTCATCATCATAACAGGGACTTTTGGAAAAGTTATCAAAGTATTTTCATCCCATGTCTATGACAAGACAATCCCTTTCTTCAGGTCACAAAAATGACCGTATGATCAGATTAACAAAAGCTAACGAGGCGCTCATACTCACCAAAAGCTACTTTTGCTTCTGACCAGCAGCTCAACAACACGCACTTTAGTGACTAATCTATCACCCCAAATACTTCTAATATTTCTAAAGCTCACACGCAAAACTGTTGCACCTCTTATGTGTCTTATTAAAAAAAAAAAAAAAAAAAAAAAAAGAGGGTGGGCAGTGCAGAAATCTTTTTTCCTTGCTCTGAAATTACATGGATTTGGAAAACTGAGCAGCAATATTTAATCTTGGACCAGCAACAGGTTTTAAGAGTCAAATACCCTATAAAACACACCACCTACACTTACCTGTTTTACCCAGTTATTGCTCACGTAAAAAATTCCTTATCAGATGCTATTTTCTAAGACTTATTTTACATGTATTCACACATCTAAAAATGTGTCAACACTGCTGTTGAGACACAGAGTCTCCTGGAAAAGCATGTCCATTAGAGAGGTACTGCAGCACTCTTGCTCTAAGACACCATTACCAGTTTCATCTATAAGGAGAACTACTTTTATGTGTGTACATATAGATAAATATATACATACAAATATACACACACACACAGAGCATCTGAGTGCCTTTTCGCTAGCTCATAGTTATGGAATTTCAACAGATATTTCAGTAAACAACATGAATTCAGAGATTACTTTCTTTAACCTTGAAGGCTGGGGGTTTTTTGAGCACATTCGCAGTTAGGGGAGATCAGCAAGCAGTATCCTCCACAAAAGGCAGTGGTGAGGACCTGCAAGGTAGAAGCCTCCAGAGCCACAGCTGAGCACCCACCAGTGCTCAGCTTTACACACTCAACTCCTCACACCTCAGAGCTGACAAAGAACAGCGACAGCTCTAACGCAAGTGAGCTGCAACTTGAAGTCTAAGGACACTACTTCTTCAGTGAAGACTATCACTGATCAGTAGAGCTCGTCTTTCTGTGCCACCATCCGGTGGGGAAGAAGCCCTCAAAGCATTAAGCTTGCTACTGTCCTAAGCAGAGGGAACTGCTATTAAAAATGCTGTTTAGACAGACAGGCTTCTACGAATGTCTGCTACGCAGGCTCATCAAACTCATTAACACTTAAGTCCCAGGCGTGGGAGTGTAATCCCTGCAGGAAACTTGCAGACTAGCCAAGAGAATAAAGATCGGGTAGTTACTGAGCTGAAAGATGTATGGACCCTGTTCACCGCGTGGCCAGCACGGGTAAGGAACACACCAGAGTGCCAACCTTCACGGGTTTCACTATTCACACGCTGTTGCACACTGGTTCCTTCCAACACTGAATTTAAACACGGCAGTGGAACACTCTCTTTGGAAACTACACATGGATTTGTGTCTTCTAGTTCCATAGCAGAAAGGATGCTGACCTGCAGCAGCGTCAAGCCTTCAGCCTCTGCAGAGGCCGTCATCCTCTTCAGCCGTGGAAATGCCTCCCCCCAGTCGTCTGCGCTACGTCAAGGTAAAAGTTCTCTTTGAGCTGGCTCAGGAGCTACGAAACACTAAGCCGTGGTCATGCGTTTGGACAGTCCCAATAACCAACCCTCAGCTTACACACATCTACGTAAAAACAATTGGCAGAGGTGATTTCCAGGTTTTTTTTCCCTGCCTACAAAGCTGCTGTGGCCCACGGAGAGACTTAAAAAAAACGCCAAACACAGCTCCAAGACTGCGAGGAGGCAACGTGCAATGTCACAGGCATCCCATTCGCAGAGACACAAACCCAGAAGCTGTCATTTCAACAGGCTGCAAGAGGTGGGAGCCGTGGGAAGAGAGAGGTCCTCTGCAGGGGACAGCCCTCCGCAGCCACCTGCCTTGGGGGGGCTCGCTGGGGAAGGCAGGGCAGAGGGATGGTTTCCATCACTCCAGGCCCAGGACAGAGTGCAGGACTGCAGAGTGCTGGGTAAGCTGTACCCTCGCAGCTGACCATCAACCAAAGGGCTGCGGGAAAAAGCTATGGCACGAACTGTAGCCTCCTGAGACCATTTTTTTTTAGGTAAATGTAACAGCATGTCTCTCCAAAATGCCACAAGGGGACTGGATATGAAGATTCCCAGTACAGTGACTAGACAAAATGTAAAAACATGAAATTAGAAGGTTCCCTATGGGGCCAAAGCAGTAAAACCGATTCTGATTAAGTTGCATTACCAGACAGAAGCAGGATCTCAATAATTTACAGCCAGAGACAGGATAAGTGTCCATTAGCATTAGCGTCTATGGATGTACACTTTCTTTTTTTCCATATTTTTAAGGCCTCTGAGACCATGTCTGGGTCTCTGTCTTTCCCTCTTCCTGGCTCTCAAGCACCACTGAAGTAAAACCCCTTCCCTCCATGCAGGAGAGGAGCATTCCTCTGCATCCCCCCCGCCCCCAAACCGCAGGTGAGCAAGAAGGCAAGATTAGCTGATGTGAATCCAGACACAGTAAGTGGTCTCTAATCGTATATAAAACACAAAACTCAGGATAATGTTAAAGAGTCAGGAGGTTGGAAATGACCCACAGAACATTCTTCAGACGTGTCAGTGGCTTCTTCCATTTAGGAACAAAAGAGCCTGATACTATTTTTTTTTTTAAATATAGTTACCTTTTAGCATCAGCAATCTTAAAAAGGGCAAACCTGAAGACAAACAAAAATGTAACATGAAGTACTAACAAAAGAAAAAAAATAAGCTAGATAAATCATTACAGAAAACTGGTGGCATGATATTAATGACATCTAAACCTCCGCCAACGTGTTCTTGTCCTTTTTTCCTTCAGAAACCAAGGCAGAGTGGCTCAACTCATTTGTGCCTCTTCCACTAATGAGCAGTGCACGGCCCACTTCAATACCTCTTTTCTCCCAGAAACGATTACCTCAAGAGTTAGAATTAATGTGACACAAATCTATTCTGCGTGACCATCCCCAGCTTCTGGAGGTTTAAAGCAACCACCGCAACGCATTCACGGACAGATTCGAGCTAGCTGTCCGCCCAGTCTCCACCAAAAACAGGTGAGTACAAATATTTGGGTAGAAATTTGGATTTTTTTTTTTTTAATAACTGCTTTATATTCAAGGTACCTGCATTTTCACGTGTACGTTTCTGAAAGGAGCCATGCAAAGTCACTCCTCGTGCTCCCCCAAATTCCAGAGACTGAGGTATTTTTCAGACTATGAGTACGCTGAAATAAAAAAATCATCACAGAACTAAAACTAGCACTGGCATCGCCAGACTGCAGCAATGGCTTTTCTTTACCGTGTCCCCAGTTTTGGGGTGGACAGAACATCCTCGTGCTGGCTCTTGCTCCCAGTCGCAGGAGATGAAGGCGCCATCCCCTTGGAACGAGCCGGGATTGTCTCCGTGTCTTTTACTTTTCCCCCCAACGCTTTTAAACGACCGAGGAAGGTGAGGGTAGCAAGCTGCCAGCCACTGCTCCGGCTGACTAGCACCAGCCACCCAAGAGGTGGTTGCACGATTCTGTGTATATAAAGCTTGCAAAGCACTTTAGGAAGCTGCAGGATGAAAAGGACTATATAAACGCAAGATATTATTATTATTAAACCAGTGATCTGACAAGAAGAGACAGCTTTTCAAATCTGTACAACAGCTTGAGCTGAAGAGATGAGGGAGTCCAATTTGAAAAAATAATAATTTGAAACGAATTTGAGGATTAGAAGTGGCAGCTCTTTTGTGGATTCTCCATGGCAGGTAAATTTAGTAGGCTACTTTAATTCTGCATCGTTTTAACTCCTGGCAATGTCCTGTGCATTGAATCTGACAGAGAGACAGAGCGTTTGAACCTGTCATGGCTACATTTTAGTCTCCCAATTTTACAATCAGTGTTTGAATCTGCTGCTACAACTCCGGGTACAGAGATCAGAGGCTTATCAAAGAGGCATCCATTTCAAAGACAAGCAGCAGCTTTGACTTCATTCCTTCAATGCTTAAAATTCCTGAAAAAGCAGATGAGCACACCACAAAACAGGTCTGAAGGAAATCTCTCTATGGGCTGTAAACCTATTTCGGTATTAATTTTTTAAGGATCTATTTTGGTCTCATGTAAAATGAGTGTGTTTAGCAGACATAATCCTCTCAACAGGTGAGCTTAATATATGCCTTTTCCTGTAACTGAAAGTACATTTTAAACTGGCTTATTGCTTTATCAAGCATTAATTGAAGAACTACTTCAAACAGTTACCTGATTTTTTTTTTTTTTTACTAAAAATGTCTTTCCTAACGGAGCAGCAGTTCATTTCTTTATTGCTGCCCTTGTTTTCACTGTATGGATGAACCAAGTGCACTGCAGGCAGCAGTATGTGCCATTCGCGGTAAGATGGCATGGTTTAAAGGTGTATCACGCTCAGGGAGCGCTGCGCAGCTGCAGTGTGCTCTTGCACAAGCTCATACTCTTGAATTTAAACCAAGTTTCAGCATTCTCACCATTGATAATACCGCTGCTCTGGTCAGCATCCCTCCCGTTGGGCTGGCAACGGACCCTGCTCAGGCGGGACGCCAGCTGCTCTGTGCTGCGAGATGTCCCCACGGCGGGCACAGCGGGACAGGAGCAGCACAGCCGTAAGGAGAGAAGTCACGCCAAAACAGGCAACTTTACTGTTGTCAGTTTTTCCTTTTAACCTAGAAATCTGTCTTGTCTGTACCTTTACTATGGAAGAGGAATGCATTTCAAACCTGAGCCTTTTCTTCCTCCCCTTCCCACAGAAGCAGTGTAAGAACTGCCCCGCACACTGCCCACCATCGAGACCTCTGTCGCTCACAAGAACCAACCCCCAGCTGCTTTTTGCTACAGAGCAAGAACAGATCACTGCAAAGCACCAGAGGGACGTAAGAGTCCCTCCAGCTGAGCACTGCCTGCCCACGGGGAAGCTCTGCAAAGCTTGCACAGGGAGCGACAGACAGCACGTCAGGACAGCGAAGCGATCCGGGTACGCTGACGGGCACCGCAGCGATGGAGGGTGACCTGGCTCCTGCCAGGCTGGCGCGGGTGATTGCAGCCCCAAGCCGACCTCCAGCTTCGTGTTTTCTCTGCAAACCTAGAGCTGCTTCTTTGCCCACTGCAGTTCTTCAGCTGCTCATCAGCAGCAGTCAGAGGCAAAGGGGATAATCAGCAACAGGTTAATTTGTCTGATGAAGCCTTCAGAGATCTGGCGTTCTGAACCTGCGACACAACACGGTCCCCAAAGCCGTGCCCAGCCAGCTCGAAGGGCAGCCGCAACATCTGGCAGCCAAGGGGAGCAGCCAGGGAACCCCGCATCTGAAACCCATGGTCATAGCCAGCAGACTTAGCAAAGCTGCACTGCAGGTGCAGACATGCCCTAAAGTGCACTGAAAGTGCGCAAGAGTTCAGCTCTTCAGCGCTCCAATCACTTCTGACAAACAGGATTGAGAAGTCTTAACGCATTCGGACATTTTTTAAAAGCACTCCCCAGCACTACCCCGCACTAAATGAAAGCTCCGGTTTAAAATGAGCTTTTAAAACTCCAGCCTGCGTACAAGCCCCTCTCCTCGCAGCACAGCTCACTTATCAGCATTCAGCCCATACACAAGAAGTTCTTTAGCGATCTCCTGCCCATTAAAAGGTCCCTGCTCCCCCGCCCTGCTCAGACAGACTAACCGACGAACGACATACACTTCAGCACACTTTAAAGCATTGTTTTCTACCCAGTAGGAAACAAAACATATCGAAAACCCCCGCAGAAGTGTTGACAAGATGCAGCGACGGTGTATCGACATTCCCCAGCTCAACCTAGCAAAGGGCTTTCATCTCCCAGCTGAAGCAGGCGACGTTTTTCACGGCTTCCTCTATTTCAGGGACTCACGAGAGCAGATACAAACCCGGTTTTAGGCAGAAGGGCATCTGCTCATGCTGGTCCCTACCAGCTCTAACCTTTAAGAGCAATGATCAGTGAACTGACCCTCCAGGTGTACAGCTCTGTGTGATCTCCTGTTGAAGGCGGCACGGGTGTCACTCCCGTGTGACGGCTGGCGCCTCGGACCAGCAAAGCACAGGCACAAAGCTGATTTCCAGCTCCGTGGACCAGTCAGCCCCATCTTGACTGCTGAACACCGGTCTAGTGCTGCAGCTTCTGAGAAAAACTTTCTTTTTAAAAAAAGAGTCAGCTAAAAAATGCAGCGATCCAGCCATAAATAAGCATTAGTGCTTCAAAAATTGTGAAACCATCATTTTATGGCTTTAAACAGAGACAAGGTGGACTCACGAATGGTAGCAATGTATTTCAGATGAAAGCTTTCAAGCACATGAGAAATAGTTACAGGAGTTGGAACCTGAGTAACTACAGTTGCATTAAATTATTCCATCTGCAAGTCCATTAAAAATTGTTAATGGTTTTGTATGGCTTTTATATTTATTGGGTGGGTTTATTCCTACGTGAGTCATACATATTTATTACCAGGGTCCAGATAATGGTTATTAATAAAACTTCTTTTATTTGCATACTGTCTTGATGCTGGCCTAAATATTTACAACCTGACTATAAAATAAAATAAAAAAAATCATAAACAGCACCAGGGATGCATCACAACTTAACTTTTTGTACTTTATTACTTTTTTGTGTTTTGGATTTGGGTTTGTTTTTTTTAAGTGGAAAAAACCAACCCGGTAAACCCATTTATTTTTTCAAGTCTAAAAAGCACTAATTCTTTCAAAGCTTTAAAGCACAATTTGTGTTGAGGAAGTAAGAGCAGATCCAAAGCTAAAGCAAGCTAGCTTTTATAATTAAGAAAATACATATATTTCTACACATAATTATGAACAGTAACAAAAGCTCCATACTAAAATAGTTCCACTGAATCCCTGGAACTGTGCCTGCCAACTAAAACACCTACTATGAATTTAGTAATGGCTTATGCAAACATAAATTTCAAGGCCAGACATTTTAAAAGGAAAAAAAAGTTGATTTATTGTCACATTGGAGACACGGCAGGATAGAAGCACAATTTCATTTTTCCATATATTCATCAACACTGCAGATGTGTTAATGCAAAAAGAATTCAAAAATAAAAATGACTCTCAACTGCCCTAATTCTCATATTTAATTTACTCAAAAATGGTTACCAGGAAGCTTGCTTTTTTTGGGGGGTTGGGTCTTTTTGGTTTTGTTTTAAGCAAGCAAAACAACAAAAAAATCTGAAAGAACTAGGTTTTAAGAGCATTTTACAAATATTTCTCCCCCTAAAAATTTACCTCAAGACTTCATCAAAAACTGACCATAAAAGAGCGGTCCTGTAGAAAGCTGGGAGTATTTGTTTTTCTTTCCCCTTTTTTTTAATAGAAAAGCTTATAGCTATAATCTGTAATCTAGTCATTTTGTTTGTGACCATTTTCACTCAACGTATGAATCGTTTCTGCTTTTGTTTCAAGCTGCTCCAACTTTCCACTTATCCACTCTCAAAGCAATGAAAAGAATCTCTCGTAACTGGCAACTGTTATTATGAGTTTTTCATGACAACACGATAATTTTAATGAGAACAACATGTTACTTAATTACACCTGAATGACGTTGAGGTGGTCCAGTGGACGAACTGAAGTAGGTTTACAGCATATTTGTTCACAAAGTGAAAAGTGCTAATTGAAAATGCTTAATTATGTCTTCTTTTGGTAAATGGGCATAAGAAGGAAGAGCAGGTATTTTGCTTGCTTGAAGTTGAATCCTGAGAATCAGCCAAACGAATGTTCCAATGGCTCAAAGCAAACTGAGGAACTGAACCTCAGACCTGCTTTGAGAGTACTCTGTCTTACCTTCGTGTCATCTCTACGTAAACTCCCAGTTTTACACTTACCTACATAAGGAACGTAACACTGAACCTAAGAATGGCTGTTAATTGTTGGTGCCATACTGTGAAAAATCTCAATTATTTCAGCTAAATAAAGGGAAGTATTTTTCCCTTAAAAAACAGTCAATGACACATTCAGTCAATCAGGTTGTTACTCCTGGTGCACACTTACTTAAACTATGGCCGTTCTTCAGGAGGAAGGATGATAAATGCCCTCTAGGATCAAGTCTTTTCCTTCGAGTTCTGACCTTGAAAACATTCTCCTCTTTCAGACCTCCCGTCCCCAACCTTCCCCCCGCCCCGCCGCTCACGCTGGCCGGCTTCCAAATGGGGCAACCCCGAGAAGTTCAAACAACGGCAAGCACAATGCAAGAAAAACACACTATTTGCTTTGCATTGTTTCCTTCTTAGTGACAGGAGAAATTCATAGTAGCATCGAATATTTAACAAGAGAGATTAATCCGCAAATACTTGCTTACAAGTAGGGCCCTTTGTAAACCACAGTAACACCAAAAACATCCCCCGTTCTCCTTGTCTGTAACGGAGAACACAGCGCCCTTGACGTGACTGACATCTAATACCTGCAACTGATGGTGCTAGAAGAAAAACGCGTTCTTCAACTGTCAAGCATGTTTAACCAAAAAAATGCTTAAATAGAATAAATCTAAATTACTAGGAGAAAGTGACTTCAGAGTAATTAATTTCTTCAACTGCTCTAACATGTTCAGTTGAATCGGCTGTGTCTCCCTCTTGAATATTTTTGGAACTCTTGAATAAAGTAATCATCCATATATTTTCAGCCTTATAAAAAGACTTTTGAGGCAAATGTGTTGTAGAAAACTGATTTAAGGATATTTTTAAAGAAAAAGGAGACACAGACAGTAACTCTGTGCCCTAGATCATGTCGTTTTGGAAAAATGCTTCCAATTAAACTTCTCTGCCTAGTAACCTACAATGCACCATCACTACTTCTGCGGGTCAAAGGATTTATTTTCCTAGATCTCAGATCTTCACAAATGCTGTTGTACAGCTACACAGCTACCCGTGAAGCCCTACATGCCAAGAATCCCCCAAACAAGGCCTCCTTTTGGAAAAAGACCTTCTCAAGCCTGGTTATCTCCACACAAATTCTCCAGGTTCTGCAGCCCCCCGCCCACTGCCCACCCTCCTGAGCAGGGCAGCACTGCTGCCTTCTGGAGAACAAGACCCAACCGAAATTTTACTCAACCGAGGATGCAGCTCGATCACCAAACTGACCCAGTGCGCAGGGGAGGTGGAGGCAATGCCCACGACTCTACCGCAGCGCAGGCACCCCGCGCAGGTACAGCCGGCAAAGGCTTACACACCAAAAACGTTTGCTCCCGGCTCGGATTTGCTGCTCCGCAACGCGCCGGCTCCAGCAAGCGTCACTGCGGGCATCAGGCAGCGTGTGCACAGCAAACAGCAGGGGAGATGCCATCTGCCAGAGGTTCTGGCTTAGCTTTTTGTGGGTGATAAAGACAATTTAAAAAAAAAAAATATTTAATAATGTCTGGTAATTACAGCGGTGAGAATGGTCAGTGTGCAGAAAAACGGAGGTCAGTTTTGTGAGAATCCTAGAAAAATACAGCTGTGAAATACAATTCTTTTACTGTTCCCTCACTTCCAATAAAGTGAAAAGGCAGCAAGAGATCATAATACAGAAAAGCATGTCAGAAACACTGATGTTTTTCCTATTAGCAATTAGAATGCACTACAGACAAATATATATTAAATAATGACAACAAAATTATTGAGAACTCATGAATAAGGGACCTCCAGGATAAGGTTAGATCTGATTTAACCTAACTGACTCCACAAGACTAGTTTTCAGATTACATTTTTAAGACATGGAGCTATATTATATCATTTTTCTGCAAGAAGTCACATAATACACTTCTTCCTTTAACTTTTGGAATAACAAGCCCGTGTAGTACAAATTATCATAAACTTCATTTACCTTGCAAACAGAACCTCTTCAGAAAATGGTAACATTTAATAAAGACATAAGGACATGGCACCTAAATATCATTATCCTAAAGTAAAGGCATTCATCTTAGCTCCAAACCTGCAAGATAAGTCATAATTCTCTGTTCTTATAATTGTGTTTTTTACAGAAAGAAATGGCAACGTTTTAACTCAACAAGGAGAGTATCCCACATATTTAACATTCTCCTAAAGTTTTAAATATACAAAGAATCTTAAAAACACAAAACAGTTTTATAATACAATTAAATATTGATGATTGCATTTTAGTCATACAAATTAATAGAAAAAATTGGTTTTGAACAAACTGTTTCACTGCAAATTCATTTCTTCTCAACAAAAATCTCTTAAACTCTCCTTTTCAAAGTCATGGGAAAAGAGAAAGAAGGAAGAACTTAAACAGCATTTTTCTTCCTCAACTTTTTCCCTACCATGCACTACGACATTTCCCATTTACAGATTTTATTAACTGCATTTAGTTGTACTATGCTAGCTAATTTTTACATCAAAATGTTATGTATGTTCTTCCATACTCAGGCCCCAAATTAACAAAATTCCTATATGCTCCTGGTGAAATCCCAGTGAAGGGGAGGAAGGAACCTCCACACACTCAGTACTCTCAGGCACACAGGGAAAATAAATTAAAAAATTAAAAAGAAAAAAGAAAAAAAAGAGAGAAAAAAGGGGAAAAAAAAAAAAAAAAAAGAAAAAGGAGCAGAACAACCCAGCTCTAGATGGCAGCAAATCAATAGTCACCCCTACACACACAGACACTGAGTGCATCAACAATTTTCAGACAGACCATATATTTTCTGTAGTTTTCCCAGGTGTGTTATTATTTTCACTTTGTTACACAGGCTAGACCAAACTTGATTGTGCAAAATCGTTAGGAACCAAGGACAATGCACCACCGACAATTAGAAAGACATTCCTCTAATTTCAAGAACTAATTAAACCCAGCAGAATTAAATTTTTTTTTTAAGCTTAGTTTGATTCTCTTTTGCTGTAGAGACTGAATAATTCAATAGAATGATCCAGAAACACAGGAGACTAAGAATTTAAGAATTTTAAGTTTCAAAAAAATTGAGCCCTTTCACAAGAACTGTGTTCATTTCCTTCAGTTAGTTACGAGCCTCAATTATAGTGTTATTTTTGTAAAAAGCCCCATGGATCTTAAAAATATGCATCACCCTAGTACGCAATGTCGTTATTAAAACTATTACTTTTGTAATAAAAAATTCCACAGACTCACTCTCTTTCCCTTCTGCAGCAGCGGCACTGCAGAAACGTAACGGAGCAGGACGGGGACGCTGGCGATGGTTCAGGCACGAAGGGCAGCACAGCCAGCCAGGCTTTCGGCAGGCAGGTGAGCGTCACCCGCCGGAGCTCAGCCAAGGTGGCACCGAACCGATCACGTCAGATGGTCCGCACAGCGCCAACACACCGGAGCACACCCACCGCTGTTCAGAGGCAGCCCACGGCCCCGCAGCGGCGCAGCCCTGGACGGCACCGTCGCCGTCACTGCACAGCTTGGAGTGAGGTGTCAGTGTGCTCGGGGTCAGCAGGCTGCCACAGCCCGGCAGCCAGTGTTAGGATACGCTTTTCATATGCTCATTTATTCTGTTTGCTGGCACCTTCCAAAATGCCATTTGCCAGGGCATTTGAAAGCTATTTATTTGATAACACACTTCTGGTGTCTATGTTTAATGGTTCTCCCATGTCCTGCCATAACTCTGCCGATCCAACGTTTAATCTGCCTTATGAAATACAGATCTCAATTTGAGCATTTTAAGGTAATCGTGACTTTCTAAAACTCACCAACAGAGTACATTTGCAGCCCAGAAACAGCAAAGGGCAACAACAGCGAGGGATCATCAGCTCCACTCACCGTCAGGAATAAACTCAAACAGCGGCCAAAGCAGCACGCTCCCCAGGTGAGCTCCTGGATCCAAACACACGCTTTACACAGGCACGTCACACCTGCCTGATTCTTTAGAGCTCGTGCTCTCACATTAGAAAACTAGGATCTTATTTTATTTCCCGAGAGCAGCTGGCCCAGGCCTCTCAGGCTGGTCTTTCGGCTTGTGCTCAGTTTAATGACCCGTGTTTCAGGTGAGCCTGGCAATAACCAACACAGCTCAGCATTATCTGGTTTACAGGGCTGAATCATAAAGGAAAGCAATGGAGAGTTATAAGTTAAACAGGCTTAAGTATTATTGTCTTCCCTCTCCATAAGTATTTAACCTTTACATATTACTTATTTACAAAGACTAGGCTTACTCGGTTATTTCTCTTCTGATACTTCTCATTACTGTTGCTGAGTAGCCTAAAAGTATGCACCACTGGAAGTATTAGATAAGCTGTTCAGTGTTTGAAACTGAAAACAGGTAAGCAAAAAGTAGTTACTCAGCTAGGAATCTGGGTAGAAACAACAGCAAAGTTATCAACATTGGAAAGTATCTTCACTTTGTGCCAAAAATTCTTAACCTGTGCAACTGAAATTATTTGGAGACAAAGAAAAAAACAACTTAAAGACAGTCATTCAAACATATCGGCATATGAGGACGTGATGAATTAGACCAAGAATTTCACAGAGGTTAGAACACCCGAGAAGTATCACAGTTAGTCACAACAGTTCAGGAATTATCACGCTAAGAAAACAATCACCTGATGCAGGGTCGCAATTCACAGGATATATTTTGAGATGTCTTCCAAGTAACAGTCATGTAAAATTGATGATTTGAGTAATCTCCTGACCAGTCTCAGCCTTCCACAGCAGCTGCTCAGGAGGAAAAACTGAGACTGAAAATACCCCAAAACATCTACGAGCAGCAGGTCTGATACAACCTCTTAAAATGCGTGCAGAGGTAAAAAGTGGTTTTGCAATAATGGGAATGAAGAACCCTTTCTAAAAGTTCCTGCATGAACAACCACCACTGAATTTTCTGCTCTCCTAAGGTTCCCAAGCATGAGATACTTCTTCCCAGAGTCTGTCTCACAGCATGCCAAGTGAGAAATAGTATTTCAACATTTTTAAACACCAAAAGCCCTAGAGTCATCCCTATAAACATGAAAATATTGTATTTCTTTTGCAGTAATGTGATAACTTGCAAGGAAGGCAGAATTGACCCAAATAGATCTCTCACATTTTTTAAAGTAAAAAGAAACAGAAATATAAATACCCCCAACTTCATTTGGAATTTTTTCAAAGCCTTTTCTCCTACACAGGAGACTGCCTGCAGCAGACGTTATGGGAAGTCTAGAGGACATTCCAGGCAGCAATGGATAGGAAAGTCAAGGCAATCGACCCTTGTCCCCTGATTACGGTGAGACTGGCTACAGCAGAGGAAAGGAGACGCTGGAACAGCCTAAACCACTACTGCACTGACAGGGCTGCCTGCAGAAAGAAAATGGGAAGTAGAATTCTGAAACAAATTGTTACATTTAACAATTCCATCTTTGTGGTTTTGGGGTTTTTTTTATACCAAGAAAAATGTTATTTCATCACGGAAATATAAATTAAATAAATAACCCAGTGTACAGCTTATCTGAAGAATGGTTCTGCATGCAAACTGGTTTTCCAGTAAAGAACTCTCTTTTTGTTATTAAAAAGAGCACGTTTGATGTTGTTTCACTTCGGAAACGCCAATGGCTCCCTCTGCAATTCCCATCCACCTCAAGGAGGTTTTCACCGTACTGGGTAGGTTTTCAGATAAAGCTGCAGTTTTGGAAAAATCAGGCAGAGTAGTTAATAATCCTGCCTTCTAATTTTCAACTGCCTTCCCACACTGGCTGAGCTCTGAGAAGTATTCTGACTTCCCCGCGTTCTGGGGAGGGCAGCAAAAGGCTGGAGGTGAACAGGCAGCGCACCAGCTCACACGTTTGTGTGAAGAGGAACACCAGCGACGTTCTCCGGCGAGGACGGCTGGACACGGCCTCACCCCGGCTTCACCTCTTGCACCCCCACGCCTGCCACGCCAAGTGCCCTGGACGGGGGAGGTGGCCCTGTCCCCACTCGAGCCACCCCCCGCACGCCTCTGGGAGCAATCACTGCATGTCCAGTCTGTCCTTACAGCTCAGACACTGCCTTCTAATTCTTCGATTCCATTTTATTAATTTTGTCAGAGGAAGTAGAAGAGGACTTGGATTGTGTCGCTGTTCAGAAACCAAGCTGCAGAAAGAAGATCACAGCAGAGAACACAGAGAAGGAAAGGATATAAAAACAAAAATCCGTGCAAGCTTACATAAGAATGTGGTTTCCTAAGAGACCCAGAACACAAGATCAGGATGCAGAATCTCGCACAGATCCAAACATCCCCAAACACTGGAGATGTTCATAGCTATTGTTTTAAACCTGGTCCCTAAATGAATGAAACACCTCTGTTCTCTTCCAAAATGCTACATGCTACAGAACTATATTTTTATAAAGGTATGTTAAAAACCTTACCATCAAATGATTTAACAGCAAGGGCTATTCACTTCCCCATCTTGCTTACTGAAAAGAACTTAATTGCGTATCATTTTCCCACTGTATCTCTTAGGGTAACTATAAAGAGTATATAACTTTCCTCTGTACATCAACTTCCACAGAGTTACTAAGACCCTCTCACAACGCACTTAAAAGAGTAGTATTTGGGGCAGGGTTCCCCCACAGTAATCTTCCGCTCCATAAAAACAAAATTAACCAAAAGAAATCATCCTGAAATGTGTATGTAAACACGTTATCAGCTAGAAGCTGGTGGCTGTAGCCACATTCTGAAGAATCCATCGTTTTCCTTATAGGAAAAAACGGAAGGAAGCAGGAAACTCGAGTAGGTCTTGTACAACGAACACAATCTTCTGGCAAACAGTTTGAAAACGTGACCCCAGAAGTCTATTTATTTTCTGCATTTTGTATAATTTCCTATACCCTCCACATTCTTTCACTTCTCTCCTTTCCCCTCCTCTTCCCAACAGTTCTCTCTCCTGCCAGGAGAATCAACTGATTCCTCACCCTCTCAGAGCTACTGCGTTCACTCTCCACATTCTTTTGCTCCTTTTTTAAAGTTCTGTTCTTTCAAAGCTGCAGTCCCCAAATTTTCCTCTTTTTCCCCACACAAACAGAACTGATTTCTGCCCCGCAAAGCCTCCTCAGGGTGCCCGCTGAACACTCCCCCTTCCCCGTAAGTCTCGGAGCGGGGATGTGGGAGCATTCCCCCAGGTCGGGCTCCTCCGGCATCTCTGCCGCTGGGCCAACAGGAGCAAAGCAGCATCTGCTACTAAAGGTTAAACTACAGGTTAGGTACTAAAGGTAACTAAAGGTTAGAAAAGCTGCCTGCTGCTTCTCTCCCAAGAAGACACTTGGTAGGAACCAATACTTGTGTATCACTTATCTGGGATGAGCTTTGAAACCCTGGAACATTCCTGGATGAACAGATTGCTGGCAATCCTCAAGGAAAAAAAAACAACCCACAAAACAAACAAGTAAGCCCTACACGTCACTATGCATTCATAGTTAACAAAACGAGTTTGTATGCATTTTCGATACCACTACGCATACATGTACACAGGCACACACACGCTGCACAGCCCGACATGAGCACAGCAGGGTTTAAACCCTCCCAGCTCCCCACACGCAGCATTCACCTTTCCGAGGTTTGCCGAGCATCGGTCCCGACACCTCTCC
Organism: Opisthocomus hoazin; assembly: GCF_030867145.1. Taxonomy (NCBI): domain Eukaryota; kingdom Metazoa; phylum Chordata; class Aves; order Opisthocomiformes; family Opisthocomidae; genus Opisthocomus; species Opisthocomus hoazin. The sequence continues at coordinate 9,578,412 of NC_134433.1, read as the reverse complement.
CACACCACCTGCCGCGGGCGATGCACGGCCTCCGAGCGGAGCTCGCTGAACAGCCCAGCACTGACCTTGTTGCATCGCCAGTGAAATCAACAGCAAAACTTCATCTGATTTTTGATGGAAAAATGAGCATCTTTGAAGTTATGCCCTTGATATAGATTTATTTAGGCAGTGAAATGTCACTTTCTACATCCAAGTGCTAAGAGAGTTTGGATTAGTGAAGAATTTTTTTTTTTTTTTTTTTACAATTCTCCACTTTTACATTATTACAACATTTAGAGCAAGCCTGTTTGAAGGGTAGTGTTCGTACTTCCTCTAAAACCATCAATTGATATTTCATTATTTACAGAATGCAAACACTGCCTGAAGAGACAGCCATCAAAGATAAGCAGTCTTTGTTAAGATGGTGGACATGGCAATACACACCAGAAAATCACGGAAACAAACCTTTAAGAGAAAGAAAACAAGCAGGCCTGATACGATATTCCACTGCGAGCAACCCAACAGACTGGGACAGCTTTTCTCCTTACCTCTGGAGTGTTTTTCTTGAACTCACGACTTTGCTCAATAAGTTTTTTCCTAGACTGCTCACTTTCATCTTGCCGGTTAGCCAATATTGTTGCTGTGGCATCGAGCTCTCTCTGTCAAGAAAAACAAAACAAAACACAAAAAGGAACTATCATTAGAGCTCTGCTTCTCACAGAAATAAAAACAAAAGCTCAGATGTACATCGTGCCATTTGGAACATCAAGACAGCTGGACTACAGAGCACTACAGAACAAAGCCCCAAGCTTCCACAAATTGGACCCCCCTGAATAACATTAGATGAAGTTCTACAATTTTTTTTATTCCATCTTGCAAACAAAACATCACCTTTTTTCTCAAAAGCACTCACGGCTTTACTACAGCATTACACAGGGTAGCAGGAGTGGCATGCAATATACACCTCCTAATCATTTCCCAAATCCAGTGAAGATTACAGATCTCGAACATGTTCAAGTTTATTTTCACCTGCCTGCTTCTTAAAGATACCGGATTTTTCCCTTTTTGAGTTATTCTAGGGAAAAAAAATGATGATTAACTCAAATATTGGTTAACCTTATACTTCAGCCTAGACTGGTTACGCTTCAGTCACTCTTAATTCCAAATGACATACTGTATGTAATTCTACACTGCCACTGCAACGCTCTTTTTCAATTTGTCTTTCCTTATTTGAATACAAAATGATCTTTTCCTACTACTGAAATCTATTCCTCTGTAATTATTAGCAGATATTCCCATTTCCTCCCCAAACCATAGCTTTTTTTAATCATCTGATGAATGCCAGATTATCTTCCAACAGCCTCTACTGGCTGAACTACAGGCTCAGCCCACAGACCGTTGCCCAGCTTTGTCCAAGTGCATTATCCCCATCCCAGTTTCTTTCCTCAGTGCTGTGCTTGCCAACGGCCCCACAACAGCCTGCAAGGGTCACTTCCCAGCGCACACACCAGCAACGCGCAATTTTCCACGTCACTTTATTCCTTTTCTGCAGTATTTCCACATATATAAAAAAAATAAAGGCTAAACCCTCCACTCAGCCACGTACATCACTCCCCAAGTCACTTGGAGCTACAACCAAGGATTTGTAAGAGGAATTCAGCACTGTTTTCCCCCCTTACTAATTCAAAATGGGAGAAACCTGGCTATGAGAAAGAAGTTCGTGAAAAGTGAGAACAACGTGCTAGAGCAAGACATACAGCGGGTCTCCTCCGTGGCTATCCTCATCGTGTCCCTCTGCCAGCACGCCTCCGACCCTCACGCAAAAACCCCAACATTCTCCACCAGCAAACCTGCCGGTTCTGCACAGCCGTGCCACTGGTGTTTGTTCGTAGCCCGACAACCTGTAACGGACCAGACCGAACGCCCAAGGCTGGGGCCTCCGGTCGGGTCTCATCCCAGACCCCCAGCAGTCGGTCAGGTCTGACCAGGTCATCTCTCACTACCACCACACAGAAAAACCACAGCAAAAGTAAAGCAGATTTGGTTACTACTAGGTGGTTAGTGTAAGAACTCTACCGTGCATCGGGTCACATATACTTCCCAGTCGAACTGGGCACCCAGTATAGGGAAACAAACTGGGAAAACAGAAGATTTGCCCCTTCCTGTTTCTGCAGAGGCGTTAGAAATAGCAGCAGACAGCACGCACCTAGAAGAACCTGCCAGAACCCTGTTCCACAAGTTTAAAAAAAGAACGTACAGGACTAGCAGATAAAAAGTGAAAGGTAATTCAGCTCCCAAATTTTTTTCTAGATATTCTGTGAAAAAACCTAATTTCAAATTTTTAGTTACATTTTTGTATGGGTAAATCTTGTAACTGTGAATGACTGGATGGATGTACGTGTGTTTTAGTTGACTCTGCAGTTTGACCTCTGGAGGGGAAAGCAAGCCTTCTGCAGTTTCCAACTCAAAAGGATCAATACTTTTTCCCCTCTTTAGGTTTATTACCATAAAACTAAGAGACTTTTTGTCATCCCCCTAACAAATACATGGACCACAGATATCTTAATCCTTGGAAATAAGCTAAATATAACAAATGAATTTGAAGCTAGGCAGCATGCTGGAGCCAGTGACCGACATATTGCCACCATAATGCTTGAAACCCCCTCTATTTCTGACTTTGAGGAAAAAAACAGGGCAATATGTCCACCAGATCTTGGTTTGGAATTCTGTAACATATGTGAAATCTATTGCAGAAAAGTGGGAAATACTTAACAGTTGGATAAACCACATTTGAAATTCATCCCAGCTAAGTTTATGCAAGAAAAAAGAGCAACAGAAACCAATGTGGTTAAGCAGTACTATAAAGAGCAATATAACGGCTAAGCAGAAGGCTTTTAAAAAATATAAACAATCTGGTACGGCCAGCAACTTGGAAAACTATATTTAAAAAGGAAGCACACATTTAAAGCACAGCAAAGAAAACACAAATCGTGAAGTAAGAGGGAATTTCAGTACACCAAAGAATCCAATGCTTTGCTTTACAATACAGAGTGCTAGCAAGCAACTTCACGTACGTAAAAGCAGACTTTTAAAGACCTATACTTCCAAGTTCAGAGACAAGAAAGAAAAAGAAGAACTGATTAAAAAATAAATTGTATTTCATACTTTATGCTATTATGCAGGGAAGCATCAGGTAGCAAATGAAGAATAACCTTCTCTCCCTCAGTGCTTGATGGATACCAGTGCCACAACGCACTTCCTGCGGGTGCCTTCCCATTGCTTTCCGAATTCCTTTGGGACAGGTCTGATAATTTCTCACTGCAAAACACTTCCGTATGTGACATCTCAGGCACAGACATCGCCAAGGAGAAACGCCAGCACGCAGCGACCTGACCTGTCTGTCGCTGTGGGCTGAAGCCCACAAGCTGAAGATCCTGCCTAGTGTTTACAAACCACAGATACAGTAAGACGCAGTTCCAGCTGAGGAACAGTAGCTACCTAGCCCCGTATACAAGATCTGATATAAAACGAGATACTAAATCTTCAAGCAATGTCATAATTAATAAGCTCCAAATCAAAACTATTTGAAAAATCACTAGTTTTTTCTTTCTTCCTTGATCTCAACCTTGTACAATGCAAGTTTCATTTATTTCAACCTAGTAACAGATGCAGGATTACAACCCACAAGCATCAATGGCAGATTTTTCATACTTTTGTGACTTCATCTCATGATGCACCCAAATTTTTGTAAAAATTCAACGTGGCCAATGCATTATTTCTGCAAACAAGCATGTATTAAGGAGTAAGTAGCATTAACTTTGAGATTTCAAACTTGAGTACTGTGTAACAGTTGAAGGTACGCATGCTTCCCAAGCCTTGCAACCACTCTCTAAGTAGATATCAAGTAAAAGGAGATGTAATACTGCACAAAGAGAAGCGTATCAGAGACTCCTTTAGAGTGTAACAAAAATAGGAGACCATGCCTCAGTATCATTCTCCACCCCTTTGAAATCAAAAAGGTTTCAGTGAAAAGCAAACAGAAACCAGGGCTCAAAGGTGTGGCAGCGGTGACCTGACTACAGTAAGGATTCAAAGCCTGGAAGCTTCAGTTCCACTGCTTCAACGCGGGCTAATAAACTTTCTGGCCAAAGATAGCCCCCATTCAATCGCCCCTGCGAGAAGCGAGTCACTATTTGGAGCACATTTTGAGAGAGAACAAGCAAGACCATTATCCTTCCCCTTGCCCCAAAGCCCATCGATTTAGGGCAGAGGCAGTTCACACTGCGTACGCCGTAGATAACTAAAGAACTCTCGCCAGGGTTTCTACTTTGACCCATTTCAACAATTTTATTGGGAGTAGGAGGGAGGCACTGGGAAGAGAAGAGACAAGAAAGTCTTCTGCTTTTAAGCGCAGGAGTCATTAAAGGCAATCCTCAGAAAACAAACATTAAAAGATTTCTTTCATGTAGTATAAAAAAACCCACCAAAAACGAAAACTAGGAGGGTCAATCTGCTATCCACTGTAAACCACAATCAACTTGAAGTGAATTTGTCTTCCTCTAATGGAATCGTGATGTATTTCCAGCCTCTTTCAGGCTCCCCAGCAGCCGTCCCTCTCCCTGCCGCCTCTGTCCCCGTGCCACCGACCGCGACGGCAGGGCTGCCCAGGGAGCCACCACCACCAAGCAAGTGGCCTGCGACAAACACGTCCCGCCTTTCCCCTCCCGGCTTCGGCGGCACTGAACCAGCTCCCTGCTCAGCCCCCTCTGAGGCTACAAGCTGTAGTACCCTTACGAGAGGGAGGTGGGAAAACACAGCTGGAGGGAGCGGGCTGCTGGAATCCCCCTTCTCCGCACCAACCTGCAATTAGGTGGCCCCAAGTAATTACAGAACTCCAGCCGCACTGCAGGCAGGTTTCAAGGCTGCTTTCTTTTCGGGCTGACACGTCTTTCCCTACACGATGCACACCTCAATAACCACGTAGCCAGCAGGTCTGCACCACTGACACCCGACCAGCTCCGCACCCCGAAGCTCCAACAGCAGGAAGCTCCAACGCAGCCCTGCCGTGCCCCAGCCCTGCCAGCGCCTGGCTGGCCTCTCTCCACCCAGGTCCCACGGGCTCTCCAAAAACTACTCGTTTGGAAAACGATGCTAGAAAGAAATTGGGCTTTCCTGGAGATTTCTGAAGTCTCTGTTCCCCCACCCAAAAGGAGGAAGAAAAGGAGACTCTACAAGCAGCAAGCACCGCACGGTGCCAAGCCTACTCCCTCCTGCCCTGCTTACGTGAGTGAGCCAGGACTACACCGAATGTGTGCAGAGAGCAAAGCCAGGGGCAGGAGCAGCACCCTCCGCTTTGTGGATGCTGCGGAATGGAACGGGATAAGCAGAGAGGACACACAGGAAAGGTGAATTTGGGAGCGCAGTGGCGGGAAAGATGTTCGTGACTCTGCGGTGCATCTCCATCACCAGGAGGGAAGAGAGACAGCAACAAGATCACTTCTGGTCTGAAAACGTGCGACAGAGGCAGGGACTGCGCAGGTACCTGTCCCCTCCCAGCATGAAGAGACAGGCCCCGAGCAAAGCTGCCTGAACACGAGGGAGCTGAGGACGGACACTCACTCCAGATCTCCACAGCCGCGCTTTTCATTCAAAGCAGCGCGAGTGGAGTAAATACCACAAAGCAGTGCTGCTGTATGCTCTGGCCAACTCTGCTCACACACCCTGCTCTCGCCGACACCCTCCTCTGCCCTACCACTCACTGTGGCTCATCATCCATCTCAGACACCCATTTCTAAGGGCTACAGCCACTGCCCCAACACGGGTATTTCAGGACCCAAGAAAACAACACACTTCAGCATCCCAATCCCCCGAAAAGCTGCTCTAACATCATCTCTCATAATTAGTATTCAGTCTCTGCTTAGAACCAATATTCTAAGTATTCAGTATTCCAGTTCTGGGCTCCCCAGTTTCCAGTTCTGGGCTCCCCAGTTCAAGAAAGATGAGGAGCTACTGGAGAGAGTCCAGCGGAGGACTATGAGGATGGTGAGGGGACTGGAGCACCTCTCCTACGAGGAAAGACTGAGGGAGCTGGGCTTGTTCAGCCTGAAGAGGAGAAGGCTGAGAGGGGACCTAAAAAATGCTTATAAATATCTGCAGGGTGGGTGTCAGGAGGAGAGGGCCAGACTCTTTTCAGTGGTGCCCAGCGACAGGACAAGGGGTAACGGGCACAAACTGAAGCACAGGAAGCTCCAGCTGAACATGAGGAAGAACTTCTTCCCTCTGAGGGTGACGGAGCCCTGGCACAGGCTGCCCAGGGAGGCTGTGGAGTCTCCTTCTCTGGAGATATTCCAGACCCGTCCGGACGCCATGCTGTGCAGCCTGCTCTGGGTGACCCTGCTTAGGCAGGGGGTTGGACTGGGTGACCCACAGAGGTCGCTTCTGACCCCAAACATTCTGTGATTCCTATGCTGCACATGGAAGAAGTTACAAAAAGCTGTAACAATCATCTGCAAGTATTGCAATGTAAGTGTAGCCCAAAATTTTGTTATTCTCCGATTTTAAAATGTTTAATCCCATCTGTGTTTACCACAAAGCTCTTACACTGGAGTAAGAAACATGTATCACAACTTCAAGAGAGACTGATTTTTTTTTCTGGTAGACTTCTAGTCAGGGATGCAACGCCTAAGCCATGCCTTCAAAAGCCCTGAGCATGGCTGCTGATGTTAACACCACATATTCAACATAAACCTCATTTTACTTATTACAAGGATAGACACAAATCACAACTGCACGTAGATTAGGATTTTTCTGCCAGTAAATGTAGTAGTAACCATTTCCCCTGAAATCTTGTTTCTGTGTATTTAAGGTATTTCCCTTTATCATCACTTCAATCAGTTACCTACTCTACATGATAATCTGCTACTGAAAGGAGTTTTCAGTAGTCTCATTTTTGTTTTCATCCTCTCTCAGGACTGTATTTGTCAGATTATCAAAGCTCTCAATGTAGCTTTTTGCCATTTTTAATTTCCTATTAAAGAAAAACTTCCCAGTGCAACGATGACACCAACGTAGAAGTGTCTGGCACAACCCTGCATTTGCACAGCCTATTTGTCTTGGGGAAATTTTACATTTCCCTAACTGATATATTAGATAATCTATCCTTCAATCTTAAAAAACCCCACAGTTTTCACCTGTTCAGAGCCTATGTACTGATTACATAAGTATTTCAGAAAAATTTCAGAAGTTATAAACTGCTTTGCGAGCTCGATGTATTTCTCTGGAAAAACGCAGACAGACACTCACTTGATAAAGCTCTAGATTATGGCCAGGGATGCAACCACAAAGCTGACACTGGGAATGTTTGTTCACGTCTATTTTGGCTGTCAGAAGCAAGAACCAATTCCAATCTGCAAGCGCTCAGGGAGGTAAAACCCATTGTAAGAAGGCAACAACAGAAGCAGTTTCTCTCTGTAAAACGAGTCGGTGGCTGCCTCGCTGTAAAGCCCCTTTTTAACACAAGCAAAAGGGAAGATCAGAGCTCGAGACACAGCAACACCACGAACCACCCATCCCATGCCTGACAAATCAGCAGTGACTGACGGACAAATAAGAAAATAAAGACCCAAATACCTGCTTTTTACACTGGGGGAGGGGGGTGGGAAATCAAAACCTATAAGCATTAAACAAAACATAGTTCTTAAGAAGCATTTTGCCATTTGGCAAACCGATGCAACTACCCTTCACATAGAATTAGTAAGAAATTTCAATAAACACATTTTACTTCTGCATACTCCAGTAATTTGACTCCAAGTAGGTTTTAAACAAGCTTTAACTGGAACAAGTTTTGTGCTCTACGCAATGCTTTTGGACAGTGAGTCAACGTGTGTGGCAGACACCGCATAAAGCAAAGAGAATAAAAACGGACGTGCTGATGTGGCTATCAATAAGATACCTTAACTAACAGGCTCTTAAAAAAAACAAAACAAGAAAGCATAAAAAAAAAAGTGTGTTGTGGCTTTGTCTGTTCACAGTAACACCAGCCACTACCACAAACGCAGGGAAAGCCTATCAAAAAATCTTGCAAGAAGTGAATGCTTTTCAAAAGGAGCTACTATCAGCATAAACCACCCACATCAATATCTATGCCAGCAACAAGTGCACTACTAGGGGAAAAGACTGCCAGGACCACAGCTAACACAATACTATGCCTGTCTTATCTTCTGCACCTTGAATTCCAAACTTTTTAGAAAATGCAAAGAATAGGAGACTGTCCAGGGCTATAAAGACCTTCAAGCAAAGGTCTGTAGGATCTATTTCACAAGCTTGTCCTCTCACTCAGGAAAATAATGAAACGTTGCCTATTTGTTCCAAAAGGTAGTATTCATCTTCTGGCATGATTTAGTCCCTACCCTGCTCAAACCTGCCTGTGTTTGGGGCTGCAGAATACCTTCACCAGTCCCAGGTCCAGGTTGGCAAGCGGCACCAGGGCTGGGTCTGCAGGGCTGGTGGCAGGGGCACCGCTCGCCATCGGCGCCCACTCCTCACCGGCAACCAGGCTGCAGTTTCCCTCACAGCGTCCTCAGCCCTAACCCCAAAGCTTCCCTCCTCCTCTTCCTCATGCTCCTCAACTGCTACACCAGACTGTTAGTCATCTCTGTCTTCGTTCCCACCAGGTCTACTTTCACCTCATCATGCCCACACAGCAGTAAGCCTTCGCCGCAAGCGCTGGGCAAGCTACAAGCCAGCCTGGAGGCATCACCCAGACCCAGCGGCACTCGCTGCTCTCCACATCCCTGCACCCGCTCCTCCTCCCCAAGCCTTCTTCAAAGTCACTCTCACGCAGACGCTCCCCTACCCACACCGCAGTCCCTCCAGTGTTACAAAACCACCGCCTTCCATTACCTCACCCGGAGACCTTGCAGTCTGCTTTCAATACCTGGGAAACCCCCCCCCCCTCAGCAAACCCACTCCATCGGTTGCTTCACACTCTGCTAGGCTCTGCATTTCCGTTCACTACACTTTCAAAGGACGTACGTTTCCTAAAAAGTAAATGCAAGCGTTTGCTGGGGAGAGGCGTTTACTCCCTTCTTCTTGAAAACGCAGCACGTCCACAACCAGCCTGCCCCAGCTCCCACCCCGCTCACAACTCCACTGACCTCCCCCACACAAATTTACACACTCTTCTACCTAAAAGCAAAAGTTTGAACTAGCTGCTTCACTAGCTACAACAGAAAAGGCCAAAAAGTAATGAATTAATTTCACCGGCGCTGCAGCGCGGCGTCCCAGCAGCCCGGATTTCAGACGCACCGCAGGCGTACAGCCCGCAGCAGCACGCGCCGCTCCGACGCGGAGCAATCCGCTCCCCCACCGTCTCCCGGCCACGCGTACGTCACACGACAACCACGTAAACTCCTGCTTCCCTGCCCTGTGCAGCTGATGGCTTTCTACGTGATAAAACCAAGTCAGCTAATCACGTACACGCTGGTTAATTATTTTGAAAGAAACAAAAAAAAAGCCTCGGCTTAAGAGTTGTGACTTCCACAGCAGCTACAGGGTGGGGGGGAACCAAACTACATTCTGCCAAATACAATAAATGACGAGAAACCAAAGGAAACCCACTGCTGCTTGCAGAGACTTTGCCGAGGCAAGGCACACGGTAAAATTCATCTGCTTGACCTGCTATCTCGTTAGTTCACCAACAGCTGGCCACGACCCCACGCCGGCAGCCATACTCCCCACAGGTCTTCCCACACGACAGCGGACAACTCACCCCGGCTTTTAAGTGGCAACAGAGCAGGCAAGACCCTCCCTGGCAAGGCCACAGCACAGGAAGGGCCACAGGCCTTCCCGCTGCCCCCCACCCTGTCATCGCCGGGGGTCAGGGCCGGGGGGACCCCCAGGCCCCCTCGCAGCCCCTCCAAGCACGCCAGCGCCGGGGCTGGAACAGTGACCGCGAGGGAAGCCGACAGTGGCATCGCGATCCCGACCCCAGCAAACCACAAGGTTTTAACTAGGAGGTGTGCGGCAACCATGGCCCAGAAAACACATTTTTTGTCTTCTGGCCCTTAAAAAAAAAAAGGCAATTAAGTGATGAATAATTACCGACTACCTCACGCACTGTTCTTGCCACTCGTTTCAGGCCAGTAACGCAGCAGGCCCTGAGCTCCTCGGGTGGAAAGGGACCGCGCTGCCATTTTGCAATAAAACACCATCACTAGCTCCAGCTAATGTCTGACGTCCAAGTAAGATCAGATGCATGAGTTACATTAAATAATTCTTTTGACCACAGATCAAAGTAAAACGTAGTCTTAAAAGAGTGGTTTAAATAACAGAAAGTTTGACCCTTTAACTAAGGTCTGTTACATCATTTAAAGTATTTCGTTACTCCCCTTCCCAGCCTCAGCTTTGCTAGTAAACGAAGCGTGACCATGCTTTAAGCAAGACACGTACTGTAACACAGACCAGGATTTATAACTTGCTATACAGGTTGCCACCAATAAATCAATAACATATACACATACACAGTCTTGTTTCAGTGTGAGTTCTGGGAACTTGCTGTTTAGAAAAAATAAACTCCAGCTTTTTTGTTTCGTTTTTATTCTAAATGAAAATAAACTAATTGCTCACATTTTATTTAACTTCACCCAAATCCTAACTACACTAAGTGTTGTTTAGAACAAAAATTCACAATTATTTTTCCTTTGAGGACATATTATTCATTTTTAGATAATTTTTTCACAGGGTTAACCATTGCAGACAGACCCACTGTCCACCCTGAAGTCCACAACCACCACTCAATAATCCTTCGGTCTCCAAACACCACTGCCAATCTGAAAGCTACTTAAACTGTTTCCTAACATTCGGACAGCAAACATTTACCAACAAAAGTATAAATACACACTGAAAAAGCAACCTAAAAATACTTTTAAAACCACATTCCAACAAAGGGATTCCTTGAGGGATGGCAAAAAAATTGCCAAGGACTTGAACACACCAGCTCACGTTTCGTGCCTTTCTCACGGTTTGGGGCATTGCAGATCAACGAATGAACGGCTGAACTGCAGAACAGATGAATGAACTGCCCTGCCACACGGACGGCAAATGTGGTCTGGAAAGACGGGGCTAGTCTTCACTTGGAATTTCTTGTTACTAAGTTAAAGACCTTAACAACAGGCATCGGCATCAAGGAAAACCTATAACATAAAACTTGAAAATGTAGTCCAGTGACACCGCTCTAGTAAGCTTAATTTGAGCTGCCCTTCCTCCTGCTGACCAAGGGGCACGTTTAAACGCTGACCTGCTCCTTCCCCCCAAGAAGAGTCGCGTACCCGCGCCACGGCGCAGCCGCACGGGCACCGGACAGGGACCGCAGCCTTCGGCAGAGGAAGCTGGATGGGGAACTCGTATTAGGAAATAAGTAGCAACAAAAACAAGATCAGAAGAAACTTACTGGCAAGCGAAATTGTTGTTTGATAAACAGTTTAAGCAGGAAGAGTATTTGGCAGAGGGTTTTCAGACAACGGTCCTTGACTCCTGACTAACGTGCTTCCTCCCTTGGCCGGAGTTTGTTGACTTTCTGGGCATGCCGTAAGGTTTATTCATTTTCCCATGATGGGGAAAAAGACAGCTTTTTTGTGAAGTTGCCTGTGAATGCAATTGGTGGGTGTTTTCTAAAAAAAAAAAATTCTAGATATAAATAGGAAACAAGAAAGCAACATTTTCTTTATTTAGGCTTTTTGCTACTACTGAAGTCCCATTTAGGCCTCTTCATATTCTTTCAGATCTCAATCCCAAGTAACAACTCAGCTTGGCACGACAGCTCACAACGGTAAAATCGACATCTGGCGTTTAACACCAATGCAAGCATTACATATTTTCGATGATTAAACAGGACACCAGATTTTGAAGCCTTTCTGAAATTTTTTGTAGGCTTTAGTATTTTAGCTGGACGGTTGCAGTTCAGCACAAGCATCACGCTTCCCACCACACTGAAATCGCGAGGCAGGGGCGGCGGAATGCAGAATGCCTCCTCTAGCTAGGTGTTTCCCAACAACATCTTGCAGTACTTGGTTAGGCTTGTTTTCTGTGACATGAAAAGGGAAATAGCAGAATTGACTCATGAAGTAAAATTAGCTGATGTACATTCACAAGGAGGCGGGCCCGGAGGAGACAGCATACCTAACAGCACATAAAAAATAACACGCTTAATGTTAAGAATGTTGCAAGCTAGTTTAGAAACAGAAGTACTATTATTCTCTGCACAATGTTTTTAAGACACTGTCCGGTTTTTTTAATCAGCATTTCTAGTAGCATACCCTGAACTGTACATCAGCAACTATTGTGATGTGCATGGTTTTTAGAAGACCTTTAACACAGGCATACACAAAACACATTTTAAATAGTGAAAATCTGTCATCCTCTGGCATTTCGAATCAGTAGATGGCACGCCTACCAGGATGAGCGCTGAACTACAGACAACCAACACCTACTTGCTCCATGAACACAACTAAGACAAAACGTACAGCTAAAACACTTCTTTAATCATAAAAAAACCCCTTCTTTGGTCATAATTTATAGAATTCCCCCACTATTCCCTGTGACAAATCCCACTAAAATGAAAACAACAGATTTAGCTGCAGTGGCACTGTCAACCTTGCTATGATACACTATCACTAAAAAATCCGTAATTTTGGCTATCAAATACAATTTCAATTTCTTGCACTTTACAGCAGTAAAAACAATTCTGTGCAGACTCTGTGTTTACAATCCCTCAGTAAAGAATGCAGCTGTCTCAATCAATGCTGATTGTCTGTTAATTAGTTCAGTTTTACAAGCTGATGCAACAGATTACTTCATTCCCTCCCCACACACAGAAAGAAACTCTACAAATACAGTTATCTGTATTTGTAACAGTAATTTTTGCTTCCCGGCAATTGGGGTGGTAGATGATGTACTAGGGCCGCAAGTGATCTCTTTACTAAGAATTCATTTACGTTTGTATCTTTTCAAGGCATCCTGTCATACAGTGATTTTCAGTCCATATATATACAAACAGGTAAATATCTCTATCCTATATGAACATCAAAATAAAGAGCAACACCTTCCGACACAGTGGGATTACTTCCCCTCTTTTTTGCTGGGGCTCAAACCAAGTCCAGAGTTATCTGAAGTCCTTTAGGAACAAAAGTCCGGTCTTCATGAATAATTTCCTATGTATATTATGTACATAATCAGAATCACATTTCTAAACCAAAACTAGCACTCAAATTTGTGACCTACAGCAGCAAGCGAAAGGTTTTTATCCAACAGTCTGAAGTTGCTATCGCCATTCTCCATTCCCATGCGCTTGTCAGACAAACCACAAGTAAATAGCTGGATTACCTCCGAGCTACTCACCCTCAGACTCACCGCCTCCAGTATCTCCATCCTTTATCTAGACACTCTTGAAGAAAAGCCAAATTTTAACTTTCATGTATGCAGGTGACTGTTGGACACCCTTATCCAAATGCCAGAAAGCACTTCTGTTGAGAAAACCGGTGAAATACTATAAAGCCCTAGGCCTGACAATGTGAAAGTTTGATCCAAAAATGCCTCTTTTGAGATGACACAACATGCTACACGTACCAAACAACAAAAGTTTCACTTTGAGACTGGTTTTCTTTCTCTGTTTCAGTTCAGATCCTTCGTGATTAGGAAAAAAGAAGAAACAAGAGTTCTACTTAAAGAACATCTATGTATTTAAAAGAAAATGCACTTCTGGTATGAACCAAGTATGCAACTACTAAGCTTACTGCAGAAGCAGCAAGTGGACAAACATGAAGCCCCACAAAACCATGGAATTATCAGACCACCAGGGCTGGGTTTTGGCAGTATGTCTGGCTGATAAGTGCAAAGGATAATCTAAATAAAACAGTAATTCTTCTACACAAAGACATCTATAGGCATCTGCTTCTACAGCAGCATCAGAGACCTCTTAATGCTCTTCGGAGTGCAATATTTCAGGATACAAAAAAATGTGAGTGTTTAATTTTTGCATTATGCAGACAGTCATCTAAAGCAGATCACTGAAAACACCTTGGAAAAAGTTCTCCGGATCCACAGAAATGGAACTGGAGGGGAACAACTCTGAAATGCAGCGGCCATCTCATGCTAGAGGTGTTAACCTGAACAGTAAGGAAACCAAGAAGAACCACCATTCAGCTGAAGCCTGATTATTTTTTCAGCTAGTGTTTTCAGTTAACTCTAGCTAAGCCATATTTCTACAATCCTATAAGCAAAGGTCAAACTCTTATTAAACCCACCACAAGTTTATTCTCCTTGCCTGCTTCTCCACTTCTTCCACATCACGTAGGAAAAAGGCATTTAGAATACGACGCCAGCTTTCCAAAGTGTTTATGCAGACCAGAATAAAAATGGAGGGTGGGTGCTGTTTGGTTGTGTTGTTTGTTGAGGGGCTTTTTTGTTTTGTTTTGTTTTAAAAAGTGCTACTCCAATAGTTTTTTTGGATTTTTTTTGTTGTCTGTCCGATTCTGCAAGCTGCCTTACCCACCCAGTGTCGAGGACAACTGGTTGGCTTCGCCGTTCAAACAACCACCAAGCCACCGATGCTAAACACGCTGCACCAAATGCTCCATTTACTAAGGCGGACTTGACTATTCTCGCTACAACCAACACCCGGAGGCTTCCCCGGCTGCCATGTGCCAGGGCAGAGACAGTTCCAACCCTGCCAAGTTTTGCCAAAGTTCCTCCTGGATCCAGTGCTGTTCCCCAGGCTGCCCGCCGTCGCGACGCCCGCGCTGCGTCTCTTCCCGCACGGGGCGGAGGCAGAGCTGAGAGTGGCAGGCGAACGCTGCGATGCACTGCATGGCTGCGATGTGTTGCACGGCTGCCACCGGCAAGGGCAGGGCTGCGGGCCCCAGGGCAACCCGACCAGGCTCTCGCAGCGACGTTAAGAGTCCCACCAGAAGAGAGTGATTTGGAGAGGAATTACTAGATGCTATCTGATGCAACCCCTGCAAATGACACGTTATCGGTAAGCCCTCAGAACTATTTCCCACAATGTCTCTGGTTATATTAGTTGCATGACTATAAATCAGCCTTTAATTTTGGTGCTTAATACACAGGATTCCGCAGTTGCAGACAAAAATCTCAAAAGGATGTGCCAACCTCTCCTCAATCTCTACCGATGCTCAGTGGGACACATGCTTTGGAGCTTAACCTGCGCAGGTTTGCTGTGGGATGAACTCTAAAACGATGACAAACCTTCAGGAAAAAGCAATGCTTATCACGTCATTTACTTTTTCAGGGCACCACCATTAAAGAAGTTACAAGGCAAAACAACCACCTACACTCAGTTTCTTATTTTTCTCTAAAAACTCACTTGATTTGTTTCTGTATCTTTCATGCTTTGTATTTTACACATTTCTAGACAGATTATGCTCTAGAAAATTGTCTGGGAAAGAAGCGAAGAGGGACTTGCACTATGAGATCAGGAATTCTCTTTGAAAGAAGTACAGCTTCTTCTGTGCTGCTGCCCAAACAATAATAGGATCAGCAAAAATAACCAGTAATTAAACTAGAAATTAACCCAGAACACAGACTCCTCCTTGCCCATCTATTCACGGGGACTGCAGCAGTCCTGCACGGCCTTGCCCTCTTGCTTCGTTACCACGTGCAGAAGCTATTCAGAGAATCAGCGCAGAAGGGCTCTTCTTCCATACTCCTGTAGCGTACCGTAACCTCGTGCTTTAATCCAGCCCTTCGTGGGTAAGGAATAAGGCTACTTCTGCATTTGAATTCTGACTGCACATATCAGGCCAAGTTCAGCTTCAAAAACCTTTATACAAAGTGCCCTAAATATTCAGCAAAAAAATAACGACAAAATTACACGTTCCTTTTGTCATTATATGCTCTCCTTTTAAGTCTAAGGTAAGCAGAATGCTATCTACATAATGGATTCAGCCCTGGAGTAAGTCTGGACCGCCGAGGCTAGCGAACCTGAGGTAACACTCCATCACTTATTTACTGCATGTCTAAAGCATTTCACATTCTAAGCTGAATATATATTTCACACAGTACCAAAATTTTTAAATATCCACAGGAAGATTTCATTTTTATAGGCAATAAACATTAAATCTAAAGGACTGGAACATAAAAAGTGTTTTAATACCACATAAATCACCTTTCCCAAGACAGAATAAATCTCTGAAGGTTTTAAGGACTGCAATATAAATTTTTATGGCAAATTATCTACATAGAAATTACTTGCATGAGATGCACTTTCACTTCTCTCTCTCATTTGCATAGTGCTGACAATCTTTTCAATCACAATGTTCAATCCAATTTGGAAAGTCCAGAACACAACGGACAGAAATGCTGGGCTGAATACTACGTGGTTCCTCCTTCTCTTCACCAAGATTTTTCTGACTGCCGCTCTCTCTCTCAAATACAGAAGTTCACTTTGCAGAGGTAGCAACACTAATATATAAAAATTAAGGCTCAGATGAATACCTACATCCTCTTTCAAAAGAATCTGTTGGCTTTTCTAACACGGCAGCCCTGCTATTAGCCCTTACAACTACGAGGAGCTCATTTCATGCTGCGTGCAACAGTCCTCTAAAGCAAAGAGTAACAACAGTCTCAGCTGGGAGGGTCTGAGCTGAGCAACAACAGCCAAAATTGGTCTTTGGGATGCTCAGAAGGGAGGTGTTCATTGTAAAGGCACTACACCTCTGAGAGGTCATGACGGGACAGGGATCTCCATCCGTGGGGATTCCCAATGCTCTGCTACGACACAGCCACAGCAGAGCTGACCCAGTGCGGGTGACAGTCCCTTTTCAAGCAGGACATCAAGCTGGAGACATGGTGGAGGTCCCTCCCATCCAGCGTGTCTACAATGCTAGGACCTTTCCTTTGGATGCCTCTGAAGGAGACCGACTGTAATGAGATGACACCCTCAGTCAGACTTCTAAAAGGCTCCAACTTCCAACTAAACAGTTTAATAACGGCAGAAGGCGAGGGGCCAACTGTTATCCACGGTGAAACAATAAGCGATCACTCCTGAGAGCTTCTGTCCTGGCCTGTCTGCTTAACTACTTCCTCATAACTACAGCAGAAACATGCACAAGATGTGTAATTCCCGAGTCTCCGCAGCACACACAGCCTCGAAGGACAGGCACCGCAGAGGTGTGGTGTACCACTGTTACCAAAAATACTTTGGTTTATTCACTGTTCCATCACAGCGAAAATGTGCTGACAAGGATTCTCATAGAAAAGGCCAGAATTAGCTCTTGGAAAACCTCCTGTTGCCTTGGAGTCAGGACTGAAACGTGCTCGGTACTTCACCGAGTCCTCCCCTCCAGGGAAATCAGAGTAAATACAAAGTTAAAGCACCTGAAAGCCAGCAAAGTCCCCAGAAAAAAAAAAAAAAAACCACCCATAGGAAGCTTGCAAAAAGACCTAAGAATAGCACTGCATTATTTCATATGTATATTTCCCTTCAAAGATATTTTCAGGACTTCTGTCCTACCAATCAAATTAAGATAACACAGCAGAGGAGGAAACACAAGTCGGTTCCCAGACAGTTTCCTATGCTTCAAAGGTATTTACTTAATAAGTACCATGTATGGATAAAATGAGATCATCAACCTAGTCATAAGATGGTTCTCCAGATTTTTAATGAAATCTTGCACTCTGTGATTTAGAGAGCGAGCGTTTGTGCGGGCTGACTCCAGGCAGCAGATGCAGCAAGCCTGACTGCCAGAATGCCCCAAGACGTCGGAGGGTTTGAGCTTACTGCTCGGGAAGGGGAGGGAAGAGCCTGTAGAAATCTATGAAACTCAGTGACTTGCAAAAGAAAAAATTACAAGGTCATTTTCAAGACGCAGAGTTTTGGCCAATGCAATGAGGTATTTGCTCTCTATCTGATGAAGGAGCAAAGTGACATAAAGCTTTCTTCCATACGATTTCGCAAGCTTTTATTACTTTCCTGAATTATCTTTGAATCTGGAGGACAGAATATTATTTTCTTTTGAAATACCAGGTTGTTGCTAGTCTTCCCACTTGTTCACTCCACAAAACCTATTAACATTTTCAGTAATTAATGCTAATACTTGAAAAAAAAAAAGCCATTGTGTTAAGAAATGCTTTAACAAGATCAAGAAAGAAAACAAGTGCTTCTCAGACTGCACATAATTTATTTTGCTACATAGTAATTTTTTTTCCCACAGAAAACCAAGTAGGGACTACATATCACCGTGTTCCAGCACTCACCTTCGGTCTGCTGTTTTCCCTCTTCCCCCACAAGTAACACTGAGCCAGTTTTACAGAAACATTTATTTCCTTCACCACAGAAAACGACACGTTCACAGATCGGCTCCTCTCTGAACTTCCCTTGGGGGGAGCACAAAAAAAAAAAAAAAAAAGAGAGAGAGGGAAAAGCTGTTGGGCTTTTTTCTCTGCCCACAGTCTCCAGCAGCTTGGTGGAAGGGAGTTGTCTGGAATTTTTCTTCATGCTCTGAACCTAGGTTTATTTTTAATGAATTGGGCCCCTGCAAAGGATAAGAGTTTCAAATGCTCCAAGATCACATCTACCGCTGCGCGAGACCCACGACGATGCAGCTTTGCCAGGGGATCTTGAGACTGGCTGGCAGGGCTCTCCGTACGGGGTAAGGGCTCACACGCGAGATCAACACCGGGGAGCGGGACCAGGACTGTCCCTCAAGTCAGGCTGATGAACTCCATAGCACTGGAACCAAAACATTCCGAACTGGAAAGTTTGAGTCAAGTTGTGGCTGTTTTCCCAAACAGATCATGAAAGAATATTCATCCCTAAATTCAGAGCAGCCCAACTATGCACTTTATAGGATATTTATCTATGAATCAGCAGATCACAGACGTGAAGCCCAGACATTCTTCCCACTCCAGCCTTTAGTCACTCGATCAGGAGAGCCAAGAAAGAACAAGCTCAAGAAGTTTTCACTGGTACTTTTGAGGAAAAAAAAAGAAAACAGAAAGAGAGAAAAGAAACAAGGAAAACAGCATCCTTGAAGCTAGCAAATAGAGAAAATTCCAACAGGAAAAAGCAGAGACCTGAAATGCCAAGGCAAACCACGCTCACTGCTTTGGGGTGCGGTGGAGGGCATCTTCTAAATAACTGTCTCTTACAGAGTCTGAGCTTACAGTCAACGCCCCTGGCCTAATGCACCCAACCAAAAGGTAAGTAAATTCCCTGGAAAACGTATTATTTTAAAGATGAAATGAAAGTTGAAGGAAGGTTTGGTACATGGGTCAAAAGGGGCTCCACAGAGTGAGGAAGAATCACTGAGCACAAGCTGCACTTGACATTTGTGACTCCATTCCACCAGGCCCTCTGCTCACATAAACCCACACCACATTCCTTCAGCGTAGCGAACCTGCCTAAGGAAACCATCTAATTCAGGAAAAAGAAAGAAAACCCACAGATCATTGTACATTCTGCTATAATTTCATGACAGAAGAAGGCATAAAGTTCTCAGCACTCTGGGAAATAAATTGTTACTGTTTACTAAATTATGGTTTTGCTATTATAAGTTATAGTCATTTGAACTTAAATATTACTGAAAAATAATGCAAACCTACGTCTGCCCACAGGCACCAACCAGTAGCTGGGAGTTGGCTCCCGAGTCTGCCTGCAGACAGGTTGCACTACGCGTGTGCCAAGCCCACGGGGACGGACGGGAGGCGTTTGAGGGACCGACCAGGGCTTGAACTTGGTTTGCTCCACGTGGTTTTGTGCAAAAGCTACATTTAAGTGTCCCCAGCAAGCACCATTACTGGAGTGTGTGCCCCAGACTGGGCAGTACAGGCACAGAAGGATAAGACAGAACTTTGACGCTGGCACCTTCTTCAATTACTTACCCTAAAATAATGTGGTTCTTTGTGGAAAACTGCAATCCAAAGCCCAAACCACAAGGCCTTTCTGGATGGTACTAACAAGACCAGAGCATCTGCTGTCAAGTTTAACGAGTTCCCCCAAAGCTACACACAAACCTCAGATAAATCTGTAAAACAAAATCTTTTCCTTCTGGGTATAGGTCAGTTCTAGAGTTAATTGACTTCTTCAGACTTTGCCCCTAAGGGATGCCCCAGCTACAAAGCAGAAGAAATGGTGATATATAGCATATACATGAATGTGTTGTTTGAGGACTCTGATACTCAGAGCTTCAAACATGTTGCCCCATGGAAAAGATGAAATTTCTACTTCAAACACCCCCCACCTAAAAAAGAGTTTGCAATGACATCAAGATCCAGGGTGCATACCCAGTTACTTCTGGGCAACTCGTCTGGCTTGGGTCAGTTTGCTCAACCATATGATCAAACTACATTATTCCCCTTCAAATCTATGCAGCAACTTTTCCTCAAGCAGATGTTCTGCTGCATGCATCAGCCAGAAGCTAACGTCCCCCGGTTCTGCAGAACAATCCATACGCTTCATCACCTACACACCAGGAACTTCCCGGACTTCATGTAAGATCACAGACCCGGCAAGAATACCCTGCAAATCTTCCTGGCACAGGTATGTATTTCTGATATAATATCAGGATTAAAAGTTCTTGGTAAGATTTGGGGCGTACTGTTCAATACTGTTAAAATACATATTATGAACTAAAGAAAACTGTGTTTCTGTAAGATTAATAATATATCGTGCCCTTGGAAACCTTCCACCGCTGGGTTGCAGCTGATTGCTTAGACAGGGCTCTTCTGACGAAAATCCCAGGGCAGGCTCAACCCTAGATGGCACTGCTTATCGCTCGTTGGCATGCTCCTCGTTCGCCTACAGGAACCACACCAAGGAACGCACTCACCTTATCGCAGACCGTGCAGTCGGAGGTGTACGTTGAAACCTCAGCCACTCCACACGAGAGCGGAGGACCCTCGAGGCTGCCGTGCCCCTCTCCCACCATCCTGGGCAGAAGGGTCCCGCAGCAGCCCCCCTTCTGGGACACCATCTCCTTTACCCGGCCTGGTGCTGCCATCGCCTTCTGCCTGAGGAAGGGTCTGACCAGCGGCCAACCATTTTCCAGCCCACCAGATCTGAGCACAGAGATCTGCTCCTGAAGAGCAGGCTGGTAGCTGCATTTAGACACAACTATCAATGGCAATGCCTTGCTCTACAAAGCCAGTAAATAAACTCCCAAACTATTTTCTTAAATAATTCACTGAAAAAGTACACCACCACCAAAAAAAAGACAACCCACCACGACAAAAAAAATCACAAAAAAACCCACCCAACCAGAAACCCAGAGACACCCCAAACAGTCCTCTGTTCTGTACAGCAGAAGGTTCCGGATCGTATTTTTAAATACCTTTTACTCAAATACAAACTAGAATTACATAGCTAAACCACTGACAAAGAATTAAAGAAGATTCGATCATGGCTATTTTCAGAAAACCCCACGACTGGGTAGTGCTTCTCAGGCAACACAGCCCTGTTAACCCCCCAGCCCCCCTTTCTTCTTTCTAACAGTTGCTCACTTTTCCACAGAAACAAAGGATTTCACGCCTTCAGGACAGACTCTGGGCTCCTCATTATTTCCACAGCAAGCTCTGAAGTAGGAACAAACCAACCCTCTGCTGCTGCTGCTGCCGCAGAAGGGTCTCGACGCCAGCCGCCAGCGCGGTGCTCTGCCCCCCGATTTTAGCAAGTGCCCTCGTGCTGCTGGGCGCCGGCGGGCAGCGCAGCGAACAGCGCCGCGGGGCACCAGCTGGGAAGAGAGGGAACCTGTTGTTCCCCCATCCCAGGCAAAAATTAAGAAAAGGAACTTCTCACTAGGCTTTTTATAACCTGTGGTGATGTTAAACTGTCACAGATTATTATAAGTTCAGATAGATTTTATAATAGTTTTGACATAAAAGCACAGGTACTTTTTTGTTTTCGTGAGATATGAAATGACAAATGAACTCACTGTCAGCTTACAGTCTTGCCTATCTACTCTGATTTGTTAACTTATTTCTACCGTCAGTGAGCCAAAAGCTGGGAACAATACCTGTAAGGGTGACCTAGTAAATAGGAGGGACTGGCACCTTGCTGGAAAGCCAGCCAGGAATGCTCTCCCCACGTGTCCTCCACCCATCCTTCCCTCTGCGCTTCAACATCACCAACTATTGAGGGCTTCTTGTTGCCAGCAAAAGAAACTGGTACGGAAAATGTGTTCATTACCACTCTGTTTCTACAGCAGGTTTAGCACACCGAGGTGTTGACAGAGGACTGGTTTTAGATGCCAAATCTGAGAGAGAAGTCAAAGTTTCATTTTGCACAAAGTAAGCAGTTCTTTTAAAGATATCGCATCTCCAGACATGCTAAAGGCGGGCATCAAATAGTTAAAACGGCAGTCATATTTGGCAGGGAAATATTATCAAGGTTGATAACTGACATGTTTAAGAACTAAAGTTTGAGAATTACAGTAAAGTTTTAAGATGCTGATCTCAATCTTCTCCATAAGAACATAAAATGGATGAAGTTAAAGTCCTCCTGGAATGCAAAGGTGCATTCACAACCAAGTCAATATTCCTCTTCTTCGGAAAAAACTTAGTAAGAGGCGAACTGGCACTACTGAACTCTGGGGAGAGGTTTAATAATCCAACTTAAAATATCTAGTTAAAGGAGATATTTTGTTTACAGAAATATCCCAGGGTTTCCTGTTATCTTTCTTTTTTTTGAATTTCTAAGTCTCAAACCAACATTAAAACATAGTATGACCTCTCTTCATAATTAACATTGTAGGGACTAAGTTAAAATTTACTTAGCACAAAGCAGGCACTATCTTTTAAACACTGTTTACAAGAAAGATGTCATCAGATTTATCTTGGTATATGGCTGCCCAAGCGACCCATATCCCTCCTACATCACTTAGTAACCGATGCCCAAACCGAACAGGAAAGCGTGAAAGAGCAGAGCATCTGCTGCTACTTGTACCTGAATCAAGGGAGACAGAAAAGTCAAGTGGCAATGGACAAGTTTTCAATTTGAATAGAAGGAGCACAGACAAAAAGAGGTGTCTTTAAAACAAAAGAAAGAAAGGAAGAAAAATACGGCACTAGATACACATCACCTTGCAGGAAATCCTGCCAGATAGCATCTGCTATATAAAACTGGGATTTTTCACTACAATGACACAATTTGCATAGGCTGTCTCACAAAAAAAAGAAAAAAAAAAAAAAAAGAGAGAGAGAATCTTTGAAGAAAAATAATGTTGTGCTACCTGGCCCAGCGCACTGCATATTCCAGGGCAAAGAAAAAAAAAAAAAAAAGTATTGCTATGACAATTTAAAAAAAAAAAAAAAAAAAAAAAAGAGGACTTTTTATACCTACTGCTTTGTATTCCAGCGTAAGAACGTATTCAGTCTGTGCTACAAAAGAGCAGGAGCAGTTGGGAAACCTGTTTACATTTTTGCCTTTGCACAATCTCGTGCATTAGCAGGCCAGCAATAGTAACGAAAGTAACTCGTCACAAACAGCTCAAGCCTGCCAGCAACGAAAATTAATGGGAAGGCAAGGATTTTCTTTTGATGTTGGAAAGACTCCAGTAAAAACTGGTTTGTACATGGGAACATGGTGTCAGACTAGAAGAGAATCAGCTTGTCTGACTTGTGGTTTTCTTGACAACATTCATCTTCTCTTGGCCTGATAGAGAGCAATTAGTGCTTGTCAGTTGAATCATGTGTTATTAAGATCATTCAGGCATTTTTTAATTATGATTACCTAAACAGACAGCAAAAGAAATTCTCAAGCAACTTTAACAATCCACTTCCTTTTCAGATGCTTCCAAGTCTTTTCTCCTTTAATGTTTCAAAAGTAAGGTGTAATATTTTACCTGCAAAAACCTTAGTACCTTTTCCATTTTAAACACATTAGAGAAAAAAAAAAAAGTCCTGTAGCCTAGAATCTGCGTGCTATCACTTGATCAGATGCCGTCTGAGTAATGATTTTTTTTCAGTTAAAAAGCAGATCGGTCTTCTACAAACCCAGTAAACTGCTCTATGTGCCAAGACTTGTTTTAAAGCATCTAAACCAATGCCTGCTAGGTTTGTAACGATACAGCAGTCCTAATACACAGCTCTTTCTTTCACCATCGCAGATCTGGAATCAGGATATGAACAGTGTCAGGAATGACATCACCCTTGGGTGTTGTTTAAAACTCCTCCCCAAATAAAATGGTTCCTTATCACTGACTTGGATAGTTTTTCCCACTGAAAAGAGAGCAAAAAGCAAGACGAGACTAGACATAAAGTTTCTAGTTATTTAAATTCCAGATATCAGAGTAATTGGATTTTATAGACCTTGCATGGATGAGATCAGGACAGTTCTAGTTCTATGTTTGGGTTTAGAATACCACTTTTAGAGCAACACTATTGTTCCTTCCCTTTGGCATTTCTCCCTTCTCTTTATCAGGGGATTTTTTGAAGTTTCTATATTAACATTTCCTCTTTTTTCTGCTTGCTATAAACCTTAGCCCACAAAACTTGCAGGCTCTTCTTGCTACGTCATCTGCTTCTGCACAAGGCCAGCCAAAAGCCCGCACGGCATCTCGCAGGAATTGGGAAATTCAGGTCCCCCCTTCAGCGAACATGCTGATACCCCAGGAGCCTGCGACCCGCTCGCTCCCAGAGCACGGGGGAGCTGCACATTTACCGTGCAGATGCAAGAGGAGCTGTCTGAAAAGGAATACACATTTCAAAACAAACAGAGTAAATATTTAGCATGCACATTGATTTTAATAGGCCTCAAAACCTTGCACCTAAAATAAATGATATTCAAGTATCTATTACCAATTCCCAGGAGTGCATCTAATGAAGGATCCTTGAGGATTTTTCTTTTTGGAAAGATTCTTAACATTTGTTTGCAGCAACAGCAGGAAAACAGAACAGTCATAAGATGACTTTGCTTACCATTAATACCATATACACTACCATATTTAAGGAGGTGAAGTCTCATACAGGGAATAGTGAGTATTTTGGGAAGAAAACGGATGATAACAGCCAATTTCCTGGAGTGGAACAGATGCAAGTTAATGGCACACTTTCTAATAAAAGCTTATTAAAATGGCAGCTGGGCAGAGGAAGGATGAAGAGACTACTTTGCACATGCAGATACACAATAAAGCAAAAAAGGAATTCTAAGGATTATTTTAATTTAAATTTGGTTGTCTTAAGGGCTCTGGTTCCAGTATATTATGTGTCTCATTCTTCCATTGGGGAGAATCTTACAGACTAGTTCCGGAGTACTGTGAAGAAAAAAGGAAATTACTCATTTTTGGCTGAGCTCTGAGCAGAACATTATTTGCAGGTTTATGAACTATTATGGAAATATAAAAGCTGAAGAAGGTAATGCTGACCAAAACAGTTAAACCTCTATGTACTGATTCCTGCGAAAGTAGACAGAAGACTAAAGCGACATCCAAGACTCTACCATCCTCTTAGGAAATAGTTTGCCAGCCAAGTTTATAAAAAAATCAGCATTCTGCTTCCTAAATTAAAAATCTGAGAAAATCCTTTTGCTGCAACAGCTGATCATTATCCAAAACAACTACCATCATCAACATCAGATTGGATATATTCAAGGCGTAATTAAATAGGTCTGAAAAAGGTCTTCAAAATTAGAAGAAACAGGAGTTCTTTTATCTTGGATTCAGCATCCCTTAGTAACAGTCTATTCTAAGGAATCTGATGTTCCCATTTCATTACTCAGCCTGTGTCTACCTTTAATAACTTTTGTTACTCATGGGTGATGTAGTATTTTTAAACAAGGTTTGTCTTTTGTATAGACTTGAAATATTTATATGTTTAAAAAAAAAAGATCATAGGAATAGGAATTTCCTGCAAGATGCTGCTTTATGGCTTAAATAATTTAGGCCTATGATAAATACTGCTAGAAACACTGCACACATGAAAGTTACAAAATTATTCTTTTATTTAGAAATGAACTACTATCCAGAATCCTCGAGCCATTTAGAATCTTATTTCTAGGCACCAAACATACTAGCAGACATGAAGAGCAATCCAACAACTGAGGTACTGTAGGTAGTTTCTGGATTAAAATGACTTCTAATTTTTGGTTCAGATTCTTCTGCTTTCTACTACAGGGCAAAACGACAAAGAAACACGCTACCATCAATTAAGTATCATGCCTGGCAGCCAAACATACTTTAAAATACTGATGAGGCTCTCAGTGCTGCCATACCTACTCTGAGTCAAAGCCTCAAGCTTACTGCAGTGCTATCCAGCAAAACCATCTTTAAGCAGGCTGGTTTTTAATAGGGTGGTGGATTTTGATTACAGGAATAAAATTCACCCTCCCCCCCCCCTTTTTTTTTTAATAATCACTCCCCTCGGCTACCAGTAAAATACTCACGCAAACCAGCTCTTGCTGAAACAAATGACGTTGCTCAGAAATTCTCCATTTGTAAGATCTAAACAGCTGTGTCTAACGCTACCCACCCTCGATGGCAAACACCATTCACCTCCTGTTAACTTCAAACAGCCATAACAAGTATTTCAGCTCCCTGCTCAGGACAATTCCTATTGCTCAGCCAATTGCCTATTACTCACTGCCACCTCTCCATTAGATTTTTTCCAATCTTTCTTACAGAAATTACCAACCGGTAATTCCCACAGCCTGTAAATCCAACAGCCTGTAACTCTGCTGCTCTCCTGTTCATTAGCCACTTCTAGTTCGTTGTTTGGTATATTATTCATTCTTGTTTCTAACACTCCTCCTCCTACTCCTGCAGATAACCCACCGGTGTTGATATAACCCACGAATACCACCAGCCTGCACTCCTGCTCCAGCCACCTCCAGTGCGTCGCTTGGCAGACGCGCTCCGGGCAGCCACGCGCTGCTCATTGCGCAGGACCAGCCCGAGCCCCAGCAGCAGGCTTCTCACCGGCTGAATGAGTCGAGTTGCTCTCGGGGGATCTGGACACGGCAGAACCAGCAGCCCCCCTACTCCCAGAGCCTCAGCACAGGGTAAGGCTCCCTTTTGGCCCTAATTTTAACAAAGTTCTGCAAAGTCTGTAAACCCCCCCCCCAAGTCAGAATACTTATAATAAAGAGCACTCCAAGAACAACGAAGTCAGCCTAATACTACGCACCGATTTATTTGGAGCAAAATGGGACCTTTAGGGTTTTTCATTTACAAGAGAAACAAACCACCATGAAGTCTCAAGCACTATTTCTATGATTTTCATTAGATTCATTTTGCAGCAATGTGTTCCTAAGGTGGAAACCAACCCCCCAAAAAGTGAGGTAAGCGGAGATAACGGAAAAAAGATAAGAGACATTTTTCTCTCCTTAGCTTACGCACTCCTGCCATACATGAGCTATTGCACATGCACAGTTCTCTTCCTTAAAACTCTGCTGTACCACAACAGCGAAGAGAACTGCATTTAAGAAAATGTAATTACAAGACCACAAAGAACAAAAAAACTGACTAGAAGGCAAAGCTCTTAAACCTGGTAATGTCTGTATTCATTACGTCAAACAAAGGTTTCTGTCTCTTAGGTCAGTGCAGACATCTGAGCATAACTGAACGCAAAGTAAAAACTTCACTGGTAGAGCCATAAATGCCAACAGCACACTCGGTCCCCTGTATAAACATGCAAAATACTCTGATAATTCCATATTGATTAAAAAATATATTAAAATGACTCAAAATTTTAAGCAGCCATTTGTTACGTATTTTATTAAAAAACAGTGTTTTGTAAAAGTCCAGACAAATTCTTCTCAATAGTCCTTACAGAATCACAGAATCACAGAATAATAGGGGTTGGAAGGGACCTCTGTGGGTCATCTAGTCCAACCCCCCTGCCGAAGCAGGGGCACCTACAGTAGGCTGCACAGGATCTTGTCCAGGCAGGTCTTGAATATCTCCAGAGAAGGAGACTCCACAGCCTCCCTGGGCAGCCTGTTCCAGTGCTCCGTCACCCTCAGAGGGAAGAAGTTCTTCCTCATGTTCAGACGGAACTTCCTGTGCCTCAGTTTGTGCCCATTGCCCCTTGTCCTGTCACTGGGCACCACTGAAAAGAGCTTGGCCCCATCCTCCTGACACCCACCCTTCAGATATTTGTAGGCATTTATAAGGTCCCCTCGCAGCCTTCTCTTCTTCAGGCTGAACAAGCCCAGTTCCCTCAACCTCTCCTCGTAGGGGAGATGCTCCAGTCCCCTCACCATCAGTCCTCAAGAATTTTGCTGATTTTTAAGTATAGTTTCACAGAAAAAAAGACATTTATATAAGCAAACTTCTGAGAAAGTACTGAAATAGATCTGGGGTTTCTTTTCCTTCCTTCCTCTTTGTAGAGGACAGAAAGAAGGAGAAATTGTGTATTGTGTTTGTCTGAAAATTTGAAACCAAATTTGCAAAAGGCACTCCTGTTAAAATTTATCTGGTAAGCAGCTCCAGAAAAGACGTATGAACACCATCCCAATTTGAAAACTACTGCTTTCAAAATAATTTGCTTACATATGTAATTTATTTGCAGTGCCGTCAAGAGCAGCTACACTTCAGGCAGACGTGCACACCTCGCTTTGCAGCCTTCTCGTAGGTATAATTTAGCAGTTTGAAAGGAGTCCTCTAACTAATTTCAAAAATGTTAAGCACAACCTCTTGAAATCTGAAGAAAACAGTGAAGCAAAGATAATCAACATAAGTATTTCTTTCACAGCTGAGAATCATCCAGTTCTAAATCATCCCCACAAGAAAACTCTCCTGTATTTTACAGAAAACTTAGAAATTCAAGCTGTCTAGAACAAATGGATGGTCTTACTATCTAAAATGAATGACACTCTAAACATACCCCCTAGCTAAAAATACAGCAAGTCTTCTGAAAATACATGGCAGGCGTCATCACAGCGCCCTGCCCTCCACCCGAATCCTTCCCCTCCTCCCACATTACTGTAAAAACTTAGGCAGTTTTTAGGGGCTGAGAGTCTCCTTGACTTCATCAGGATCCACAGATGTTCTTAAAATGTTAAAAAAAGAAAATCAAGTAATTAAATATCTGAGTCTGTTTTCTCCAATAACAAATGCTTCTACTGAAATTTGTATTAATTCTAAGGATGACTAAAAGCCCTAAAAATTTAGAGCATGAAGTCTGTCACCTTACTGTATGTATTTTTGTATTTAAAGACTGAATTACCAAAATTAAAAGATTACTGAGTTTATGAGAACAAGCCATTACTTACTCTCACTAGAAAATATCAACTAACAAAGCCAAGCCTCCCGCTGTCGAAGAACCATCCATTGATTGGAAGCATCATTTTATCCACTACAAGATGTTATCACTTGAAAACATTTATTCCTACATTACAAAACACAGAACTTAACTTACTCTTCACTCAATAAAACCATCTAAATCTTTTACAAAAGGTCTCTGTAATAATAAAAAAAAAAAATCTAAGCATGCAGCCAGATAATCAGTAAGAACAGGTATGAAGGGTTAGCAATTTTATTCACTGGTATGGGAGAATTCATGAACAGTTGGGCAGAGAAGCAACAGTTAGATCAGTTCTACATTTTATTTTTATAAAGAAAAAAAAAATAGCAAGGCAGAGGAAAACAGGGAAAAAATGTTTCAGGGATTTGTTTCAGAAACAGCCAAGGGCAAGACCAAAGAAGTACAAAGCCTGGCAGGGAGAACAGGCCAGGTGGCAGAACATGCAATGCAGGGGACACACGGGCATTAAAGGACTTCGGCAGCAAACACAATTTTCTGACAGACAGAGGGACAGCAGGAAAAACTATTGTGATTTCCAACCACAGAAATAACAGGTGAAAAATGTGCTACTGTACTCTGAACAGGGTGAGCCTAAAATTAATGCACCATTCCCATGAAAACTACTGATTTTCAGAAGAACAGATTACTTTTGCATAAACAAGTGGCTAATGTAAAAGTCTAAATTGACATGCATTGCCATTTCCACTGGAGGAAACGGTATTTTCCTTACTCAAGGAAAAAAAAAAAAAAGACGACTCTGAAGTTATTCTTTTCCTTCTCCCTGAGAAAAGAAGGAAAGGCCACCTCTTTTACTAAGCACGTAATATTAGAAAATAGACAAGCACTGGAATAAAGTGAATTATAGTTTGACTGGAAAAGCAAAGAGACTCCTTTAAGAGCCTGCACAGCATCAGAATACCATAAACAAGTTATGAGAAAGAAAAAAACGATTTCTGCAAAATCAGCAGTTGTTCTCACTAGCACACTCTTTTTTTTCAGTTCCTAGGTATGGTTCAAATCACACAAACCTCCAGATCATTCAAAACTTCTTTCAGAAGTGGTTGGCTGTAAGAATCATTATCTTCATACTTAACACTATTCCTGTATGACAAGAAACACAACAGCAAGATGCTTCAAAATAAGGCAGCTGGAGACGGGAAACTCAGGCGGCAGAACAGGCCAAGTACCTCTTGAATGGGATGTGAATCCGATTCGCCTTTTTGAGTTTAAAAACAGACGGTGGCTTTCCAGCAGCTGCAGCGCTGCGCGCCCTTTGCAGCTATCTGCCATTCAGAAACTCCCAGCCGACTGAAGGTGTCCAAGCAGCCTCCCCTCTACTTAACGCTGATCGATTGGCAGGCATGAGCACAGCGATGGTGTCCACGGCCGTGTGGTCCAAACACATCGTTATGCAAGATACAGAAATTTTATGGACCAAAGGAGAGGCAAGCAGAGCCCTCTGTTCCCAAGCCGGCTCTCGGCACACTTTATAAATGTCTTTTCGTGGTCAAGCTGAGGGTAAAAGCTCCACCATGTGGGAGAAGCTTAGCAGTAGCCCAAGTGAACGCAGGCTTTACTCGTGGTGGATCCACAGAGCATCATCTTCGCAGGTGCCACGCAACAGCACAGCCACCAAGGCATCCGAACCACCACCAGACTCGGAGAAGGCTCCTGCGGCTCAAGGGCCATCAACGCCCCACGCCATGTCAGCTTAAAACACATTATTACTGCAGTGCGTACTCTCGCATCATTAATACCTGTCAATTATGAAAATGAGGTACTCGGAGTACGTCCCATGCTTTTGTTTTGTGAAAGAGTAACTTTTTCCAGGACCATGAATAATACTTGGTGCTGTATGACTGAAAACAGTGAATAATCGCAAAAAAAGGAACTGTTCCATGTTACAGTGAAGAGACAGCCTGCCAAAACAAACATATTATGGCTGCAAAGGAAAGTAATGTGTCTGTAATTTTAAACTCCGTCCACTTTAGTAGTTCAACAGTTTTTATCTCACCCAAACAACCAAAGCAGTAACATACAGCAGGAACACTGCAGGAGCCGACTGCAGCCTGCATGTGTGTGGTGGGGGGGAGCAGCCGACCATGCAAACAAAACGCTACCCCTGCAATTTCATGGGAAGTCCACCTTCCGAGCCCAATACAGTTACACTAAACAAGCAGGATACTATTCTTGAGCAACTAAAAATTTTTTTAAAGACTTAACAGGAATAGTACTAACCCTTTTATTCTCACAAGTTGCCACAGAACTCATTAGCAAGCCTAAAAAAAGGGGAAACAAAAATATCTTGACTAAGAAAAATATTGGAAATAGTATTAGAGAACACTGACAGTGTTTCAGGATTGCATTTACAGCAATAGGAGGGAAGAAGTATTAAATATTCCTCAGCATCAGAGCAAACAATTTCAAAAGTGTATTCTAAAAATATTCTAAAATCATTTCAGAATTTAAACATATTCACCACAAGTTTCTTAAACACAAGAGCCTAATCAGCACGCAGGGACGAGGGTTTCAGCAGCGACTACTGATTCTGCAGGTGCTTTTCAGTAGCCCCGTTTGAACGCTGCTCTGCTTCTCCGGCTGACGAAGCACGCGTGGGGAAGCGCGGCGGCGCTGCCCGTCGGGATGCGCGTTCGGCAGGCGTTGGCACGCGCTGCCCAGCCCCAGACAGCTCGCGAGTGACACGAACCGAAGGCTGACCACCCTTCGCCCTCGCTGCCGCAGCACGCACGCGGTATCAGCAGGTCGGAGTCCCAACACGGCAGGGACGGAAAGTACTGAGACAGCGAGCTGTGGAATGGCAATTCCCAAGCAGGCCAATCTCCACTCTGATGGCGACATCTCACACAGATAGAGGTGCGTTTGATCTCTGATTTATTCTATTTTTTAAAAATACGGATTGCGAAGAAGATCTGGTAGGCGGCATTCTGAAGGGGACGATGCGGGGGAAGGCCCCTGCCAACCCTCAGCTCCCTGGCCCCAAGCCCGGGGCAGGTCCCCTCCTGCTCCACAGCCATGCTGGAGCCCAGAAGCAGCCCCAGGCGAGCCTTGTCCTCGTGCTTCATGCCACCCCCATGCCAGCCCCGTGGCCAGGGCTGCGAACCAGCGAGCGCTCCCAAGCCAGAACAGGCAGGCAGAGACCCACTGCCCTGCCCAGATGGGACACAACCCCGGGACCTGCTTGGCCTGGTCCAGATGCCGTCACCGGGACAGCGCAGTGTGGCCACACGTACAGCTTCTCGCTCCTCCACCACACCCTGGGTTTTCCACGCCGCATGCAGATGATCTGACCAGGCTACGAGCAAGCCACAGAGTCGGTCAAACGTGGTCAGAAGGCTGTCAGCTGAAAAGTCCTGCTCTGCGCGTGGCGCTTGCGGAGACACCAAGGTTACTGGGCAGATCAAGACAGGTTCAAAATGTTTGGAGGAGCGTACGAGGGTTTTCAACGCTGACATGACAAGCTGGCTGGGTGCCATGAGCAGCAATGCTCGCTGTGGAATCGCACGACACGGGAGAGCTCGGGTTGCCAAGGAGAGATGTCCCAGGCACCCAGCGTGGACAACCAGCTCCGGAGCCTCCACCAGTGTTCACCGGCTGCAGGACAGCCCCGACGCGCCGAGCAGCAGCACACCAGCAGCCAGCTCCTCGGCAGCAGTCCCTGGCAAGATAGCCATGTACAAAACCACCCCAAACAAGCCCTCCTTTTTAAAATCTCATCCCTAGAGCCTGATCCAGGCTGCTAAGTAGGTTGATTTTCAAGTATTTAACATCCAGTCGGATATTTGGCTGTCTGGGTGGGAAGGCGGTGGGGGGGAGGGATAAAAATCAGCCTCTGTCATCGCTACCGAGAGCCAATTCTTATACCCACATAGCCAGTTGGCACCAGCCAACCATATCTCTATTAATCTGAATTTATGCTAATTCTGTCACTCATCATTACCAGCCAGTCACTCCTAAACCAGCTCTCTGGGAAACACCCCAATTAAGCTCCATCCTTACTAAGGAAGGATGAAGATAAATTTCAAGAACTACTTTTGCTTAAACAAAGCTGAAATTTCTTTTTCTTAAACAAGCTGACGTTCTTGAAGCTGGTAGTAAAGGACTGTTTGGATAAACACATCACCTGAGCACCAGTTCTTTCAAAGACAAGCTCTCTTTTCAAAACTAACTTCAACATTTTGAACGCCCATAAGGGAAGGCTAGTTGTACCAAGCACGTTGCTCCCAACCAACCTGTTAAAAGACGTGCCTACTCTCAGTGTCAAACCACCTCAGCTGACTTCACCAGGATCAATGTTTATTTTGAGTTGGACTGGACTCTAAAGTCAGCTAATGGCACTGCATCATCGATGTATGATTTAGGTGACTGTTGCAAACTACAAATGATCCTTCAACTAAGGCTTTTACAAAGTCACATGCAATTTTAGATTCATGTTTCCCTTTAATCTGCACATACCTCCAGTGAGTTTGTTCCCAAGGCATGAGCATCCCACTGCACCCACTGTAGAACACCGCTTTCCACAACATCCCACCTACCCTTTATGCTTCTATTGGACCAACAAGGAACAGTTCTGTATCACTTTACTCCTGGTGTGTTTATAAACATGTATACTCAACATCTCATCAAAGGTGGAACTATCTTACTCGAAAGCAACTACCAAACGAGCCAGGCTTCTCGTGCCCAACGGAAAAAGACTCCTGCTGCCTCATCCCAGAGCTGGTGGTGATGGATCGGGCTGGCAGCTTCATCATAAGGGTACTCTTACAAAACCTGCCTTCCTGTTTAGTAAAATCTGAACTTCTCTGTATTAAAAATACAAATTGCATTAAGAATATTAACTGAAGCATTAATGAAACTTATGGGGGAAAAGGCCTGCAAAACATCAACCATTTACACACACAAATACTAAGTGACTATTTGGATAAAATGCTAATGCCTCTGTGCAAATGGAATAGGAAGCATGCAGAGATGCATAAATCTATTTTATGTCTCATCTCAGGAATTATCATTATGTCAGTATCTGCAGTGGAACTGAAATGAACTCAAGAGATGTACAATGTGTTGAAGTCACCAGCAGTACTGCCTATAGCAGTGAAATATTCACTACAGGTTTGACATCCAGATACTGACTTGCACTGATCACACTTAACTTGTCAGATGTCTGATGATCCCAGAACAAGGTAGTATATCCATAATCATTCCAATGGTCCGTAAGTTTTGTATTCAAAACATCAAGTACCAGGGCATATTTTATTTATACACTCAATGGTGACAGAGCATAATCTTGTCACTGTTCAAACTGCTTAATCTGTCTCAGCATTTAAAATTAAGTTGAAAAGAACCAGTAGTGCTTTTAACTGTCCTTAAATTACATTAATTGCGTTGTTAAGCACTTTAACAACCTTATGAAGGCAGCTAAGTAAATCACTGCTCCAAAGTCTGTATAACCAACCCCAAGCCTCCATGCGCAGAGCAGAGCTGTCGATATCCCCGAACTGCAGAACGAAGATCTCCCATATACGAACGATCAGATCAGAAGCAAATCAAAGCAGAGGCTACTGCTACCATTTGCCCAGGCAACGAGCTATGTCAGCACCAGCTACTGTAACATCAATATACTGTATGCACCGAGAAACGCGGAGAGCACTGAAGTTATGTGGTCATGATTCTATTTACACCCTGTCCTGCTAGCAGGCAACTGATGTCATATGCCTGTATACAACAGAAAAATTCACAGCCTAGAAATTTCTGCTGGCAAGAGATCAACAGGCTGTAAGGAGCACTGAAAACAAACGACCCAGCCTTCAGCCAGAGCTCACTGATCTCTGCTTGCACTATCACACTAGGCTAAAACTTCACTGCTTCGACTGCGAAGGTGTCATTACCGGCGTCAGCAACAATCTGAAGCAAAGCCAGTGTCGGTGACCACAACCTTCGCGTTTTTAGATCTACAAACTGCCTTTATGGGATCTGCTTTCTACATCCTATGTAAGTGAAGAATACATACAGGTGTGGTGGTCAAACAGCTTGACAGAAATATTCCTCTGCATTATAAATAAGCATGCCTGTACTGACACGCAGAACATTTGAACTTGCACGAAACAGCAGTCTTTTGCTGACAAATTCTTACAGCAACAACAGGCAGAAGTTGAACCGAATACAGTTTGGATTAAGAATAGCAATCATATATCCAGAGATACTTGATATACCGAGAAGAAACAATGGAATGAAATGCAGAAACTCAAAAGTTTCAAGCCATCTGTATATATCTGTACTGAGTATCAAACCATCTGTATTATATTCTTAGATCAGCTAAAGCAAACCGCTGGCACCAGTGCCAAGTTTGGCAGCAGAGACGATTTGGACCACCACCAACGAGAATGAGCTACCATGCCTTTTAGAATAAATTTTGTAGCAAACACCGAAAGGGTTGATCAACACAGATTATCACAGCTACAACAAGCCAACTAGTTTAAAAAACAGCATTTGCCATCCCACAGTATTTGATTTTAGACTTGTATGATGTACTCTATGCCTAAAAAAAGAAATTAGAAACTTCTCACTACCCCTCTCCCAGCGGGAAATGGCTAAAACCACTCGCACAGGCTCTGTGCAACAGCACGAAGCACCTGCACATGGGGTCACCAAGCCGGGTGCCCCACGTCAGCCAACGCACACGTTCACAGTCGTATTCAAGCAGATCAAAACCCCGCAGCAGACAGGCGACACGGGCAGCTGCACCACAGCCTGCATCCTCGGCAGCATTTTCCGAGGCACGTGTACGTCCTCGGAAGGTCTCCCACTCCAGTGTGGGATAAGGCCTGGCTTCCACACTCGTTTACTTTGTCTTCTCCAGCTCCAGCCTCCACCATTCTACGGCACCCTGCTTCTCCCGGGAAATTCCATTTATCCTTTGAAGTCTAGCCTAAATTTCAAAGGCAAAAATACCAAAATATCCTTGAGGATAAAGGTGTTGATGTAAAGAACATTGACTAACCCCAGTAATTTTATTTTCATATTTTAAAAGAGCCCAAAAATAACTATTCACCACCTTTTCCTCTGCTTGAGATTTTGAGAACAACCCGCCTACCAATAAGTCTAATTCTCTTAGCGCAAAGAATTTTGCATGGGTGGAACTCTTCGGCTAAAAGCGATGATAAATAACACCTCCTCAATCCTGCAATCTCTAGAAACAGTGTACAAGAATTAATATACTAAGTTGATTTGCAGTGTTAAACCAGAATTTCCCTACCCTCTGTTGTCCACCTGCAGTATGCTAGGAGAGACATCAAGAGCAAGACAGTACAACACAAAGTTGAACCGACTCGGTTATCTGCCATTCTTTGTACCTTCACTGCCATGAGAACACGTAACTCCTTGACACGTTTCTTGCACATACAATTATCAAATGTAACATATTACCACAACCAAATGCACCGACTGCTCACCCACCACTCCCTACAGACAGCCGTACAGGATCCTCTGCTCTATGGCGAAGTACAAGATCAGCCCCAAGTTGAATGTACAAACCTCTGATGCCAGATTTCTTCTTTTTTTTCTCTCTCAGTATTCACACAGCACTTAGGTGTTCAATAAGCAACATCATGCACCATTTTTTCAAACTTTTGTACAGTTTATATACAAATTATTCTAATTGATTAAAAACCAGTGTCTAGCAGTTCAAGAACTTGCCTGCATGTTCTTCTCAACTATAAACCTGCCCTGCAAAGAAAAGCCCCCTACGAACCTCCCATCATTGAAACAGTAGAACATAATTTTTTTTTAAACTTATGCATATACTTTACGCAGAGCACCTGCTGAAGTCTCAAATTAAAGGTATTGAAGAAGAGCAGAATCGTCTCCTTTCCCCAATAAAACACAATTGTGCTTTAAACTATGCATATTGTTTAACTCTGTTAGGAATCCTATTATGAGAAACTTTTTTATGAGTCTGCCAAAAAGGACGGTTACCAGAAGCATAATCACAGTAAGCAATAAAGGCTGACATGGAGTATATTTCTAAGCAATTATAGCAGGTGTTTTAAAGGTATAAAGCTACAGCATTATAAATCCATTTACAGTCACAGACACTGGAAAAGTAAAAGGCTACCAGAAGGTTCAAGCTCCCACAGCAGCCAAATATTGGTCCTCTTCCCCTGCAGACTACAGCAACTACAGGACACACTCCACTACGAATTTCAGCAAGTCAAAAGAATACAGTGTTAGGCACTCAGGTACAGCAATCATTAAAAAAATAATTAATTAAGAGCTTTCAAAAGAGCATGTAGCATATATATATATATATATGCTACAAAGCTCAGAAAAATACTGCCATTTAAGGATTGCTAGATCTGTCTTAAAACACTGTTTCTATTCAATGCAATTAATCAGAGTTGCATGTAATATCTTAGATTGTACAAAGGTTTTTAAAAGAGAAAGTCTAATATGGAAAGTTTCTAGTATGAGCAGTGTCTTCGAAAAGTGAAGTACTCTCTGAAAGTGCTGTGGATGTGACAAGTCCTACTCAGACCTTACAAAAACTGGTACACGAAACCTATTTACAACACAGAAGTGTTGGAGGAAATTCAGGGAGAGCTGACCTGCCAATATAACCTGTAACTCTGCAGAACAATTGCCGGTTATCAAAATTGCATAAGCCAAGAGACAACGCTAACTATAAATATGACTACCAGCTATTCCACACAACCCCAAAGCATCCTGCCAAGCCCTCCTTCATGTTCTCTCTCACACAGACAAAGGCCTCAAAGCCATGGGACATCTGCCAGGGAAACAAATGAAGTTAAAAAACCAGAAGAACATGAACATGTACTAACCTAAACTTGCGTGTTCTTTCTTCCCAATTCCTCCCCCAACACCTCCCCCTACAAAGACGACGTCTCAGTTTACTGTACTCTTTTCCTTCTCCCAACCAGTCTTAACTCTTGGACCAATGTTTTAAAGTTTCCCTACCTTTGAAAAAATAATGTTCAGTTCTTAAATGTTTTGCCAGATCTGGACCACACCCTGCCCTCTCCAAAAATCTTGGCTGTTTGTCTCCTATTGCACATAATCAATTATAGCACTTTCAGGTTTATATTTTGCATGGTGGGAGCTGATCCAGAAAGGAGATTGTGCTTGTGTGAGCTTGTGTGTTTACACAAACATACATACACACACGTACACACACCTTTACAAAATTGTTTTGCTTCTACAGAACTTCAGGGGATTTTTCTGTTGTAAGCAGACAGCTCTTGATAGAAAAAAAGTAGTTGAAAATTTTCTACTTACCGGGTCACACTAATCACTTAAATATGAAAGGAAAAGGCAAACTCTCTGTCATCCTATCACCACACGAACTGAGTATCAATCATAAGCAATAACCACAGAAAACTGCACAAAGACACCCAGCAGATACCTTCGGCTCCAGTGTACTTTTCACTCCACGCCCTCTGGTTCCCGGACTAAGTGTCAGACACCAGCCCCGAGGTTTGACAAAAAAGGGATACGGCAGATTGCCCACCAGCCGCATCATGGGCTGCCAAGTGAGAAATACAAGCTTGGAAACTGTCTCGAGACACCAGCCAGGACAGCAAGGCTCGAAGCATCACACAAGTGCCATAACCACGCGTGGTGGGGAGAGGCTGGAGGGGGTGTGGGAAGTTACTGCACAAAGTAACTCGGCAGGGCATGCTAAGGAGCTGTTTTCAGTACCGAGCAAGACAACTTCGTCATTTAGGATTACCAAGAAATAACTGCAGTTTTCTTCCTTCTGATTTTTCTTCTTTAACGAAGTCTAACTGCAAAACCCCCTCAACTACTTGAATCTGAATTTTACGACATATTTCTACTTTCCCGTGAATGTTCTGTAGCTATTTTTTCTTTATTAGCTACTGCAAAGCAACACAGCAATTGGCTTTCAGAGCATTCAGCAGAACACGGATCACCCTGGGTCTAATTCACTACTCAGGACTCCTGCAACATCTAAAAAGAAAGTTTACGTCTATAGAAGACAAGAATCATCTTGTTGATTTGTTCAGTAGCTAGCACAACAACAGTGTGAACACCACATGTAGAAAAATACTCAATTTGTCTTCAGACAGTTTTTGGAAGACAGACATTTTATCAGAGTATCTGTTAACACTTTCCTTCAGAAAATATGTTTCGCCTGCCAGCAAGCAAACAACAAAATAATGTGTCATATCTGTAAAACAAGGGAGAGAAATAATCAGGATTAGCTTCAGAGTGCTGTAATAAAATAACAATAATCAAATGCCGGAACTCGTAGCTAATGTTTCAGCCCTGTGCTCGCAATCTTGCACTCACTTTTGTTACTCTGCAACAGCTACGCACACGGTCACATTACACGGAGATTCTCTCCAGTTCTGCTATTTAACAATAACCAAAGAAATCCGACGGTTGTGAACTCCGCTTGCAGTGGGATAGCTGGTGGAGAACAAGGCATCTGACACAGGCTGTGCTACGGTCAGATGAATCCAAAAGGCAACTCAGCGACAAGCTGGGAAAGGAAACCAGAGAGCAAAGCAGCGATGGCACTACTTGGTCAAACCCTTCCAGTCAAGGAGCACCATTGCAACTGACTTACCCACTAATTTAAATTACAAGAAAAAAATGGCACAATTCTGATACCTTTTTGTTTAACGTTACACAGCAACTGCTAGGTAGGCTTTCCATTTCAAATTCAGGAGCACAGGAGAAGAAACTTTAACCAGCAAACACCGTACGGGAGGACTTCTGAGTGAGGCTTCCAAGATCCTGAAAACATTCTTAGTAAGTTCCATAAACTGTAGTTCTAATTAAGGATTAAATCTGGAGACTAAACACCTCTTTATTTGAGGGCAGGGAGGCTTAAATCTTTTTGTATTAATGCTGAGCTATATCATTGGATATTTTTGCTATGACCAACCTATAAAACCTGTCAGCTTCACTCAGTTTACACAGGGCTCTAATTATGTTTAACTAGAATCTGAATGATCTAATTACTTAACATCTTATAGCACAAACTACCGAGGACATCTGGTTGAGCAACTGGTAAAGAAGTCTGGGAAATAAAATGGCTGTTCTGTACCCTGCTCGGGACCCCTGCAAACAGCTCTCCCACTAGACAGGCTCGTTCTTCCACCCCACCCGACACGTCTGCTGACTGAAGGCAGCCCTGCAAGAACAAATCATCCACCGGTTCAAAGGTAGCAGTCAGGTGAAGAAAAACTCTGCAAGTGGCACAAGTACGATGACAGGACTTTGAAAGAGTTTTTCATTTTGCTCTGTTCTTCGTCGGACAAAAATTCAAATCACTCTCTTGCATCTCTGGGGCTCCTTCTGCCACCGTTCTTCAGAAATTGAGGAACGAAGATCGCCATGAGTGCCAAAACTGAAGTCAGCTCGGCTATGTCGGTGCCAGCAGGAAGCTCCCGCACCTGCAAGCCTCGGAAGATTTAAAGGTTTTAAACCACTGCAATAGCATAAGGGAACAGATTCAGCAAGTCTAGGGAAAACTCCACTGCAGGACCGTAAAGCCATTCATACAGTGAGCACTAAGGTTCAACTGGAAATAACCAGCAACAGGAGCTGAAGGATCTCTTTTGGCCATGAAGCACTTCACTTACATGGTTTCCAGAATGTCAGTCTTGGTCAGAGCCTTTCCCTCGGCCTGGCCATCTGCCAGGGCGATATCGCACTACATACCTGAGGACTGTTCAAAGGAAAGGGTGCCCGAAACACAGGAAACTGCTATCGTGACCCATATTGTGCAGACACGCTCCCACTTTGATCTCTTTTCCTTGAAAACACAGTGCACTGCACCCAACAGATTAACCTGACGTGGTCAAAGAAGAAATAAAACCTAAAAGTTCTGGTTAAAACCCAGTTATAGCTGCCGTTTTCTGTCTTTACTTTTCCTTAACGAACAGATGGAAACCAGCAATAACCATCTGCGTAAAGCAGCAATAACTGTAAAGCACAATAATTCCACAAAAATACGCTAACAAGGTCAGTTAAGTGTTTCTCTAATTGTCTACTGCCCGTGACCTTTTTCAAAGATTTCAGATGAAAAACAAAACCAAAACAACTTGTGAAAGATCCTCTGGCACCTTCAACAGTAGCACAGTTCGTTTCTGCATCCTGGGGAAATTCCAGTTTGGGAACAAAGTTCTGCCTTCCCAGATTCCCCCCCTCGGAAGCAGATATGCTTCGTGCTCTGCCTCCTGCCCTGCTAGGTGTAACATCCAGCTCCCACCCGCCATCAGAAAACTGATTATCCCTGAACGAGCAGTAAAACTAAGCCATTCCTGTACGTGCAACGCAGCAAATGTTTTGGAACCCTTCATGATCAAAGCCACTCTATTAATAAACTTATATTTTTATATTCCTTGCAGCTGAAAAATCCAATTAAAACATTACAGTGACCTTTTACCAGAGAACTAACTACTGTCACAGTGAGGATAAAGTATCAGAAGGCACCCTAGCAGGGTTCCAGCAAAAACTGGATAGACACTGAAAGATACTATTATAGTTGGTTTACTTCAGTCACTGGGGTGGTAAAGGATGGCCTAATTCAATAGGAAGATCTGAGAGGCTTTTATTAGGTCTCCAAACTAGTGTAGCTGACAGTTAAACAAAGTGTCAGGCCTTAAGTCAGCATTTAGAAAGTAAATTTATAATGAAGAGCTGACAATCAAGAAACCGAACAAAGAGGCTGCTGCCAACCATCAACATTGTTTTAAAAAAACAGCCCTAGCTACTGAGTGAAAATTTCTTATCACTGAAATTAACTTCACAATTGGCTAGTGAAATTATTATACCAAACAAATCAGGCACTAAAAACATTATGATATATGAATGCCTTTTGTCATGACATATCTATCAGTGAACAAGGTAAAGAGCGATGAATGCCCCAAAACAGCAGAAGCAGGCGTGCTGCTCCACAGCAGGCGTGCCTGCTAGCTTACCAGCTTCCACTCAACCCATCTGTACAA
This sequence comes from Opisthocomus hoazin, assembly GCF_030867145.1. Taxonomy (NCBI): domain Eukaryota; kingdom Metazoa; phylum Chordata; class Aves; order Opisthocomiformes; family Opisthocomidae; genus Opisthocomus; species Opisthocomus hoazin. The sequence continues at coordinate 9,536,173 of NC_134433.1, read as the reverse complement.
AACCAACGTTCCCTTCAAAAGTGAAAAATAATACATATATCCATCACTGCCTGACACCAGGAGCTTCCACATTTGCTTCTGTGCTCCAGGAGAAAGCCTCCAACACCAAATGCCTGCCTACCATCGCCTTTCACCAGCACAGACCCTGAAGGGCACCAGCAGCTGCAAGCCTGTGCAACAGGAGCCGTAACACCCTCCAGCACAGCGGGCAGCAGGCAAGCACACAGAGCCCCTTCCACAGCCTGGGGACAGGCGGCACTGAACGACCAAGCAGAGCATGCCACGGTCCCAGGCTGACTTTTTAGCCCTGGCAGTCAAGTTAATTTTCAAAAAGATGGGATGTACAACAGCTCTGGGGCACAGCGACCACTTCCCAAGATCCTGAAAACAATCTGAACTACTAACTTCTCCTAATCCTAGTTAAAGTAGGTTCTCACAGCTCCAATTTTAGACTTCAAGTACTATTGACAGGACAGAAAATCCCAGAGAGTGACATAAATCAAGCTTTACTTAGCTTGGCACATTAAAGAACTAACTCTTCTCAGGATATGTCAGGACATCTCCGATGCTAACGGATTTTAATTTATTATCTAAAACAAGGTGATCACAGCACAGTGTGTGTGCTGTTTTAATCATTCGTGCTGTATTTAAGATAACACCGCAAGACAAAAACCCACACAGTTCTAGTTTCATGAGTTGATGGCATGGAGCACAGCAAAGGACTCGGACAGAAACGAGTATCAGAAGTTGCACAGAAGAAAGCAGCTTTACAATACAACTTTCCAGTTGTGGGACTGACCAAAGCTCTGCCTGCACATACACAAAAAGCCTGAAACTAGCTCCTCCTTGCAGGCATGGAAACAGCAAACAATGTTTGATACATGAAACTGAGAGCATGGCTTTGGAAGACAATTTGATTCAAATGCTGATCTAAAACAGGGAAATAATCCCCAGCCCTGCAGCGGTTAAGGACTGTCAGTAACAGACAGCATCCACAGTCTCGCACGATCAAGACTCCCACAAGAAAAACTTTCTTTGCTAGCAAAGTAAGCAAGATAAATTCTCACAGACCGATGCTTCCCCCCTCACCGTCTGCCTCACCACGCACCTAATGCTTCTCACACCCTGTGAAGCCGGAGCAGAGCAGCCCCCCGAGCTCACCCCCACACAGCAGCAAGCATCGACTCACTTTTGCAAGGAATGAAAAATCTGTGTACAAGCAGTAATTATGAGCATGATGTACGTTCGGTTGCGAAAACGAGCAGGGTGTTGTGAACAGCAGCGGAGAGATGAGCTGAAGACACAATATTAGCAGCTGCCCTTTTCCAACACCCGAAGAATTTCAATAGCAAGGCACCACGCCAAAGAAAACGTGCAGAAACCTATAAGCAAAAGAGAACCAGAACTCCTGAAAGAGACAGGACAGAGCTGCAAGCAGGGAAGGGATGAGTAACTGGTGGATTCACTTTTTTCTCTTTTTGTTTTTTAAATATATCAAACACTTCTTGCACTCACACAAAAGAAACCAAGGCTACAATTATGTAAGCAACTGTGCACAGACATCTCTCCACAGAAAATCAATTGCAAGACTACTGGCTCCTTTTTTTTTTAAATGTTTAATATTATCCTATCCCCACAATTAGTATCAGAAAAGCAACTATGCTCATACCAGACATACCAAACCAAAGTTGAGTACTATCAATATTAACACAGACACAAAAAAGTTGAAGCAGAAAAACAGATACATAGTTTGCTGACAAAATGAACATTATCGTATTTCAAATCATACACAAAGGGTGCATTTTATTTATGGCTGAAAATGAAGCAAACATCTTTAAGTGATAACACGATACAAATTTAGTTTGACATGCACACGCAATAAAATGTGTAAATACCCAATAAAAATAAAATGAAAAATAATTACAGACAAAACACGAGTATAAATTTTATTGAGCTATTCTGACAACATTTGTATTTCACATCAATGAAACAAGAAAAAGAATTAAGTTGATTTGAAACATGAGATAAAGGAAGAAAAAGGAGAAGCCACTGGACTGGTCTGGAGGGACTCATCTCTATCCACAACTCAACCATGGGCCAGGTTAGAAAAGGCAGCTCCTTCCCAGCCAAGCTCCATCAGAAGACCACAACCACGCATGCGTTAAAAAAAGCACATGCACTAATGCTTACTGGGTCAGGGCCTCTGTGTTGTGCTAAACAGGGATAAAGCTTCTTCACCTTTGCAAAGTTCAGCGAGCCGAGCACACGAGACCTGGTCGTAGGGGCGAGCAGGAGCCCTGCACCTCTCCAGCCTCGCAGCTATGCAGGCAGCAAATGCCTGCGAAATGAGCCGGCGATCAATACTTCTGATGGCACAAGGAGGCATCTAAATCATAACCTCTAACCCCGCCGACAGCCTTCACAGGCTATCGATACTTAGACTACAAAAACTGAACAATTTGGGTAAAGATAAAAGTTGCGGTAAGAAAAAGTTTCAAGCTACTCCATCATCTGTCTTCGGTGAATAAAGAATTTAGATAAGAGTCTAACACCTTACATAAAAACTGCTCAGAACACATCCCTCTCTTTGGCCATTCCGGGGGCTCGCACGCTGCCGCTGCCAGCCCTTACCACCACCGGCGCCCGGCCGGGGTAAAAGCGCTGCTAGCGACCGGGCATCCCCGAGATGGCAGAGGCCGGCCTGTCCCTCTGAAACAGGGAGCGGTTTCAAACCCACACTGCAGCCAGCTGAGAGCTGCAGTTTTAAATCATGCAACCACAAACTGTTGAACATTAAATTCAACATTCATATCACTGGGTGTCTATAATGTAAATTTTAAGCAGCCTTTAATGTACAGGGAAATCTGAAGGGAAACTTGATAAATTGCATATCTTGCTTTCAAACAGTATACCAAAGAACATGGAGGTATGTTTTAACCTAAGAGTGTGTGTATGTATGAATAACTCCAGATTATAACTTTATAACCATTTGCAGGAAACATTTTCTCCCAATGATCTGGTACCAATCATCAACAATATTCTTTCAGGACACCCAACTACTCAGTTCTTTTTTCACGTTCATTTTTACAGTCATTGCTTCCAGCAGCAAGCCTGAAAAGCACCTACAAACCAACAGTAGTACATCCTCTGTTCAATCCATTTAAAAAGAAAGCTAACAAAGGTGCAGAAAATGTAACAACTAAGTCATATTTACCCACAACATGGAACTCAGTAGTAGCAAAAAGGAATGGTAAGTGCTCGCTCACGACCTTGTATCTCAAAGCGCTCTCAAAGAGGGGTCAGAAACATTATCAATGGTTTCCAGATGGAGCAGTAAACCAGCAAAGCCAGAGTGGCATGCTCAGAGGCCTGAGCAGACCCGCCGCAGAGCCAAGAACAGGCACACAACTGCCAACAGCAAGACTGGAACTACCAACCTACTTCAAAGTCACTACTACCCAGTAACTATCGCTCAAAATGAATCCGAACCAATTAAAGGCTTTGTACATTGGCGCCAGTCCCCCTAAGCATTATTCCCCAAAGTAAGTATTCCCAGTGCATAGATTTTTTATGGGCTCATGCATATCAGCTGAAGCCTACGAGTCTGGTTAGAGAAATCTTTTGTTTTCCTTAAAATAATCGATCAGCAGCACCATGCAACCTCAAATACCTAGCAGAGGTACAGAAGAGAGCAGAAGCAGTAAGACTTAACCCACCAAACTTCTATACATTTCATCATCTGCAGCACTAGCTTTTAGCATTGCAGTTTAGTTTCTATAGGAATAAACTAGGGCATTTCCATGCAAAATATACCACCTCTTTGCATCCAAGATACAACTGGTCTGAGTCTTCATTTCAAAAAAAAAAAAAAAAAAGTCAAAAGCTATTAAATTGCCTTTTCCTCCCCTTTGTTTTTAAAGAACAATGAGAATGCTACTATTTACAATACCTTAAAATACCATCCAAGCAGTCAGAAAGCTATTTAAGCCTCACAGGAACATCAGCCCTATTTGTCACAGGGCAACATTAAAAATCTGTCAGTGTACTCTGAAGTCATACCATCACCCTGGTATCTCACAGACAGATCTTCTCAGGCTGTTTCCACAAGAACAGCTTGGTGGTAAACCCCAGGCTATCCTTTCATACGATCAGTGAGTGCAGGTGAGCTGGATTCGATTGCAACACTGCAGCCAGGCGTTTGTTGGGAGACCCTCCGTACTCCTCAGCTGCATGGCCAAATATTTATATAAATTCTAAAATAAGCTCTCCTCCCAACTGCACCGCACTAAGAGTTTTGTTTCCAAGACTTAGGCTTCAGCTCACTTCTTAACTCCTTCCTTTCTTCACCACTTCCCCCTATCCATCCAGCTCTTTAAACTGCGTCATTTCCCCCCCTCCACTTGCTTTTATTTTTACTTCCCTGCAGCATTACTGTCTCAGCTTGTCACACGTGAGCCAGAGACTGCAGCCAACATTTCTCAGCAAGGACAGACCTCTACGACGTAAGCCTCAGCAGTGATCCCAGCTCGCTGCACACACACACGCTCTAAACCAGTAAGAGCAATCCCACAGCGACGCAGTAACGCAGCAGCACAGGACCATCCGATCTCCACAGCTCACGGGATACTGTAAAATGTTGGCAGGAATTAGACCCCGGTCTGGCCTCACCTGCACCCTCCTGTGCCACGCACACCGGGGCTCACCCAACCATTCGCCAAACGCAAGATCACGGAATGCGATGAAGTGAGAGGTCTACCTCTGCTGCAAAATTCAGCCAGCCGTTTAGCAATAATTTGGCCTAAATTTTCACATCCTTCACAGAAACCTTGCACTGGCACTGCCAGATGCTGTTATGTCCAAGCTTGCTTCCTCACTAAGGTACATTTCCCCACAATAACAATTGTGTTCCCACACAACGGGATCTGCTCAGCTCCAGTGAATTTCTCCGAAAAAGCCTCAGGTACAGCCATGGCCTACACCTTTACATGCCTTAAAAAGCTCACAGCCAGAAACACAAAGATGTGGGGGAATTTAAAGCCTCTAAATACAGCAGCTTAAATGTATTTGTGCATCTGCTTTGGAGCTTTTCAAAGAAATCTTCACGCCTGCCTTCCCGGAGCAGATCACCGGGGGTCCGCAAACCCGTCCAGGAGGCAGAGCAGGGCCTGGCCTTGCCTCCCCTCCCTCCTCCCTGCGGAACCACAGCACAACTCCAGCCCTCACAGAAACTTCCTTATTACCCCAACTGTCGGCAAAGGCATTAAATTACTGGAAGGTAAGGAAGCGAGCAAACTGCCAGCAATGCAAAAAGCTCTTAGACAACGTTAGCCTGAAAGGCTCCAACTTCCAACCTACGTCTGCTGTAACGCACCCGCACAGAGCCGTCAGGCCGTCTCCTGGCTTTAGCACCTTCATACCGAGAAATACATTTATTCATGCTAAATACTCCACTCTGCTAAGTCACAGAAGTGACTGAGTAACAGCGTAGTAAGGATGGCTGTATCCTGCCAGAGTCAAACCAGGAGCACGACCAGGGAACCGCGGTGGATCTAGCACAAATTCTTTCCTGCCTGCTGCTTTCCCAGAAGCGCAAGTACTGGTGGACAGCAGGGCAGACCGCCGTCACATCCAACAACCTACACCCAACGTCTGCACACTTAGTGTTTCATCTTTTCTAAAAGCTCACCGCTGTTAACATTCCCTTAGCTCTCTGGGCTTCCATGTTCTTCGCAACCCAAGAAATGTAACACACTGTATTTCTTCATTATAACTCACAATAAAAGCAGAAATCACTAACTTATTTGCCTTGTCAAACCAGAGACAAAAACAAGCTGAAAGCATGTATATCACAAAATTACTAAAATTTATCTTATCTTTACTAATTTGACGACATTAACTACTCTGATCTTGAGGTCTAAGTTTCCCTCATCTTTCCTGGTAAATTCAACACCATGCCTGCAATCCCACGTGTGAACGCTCGTGTGCAAATCCCTTCGCCCTAGACTCGTCTTCCGCCATCTACCCCATTCCAGCTTTCTCCCTCTCAGCATCAGATCTTTCTCCTTCCTCCTTCATGCAACACTGGAATGCTGTCACTGATTCTCAATCCAGAAAACACCGCATTTTCAACACCTTGCCCATGAAGTATACAGGAAACAACTAAGCACAAAGATAAGCAAAGAATACAATGTAAAGAACATGTGCAAGAGAAATATGAATATACACGATGGGAACTTCTTGCCCTGCTTAAATAAACAGGACCCAAATCAATGAGCACTGCCTGTTTGGTGTCTGATAAAATACTAAGCTTCCACATATGTATCTGTTCTCTATCCAATAAATAAACTGCCTTTATTTTCAGCCTCAGTGTGATCAAACTGAAACTTTGGATTATGCATTTTCTACATCTATTTTTTGCATTACAAATCAGCTTGCAAATAAAGAATAATTGTTCACTGGAATTTTAGACTGCATGTAATTTCTTCTATAGCAAATGTTTCGCCATCACTTCTTTGGTATTCTTATACACAGCCAAGTAGTGCAATCTTTTCTCAAAAAATCCCAACTTTTACCATATTCCAAGTCCTCCCTGCTGCGCTTCTCAATACATTATCCAGTTAACCACAAACTTGGCACAAGGTTGAAACATGCACTAACTCTGCCATGTTTCAGATGGGCATTAATTCATTTGAGGAATGGGAAAGAGGGCTAGAAAAGCTTTCAGAAACTTCTTTCCAAGGAACAGGATTCAAGGAATCCTATGAAAGCCAAATTCTCGAGCCAGAAGTACACCAAGGGCCTTTCTTCCAGCCTGTCACCTGTGTTGGGTGTCCAGGGATACCACCCTGACCACCACAAAAGCCAAAGCCTTCCTGCTGCAGGGAAGCAACAACAGCCATCAGAGTCTACTGGCAGCGGTGCTCTGGCTTTTACAGCCCTCTCAGTTCCCACTATTGCATCTTCTTGAAGAGCTACCAAGCTGCTTTCCCTACAGGTCTCTGATCAGGCGGGGAAGAGCAGAAGCGCATTTACAGTAGCTAGAGACTCTCTTCCTGATACACATTTAACCACCATTATAAATAGTGAAGCACTGCCTACTTACAGGACAGAAACTACGAGTTCTACAGTGACCTGCACAGATAAACAAAATTAAATGTTCAGACGTGATCGCTAATTCCACTTCTGATGAAGCATGTTAACTCCTTCACTTACAGCAAATCAGCTTGTGCTCTGGTACAACCAGACCCAACTAAAAGATGCCAAGATATCCACCTGTTTCTAACTGAGTAATAGAAGTGCTTCAGTATTTAAAGGCTACTCATTATTACCTAGTTTTTCCAGATTTTGTTACAAATTTTATAATGTCCTAAGATCAATGGTTTACGTTAAACAATTAGTCACAGCATGCACAGACCTAACACCCCACCCTCACTTTAATCATATATGATGCAATACCAGGATGAGATTTTAAGAAACAGAAACGTGCGAGCAAGATTTGGCTTTAGATTTTCATTCCCTAACTTGACAGTAACAAGTTACACCGATCTGCACAAAAGCAGTAAGAAACCGTACCTGTTACCCTTATGCGTGCCTGCCCGAAACAGCTATGGTGACATTTTGAGACTTGTGTTTATCGTCACAATACTTCAACACACAGTTCGTTTAGTTTTCAAACGGTATTGACTTTTTCCACTCGTGTTGCAGATTCAGCTTAGATCTGAGAGCCAAGCTAGACTTACTCGTGCAACACTGCTGGTCAGAAAGATACGGCAGGACCAACTGTCTCCTCTGATGCAGATACATACACACACATATTCAGAAATATTAAGCAAAATCTGAAAGAGGACTGCATGCCGTACCCATGGGAATACAACACTCGCTTTCCTGTTCTCCAGCAGACGGCTGCTTTTATGGCGAAGGTGATGGTGACACCAAAAGCCACAAACTCGGAACAGGACCAGGCAACAGCAGGTAACCTTCACGCTGCTGCACGTCAACCCGATTCAGATCGCACAATTGCCTCCAAACAGGACATGCAGTTTTAACTCAAGGGCAACAGCATTTCTCCAGTGAGTTAATCTGCATTTATTGCCACAATATTCACTGTTTCAAGGATCTGTTTTCTCTACACACTGCAATTCCCTTGCCGTCAGTTATCAAACACGGGTCCATCCTCAACCACATGGCAAATTGATGCAGAAATGCCACGCCAATTCCACTGTTTCTTTAGGAAAACTTTCCTCAGCCGCGTGCCTTTCAGATACAGTCTCAAGCGAAGAGCACGTTTGATACCCATAGGAAACTGCCATTTTTGCATCTCGTATTCCATTTGTGAACAGACCTTTTTGTTCTTTAATCCAAGTTCTGAATTATTTAATCCTGTCTCCAACTCCTGAAATCTCTCTTCCTATAAACAAGAGGTTATTTAGTGAAAGGAAATAAATAATTAAAAGAGTCAGACCCTAAAGTGTTCCTGGCTCTGTTCTTAATTAATATTGATACAATCTTGAGAAACCTGCTGCTTACTATTACACGGCAGGTCGAAGCTCACCAACAGTTAAACGTCTTCTTCTAACAGAACTTAGAAGAGGAAGCCGTGAGCGGACAGGACGCACGTCGCTCCGCTGCCAGCCGTGTCGGACTGCAGCGTCTCAGCTCCTTACAACTTCCCCACACAGAACAACGACAGGTTCACAGCCTTCTAGACCCAGAGCTACGAGACTTGGAGTTTCCAGGGCACAGGTGGAACCGTGGCAAGCACAGATCCCTCAGGATTTTGCCCTGGAATAGGGTAACGGAAGTGCAGACGAAACCATTTTTATTTTTTGTAATTCCACACTCAAACTACTTTAGTATAAATGAATGACAGGGGAGGGAGGGAGACACGGACAGTTCTGTAAGACCAAACTTCATACTCCGTAACGACAGTTTTTATAGCATGTTGCTTCACCTGCAAGTGGGAGTAAATATTGCACTACCTCTCCATGCAGATGGGCAGGTAAAAAAATAAAAAGCTAATTTGAAACAAATTAACTATTCTGCATATGGATGAAGGTACTCTCTACCTCTCTGGCCACTCCAGGACTCTCCGCAGACAGACTGCATGCAAAGTTAATAAACTTCGCACTGCACGCAGATTGCCCGGTGAACCTGCCGAAAGGTGAACAGCCTCAATCCGCAACACGTATAAATAATCACAAGTCCTCAGAAGCAGATAACGAATACTGTTTAAACAAACCTACGCTAGCACTACCAGAACGCTTCAAAGGAGAAGCAAGCTGCTTGAGTCAGACCGTCACATTCAGCCTGCTAAAACGAGATTAAGGTTTGTGCAGCGATACTCCACAACAGGTTTTACAGTATGCACAGAAATTAAATTATGATAAAAGTGAGCTGTTTTTTTACCAAAAACAGAATAGAACAATCTATCAAAATGCCATTTGGCTGCGTTCATTACATTTTAGAATTTAATTTACATGATAGATACTTTAGTGTAGTATGTTTTAATCATAAACATTTCTGAAAGCTTTATTTTTATAGGCAATATTTAGACTTCTTCCCTGTTAAACGCAACACCACGGCACTAACGTTGGGAGCGTTTATTTTCCTACGCTGAGCAAGTACAACTACACATACACAGAGGCAAAAGCAAAAGTCCACAATTAAAGATGTCAGACCTTGTTTAACTACATCTTAATTTAATCCATTTTATTTTATACAATTCTACATCTGGATCTCATTTTCTGTATTCCTGTCGGTATTCCGGGTCACCATTAAGAACCCTTTCAAGTTAGCAAAGTTCAGCCAAGTCTACCTTAATCCAAATCCTTTAAAAGAAACAATAAAACAAGGGCGGGGGGAGAAAAGCCTGAACCCAAAGGCTCCTTTACCCCACCTCCTAATGCACCTGAAAGCCAGCAGGGACCGGCCTCCCGCCACAGCTCCTACCCAGCGCTTCCCCTCTCGGGGCTTGGCTTGGGGTTTGTTTTTCCTCCCGGCGAGCAGCCCCCCTGCGAGCCCCGGGAGGGGAGGGCAGGGCCCCGGCCCCGGCCCCCGCCAGCCCCCGTCCCGTCCCCTCACCTCCAGCGGGGCCGCGGCCCGGCCCAGCATCCGCGCACCGCGCTCCCGCCCGCCGCAGGGCTCCGGCCGGGCACCGCCGAACCCGCCCGGGAGGGGGCCAGGGGGGGCGGCCAGAGCCTTTCGAGCCCAATTTATTCCAACGGGAGGCACCGGCGGGGTCGGAGAGGCAGGGCAGCGCCTTCCCGCGCCAATCAACGGGGAGACGCGGGCACGGTGCAGCCCCGCTCCGCGGCGGGAGCGGCACCGGTTCATCCCCTGACAACCCCCCCCCCCCCCCTCCAGCCCGGCCCGGCTTATCTCCAGCCCAGCAATTACACTGAATAGTGGATCTGCAGTCTCCTCAGGGCACGCACCCCAAGGGCGCGGGGAAGCCGGTTTGCGAGGACAGTCCCTCGGAGGAAGGGGACTTGCGGGCTGCTGGGAGCCCGTACGGTAACCGCATCGATATTCCGCCCGCCTGTCAGCGCCCGGAGACCAGCGGCCGGGCTGGAAAGCCCGCGATCCCTGTCAGCGTGCCCTCCCGCCGGGCGGGACACCCCGCCGGCCCCCCCTCCAGCCGCCGCGCCCGGCGCTGCCCCTGCCCTCCTCCCGCGCAACCCGCCGGGCCGGGCCGGCCGCTCGCCCCCTTCCCGCCCCGCGGGACCCCGCCGCGGCTCCATCCCTCCCTCCCTCCCCCCGCCCCGCGCCGGCGGGGCGCGGCGGGCCGGAGCCCTGTGCCCGGCGGAGGGCCGGCCCCCGCCGCCAGGCTGAGGCGAGGCGGGCAGCGGCGGGGGAGCGCGCGCCTGGCCGGCACCACAGCGCCCCCAGCCCCCGCCGCTCCGCGCCTGCACGCCGAGCCCGGCCGGCTCCCTGCGCCCCCGCACAAAGTCCCAGCACTCGGTAAAGTTTCCCCGGCTCCCGGGGAGAAAAGGCGGCGGGGAAGCGGCGGCGGGAAGCGGCGGGCTGGAGGGGGGGGGGGGGGGGAGGGAGGCAGGCAGGCGCGGGGGAGAGGAGCGGCCGCCGGCAGCCCTGCCGCCGCCCGCCGCCCCGGCCGCCCCGCACGGCCCCGGCCGGCGGGGGGGAACGGGAAGCGGGGAAGAAAGCAGCCCGGGACGAAGCGGACGAAGCGGCGGCGGCCCCGGCAGCGCCGGCTCCGGCGCCATCTTGGGCTGATCGATGAATTGAACAAAGAGGATCAATTTCCGATGGGGCCGGTGATCAATGGCGGGGGGGGGGGGCGGAGGGAGCGGAGCGCCGCGGCCGGGCGGAGCGGGGGGTTCCCTTTAGGCGGCGCGGGCCGGCAGCGGGAGGAGGAGGGGGAGGCCGGGCCCGAGGGAAGGCGGAGAAGGGAAGGAGAGGGGGGCGGGAGGGGGGGGGGGGGGTCCGGCGGCGCGGCCCGGCCGGTGCGGCGAGCGGGGGAGCCTGACCTGCAGCTGCTGTAAATCAAAGCGCTTCCAATATTGAAACATCGATCCCACATTGGCCGCCATCTTGAGACATATTGAGACAGAGTGAGCGGCTGATAGAGAGAGAGAGGGGCTGGAGTTCAGGAGCCGGGAGGGAGGGGGAGGAGGAGGGAGGGAGGGAGGGGGGGCAAGGGGGAGGGAGGCGGGCAGGGAGCGCCCAAATCCCGGCCTGGAGCCCGCGCCCGCCCGGAACACGGACTCAGCCCGTGCGCTGCGGGGGGGCGGCGGGGGGGGCGCCGCGGGTGGGCGGGGCGGGCAGCGCGCGGTCCGGCCGGGCACGGCGGCGGCGAGGGGGGCGGTGGTGGTGCGGGGCGCTGCGGGTGCGGGGCGCAGCGCGGCTAATGGTCGCCGACCGCGCAAGGGGGGGCGGGGGGGGGGGAGGCTGTCAGCCTGCAGTCTGACGTGAGGGAACCGGAGAGTTTAGGGGGGAAGAAACAGTGGAAAAGTGCATCGGGGGCAGGGCGGGGCCGGGGCGGCACGAACCCGCCCGTGAGGGGACCGACCGGGGCTGGACGGGCTCTGACTGCCGGGCCGCTGAGCCCTCGGAAAATCGGGTCGTAGCTGCGCGCAGGATCCATAGAAACGGAGGTGAAAAGGATGGAACAACTTATTTTGTTCTAAACAATCGTGTTGCTATAAATACGAACGTTTCCCTCGTTCCTTTCCTGAAAAGCGCCGAGCGTTTGACCGGGCTCGTCTCTTAACAAAACAAACCGGCGTGCCCGGGCAGCCTGCGGACACCCGACCCCCGCGACGCGTTCCCGGCGGGGAAGGGGCAAAGGCGGGGCTGTACCTGGCCCCTCTGAAATCAAGCAGCTGCTTTTCGCTGTTTTGCACTTCCTTTGTGAAAGGGAAATAACATCTTCCTCTGGGTTAGCGGTTGTCGATTTTTTCCCAAATTGTGTTTGATCATGGAGTGAATTTAGTGCTCGCTCACGTCAGCGGGTTGGCTACTTGAAAATGGCTCTGGCTATGTTTTGAGAAGTTACGGCGGAGCAATTGCTACAGCTTATTTCCCAATCTGCTGCCGTCCTCGTTTGGAGGAGCACCATTATTTCAGCCTCCATTTCCACTTTTCGCTGAGGCTGCTGCTTAGAAAGATACTAATTGCGATGGCGGGTTTTACGTTAATGGGTTCCACCTAATGATCAGCCCGACAACTGTAGACCTTCATATTGTTAGCTGGCTGCGTGGGGAATGAAACCGATGGCTTTCGGTGATGAAAAGGTCGGGTCTCCGCCTGGTGAACCAGACTGGGTGCTCCACGAGATCGAAACCCAAGAGGCTCGGCGCTGTGGCACGCGCAGCTGCCGTGGGGCTGGACCCACCGATGCCTTTTGGGAAGGAAACCCCTTTTCCCCCAGAAGTGCCACGCATCAAGGGAGGGTGGCTCTTTGTGGGGACGGCGGCTGCGTGTCCGCAGCTGGGATGGTTGGGGGGGGTGTGGGGTGCCCGGCCGGGGTCCCCCCAGCTCCAGCGAGAGGGTGGCGGGTGCTGCTGAGCGACAGCCATCTGCGGGGATGGAGCCACGCGAGCCTCCAAATTCTGACTAACAACATAACCGGTTTGGTAGCTCTAAAATAGGGTTTTAATCCTGGGAAGCATCATTTCGCATTCCAGTGATCTAATCAAAATCCTTTCCTCTAATCTCTCCATGGTCCCCCCTTTCTAGATGAAAGAGGCTGGAGTTCCTGTCTTCACCCTTTCTCCGCTGCCTCCCTGTTCTACCAGTCTGTTCTGTGTCCAGGCAACTGCAAAGAGACGTTTCAAAGACTCCTGCCGTGCCATGTAGATGTTTTCTCTTGTTAGTTTGGACTGCAGGTGTGTAAGCCTGAAGGATGAAGTATCATGGTGCTGTTTTAGGTTCGGGGCATACAGGCATAGCACAATAAATCACATAGTAATGCCTCACTTTGAACGTGCACGCACAGAGAAGGGGAAAGAAAAAAGCATCTGACCTGAATCATTTTCTGGAAACACATCTGGTTAAAATCCAAAGTTTTAAACTGAGTAATATTTTAAAATACATTTGGTAGGTATTAAATTACAGTGTTATATCTGGTAATATTTATGATACTAATGTGTTAAGCAGAGGTTTATATCTGTCAAGAAATATGAATGATTGTCATATGGGGTAACAAATGTATCCTGATATAAATAATATTTTATGATATTTTTAACATTCTTGCAGTCTTTTTTTGCAGGAGTTACATCTTGTCACATTATTGCCAATTTGAAATAAAAGCTCTATGGCTAGATACCAAAGCTTTTAGCTATAGAATTTTGAACAAGAATAAACAGTCGGGCTGATTTTAGGAAGTGCTGAGAAACCTTAACACTGCCAGAAGACAAACGCTGAGCACCTATAATTCCTGTTGTCTTCCGTGCAGGATCAAGTCCCTTATTTGCCATTTTGTGTGGCAGCAAGCCCAAGGAAATCTTGCTTGACAGCTCTGTTTTCTCAAAGTGCTGTATTTCTTCGGGCTGGAATCTGCAAAGATCCTGCAGGGTACAGAGCTCCTCGGAGCAAGCGATAATTTGCTTTGTGTTCCTGCTGGAACGTACCTATGTAAGATGGACGAAGGATCCTGGAAAATTTGGTGTGCCCTGGCAAGAAGACGGTTAGAATAAAGTTTCCTTGGATTATTACGTTTTGAGAAATCAGTCTCATCTGTTCGTTTGAGGAAGGTTTTCTTAAGGTCAGATTTGATCTGTGTAAACGCTAACTTCTTTCAACATGCACTAACAGAGTACTGAAAAAGTAAAAGTACAGTGTATTTGAGGTTTAATCTAAAATGATGGCAATAACTAATAGTACTTCAGTAATGTTTGCTATGTCCAAATTATTTGTAATTTTGTTGTACAGATTTCTTTTCATTTTCTCACAGGTATAGTCATACAGGCACTATTTTAGGAAGTAGGCAAATATCTGATTAAAATTTGTTTCCTAATAATGTCACCGTGTCATAAAATGTCACTAATACAGATATTTAATTAACACATTCGCACATTGGGCCATCAAAGGCAATTGGTCTTGTTATGCTTCACGTGTCGTCATCCAGAATACTGAAGAAAATAGACCTTTATTCCAAGGGTCCCAAACTTGTCAGATACAATTTGTTGTCACAGCTGCTCCTCTGGGCAGCAGTCTGCATTCATTAAGATATTTTGGACCATGAGTCCAATTTTAATCACTGGACTTAGGCTTCTATTTGCCTTAGCGAATTTAGCTTATTTCCTTGGCCAGGACACTGAAAGATGAGGTGCTGCTTCTGCCAGCAAGGCTGTAACTTTGAGTCTCTTCTCCATGGATTCTTGTGTTCTCACCTTTTTTTCTCTTAAACTGGCTCCCAAATTTCTGTCTGTTCCTGTAAAAGGGTTCCTCTAGAGCCTCATCTGCACCCCTGCCTGCTCCTTGCCCAGCCCATTCCCTCCTCGCTGTCGTGGCTCTCATCTTTGTGTTTTCTTCAGCTGCTGCTTGTCCCCGGCTGCCTGGCTCCATGTGTCTGTGCTGAAGAAGAGTGCCTCATTCCAAAATCCCATCCCTCTCTACTGTGAAAGTGTCACTCTGTTCACTCTTAAACTAGATTTGAGAGCAAAGTAAGCTGTGCTCCTTCTACCCTTATTACACTGTGCCGTTGCATAGCCAGGCTCCAGAGGGATGGTGGAGAACAGAGACAGCCAAACAGACAGATAATTTATGTTGCTGGGAGATTTAGCTCAAATTAAGATCAAAACTCATATATGTCTTCCCGATCACAGATATTATTTTCCCAATTATTGTCAGTGACTCAAATTCTGCTTGATTTATATCTGTTGTAGTAGCCAGAGGTTTTGCAGCATATAAATTGCCAGAGGATTTGGCCGGTGATGTGGACACAATGATGTGTACAAGCTCAGGAAACCCCCTGAGCAGAAAATCTTTGGAAGCTGGGAGAGTACCAGGGAGAAGTATCCCACGTGCCTGCCCACGCTTCCTTGGGTGCCCACCCATGGTCACTGGCAGAGACAGGAGATGGAGCCTTGTTCTGCACCAACATGGTGATTCCCATATTCTTTGGTGATTTGTGAAAGTTTTAGCACAAATCACGTAGACAGTGGCATACATGATCTAAGCATGAAATCCTGTGACTACTGAGTAGCCACAGATACGCACTGGTAGGTGGAAGAGAAGAAAGCAGTTCTCACAGAGGGCAGGGAGAACAGCCACAATTAACAGCAAAGTACATTTGGGTGGTGTGGTTACTTGCTGTTTAACTCTGAAGACATAAGTATCCAGCGTAACCCACAACAGACCTTCTTTGAGGATTTGTGGATTAACCCATACCAACAACAACAAGTGATGACATTGTAGCGGTATTCTCTGCCACGTACAGTAGGAGTTATTGAAGACCCCAAAAGAATGACTATATCAGTGTGCCTAATGAACTCAGTCAGTCTTCCCAGACTGATTTCTGTCAGACAGCTGCTTTTCTTCTGGTGTATTCTGTCCAGGTGCATGGTCACGTTTTGGCCACCATAGGTAATAACAATACCCATAGATAATCAAAAGAATTGGAGAAGAAAGGGACGTGTCAGATTATCCACTCCCTGTAGCTGGCAGTGAAGAAGTTTCGTACCGAATTTCTATAAGTATGTGGTTTGCACCAGTTTTAATTTGTAAACGCTGTCCTTGCCTTACTGTCCTTTATCCCCTGTGCAGGATGATATCAGAGCTAGCGTTGTGCTGGAAGAGGCACGTTGAGCCTGATCTCGTCTGGGCAGGGCTCACGCTCCCTCTAGCACTCTGCTCTCCGACTTAGGCTGTTCTGTTGATTTGGGCATTTATCTTCTCTGTCCTTTAAAGGGGTTAGGAGACAAGTTAGTAGGTTATGCTCCCAGGCAAAATTCCCACCTTTTTTCTCACTTGGAACCTTTCACTTATTTTTTACCTCTTACTGGTTTCTGGTAGAGTTTTGGGTTTTGTTTTTTGCACATCATTTTTGTGGTATTTAACTCTTGCTATTCCTATCATGAATCTCCTCACCCACTTCATGCAGCCACTTCCTCACTTTGGGTTCTTCCTCTTCCCATCTCTCCCTCCCAGCTCAGTGGAGGATCCATTTTGGCTGTGCATTCACCTCCTTCTGTCCCAGCCAGGTATTTGTGCCAGTTTCTGCAGAATCTTCAGGTCCAACATTTCATGTATTACTTAAGAAGAAGAAGCTGAAACCAGCATTATTGGTTTAAATCCCTTTTTGTTTTCTGAACCTCAGCTGGGATGATTATATTCTGCTTTCTTTGTGCTGTTCACCCTGTGGCAGGAGAGCTGGTTTAGTGACTGTAGCTGGGGATAGGAGCTGCATTCAGTTGCTGTCACAGGGCTCTTCGTGACATGAAACAATTCACTGAATCTTCCTTCAGTTTCTCCATTCTGTAAAATACTTGTGGTAACAGGGAGATAAAAATCTAGTGGTGACTGTCGGACACTTGCATCTCGTGGGCTGCAGAACAGGGAAACTGCAAGAAGACAGAGGGAAATACATGAATAAAGCAGCTTAAAGGCTGCTCCCTCACCTACCTGTTTCCCTTTCATTCACTTCCAGATAGGGCCTATAAAGCGGGTGAGTGCAAGCTGACGCTATCTTGGAACAGGAAAGAGAAAAAAAGGTTTCTTCTTTCACTTTCCAATCATGAGCACTTCACGTGGGGAGGGAAGAAGGGAACTTCCCTCCTCTCCCTGCCTCCAGCTGGGCTCTTTGGTCCCCCTGTCCTGGCCTGTCACCACCGCTCACGGTGAGTCCCCCACGTCGGCACAGCTGGCTCCGGAGTGTGGGTGCCAAGGGGAGAGGCATCTGGGCCGGGAGAGGAGCGGCCGCCAGCGCGCGGGGACGCGGAGACAGGTGTGTGCGGGGATGGGAGTTAGCGGACAGCCCGCTGCGCCTGCCTCCATCACCGCTGCCCACTGAAGCCACAGCACCGGGACGCAGCGCTGGGCAGCTGTCCGGGCAGTTGGGGAGCTGCTCTATGGTAATACATGATGTTTAGGATGTTGGAGGGTTTTTCTTCCAGTAATGAGTGTGAGGTTTCATTTTGGGAAGCACATCTTTTCTTAGAAACACAACTGTGACTGACTTAGCACAACTGCGATTTGCTGCAAACACAACTGTGTTTGGGGTTGTTGCATTTGAATGCTAGGGTAGGAGAAACAGTAATTCTGGATTAATGCAGAAGGGGAGAAAACAGTCACCCTTAGATGAAGGCATAAGTTCACTGCAGATGCCGTATACTGGCAAAACCAATGCTGCGTCCCGCAGGAATCGTTTTAGTGTGGAGAACCTCCTTTTTGAAGAGAGTGTACTGGGTGCCTGTCATGACACACACCAGTGAACCAAAGTACTTGGGATATCATATCAATCCAGTATTTCTTTAATAACCAGTACAAAACAAATGTGGGTTTTTTTTCCCTCGGCATTGCATCATTTCCTATTTGGTGTTTGAGTGGCGACGAATTACCAAATAGGACAAAAAAGAAATCCATATAACTTTTTATATCTAAACATTACGTTCTCCGTTGGAATAAACAGATCCAGGCTTATTCTGGCCATGATTCTCCACATTTATTTGCTGGCCCTTGTTTGCATCTGCTTGGCATTATCCTGGATTGGGGCTTTAACCTGATGTGAATCCAAAGAAATTATCCGGGAATTGATGGGATCACCATGAATGTCCAGGGGTGTGGGCTAGTGCAGGCCATAGCCTATTAATCTTGTGTTCTTGCTGTAAACAAGCTGGATTTGGCCCAACAAGAGTAAAACAAATTGAAAGCATTCATAAAGAGAAGTAAATGGGTTTAAGATGTAAGAAAGAATGATATATTGGTGGGTTGTCTCCAAGTATCTAGTTTTTAAAAGTACCAAAGCATGTACAAAACTTTAGCTGAACATGTTCTTAAATGACCTGTTGCATGGGGCTGGCGGCTGAATCAGGGTCATATGCATAAGACCTGCTTTCATGAAAAGATTATGTAAAAAAAAGTTTAAAACTGCAAGAGGGAGAAAAATGTTCAAGGGCAGCCAACCTGGAGGAAACAAATATAATTTAGTTATGTGAAGTGTTTATAAATGCAGTTTATGAACACGTATGAAAGTGTAATTTTTTACTTTTCAGACTGCATCTGTCACACAGAAAAGAAACAATTGCTTATTTGTCTTCTTCAAGGATTTTTAGAGAATACATTGCAGTTCGGATATTTATTTTGACCTGCTTTTTCCTTTTTAATAGCTTACTGTTTTGTTGATTGTTTCAGATTAGTCTTTTTAATGTGCTCTGCTTCATTTGTGGGTGATAGAGGAACATTTACCTGGTTTATCTGAAAGTGGGAATTTATTTTAAATTTTTTTTTAAATTTTAGACTTTCTATTCACATACATGGGTTACCCAATTTTATCTATAAACCTCACTTTTTATTTCTTTTACATCATCAGCATAAATCAGTACAAAATGCCTGGAATTGCAATAGTGCAGTGTTACAGAACTGACTATGAAACTTCATATATAGATTAGATTAATGCCTAAATCTAATTTGATATTTTACATTACTGGGCTAATATTTTACAGATGTAATGCCAAGTTGTTAAGTAAATGAAAATCACAGAGACTCCAATTCTGAAAGGATTACTCAGGCAAAAATCCCTGAAGTCAAAGGGAGTATTGCCTGAACGAAGCCTGCAAAATTAGAACTAGAGCCATATTCCCAAAACAAGACAAGCAGATTTATCTTAGAGATCTGCCCATGAGTTGAATTCTTGTAACAATGAAAGATATATAGGGAAAACGAACAAGTAGGTAACCTGGAATATAAGGAGAGACTGATAAGATCACACTAACCCTGAGCAAGCACTTGTGTGGTTGGTGATGTCAACAGGAGCCCAAGCTGCTTTCATAAACTTGTTCATAGTTGTCCTATACTGTGTTTTATATACTGAAGTACATAGATCACGTAAGAGTTTAACAAGAAGAGGATTCATATTAAATTTGCACATAAAATAGCTTCATGAAATATGTGAAATGCTTTTCTTTTTTATATGATTCCAATAAAACATTGATCATAAAACTCTGCCCTCCTGCTTCTTTATATTCAGTTTCAGCTGTTGCTTTGTGTTTAAAGTCTGAATTCATGACACTCGGCAGATATAACTGTGGGGCAGTTCTAATTGGTGAAGAAAGACCATTGCTCTGCTTGCTCACTCGGGACATAAATCAGGAGAAACCCCAGCAGAGCTGGTGAAATGCTGCATCTCAGTAAGCGGCTCTTGGGCCAAATGATAGAAACGGTTGCAGCTCCTCTGAACCACGTAGTATTGTGTCTGTGTATGGCTGCTTGGGATCAGGCCCGCTGACTTGGCTGGAGTTAAGCCAGGGATGATTTCTGCCCTTTATCATGAGTTTGCTCGGTGTTTTGCATTGTAAATTCTCCTGACTCTTGCTGCCAAACTCAGCTCCCTTCTTCACAGTTTCGTACTCTGAGTGTGAACTGATACTGGTGGAAATCCAAGGGTAAAAAAGTGGTGAGTATAAAGCACAGATCTGTAGCCTGGATCTGAGAGGAACAGCTTGACCACAGAGGAAGTTATTTGCACAAAAAGTATTCAAACAGATATGCACGGTTTACATGTGTTTAGTAAATCTTGTCTGAAAACTAGAACCAGCTGTAGAGTATATGGAGGCCCTAATCCCCAGCTCCTTCTGAGCAGCGTTTCATACGTTCGGATGATACATTTGAAGTCACTTTTTCCATCTTTTAATTCAGGGGCTGCTAGGGGCTGAAATACAAGGAGTGTGATTTCCATTTCAGTTTGTAGTGGTTGTCAGCATCCTCAGGTAGCTGTTCACAGCTCTGCCTTTCCTGCTTCTGGAGACGTTCCTATCACAACCCCTTTCGTCCTCGCCTCCATCTGCAGCCTACAAGCAGAGGTATGGCAAAAAGCCCCTGTGGGGGGGCTCAGGGGTGTTAAAGGAGCCTTTCATGCCAGGCTCGTCCTGCTATGCTAGCATTAGGGCAACAAGCAGAGACCAGCCGAACCCTCCAAGCACAATTATTCCACAGTGTTTGCCCTGTGTGCAACAACGAAATCGATTGAGCCACACTTGGTTCACTCTGAAACGACAGGAGAACCAGGCCTGAAAGTTAAATTTGCATGCGAGATTAAGAAAGTTGTAGATGCAAGCAAGATCTTTTTTCTTCCTTCTTTGTGTGTGTGTGTGTGTGTCTAACTATGCAACAAATTTTGTAGCTGAAATTTACATACTTCTTGATTCATGAAATTATGAGCAGCTGCTATTTTGCTACATTCTTAAATTGAAAAGGCAGCGAAGAAAAGAACAGACACATTAGGCAAACTCCATCTGCCCCTCATGTCTATCACTTTCCTTCACTCTCTCCTTTGCCAAACAGGATACAATGGCATAATCAGATGTCTTGGTTTGCCTGGGAGAGTCCCCAGATCTACATAGCTGTCATCTAAGATGGGATTTTTGTTTTAAAGACAACTTCTTAACATGGTCTCTTGTTCCCCCCTGAAATGTGTATACATATTTTCAGAGGAAACCACAGAACACAAAAGATCTTCAGGAAGAAAATAACCTTCAAGACGGCGTACAGGCTTTTGGAGGCTCCTGGAAATCTTCAGACATCTATTCTTAGGGATCTTAGGATCACTAGATTTAAAAAGCTTTCCTATTTTTATTTTTTTGCTTCCATCTTACCATTCGAGCTGCAGAAGTGGAAAGATTTGGGGTAAGAGGTTAAATATAGGATGGAGAATTACTACAGATGGGTTTTATTTCTAGATTTTGCAATGAATCTCTGAACAAATCCAATCTACAGGTAGTTCCACGCTTGGAGAAAAGGGTTATTGAAACTCTTTGGAGAAAAGAACCTCTGTCTCTGTCAATAGCTGAAAACAGCCTGGCCCTTTCTTTGTACTAAATGCCACTATACAAATAATAACACTACATTTCATCATGATGTAAATGTTTTAATTTCCCATTTTTTAATTAAACGATGGAAGCTCAGAATTTTAGGCCTATTTAACACCTGGTGAAGCTCTTCACAAACTAGTAACAGCTGAGTGCATCCCTGTTAAGTGGAGTTTTTTTTCTTTTTGTTGCCCCACTTAAGAAACAGTCATTGTCATTCAGTCTCATTAACATAAATAGGTTCCCTAGGAGATGTCCCATTAAAGTGGCCATCCCTATTAAGCATGTCCCAATTAAGTAGTGTTTATTGTATGGCAGGTTCCAGACCTCAAAGCAGAATAATTTTCAGTTCCTAGAGGGAAAAAAATAAGTCAAAGAAATTACATACTTAAAAAAGGCTTAAATTGATACAAACTGATAAGAGCCCAAAAATGAAAAATGAGGGCTGACACTTCATCCTTTTGTTTACCCTGTAATGCTGCTTTTCTGGTTTTGAGTTAAGAATGTAGCCTACACCCTAACTATGAATTTCTTGGCTTTGATTTGATTGTGTCATAACTTAATGTTTTATGACTTACAATCACATTAGTCATAGGAGTCACTCAAGTTTAGAGATGATGGAAAAGACGTAAGGGATAGACAAATCCATACTCAGAAAGACTAATAGTCTTGTGACTGAAACGGCAGGCTGAGACCCAGGAGATCCAAGTTCAGTGTCCAGGCCTGTGCCAAATGTTTCTGCCTCACTGAGAGCAAAACACCGAGACTCTGTTCACAACGTTATTTAGATACCTGAACAGACATTTAAATGTATTTTTGTATGCTTCTGTGCATACATAATCTATTTTGCTCTTTTCTCAATCACGGTGGATTTAAGTCAGGGGCTTATTCAAGGTGCTAACAGACAAGCTCTGGAAAATCTTCCTACGTTGGCTGAAGATGATACAAGTCTCAGTTGTCTGCTGCCAAAGGCTACCCCTTATCCCCCAAATAATATTACTGTCAGCCACTTCAGCATAAAATCTGGGTCTTTAGCACTAACCTACCTTCAAAAAGCTGAAATTACTTGGCTTGATTATGTCTCTTAAGCAGTGGAGATGCAGGCAGGTGTCTCCTGCCTATTATGTTCTGTGGGAGGTAACCTCCAGCGCAGAGACTGAGCGGAGGAGGAGGAGGAGGAGGAAGAGGAGGAAGAGGAGGAGGAGTAGTAATGCCATCTTCAGCAACTGACCGGAGCTCCGCATGTTTACACTTTCAGCCAGGGCATTTGCATCTCAGTGTTCACCCTGCAGAATCAAGACATCCTTTATATATTTAGTTTGGTTTACCCCAAATCAGACAACCTGTCCTTCCAGTGAAGGAGAAACTTGTGCTTGGGTGGAGTTCAAGAAATACATGAAAAATATTCACCTTCCAGGGCCACAAACTGAAGTCTCTTTATGGCAAGACCCACTCTGTTCTGTGGGGCAGCCCACAGCACAGGGATTGGGCTGAGACCTCCAGAAGTTTCCTCAGTACAGCTAACAACGGAAATACAACAGACTCAAATCTTCTCAGTAAACACAGTTTTGATTCATACAGTGATGCCTTCTCTGCATCACTCTTTTTGGTATTTCTGGGAAACAGACAGTTTGTGTTGTCCCAAATTAGTTTACTTCCATGCAAGGTTCCATGAAAAACAATGTACTTGTGTTAAATACTTTTCCTTAGTCTCAATAATCACTTTTTTTTTTGGAAAAGGAATTATCTCTGGAGTACAGCTTCATATCAAAAGCTGCGGTTTGTACAATGGTGCACAAGTAGTTCATGCATTTAATATGTAGCCCATGCTCTAAAGAAACTTAAGATTCCTTGCTTTTACAAGAGGTATTGTACTTCAAAATGAGGCTTTGTGAGTAGCTGATAAACTTTCTTCTGGGTCACTAAGTAGCAACTGGGTGCTGTGAAAGCATCTCCCAGGAGCCAGGTGATCTGTGGTTGAGTGATGCAGATGTTCTACTGTGGTCAAATCAGAAAGAAAGACTTCTATCCTTAAGGCAGTAAAGTAATTACACCTGGTATCCTCATATCTTACTTCCAGCAAATAGGTGTAGAACAATGTGGCTTTGTAGTGCCCATTAATAATATTAGTAGTTGGCAGCAAGAGGCTCTGAGAATCTTTGTACAGTTTACTGAAACGCTACATCACTACATGCATGAGAAATGGTTAATATTCAGAGTATTCAGGGGTTCATCTCAGAACCAAAAGACCTGGCTTTGTATAAACCTTGTAAGTTTGTGTGATTGGGGTGCCAATCTCAGCAGAGGAAGCTTGCTCTCATTTCTTAGTGTCTCTTGTTTGAAGACAGAGATTATGCTTACAACTATACCAGTCTGCATGTCTGTAGAAACTGCAAAACCAAAATCCCAGCTCCAAAGAGCTGCTGTCCTTAAGAGAATTTCAAATCTGGATCCAGATTTGGGCTTGGTGTTGAAGATCTCCAGTTAATCTGTTCTTTGTTAAATAGCAATACTGTAACAGCGCTTGCTTAAGCTCCAGGTAGATGTCATGTCAGCATTTCTGGTGTGAAACCAAGCGGGTCTCAGGTTTAGAATTGTCCAAGACTTCCAAAGCAGGTGCCCACAGTAGCATATGAAGACTCAGACAGGTCCCAGTGCAGAAAGCAAAGCACAGCAATGTACCTGCAGAGAAACTTGCGTATATTCTTTCACCTCTGACACAAATCAACTGCAGGGCACTTTGACACTTCCCAACCTTTCAAAGTGTGTTTTTTGAGCTCTGCTCATTATCTGAGCCTCCAATCAGATGCTCTCAGCACAGATGCCTTCCTCATCAGCTCTGCACTAAAACATACAGTAAGTGAAATTCTGCCATATGTTAATACATATGTTTCAGTTTCAATAAGCATTTGATGCAGGGCTGTTTCTATTTTTTTTTTCCCAAGCAATAGAAACTAGAGAGTTTATACTATTACCTTCACTCTCTATTAAAATGTACTAGTGAGCTTAAATAAATTAATTACATTAAGGTTAGCTACATGCAGCGTAACCTGTCACAATGGTGGAAACATGTATTGATTCTTAATGGTTCAGCATTTATCTGTTTGGTCCAAACCAGCTGGGGATGGCAGAGTCTAGCTGTCTGTGGTGTTGTAAAATAATAGAAAGGCAGATAGCCTGGAGAAAAGGTGTAACTGGGATTTTCACTTCATCCCCGCCTCAAATTTTCCCATCTGGCATATCACAACATAATGATGTGAATGATGTCATCAAACTGGGAAAGAGGATCTGAATGGCGCAGTTTTCTCCTTTAGTGAACTTTGTAAGCTGGCCACAAATTGTAATTAGCAAGTGTCTACAGTTGATTTCTGGCGGAGGCTCAGTCCATTTTCCACGGGCTGGAATCAGTCTGTTCAGCCACGATGATTCTTTTTGTTTGCAAATAAACTCTTGGAAAGATACTGGGCACATTATGAGATTTACAGATGAGTTGCTATGTGCAAGTATGCTGCTTTTACAGCAGCGTAATACCTCTGAGTAATGCTTTTGATTTAAATAGAGCTACCCTAGATTTACACCATTGTAGGAGCCAGATTAGGCCCCATAACTCTTGCACACAGGCTTGAAAGCATCCAAGCAGTTATGAATGAGAGCAGCATTTGAAAGATAAAACAAAGAAAAGCAAGCCAGAAAAAATATTCAACATTCTTACATCAGCTTTGCCTGCTGGATTCTTCACTTTACAACTAGAGAAATATCAAGGCAGACCCTCAGCTAGCAGAAGCTGGCACAGCTTTGTTAAAAATCAGTGGAGCTTTGCTGATTTATATCAGCTGAGAATCACTATCTGCCCCAATGACAAAATGAGGCATTGAAACATAGTGGGAAGGCAATAGCGTTTATCTATGGTTACAGCATTAAAGCGGCATCATAAGATAAACTAATTCTTGTCTAAAGCTTTCAAAAAGAAGGTGTCTATGGGAATGCAGTACTGACTCTGCTTTCTCAGTGTTGGCTTCTGATCACTGTGCCAAGACTGGCATGTTCTCTTCCCTTAACAAATCAGCATGGCTCCTGCAAACTCTTCATTGACTGCCAATGCTGTGCTACCAATAATTTACCACTATTGAGAAACATCTCTGCTTTCACTCTGCACCAGAGAGTTTGCTCCTACATGCCTGGATTTGTTCAGTTACATACTTTATGAACATTATTAAAAAGAATCAAAGGATTCTTTAGGGTTCATTTTTCATAAAATGTCTCCAGCATTTGATAAATAAATAATCTTCTACTTAAAATGGGCATGAATTCCCTAAAGACTCAGAGGTGCAAGCAGATATCTGCCAAGCCCAGCTCTCCTCCAGGGGGATGTATATATCTATATACCTGTAATTATAGGCTGATAATTATATAATTCACAGTATGTATATCATCATTTGTGAATAACTGGGTAAGCTGGCAACACAGAAGGGCGGGACTGTATCATAAGCTAATAAAAAAAAGCAATTATATTTCTTTCTGATCCAGTTCTCACCTTCCCAGTGAGATTGGGGGATTGTGCAATAAGTGAGAAATGAGGAACCTCAGAGCACTTGGAAGCAAGATAAGCATCCAAATGCCTGACTGTGTCATTCAGAGCTCAGCTGAGCTGTTTCAGTCAGGAAATTATGGGCTGCCATGGGAACAAAGTCCTTTCCAGATTACCAAAAGGAGTCTGAAGTGGGTCAGAAATGTTACAAGAATAGGCTTTCAAATGGCATTTGTATTATTTCCCAGGTTAATACAAGTTTGAATCTAAGCACTAAGGCGAATATGAGAAATTTCATTTCAGCTTTATGCAACATCTCACTGTACATACAATTCACCCCCCAAAAGATTCCTAGAAGAAGGTATCTCCGCAGTCCTGCCTGCATCAGTCACATCTTGTTTTATACTAACTTTGCGAACTGCTTAAATGGGGACAATTTTTAATCTGTGTTCGTGCAGCATCCCGCAGAAGGTGCTTTTGGAGGTAACATATCAGAAATCACAAAATTTTACATAACCCTTAAAAATTTGATGAATTATGAACAGGTGCTTTTGTTTTCTAATTTACAGTGTTCACGCAGGTCTCTAATTCCTTTCCAAGACGTAGAGCAGTGTCCCCACTTGAACCAAAATGTTCACCCGCTATCTTAACTTTTAAATCCTTGGGACTGCTCATACTCTCAAAAGCCTAGAGACAGTGCCCAGTATCAGGGTAGGACTGAGCCTGTAGTACATAATCCAGAACTGAACAAATCCGGGCATGCAGGAGGTAATTTAGTTGTGCAGAATGAAAGCACAAAAGTTTCTCAATTCTGGCAAATTATTGGTAGCACAGCATTGGCAGTCAATGAAGTGTTTGCCGAAATTGTGATGATTTGTTAAAGGAGAAAGAGAAGCCAATGCTGGCAAAAAGAATTCCAGGTCATGGAAAAGAGAAGAAGCCAGCATTGTACTTCCACACACAGCCTGTTCTTAGAGCTCTAAATGAAACATAATTTTTTTCAGAGGTTCAAATGCTGGAAGCACAGATCATCCACATTCTCTTTACCATTTATTACAGCTTTCTGTCACTATGTCACTGGCTGTAAAGCAGGCAAAACTGCTAAGCTGTTTTTTCTGTGTGAAATGAAAATGACTGGAGTGGGACAAATGTAGAGGCAAGCTCTTCGCCTGGAGCTGAGCTGGTTATCTCACTCCTAAGGTCCTACTCAGCAGAAACCAAACCAGTATCATCAGATAGTTTATTTGTACTGGAGTCTCTGTGGCTATTGCAAAGTCCTAAGAGGTCTACAGGATGCTTTTCCTACTATGTTACTGATTGATAGCTCCTTTGCCCTGAAACAAGGAAAATCATAAATGAAACCTGGCTCAATTCTAATGATACTGCCTCTGATTCAGCAAAGCGTGGGAGCACATCCTGAATTTAAACGTCCAAGTATCAGGAAGGCTCATCAGCTGAAAGCTTAGCATGTGCTTGTTAATTTGCTCAATCAGAAAAGCTGGTGATCTGACATTTGAATGAAGCTTGAGATAAAGTTTCAGGTTTGGGTGATCTGTCCTCTGCTTCAAGAAGGTACTGGAAGGGAGAAGGCCTGCTAGGAAACAACAAAGCTGTCGGAGTTCTAGCAGTGTTCAGACTCCCTCACATAGTCCAGAACAAGCTGATAGGACTGACCACAGCTGTACCTGCAGACAGGTTCCACATATTTCACTCATTGACTTTTGAAAAGCTCTCTCTTGCTGGGAAGCTGTCCATGTTCAGTATATATCTGTATTTGTGTGTTCATACTTATGCAGTTCATACTTACGCAGTCATGTGTGTGAAATGGAACACTATAGCTATTTCTGAGTGTTTCAAAAGTGAGATTAATACATTTTCCCTGGCTTTGACGAAAATTATTGCCGTGCTTTTCTTCACCACACAGCTAATTAATATATCAAAGAACTTTGAAACCTGATCCTTCGCACGTAAAGAGTTCTCATTGAGGGATATGTCCACAGCCCCTGTAGGAAAGAATTCTTATTTGGTTAATATTACAGTCTGAAGGACTGAAAGTTGGGTGTTGCATGCAACAGAATATTTCAGTGACTTAGAAAAGTCTGTGTGATAACATCTACAGAGCTGTGTACTATCAGTTCAGTACACACACTGGGATAGTTACTGAAGTAGTTTTTATTTGAGGGTTTTTTTTCCTCTTTGGGTCCATAAGCCCAACTTGGCCCAAAGGACTTAAAATCTTTCAAAAGAGTATGGTAGGCATATGCTTAGTACCCTCACAGCAGTTGATATGATACTCGCTTAATAAGAATTGTATACTGTGCTGGAACGGGGCTCTGATGTTCATGCTTCAGTAAAACACCAGTGTATGCTCCCTTCCATTTTCAGGGTAGTACAAAATGCCTTGGCAGCTGAGAGCACTCTTAGTACTTGCACTTCTCTGATGTTCTGTGGCAAGGACTCTAAATGTCTTCACATGCAGTAATGAATTTTGGCAAAAAGAACTCTGTAAGAAGGTTAGGAATTAATACGACAGTATAACACATGGAATAAAAAACAGCCTCAGTTGATTAAGAAAGTTTTTCAAAAGTGTCCCACGTTTTATTAATTTATTTGTTCAAAGTAGAGGAGTAGTAGTAGTTGGATTTTAAGAGATACTAAACAACCTAGAGCTCCTGTTGAGTTTATACAATTAATGATTCCTAGAAAAATGTACATAGTCACCAAAAATTTGGAGTTTTGATGTGCAGTTCTACTCTTGAAAAAAGGATAATCACATCCTAACACACTGAAGTTTTGTGTTTTGTCAGTATTGTTACCAAACGTACTAAAATTTGGATGCAAAAATCAACTGTTATAGGGCCAGTGCAGCTCTAGAAAAGTGAGACGGCATCTGCACACCTCCTGTCTTATGAGCAAAACTATTACTGTGTTCTACTCAGATACATCTGTTGCTGTTTAGGCTTCAGCTGTCCACCAGACAGTTAACCAAGCCTTCATTCACTCGTTTATTAAATCATATATTCAATGAAATTGTTCAGAGAGGCCAAATGGACTTTCTTTGTACAGCACTAACAATTCAGCACTTTTAGCAGAAAAAAAACCCCACTAAGGAGTGAATACTTAGGAGAAATAATTGTGTTTTGTACAAAGCTCTCTCCGCAGTTCCCTCCTGTGATGGCAGGAGAAAGTGATAGAAATCTATGTGTTCCCAAGGTGAATTGCTTGAGAATCTCATCTTAATAGGGTGGGGGCATTGCTAGATGGGGAAGGTAAGAAGTTTCTTGAATTTCTGAGGGCTAGTCTGGGCTAATTCCTTTGTGCTTGTCGGGAGGTATCAATTCCTGAAAAGGGAGTTTCCTTTCTCTTTCCTATGACTAGTCAGGATGGTGCCTACACACTTAACATATCTACATATGGGCTGACTTCCCCGCCCGCTTGGTGCCTACTGGCCCCACTCCCTTATCTAATCAAGGTTCAATCAAAGTTAATTAGGGATCTAGTTTTCTGTTCCTACATTAGGCGTAAAGCAAAAGAAGCTCCTGGGCATATCTGATCAAGAAGCTGATCTGTGTTATAACTATGTAAAAACTGGCACAACTGTGTAATTACAATACAGCACTATCTAAGGTTACATCATTACCACTATGCTTAACACTAAAACAAAATGTGGTTATCATGATTGGTGTCAACACATTTGTGATATGCCACCCAGGAAGATGAGGCTATATACATGTCACCCAAGCCCTGTTTAAACTTGGAAAAAAGTTTTTCCCGCAGATAGGGCATAAGAAGAAAAAGAAATACACAGGACTGACTATTTGGGGTTAAATTTACCCTTCCTTTTCACCCTTCCTCTTATTGCTTCCTTAGCCAGGCTTTTACTTGTCAGTGAGCACATTGACTCTGTAGTCTGATAATAAAAATGTAGCCTACCTGTGTATGTCTGTAGTCCATTCCCATAGGGAAGAGAACTGCAAAGTTCCAAGAACAGTGTTAACTCAAAGGCATTGCACAGAAAACATATTTTTTAGTTTTGGTTTTCTGCTTCGGCAGGCAGTTTAATGAACTAATATGTGTCCATAAAAAGTAGATGCCACGAAACATATAAAAGAAGTACAATTCATTTGCAGGAAGGACAAAACTGAAAATACATTTTTTATATCTTCTGATTCTTGCTGGGTTTAGTTATAAAATATTAGGGAAATCATATTGCACAGCTTTTAGTGACTAACATCTATGTGCAGTTTTAAATATCAACAGCTTCAGCCATTTTTTGTTAATGATAGGTCTGGATATGATTTCTTAGCTAAAGACAGCTTCCTTAGCTTACCTCATATCACAGCATCTGGTATCTCTAATTGGAATCATTTTCATAATAACCATGAGCAATATACATTACCATCTAAATATGAAGGCTGACTACAATATAGACTTGTCTACAGCTCTTTAAGTATCCAGGATCCAGTCCAGAGCCCCTTAAACTCGAGGGAAAGACTCTCACTGATGTTAGCCTTCTCTAGCCTAGGTGCAATGTATCGAAAAACCCCTCCTGAAACTCCATGTAAGAAAGCAGAGATATATTCAGTATTAATGAGTTTCAGTGCAACTCTGTCAAGTCCCTCCAAAGGTGGTGTCCCGTTCTGTTACTAAATAAGGCCTATTCAGTCAGGATTTAGATACTTGCACAACTTGAAATGCCGGAGTTCTGTGGATTTTTATGGAAGTTCAAGGCGCTCGGTAGGTTAGTCTACTCAGTAGTTTACTGCTTATGAGTGCTTAATTGTTCAAAATTTTACTGTTTAATTAGTAGTAATAGAAAATAACCTAACTCATAAACACATGTTCAATACTTATTTTTTATGCTATTATGAGTTTGTCTTGAAACACTTCAGAAAAAAACCTTGCTCCTATGCAACACCTATAAATTCATAATCTATCCATAGCCAAAACTCTCAACTACTCATTTAGTAGCAGACATTTATGTTATGTCGAAAGTGTAACATTTTATATTCATCACAATCAGCAGTTCTCAGAAGATAAAAATACATGAATTCATCTCAGTCTGGAGAGTTCCTCCAAAAGGGACAAAAAATCCTACTGTCAAATTGAAGGAAAAAGAAGAGATTAAATAGAGTCTCCTAACAACTGCACACACAGGGGTGGTTTAAGCTGAAATTTTACATTAAAAAGTGCAAATGCTTTTAAAGAGAACCATCCCAGATTGCATTTTCTCGCTCTCTCCCATATAATTGTAAACAGCTTTGATTTCAAAGGGAAAATCAGACAATTATTTTATAATGAGAGGTGTGGTCTGGTGATTTGAGCATCAGACTGGCAGCCAAAAACCACTGGAGTTTTAATCCTGGCTCTGACACCGACACCATCTATTGCCTTAGGCTAATCAGTATGGGTTTGACTGAGATCTGCTCCTTGTGGGTGCAAGAGGTAGGGACAGCTGCAGAATTCCTGACTCAAAGCTACAGAGGTGAGCGAGAACCTCCCCTCCGCTGCACCCAGCTCATGCCCAGCATGTTCCTGAACTGGAGGACAGTATCCTTGACCAAAGGAAGAAATTAACCTCTGCAATGTTCACCTTAGGCAAGCTGAGGCTCAGGAAAGCCATAGTTGCGAAGTGCTGTCAATAAAAGCTTTAAAACCTCTTTGCATAAGCATATTTGAGTAGGTCTCTGCTTTGAAGAAAGCCTGCTGCTTAGGTCGAG
Source organism: Opisthocomus hoazin (assembly GCF_030867145.1). Lineage (NCBI taxonomy): Eukaryota > Metazoa > Chordata > Aves > Opisthocomiformes > Opisthocomidae > Opisthocomus > Opisthocomus hoazin. Next base: position 9,504,440 of record NC_134433.1, on the reverse strand, counting down.
GGGTGAGTAAAGCCAGTCTTGCCTTTAGAACGCTCCCGGCACCTGGGGAGATTTTTATTTCCTTTAAGTACCTTGTAGTTAAATTTTTAGTCATTGTTTTCTTTCTTCCAATGTGCACCCATCCCTCAGTGACCCCCGGCTTTCCCCAGTCCTTTGCTTCTCAGTACAATTCGTCCTGTCTCATTGTCTGCTTTCTTATCCTTGATTAACACAAACACAGACAAAAATCTCATCCTTGGGGATTTTAATTGGAGGGTTGATTGCCTTTTCTTCTTTGCTTGTACACTTTCCATCACTTTAGCTTCCTTGGGCTCCACAGACAGACTTTCAATCTCCCCCCTCATGTTCACCATCATGTTCTTGATTTTTGTTTGCTTGGGGCTTGACTCCTTCTAATATAAATATTAGGCATCTTGCCATTTCAAATGACAGATCAGTTCTTTGATGTGTCTAATTATGATGGAGAGGGGGCAAAGAAAGCAGGACCTCCTGAAGCCAGGATAAATTTGCTGTCCATACAAACGCTAAGCAGCAATGTGTCCCTCTGCTTCCCCTCTTGTATGTGGCAGCATCCTAGATTCGAGTCCTTCCCAACCTGAAACAACCCTGTCCAAGGGAAATTTTCACATTTGAACTTGTTTAATTTGAAAGAGGGAAGCTGGCAGAAGCCTGGATGCCACTATGACAGGGAAGCGTAGCAGAATGGGGAGTTCTGCCTCAGCTTTGCATGGCAAAAGCATAGATGCCTGACTGAAAGCAATCTAGTGAGAGAACTTTGTTCCTCCACCTCACGTAACTCTCCCTTTCTCTTGCTACCACAGAGTGACACCCAGTATTTATGTTAGTACTTTGCAAAAGTTATCAAATTCAACCTCACAACACATTTCTGTGCTGAATTTTTTTTCACAGTTTTATGGATGCTGTTCAGAGAGAAGAGGCACACTTCTCTAAGAGTGAGAAGCTTAGGAGCACGCCAGACTTCAGTCATGTCTCTTGCTTTGAAGTCATTTAGACATTGTCAGAGCATCCCAACCCAAATTTTTTCTATTTGGTTAAGAACCAAACTTGTGGCAAAGCAGCAACTGGACTCACTCCAGAGCTTGTGACAACCAGACCTGAACTCAACCCACGTTTGTCTGCTAGGACTTTAATAAACACTCCTCTCTGGCTGTCTTTGGGGAGAACTGCATGGCTTGGTAGGGGCAGACACAGAGGAATGGATAGACCATTTAGCACTGAAACCTGTTTAAGGGCCGTACTGTTGAATTTGTACTGTTCCTCTGTTACACCTGTATGCCCACAGAAGTGTTGTACAGTTCTTACCTGTACTGTAATAACGTGGCTGCCCTGTTCAGGACCAGGGTCCTATTGAGCTGGATGCTTTATAAACACATGGAAGACCATGGTCCCTGCCCTGAGGTACTTGAAGTCGTTAGCAAATCTCACAGACATTTCTTAATATGAATTTATTGCTGGTCTGTCTGACCCAGAGCTTGAAATTCTTTATTTATCTGCCAAACAGGCACAGCAGGAGTTTCAGCATTGCTTCCCCTTATAATACCCAGCTAACATGCTTCAAGGCTGACCTACAATGATCATCTCCTGGGAAGAAAGGTTAGCTTAGTCTTCCTTCCATTCACCCTTCAGCCCTTGATCTTTCTACCAAAATGGGCAATCAGTACTAGTGAAATGAACACTGATCAACACTGACAAAACCTTTCACCTCATTTTGTGCAATACGCTGGGGTTCCATTTGTGCTGTTGTCCTTGAGCAGAAAGTCTTGAGTGAAAAGTTTCCTACCATTTCTCTTACCTCTTCACTTTTCAGAGCAAATGCAGAAACCTGCTTTAAATTAAACAGCCAGAAGGTGAAGGGAAGTAATGCTCTAGTCTAGAGAGTGACAGCGTGAAAGGCAGTGGGGTAGGGGATCGCTTCGCAACAGAGGTAGAGGGAGTGCAGGGAACATCTATCAATATTTACTGAGCAGCATTGCTTTTCCATTTCGTGTTTCTCAGCCCTTCATCTTTACAGAGCCCGGCCCTGTAATAGCTTTGTGCTTATTCCTGTACATTGCCAAACAAGAAACCTAGTTTCTGGCTCTGATCTTTGTTGACAGGGATGAGGAAGATTGTGGAAGCCTTTCTCTCCATGGGTCCTCTCTGTCCACCCCAGAGGAGAGATTAACAGTTTCTGAAAGCATTTCCACCCTGCAGAAAAGTCACCATAGTCCTGGGGAAGATGTATAAACAGAAGTTCATTAGGACTCTAGTAACATGGGAGGGACATCTTCCAGCAAAAATATTGCCAAAAAAATCTTAACAGTGGCACTTTCAGAGTAGCTGGAGGTAGGCAGGTGGTGTCACAGGTTATCATTTTTCACAGAGTACAACACAATACAATCACTTTCACAGGTGCTTTTTTTTTAACAGTTTTTGTTCGCATCAAGTGTTTGTCATAGTGTGGATTGTGATCTGTGGGGCATGCTGATGAAGGCTGTGAGAGAATATATCCCTGTCATCTTATCTTCTGTATACAGTCAGCTGTCTTTTGGATTCACTTGGAGCTGTGAGTTAGGGCGGGATTTTGTTTTAGTTGTCTTATGCCAACTCTATGATCTTAATATTTGTCGCTCTGGCTCTGGACAGTAGAGTTAGCTTGAATTAACTTGTTAGATACTTCACACAACTTTTGGGGCCTGAAATACCGAGTACCTTAACCCAACAGTATTTACTTCACTTTTAAACCAGAAAAAATCTACCAAGAAAGCTAGCAGAAGCTCAGCTAGAACAGCAGAAAAATCTTCCCTTTAGGTTTTCCATTCACTGATTTAGGATGCAGTAGCTACATTGCTATGTGCTTACTTTCTAAATAAATTCCATACATGTGATGTATACACATACATACACACACACACAATGTAGTTCATTATCCTTAATAGCAAAATTAAGCTACCTATGCCTAATGTTCTTTTAAAGGCATAATGTTAAGTAGTCATATTGCTGAAAAGAGAGGAAAAAATGTCTGAAATGGACTGATGCAATTTTGTCAGATTATCATGAACTACCAAACCTAAGCTACAAGAATAGATGATCCTGACAGATGCTTGCAGTTGGAGTGCCCACACAGGGAGAAGTCTGCTTATGTATCTGGTGGGAGGCATGAAGGCAGATGAAAGTTGATTTGCTTTATCCTGTCAATCTAAGGATTTACTTTGCAGGTCATATTTTATCTACGCACAATGTTTATTTAGACAATGAAACCATCAGTGTCATTGATAGAATCTAATACACCAGCAGAGATGTTTCCCTTTCTCGGTAATTTTTTGTTGTTCTTGGAGTATGTATTTCTGACACAAAATATTTTTATGGAAATAATATTTTGTTATAAGAACTATCATCATGTATTGTAATTATTATTTTGTTTTAGCCTGCCCACACAGAAAACTGTTTGCATTATATTCCAGTGAAAGATACATTTTAAATTAGCTCTGCTAGTCATGAATAATGTAAATTGACAAGAACTATTATGGAGGGAGGTAGACAAAGAAGCAGAAAGTTAAGTGGTTTCCTTTCTTTTTATGGCAGAGTGACATTTACCTGTAAGTACATTTGATTTTAATACAATAGGATGAGTATCTGCTGTGCTGGATTAGGATTGAGGCATGTGGAGGAGTTCAGATAAAGAGTGGGCACTGAGAAATGCCCTCGCCAGACCTCTCTAGGGAGGGTACTTCAGCAGCAATAGCATGTCAGAATGTCTTTTTTTCAGTCATTGTATCCAGCTGACAAAATCTTTCCTTGTTTCTGTATCTGTAATTCCAAGAGATCTCTCAGTGCTTCCCACAGCTGTCTAACAATCTAATACTTAGTGCTTGTCACATCACTTTCCAAAAGAGGGTCAATGTCACTCTCCCACCCTGACAGACAGGGAAACCAAGGCAAAGAGAAGTTATGGGTGAATGAGGGTCACTTGGAGACCCAGGACCAGCTTTCCTAGTGTGCGTGCTCATGGTCCAGACTGGTACTGCCTCTCACATTCAAGCTACAAATTTCACCAGTTCCCGTTTTCCTCAGACTTGCCAGAATGGTGCTAGTTGGGTCTAACTCTTCTGCAGTTACACTGAGTTTAAATCAGAAATAACTTCAGTGGGTTAGATTCTCACTTTTGTAGACAAGCCTGTTCTCCCTGAAAGCAGCAGAGCTCATTCTTAGGTCTGAAGTGGTATGAGTGCTCTCCTGCCTAAAAACATCCCACTGGCTGCTTTGTTCTTGTGGTATGGCACATTTACTAACCATTCTGGTCCATCTTTTTCCTGCAGTATAGCTTTCCATGTCTTCAAGCTTACCCTGGGGAAAAGGGACAAAATTTAGTCAAACTTTATCTCCAGTATACAAACAAATACACCAAATAGGCATGGCATCATGATGAAGAGATTTCCTTCCCCAAGGAAGTCAAGTCTGCAGGGGGAGAGCTAACATCCTTTTGTTTCTATAGTGCCCTGGGTACCTCAGTTTAAGCTGTCCCATAATCTTTGTAGGAAAGCTTTGGAGAACATTGTCCTGACTGCCTCCCAGAGCTTTTCTACTTTGTTGATCTCCTCTTTAAGTTTCTTTGCAGGAGAAGGACAGGATCTGGCTGACTGTAAATGTGACCTGTCCCACCGAGTTATTATCGCACACTATGGGAAATAAGCTTTTGCAGTCTCCTGTTTTCTGGTGATGTAGTCCAGGGTGCATACACACACCAGAATTGTGTCTTGGGGCTTCAAATGCCTTTATCTATGTCATGCATTGGTTTTCACAGTTTGCTATGAATCACTGATGCCTGCTGGGAACACATACTTGCTTCTGGTTATTTTTGTTACAATGTTATAATGGGCACAAGGACACTTAAAAGTGGAACAACAGAGCATCTCTTGGTAGCCAGTGCTGTGCAACTCCCTCGGGATCCCTGAGAACACCAAGATCTGCTGCTGAACTGTCTTACTGTAGCGAAAAGAAATTAAGTCCAAGATTATGGCATAGTTAGTCTGTGTTCTGTGTAGCAGCTCTACTCATGTGAATGATAGTAAAATAGCTAGAGCCCTGTCTTAAGTCCTGGAATATGTTATCAGAGACATTAATATGCTGTAGGTTTCCTAGGTGAGGGTGGATCAGTCATTTAGACACTCTGATTACATTCCATCTGTGGGGCTGCTGCTCTTGTTGCACGACCCTGTGTCCTGCGACGTCCAGGAACTAGGCTGGAAAGTTTCATGGCTCCCTTCTAGCCAGTATCTTCTGGCAGGCATTTTCTGGTCTGCTGGCTTTCTTACCAGCAGAAAATCAGTGAGCAGAGGCATGAGGTGCAATGCACGCCAGGGTCTCCTTCTGACAAGGATCTGAGACATAGTATGGAGAAACACCTTGGCAGCATGTGAAGAAAAAGGGAGTAATGGCATGCTGATATTCTTATACCATGCTGATGCTGTGTGGTGATGCAAGGATGAATGCAGGAATGTCTGTAAGGAATTCAGTACTACGGTAAAAGGGAACATATACGCCAGGGGATGGAGGGTTTCAGTTTTGAAGGTCATACTAATATTTCTGTTCCCAGATAGAGAAACAGGGAACAAAGAAACTAACCTGAGAAATGCTGTGCAGTCAGCTCTTTTGGTATGAGTCTTTCGTGTTCAGTGATTTCTGAAACGTTTGTTATGAATGGGGAACATGTTAGAAAAACATCCAGATACTTGAAGAAAACAGAAAGGGAATGGTAGAAACAAGTAATACTTGATATAAAATACTAATTTTATCTGGAGTTCTGTTAGCTCTGGAGGTCTCAGAGTGGCCGCCTTTGTCACCTCCATTTTACGAAGAAGGTCAGACACAAGAGAGGAACTGAATTGCTCAAGGCACACAGCCAGCAAATGGTAGAATTGGGACTAGAATCCAAATCTTTACTCTTAACAGGAAGTGAGAAGATAGGTTTACTGTCGTTTCAGAAGAAATGCCTACAAGGGGACTCAAACTAGCTGTCGATTTTCTAAGTCCATTGTGTGGGCTTTCGCCTGGTCCTTGGATTCTGCTTTGTGCTTTCAATCTCCCGTGCCAGTACACAAAAAGTAACAGTCACTTTTACAGAAAAATATTATGCCTGAACTCTGCCTTTGGGTACAGAAAGAAATGGCAGAGAAGAGAAGCCACTGAGTCCAGCTGATTGGGATAGTGGCCAAGTGCCAGACATCATCTTTTGTGGTAATAACCCCTTTCCAGTGGCAGCCTGAGCTATTTGCCTGTCATGATTTGTCTTTTTGTGCTTGGGGAATGCTGGCTGACCTTTGTCTTTGATGTTGCTAGGCCCTTTCCTTGCAATAGGGCAGTTCAGGAGGCCATGACCACATCTGCTTTGGCTGGTTCTGTTATCAATTAATTTGTCCTGCCACATCAAAGAACAGAGATAAAGCTGTAGCATTTCCTTACCACAGATTTTTATCTCCACTCCCCAGTTCACCTCACAACACACACACCTTCCACCTCCACAGCAAGCAGAGAGAGAGAGACAGACAGAGAAAGAAACTGAAATGACATCCTAATAGCCTCCCTTGAGTGCTGATGGCACCTGGGTCTCTGTGTGCTGAGCCTTACACCCACTTCCAATCTGGCCTGGCCACAGCCAGTCGGTTGCTTACTCCCCCAACAAGTTATTTGTTTTTCTCTCTAGACAAATCAGTGATGTTAGAATGACAAATAGCAGTTATAGCTTTGCACTTAGCTGAGTATAATTTCAGCCCATCAGTACCATCTGTCTCCCTTCTTGGGCCAGAGCTCCATTAAGCCACAGCCAGAGATCCTCAAGGACAAAGAGATGAACTCACATGGATAGATATTTTAGGGATCAGAATTTGTGACTCTCTGCCCTTTGCAGATAATTCCAATGATGAGCTAGAAAAAATTAAGCTGGGACATAAAACCTAATCCAAATTAAAACTTCCCCACTGCTCTGCCATGCTGAGCCTTGACTCTGCTTCCTTAGAAGTTCTGTACTCAGAGTGGTAATAACCACCATCCAAACAGGTATGAAGACTTGCTGGGGCAATGCCGTTTGTCTTGGCTTTGAGACAACAGTCAGGTTTATTTCTAGGAAATTTTTTGTTCATTTACTACAAATCATAGAAAAGATGAGAAAATTCTTATGTGTAATAGGGAACTTCAGTATGAATAAAATAACCTAGTCTACTGATGATAATCTTGCCCTGTTTTTTTGAACTGCCTTGTTTCCCAAAGAGTGATTTCTTTTGTCTCATGGCACACACTAGGGAAAAAGATGCTTAAGGAAAAAGCCAATCTCCACCCAAATTTCAGGACAAGAAGACTTCTATGCTAATTATGTCTTCCCCTGTCTCATGTAATCTCCTCTTTTCTATCTATGACCTTTCAAAGTTCCCTGTTCTTGTTCTGTATGAAGTTCAAACTCTCCTTCCTCATTTTGTCTATTATCTATACTGTCTATCAGTAATTTATCTATCATCTCTCTGTCTTCATCTCCTGTTTACCATTTGCCCTGCTGAAATCTGGCCATCTGTGTCACCTCCTAAATATATGGCCTAAATTCCACCTAGGGCCCACTGCATAGAAAATACAGTAGTGAGGCATTTTAACGAGTTTTTAGAGTTACTGTAAGATGCCTCTTACCACATTAAAGTAAGGAGGCCACATTAAAGTACTGTCTGGGAGCCACAAGCCAAAAGGGAACACTGGTGACAAGGATTTGTTTGCATGAATATGAAATAATTTGTTCAAAGTCTTTGGGCACTTTCCTTTAAAGAGCTCAATTCCTATTTCGACCAGGCTAGGACCAGCACCTAGGAATCCTTATTCCCATCTTTGGCCTCATGTCCTCAAACTTGTCTGATTTAGCTGTTTTCTCCACAGGCCTCCCAACCTCCCTCCCAACCTCCCAACCTCCCTCCCAACCTCCGTCCCTCCCTCCCTCCCTCCCTCCCTCCCTCCCTCCCTCCCTCCCTCCCTTCCTTCCTTCCTTCCTTCCTTCCTTCCTTCCTTCCTTCCTTCCTTCCTTCCTTCCTTCCTTCCTTCCTCCCTTCCTCCCTCCCTTCCTCCCTTCCTTCCTCCCTTCCTTCCTCCCTTCCTTCCTTCCTTCCTTCCTTCCTTCCTTCCTTCCTTCCTTCCTTCCTTCCTTCCTTCCTTCCTTCCTTCCTTCCTTCCTTCCTTCCTTCCTTTTATTTTCTTCCTTTCTTCCTTTCCTATTTTCTGAGGACTAATTTGATCACATCACAAAACATGGGGAGAAACCAGTTTTGGAACTATTTTGCATACGCTATGGAAACGCCTGGTCTCCTGCAGTGTGGTTGTGAATGTCCTTCTCTCTCATTGACTAAACACCCTGTACCTTGCAGGATCAGTTTCATTCAAAAACCTGTCCTTTCAAATTTGTTTAGGTAAAGTGCAGAGTGCAGATGATTCCCAGAATAACTCTTCTGGCTTCATTTGGAATGACAGTAAAAAACAAATCTGGACCAAGCTTTCATCTCAATGGAAGGGCATACGAGCAGCAGTGAGACTATGTCATTGTTCGTAAAGGACAGCATTACATGAGAGAGGGAGCACAGGAGGGAGGCAGAGAGAAAGAGAGATTTTTCCTCTCTGCTAAATAAGGGCCATTTTGAGGTGTGTGAGGATAGCAGGGGTCAGCAAGTGCTGGAACTAACTCTGAACTTCTGGCAGAACAATCTCCTGGAACTGAAACCAAGAATACCTTGATCTTCAGCAACCTGCCGGGAGATGTTCCACAGCCAGCTTTCTCCACAAGAGCCAGGTTACAGTGTCTGTACGTGACAGCAACTGAAGCAAAAGCTTTTGTCTTTTAAAACAGACTGTAGCTCACATACACCACAGTAGACTCCAGCCTGAAGCCATTTCATATCAGACACTGAGCAAGAATCCATTTGTAATGGAGGAGCCATAAACCATAATATTATTTGCCACAGAACAGGAAGATGGTGGGTGCAGATGTTCACACACCATATCTAATTAGAACAGGGACAGATGTGTTACAGAAGTTAGAATTCCTTCAGTAAGGATCTAGCTTTACACACTGGTCTGTTTAAACTACCAGATACTTTATGTGTCTGAGCCACTTTTCACCCATGAAGCCAATCTGTTTGGTAGACACTCCTTAAACCTCACTGCTTCCTTGTGCTATGAGGGGAGTAAAGACTGTTGTCCCCACTTGCCAGATAGGTGGTTTCACGGAACTTTCATGTTACTTGCCTACACATGCAGTCAGTGTCAGAACTAGAAATAAAGCCCAGGAGTCCTGACTCTTAGTTGTCTCCCATCAGCCACGTTCTTCTGAGCTTGCTTTACCTGCATATCTGGAATTTTGTGGGCAACTACAGAGACAGAGAACAGATTGCCCCCAAATGGTATCTTCAATCATTCAACTTTTATCACTGAGAGACAGTAGCTTCCCTCCCTACCTCCTTGAAAAGCTTTTAAAATAAACACAAGTACATTAGAACAACAGTCCTTCAAAAGGGTCCCTTCTTCCCCCTCACCTTTCTTGCTCTCCTGTCACTAAGCAGAACAGAGTCATCCTTACATGTGACATTTGGACAGATTGACTTAAGCTATTTACTTTAAGCTTTTCTTCCTCCCATTCAGGATCACTTTCATTCATTTTTCAAGTGTCTCAAATTTGCTTTTGCTAAATCCTTAGATCAGGTGATTCAGAACGAAGCAATGGGACATGTGCTATTCTGATAAAAGCACAGCCCTGAAGCCTCCCTACTCCTCCTGCAGCCCCTTTCCACTTGCTCTTTAACTCACTAATTCTGCGAACAAAGGGAAAAATACACCAGGAGTGGTAAAGGAAAACTCACATTTAAAAGCCAGTTTTATTTTCTTACCGTAGAGGCAACCTCGCTGGTTAACCTATGCAGTAATTGTCTTCTGGGCTTAGAGTCAGTGCGTCAGATTCTGATTTGCGTTACAGCAATAAAACCAACTACTCCAGGGCAACCTTTCATAAATACTCTTGCTTTTAAACCAATGTGCTTGCCTGGTTGAGGATGCCTTCCTAAACCAAATCCTAACTCAGAATTACCATATTAATATCAGTGGAACTGACAGGTAACAGAGTTCAGACTCTGAACTCCATCACAAGGGTTTTCACTTCCTCCCAGCAGCAGAAAACCACCAAGCAGTTTTAGCAGAATCCTCTCAACTTACATTCTCTGCTCAACAGAAGCCCAGGAGCTTTGCTGGGTAGGTTGAAGGTGCAGTGGCATAGATGTATGTCTGAAGTGAGGATGTGTCATGCTGCTGTGAACTAAATCTGTCTTAAAGAATTGCTGACCAGAGCACGGTATTAAATTCAGACCAGGACTTATAGAAAATTAAGACCAAAGAGAGACAAAAAATTCCTTGACTTTGCTGAGTTCTTTTTATTCAAATATTGCTGGGCTGTGGCCTGCAGAGTAGGAGTGTTTGCAAAGGGTGAGGATGCTTTGTTGCGGGGGAAGAACAAGGAGGGGGAAAGGTGAACTGGTGAGAGGAGACAACTAGGCTTGTATCTCTGGATTTGCTTTGCTATAATTTCCCTTCATTTTTGTTACATTTGACGGTAAATATGCAGGTTGTGTCTAGGTTAAAAGACAGTGATGGCTGGTAGAGTTAAACTGGTGTTTCTATTGGGAGAGTGGAAGGGATTTGCAGTAGGGCTTTGAACTCCTAAGGCTGTGTTAATTTCCTGGAGAAACCAATCCAGTGTATTAAGCCCATTACTGTGTCATTAATGCCAGTTCCTTGGGATTCTGTCTCTGCTTGTAAGACAGAAGAAATCAAGTGGACACAAGATGAACTATCCCTGCAGAGTAGACGGATACAGCCAGACTCTCCATATGCCATCTGAAAGAAAGTAGCAGCAGCAAAATTTCCATCTCTATTTTTAAAAAAAACTTCAACCTGTCATGCAACAGAAAACAAATAAGCTGTTTTCAAGTTAATTTGTTTTCATGTTGTCTCTCCCTGGTTGCTGTGGTCTTTGGTAGCTCTTTCAGCTTCGCTTTTACCTGGGTGAAAATAGTGCTGCTCCTTTCTGCCAACGCAGGACACAGAGGAGCCTGAGAATTTTCGTAACCTCAATCTGTACCAAGTCTGCAGAAGTCTAGCAGGTAATTTCAATATCTGATAAAATAAAGTAGTAGCTGTACCTCTTAAACAACATTCAGAGTGTCTAGTACTATGGCCTGAGACTTCCTAGGACTTACAGAAAATTGCAGAAATTATAAAGCCTGCTGCAGTGACACATCAAATCCTGGGGCCATTTTATGGGAAACCATCTTTGTCAGAGATGGGCAGTACTTGAGAATATTTTTTGTTTTTCCAGCTGAATACTTTTTTACAATGTTCATCTTGCTTTGATGCTCCCTTTTCGCACAAGCTTGCCAGCCTGCCTGTTCCATGGCTTACACAAGTTATGGCAGCAGGTGGTGGTCCCAGTAGAAACCAGGACCCTGCTGTGGCAAGGTCTGAACAAAGATCTGCACATACCCTGTTATCATCAGCTTTGGCAAACCATTCTTTCTGTCAGGCACATTTTTTCTCTCATTCTTGATTTTTCTTGCTTAATGGCAACTGGAAGTTCTTGGGTGCTTCCTCAAGTTTCTGCATTAACTCCTCCTAGGAAAAACGTAGTCTACATCACCTCTCTTCAGAACACACAAAAGGAGGGATGAGGGACAGAATTAGGGATGCAGGAGCAGGTGAGTGATGCTGGGCGATGTTCATGTTATGGAATGGCCACATCAGCACATGGTCGTCGGGTAACTGGAACCGGCGTTTGTGCTACTCCTGAGACAACAGCTCACAGTAAAGTGAAGGCTTTTTGTGTACATACAGAGTTTGAATTAGGGGAAATGCTCGAAGTATATAAACAGGAACTAGTCTTGCAGAGAAGATAAGCTTTGAAGTAGGGGTGGCTGTCTCTTCCAATGTATATTTAGTGTTTTCTGCAGTGGAGGCTAATCTCATTTTGGGCCTCTAGATGCTGGGCCTCTCTTAATGTGTATACTGCTGTAATACACATAACTACTTCCTTCCATTGACTGCCTTTTTGTTGCATTGTTTTGTGTAATTGACTCCTTTTTTCATCCAGAGGCCAAAGAGTGATTATTGGAGATTGCCAGCTCAGACCTGAATTGTTTCATTCAGGAAGTTAATTAAAAGCAACCCACATCTTTAGAAAATCCTCTCGAATATAGTGTGGATGCTCCTTTCATCTCAGTGTTACTTCTTTTTTTTTTTTTTTTAATCAGTTCTCTTTAAATCATGGAAATAACTTGGCAAAGGAGCTGAATTACAAGAAAAATCAGTTAGGAACGTAGGTAAAGGCACATAATAGGTCTTTAGAGGAGAGGAATGAATTTAATTGAGTGAAAGCTCAGAAAACCCAAAAGTAAACTCAGGGTCATCAGCATGGTTCTTTCACTTATCCCTCAGTTGCACTTCATAGATCCAGGCTTCCTTTTGCTCTGCTGTTATCACACTTTCCTTTTGCTGTGATTTATTAACTGTGGAACTGTCAAATTATGAAACTGAGGTTCTAGAAATACTTATTAATGTTTGAGAAATTCATTTCACACTTGAATACTTTTTCTAACACTTACTAATGTCCCTCATTTTGGTCATGTGGGTCTGCAGGGCAAGAAAACAAGGTATCTTATTATATATTTAGCATGTGGAGATGAAGGATGAAAAAAATGTATTTTAAAACCCCCTCAAACATTGCAGCAACTTGATGCATTTGCTCCTTGTGCTGCTGTATGTGGTGACTGTGTGTGTATATGTGCCTAAGCAGGGCAATGTCTGTACGTTCAGTGACACCATTCCAGCTTCCTTTCAGTCACTATTAAGAAAGCACTTCTAATCCCCTCTGAGAAGCTTGAACATAAAATTCCTTTCATGCCAGTTTTGTCTTCCTCAATTTGGCAAACACTGACCTTCCCCCTGTGATTCCAATGGAACGTGTAATTCAAAAGGCACTTCTGTTTATTATTACCCTGTTAGTGTACAAGAATCATCAGGGATGCCAGTACTGCTGCAACAAGGTTACTTTCTGAGCTCTCTGTTGCAGTTTTGTACTGCAAAACAAAAATACAGTAGGCCATAGATAAATGATAATTACTCAGTATTTAATCAGAATAATGAACGTAAAAAAATTACCAAATAATTACTTGCCTAAGAACCTTGAGAGTAAATTTGCTACATTTATTTCTCCCACTAAGTTTTCTGGTGGAAATTAATTTAAAAAGTAGAAACAAAGACTGCCAATAATGTCAAAATTTATGAATTTTCTCTTGCAAGACTGGAACATTTCTACTTCATATTTCAAAATGATACTCGGTTTTGAAATGTGTTACGTTACAACAGTATCAAATTTAATATTTCTAAACTGGTATACTCTGACTTACTTAAAAGGAGGTTTTCCTTCAAAACATAATTTTACACAGAATACTGAGCGCTCTGCTTCCGTCAGTGTTAATAAAGCCATGTTTAGTATTTAACCTAATCTGCTCAAAGAAGTCCTGTTACCCTGCATACTTAGAGAGACATCATCTGATAGGAAATGGCTGCAATACCTCTAGCTTTCCTAAAATACTGACAGTTTCGACCGTTTCTTGAGAAATACTTACTCACTGGGGACTGCAGCTCTAAACATATGCTTCTGCTTTAAAATACCATCACCTTCTTCAGCTTAAATGGATGACTCCTTATAAATGGATATAATTTATAAATGGATGACTCAAAGCAGTGGTATTGCTGGCATAACATTCAAGGTCACCCAAAGAAATGAGTGACCACCTGAAATTTTTCCTCAAGGTATCTATCTCTGCACAGTGCTTTTCTCCCTCTGCTACCTTACTGTTGCCATTTATGATTTCTTAAGGACCGTAACGCTTTCTCTTCAGGCAAGCATTTCATGCCAGCATTGGGAACATCATTGTTTTTGCAAAGGACAATTTCTGCTTTGAAACACTAGCAACCATTTCCAGTTTTTCACATTTGATAAGCTACTCCTGATGAAAACTGTGTGGCGCAAAAGTACCCTTCTACAATGGACAGGTGTCCACTGCACACTCAGAATATCAGATAAGGGGAAAAAAGAAACCTCTTTGCATTGTTCTAGGTCTGACAATACCATTGACATGACAATGAAAAGAAGAAAGCAGTGGATTGGCAGAAGTAACATGGAAGATATCATTTATTTTTGTTACCTACTATGAGAGATCTGAATTCTGGTCTTGCTTAATCCATCACAGAAACCAATCATGGGATGGGCTGTAGTGCTTGCTCTGCCTTCTCTTCTCTTCTCTTCTCTTCTCTTCTCTTCTCTTCTCTTCTCTTCTCTTCTCTTCTCTTCTCTTCTCTTCTCTTCTCTTCTCTTCTCTTCTCTTCTCTTCTCTTCTCTTCTCTTCTCTTCTCTTCTCTTCTCTTCTCTTCTCTTCTCTTCTCTTCTCTTCTCTTCTCTTCTCTTCTCTTCTCTTCTCTTCTCTCTTCTCTTCTCTTCTCTTCTCTTCTCTTCTCTTCTCTTCTCTTCTCTTCTCTTCTCTTCTCTTCTCTTCTCTTCTCTTCTCTTCTCTTCTCTTCTCTTTAAGCTGAGGACAAGACTAAAAGTTAATATAACAGTGAATCCTTGCTGAGACCCGATCCTGATTACAGCTGTGCCCCACTTATCTGCATGCCACTCAACGCAGATATTTTCAAACCTGCCAGTTTGTGTACATGTAAGTGCTTGATTTCGGTATGTACAAAAATACCCACGTGTGAATGTAAACCCCCCCTGAATTCTGTACACACAAATTCACCAGATCACTCAGATCAGCATGTGCCCATTTGAAAGTTTGTCTTTGAACATCTGTCCCATTGCGTTTTCTTTGCTACTGCTCTTCAACTTTTGTGCCTGTAGACTTGAAAACTCATGCCATGTGAAAGTGCCCTAGTTACATTAGTTAACTGCTGCTTCTTCCTTAAAACCGTACACATTGGTTAGCATTCACTCCGCAAATTGTTCTGGATTTGATAAATGCAACTTACTTTTGGGGTGGAAAAAATTTTTGAAAGATTATCTCCATCCACATTTTTAAACTTCACAGGTGAGTTCTACAAATGATTTATTTGTTTTAATGTTACCAAGCGTTTCATAGATATCATTCACTGATCATTTCATTAATAATCATTTAACTTGCTATTAATGCTTCCATTTCATAGAAGCAGAAACTGAGATGCAGGTATCTGAAAGAAGTGCTATCATTCTTAGAAGGGTTCAGCATGCATAATTGGCTTCTGATTTCTAGAAGAACTCACCTTGCTGAGGGCTCAGCTCTTCTGAAAAAATCTTTCTGGAAGGGTCAGAAAGAAACTATTAACATGCCTGACACCTATTAATCCACTCTTTATTTAGGTATGTAGCTGTGAACTGAGCTCTTTTGAAATAAAATCTCTCATACTTGTGAGACCATGTATTAGAAAATCAGTCCTGGTGTGGCCAAAAAGTTGGCCCCACATTACATTTCCTTACACAAATAGAAATAAAATACTCAATTTTTCCCCCAAAATATTTTATTTTAGGGAAATGCAATGGGAAAGAACAAAAGTAAAATTCCCATTTGAGAAAGCACAGCATGTGCAACTTCACTATAACAGGCAGCAAAAGGTCTAAGAACAAAAAAGGACTACTGAGACCTGCACACAGAGAGATTCTCATAAATTAGCTCAGAAAACCAAAGGTAGAGCACTGCATGCTATGGAAGGCTAGTACAATAAAATATTTTTTAAAGCCCTTTAATAATATTAAAATTCTTCTCAGAAACAACTATTGTAATACAATTTTTCCTCCTCTTGCTTGAAAATCAGTTGTGCAGCTCTTTTCTTTGTTAAAAATTTTCAGAACTCTAAAAAAATGGTATCAGTTCTCACCCTGGAAAAATGAACGAAAGTGCTTAATCCATTGGCGTTTGTGCACAAAGTGCATTTGTTGTGCTGCTGAATGTAACATGATCTGAACCAAGGAAGGAGAATGAACGCCTTGCGGCCCCTGATGGATTTCAGATTTATTAGACACTGGAATGTTTTTTTTCCCCCCCTTGTCTATAAGGACGTGGTGTGTAAGATGATAAAGGGCAGGAATAAAGAGAGCAGACATTGTAGCCCTTAAAATTAAAACAACGGTTTCTAGATTTTGAAAGTATCAATGTATGAAAAAGCTGCCTAAATGTAAGTGTTGCATTATTCAGTGTGCTTTCCTCTTGGAAAGAAAAACATTTTGCAACCACTGACAAAGCTATGGACATGTGACTAATACTACTTTTATTTTCCTATATGGAGAGAAACATCATCACAAAGCATAAATGGAATATTTATGCTGTAAGATAATACACACATACCTGTAAATTATGAGTGCAAGATGCAATAATTCATCTTTAGTTTCATTACTCATGCACTATGGAGCTTTCAAGATTAAGGACAGATTTCTTATGCCACTACATTCCAGTATACGTTTTCCCTTTCTTAACCCCTCTCTCTTCTCTGGCACACACATTCTATACAGTAGGAGCAATTTTCTTTGCACCAACACATACAGACTGTATAAGCTACGCAGAACTGGCATCATTTTCAAAGGACATATTCATGATCCATTTTGTGATGTTAACCAGGCAGAAAAAAATTAGCTCAGGGTATAGGGATATAATTTCAAATAATTTTTTGGGGAAAGTTTTCTATTCAGAGAAGAGCTCCAAGGTGTAACATCATTAATAAAAAGCTGCTTTAATGGTACAAGATCGTTCTCTTGAGCTGCCAGGATGTGAACCACAGTGGTCTGCTTGTAGTAGTGGTAGTTTTGCTCCAGTATCTTTATGTTCCCTTGTGAAAAGCAATAGCAAATATCTGGAATGAATTGCTTCAATAATTAGAATTCCTACGAAAATGTAAACAACAAAACTATTCACTGAAAGCAAACTAATGTTTAATATATAAGCAGAGGAATAAACAAGCTCTGTTCTTCTATTTTTGACTCTGTATGTATGCTACCTGTCTGAAAGCGATGTATGTCTGACAGAGATGACACGACCAAGGAGACAGTTTGGGCTACTGTTCCAAGCACTGGGACTCCAGACTCATGAAATGTCTGCTAGGATCTGCTACTGAGTTATTGTGTAATCTTGAGTGAGTCATTTAAATTCTTTATGCACTGATTTCACCAGTCTGTAAAATAGGTGTAATCCTCCCCCATTTACCTCAGACAGCAAAAATATCTATAAAACATCTTGGATGACATGTTATGTTCAGGCAAATTTTTCTTCAGTAAGAAATTCTCTGTATGAGCTATATTTGTCCACAGATCTTTTTGTCCTGCAAATCTCTGCCCCCAGACACACACATACACAGTCGTGTCAGCTCTGCCTGAAAGATGAGATGAACATGTCTTTGGTGTGAAATAAAAAATATCATTCTGCTCCTATAACTGCAGAAGAGAAATTACACTATCAAACTTTAAGTCTTTTCAAAGAGACGGCATAGGCCCAAAGCTTGCTTGTCTTAATCAAGTAAGAAGTCCCAGTAAAAATCAGTAGGATACTTCAAGCCATTAAGGAAAGTGGGATCTGGCCTCTTGTAGAGCACTGAGGTAAAACAGACACACTACTGCAGTTTGCATTGGACAGTTCTCAATTAGAATGTCAAGATTTATAGTGTATTTTATCCGGTTTTCATTCTTCGCTGTTCAGTTTAACTTTTGACCTATGATTATTGGCAGAAGGGGGCTTGTCCCAGGGGACCATTAGTCCCTTCCAAAGAGGCCTTTTAAGAAGTGCCAAAAAAAGAGGGTGGGAAACAGGTCTCTTTGTAACAGGACCCCTCCTCCTTCTCTGAAATGCTTACACGATCAATAAGATAGCCAGGATACAAGAAAACAGGAGATCCTCTGGATTTTTCTGCAATGAGTAGTTCAGGTCTTGCATTCTTCCTCTTTTGTCCTGCCCTGCCAAGCGGTCAGATGAAAACAAATTCTGTCGAAGAGATCAACACTAATTGTGTCAAAAAATCTGCACGGAGTTAGATGAAAAGAAAATGGAGTTTATACATATAGGGAACCTGTGCTGAGACCCTAATAAGAGCCATAGTGAAGTGTGGCATCCAGGTGTTCTCCAGAGGGCTGGAGTTCACAAAGCTCTCAGCTGATATGGCGCATATCATCCTTAAAATATACCATAGAAGAACATGAGTTGCATATATATTCTTGAATTTGAAAAGCCCTGTATGGGAGTGGATAGATTTACCCAGGTTGGATAGCCCTGCCCAATGCATTCCCTTCAAAAAGCGAGATGAAAGCTGTGCTGAAGGGGAGCCCGCTGGCATGTAACTGGCACACTTTCTCAAGGCGAAACCTTAAGACTGCTAAAAATATCAAACAAGATCAATGATCTTGCTGTAGGACTGTGCTGATGACACAAATTAAGGGCAGCGCTGTAAATGCGGAGGGCCAGAGTATTCCAGAGGAAGACCTGTATGATGCTGGGCATTAGGGCATTAGGAACAAGATGAAATGTAATAGTATGAGATCTCAGGCTGTGCAGTTTGGGATTAATAAGAGCAATGCTCTGTGGTGAGCAAGATGCTCCTCAGATGGAGATGTCCTCGCAGATGCGAGGTTCTCCAAGGGCCTTCCCATGGACACAAGGGGACAAAAATAACCTAGTTGGCTTTAGGATAGAGCTAGCTTCATTTGCAAAAGGGGTTATATAACATAGTTGTGTCTAACAACAGAGGACTAGTTTGATGAACCAGAAGGCCCCTTCCAGTCCTATTGCTCCTGCTATTCCCAAAGTTAAATTAACACCAACCTTGCCTAGCAACATCGTGTTCCCGTGTGTGTGGAGATGGAGTTTGCCCTGGAGCTTCTGGGATGAAATGTCTCTTTTTAAATGGGAACTGAAAAGCCTCATAACGAAATTAATAACTAGGATAGGTGCCAGGTTTATAATTTTTTTTTTTAATTAATGGATTTAAATCCTCCTGCTTTTGGGGGCTGAAAGACCTGTAACGATACAGTTTGCTATAGGGCACCGACATTGAACGCCCCTCAGGCGTGGCTCGCGGCAGGCTGTGCAGCGTTCCATCCCCTCACAGGGCACCCGCCATCCTCTGCCAACCCGAAGCAATTCGGGCAGAAACACTCAGTCTGGGAAAGCGACTTTTCTCTAGAAAGCAGGGACCGGCCAAGCGTCTTCCACCTCTTTCCTCCAAGCCTGTTTTCTCACAGCGTTCCCTGCCTGTCAGGATGAGAGGGCCTCCACACCCCACAGCCCTCATCCCATACAAATCCCAGCACCTGGGAACAATCTCTCCCACCTATGCCATATATATATATATAATTATATATATAAAATACACATAAGGTGAACTTCAGCTCCTGTCCCCGCTGTGTACAGCTGCCGGGAGGCGGTGAGAGGGCAGGGGCAGGGCTCCCTGCCTGGGCCTGCCGGCCATGTTGGGTCCTGAGGCGAGGCGCGGGGCAGCCCCGCGGTGCGCGGCCTGGCCCTGGGGCAGGGTGCCGGCTACAGGCAGCGTGAGGGGCAGCTCTGCCGCGGCGGGGAAACAAAGCAGGGTTAACAAGCATTACCGAAATGAGGAAGCCCAGGGTCTGTGGTGGTAGTGGCAGCACCTGCCTCTGGGTCTCTTCAGGGCAGGCTTTTAAGTGTTCAGCTACTGCCAAGCCTCAAGCTGAACAAGAAAGCGGAGCGAACGCTGTTTCCTGTGGCAGCGGACTGCCAGAGAGCTGACAGAGCCAGCTGGGAGCACACAGCCCAGTGCAAACGAGGGTAAGTGAAGTAACAGCAATTTAAAATGCGCGGGAATAGAAATTCCTCACCCCTGACTTCCCACCCCAATGCAGGCAGCCTGCGGAGCCGAGGAGAGAAACGGGCACTTGCTCTGGCAGGACTTCCCTGACCTGATTTTGCCCCGTCTGGGGCTGGACGGGCTGGGTCCATCCCCACGGAGGTCCTCAGGGGAAGGGGTGCGCTTCCCCCTCCTCATCTGCACTCAGCGTTCCCTCAGCTCAGCTCAGCCCTGGGGCAGTGGCGCAGGGCACAGGGTGCCGCGCTGAAGCCCTGGGATGCGTGTGACATGGCTGTCGCCGCTGTGCAAGACCGCGCTGTGGGATTGCCCCGAGGGCAGAGCCCGGAGAGGCCGGTGCTGTGCCTGGTGCTGCACAGCCCCATGGCGAACGCCAGCGCCTCGCCTTCGGGGACCGGCCCTCGTGCTGCTCTGCCACTGCCATTCGCTCCGGCTCCAGAAGCTGGGCCGCCAAGATGGAGATGGTGTTTCAGCCTGTGTGATCTCTTTGCCTGGAAATCCATGATTAAAGAACCTTTAGAAATGGTTGGCAAAGCTTTAAGAAATGACTGCAGCTGGCATCTTGGTTTCGGAGCAGCGCCTTGCTGGCATTCATCGGCTGGGACAGTTCAGGTTGTGGGGCAGGAGGCAGGAGTGGGGTGGGAATGGATGTGCTCCTCCATCTTCTCTCGCCTCCAGAACAACAGCAGTAGCAACTTGGCAGGGCAGCTGCTGCAAGGACGCAAGTGTCTGCCAGGTGACATGTCCTTGGAAGGGAGCTGGAGGGTAATAAGCTGAGGACACTCTCCTCCTGGGATGAGCTGCCCCAGCCGCCAGAAAATGCCAGGCTCCAGTTTTCTGTTGAGATTCCCAGTGTGGTTTAGTAATGCAACAATTTGCTCACAGGACGCAGAGCAGAGCCCACCTACTCACTCCTCTGTACAGCCATCAGACGATAATGACTTTCAGTCAGTGGCCTAGCTTTGAACAGATGCCTAGAGGTGAAAGGATCTGTATTCCATTACTAGCCCCTTCAACTAGCCAGGGTCCCCTAGGTTAAATATTTTTAGCAACAGCTTGTTTACATGTCAAACTTGTCAATGAGCTTCTGGGGCACCGCTGCCACAAAGCTGTGTTGGTGGCAGCCAGTGAGATTTCTCTATGCATGAACTAAAGCTTTCTGAAGGGCTTGTCAGATATGTTCTTCCTACTGTGTCACAAGAGCAAGACTAATTTCAAAGAAATGCTCTTTATTTCTACTTAAAACTGCTAAGGAAAATATCCAGCACTGTCTTTTTTCTTGTCATCTGTTCGACAAGTGTCTCATAAAACAAATTGAGAGGTTTAAATCTCTGAGACAAAAATCAATAAGAGGATAAGTAAAGAATAGGAGGAAGTCAGCAGGCTGAGATTTATTTCACTGGAAATGTTTTTTCAATGGATTTACTAATAAATCTAAAGTGGCTGGTGCAGCTGCCTTTGATATGCAGTATCCTCTTTACTTAGATGGGAGCTGCACATGAAAAGGATCTTTGAATACTGATTTTTACAAGGGTGTAAATCAGCGAAGCCCCACACGTTAAATATACCACCAACATCTGCTTCAGGTACAAGTTAAGAGAAAGGATTTGTTTGTGTGCCAGAGTTTTTCTCTGTAGTTTTGCCATTTTTTGTTTAATATATTGCAGTAGTTGTGATCAGGGCTTTGCTGTGCTGGATGCTGAATACTCCAGTGTAACAAAATCATCTCTGTCCCAAAGAGTTTATGGAGTTTCAAGGGCCAGAAACTCCACTGAAATATTAAATATGGGCAAACCAGAAGTGAAATCACAGGGGATGAAGTGTGTGATGGTGGAGGCGAGCTGTGGTAACTCTTGAAAATCTGCTCCGGTGAGTACTTCCCTTGGTGTGATGGGAAACTGGGAAAAATGTAAAGTAAATGGATGATTTGAGACAGACTTACAGATAGAGAAAATGAAATAAACTCTTGAAACAGTCCAGAGAAGGTCAGCACGGACTGGCTACCGGTCATTTTTAGGTTGATCCCACAGCTGGCCTGTGTTCTAGGAAGAAGAGATGTTACGCTGAGTGGCAATAATAATAGTTGTTACTGAAATGCATAGACTTTGATGTGGACATGTAGCAAAGGAAAAGACTGCACCCCAGTCCAGAATGCCTGTCCTCCCTGCTGCACATTCCCAAAGACTGTGATCCTTTACAAAATCCCAGTAGATGAAGAGGAAGCTATAATGAGCTCCTTGTTGAGTAATGTTAGTGGTTTGCTCCAATTGGCACACATGACAGATGGCTGTGGGTAGGGAGCTTGTTGCTGGGGTCTGTGTGTGTGCATATGTGCTAGGAGGGGTTCCAGAATGGCATGGTTCACTATTCTATCTCAAATTAAACAAATAGTCTTGGATGCTTTTACAATGTCAGATGGGAAATCAGCCAGAAACTAGCTGATATCTTATTGTTCCTTGTTCTTCAATTGATTCTGCATTTTTCTAAAGATGTCTCTGCACCAAACTTGTATCAGAACATGGTTAAGCTCCATTGTTCCAGTTCACAAATTTGATGTCAGAAGAAATGTCAAAAGTGAGAGTAAATCAAAAGAAATGGTCATTTTCATCCCTGATACGGTTTTTCTCAAGTCAACATGAGAAACATTTCACAGCTAACTCTGAAAACTGGCACCTCTTTACCTACTTTATTATTTCTTATGACTTATTAAGTATTATTATCATTGTTCATTATCCTTAATAGTGCATACCCTGGCTATCATATTGTGTTATTACTGGATAGTAGTAGCAAACTCTTACTTTTAGGTCACTTAAACAGTTTGTATTTAAAAATTCCTATGGCTGTTAGTCTAAAGGGCGCAACCAGTACTGTGACTTGCATAAAGCTTTGAAAATGGAAAGAGGAAAAATGTGGAATGAAAACTGTGTGTGATTATATGCTAAATGACTGTGTCATAAAGCAATATGCACAGTGGGGCTGAACTGAAGTTGTACGGCCCACCTAAAGTCTGTAATTTCCTTCGTTTTCGAGCACTTTGCTTTGGAATCAAAATAACATTGCATTAACACAGTGTTTGTTAATGCAGTTATGTATATGTACATCATACAAACTCACACACATGTATACAAATATACTTCTGTGGCAAGTCAGACAACCTTCATAGTGGACAATGCTACCACTGTTTTCTATAACACACACACACACACACACACACACACGTTTAAATCTTCATAATTGAAATAGGGATAATACATTCCCTATGTCACAGAGCTTTAAGGACATATTATATGGTTATATTTGGGTTTCACCATGAATGGTTAAATGTCATAAAATGATGGCCATAATTTATACAACCCCCAACTCTATACCACACATTCAGAGAGGTCAGTACAGTTCTGCAAAACAGGAAACTATGATCTCCATCTCTTTGAGGAGGATGCAGAGAATTGCCAAAATCCATACTGTAAGTCAGCACTACAGCCAAAATTAGAACCCAAGCTTTAAGTATCAGTTTTGCCAAAAACTGTCCAGCAGTCTTTCATGACGAGGACTGGCCAGACCTTAGTTTGACTTCCAAGTCAAGAGCAGGACCCTCCACCTTTCGTCAGTAAAAGAGTATACAATAGACATACACACTTTTCAGATACTCTGTGATATCTGCTGAGGGAGAACATTGCATACTGTGCTCCACACCTCACCACATCATCACCACGTCATAATGCCGTGTCTGGGTTTTCATTCAAAATCTACCATCCATCTCCTGACCCTGTTTGATCTCTTACAAGCTCAAAGTCTGAAGAAGTTCAAAGATGCACAATGACATGATTTATCCTCAGGGGAGCATGACAACTTCAGAAATGTCTTTCTTCCCTGGATGCCACACACTGTCCCCCTGCCCATAAGATAGAAATACTGATTTTGTTTCTGATCTGGTTTGTTTAAGTATACGTGGGAGAATAGCAAATGTCATTGCACAGGGACACAGAGCAAGCTGTTGCAGAGAAGAGGGGCATATTAACTCTTCCGCTCTTAGATTTCCAGGCTGCAGTGTAATCCTCTAAAATTAAATAATATGATCAGGATTTCCCCCTTTCCTCTTGACCAGACTTTCAAGCTAGGGCGAAGAATTGCAGCACATTTCTCTTCCCAAAGCAAAACATGATCCTGGATAAAAGTCAGTTTAGTTGAGAGAAAAAAAGTAAAACAAAAATAGATCTTTTCCATAAACAAAGCTGCTTTCCATTTTGCTAACATAAACAGGCAGATGCATTAAGAGATCATGCCACCCAGGCCCTGGAAAAAGAAGCAGGGAAATATATTTCTGAGTATTTCTCTGAAGGTGCAAGGATGGCTGAGCCTAAGGCACGCTCAGCAGAAGGACAAGGCTTTATAGACAAGGCAGCTTTACAGTTACACCTGAGACTCAGAAGAACTGCACTTCCATAGCTTAGGTCAGATGCAGCATCCTCTCCTTCCCAAATGAAACCTCTGTTTATAGTAGGCACATGTGCTCTTCATATGCTTTCCACTGCCCTATATTCTCACAAAAATGTAGATTTTTGCAGTAGTCTTTATGGCTGTGCAAACAGAATTTCAGGTCTCTGGGCATGGATGTGGATCTCAATGAGTAATGGCAAAAAAAGCCTTTCAGAAATGTAAGTGCTCACCTTTGTAGACTGAGAGGCTACCAGCTGTCCTCTATAGCACGATGTTCAGGGTCTTGCTGTACCAGCTCTGCAGTGAATGAAAACGCCCTTCCCCCAGGGACCAGAAACAAGGAGATGAAACAAAGAAATAAGAAATGAGTGGAGTCCTAATTATGGACTGGATTTTCTGACAACCAAGCTGAAGTTGAGCTGTGGGGACGGAGCCTGTTCTGTTAGAGCCCAAACTTCTTTTACGCTACCACTTGAATCATTCCCTTCGTAAGAAATTCAACCCTCGCTACTGCTAGACCCACATACTACTTATGCCATCAAAACAGTCTTTCTGTAATGGTTTAGAGATGTCTACACTCTAGATATCTACAGTCTGTAGGCATCTGTAGTTAAACGATCCTGTGCAATAAATCGCACCCGGGAGATGCTGCATTCTTCTGATACAGCTGGTTTGTGATATATTTCAGCCATGCATTTAATTCATGTGCTGTAACACGCAGCTCTTCCCAAGGTAACATCCTCGCAGACCCCCTTTTGTTGGCTTTTTTTTTAAACATCTCTGGTTCTGTTACTCAAAGCAATCTGCTAATATTAATCTCCCAACTAGATACAGCAGAGCAAATTCTGCCTTCATGCATGTTGTATTTGATTAAAACTGGTATATGTATATATATATATGCATATAAAGCTGGTAAAAGCAAAGCCTTTCCAGGGCTTGATATCATATCTGATTCAGACCAGTTTAAAAGACAATGAATATACCATAAAAATGGCGTCTTTCACTTGGCTGATTTCAGAAAGGAAGATTTTGCATTTAGTTTCAGTATTTGGATTCAGCCTAAAGATATGTCCAGTGACTCAACTGCTACTTCTTCAAACTGTCTGTTTGGAAAACGGTCTTTAGGATCTCAGCAGAACAGGATGATTTCTGCTTTTTCTTGCTTCCTCTCAGGCCATAAATGCAGCAAGAAGGGCCTTTTGCAGAAGACTTTGACCCTCTGTACAGGAAGTTCAAGTCTATGTGCAAATGAAAAATATTTTAGACAATATTCCATATCTACAGTTGTTTTGTTTCTTCCCCCCCCCCCCCCCCCGTCTGAGAAGATGATTTCGTTCAGGTTGTGCTGGAGATATATTTGGGGTAGTATTTTCTCTGATGTGGGTTTGATAATCTTTAGATATGCCATCCCTCTACCACTTGTCTTAAAAAATAAGTGCATGGAAAGAACTAGTTTAGATTAATTTATCCTTTCTGATACTTTTTTATCCTTTAATCCCCTATTCCTTCTTCCTTCCTCTGTCCCTCTGCAGCTCCCATTAAGAACAAGTCAGTGACTCATAAAGACACATTTTCACTCATTCACTACATCACAGCCCTACATGCTCATCCACTACAGGGTTCCGTGATGCTTGATCTTTGCCACCAGGAGCATCCAATTCTGTGGCCAGCTTTAAGGCCAAAGGGAACTCTACAAACCAGTTATTCTCTGTTTCCCCCAGGAACAAAACTGTGGCTATGTTACTGCCCTCTAAAGATGTGTGGATCAGCATTAAAGTGCTGACCTGTTCAACATTTCTAGGACCCTTTGAACTGTAGAACTTTGAAGTGAAGGCTGTAACAAACTAGTGTATAATAAGCTGCTGCCCCATGCCAGGAAAGGCAGAGGTATCAGGGACTGATGGAAGCTTTTGAAGGCACAAAATGCTATTAAAACTGAGAGGGACTAGAGAAAAAGAGACAGTGAAAAACAAATCCCTTTTCCAAGCAGGGATACATCTAACTTTGGCAAGTCAGAACTAGGGTCACTAAACCGGATTTGGCGCTTACAAAATTTTGGGGTGGCTGGCTTATGTTTTTCGCTTAGATACACTTTTGCTAAAACTGGGGCTTTACCAGGAGAGACATTTAGTTCAGCTCAGGGCTTTCCTTACCTTTCTGCACCAATAAGTTGTTAGGGAGGGGAGAACAAGTCTGCATAGCAATAATTATTATCAATTGTATTGTGCTTTTTATCTTCAAAGTGCTTTACAGACACAAACTAATTATTTCTCTGCAACACCCCTGTGAAGAAGATGGTAAGTATCATTATCTCTATTTTACCAATGGGGAGACTGAGCCAGAGCATTTAAGTGATTAGCCTGGGGCCACAGGGGCAGTTAGTGTCAGGGCTGGGAATGCAGGAGTGTCTCCGCTCCCAGTCAGCACCAGGCAACATATCTCTTTAGTAGGAACAAAAGGGAACCTTTCTCCAGACTTGGAACCTAAAAGAAGCTCATTTTTTTTGGCAAGGGATTATAAACTCTTTCTTTAAAATGTAATCATAATAGGAAAAAAGACTGTGGAGCAATGGCACTAGCGAGGGTTGAAAGTCAGCGTGTCTGCTTTATGGGTAATCCTAGAATTTGGAAATTTGGGAAAATTCCTGGAACATTTGTGTGGGGGATGAAGAGTTCTGTTTCAGTGCAAAAAAAGTGACATTTTGAAATTTCCCATGGAAGGGAAAGTAAATTAGAATAATTTTTAAATATCAAAATGTTTCATTACAGACATTTCAAAATGAAACTGAACCTGAAAGTCTGTGTTCTGAAGTTCCTGGTTCAGACATGGCTTCAGGGCTTTTAAATTCCTGCATGCCTATCGGCTCTCAGTGAGGTTCTCAGGGCTTCCACAGGTATGCCAGTCGTCACCTCCCAACTGAGCACAATGCGAGCTGTGGAGTGCCTCTACTCTACTCCAGTCGAAAAATCAAACTCATTTAAAACCACCAATAGCTTGGCATAACTGTTTGACCTTGCGCTGGAACAGAAAAGGAGCAGTCATGCAAAGAGGTCCAATGGGAAGCAAAGAACACATAAAAGCCGGACGTCATTTGCTGGGCCAAGTCTGCAATGGGAACATTCCCACTAGAGCTGATACTGCCAGCTTCATAGCTCCCTGACCAGTCTGATGTGGAGAGGTTGTACCCAGACTGTACCTGCCAGAAACCTGTGCTCCGTAGTACCCTGTTGGGCAGGCTATCCATAAGCTTAGCCAAGACTGGTCAGGACTCTTTCTGAGCTTAGCAAGCCAGTAACTTTCTTGAATTTCAAGGATTCTGTCATTTTGTGAGTACAAATAATTTTCAGCAGTGAATTCTCATCCAGCTGTGAGGGACATCTCCAGCGGGGTTGTTCTGCCTATGCATCAGAAGAGGTTGTGCTGTTAGGTATCAGCTCGTAAATGCCGAAAGCTGTGCCCTGCAAACATGCCAACAAATATAGAGCAGTTGCTGACAGCCTGTCATACTTTCAAGGAGCCTTGATAGATTTTGGCATGAGATGGGAGGTCCTCCTAGTCGCCCCTCCCAGCCAGATGTTCCTTGGTGCTCTACTGTGAGGTGAAGCAGTGTTGGAGGGCATGGAGGTGGAGCAGGTTGTCAGCAACCCAGTTACAGCTACGTGTCCTGTCCCATTCGAAGTGTAATCTGGTACAGTGGCCCTGAGTGACAATCCAGCATGTAGGATGCTGCTTGCCTTCCTAACTTGAAAATGAGTTACGGATTAGGGACACTGTGAAGGAACATGTATAGCTAGTGTTGCCTTTCCCATGAGGTTTCCTTTTGCCTGGGCAGGACTCTTAGAGAACTGAAGGGCAACTACCAACCTTAGGCACTGCCTAAGGAGTGGAGCTGGAGAGAAGCTGAGTTTTCAGGGCAGGAGAGTAGGAAGAAAAGGCATCTTTTTACTGTGAGCTTTACATTTTTATTTGGAATCAAGAGCTGGTGGAGAACAAAACACATTTTTGCATGGCTCATCTTACAGTACCTAAGAGGGGCTAGAACTTCTGAAAAAATTAGAATACCCAACACCGAGTCAGGGCAACACTTTTCTCATAGCTCTGCTTCTGTTTCAGCCCGAAAAGCTGAGCCAGATCCTCAAATACTCAGAAGCTGCCACGAGGGCAGGATTTTCTAAAGAGTTCTGTAGCCTGCCAGCTTGGCAATTCTGAAAATCTAGATACTGATTTTGGTGCCTAAATGGGAGCTGAGCTTTTTTGCAAATCTGCTTCTGATCGTGCATGCTGAGCTGTTCTGCAAATTCTGGCTATCATTGCTCTGCATTCTTGTACTTCCTGGTTGTGAGCTGTGCTGGGAGCGAAACTATCCAAGCACCACAAGGAAACCACTCCTGCTATAATCAGGAAGCACAAAAAATCTCAGGAGCCAAACCGTTCAGCCTCCTATTACTATTTGGGTGATGGTTGTACTTCTGGTACTGCTTTATCCTTACATGCATCAGAGCTGTGCAAAGGCAGGTGCTATAAAACCCTCTAAAACAGAGACAATCCCAGCACTGAATAGTTTATAATCAAAATAGAAGACAAGGCAGAAAGTGTGTGCAACAGATGGACAGATCTGGCATAAGGAAACCATGGGGTAAGTGTTCTAGTGAGTGTCTCCAGCATAGTTTGCAAAGCAGAAAAGAGCAGTCAAGGATAAGCTTAGCTGCTTACCTTACCTGACCCCCTAAACCTTTTGAGATTTGCCCACAACAATTAATTATTCCTTTGACTGGCCAAGATGACTCACAGCTGCTCATGCCATCCCAAAGCTCAAGATCTAAGTAAATTTATTGAAATTAGTGGTGGCTCACTTCCAGGAAACTTGCATTTAGTTTTGACTCAAGGAAGCTCCGCACCCTTCCCACCTCTTGTTTCTCCCCTCTTCTCTTCCAGCCCTCAGAAAATGCGAAGCTATACAGCTTCGATCTAATAATGATTAAGATTCAGGAATGGGAGTCATGAGATCTGAGTTTCATTCCTGTCTTTGATACAGTGTGGTTCTTGGTGAGTCACTTCCCCTCTCTCTTCCTTAATATCCTCGTTTGTAAAATGGGGTTAACAATACCGACCCATCTCACTGAAAAGTTGTGAATCCATTAATATCTGTGAGCATTCACGTAGCTGACAGTCTGGAGACTCCCTGGCTTTAATGGCTTTGTATCTGGCACTAGCCATGCACTTCCATAGTGCAAAGGAAGTTCGGGGTGTTAAGTAGTGGGACTGTTATGGATTGTTAGGGTTTTTACTTCTGAATTGACTTACACCTCTACTTAATGATTAATATTGCCAGGAGGGCAGACAAGAGGGAAAGCAGATAAATGAAGTTAACACAGTTATTTGGGAGAGTTTACCAACTTCTTCACTCACTTTGGTGTTTGCCATTACAGTGCTGTCTGCTATTTCCTAGGCACCTTTCTTTTAATATCACCCTTTGGTTTCAAGTATAGGCACGTATTTGTGTCATCCCCTGACCTAGCTGTTGTCTCCATTTTGTAGATCCTGATGCAGAGATTCAAATAGGTGAAGTCACTTGCCTAGCTCGCTCACTGAATCTCAGCTGTCTGTGGAATCCTCCCTGTGACAACGTTAATTCATTTCACAAAGACCATTCACTGCTCTCCTTTGATATTTTAACCTTTTAGGAGAACTAGAAATTATCAATACCAGACCTTAGTGAGTTGAAAACAGACATTTCAGATATTCAAATAACACTGTCCTTGAAGCCCTGATCTCAGTTCCTCCTTCATAGGACACAAACGTACAGCTTTAAGAGCCTGGTTCAAACTTGTTCTACCTCCAGCAAGGTCTCTCCCAGTAAAATCTGACACTATGCCGGTCTCTAACTCCCTTAATTGAATTTTTTTTAATTGGGTCAGTGGGCTAGGCAGCTTTGAAGTTTGGTTTACCGAATTGTACACAAGTCTTTTGAACAGAGAGCCTGCAGTTGGTGGGCTGGGAGGGCTTGAGGACGGTTCAGTCAAGCGTCTGCCCAATCGCTCCACCTGTAGGAAGGTGGAGGAAAATCCTTTGGGGTTCTCAAAAGGCTGAAAACCTTCATTTTTTTTTCCAGGAAGGGTTGTGCCTATTGCACAGCTGGGCAGGCCTTTCTGTGTACTTCTCCTTTCCTCTGAATGATACCACTCAGTAGCCATGACTGGCTGGTAGCTACAGCAGCTGCACCAACTGTCAGCTTGAGTGTCTCCTCTTGATGGAGAGGTTGATAGACTACAAGGGCAGGAAGGAGAAACCTGCAGAGTCATCGCCTTCTGCATCAGCTAAAGCCACAACTGCCTGCAAGACACAGACGAGTGGAGTGGAGGATTTAACTTCCTGAAGCAACCCTGCAGCAACTGTGGAGAGAAAGAACAATCACAGGGAGGAAAGACAGGCAGAGGAACTAGAACTGGTGGTTTGGGTCTATCCCCAGCCCAAGAGAAACCATGGTGCTTTTCTTCTGACAGTGCTTCCCTGTGTAGAATTGTGGTCCTGAAACAGTAATAGCTACAACCTGGGGTTCTAAAGCTGCATGCAAGAAGAAATAGGAGGCACCCCTGACATAGTGCAGTATGTGTGTGGTCCTTATTGAAAAAGTGTATGAGGCAAAAATAAGAAAGATAAGAAAATGAAACAGAACTTTTTCTTTGGCTAGATCTTGCTGGTTTTACCATCTTACTTCTAGACTTCCCATATACTAAAAATTCTCATCTGTGCTTCATTTGTAAACTCAGGAACAGAGCTGCAGTACCACTTCAGCAAGCAATAGAAGAGGGCTGTTCAAGGGCCTTCACATGCATGGCTGATTTTTTTAGCTAGTGCAGTGAGGCACATGGAGCCATGCTGCAGTAATGTGCGTTTGGCACTGCTTCTCTCACCTGATTACACCATCCTTCCCCTCTAGTGTGACTGGCACTGCTCAGCTTCCATGCCTGAATTCACGGCTCCCACAAACTGGGCAAGTTTCCAGCTCATTATTAGTTACCTTATGTCTATGTTCTTGAGATCAACTGCCCCACTCTTTCCTTATCTTTTCTCATTTATCATAAGTTATTTGGAAGGCAAGCTTCACATGAAGGATCACGTCTGTCTTACATTTGTTCATTGCGTAGCACAGGAGAAACATTAATAATAGCAATATTATAATCAATCACAGCATCACAGTAACACGAGTTAATGTTCCTTAAGATCCTATGTCAGTTTACTGAATTACAAGCAAATGTATTTGGTACATGAACTAAAGGACTCATGTACTTTCCAAGACTCATAGCCAGATCACAGGTTCACATTTCTCTTTAACACTGCTGCTCATTCTAGACCTTCCAAAAGAAGTGTAGGGTGGCCATTCTTTCCCTACACCTGGAGCTAGAGGTGTTAGCAATTAGAAGAACTGCACACAAAGAGAAGTGCTAGAACTTGGTTTAAAGGAGGCATTGATTTTAAAGAATTTTTGAAGTGTGCATATTTAATGTTTTAAAGTTTGGCTTTGGGATGTTAGCGTTTTGGGAATGTGGAAGGGGGGCATTTAGTTAATACTTCACTCATAAAGAGAAGGATCTGCATTCTCAAGGAATCTCGAAGAACTTCTACTGATATAAATTGCTATTTTGCTATTCGAAAGAGGAACGGGACAAGAAGGATGTCCTGGCTCGGAGTAGGTTAATGCCCCTGGGGTTGCTAGACTGTTGTACTATTCCCTGTTTTGCTACAGATTTCTTGTGTGACCTTGGGCAAATCACTCTCCCTCTTGGTATCACAGTTTCCCATCTGTAAACTGGTGAAAGCAACAACCGCCCTGCCCCAGAGGGGTGTTTGGAGGACAAATATGTTAGAGGCTTGGAGCTCCTGGAGTACAATAGTGACAAGGTTCTGACAAATACTGAAGATAGATAGAAGCTGACAATCAGGCAGACTGCTATTAGCCGCTGATTCATTCTCTCTGGTTAATGCATATTTTTAGCAGGCTGTTATTGACTAGACAGGCACACAAGTCTGTCAATTAACAATGTTATAATGAACTAAATCTGTGCACGAGTAGCCTTTGCAGGGTGAATCCAGAACTCCCCAACCCTGTGGCACAACACCTGCACTACTAATAAAGGGTGAAGATTTTCCTGTAAGTCAAATACAGATACCATGTACTGTGCAAAGCAAGTGCCCAAGTGCAACTGGCATTTCCACTGGGGAGTTCTGAGCAGCTTTGGTATGCAGTACACTGACAATTAAAAAGTCTTAGATGGCCATGGATTTATTACAATGTGTTCATAAAACCTTGTCAAGGCACCATTTCAATACAACTTATGGCCAGACATTCCAGTGATTGGTGCTTAGACCCCCTCTTGCAAGCTGCCCTGCAATATGATCAGGGAATACTGCTTAATTGTATTTCTTTTACAAAGTGATGAAATGTAAAACTCTGCTCCCAGCATGCTGGCTGGCACAGGAGTCTCAGCAAATATGTGATTCTTGCACTGCAGCTGGACTCTAATGACATGAAAGGTGCTAATGCAATGCAACTGGAACCTTTAATTATCCTAGTGACTAATAGGAAATCTCTCAAAGGGTCTAGGAGTAAAAGCCTTATTCTTCACTGAGAGTTCCCTGAACTGAGCTTAGAAAAGGGAACAGACAAATGGCAAGTCTAAGAAGCAACCTGAGTCCCAAAGCTACAATGTCTGGGGGAGGCTTTCTCTTTCCTTTGACAATTGGCTTGTCAGACATATTAAGTAGAGAGAGGGAGAATAACGCTGGGCCCATTACTGATTTACACTAGTTGGTACCTAAACTTGTTCTGCATCCTGCAGGTAACTGGATAAACCTGCTGATGAAACAAAAAGATTTGGATTGACTTTGAATGTGTTTGTGTTTAAGGAAGAGAAAGAGTGACAGGCAGACAGCTGTCTCCCACTTGCTAGTTGAATGGAGACTGTTAGATCTTAATGTACTTTGGAGATCATTTCCATTTGATATAGAGTTTCGGACCCTGTTTCTTAATCTTTTTTTTTTCCAAAAATCTTCTTTGCTGAACCATCCAAGCTGAAAATCATGCAGGCCACATTGCCTGCATTTTAGGAGCAGTGGACAATGCATGTAGGGTTGAGTAGTTCGTCATGTTACTCAGTGCTTTTGCTGCCTGGTTTTCAGACAGATGCACATTCAGCCTTGTGTCATCATCAGCTACATTAATTTTCCTTCACTAGTTATGGCACTGAAAAAGGGCTAATATGACTTATATGATATTACCCGGCAGCTCAGAGGTATGAGTAGTATGCAAACATAAAAGAAAAGCTTTCTCTATGTCTTTATTCACCATTTCTCTCAAGTCCTTGACAAAATTCGGCAATACTAGATAATATAACATCAGTTACAGGGGATTTAAGGACAGGATAAATCACATTCCTGAAGAAATGAAAAAATCGATGTCATGATTCAAACCATGGAATTTAATCGAGTGATTTCTGACCCAAATACTACAGAAGTTAGGATGCTGAGCTGCTGAAGTAGCAGTGGTGGTGCTGAGAGCATTAGGGGTCAAGGCAGAGTCAGAAAACCAGACCAAGTCTTGCCTCTCACATCATGTTCCTGTGGCATGGCATGTATGGTGCCTACAGCAAGGCAGCATGTGTGTGTGTGAGTGTGCAAGAGTGTGTGCCTGTGTGTGTGCGTGTGTATAGTATTGCCTTCTACCAGGTAGAATGACACCAGTTTCACAACTGTGCCATGCAAGATATGGCCTTGGATTTCTCTAGTGAAAATGGTGGTGTGCTGGCCTTAAGCTAAATCAAATCAAAATAAGAAATTCCCTGCTGATTGGAAATCACCCATTACCACCCAGTTCTAATCACGAGTCCCCCAAAATGCAGAAGAAGCTGTATCAGTGCCTTTGAAGCATGTAAATGTATTTGTTGCTGCCACCATGCAAGTCCAGGCAGTCTCAAGTCTGTTACTTCTTTTCTGTTCCTGCTTTTCTGGTTAAATGCACCTGGGAATATGTAATTGTTTATGTCATAAAACATGCATCATAAACAAACGGGATGGGCACTCCAGCTGAGCAAATGCTGGGGAAATGAGTTTAAAAAGCTGGGGATTGG
The DNA here is from genome assembly GCF_030867145.1 of Opisthocomus hoazin. Taxonomy (NCBI): domain Eukaryota; kingdom Metazoa; phylum Chordata; class Aves; order Opisthocomiformes; family Opisthocomidae; genus Opisthocomus; species Opisthocomus hoazin. Next base: position 9,469,959 of record NC_134433.1, on the reverse strand, counting down.
TATAATTGGTAGGGCACTTCATGTGAGCAGGATGAAAGATACATGTTTTATATGAAAGTGTAAAGAGGGGACAGGCACTGTGGGTATCTGGAGAGAGAAAGCATTCCATGTGTAACTGTGGCTTGGCAGAAGCATGGGTGCTGTTGTTAGACAGATCACTGGCGGAGCAGAGGAGTGATGCGATAAGAAATTTAAAGGCCTGTTTTCAATCTCTTACGGTGATCTCTGATTTACATCAGTGAAAACAAGGGCAGAGACACGGCCTAAGTCAGAGCTGTAGGCATTGTTCAAATGTCTCGGTTGTTTTGTTTTTGTTTTGTTTCGTATATAGATAAAAGATAAAGCAAGCATATATTCTTTGTTAAATAATGCTTAGTGCTGAGGGACTTTCCAGGTCTTAAAGCTGGGGCTGAAGAAGTTAGCTTACATGTGGAATTGCAGCTGATCCAAGAGCACAGAAAATAAACACTACATGTACCTCCATCCCTTGAACCCCGTGAGCTAGTTTTGTGGTTATTTTTCCCTTTGGTATTGCCTTATCTCTTGCCATGTTTACAGGATTAACCTTGTCTGCTACGCTGAGCCTCCCTGCCAATCACAAAGCCTCTGAAAGTACACAGAGAGGCTGGTTAGAGTGTAACACTTGAAGCGGTGGACATCCCACTGGTAGAGCCAAACAAAGTGGTGGGGAGACAACAAATTTAAATGTCAATGTGACTGTGTAGACGTAAGAATTAAACAGACTTGTATGCTGAGCAAGGAGGCCATTAAACAGAGGGAGTATGTATATGGAGAATCAGTAACGTATCTGATACTCAGTGTTGCTGGGTTTTTTTCAGCTGTAGTCAACTGCAGCATGATTAGATTTAGACCATTTCTTCTTTGTCGTTCCATTAGCGAGCAATAAAGCATGATGAATGTGTATGAAAGAAAACAGATCTCAGATCTAAAGTGCCCAATCACCTCTGCAAAGCTAGACCTTTCCAGAGCAGATAAGAGACTTCAACCACTGCTTTGATTTTTCTTTTATTTCCTGACTGGATAAGAGACAACTATTATTATGGATGTTTGCTCTTTGCATTGTGGTAGAGTTGCGCGCTGGTGGCAGCCTCTTCCAGACTGTTGGCCAACCTTAGTCTGTTATGATTCTGTCACACCTGTCTTGGTCCCAGATGGATAGATGCACATACCAAGCTGTAAACACATTTCTCAGCAATTAAGTGTCCTGGCTAGGAAACAACCCAGTGGCAATATTACATGAACTGAAGTTGCCCAGGAGGTAATCCAATTTTCTTCTCTGGCTGCTTGTCATTTTTTCAATTGAATGGCAAGAAGTTTGTGTCATTGCTGCATGTTACAGTTGTGTAACAACCAAGAGACCGCCAAATGGCTGGAAGTCAAGAAGCACGCTAAGCCTAATCCTAGGAACTACAAAGCCAGTCAGTTCAAATGATATTTGGTAACTGTAAGATAACCCTAAGAAGTTAAAAGTGAGAAATGTCTGCTAATATAGAGGTATATTCCTCTACATTGTAAACAAAAGTGAAAGAATGCAACTTGCAAATATTTGCCTGCATATCTTTTTCCATGCTGTTGAGTATACTTCATTTTGTATTTCTAACAAAGAACATTCTAAAACTAGTCTTTATCACTGCAGTATTGCTCTTGTACACATGGTTTTTTGATTTCTTTTGGATTGCATTCCCTTTTGTTGTTTGGTAGGTTCCTTAAACACCTAGCCTTTCGACACAAGTGATTAGCTGAAAATCTTCACTTTCCTGGGAAAAAAGTCCTTCAAAGGCTGCTTAAGTGCTTAAAACTGTGGCCTCAATGCTCTCCCAAGGTTGCAAAACCCAGAGGCAAATAAGCCAGAAAACTTTAATTTGAAATGAAAATTATGATTTTTCCTCAGTCTCATGATTTTTGGAGAGTCTGACTCATGATTTTGAATGCTTAAGATTTGCAGTACCCCGTGAGGTAGATACAACCACTCCAGGACAGGTCCAAACAGCCCCTTAAAAAATCATTTATTAACTCTCCCTTCCTTTGTACTCCCTTTTGTTGGGTGCATTTAATTAATTAATTTTACGTGTTCTGTCTGCCTGTCATTTAAAAAAAAAAAAAACTTGTGGATTGAGGGCGCCAATAAAAAATTCTTTTATTTTAAAATTGAAAGGTGAAAACCAGCATAATGAACTTGCCACTTCCTTAGAGTTCTGGTAACTTGGGTGTGATCTGATGGTACAGAATGATTCATGGGATAAAATTATAGACTTATGCAGGTGTGTACAAGAGCCTGGGTGGGGTGTAGGCAAACAGGGAATTTTATATGGCAATAAACATGGGCATGTGGTATAAAGAAACTGTAAGGCCTTAAAAAATCTTAATTTATCTTATTTTTATTTGATAAAGACAAATTGAATGACCTTTCTGGTCAAATATAAATACGTGGCTTTCCTCTTCTTTTGCCAGAGTCCAGCAGAGGTAGCACTATATAGCTTTGAGCAGGTGGAACCTTTGTCTGATTCTCAGCACCATGGAAAAACAATGTGCAGCTCATGCCTAGATTCTCCTTGTGCCTGAAATCTGCCTTTATTGGAATTCAACAACATGGCAGTATTTAAGCTCAGGTAAACCTTCTTCCGAAGAGAGTGTTTTTGAGGCTTTCTCCTTGCACAGCCTTTAACCTTGCATTCTGTCTAACAGAGATAGTTGGCCTTTTCAAGTTCTGTGACGGAAAGGGTAGGCCCCATCTATCTGGCTGGTAGACTAAGTGAAAAACCTCTGCCTCTCTGAGCAGTGAGTTACAATCTCACACCTGATCATAGTGCCAGATACAGTGAAGGTCAGAAGGCCAAAGGTTGAGAAATCTGGCTTGCAAAGCAAACAGAAATGTTTCTGTTTGCAGACAGAAATGCTGACTGTACATAGAGCCACAGGAACTTCCAAACCACAAGAATTGCCTCTCACTGCTTCCCTCTTCATCTTCTGTTCCTCCACCACCAACATTTTCTCGTTCTTGCCACTGTTGGCCTGAAATTCTTTTTGCCTGAAGCCCCTGCTGTCTGAGACAGCCTACACACGTCTGCCTGAACACCTCTTTTGATTTCAGAGCTCATCAGAAGAAAGATCTGAAAAAAAGAGAGACTAACTTCGAAGCTAGTATAAACTTATTGAGCTCTGCTGAAATCAGGGGAGTCAGGCAAACAAGAATTTTTGAAATATCAGGGACAGATGTTTTGCCTATTTTTTCTCATGTAGTTTCTCCCTCCCTCTGTGGTTTGTTATCGTTCAGCTCTACCAGGCTTTGTTTAATTCTAGAAAAGGCAATAGGAGTTGGAATTAAATCCAATTTTGTTTGCACAGGAGTGTGTGGCTAAGGCTGGGCCTTTGAAAAAGGGTGTATTATACACTCCAAAGGTTTTGGAAGATCATTGTAACAATTGCTTGAGGGTCAGGCCGTACCAGGCTCACTCTCCTCTTGTAATGTCTTACTCCACAAACAGGTCCTATTTGCCAGAGTAAAGGACCCAGTAAGATACTTCTGAAAAGTGTAACTGTCACTTACGCTCAGGCAACTCTAAACGAAGTGTGCTTTATGGGATGTATGGGGCTGTGACCCATAGATGGTTCTCGCACAGGGGCTCTTATGTTGCTAAATGGCAACATTCTGCAGATCATGACTAGAGCTGTATGTTGGGCCTTTGGAGTTCATGGGCTAATTAGCAAAGAGATGACAGAAAATTGCTCCATTTTATGCTAGCCAGGTGTAGTTTTTGGGCTTTTGACAAAGTCAGCATAGGTGGTAGGTTGTGTTAATCTACAGCAGCTGATCAGCTCTTCCCGATACCTGGACACCTTCTGCGGGAGGAGAGATGGGGTGCTGCAGGACACAAAATGGTAACATTTAGAAGTACAAATCTCTTGTCATCTTATTGCTACCAGCTCAGCATAAACCAAGTCTATTCAAGTGAGCAGCAAAGCCCACCCCAGACTGTCCAGAAAACAAAATCAGAATGCAATACTTTCTTTGCATAAATAACTAGCAATTCCTGAGGAAATGGGTCCCAGATTTCCCTATGAATTGGGGCCTTAAGTTCTGACATAGGGAGCTATTCATGGACGAAATTCTAATTGAGTCAGGTTGTGCTTTTTCCACAAATTGTTTACCCTCTGTCTGGGTCTTTACTGGATTCCTAAAGGGACCTGTGTTGCACACAGGTGCTGTGGTGGTTAGGCAGATTTAGGTGAGCACTCTTTGCATGCAGAAGTCAAATACTAAGGATAAGAAACGTGTCTATGGTCTGTAAGAGGGACAGATCATATGGTCACCATCTGGGGCTCAGGGATGGCTCTGTGTATTGAAATAGCAGTTGCCGTGCCTTACTGTGTTTCCACAACAGCAACCAAAGATGGTGACATGGAGGAAATTAATGCCAACTGCCCACTCATTTCCTCGTTCTTTGTTATGCATGCTCCAGTGTTTTTAAAAAGAGAGACTGCAACATAAAGAATCTGGAGTCTCACCTCTGACAGGTATGGATTGAAGTGAGTGGAGTTATCCTGGTGTAATCCAGGTTAAAAGGAAGAAACAGGCCCTGTCCTCTATGCTGAAATTCTCTCATGAAACATTTCCCAGAAATATCAAAGAATATTAAAGTTCTTTGGGAGCAGGGACTGTCTCATACTGCGTGTGAACGGTGTCCAACACAATGGGGCTTGCTCTTGGCAGAGACCTCTAGGAGCTACAGCAATACATGTAATAACACCTAACTACACCTTCAAGACATGGTGTAGGGAAGTACATTGTGTTAACTCAGTTCAGTGCCTGCCTAACCTGTGATTTAGAGGGGCCCCTCCCTCAGTGTTCAAAGGAGGAAATGAAATCTTCCCCAGGGAAGAAGTATTCTGACCTTTCAGTGGCAGGGTCTGTGTGTATCGGCTACAAAGGAGGAGCTGGAACTGGGACGCTTAGGATCAGTTCCCCAGTTTGGCTACCTGGCCTTTGGCAAGTCACTTAATTACTCTCTTTTACAATTGCCCAATTGTCATAATAATTCTTTTCTTTCCCATAGCAGGGTGGGGATGGACGGAAGGGAAGCAAATTCTTCCTACATTTATGATTACAGAGTGCTTTAAGGTGCTCTGGTGAAAGGGCAAAGGGCCAGTAATAGATCACATTCATCTCCGCTAGCTGGTCCCTAAAAGCATTTACTTACGACACTGAGGCTTGCTCACTGTCTTCAGTGGTAACTCTTTAAGGAAACAGTTGCTTAAGGTAGCATTTTCCAAAGCATTCAAGTGAACCTCCCACAGGAATCTCAGACATTACATTTCAAAAATACACCTGAGCCCTCACCACATTTGAAAATATCTGCATCACTTTTTTCCTGTGTGAAGAGTATGAAATTATAGAGTCATCAACTGAGCCAAGGAATTTAACACACATATTAGTAAAACCTAGAAAATGAGTATCCCATAACTAGCATGTCACTAAGTAAAGAAGTTTTCCATTTATTGTAAAGATCATACTGAAACCCTCAGCAGACGTGCCTGATTCACTAGCTGTGAAATCTTGGTCTCATCCTTTGATCTTCCTTCAGATACTACTTCATGTAAGAATAAGGCAGACTCCCTTGGCTTGCCTCCAGCAGGGAGAGACTTAGGAGGGCTTCTCTGCTTCTCTAGGCTAATTAGCCACTTGCAGGACCCCAGAGAGGTGTAATCCGCGGTTTTCTTTCACTACATCCATTCCTGTAAAAACCTGGATCCCGGTCTTTACTTCAACACTGTGAATTGTGGGGCTGACAGAGATTTCTAATCTCCAAATTAAAATAAACTTCTAGCAAGGCCCAATTCTAGTAAAAAAGCCATATTATTGAGATAGGTAAGAAGGGTCTGAGGAGGTTTGTAGATACTGAGGTATTAGATCCTATGGATGTACAGAGGGTTAATTTATTTTTTCCTTGCTTAATTGTACAGTCACTCCACAGGCTGCACATGGATGTCCCAGGAATAGAAGAGGGAAAGGCAGAGAAAATGTGGGAAAAGCTGCATTCCATTCCCTGAACCTCCACAACACAAAGTTTTTCCTGCCTCCCTCTAAGTTATTTTGCTTTCTTGCAGTATATCTAACTCCCAAGGAAAAGACCTTTCTAACTCACCCTGAATCCTTTTCTGCTGAGTCACCTCCTTCAGCTTCCAAATTAAAAGGCCAATAATTGCCTGTATATGAAGATTTAGACAATTGCTGTCTTATAACCTCAGCATGAGCTGTATGTGAAATTTCTCTTGTTGTATGTGAAAAGACAAGCTTAAGTGAGATTGTAGTTAGAGGTGAAACTGTTGGATGAGCTGTTCTGCCTTCCCCACGCAGAACGAGGGCTCCAGACATCCAGGTCCCTCAGTGCAAGATAAACCCCGCTGGAATGCTGCATTCGGAACCAATGACTGCTCAGGAAAGCTAAGATCTGATGCCAGATCCCAGCTGCAGTTAAAGAGCAGGAATGCATCTGACATCAGGTAAAGGATAACCTGGCCCTTTCTGCCTTGAGCTCTTTGCATCTCATGCCCTCCATCCAGTGGGTGCTTAATCCATTTGCCCTTCTCAGCTCCGAGTGCTAGAGCTACAGCAGTGCTGTGTTGTAGCCCAACAAAAATCTGCTCCCCACCAGCAGCATCTGCATCCTCCAGTTTCCCTACTGGGTCATCTAAGAGTGCTTCGCCTTCCCAGGTCTCTGCCTTTCCTTCCTGTGGCCTCAAGCCCTCTGCTGTGATCACTTCCTCCTGTTAAATCCTGATTCCCCTTGCGTCTACTCTTGTCAGCCAAGGTTTATTGTTCTCAAGGGACACTGATGCAGAACATAAACCTCTTCATATAACCCCTTGAATGCCTTTTGCTGCTATCTTGCATTGGGGCAGGCAATACTGCCATCTCTAATATGAAGTAGGAGGAAGGACATGCTTAAAACAGCGAACAAAGAAGAGTTTGAGTTTGTGCCTTAATTTCTTTCTGCCTCTGTTCCCTGCTCCTATCAAAATACATGTGGCATTTCTTTTCCTGCCCTTGGTGCTATGGAAACAATTAAAGGAGGCAGGGTGGTCTACTTGGAAAATGTCAGGGTGCAGCAGGCACCAACTGCTCGCAAAGAGATGAGAAACTGAAGGAGATAGTGTGGCTGCCAGGTCAGGGTCCTTACCAGCCAGGGGCCCTGTCCCACAGCCCTCAAGTGAGGCAAGTGGGCAGGCCTGGGAGGGGTAGCCAGCTTCAACCCAGAGTCCAGATAGATGATCAGACAATTTTGTGGTAACGAGGCAGGTCCGACCTCAAGCCAGGAAGTGAGTCCACAGGTCAGGATCAGGCAAAGTAAGGCTAACCAGGGTCAGATACAGCCCAATGATCACCAGACAGGTGATGAGGTAGGTCTGAGGTCAATCTAGGAAATCAGTCAATGGGTCAAGATCAACAAGGTTCATGGTCAGGCGCAGGCATGGCTGTGTGTGGGCTGGAGACAGGCACTCCTAAGAGCTTTGCCTGTATGGTGACTGCAGACACATTGTTAAGCTTAAGTAGGGCTCCTGGGCCCGTGGGCAGAGGGTGGAGGCTTCAGTTGGGACTGGTTAGGGCCAGTAAGACTTACTCGTGCTCTCTGGCCCCTTATAGACACATGCTATTTCTGGCTCTGCCACTGACTTCCAGGTGATCTCGAACAAGTCCCCTCTCCTGTGTTTCTCCATCTTACCTGAGTTTCATTTAGAAAGAAGACCAGTACTGTCTTCTTCTCTGAAGCTTCAAATTAGTAGAAAGGAGCAATGAAGGTAGCACTATTTTTCAATATGCTTGTCATTGCAAGATGTGCACCCATTATGAGGATGGGAGTCACAGTATCTCCTCCATACAAGAATCTTTTATTTTTCATGTGAGTAGATTCTCATATTTTTCTCTAACAAGCTTTGAGTATTTCCAGCAGAATTCCTGTGAGATTAAACATCATATAAAATGTATTTGTCTCACGCAAGATCTGACTTGCTTTTGAACCATCAGCAATCATCCCAGCAATTGCTGGGATACAACTATATTTTTTTTATTGTTATTACTATTTTTCCACTTTTTGTCCTGGATCCTGTAAGATACCAGTCCTATCGCTAATTATGCTAACAAGGTTCTGAGGTTGATTTAGAGGCTCTGTTACAATGCCAGCCTCTCAGTTTATGTCTCAAGTATCGGCATGTTTATTGTAGCTGTCTGTTAAGAGAAGCTACTTTTTCCATGCTTGTATGGAGAGTGAGAGCAGGAGGCAGGGTTGGAGGGGAGTAGTACAAAATAACACACAGAAATCAGAAAAAGCAATAATCTTTGCTATATCTACACCTTTCTGACATTTCCATGGGGCACAGAGGTTTTCCCATAGCTTCTTATGGACACATAACATTTGGTTTCATAGTCTTTCCCCAAATACAAAACGAATAGACTCATGAAAGAATAGTTCATTCCTGAGGGCTGGCACCCTGTTCGGTGTGTTGATAAGTCTCCAGGGCTGATGTGTGTATTAGTCATCCTTGCTGGTTCGTTGCTGATCTGAAAGACAGGGGTTAAATAATTGCAAAAGCAAGGCTGAGGTCATCATGGCGCCTGACTGAAGCTGGTTCTTGGGAACTGTTGAGAGAGATGTATTTGCTTTGCTTTTGCCCAGGAAAGGGGTCACACTGAGCAGTGGTTCTCAGCCTTTTCTCAGATGTGCGGTCCAACGCATGATGTCTGTGCGGCTGAGTCAGTCCCACCTCCCTGAACCGCTCACCAATGAGCATCATGAAGAGGGGAACTGTAGACAACATGTCCTCCCTCTGCAGTCGTCTTTTTTCTCTGCTTCTCCCTGTTCCTCCTGGTTTTAAGAGATCCTGGAGACTTTTAAAAATCAGGTGCCTGCGCGTACATTTACAAGGGCCTCCTTTATCCACTGTACCATGTGTGTATGCCCCGGCACACAAGTCAGGATCTGTTCTGTTGTGTATGTAAGTAGAGAGGTTTCTTGTACAGGCCTGTTTTACTGACCATATCATGTGTATATCATGCATAAGCTAGGCATATATCATATAACTTTGTATATGTGTATGGGCCTTTTCTACTTACTGTTTAATGTTGAGAATATGACTTGGCTCTGTAGGAGACATAAAAAATTAAGACAGATCCTGCCCTAAAGAGTTTGTACTCTAAATGTCAGACAGAGAAAAGACAGGATGCGCTGTGGTGAGGAAGATTTCTGATGTGTTTGTAATTTAAATAGGAAAAAAACTAAACTTGCTTCACAGGAAAAGAGTGTGTGCCTGTTTGTTTTTAAGAGGGCTTTAGAAAAGAAAAAGTAACAGTTTTATGACAGTTTGCTGGGGGAGAGGTTTCTCTTAACACCTGCACAGAGGCTCAGGAGAAGGAAACAGGTGTACATGCCTGTGTGGTCTGAAGTGTCTATGCCTGTTCCTCTGTTCTCTGAGTGAAATTCAGTTCTGGGTTCTGAGACCACAACTTGTAGCTGACACCAAGACCGGCTTTATTGGCACATGTGCCAATCCTTTTACTCTTTGAGCTCTTCCCTGTGGCTCTGTTGCGTTTGCCTGCCTCTGTGTCTAATCCCTATCTTGCATTGTGTTTTATGCTTTTAATGAGAAGGGATAGACAGCAAAGCAAAACTTCCATGCTGTGATCATAGAAGAAGAGCTATTTATTTCCGTGTTTCATGTGATGCCATGAAAACAGTCAGCAGTCTTACAGCAGAGCTCTGCAGTACCCACAGCACCTTTGCTGATGCCAGCTGACATTATGTACCACAGGCCCCTCGCAGTGGTGTTCTTTACCACTGCAGTGATGGACAGGCTGTAGAATCAGAAATTAGTGCAGGGGGAAAATTCTATCTTTTTTTGGGTGCACAGGTTTTCAGGTCTAAAACTTCTTAAACTCTGACTAGGACTTGTCAGCATTTTTATTATACATGACCATTTTTGTATTTTAAGATAATGAAGTCCTGGGTGTGGGTATGTGCGAATACTAAAAAGGAGGCATAACCGTATGAAGCTTCCTAAAGCCTTATATTAAAATACCAGAAGTGTTTGACTCAGAGCATTGGGTTGAAGAAGTATGTGGCAAAGCCTTGGTCCACTTTGCTGCTAAAGACAAAGTTCTCATGGGTTTATTCCAAAGTGGTCAAGCCCATAGCTGTGAGGACGAAAGCGCTATAGGTCACACCATCTTAATGAGAGGGTGTCACAGCTGGAGAGCCCCTTGTGACATTTCGGGGACATACTGCCACTCAGGGAGCTGTTTCAAGGTACTGGAGCCTGTTAAATGGCTGAATTCCCTTAGCAATGTCTATCTTGTCAGCTCTAAACTTTAGCAGACAGTTAAGCCCCAGATCCCAGCTTATCCAAACTGTCTTCACACTGGCATTTTCTCTTGTTTTACTGCAGAGGGACACTCAGTTTCCCTGGCTTGCATCTATGCCACATCTTCAGAGGAAGTGTGAACACAACTAGGTCAGTTTCTGTGTGTCCTGAAGTGGTGCGTGTATATAGAGACTCCAGACCAATCATATTGGAAATTTAATAGTAGTTACAGCAACATCATCCTTAGTACCTGGATGGAAGTGAAAAATAGTGCAGTGATAACACCAGAACACAAGGCAGGTCTCCTGATCTTTTGGTTCTGGCCGTTTCCAGCTGCCTATAGCAAGCGTGCTGGTTAGGTCTGGTTACGGGAAGGAACACACAGCAGCTGGTGGGAACAGTCTGAATTGCCTGTGGGAAGCTTATGGTTACATCCCCTCTTCCAGCTGAGCTGTGATCTGCCCAGGACAGAGCAGTGGTTACGGAGGTGGAACTAAACCATCCTTGCCTGTCTCCAGTTTTAACCTGGCAGTCGTACCTGCTTTTTTACTGTCTGCTCATTGCTGAGAATAACCGGTAGGCTTTGCAGCTCATATTAGCTAGAATATAGTGCTGGTGCTACCACTGCCTCTCTTCTGCATCCATAGCAGAATGATCGCCCATCTTGGAAATAACTGCGGGATTAAGGGAAGAATGCCCTGTTTGAACAGGCAATTTAAAGAAATGTCTTTTCCCTTAGCAAATCCTATATTTTTTTCTCCTTATGTTCACATCTACTACCCTTGAATATACAATTCAGTCCTGTAAACTTCAATTTGTTACTGAAAATAGTACTTATGACCAGTTTTGATACGTTTTCAATAAATTTTTAAACCAATTCATAAGACTTTACATGCATAACTGAAATTAACCTTCATTTGTGCCTTAATTTGAAGTTCAAACTTAACATAATCAATATTTTGTGGTCTTTTGCAATCTGTTCAAGTCTGTTTATCCAGGGAAATGATTTGTTCCACTTCTGCATTGAAGGTAGAAATGGACATAATTAATTCCACAAACTCTAAGAAATTGAAAGAACCAGGACTCTGAAGACAGAGAAATCTACCATGTCCAAATTCAACACTTGTGAAATACATGCACACTCCACTTAATTTTTTAGTCTATAATATATACAATGTTTCTCAGCAAACTATCCCGATTCAGCTTTTTGTAAAATTTTAGTTCTTCAAGAATGACTGTAAAGTCTGTTCCCCTCCTCCAGTGAAAGTGATTGTATGAGGTGAAAATAGTCATATTTGCTGAAATCAGATATGAGAGCACACATATACTACCGAATAAAATGCATTGTTTTTGTCATGATGTGTTTTTGGATGAGCTACATTTATAAGCAAGTAATTTGCTATCAATGTTTCATTTCTAAAGAATTCATCATGTCATAAACTTCAGTAGGTACAAGATCAGTTTGTTCTAATTTTAAGATTGTATCAGAAGAAACATTTAGCACATTGTGAAATAAATTCAAGAAGCATTTAATCACTGCAAGTATGTCATGCTCATCTTTGTCATCCTTAACAAACTTAAAAACTGCAACTGGGCAATTCTCAGCTAATGTAAAAAGTAACATCTAATAACTTTCAACTGCAAGTCAGACAGATAATCAGCTTGTGGGGACATGCCTCAACATTTCCATGCATTGAAGGTTGACAAAATGATATAGCTTCTGTAATCCTGAAACTCTTGGCAGCTAAGGAGAAGTGATTGAAAACTTTGGTTACACAACCCTAAAGATCAAATGGTTATTTGATCAAACACTTACTTATAAAATAATTTTCTGTGTTTTACAGAATATGAGGATGCTTATTTTGCTTCCAGCTAACTGCCCAGCGCTCATTCTCCTGTGATTTATAGACAGTGATGACTACAAAAGTGAACATTAGTCCTGTTAGCTAAATGTGAATAACAAAGCTCAGACCATTTGACTTTTTTAACACTTCTTACGTTTTCAGATGTTCTCATATAGTTTCACTGATGCCTTACAATAGCGATAAAACAGATTTGTTTGTTACTCTACAGCTGAGAGGAAAATTACTATCAAGAACACTTCATTATTTCCATGGTTTTAAAGTTTGTATGCGCAGAGTAATGCTAATGCAAATCATCTCGAGTTATTTAAACTTATTTTTGCATGTTTAGTTGCTATTTTCAGTTTAAAATTTGTAATTAAATTTTGGAGAAAACAGAAGTCCTTGTTTATGAGTGAGTGGATGGAAAGTGATCTTGTACAAAGTGGGCAGAAGATATAAAACAGTCTGCTTCAAATATAGTTCCAGTTAAGTCAGTCAGCAGCATCCCTGTGGGAGTGAATACCCACACTAAGTCTCCAGGTTGTTCTCAGTTCTCTGCCTCACTGTGGCAGAATCTCCAAGCAGTAAGTTCAGTGTAGGAGTTTACTCCATTTGCCCTCAGTTCTCCTACGAAATTATAATGAGGTTTTTGTGCTAAACTCAAATGCGACCATTTCCCTTTTGGTTTCCACCATATACTTCTGATTCCACCTTCTATAATGCTCTTAGAAGCTTAGAGCACACCAGCAATGGAATAGAGAAAATCTTTTTACTGAGTAACAGAGCAGCTGCTCTGCTCTAGAGTGAACTCTGTTTATATACTGTGAAGCTTGGATAAAAATTTCTGGAAAGACCTTTATGTAGAAACTTCCCCACACCTGCTCACTTCTGTTTCACGGTCTCATGCTATTGGTACCACTGCAACTTAGTCTTGCGTTGAGCAGGAGGTTGAATTAGGGATCTCCAAGGTCCCTTCTAATCCAAGTTCTATGATTCTTTTCACTGATCTTCTGCAATAAAAGTCACTAGTACCTGTATGTGGCTTAACAAAACTTTCTGTCTCCATAGGGGCTTAAAAGGGCTCTAGCTCAACAGAAAGTTGAGTCCTCAGTTTAGATCCCTCATTTAGCTTTTCACTTCCCAGTCGCTGAAGACAAAACTGAAGCTGGATATGCAAGACTTCTACCACGTTGGCCCAACAGCTTCCCCTCTTGTTATCTGTGGAGAAGCTGGAAATAGGACTGAGAGGGACCTTCAGCTGTTCTTGGTCTCCTGGCTTTGGGTTGCTGAACAGGCTTGATTTTGGTCAGACTTCGGATCTTTTGGGAAAATTGAATCTGGGTGAGCTCAGATGTACACTGAGGTGTAGTGTTATGTGTCATGCACATCTAATCGGATGGGTTTGTGTATTTTCTCTTGATTTTTCTCTTGCAGCTGGTAAAAATCAGAGGATAGTAATAAGAAATTGCAAGCAGGCAGTTGTGTGAACCTGAAGTGTTCGAAATGGGGAAAACAGGATTTGGGGAGAGACGTAAAATGGGAGCAAATGCGGTAATTTTCAGAGCTGTGCAAGAGAGGTAGAGGAACCCCTTGGGGGCAGGGGTAAAGTCATCAGCACATGAAGTGAGTAGTCTGTTGTGATTGTTCTCTGAAGTGAAATAGAGTGAAAAATGATGGGATTTTTTTCCTTTAATTTGTTGGAAATGTGAATGACTCAGTCTTGCTGTAACTTCTTTTGTATCTGCTTTATTTGGAGTGTGCTCTGAATAAACAGGGCTTTCTGTTTTCATACTCCTGTAGATTTGGCTTCTTGATTCACTTATTTTTTCTTTTGCTGAAAGTAGAGGTTGGGGTGAAAAGTAGCCTTAACCTTTCTGATATCAGAAACGCACTAAATTTGTTCCTTTTAAGCCAGGGATAATACAAGTCCAAAACTTTTCAGAGTCACTCAAAAACATTCTGCTCATGAGAATCACAGCTAAGCTTTTTTTCCCAGCCTCCTCCTGGATGTTACCAGATGGGCAAGCCTTGAACTCAAAAGCTCTTCCAGCAGCAAACCCATCATTCCCTTTTGCTAGCCTTCTGTCCTACTGCCCATCAGAGGATATGGCTGTTTGCAAACTAACATCTGAAACGGCTTGATTTGTGAATAAGCAGCACATTGTGGTCAGCTGTGAGCCAGACTACAGCATTCATGAAAGATGAGGAAGGTGGGTGACTCACGTGGTTCAGACAGATGGAAGGCGACCTCTGGGCCAACCCTTGCTGTCCAGCTAAATGTAATCTCGGAGCTGAACAAGCTGAACAACTTGAGCAAGTCTGTGTCCAGTTCTGATTTTTTGGGTAGAAATCAGATGACATGCAGCTGAAGGCTGAGTTTGTGTTTAATTAGGGGATTATCTCAAATCTGAAATGGAGCCGCTTTGAAGCGTGTGAACCAAAGCTAGATAAAGACTCCCACAAACCCCTGCAAACTGGAAATTCATGGGTTTCACCCTGTATTTATTTGCTGTGGCTCAGTTTGAGGTGAAAGGTACAGCTCAGCTGCCACAGCTGGCCTTTTTTTCTGGTCCACATTTCTTTCTGCAGGCTGCTCTAATTTGTTTGTTGAGCAGATCATCTGAAATCAGATTGGCTGGAGCTGGAATCGCTCTGCTCCTCTCCCTTGGCAAATACACGAAGTCTGAGAGGTATCTGGCTGCATGTAATGAAATGAGCTGACTGGCACTTTAGCAATCCCCTGTGTAGGAGCGTCTTAGGAGTACGACACTTAATTATTATTAACATTCTAATTGGCCTGTGCGAGTGCGGGTGTGTGTGCGTGGTTGCGCTGCCTGGCTTGCCGTTGGTGGAGAAGCTACACCACATACTTCCCAAACTGGCTCCCTCTCGATCAAGCAGAGCCTGTATCTCCTAAAAATGGTATCTCAAGCTTCAGCTGTTTCCAGTAGCAAAACCCTAAACAGACTCAATGTGAGGAGGGGGAGGAAAAAAAGTAACTATATTAAGGAAACATTAACAGGAAAAGAACATCTTGGTAAACTCTGCAGATAAGAACGTAAAAATTGTTCTCTCCAAGCAATGTCTGCAGTACAACTTGTCCTGTACACTTCAGCCGCTGCTTTATGCCAGCATATAGGGAGGACATCAGCTCTTAATGGGAAACATTAGGTGTTTAAATCCAGAACATTTTTCCACAAGGCGAAATTCTGTCAGGTGACTGCTGAAAGCCTTGGTTGAGGCTCTGCTCCCCGAAGTTACTTCTTGTTAGAGGCTTGCCACCTAGTGCTGTAATTCTGTACTGCTCCTCTCTGCCTTCTGCGTGGACTTCGTGCTAGAAAAGCCGATTTAAAAATAATTGTTTATTTAACATAAGTAGCAGTTACTACGTGCATTGACTGTTTGGCTCTTTGCTTTAGCAAGAACAATATTTCCTCTGAGATGGCAGCAATGCTGCTTGTTCCAGTGAAACGTGCTGCTTACACTGACAAGCGGCATCAGAACGGAGGGTTTATTGTAATAATGTCCTTTCACCCTGCTTTGGCAGAGCGAAGCAGCCTAAAAATGAATGACTATAGTTAAAGCGGGGTGCTTGCCTTAGTGTGTAACTGCAAATGACAATCAGTTCTGCAGGGTACAAAGGTTTTTTTGATGCATCGATGATTGTCTGGCAGAGAACAAACGCTATTCTTATAAACTCACACTTCGGAAAAACATAAAAGAAACTGGCAATTTAAAATAGCTTCCTTTGTGTTCAGACCATCTCTCTGGAAGACATAATCTGACCATTCAAGTGTATTTACAGCTCTCCCCTTCTGCTGAGTTATAATAAAAACAGAAGCAAGTTCCTTAGCTTCCTGTATCTGCATTTAATTTAGCAGTAAAATCATTTTACCCTTTCTTACTGTAGGAATGATTGCTACTACCTTTACCCTTGTTAAGAACAGCATCTCACACTGAGGTTTTTTACAGAAATTGGTGAGACTTAACACGATCAAGTTCAGGGTGCCAGAATCTGACCTGGGGTTATCTTGCTCATGGAGTTGTCTCTGTTTTGGCAGTGCCAGTTTTCTGCCTATGTATTCCAAAACACACTTGAACTCAATGTCTGAAAGGTGCTGAGCAGCTGCAGTTCCCACCAAAGCCAGTGACTGCTGAACATGCTCCACATCAGTCCAGTCTCTGCTCATCAAGTTTATTTGACAGGCAATAACCTTTTTATTGAACCCAGCACATTACGCTGATGATCCACTCTTCAGCAAATATGATTGTAATGATCCCTTGGTACTTATCTAACAGCCAATTGCTGTCTTTTGGGAAAGAGTCAATTTACATAGTTCCAAATTAAAATTCATACATTTTGTAATGGTTATTTAATAAAGGTCAGTGCAGGGGAGTTGCCTGCTGGTGAGAGGTGAGGGTGGAAGACCAGGTGTCCATGTGCAGTGCTTGATTCTGCCACTGACTTGCTTAATGACCTTGGGCGAATCACTTAGCTGCTACGTCCTTCTATGTATTCACTTGTAAAACTGGTATAATAGTACCCTGGTGCCACAGAGCTTCATTACTGTTTGTAAAGGATTTTGACCTCTCCAGCAGGGAACTGCTTGAATTATACATAGCTAGCCTGTTGACCCTGAATGAAGGAAATGTATGCAGCTGTTTATCTAGAGGAATGTCTAGTTAGAAATACATTTTAGGCCAGTGAAGTATCTTTCATTTAAGACAAAAGAACACCTTCTTCCTCCTACGCTCTCCACCAAATGTCAGAGCTTTTCAGTGCAAAGTCTATTGCTTTTCAGTGCAAAGTCTAATTTTCTCTGAATATATGTATTCAGGAGCCTGGCCAACTCCCTCTGATACTGATTTCATTGGCCAATTGATGAGGCGTGTAGGAATTTTTTTCTAATGTCCAGCTTGGGCTTCCCTCATGTTCTAGTATCAGACTCTCACTCCTTTTCCAGTTTCTTTCTTCTCCCACTCCTCCTTAGGAATATAAAGCACTTCAGAAATGGGAGTAGGTTTCTAATAAGTTACTTTAATTGGATTTTTGTGTGTGTGTGTATTGGTATGCACAGGTTATCTTTAAATGATTTACTGATGTACTGCCAAGCAATGCTCACTTAACATCCTTCCTGCTCTCTTTGTATATGGACACCTCTAACGATACTAGCAAACAATTTTTTAGAGAGTGTGCAACACACTTCTACAATGAAAATCCCAAATGGAAAGCTAGAAGACGCTACCATTTCAGAGATGTCATGTCCCAGTCTTGTAGGTTTTGGCACTCAGTCCCCAATGGTCTTGTGGACACCCAGCACTGTGCAGGGCTGGGTGCTTACCCACCCCCAATCCCACGAAGGTAAAGAGAAGCCTTTTTTACTTTCTGCTTCTGTTTTTTTTTCTTTTCTCTTTTTTTTTTCCTCCCTGTGATCATTGAGCCACCCCGACATGAATTTATGTGTGTAATCATCTGTGTTGTAATTGGCAGCCTGGCATATGAGTCACTAACCAAATTAACTGAAGTTTCCTTTGGGGAAAAATGTAATCAGTTACTACACTCAGATACATTGCAACAGATTAACTCTTACTGTTTGTCTGGTTTTAGAGTTAGATGGCTGATTGTTTCCCTCCCCAAAACCAGTGAGGCAGGGGGCCAAGAACAGAGAAGGGTTAAGAGCCCTAGAAGTGGATGTGTCTTGGAGCATCTTTTTCTCGATAGCTCCTGGAAAGTCATTTGCAATATTCTCTGCCCTAAGAGTTCGAAAATCACAAACAATATCCATCCCATATTATGAGATTGACTTTAAAATAGGTAAGATGGAAAAATACGTTTTGCTTGTTTGGGGCATTTAAGCCTTTAGTGCTCCGCCACGTGAGCTTTTGTTTGCAACCCAAATTATCAGAGGTCTACTTTCTGTGGGAAAGAAAGCTAAGACTTCCATATCATCACATGGTCCAAGAAGCTGGAGCTTTTAGAAAAAATCCATTGTGGGAGAACTAAGTATTAATTGGTCAGAGCAACACAGCACTTCATTGTTTTTCTTCTATACTGAAATCTATTCAGACCCCAAATCTAAGAAGCACTGTAGAAATAATTGACAATAATTTTTAAGTTTTGTTGCTGAATGAAAAAATTAGTAAAATTTTCTTTTAAGTAAAATGCAATATTTTATTTGAGCTGAAATGAATCCTTCATTTTCAAAATTTTTTCACTTAAAAAAAAAATTCAGGTGCTTTATTTTAAAATGTCTTCATCTCTAGAAGCGTTTCTTCGCTGAGTCTGGTAAATAGTTCCAGTGGAGCTTGATATGCAATTGTCAGAAAATAAAATATTCTATTCAAAAGGTCACAATGGCTGACCTGAGAGATTCTAGTCTAGTGGGTGACTGAGACATTAAAAGACTCAAGCCTTTTAAGTGGTAGTTACTGCTTACTAGTCTCAGGGGCCCAGATATACAAATATGTAGATGTCAATCTCTGTAATTTTAATCTCTGAAGCTTTGGTGTCTGGTATTTCTTGCCTTTTTACAGCCTGGGGAGCACAGGAGTTCTCCTTGCTGAAATGTTGGTAGAAGGTAGGTATGTTAACCCATGTGAGGAGATCAGCAGTAATGCAACAAGAAAAGAGGTAAATGGCGACCGAGGAACCAAGGCAGCTTTCAGGAGGACCTTGCAGCCTGTATTCTGGGAATTCCAATCACAGCCTCCTGGACAATTAAGATTTTGTAGTGTCTTTTGTGTAGGACTGAACTTGGTTGGTTAGACCAAAGTGATGTATGGTGCCTAGTAGAAGAGAGAAGAGGAAGGCTGTTAGAAGCAGATAACCATGATGGGCAAAATCTGTAGTTCAGGCTTAAAAACCCCATACTGGTGAGAGAGTGCACTGCGTCTGCTGGAGGTATAACCAGAAGATTAAAAATTTTTGGCCCGTTCTTGCTCCCACTGAAGTCAGTCAGCTGGTACAGTGCGGGTTAAGTTATGCCATCTGCTTTTATTTAACCTTAAACAGCCTTCAAAAAGAGTCTCTCTGAAAAGGTGTTGGTTTGTTTTCTTTTTTTATCTTTCTTTTTTATTCCTTCCTTGGGGCCCCTGCAAAGGTATAGCACAAGTGTCTTAGTACCACTGTGATTCTTTGGCATGACTCTGACTTCTGACTACACTAGTATGCCCTTTCTCTTTTATCTTCTCAATTTTTTTCTTCATATATTTATTTTAATAACTAGAACAATCTATTTTTGCAGTTGGAAGAATGCAAAATTCAATTTATCTCGCAGAACACCTAAAATTAATTCACACAGAAAGGGGGTGGTGGAAGATTTAGGTCCTGACTGTAAGCTTTTGACTGGAGCCATTTGTCATTTTGCTTCACAGATTGGAGCAATGAAGGTTTTATAGTGTGAGCCCTTCGAGTGACAGAGCTGTGTGTGATTTCACACTGCTGTGTCAGGGTTTGCTTTTCCAGGCCTGCATAAGCAGCCTATACAAATTCATATCTCCTTGAGACCAGTGTAGAGGAGAGTTGGACTGGGCACAGTCCTACTGTCTTCTTTCACACTCCGTGTGAAATTAGCCTTTCTGTGCTGAGGATGAGCACAAGGCATCTGGATCACTTGTAGTCTGCCAGTGGTTGTAAATGGATACAGACATCGTGCACGTGGGACGTTCATGTGAACTTCTCAGTGGTCTAACTTGCTTCTGTGAGACGGTCACTGAAATGTTATTGCTGCAGAAATCTGAGAAAATAGCTACCTGGTGGTGTGTTTGATGCTGGACTTTGAAGAAGCCAGACTGGGGATACATTCCGATCTTCGAAGGTACTGCCGGGGATCACACGGCTGAATAGTCCTTTGAAGGAATTAGGTTGCTTGCTGCCTCCTGCTGTCAGTTGCATTTTCAGCTGATGGGATCAGTTTGCTGTGGCACAGAGGTACTGGGGCAAAGAAACAGCTGTAAAGGAGTCCGCAGAGTCTGGCTTTAGTGATGAGATGGAAACGCAGGGCTGGACATATCTTCATGGTAGATGCTACCAGAAATCCTCTTTGGCAGAAGCCTTGGAAGGACCAGGTATCAAGGGCTAGTTGTCACTTTCAGCTGAAGCAGAACTTCCCTGAAATGCCTTTTCAATGGAAAATGAAACACAGAGAACATTGCAGGCTCTGATGGTGGGGATGTTTTGTGGCTGCTGATGGAGCGGGGGGAGCTCAGTGTGCAGTTTCCTGATCCTTCCAGTCAGTTTCCACAAGTCCCTGTTTGTCAACACCCCGTTTTCCAAGGTTATTTATCTTGCTGTCTGTTGCTGAGAGCTCTTGGATCCAAATGAACTGAGTTAGTTCACACCTGCCATACAAACCAGTAATACTGTAAGAAGTGAGTAGGCTTCACTACTGAGAGCTGTGTGTTTCAGGTGGGGTGAGAATCTGTGCTCTTCTCTGTCAGTGAAGGAGAAAGCAGCGTAGCAGGGCTGGGTCAGGCCTCCCTCCTGCCATGCCTTGCAGAGTCAGTGGGATCTCCAGAGTGACTTCCAAGACACCCTTCTCCCTCGTCCCTTCACAAAGCGAGCAGTGATGGCAGGGAAGGCAGAACAGCAGTCAGGTTTGCCTCATAACATTCCACTAATGCATCTCCTGCCTCTAACAATGACTGATGGCCTGGACCCGTCACATCACTGTAAAACCAAGTATCACCCAAACCCTCTCACTTCAACTCAGTGCAGTGAAGGGAATGGAGGAAGAGCTAGGAAGCAACATGGAGACGCTTGGGGAATGCTCCCTTACTAACACCGCCTCTGTCATTGCAACTTTCAGCCTACTCTGGGTGTTTGCTTATCGGGATGTGTGTGGTGTCTCAGAGTGTCAAGGGAGAAGAATGTGCCATTTGATCTTGTCTGAGGTGGCTGCCGGTAGCCCTGGTGTCTCACCCTTTCATTGTCGCTACGTTAGTAGTATTATGCCAGAGCTGCAGAAGGAACTTTGAAATGTGCATTATAATCCATGCAAGGCAAAATTTGCACTTGGAGTGGTATAAATAGTGCATAAATATGCTGCTTGCTGTCTGCACTGAGGTGAGTTTTGTCTCCAGAGCTTCCACCATTTTTATTGCTTTCTTTTCCCCTGTACAGTACTGAACTGACTGACTTTATCTTGGCACTTTCTGTGTCTTGACAAAAAAACAAACTCAGAATAGCTTTCCAGGGTGCATTTTGGGTGATTTTCTGTGCCACTGAAAGATGATTCTTTTAAAGAATGCAATTTATTTTACCCACTTTCATCCTGAATTTATACATGGGCCATTAGCTGCCAGCTGAGTGGTAAACACATAAATGGTGATGGTACTGCCTACACCTCAGATCCACTTTCTCCCCTCCAGAAGCTTTTCCCTTCTCCCTAGCTGTGATTATGAGCTAGCAAAACTCACTTAACCCTTTTTCACCAGCAGAATTAACTTCCATTAATGTTATGAGCGCTTCAGGCAAAAGAGCATTATTCTGTTACACCTCCTCTGAGATGCCTTCTCTACGGTGTTGAACAGGTTGAATGACAAAGCAGTCATTTAAAAACCTGTTTGAAGATCATTTGCCAAGAAAGAAGAGTTTTGTAGCTAAGTTCTCTGGGAAGTGGAAAGTCTCAGTTCAGCTCCCAGCTCTTTAGGAGTCTCTTGGAATGAACCTGGAATATGCAATCTCTGTTTTTCCAGATCTTCATCTTTTTTGTAGCAACTTTTTCCTCTGAGAAAGGCTATCGGTGAGCTATGCTGGGGGCATAGCAGTGGAAAAAGCAGTGCTTTATCTGCCTGAGCTCTAACTCTTTGTATATGACATGGGAGATAACACTACTTCCTTCTTGTGGATTCTCTACTCTTTCTTTCGAGTGGGAAACCTGATCTTAAACAGGACTGTAAAGTATAATACAAATACAAAATGTAAATGAATTTTAGTGTTTTATAATCCCTTGTCTTGGTAATTTCAAGTTAACTAGCATTGGTGAAGTGACTACAATCTCATACCCCACCTTTGTAAGTCATGTTTATATGCAGGTCTCGTTGAATTTCTGCACAGTTATGAGATCTTGAGGACCAGCTAGAGCCCATTTTACTTAGTAATGGAGTAGGTTGTGAATAGGTCAGTTGTTGAAGCATTTATTGTTTTTTCAAGTTATGGTTTCATATAAATAATACATGTAGCTAGTCAATGCTTGGGAAATGCATTCTTTTCCTTGTGAAATATTTATGGACATCAGTGCCTACTAAATACCCAGTCAATTTTGGGAATACAGGTCTAGCAAGAAGGCTTGGTTGCCTTGAAAGTCTTGGCCAGACTGGCAGGGTGGGGTAGACCTGTTAGCTGAAACATACTGGATCTCTGCCATTTTATCTATTGATTTCCCCCCTCCCTCTCCTCTTGCCCCTATGTGTGTGGTCCATCCACCCCCTCGAGGATTTTGAAAATGTATTTTATGTTGGTGAAAATTTCTGTGCTAACAGCAAAGATAATGAAGTCCTCTACATCCCTAGGGGACAGGTACAGCATGAACTGGCAAAAAAGCTAATTCCTACTGCAATTGAAATCTGTTGGGATTTTCACTTGTCAATCAAATAATCAAAATTATCTGAATATTTTCTGTAACAAATTACAACCTCCAAAATGCTGTCACTATTTGTATGTGGTGCAGTTTTACCCAGTGTAGAATTTCCTTATGTGGCTTCTGTATTTCTCAAGTCTTCAGGGTGGAAATGAAAATAAATCCAGATATGGGTTTACTGGTAGGAGAATCCAATGTGACATACATACTGTGGGCCATCTGAGACTTCCTGTGACTTTTCTAGCCTGGTAAGTGGTGTTCCTATATAAGATCTGCTGTGATTTAAGGCAAAGAAACAATATGCTCAGTCTTTACCTCAGATAATTTTTCAGTCTTCAGATTCATTGCTGGATATCACTTCCTTTTTCTCACAGGGCTCTGTCCTGCTCTTTGACTGGATGACAAGTCTTTGTAACGAATAAGATATCAAAGAAGTGGATACTTGAATTTTTTTTCAAGAAATCAGCATGCCATTTCCTGAACTTGAAACAGGCACTTAGGACACAGAGGTGGGTCAACACTTTGAAGTATCAAGATTTTATGCAGGTAACCAGACAGGAGCAGAGATGGCTGAAAATCATCCATGATGAAGTTCAGTCCTGAAAAACCCACCTTGAATTCAAGAATTTGCAACTCTGTTTGAACTGACTCAAGTCATCTCAATCATTTAAATAATAAGTTCTTTTTGTCCAGTTCTGACTGCTACAGGCTGCAAAGAGATGACACCTGTGCAGACCAATGAGCAGCTGCTTTTGCGATGCTTACTGCAGTTTCCTGCTCCGGTTGCCTATGAATAGATTATTTTCTTTTTTTTTTTTTTCTTTTGCTTAATAAACAGCTCTCATGTATCTGTCTGAAACTCATACCATTAAAGCCTTAACTCAGCAATCTAAAATTGTGTATTTTTTTCCCCTTACCTACATGTCAAATCATAAACATCAGCTTTAGTAATAAATATTTCTATTTTATATGTATATTTTTATGTCTTTGTCCCAGTTGTATTTTCAAGGCTAAGGGCTTCAGTGTGAGATCCTTGCTGCATGTTTAACAGACAAATAGTGAAAAATAAGACATGCTGATGTGGAGATTATTTTACATAAATCATTGAAAAATGCTCTTTTCTAGAGAAGGGAATCACAAAAGGAGTCATTGACCTGAATAAAAGAAGCTCAGCTATACTCCAGAGAATTTGCCATTTTCGATACATGTTAGTGCTTGCTAACAATGGTAATTTATTAGTCCTGTTCTCTCTTCTTTTCCTCTCTACTTGCACATTTGCTTTTTATTGTAAGCAAGAATTGTATTTATTTTCCAAGAGTGTAAATTGATCTTGTGGTCACTGATAACCACTAAAAGCTACTTGATAGTCAAAACAATCTCTCAAAAGACCCATAACCAAAACAGGTAGAAAAGGCCTCCTCACTAGATCATTCAATTTTAATATTTCTAAGTGAAAAAGCAGTGTTTGCATGCTGAAACAGAGCCAAGGATATTCTGGCCTGATTTGCAGGTCATAACTCTCCTCATGGTCTGTTTGGAAACAGAAGCTCCCCATGTAGTGCAAATTGATGTAGCTCTGCTGCTCCAGATGAAAAACGGTTAGCTCTGCCGGTAGACTCCAGGATATAGAGAAGTGATATAGAGAAGAGGATTTTTTGTAATCTCTGGAAAACCAGGATGTCTATTTTGCTATTTAAATGGGAGCTGAACTCTTGGAAATTGTACTTCACATGCAGAAAAACCAGAGTTTAGAGAGCATAGGTAGATTACTATACATTATCTTATTTTTATTTACGTATCGAGTATATCCGTTGTATAGAGGCTTTACTTGTCAAACAGAGACCAGGCCCCTGCTTCCATCCTTAGTATCCCAAAGCTTCTGTGTACATGCAGTATTTGTCAAATATGTATTCATATCCATGTACATGCCCACCTGCACTAACAGATGTGATACTGCCTTTTTCCTTGTCTCTGTTTTCTGAATGAAGATGCAGTAGTTCAATATTTTATACCCCCTGCAACCAGAACTAAATTCTGCAAAGGAAGAGGCAAGAAACTAAAAATAGTCCACGGTTAGGTAATCTTACCTCGGTAAATATCCAGTTCTAGTTTGAAATCACCAGGTGTCTGTCTGAAGCATGAGTTTTCTCTCTCCCAGTACTTCTTCCAGTTACCTGTAGTATTGCCTGGCTTCACTTTGAATTGAGCTGTAGTCTCAGCACCATGTTTTGTTTTATTTAACAAACGTTGACTTTTTTTGTAAGATCTGTTTTCTCCCTTTGTCAATGTACTCAGAATTTGTCTAAGGAGTTTTTTGTGCATCTTCCCTGTGGTATGTTGTAAACTTACCGACAGAAGCAATTGAGTACTTAACTGATCGTTAGTGCTTGAGTTTCCTCTTCAGCTGCAGCCATTCTGTTTCTGAAGGCAGACTGTGATGTACCTGCTGTCTGTATTCAGGTTTTAAATCTTACTCAGATTCAGCAGGTGCTATGCATAGCTTAGCTCTTGTCAAGTCTAGAAATGTTTTTTTGGGTTTTTTTGACCCATCTATGTTGGTAAGATGAGCTGCCTGCTTGCTAGAACACTTACCCCCCACCCCCTCTTCTTCAGTGTCTTTAGAAAACACTATTGGGGGAAAAAAGATATGAAATAAGACAGCATGCAAAGAGAACTAACCAAGAAATATGTAGTGCATTTGTGCCGTACTTTTTAGTGAATTCTTAATGTGGACACAAGAGTATCTGACTTTGTAGATAAATTTCTGTATTCTTAGCATTTATTGAATCAGCAATGTACCCCTCAATTATGTAATACTAGCAGCTGGTCAGCCTTTCTCGTGATGTACAGTTTCCTTTTCCTCTTGTAGTAATGATAGAATAATGCTATTATTCTTCAGCACCTTTCAGTTAATGTTCCTTTAGACTTTCATCCAGCTACCAGTTACTTATATGTAAATGCAGATCTTAATTTAGAAGAATTAGCTTTGAGTAAAGCATTAATTTGTACTATAGGGTTAGAAGAGAGCTTCTTTCCAAATGGAAACTGTTGCACAGGTTAAAGAAACAATTGTCAGTACCACTCCTCCTGTGTGCCTGAGCAGTTTCGGAAAGAGGGCTCTAATTATTGGCCTCAGCCAAAGAGACGGATATAAAAGTCTGCATTTCACAGTCCTTCTCTGCATCATATGTACCCCTCTGGCCCTCTGAGAAAACCTGTCACTGCCTCCCTCAATACTAGGAGGTCAAAGTATTCTTTAGCACATTCACATATTATGCCTTCCTCCTTTTTCTCCCTTTTTTCACGTCTTTCTGAATTTATTTACTATCTGTGTTAGAGAAAATTTGACACTATCAAAAATGAGGTGTTGGTGATTTGAAATCTTTCTCCCTCATATTCAGTGACAGGACTCATGGGAATGGTTCAAACCTGCACCGGGGAGGCTTAGACTGGACATTAGGAAACATTTCTTTACCAAGAGGGTGGTCAAACACTGCAACAGGCTTCCTAGAGAGGTGGTTGATACCTCAAGCCTGTCAGTGTTTAAGAGGCACTTGGACAATGCCCTTAACAACATGCTTGAACTTTTGGTCAGCCCTGAAGTGGTCAGGCAGTTGAACTAGATGAGCGTTGTAGGTCCCTTCCTGTTGAAATACTGTTTTCTATTCTAAACAGAAAAGGCAAATATGTTGATGACAGATCCCTTATTTTCACTCATCTGATACATCCCACATTATTTCACAATAATTAAGACCATAGTAAGGAACAGTCAGTAGCTGAAGGGAGTGGAAACCAGTTCTTCAGTAGCTATAGAGCTGTAGCAACAGAGCTGTAGCAAAGACATCATCTGATTCTAGCTATGCAAGTATCTTGCACAATTCCTGCCAGTTTGCCTCTGAGACTAGGAACAGAAAAATAAGATGTTAAGAAATAGCAATGTACAGAAGGCAGAACAGAAGACCACTGACCTTTCCAGTGTGGTCTCCTGCCGTGCTTCTCTAAATTATGTTTTATTGTAAAGAACATATCTTTCATTTTCTAGTGAACAAACAAACAAATCCAACAACACACTTAGCGGAACTGTGAAGGAATTTGGGGTCTGATTCACAACCTATTGAAGTAATAGAAAATGCTTCTCATTATGCATATATTGGTCACTTTTTCAGAAATGGTTGCAATGGAAAACCTTAAGTTGGGCAGATGTTAAATGTCTGGTATCAGACCAAGGGCTCTTTTCTACAAAATGCTACGTAAAGCTGGCTAGAAAGCAAAACATCTGTTTTAGGAAAAATGTGGATGTTTTAGAATTTTTGTTTCATCAAAATAAAAATAACACTTCTTGTTAAAGAGAGAGCAAGTGAGAAGAATAGAAGTTCATCTTACAGTATGCCAAAGCCTAGTTCTGAGGGTATTCCTGTAAGATGTAGGAGACCAGGGTTCATGTTTATGATCTGCAACACCTTCTTGACTAGGATCAATCTGTGGAGCACAATTGCTCCTGTTGGATTGGTTCTGACTTCATAAAAATCCCATTCCATAGGGCAGAGGAGAGACCATGACCCACAGTCTGGGGTATTTGCAATGGCTGTGGGAAGACTATGCCAGATCCTTGCTCTGCTTTGTTTGGAGCCAGCTCAATCTTTCCCCTATCACATGGTAGAAATCCACTTCACCAGGGAATGTGCTAACCACTGGGCTGCTGGCTATGCTGGGATCCTTTCCCAATCAGGTTTTGACCATCCATCTCAAGTTGGGCTGGAAGATTCTTTCCAGAAAGCACTTTGTTGAAACTGATGTGTTTCCCACAAAAAAAGATTTAGTTCTGAGAGATCAGCATTTTCTGTCAAAACAAAAAAAAAAAAAAAAAAAAGAAAAAAGTCTTATTGGAAAATTCCTGACTAGCACCAGCACTGAGAACTGATGAGGTCAATTGACCGCTTGCATCCTTCCAACTTTTACATCTTTTTATTTCAAAACAGTTAGAGAGCTGCTCTTCTGGGCAGGAAATTGCAAAAAAGCCAAGGCTGCATTTAAATAGTGCATTCAACTGTAACTTGCACTGAGTGCAATTTTGAAATAATCTTTATATAGAAGATGTTGTCTCAACTACCTATTGAACACATTGAACCTCCCACATGCCTAATCTTCCTGCTTTGCAGAAAACATAAAATTTCTCTCTCAAATCAGAGCTTATACCATAAGAAAGAGGCCTGGATAAAGAAGCTTTAGTAGTATAACCCATAAGTGCATCACAGAGGGATTTTCACTGTCAGACGAAGACTAACTGGGAATGTGTTATGTTGAGAAGTGAGGGGAAGAAGAGATAAGAAGGTCAGAGGGTTCTAAACAATTCTTGCATGAGCTTGTCCCTAGCAGAAAGACAAAGGATGCGCAACAAAGATTTTATTTGCACTAGAAATGTGACAACTATAGGCAGCATGTATGTGGGGCAGCTTTTCCAGTCAGCAGATTACTGGTTGTATTCCTACCTCTGCTGCTGGTCTATTGAAGGGTTCTCAGACAACTAACTTTCCCCTTTGTGCTCCCATTTCCCCAGCTGTAAAGTGGTGTCAATGACGTTTGTGGCCTTTGTAAAGCACTTTGAGATCTATGGGCAAAAGGGATGTGTTAGGTTTGTTCTTAATTCACAAAGGGAAATCATCCTTATCTTCCTATGTCTCTTTCTTCTTACGGAATTTTTTTTCTGTTAGGAAGAAACTAGTGATTGCAAACTAGCAAACTTACAAGTAGCCAACGGTCTTGACCTCTGAGCCAAGAATCAAACCTTCCTGAATCTTAGTTGTAGGATGCAGATTACGTGCACTGAATGTGTATGCAGGTATTTGGAAAGTAATCTACAGGTAACAGATGGTGACAAATCTCTTGGTGTCCCATTGCAAAATGTGTTGAGCTAAATAGAAAGCTGGGTCAGAGGCAAGTCAGTGATGCTGACCTCCAAGTAAGCATCTTTACCCCGCTGGAATTCAATCAGTCAGCAACCCTGCACCAGAATTGTCCTCTTGCTGGTCACACAATTTATCCTGGTATGAGGGCTGACTTGAGCTATGTCTCAGCTCTGTGTACTTTAAAACCTCAGGCTGGCCAACCATGGGCATGTATTTACACTGGTCCTGTCTTCAGGTTATTATTGCTTGTGCGTGTTTACATGGTCATAACACTTAACTATCCCATTGTGCAGTGACTGTTCTCAGCAGCTTCTGGTACGCATGGACAGGGGAGGCACAAAGAAGTAATGAGTTTTGCTCCTGAGTAAAACAAGACTGAAACAAAGACAATGTGTGTTAAGGAGAAATCATATAAAATAATAAAAATACCCCACATTGCAGTGTTGCTGTTTTCTATACATGAACTGCCTGCATTTAAGTCACAGTAAAAAGGGTTTTAATGCCTTTGAGCTCTTATCACCTACTGCCATGGGCCTCACAGGCAGTCAATAATACAGCCAGAACAGCTGTATTTAGAGATTTTGTTCTGCCATTTGAATCCTGAGCAGATTTTTCATGACCAAGATAGAGAATGAAACAACTGACTATTCAAGAAACCTTGTTACAGCAGAAGATCCCACAGTCCAGTCCCACAGCTTATTGTCCACATGGAAACCCAGCTGAGAAATCCAGTATTGCTTTATCAGCAAAGTTACAAATGTTTACTGAGGAACAGAAGTCAAGTGGGAAGAACTGTCTAATCCAAGCTATGTATGCTTATAACCGCCCTGAGCATGAAAACAACTGTTTTTTCTCATTTTTTTCTTGCTATATGGGTGGTCTCCAGTGTTATCCGTAACTTTTTCTTTTTTTCTACAAGATAAAGAGGATAATAACCATACCAGCTTTACCAGCCCATGGAGAGAACAGCTGAAGAGAGCATGTGAAATCGCTATGATGCATAGCAGAAGAGGGGAAGGCTTCTTGCAGTGAGACACATCTAAGCAGCACTTCAGGCCAGGAGGTAAACTGAGAAAAAACTTTTTTGGATATAACCAGGTAGGTTGCTAGGGTTGTATTAGGAGTGGTGTATGGTATTAGAGAACAGCAAGCCAACGGGACCTGCATGCAAAAGAAAACCAAAGAAAAATGAATGCAGTAAAATATGTGGTTCAAACCTTATCTAAATTAAGGAAGGAAAATTGAAGTGCTATTCCAAAGAAAGAGCTTGAACTCAAAGAAAAGAGATTCTAAAAAAGTAATCTATAGCTTAACATGGGCACAGCAATGAGAAGTTTGCCTTGAAAAATCAATTGCAGTTGCTGGAATAGTTTCTAGGTATATAATAGTATCTAAGATTCCAACCAGTATTACAGTCTGGTATGCCAGGCACTGTCCGGTGTGCCAGCACTACCTGCTGTCACCATTTCCAGATTTAGTCTACTCAAAGACTCATGAAAAAAACAGCTCAAAAAAGGTCAGTCTTCTGACCATCATGCAGCACTAGTCTGATCTAATACACAGCAGTCTTTCCTAGTTCCTAGTGGCTCTGAATCTGCTTTCCTTCTAGTGACAGTATGAGGATAGCTTCGCTAGGGTCACAGGAGCTAGGCTATTGTGAAACTGTCTCAGGAGAGAAGAGAAACTTCCTCTACTTTAGAGACACTGAAAGAGAAAATAATGTGTGCCTTTCTATTAAAAATCTGCCTTGCCAAGGAGGAGCAAGGCTTTAAACCACTATGTTTCAAAGATATTAGCCCCACTGTGCTCATAACTGTTTCAGCTCAGTGTACAGTGATGGGTAGCAATGGTGGTGGCAGAGTACTTCTTGGGAGCTTGAAAAGCAGTGACATATAAACCTCTATTCCAGAGGCAAGTTCAAGCTGTTCTGTCTGCTAAAGACACTGCCCAAATTCACAATATTTACACTGAATACATGCAAACAACATCTGTAGCATCCCAGCCTCCCCACTGCCTTTAGTAGGTGCTAAAGAATCCAGGTAGCTCAGACCAAGGAGAGGTAAGTTGATTGACCCCTTTAGCTCCAGATGCCTTTGGACTACTGGTAGGAGGACTTGCTAAGCTGTAGTTTGACTCTGGCCAATCAACCCATTTGTGAAGGCCTCAGGCTGGTTTGGCTATTTTCTACCAGCAGCAGTCCAAATGTTAAAAATCAGCACATTAGATAAATATTAACAGAATTTCAGGCTATCAGTGGCATAGTAACATGCTGCCATGTCTTGAGATGTTTTTCTCCTGGTCTGTATCTGTCACTGGTATGAATTTATGCTAGTGGCTCTCTTCTCCGTTTCGCTAATGACAGCTGTAAAATTCCTCTATAAACAAGTTGGCTTCAGCTATGACATAATTGGTTTTGTCCATGTCTCTGTACACTTAGCAGTGTCTTCCTACTTCTCAAAGTGTTTTGGAAGCTCACATATGTCATGGCGGGACACTGAATCTATTGCTAGCTTAGTGATGAACAGATGTCAGGAAACAAATGGTAACAGGAGAAAGTCTGAAACAAGTATTCTTCCATGAGGGCCTTCCACGTAGCACAGGCTTTAGTAAAATGCAGGAGAGTCTTTCTTCAGGTTGTTCAACGGCAATCAGTTTGATGCTGTTTAGGTCATTCTTTAATGGACTTTTCGTAAGGCAATAAACATGGGAAGTTAACTTTTCCACCAGAGTGTTGGTGGAGCTTCTGTAGGAGAGTGTGTGACCAGTCTTGGACTAGCATTTAGGTACATTGAATCCACAATGTTGCCTCCTTCTCTGAGGTGGGCCTAAGACTTCTAGGTAAGTATGTTATCAGAAAAGGTATCTGTTTATGATTGACAAAAATAAGTATACATTTCAGAAGACACTTGATTCTTTTTTTAGGTAGTTCTTGAGTTCCCAAGTGCCTAAATCACTTCTGAAAGTAAAATACTGACTCTTCAAGCAGAAGTTTTGAAAGTATCATCCTCTGTGTTTTTCAGTTATGTTCCTCTTCAAGCACCTAAGTGATTTTTAAAGGCACTGATCACGCATGGATTGCTGTGAAGTTACTGACAGTTGTGAGTAGTCAGCACCTCTGGAGAAGTTGAGAAGTTTGGTCCCTCAGTTCATTTGCCTGTATTTTAAAACTGTGGCCTCTGTTTTTACTGACTTTTGAGACAGGTGAAGTTGATAAAATGAAGAAGTATAAAAAACTGTGCAGCAGAGGATTAAAAAGCAGGGAAGATGATGAGAAGAGAGATTAAAAGGCAGGATTTCACTGTGATGTTTTCCTTATGTCAGGACCTCCTTTTAATTGCCTTTTCTTTCTTTATATGGAGTTGCACTGAAAAAGCTGCATCCTGACTCTCCCACATCCCTGTGTTTTATCATGGTCAATGATGTACATCCTTGTAAAATGCAGGTTAAATATTTTCGTTGTTAAATGTCACCTGGCTTGGTGGAAGAAGAAGGCTCATATATATATACGGCTGGTAGGAATGAGTATTTTTATGAGCTACAGTCTCTGCTGCTCCCCCTCGTCTGGACCTGTTCTCATCCTAAACCTAGTAAGGTCCTCTCACTGAAGTCACTTAAAACCTGGAATGGAGAATTCATGCTGTGGCATACTACGCTTGTATCCTGCAAGCTGCAGTTCTGAGCTGGGACTGTGCTCCCTTGCTGCAGTTCCTTATTCTCAGACTCCTCTGAGGCTTTTTGGTATCTTTCATATTCAGTTTTGGAGTTCTGGACAATTCTGCTTCTGGGATCTCCTAACTTAAACAGGGTCAGACCTGGTTAGTTCTTGGATGGGGTGACCTCCAAGGAAAACACAGGTGTTAGCCTGTAGAAAGTGTGATTGTGATTCAGTAGGTGGCTCAGTTCCCTTAGAGTCAAGGTTGAACTAGTAAGTCTCTCCAGGGCCAGAGTGCACTACTGGCAGAGATGACATCTTCTAAAGGTCTGGGCAGGATGGAAAACTAATGTCTGTTTATGTTGTTTGCACATGAGGAAAAGTTCCTGCCCTAGAAATGAGGCACCTCTGATGTGATTAAAAAAGTCGACAAAGTTTTGCTTCTTTAAAACTTGGAAATGACCCTTTGAGAACATCACACCTATGGTATCCTAGGACAACTACTGAAAGATTTTTCATCCCAACCGGGATTAAAGCAATTACTCCATGTACATGGACAGTTGTGTCCAAGCGTCTCTTAGAAGAGGTCAAATTAAGTAGGAAAGTCCTTTGTAGACTTGATACAGTCTGTGGTTTGTCTCAGGTTTTCACATAGTAGGTTGGCTTAGAATGAAGTTCTCATTCTTGGTTTATTACGATCAGTTTGTACTTTAATCATTTTGCGTCAAACTTCCTTTTTGCTTAGCACTTTTCCTAAGTTGCTGAGTAGCAGTGAATGGGAGTTCTTGTAACATATATCTTTCTACCTCTTTGGACCCAGTCACGTATATTACATCTGGCTCAAAACTTCAACTCTCTAAATGAGAAATGATGCTGTGGTTCATCCCACTAAAACTGGACAATGATCTTACTGACATCAAATTTACACAGGTGGAAGACCTTTCTCAATTTACTGTGAATGACTATGCCTCATTACAATAAAATGCCTTAAGTTGAAATCTACCTTCAGGATAGATTTTTGCCTCATGAAGAGAGAACTTTTTCAGGACAATTATTGTTATTCCTCATTTGTATTGTTAGTCTATTGATCATGAATTTATTGCATCTTTATTTTGGACTTTGCTGAATGCATGCTTAGTTTTAAAATGTTGAGTCACTCTTCATTACTGATCTATTGAAGTCAGTAGTGGGAACGGAGTGAAACAGTGCTAAACATTTTTGAAAGTAAAGTCTAGTGAATGTAAAGCGTATGCTTAATATTAAGTGCCTGTTTAAATGTTGTCCCAAAAGAAGGCTGGATTTCTCATCCTTAAGCATTTTGCATTAAATCATAGGGGTCAAGAGTCAGGATTTTTTTCACTGAATTGGTCAACTCAGCATAAATGACCTATTTTCTGATCAGTCACTGGTGGTGCTTTCTATGGAGACGCGTCCTTGGATGCTCCATCTCATCTGCTGCTTGTTTTGGTTAGTTCTGGAGTCCTTTATGTATATTTTTGCCAATTGCAGCTGGAATTGCCACTTACTATGTGAGACAAGAAGGGGGGGAGCAAGTGCAATTGCTAGATTTTTGTGGGTGTAGGCATCTTCATGACAGCTTTACTGAGCTTGCTTACATTATGCTCTTCCTGGCATTTCCTCCTTTTGAAGTCATTAAAACCAATTTCATATTTATAAATAAAATGTCCTAATGCATCTAATATTTGATGAGGTCTGGCTGCTGCCTGCTTTTCTTTTTAATGTTTACACCAGGTGCCTTTTGCTATCAAGGAACCAAGCAATGAATAAATTTAAGATATTTCTTTTAATTAGCCCCCAAAGAGCTAGCAATGAAAAACACTATCAGAAACATTTTACTGCTTTAGAAAATATAAGACTTCTTCACAAAGCCACTACACAGAATTACAGAACAGCAATAAAATCATCACTTGCATGCAGAAATAGATTGTTTACACAGGGATCTTGTATGAACTGCGCATTTATTAGTATTAACTTCTAATCATGCAAACACTTCCACACATGCATCTGAGTAAAGCTATTAAAATCAGTGGGACAACTGTGCTGCCTAACCATTAGGTACATGTATTAAAGTTTGTAGGATTAGGGCTTCATTTGTGTATATCCCTAAGAGCTTTACCTTCTCTCAGAAGGTGGAGGAAAATTTATATTCCAGATTGGTGTAATTTCTGTAACATACAACATTAGCAAACTTGATTCTCTGAATGTCTGCAACATTTCAAAGCAGTTTAAGATACAGGCTAAAAGCTGACAGTTTCTTATTCTGACTTATATTCTGCCCCCTCTGCTTTTGATTTTGCATTCAGAGCTGCCACAAGAATGTCAGCACTACAATAAATATGCATTTGTGTAGCACCTTTTTTTGAAATTTTCTAAACACTTTACAGACAGCCCTTTATATTCACAGATCTCAAAGTATTTTAGAAATCTCTTGTAC
This sequence comes from Opisthocomus hoazin, assembly GCF_030867145.1. Taxonomy (NCBI): domain Eukaryota; kingdom Metazoa; phylum Chordata; class Aves; order Opisthocomiformes; family Opisthocomidae; genus Opisthocomus; species Opisthocomus hoazin. The sequence goes on along the minus strand of NC_134433.1, from coordinate 9,435,148 downwards.
TATTGTTATCCGTCTTTTATTGAGGGAGAAATGGGTGTGTTTCAAGGGAAGTGACTGATCCGGGAACCATTGCTTTCAAATTAGATAAATTGGAATTCTGCTATGAAAATTTTCTCCGAAAGATCTCAAGGGGCTCTGAGGGAAAACATAAAGTTTTTATTTCCATGTTGCAGCTAGCTGATACAGGCAGGATTACACAAGGCTAATAACCCCCGTGTGTGAAAATAGCCAGCCTAGAAAACTCCTATCAACCAGGCACATGGGAGCGTGGATGTGTGGTAGTTCTGCACCGAGTCCCTCCCACAGGTCAGTTTTACATGGGGCTTTAAGGGAGACTGAAATTACCTCATGGAGTCTATTTTTTTTTGTATGGTTTATCTAGCTTACATTTGAGTTGTCCACAGGATGTACAGATAATATAGCTGACTACGTGCCCCTGCTGCCCTGCACTTGAATATACTCAAAACCTGGATCAATGAGCAGTGGAGAGCAAACATCTCCACACAGATCTGCAGAAACCAGCCTGATCTGGTGCAGCCAGAGCTAGCGTATCCTTTTGGTAGCTGATGCACTGCTATCAGTTGTGTCTGTGCCACAGTCTCTGCCACATCCCACAGGATCCATAATATTTCATTGAGGAGTCGCAATCTCTAGATAATGGAGTGTACAGAGTCATCCCATTGTATTGACTCAGTCCCTGAAACAGCTGGTTGAGGAAAAAAGATACTCTCTTCTCTCCTCCAGCTATATAGAAGTTCCTTAATTAGAGAGCACTATAGAGCTACAGAAATACTCTCTGCTGGCAGAATATTGCCCATAATGTTGTTATGGGAAATGTCTTAAAAGTGGCAATCAATTCTTCTTTGAAGTCATTAACAATCAAAAATGAATGCAGGAATTGGTTTGAGAGGGCTGGAAATATGAGAAGGTTTAAAGCGTATCTCTTACATGCACTCCGGCAAAGAGAAGAGATCCAATTGCTTTCTTACCCTTGGAATTTCTCTGTTGGTTTTAGCAGTGTGATGCCCTAATGACAAACTCCACACACACTCTGGGGTGTGTTCTCAACTTAATCCATGGGGATACATGTCTGTAATACTCATTAATGTCAAGGAGCATTAGGACAAACATAAATCTTTGCTCACTAAGATGTGAATCTAGACTCTGATGTACACCATACAACATCAGCTGCTGACTGAAGAAAAAGAGAAATTCCAGCACCTAGAAAGTCTACTTGAGAGTTCCTAGACTAAACAATCAATCCAGCCAAAAAAATCAGGGATGAAATTTCTACTCCACACTTTGGTTCAAAAAAACCAGCTGTGATAGAGAAAGATGCATACCCAATGGGCAGTCCCTGGCTCACACAGGAAGTCCATAAAATCCCTACGAATCCCCAGTCAGCTAGACAAACTCTCTAGTTCCACCAGAAACCTTGAAAAATAGATAAGCAATGCATTTCTCAGTAAATCTTCAGTGCCATACAGCTAGGGAAAACGTCACACTATGCATATACATAAAGTGAAATTTAGATGCCAAGAAATTGGAACTGCTCTATAACAGACTTCTGATTTGTGATTTCTTTGGCTCTTAGCCTAACAAAAAATCACTGTGATTTCCAACTACAAATATTTTTGGAACCACCAGACTTGCTCCCATGTGTATGTTAAATGAAATGAATGTTCAAAACCCATAATAAAACTCCAGAGGGAAGACTCCGATCAGAATATTAACATTAATCTTAGGAAGTCACTAGGAACCATTCAAGCTATAATAACAAGTTGCAATAAGGAAGGAATATAAGGGCTTTTTTTTCTGTCTCTCCAGTAAGCAGGTGTTACTGTGAACACTCTAATCTATACAGCACAGAAGTGAAGTGGTTGCCCTTAAATTTTCCAGTTGCGTAAAATAAATAAATGACATTACCATAATATGTACAACAGTCCCTCTTACACTAGCTTAAGTGTAGTTTAGGGAGTAGTGCAGATACCGAGATAACGTAATGCAGCTATCCGAGACAAGTCTGGAAAGTTTTCAAAAGCAATCCTTCTATCAACAGCTTCAGAGTCAAAAGCAGGAGTCTGAGTTCACTCCAGATTTATGGTAAGAGCTGTTGCCAGGCCACTTGCTTGTGACTGGGTCCCTGGTCATGTAGCCTGGGCAGTCAAAGATGCCAAGACATGATGCTATCATGTTGTTCCCGTACTAGAGCGGGTGGCTGAGCTGCACTGTTCTGACCTGCTACCTATACTGAACTTTGCCGTTGATTTTATTTGGATCCAGACTGAAGTGCCTAAATTAGGCATCTAAAATGGCACCAAAATACCCTGTCAGCAGTGGCTCGATTTTCAAAACTAATGATCATTTTCAAAAGCAACTTCCCTTGATTAGCAGCAGTTAATCGGGACTGCTCAGTGCTGTCATCTAGATAATACGGATATATATGTTCAGTCTTACACAACTGAATTTAAATGCTTTGACCACAGCCTCTAACACTGAAATAAAACTGTGGTTCTCTGTGTACAATATTTGCTTGTAAAATTTATCAAGAAGAATGATCAGGAGGTGAATCAAATCCAACCAAACCTGCCCTTTGACTGGATTTTTTTTGCAGTCTGTGTTCTGAAATTTAAGTGGTGACAGAAAAAATTTCTCTTTATCATCAGAAAGATAGACCCTACCATGACTAGCACATGATTCTGCTAGCAATGTCACACTGTTTTTACAGATAGGTGGGAAATAAGGTGTACAGGAATTTCTTAATTTAGTAAAATGTCACTTTCCAGTTCAGGCACTGAGTCCAAATGTGAACGTAATGCTTTTGTCATGGAGAAGTCATTTTTCACACCTGGCTGTTTTTGTGGTGTTCACTGTATTTCTGATGCAACTCAGATTCCAGGAAGTCCGGGAACTCCCACCGCAAAGTCTGCTCTGCAGAGATCTCTAGCTCAGCTGCAACGGTAAGGAGGTGGAAGCTAATCCATGTTGAACTGTAGCACTGAACCTTTTGGGATTCACTCAGAGCTTGTTAGGAAGCAGAGAGGTTATATGCCAAATCCTGAAATGCAAAGCATCAAGACACCTCAAAGAAATTTTCTGATCACGTATGCAATATCCACAAAGAACTGTCTAAACATGTAGTGGCTTTAGTGTGTCCCTATGATGAGTTTTCTGTGTGCAGCCTCACAGAATGGCAAAATTGTCCTTCCAGGTATGAACAGTGCTCTATTAATAGTCTATTAAGTACTAGGAGCGAATGAAAGATGCTTCAGATGACTCTTGAAAAATGAATCAGTATCTACTCTGAAACTGTACCCCAAGTATGGAAACATAAAATACGATGTGGCTGTGAGAGATTATTTTGGGGCCATATGGTTTCTTACTCTGCTCTGCCCTCCTTTTCAGGAAGCGAACATGCCCCAGCACCCTGTATTCATCTGAGATTAATATGTGCATGTTTTGTGAGCAGACTTTGTCAGACTATTAGAAATTTTGCTCTCTCATAACAGACAGTTGCTCTGGTAATGTCTCCTGACCCGTCTGTGTGGAACACTTCTGCAGGGAGAAGCTCTTATGCACCCATTCTTGTCTCCATCCTGCAAAGAAGTTGCTGGATTTTCTCTTCACCACTCTGCTTTTATCTCCCATCTCTCCAATTTGACACATCTCTCCTGCTGACTGCTGGTGCAGCAAGCCTGTGATTTGTTCCAAGCAAACACATGGGTGCAGTTTCCACCATCGTGTGGTCTCATGTTATGAACTTACCTGTGGGTGCTTACTTTAGTGGCATGACCTGGTATTTTGTAGTGCTGTATCTTTTTTCTCCTTCCTTGATATTTTTTTCCCCTCAGCCACGTCAGAAGCTGCTGCATTTCTGCTTTGATCATATAGAATGTACCATCTAGCCTCGGGTAACACAGTGCGACTTAATACAGATGAAATAGCTACAAACCCTCTTAGAAGCAGGGTTTAAAAAGGGATACCAGTGAAATCAGATCCCTCTAGCTGGACAGCAGTCTGATAGGAGAACAAGGGCTGTTGTGATATTTGGCAGCCAGACAGTCTTTATTGTTATTAGATGAAACAAAGCTTGTGATCTTTAGTCCTTGACCTTAACTGCAGCAGCACACTCTTAATCAGACCTTAATTTAACACCTAACATGGTCACAGAAAGGATCGGACATGGGCTGCTGGTTTGATTACATATAGCTGATGTCATCCAGACCAATTTAACCTCATTGCTGTGTGTTGGGCACTGAATGGGAATAGCCCTTTAGGTACAGAACAAGACAGTTTCCAACACGAAAAAACAGCAACATACCATTCAAAGTTTTGAGTATTCACTTAAGAAAAAAACCCCAAACTACTCTTTTGGATACTTTGCAGGTGATGTTACAAACTTTTCAGGAAGAACTGGAATCAGCAAGATTTGCTAAATCTGTTTGCCCTTTGTGCTTTCACTCTGGCATTTTAAGTATTGCTAATAGTTAAAGATTAATCATCTTGCTGATGGGATTCTCCCATCCACATTCATTGAATCTGTTGCTGTGTTGTAACATCCAATGATTGAACTGTGTAACTGGGTAAAAAGTAATATTTATGTGTCTCACGATAAGATTTTCGCATTTCGCTACTGCTTGCTTTGTGCTCAGTTCTTCACAAACTGACACAATATTTATTTTTGACATTTAAATATGAACAGACATATTTTTACATGTTTTGACACAAAATTTAATCTCTTTCTGAATTAGTCTGGAAATCCGAAACCATCCAAAGTCTTCCCTCAGGAACAGGATTGTTTTGATTAATCAGATTTCACTCAAATTTTTTTTCACCGAAAAGACAATGAGGAAACCAAATCCACAACAAGCATTGCAAACATTCTGCAGTTTTTTAGTGAAATCCCAACTTTTCCACAAATTCCCAGTTAAATACAAAAAGATTGTTGTGAGCATCATGGGCTTACTTGAAAGAGATTGCTCGGAGTTTGCTAGAGGTAGATGTCTACCTCTAACAGAGTACTTACAAGCAAAAATACTAATGAACAAAAGTAACAAAATATTAACAGGCAGCAAGAGCTTGGTCTCTGGGACTTAGAAGACAGAGATTCCACTGTCAGTGTTTGTCTCTGGCTTGCTGAGACCTCGGGCAGGTGATGTTGCTTCTACACATGAACTCTGATTGCTCTAACTGAAGGTACTGTTCTGCGTTGTCTGTCCTACCCGTCTGCTAGAGGTTGTAGGCCTTGCAGCAGGGGTGGCAGAGCAGGAGCATGCCAGCCCATTAGCCATTCATGTTCACAGCATGGCATAGTGGCCTGCATTATGGACGAAGGTGGATTTGCACAGAGACACTGGGCAGTAACTTGCTGGCACTGGGATATACATCTTGTATAATCATTGTGCACATGTAAAGGTGAATGAGGATTACCAAGCACTCTCAGTAGGAAGCTTCTTACTTCCACTCTGCACAGACGTAAATGACTTCACAAGCTGTAAGAATCAAGGCCAAAGATTTTAGGTTGAAATGAATTTAAAATCAAAATGAATCCGAATCCTCCATGTGCAGTTCTGAATAAAATCTGTATTTTTTTCTGTTGCAGACAGAAGACAGATCTTGCCCGTGTAAATGCCTTTGCGCTTTGAAGGCCAGATCACTGAAAGTCTTCTCTGGTGCTTTCAGTGCAGACGCTGTTTAAATGTGAATTTAAACTGAACTGGCTAGTACACCTCATTTCCCGAAGTGCAAGCTTTGGAAGTGGAGTAAGCTACTGTATGTTTAGTTCTCATTTTGAGTTTCTACGTGATGGCTGCCGTGTATTCACGTTCTGCTTTACTTTGCACAAACTTTCCATTGTAGACCCCTTACACTCACTGAGCTTTGACTGAGACAAAAGAAAGACTTGTAGTGATAGAGCCATGGTAGTGCAAGGTTTAATCTGTAGCTGACGCTATATGCAAAATCAATATAAACAGGAGGTTGTCACTGGAACTAGATGGAGAATCTCTATGACAGACTTACGTGGTTTTTCAGTATTTCAGTTGATCTTGCGCAATTCTTTTGTGTAGGTAATTCTTTCTGTTGGAGAGTCTGCTGAAATACTCCCAGGCCTGGCTAGAGGATCAGTGTCGCTTTAAAAACTGAATAAACAGTTATACGCCTTGCTAGCTTCAGATCCAGTAGCCAGAACAAATGACATTTTGCATGAATTCTTCCAAATGAATTGCTCTGTGACCACTGTAGACCTTCAAGTTCTTGAATCATCGTAGTAGAAGACTGTTAAGGCTTTTCTTGAAGAGGTCTGAAATGCCCTCCTTTCACTACCCCTGATTGTTTCCACAGTTAATGCAGTTAGCTCAAAGCCCTGTAGGATTTCACATACTCCTGTGAGTTATGTTTTGACTTGGGGTTTGCACTTTTTTGTGATTTAATGTTTTTACATGTCTCTTTGTGACCTCATGCTAGGGCAATCACTGTGTTGATTTGAAGGAATTTAGATGGGCCTGCAGAAATGTCAGGGTCTCCCATTAAGATGTTTCTTTCACCTCAGCAGAAGTACTCAGCATTACTGTGAGTGTTGTTACTGAGATGCCCTGTAGTAAGTAATACAGCACTAGAGCACAATTGCTCTGATGTATTCCAGTAACATGCTGTTAATGTGCCGTTGCTTTTCTGTATTTCAGCACCAAGGCATCACTTCTTTGGATTACAATAACACAGACAAGTGGACATCTGCTTTAAGAAAACAGAGTGAGTCAGTCTGCACAGTAGTGTTATACACTGGGACAGTGGGATACAATCAGCACTTTTCACGTTGTGCCTGAATGCGAGCCATGCTCTCAAAAGGCTTCCGAGTCCTGCAAAGCCTGTTTCATATGCTTACCTTTACACTCCGCGGACTTGATCCAAGGTTCAGTGGAAGTCAGTGGCACACTGTTTCGATGCTTCTGGATAGCTTTGGATCAGGCTGGGTCAGTAATCCATTTCAAAGGGGCCCCTCTTCCACAATGTCTAAGTATAAGCATTTGCAGTACCAGAGTACAGCGTACATGGCAACTCACATAAAATATTTTGGCTAAAGTTTTCTATTTGTCATGCCGGCGTTTGTCTGTACCATCTAATGAGTATTTGCTCTACAAAGGCACTCAGCACCTAAAAGTGCAATTATATTTTTCAGAAAGCTGTTGTCTTAGAAGTTCTCTTTATGAGTAGGTATTTGTTATGCCAGAGATTGAACTCTTGCAAAGAAAGCAAAGGCTGAGCTTTCTTGGTAAAGAAAAACAAAGCACCTTATTCGTAGTTCTCCTGACTTTTTTGTAATTCGTATCATGCTTAGTGTTCTTCTTAAGTCTAGAGTCCCTGAAACTAGATGATTACAGAATCTTAGTTTGTGTAAAACTCAAAACAAGAATTTCTGAGCTTTCATTATTGTAGAGAAAAGCTTGTAAATAAATGCACATGGAAAGCAAATACTGGAATGCTGAAAAAAGAAACAAAAGCTAAACTGGTGCAATATTGTGACATAGAGAATAATTTAGTCTCAGATCCTCACTGAAAATTGCTGCTTATTAAGCAAAATAAAAATATTTTTTTTTTTTACCTAAGGATACTTAATTGAACATCAAAATGTTTTAATTTATGAGATTCATTTCAACATCAGAAATATCACATTCTATGTGAAAACATAATAGACTAAATTTACATCGTGTGTTAATTTGATACAAAATTAAACATTAGCCTTATTCAGAGGTACCTGTATAACCATGTGGGTATAGGGGTGTAAGTTTGTGTCTGTATCTTCTTATTTTAAGTTAATACTGGTATTTTCATGCCTAATTCATGATTTTTGAATGCCCTAGCTTGGCAGCACTGAACATCTGCTTTAGTTGTGGGTATTAAGCTTCTTTGAAATTCTAACCTAAATTTAAAATTTCTACCATTAAAAAAAAATAATCCTAGACCAGACAAGCCACTTGCCAAATGCTGGGCCATAAATTACAGCCATTTCTTTTTATTACACTGTTATACACTAAAAAAAATAAACCCCAAACACCTAAACCCACAAATCTAATTACACCAAATGTGCTCTTCATCCAAAGCCTAGCTGCTGAGCTTAGCCTCAGCTCCAAGTACACTGTATGGTTTGCAAACTAAACTTCTGGAAAAACAGAAGCTGAAATAGTAACACAACAGTAACTCCGTATTAGCCCTTTAGGGAAATATCTAAATAAGCAATAAAATTAATGAAATACTATTTATAGCCATTGTGTATGAATGTATTATTTATAAATAAAAGCAAAGCAGGTTAGCCACAGTAAACTGACATGGCTCACTCAGAACTCTGCAAGGTCCTGCACCTGGGTCAGGGCAACCCCCGGTATCAACACAGGCTGGGGGATGAAGGGATCGAGAGCAGCCCCGCAGAGAAGGACTTTGGGGTACTGGTGGATGAAAAACTGGACATGAGCTGACTATGTGCGCTCGCAGCCCAGAAAGCCAACCACATCCTGGGCTGCATCTAAAGAAGCGCGGCCAGCAGGGTGAGGGAGGGCATTCTCCCTCTCTGCTCCCGTCTGGTGAGACGCCGCTGGGAGTCCTTTGTCCAGCTCTGGAGCTCTCAGCACAGAAAACACATGGACCTGCTGGAGCGAGGCCTGAGCAGGCCGCAAAAATGATCAAGGGGCTGGAACCCCTCTCCTATGAGGAAAGGCTGAGAGAGTTGGGGCTGTTCAGCCTAGTTGAAGAGAAGGCTCTGGGGAGACCTTATTGCGGCCTTCCAGTACCTGAAGGGGCCCACAAGAAAGCTGGGGAGGGACTTTCTACAAGGGCATGGAGTGATAGGACAAGGGGTGATGGCGTTAAACTGAAAGCGGGGAGATTTAGATCAGATATAAGAAAGAAATTCGTTACAGTGAGGGTGGTGAGGCACTGGCCCAGGTTGCTCAGAGAAATTGTGGATGCCCCATCCCTGAACATTCAAGGTCAGGCTGGACAGGGCTCTGAGTAACCTGATCCAGTTGAAGATGTCCCTGCTCATTGAAGGGGGTATGGATTAGATGACCTTTAAAGATCCCTTCCAACCCAAACTATTCTATGATTCTGTGATTCTACTGATTCTAAAGGTGATTTACACTACCAGTGGATCTGGCCCAGCCTTTTCCCGTATGGCTGTCACCACTGTGTTGGAGATAAATATGAGGAAAAGACATGCCTGTAAAGTATTGCACTGGTTCTCTGACTTTCAGCCTGGAGCGACCTCTCACCTCTGAGGCCTCAGGCTTGGTTAGCAATACCTGAGTGTGAGCATCATTACAACCAAAGCAGAATCAGACTAGCTAATGTTTAGCAAAACACTTCAAATTCCACACCTTCTCTAGACAATCTTCTTCTGCTTGTCTGTCCTTCCAGACAGAAATTGTTCCTGGTACCTAACTTAAAATTTCCCATGTTGCAGTTTGAGCCTATTATTTCTTACCTGCCGTCAATAATCCCCACGGAATAAGAGATAACCCTCTGTTCTCTATGTCACAGCATTGTTTCTGAGTTTCATCCTCATTTCTTTTGATTTTTTCTTGCTGGTTGTGCTTCTAGACTAGCTCCCTTCAGGGACCTTACCCATTCCCAGTAGAACTGCAGATTGACTTCATAGCTAATAAACACACACCTCTTGTGTATCATTAGGCGTAAATAAGTATAATTATTCAAGACCAGTGACTTGGCCATACACTTATGAACATAGAGAGGAAACTCACATCAGGAGCTCCTACAAACCTCAGAGTATGGTTGTTCTATCAGATCCATGTCAGATTTTGAATAAAGCTGAACAGGACCTACTGATTATTTCTATGGAACACCTCCTGATATGCAAACACCTTTGATATTGTTGCTAATACAGACTTCTAAGAAGGCAGCTCATGACATCAGATGGTAGGTAGACTTTAGAATCTTTAGAGTTGGTCTCTGGTATATGCTTACCCTGGTTAAAGAGGAAAAACATTGTCAGAGCAGTGACCTAGAGCAGATTTTCTGAAATGTTGAGTAGAGAGTCTATGTAAATATTTGAGGCCTTCTAGGCAACTTTGACCATTTCTGTTCACAGCTGCACCTGAAAACATGCTTTCACCAGAACAGCTGGCACTGAGTGATGCACACATGGGCTCTGCAAAAGCCAAGGGCCAGACATAAAACCTGTGCATCACGTCAGACAATGAGTGCTTTGCCTATATCCCTGCTTGAGGACAGGGAGAAGGGAATTTGACTGACGTAGCACAGGAAGATGAAGTTGTGCACATTTGCAAGTGTTTTTGCATTTTCCTGTTGAATGTCCGTATGTTTTGAGAAGTTTAGCCCAGGAAGCTACATAAAAAAATCAATTGCCACTGAATTTATACTTAGTGTGTGAATCTTATTACAGGAGGCTTTTTAGAGATAGTTATTTCAATGCGTTTTCTTGTTTTGGTTCATAGCGTTAGGCAGGAGTTGTGTCTTGTCTGCTGGCTATTGACCTGGCATAGCCACAGCGTTAGTTTGCAAGACAGAGAAAAAAAGGTTGGAGGCATTAATTGCTCTTACAAAGAGCAAAAAATTGTAACTAATCATGGCACAGTGCTGCTGCTAATGCATTTGAAACCTCCCTCTACCTCACCAAACCGTATGGGGGTTTAAAATGTAAATACAATTTGTAATTGAGAGCTGCATTTTATTACTTGCTTTTAAGAGGCACAGGACGCCTGTAACCCCCAATATGAAATTTCCGTTGGCTAGAAATAAATTCAGCTCCATGTTTTGTTTTTACTCCCGCTGCGACACTGGTATGAGAAAGGTAACGGCTAGTCTGCAAGCTTTCACTCTCTCACTCAACACTGAGGGGAGAAGTGGCTGGGAGCTGCGGTTTTCAGTCACACTGCTGGCTTCCTCACATTGCACACTGGAGGCAAAAGCAAACATGCTGCAGAATAAATCCTCCGAGATGCTGAGAGCTGCTGAGCTACCACAGCCAGGGCTGGAGTCAATGAGAACTGCAGGCGCTCAGCCCTCCCCTGAATTTTGCTCTCATTTTCAGCAGTATGCTGCCTAAAAGCATCTTGTACTGCCGATTTCAGTTATTTATTTCTCAGCCTTGCAATAGCACCTAGAAAATGTGGTCATGGGCTCAGATTCCATTGTATTAGGTGCCATACAGCTACAGAACAAATAACAGTTCCTGCCACAGTGAGCTGCAAATGTATGTGTAAGACAAGTGACAAGAAAAATACACAGCAAAAGGAGTGTGGGGCATTTTTGCTTTTTCTGTGATATGGGAGATATCCCAAGGATACATGATTTATAGTTAGAGCCTTTAGGGAACTGAGTACTCAGGCTGTATTTGATGTAAAGAGTAACTCCTGAATGCAACCGTAACCGGATTCAACTCTAAACTTTCAGGATTTTAGCTGGTCTGGGAAAGCAAAGTTCCCGTATGGAGATGGAGGCCTTAGAGTGCCACCACCAAAGAACTTACTCATGGATATTACTGTTAGCATGAAAATAATCCCCCTCACCCTTCCTGTCTTCCTTCTCTTCCTTTTCTGTCAGTTCTAGATCTGGGAAGCAGCGTGAAAAGAGATGCTTATAAACAGCGCAATAATCCTGCCCTGCAGTTCTTGCAGGACATCAGTAGGGAAAGAAGAAAAGGAAGTTATTCACATTTTGGCTGGAAGGACTAGTGACCTCCACCTGTGCAGAAGCCAGGAATGTCTAGAAAATTAAAGAACAGTGAAGAGGCAGGGATTTAAAGAAAGACAGAGAAAGACCTCAGGATTTTAAGGTAAACCATTACACCAGCTCATGTGCTGATTGCTCACCAACAAAATGGACTGTTCAGGGCAAATGGACAGTTCCAGGAGAACTGTAGGGAAAGGATTAAGAAACTATTGAACAATGGGTGTCCCTGGGCTGAAGAGTTCACACCTGTGCTAGAATTATTAGAGCTTATTTTTCAATAAGATAACTCCTGTCCCACAACTCTAGTAAAAATAGAGAAAATAATCAAAATAAAACTGAAAGTGAAATAGGTACTGCTTTTAATGGACTAGACTGGAATATTTGCCTTCAGTGCAAGTTTTGAGACCTTGTTAGATGCTCATAATATACTTCTTCACTGAGAAGGGTATGAACTGTAAGACTTGAAATGAAGGCAGCCATGCAAGTGCCTGCCACTTTAGTGAATAGAAGCTCATTCTACTACTTCAAGACTTGTTGGCTGAATTAATGTGTAGAACTTAATAATAGCTGTGCTGAGAGTGAAATATTCCCTCTCTCATTAGAAACCACTTCTGTTCTTGTTGAGCTGTATCCTCCTACCTTAATCTGTTCTGGGTTCTATCCAACGTTATTTACAATAATTGTATCCACCTTCGCTGTTGGATTTCTCAAAGGAACTGTGGCTCAGAGGGGTAAAAGACATCTACACACTCGGTGGCTTTTTCCTCCAACAAATCAGGAAGTCAAGCATGGTTTACAAGGGGAAAGAGATACTTGAAGAGCTCTGGGGTGGGTTTTTTTTAGGCTCTTGACATTGCAGGACACCTAGAGATCCTGTCTTATACAGGAGAAACTTAAATTGTACATTCTGTCAAGTAGATAAGTGAGCTGACTAAAAAAACCCCTGAATATCCAAAACCTCCTACTGAAGTCTCAGGATACATAACACATTCCCTGACCTAAAGGCTGGAGCAGGGTAACATAGGAATAATCTACCCACAGTTTGTTTGTCTTCAGGGAGTCCTTATCTTCCAAGGTCTGTCAGCTTACTGGTAAGAAGCAGGCAAACTGTCCAGGACTAAGCCGCAAGCGTGGAATGATGACCGGATTTGCTAACGTTACTTCTCCCTGCACCTCTGCTAGCCTTGAATATTTATGTGCTTGCTTAGACAATAAAATTATAAATGCTAAAAGCAAAATACAGAATGACATGCAGCTAACGTCTCCCTGCACATTACCTGTTTTCATGTCACACTGAGAAATATCAAAATGGAAATGACCTCTGTTCATTAGCCAGCATTTATCTACATGAGTTTCTGCACAGTGCACAACTGCAACAGCTGAATGACTTAAGAGGACTTGATCATATATAAACACATTAAACAGCAGATGAAAATAGGGTCTAAACAGACTGTGCATTTACCTGCCTTACTGAAGTATACGCTCAGTAGGCAAAAGTCTGTCTGGCTTAATGAGATTAATGAAAACTAGATTTCCCTCTGCCTGGCATACTTGAGAAAAAACTTAGGGTAGGAGTTCACAGCAGAATCTCTCCTGAGGGACTTTCTTTCCTTCTGTGCTCTCTCTGACTGATACATACGTGTGATCTGTGAGTTCTGAATGGCATCTTTTGCTGAGAATTTCCTGGGTTAGTACACATTTTTCCTTCTAATACAGCAGGAGTTCAATGTCTGTCATCGGTGAGGGAGAATTACTCACTCCCCATAAGAAAATTAAAAGTAGAAAAAAGTGACTACTACTTACTTGCATCTTCTGAGGAGCTTGTTAAGTTTTTGGCTTGCCGTAGAAGGTCATGGTATCCCTACCTCTGCAGTCACTACTACTGCCTATGTGTGATTTGTTCCTGGAAGTTAGGCTGAAGTTTGTCTGGGAGCCACAGATATTAATCGTAAGCATCCTCCAGTTCAAATTCATAGAATCACACAATAATAGAATCATTTAGGTTGGAAAAGAACTTCAAGATCATCAAGTCCAACCATTAACCTAGCATGGCCAAGTCCACCATGAAACCATGTCCCTGAGCACCACATCTACCTCCAGGGATGGTGACTCAACCACTTGCCTGGGCAGCCTGTTCTAATGTTTGACAACCCTTTAGGTGGAGAAATTTTTCCAAATATGCAATCTAAACCTCCCCTTGCTCAACTTGAGGCCATTTCCTCTTGTTCTATTGCTTGTTATTTGGGAGAAGAGACTGACACCCACCAGCCTTGTTTCAGGTAGTTGTAGGGAGTGATAAGGTCTCCCCTGAGCCTCCTTTTTTCCACACTAAACAATCCCAGTTCCCTCAGCTGCTCCTCGTCAGACTTGTTCTTTAGACCCTGCACCAGCTTCGTTGCCCTTCTCTGGTCACACTCCAGCACCTCAACATTCTGCTTGTAGTGAGGGGCCCAAAACTGAACACAGTACTCAAGGTGTGGCCTCACCAGTGCCAAGTACAGGGGGAGGATCACTGCCCTGTTCCTCCTGGCCACACTATTCCTGCTACAAGCCAGGATGCGTTGGCCTTCTTGGCCACCTGGGCAGCATTTTGCAGTGTTTTTTCCCTCCTCACTGCATTGCTCTGTACTTTTTCGGAGAGGTGGTGCATGACATCCACCCAGGATTACACTGAGCAGCATCTCGGAAGTGCCTGGCCCAAGTTCATTTTGAGGATAGATTGTATGCTTAGTTTCACCCTTTTGTAGGGACCTGGCCTGAGCTGACATGCAGCTGCCTGAGTTTCAGCGGAAGGGAGAAGCCTGCAGCAGCTCTCTCCTGCTCTTGTTTTCTTCAGCAGAGAACAGCATTTCATGCCTACAGACAGCCTGTAGAGCAGTATCACCACACGCATACTCTGACCTGCAAATAACTAGCAAAGGAGGTACCATGAGCAATTTTGCTGTTCATCTTTTCAGGAGAGATTTTGGCTTCTAGAAGCCTTAGTCCTGACTTCTACTAAAAGTTTCAATGTGGGGCAAATTTGGTTCTTATACAAGTTCATCTCTCCATGCACCCGGAGCATTTCAGTTTTGTCTGGTCTTACGCTTTGATATCAGATTTCGTGCTTTAGAGTCTCTCTGTATTTCCAAGATGTTGGATTCAGATTTCTTTCATATATTTTTAAACCAAAAAGCTCAAGTTAAGAGGCATTTCCTTCACAGACAAGGGAGGGAGACTAGTACCTCAAGGAGTGATTCAGCCCACCTGAGATGCAATTCCTAAGATTTATTGTTATTTTTCAAAACTTGTGTCCTCTAAAGCATGGCTTTTGGTGTGTTGACTCATGATTTTGGGGTACTTGTGTGGAGTATATTGGAATATGACAGTATCTCTGAATGTGGCATTTGCGTTTCTTCCTGTTTGAGTGACTGCACTGTGTATTTCCAAACTACCATGGGATTTTGTGTTGCCTTTCTGAGTATATTGGGGTTGGCTTACATGCATACATAACTAATGTCTGTGTTTTGAAGTGCCAGGAATGTAAAATGGGTTAGCTAGCTAACTGAGTCGAACAGCAGGTCAAGACATGTCACAACAGTATAATTCATCCAACAGAATGAGGATAGCTTGGGGGGTCAGAAGTTAAAAGAACTCGATTAGTCTCAGCTCAGAGTAAAGATTACCACAGACTGGCAAAGACAGGAGCAGAGAGCTTCAGACATGGCTTAGGCTCCCAGGTCTGTAAGGTTCTATCTACAATCACCAAAATATCTAGGAACTAAGGAGTCAGTCCGAGGATTCATGTCATTTAACCGTCATTGTGAATGTGTTTGGCTGTTTCAGAACATTGGTACATGATGTGCTCAGCTTGTCTCACAGGTGCTCGCTGTCTGGCCAGGCTGTGTCCCACCCTGACTTCCTGTACTGGCAGGATGCGCTGTCACCCATTACAAGAACTGAGCCTCCTCTGTCAGTACAATCCACTCTCCTGCATGTTTCACGTACAGCTCCTGGACTACAGTGGAACCACAGGTTCCAGCATTCTGGACTAGATGATGTCCAAAGTTCCCTTCCAACCCAAACCATTCTATGATTCTATGGATGTTACAAAGAAAAATTATATTGGGCCAGATTTTGTCTTCAGCCACATGATGGTCAATCCGAGACAATCCCACTTATTTTAAGAGGTGACAATGGATTTATGCTGTTGTTTGTGAGGCCAGAATACGGCACCTTTTTCACGTGCTGTACTCCCTTTCATAATTTTAAGACAATTTGTGATTGTGAGTTGTTTCTTTAGCACAAACAGGAGAGTGTGTTATTATGCCATGTGATGATTCTCCCATAATGATTTTTTAGAAACGTGCCAAAGATTGAATTATGAACTTATGACATTTACAAAGAGTTGTTAAATGCCTTTGCGGTTCCTAAATTTTACGGCTACTGTGCGGGTGGAATATGGCCCTAATACGATATCCTACATTCAACATCTGCAAAGCAATGCCAAGCTACTATACTCAAAATTTCAAAAGTGACTATTTCAGCCGGCTTTTTTCACTGCTCTTAAATTCATTAATTGTCCCTCATTTGGCAGTCTTTTTTCTAGTGCTCTGATGGATAGCATAACCTAAAATCTGTGCTGTACTCTGAGCTAGTACTGCTGCCTGCCTGCTATTCCCTCGTGTGTGTTGTAGCCTGCAATGCAGTAAGTGGCTCCAAACCTCAGTATGATGTGATCAAACACTCTGAGATTCATCTGCAGTTAAACCACAAATACCTGGCATGAATTTAACCACTGGGTCAATATTCAGATATTATTTTCTGTAAATAAAATTGGCTTTTACTATGCTGGGCTTTTGACAGAGGAGGCAGAACCTTATATTTAGGGCATCCTGAAATAGATTTTAAGTGAAGAGTTCCAATTGTTTATCCTGAAATTTTAGGAAGGTCCATGCCATACATATTCCCAACATTTTCAGAAATTCTGCGTGTATGTGTGTACAAACAGAAATTGCAAATGCATCACATTAATGTAGAAAAGTAAATTTTAACCTAACAGAAAAAGGCATAGTAGACCTCATCCAAAGCTAAATAAAAGACAGAAATACTGAGAAAAAATTTCTGACGTGGAGAACCATTTTTCAAGTGGTGGCTGGTTCCTCCATTCTTTGAAATTTTGAAGTGAATATAGCCTGTCTTGCTGTGAAGATACTTGGCCAAAATGTTAACAGATGTCTAAACCTCACCTGCTTTCCCAGAGCTCTCTAGATTTTCTCCAGCCTTTCTCAATTCCTGACTTCTGCTTTGTTAAATCCTAACTTCTCAGCAGGGTATCTTGCTACTGGAAAAAAAACAGGTGCGATCAGCAGAAACAAATTACTTTCTCATCAAATCCTATCTTGCAGCAAAAATGTTGTGACCTGTCCCACTACTTCCAGTGCCTCCCAAATCATTCATGTATAGATGACACCCCTGGTGTGGCCAGCAGTCCAAGGTGGATGTGGAGGATATTCTAAACTCCACATGTGCCTCCAAATGTGCAGCACAGTGAGGACAAGTCCACTAACCAGACTGGCTCAAAGTCAGTGGAGGCTGAATTCTGTCATTGAGGATGCCATGGCTTCAGTTGGCTTGGCCAACTACTATCAGCATAAGATGATAATAATAATATTAATAACAACAACAACAGCGTTTAAATGTATGTTCTAGCTCAACCAGAAGACATGGTCTTGATACAGCAACTGATACATAAAATGCTATGGGCTGTGTTAGACAGGAGAAGTGGCTACAGATGTTTTTTGATTGTTCCATCCATAAAACTCCAGTGGAAATTATAATAGATTTCATTATAATCCATCAGCTCAATTAGCTTGCTTACAGTTGTGTGTTCTGTTTTGGCTCTGTTGGATGGAGAACAAGGCAGAGCTGTTGCACAGGGATTCATAACATCACCAGAACATTCCAACTTAATTTATTATTACTGTTTGAGGTTTTCACAAATAAGGCTCATGTCTGCTTTTTCCACTGGGTAATTGGTCAGTATAAAGTAGCCAGGCAATGAAAAATAAAGAATTAATGTAAAAGGCTGGGATTCTGCTGCCTTGCATTCTAGCCTTGCCTGTGACAGACTTCCCATAGGGCCTATAGTAAGATACAGTTTTGTGCTTCTGCTCTCTGTCTATGGAACAAGAAAGGAATAACTGTGTGTTTCAACCTTGCGGGTGTATTGGGAAGAGAGATTCAGCCTTGGTTTTGAAATACACATATACTGTGGTAATTAGAACAATACAAAAGCAAATAAAAACCGGAAGAAGAAAAGTACCTAACCCACAAAAGGATTTGGTAGATGTACAACAAATGAGATATGGGACCACAGACTACGTGACGAAGTTAAAAGAAGTATTGAACAGCTGCTTTGCTGCACACTTCTACAAAATGAAATGACATCCTGCAGGAAAAATAGTATAGGCTCATTTACTACCCAAGAGGCCAGAGCTAAGGTTACAGGGACTTTAACAGTGTTGTCATTTCCTTACTCCCAGGAGCTGTGTGTTTTCCAACTTGATGGCTTTCCTAACGTAATTGCATTTTATGTGATGATTTTTTAGAGTCTGATTCTTGCTAGAGTAAATCAGGAGAAACTCTGGCAAAGCCAATGAAGTGATCTCAGTGCAAAAATGATGGAAGCCACAGCAGAATCAGGGATGCTCAGTCCATAACCACCTTCTCCAAATTCTGCAACAAATGTCCCATGCTGGAATAGCAAGTAGGTATCAGATGAAAACACAAAACAATGACAACAGTGTATTTTTCAGTAGCCACATCGTATTATGTCATTGATGTCAGGTTGAGTTATATTAGTCTGCTTTTCATTATGTTGTGCTATGCCTTTTGACATAATGCAACACACTGTAACTAACATAAAGTGACCTCCAAGTATAAAAGAGAACACAGTTTTTGTCAGATTAGATAGTGGCTATGAATTCTCAGGGAGGGAGGGGTAAGTCAGAGAAGGGGAGAAGGAATTTTGGATTCAGTGTCCTGAACAACAAATGCGCAGAACTTAATAATTAACAGCTACAGCAGCCCTGGCTGTTTGCAAATAGGTGTATGTGTCTCCACTCAATGGAGAGAGAAGATTCTCAGTGGGATTTTAACTGTTTAATTTATTTAAAATTCTGAAGATGTATCTGTGATAGCTCTTCTGTACTGAGCTATAGGTGCACCATATACAGTGATCATAAGACGAACTTTCCTGAAACTCGCCTTGCTGACAGGCTCCAAAATACAGTAGTCAGACCAAGCCTAGCCAATGGGTTTTCCGGGCAGCGCTGTGTAACCTGTCCTCTGTATCAAGAATTTTATCAGCTGCTAAGGAAACTACTGTAGGGAGAAAGGAAAAGGGAATCATCATGGCTCTGAAAAGAAGGGAAGCTCCTCATTAGTTTAGGATGATTAAGGAAAAGTGGGTGGTTCCAGGGAAGTTGCTAATTTTCTCTGGAGGGCTTGAAATCCACCTCAGCTTGGTAGTTCTTGCTAGTGGCTTTTCTGGAATAAGCTGGTGTTCTCACTTTAGTGCCTGCCTGAGAGCTGCTTGGTCTATACTCCTGATCTATGGTTTGCACACCTGCCAGGACTTGCAAGACAATGCTTCATTTTGCTGCTTTGCTTTTAATTCCTATTCACATTTGGATAAATGATGGAGTATATCTATTCCCCACCTGCAGAATAAATGAACATCTATGACTTAGAGGATGTTAGGAGCACATAGCAATGAGAAAGCAGATGACACGGCCAGAGAGCAGCAGCAGTTGGCAATTCTGCATGGTACATTTTGCCAGAGTGCAGAGAGCCAGGATGAAGCTCACATGAATTCTATTTTTATATAAGGACTGGCCTTGTCTTTACCCTCAGCACCAAATTAGATATCAGCCAGAGAGATCGAGCCTGGCCAGTGCACAGAAAGTGGAGTCCTTCAGTATGAAGGCTGGGATACATCTCCCCTAAAAGTTTGGGGATTGTCCCTACCTGTTGGCAGGACATGGAAGGTTTCAGTTCCCAAATATGAGTAACAGTCACATGTCTTCTTTTGAAGGCATGCCACTCAAAGACATGAAGAAAAATTATCTGTGTGCAGAATTGTAATGTTGTGGTACAAAGCCGGTCTCAAAACTCAGTCTGCAATAGCTGGAATACTTGCAAAGGTACTTATTATACATTTCCTATGTAACATTTTCAGCATGAGTGGCTTTATTATGTCCCCACTGAACTAGGAGAAGAGGCCACATTCCATTTGGCATCCCATCTGGCATTCCATCTCACTACAAGAACTGTCACCAAGTCCTGTCATCTGCATCTTTTACGATAGTGAATGTTGTATGGATCAGAAACATTTTCATGATCAATCTCAAAGATGGAAGTTGTGAAGGCACCTGAATACATTTGATGTGGTCTTCCTGAGCAGTAGTCTATGTGGATTCTCACTTAAAAAGGTGTTTTAAGATTAAAATTTAATACTGCTAACAGGAATAGAGAGTAGCATTTTCTATGAAAAATGTGCACGGATGAGCAGTTAGAACAGCACGTGATACCAGAATCCAGTGTGTGTCACATACATTTTCTTTATCACTTCTCCATCTATAAATGTAGTATAAATTAATATCTACTTAATTTCCAGGCATGCAACTTTCCTTTAAGACGTGTAAGAGATGCTGTCCTTGTTCATTAGGCTATTAAATATTAGAGAATTAGCAGTTACTTCGTCTGAACAGTGTGCAATAAAACAGCTCTGCTCTCCATCCTGCAAAGAGATTGTGCAATCAGACCCCTGTGACACTGACATCCACATTGCTCTGCATGAGTGCAGAGATCTGCCTTTAAGTATCATTTTACAGCATCAGAGAGTCCAGAATTAAACATGAAACATTCTGGTAACTATTGTTAAGTTCATAAAGAAAGCTGCTACCCTATACTTGATAAGCTCATAAAGAAAGTTACCCTTGGTAGGACATCAAATCTTGCTTATGGCCAGAGAGACAGAAAGACTCAACGCTGGAAAATCTCACTGAGATTTGCAGACAGGCTGGATCTCAGGAGACTTCCTATTATTATTTTCTTTACTAATAAATCATTATGTTGTCTCCTTCACAGCATAGAGAGTTCAAATAAACCTGTCCCTGTGACAATCTGATTCTCTGAAGGAGTGTCCTGTTCTGTTGAGTCATGTGAGAGGAAAATACAAAGCAGTAGAAAGACAGATCAAAAGGGGTAGCAGAAAAGGCCCTGGAGGCAGACTTAAGTTTGGTATTTAATATTTCAGGTAAAATATTCACTTAGCATCAATTATCTTGTTGGGTTCTTTTTTTTTTTTTTCCAAATGAAATTGCCTTCTGAATCAGCCAGCTCTCTAATTACCGGATTGAATGATTGAAATTTTTAGGGCAATTAAATTCAAGCCTTTCTTTTTCAGTCCGTATGTTATTCCCCCCTTTTCTCCCTCCCCTCTCCAGTCTGGAGCCTTTCTATAATTTGGAGGCAGTTGCAGAAGCAAGCAGACCTTTAAAGCCAAGATGTATGTCTCCCTTAATTCCTCTGTGGATTTGTTTTATAGAGTAAGCAGAGAGAGTTCTGGTCTCTCAGGACATGTACATTACAAACACACAGTATTGTGTGGGTTTTATCCTAACATGTCATGTCATTTGAAAACAGCTTGGAAGAATTCATTTAATACAGAAATTCCGTGAAAAGACAAAGATCAATGTGGAAAATACAGGCACTATTGGAAAATGCCTGCAGATCAAGCTAGGAAACTAAGGAGCAAATTGATGATAATAATGATGATTGATGATATACCAGATAAGAGACAACAAAACTCCCAAAGAAACAGTACAAAGCATCTGTTACCAGAACTGTTAGGACAAACTCATGAAATGGCTGGATGAAAAGGTAAGTATTCTTCCCAAAAAGGACACAAAATTCACAGGATGGAATCCTGGGCGCAGTGAACTCAATGACAAAACTGCTGCTTATTTGGCTGTCTAATTCGGATTAGAGCACTGATCCTGCAAAACAAGTAGCCATATTCTGAAATGTAAGTATGTGAGCAATGAAGTTGATTTCAATGGGACGATTCCTTCCTTAAAGTTAAGCAGATGCTGAACAGCTTTACCGAGACAGGACCTAACCCAGTGAACTTGGTAAGTCTTTGTCACAATGAACCTTTGAAATTATGTAAGATTTTTGTCAAAAAACTTACTGTGAGATTTTCAGATCACTGATTCAATCTAGTATACAAACCTGGGTGTGCTATCCAGCGGGCGGTTGCAGGCAAATGGACTGAGGGATTTAATTTTATGCTGTGTTACACTAGATATTGGTATAATGTCACTAAAGTCAGAATGATGAATACTAGGCTAACTTCCAACTTGTATCCACGACAATTTTGCTAAAGCCAGATGAATTGTATTATGCTTATTTATTACTTAATTATCCCTGTAGGTGTTCGAGGTACTTCACAACAGCTAAAACAGTCCTTGCCCTGAAGAGCATGCAGTCAGATCTAAGATTAGAGATGACAGCACTGCAAGGGGCTGGACCTGGAGAAAGAACAAAGTCCTTGTTCAACTACATACTTAAACGTATGTCTGTCTCAAAGTTCAGTTGATTGGTTAAGCACTTTCGTGTCTCAAGGTTAGTGTGACTGATGTAGACAAGTATTTCAGATGCTAGTGTATGTTCCTGCCGTACAGTCCTGCGGCCATTTTTAATGCACCGGTTGTCCTGTGTAGATACTCTCACAGACACAGATTAGACCTTTAGGAAATATGATTTCACGTCCATGGAATTATGCCATTTTGTACTGGTTAATGTTTGGGCCCATTGTGATAATGCCAAACATGATTTATGAATCGGATGGAATGTGTATGCGTTAATGTCCATGAGAATTCCCTGGGAGACACAGCCCTTGTGGTTCCTATGCTGCCTTCTGTTTTCTGCTGCTCTGAACACCAGATTCATTACTAACATCTCTTTTTTCATGCTTTGAAATCCATGACTCTCCATCAATTTGCGGTAGCTTGAGATCTGGCCCCTGGACTTCAGGCGTGTGTGATAGATTCAGGGAAAACAGACCACTTTATTGCCTTCCGCAGAGCAGTGCTTTTCCAGCATGCCTTCCAGTTATAGATGCACCTATGTAGAGCCTCAGTCATTTTTCTGGAGCTCTGAATGCATGCATCAGGCTCTGGAGCTACCAGACATCTCAGTGGCCCAGATTTATTGCTCGTTTCCTCTGCATTTTCTCAAGGAGTGTGTTTCTCTTTCTACTTTTTCAGGATGCCATGTCCATTTAAAATCCTTTTAGTGTGTGCCCTTTGTTCATTATTTAAAAGTACACGGGAAAGCCCCTTCAGCTCTAGCTTATTGTTGAGTGCTGTGCAATCCTATCCCAACTGCCTGCTCTACTTATCTACTGCATTATTTCTGTGCAAGCAAAAGCTGTGCGTGGAACAGATGCTTGGGATGGTATTGGGATCCAATTACTGTACTTTTACAACCTTACATCTATTGTCTAAACTTGGAGCAGGCATATTTTTACTCCTTGGTGACACTATATAAAGAGACAGTTGGCATTGTGTTTGCTGGCCGACTAGTTGGCAGAGAAGGGGTGGAAGGAGCAGCAGCAGTATGGTAGGTTTTATTCTTTCCCATGTCTGTCTGTTTATCTCTGCATTTCTTTCTACCTCTAACAGTTCAGATAGAGCAGTAATGATCACACTGGACTCCATGAAATCTCGTACTCAGTATCGCATCCAGAATGAAGATACATCCCATAGACTGAGCTGTGAGCTTCCCAGGACTTTTCTGCATTCATTTAACAAATGAGTAAGGTAGGGAACATAGATACACTTGCTGAAGGGAAGAGCTTGTGCATCTTTTTCCAAGACTACTACACTAGGGCAGCAATTGCTGGCACGACTGGTGTTAATTAGTGCTAAGGTGTGATGGGGTGTGAGGGAAAGGGGTACCTCTACAATTATAACTGTGTTGCTCTTGAGACTGCAGGAATGAGTAGGAAGTACTGCAGAGATTTCTGTGTCACATCTTTCCCCTGCTCACTGTTGCCTTTTAGCTCCAGGACTCCAGTGGCCACCTTTGCAACAAAGGTGCACTTGATGGGATTCCTGAGAGCAAAGAAGAACTCCTGTGTAAGGAGCAGTGGGCAGACTGGGCTTGATCTTTGTCTTCTGCAAATTCAGACAAATGACTAGAACAATATTTAAAAAAAAAAGCTGGTGATTTTCCATATTTTTCTCCTTTTTGCAGGTCCTTTTCAGGCTGTCTTAAAGTAATGCTGCCCAGTGGCTCCCTGGGGCTGTGGAATATTTGATTCTGGAGAACACTGGAGAGGGAGTTGTATATGAAAAGCTTTCTCAAAGCTTAGTTCAAAACTGATCCCACTTAAGCAGGTGATGAATGTAACCCAAGTGCTGTTGTGAGCAGAAGAAAACCACATTTAAAGTAATTTCTAAAATCCACACACAAACCTAGGTTCCAGTTTCAGTCAGTGCAAGCCCAGTGTCAGTGGTTTCACACTGAGCACGCAAGCCACTAATCATGTTCTTCACCACTGCTTTAGAAGTGAGCAGTGCCTGTGCTGATTATGCCTCTTCAGTTGTGGATTTACAGGTTTCCCTTTAATCGGCTTCACTAAAGTCTAAGCCAGTCCTTTTGTGGGGTGGGGGGCAAGTGATGGGTCTTGGGTTTTCTTTTTTCCCTCTTTTTTTTTTAAATTTTATTTACCAGTTTTCTTTCCTCCTATTTAGTCCAGTGACACACCACACTGCTTGATGTTTGCAGATATTTCAGGACATTCTGTGGTGAAATTGCTTAAGTTAGGAGACTGACGATTCTCTGTGGTGGTTGTTTTCATTGTGCCTTTTGTTTTGGGAAAATATCTTCTGAGGTACCTTACTATACAAGGACACATGAAACAGATTTAAAATGGAAAGAAAAAAATAGCCTTAATGAAAGAAGGCTGAAGAATATCTTTACATAAGGAAGTGATCATTTTTTATTAATCAGAGGGAAATGTATATGTAATTATGCTAGATGAACTCTGTGGGGAGGTTTTTTTCTCTCTTTATGATGTCTTAAGGGATTTATAAATATTACAGAGGTTTTATAGCATCATAATATTTCAGATGTGCAGTAAAGCTACTTTCAAAGGATTAGTGCAGACAAAGCAGCATAGTAAAAAATAATTACAAGTCAGCCAGTGCTACCAGGCTCTGACATACAGGGCTGATGAGAGTGAGAGAGGCAGTGTTCGGGGAGATAATTTTTCTAACACGAGCAGACCACACAAGTGCTGTGGAATGGAGTTCTGAGAACTGTCTACAGCTTGCTGTTAATTCCAGGGAATTTCAGTGAAGTTGGGTCTGTGATGTCTCCGCACATGCTCTGTGCTGATGGAGAGAAGGAAGGGAAGAAGAGAGGTGGAAGAAAGGAGAGGGAAGCCTTTTTCACATTCCCAAGAGATTCCTGTGTTTATTCAGTTCAAGTGACATCTCGTAGCAAATTCTGTATGCTGAAGGGAACTGTGTACCCAAAATTAGATTGCTTTCTGATCAGATGTGGTTTGCAGCCTGCTTAACTGTCTGGAATGTACCCCCTGTACCGAAACAAGTACTGACCTCAGCTGGGCAATGCTGATTTCACTAGCTGAAAATGTGGCCAGTTGTCTAACTGTTAAAGTGTTTGTGTATGCATCTGCACATGCCAGTGTGTGTACATATGTGTATGTCTGTGAGCACAGAGGACTGTGGAGGTAGAGTTCTGTTCGTGTATTTACACTAAGGAGGGAGACATGTACATGCCAGAGAAGAAAATTTGTTGGGTGGGGAAAGCAGCTGGTGAATTTTTGGTCATTGAGGTTGAGCTGTCTGCGGTTGGAGAAGTTATCTGCTCTTCCGAGATAAGTTTTGAGAGATAATGCCTTCGCTCTGTATATCTGTGCAAGAGAAAAAAGGAGACTGTTATTGGGAAGGGTTTTTATGTGGGGCAAAGTAGAATGCTTTAGCGTACGGGAGTGTGAAGCAGGGAGGATGCAGTCCAACAGATTTTTGTATCTAGCAGGGATCAAAGGTTTGTGTGTCTGTGTGGGTGTGTGGGAGGCTGGGACTACATATAAAATGGAGTGAGGATGAGAAGGGAGGAATCTGTTTGTAAGTGCAGAGTAGGTAATGAAAAGATCTTCTGTTTCTCAGTTTTGATAACGTGGGTTTTTATTTGAATGATCTGAGGCTGTTGCCTGTTTGAAATGCAAATTGTGCCCTTAGAGCAGTTTATGTTGCATACTCCTCTAGACTGTTCCCTCAAAGGCATGCACTTGGGTTGGCCTTATACATCTCAACTGCCATGAAAAGGACCTAAACCTCACTAGAAGAGGGTGGCTTGTCCATAGCTGGAATGTTTGGTGCAGATGCAGTGTAAATAATCTCAGCAGAGCAAACTTGTGAGGCAATAATCAACAAAAATCCTGTCCAGTGCTGCAAAAATCCCTTGGATTGGACTGAGATGTAACTTTTGATTCAGAAGCTGGATTCAATGATAATGAAAATTCAAAGACAGGAAATGTCAGCACTGAGATCCCAGAGTGGGTGAAAAACAAGGAGAGAGTGTGATGGATGAAAAAGTAATAGTAACTCAGAGTTAACATCATACTGTGGATCGCAGTAGGGGACAGAATCTGAGCAAGATGATGGATGATTCTGTCTTTTCAGTAATCACGGACATAGTTGCAGAGGAAGGAAGTATAAAATGTGAAACAGTGCAATTTAAAGCTGGTAGTATCTTATGTCTAGTTTGCCCTGGGCTGAATAAATACATAAGGACACAAGACAACAGAATCAAGCTCTTAATAGTGTACGCTGCTGTTTTTTCTCTGAAGCACTCCGTCCCAGGAGACCTGCTTATCCACTGGTGTCCTCTTTTGTAAAAAAATTAAGACACAATAAGTTGCTGAGTGGAGAAGTGTTTCTGCTTGTTTTTCAGCTTTGGTGGTCAGGAATATCAAACTGTGTCATCTTTAGTTATTTAGAGTATTTTCTGAAAGATTTAAGGCATAGTGGACCAAACAGGGAACCCCAAACCAAACCGAAAATGTGGCTTCTGGCAGTGCTGCCCGTTGTGGCTGACTGCCTGTGCAGACATTCTTGCTCTGCAGAAAATGCTAAGTAGAGGTTGGTTACTTCATACTTACTGAAGGGTAGAAGTGTGCACCTGAGCAGTCAGTGCGGAGTGGTGCTGGTTATGGAGCTGTACCTTTGTTTGTCTTGCAGCAACTTGTCTGTTTTGCTATACTTTTCTGGGTTGTCTGAGAAATGCATTGAAGTGCTGAGTTGATAAAGTTCTGCAGTAATCCAGTGTCACTTCCTTTGTATCTCTGGTATCATGAACCTACTCTAGCACCAGTCTTTTATGAATTTATCAGGGTAAACAAACAACACCTCACATTCTGAAGCAAGAATCAAGTATTATCAGCTCATTCTTCCTTTCATGCAGAGATATAAACGGATTCCCTGCCTCTTTTTCTCATAAGTCACCCTGAAATCAGAGATTTCTTCACTCTGATTCACTTGAGCATACACTCCCTCTGCAACATATAAAAAATGAATCCCTATTCTTATGTACAGCGAGCAAAAGCAGCTCACCCTGTGTCACTGCATTGTCCTTGTTCTCTCTGGCTCCCTGACACTGCCAGAGAGGAGAAATATAAAGAACTTCAGTGGGAGCAATTCAGCTCAAAGCAAATGCTTGGTTCAATGGTGTTTTCTTGGGACCAGATTTTGGTATGGCTCCATTTTTTCATTTAAAGCTTCTAAAACAATCAAAAACCACCACCAAAAAAAAAAGGACCCTTTAAAATCCAGGCTAATTGAGAGAGTGCTAACACTAGTAAGACAAATTAACGATATGCGACAAGCCTGTGGTTTCTCTTCTAAAGTGAAGTGTTGTTTTCTTCACAATGGGATGATTAATACACTCAGTCAGGAATATTAATAGGCCTGTTCAGTTGTTGCAACATTTTTCCCACTGCTGTGCTATTGAGGCGTCGGCATCTGAGCCCAGGGGACCCTCAGCTCTTCAGTTTCTCATCTGGCATGCTTTGTATGTCAGTCTCAAAGCACACGTTGCAAAGATAGAGTAGCTATCTTTGCAGAGTGCATCTCAGCACACTTTGTATTTTACAAATGGGGAAATCAAGGCAAGGCAGAAGTGATGTGTCAGTCACCACTTGCTCCTCTGCAGGTCACGTACTAAATCCTTGAAGTTTAGAAACTGTATGTTTACTCAGTTCTGTGTTGCTCTTTTTACTATGCCATTCTTTCAGAGAGATACTCCAGAATCAGAATCCTGATTCTATTAATTCAAAAATTCTGGTGTGTTTTCAGTTGTCAGACAGCAGCACAGACCTATTTCTATTCTCCTAGAGCTGCCTTTTAATTTGACTTACCCACCAGAAAGGCAGTGACAATGTACTGTATTCTGTTCCTGCTCCACCTACTTCTCTCTCAGCCTTCCTCTTCATAGCGCCTGCCTTCCCACCAGTCATGCAAAATCAAGGTGCAGTTTCTTTCTGTGATTATGAGTTTCCTAGCCTTTCAGAGCAGATAAATTACGTTCCCAACACCGCATATGCAGAAACCAAGAGACTGATAAGCCAAGATGGTCTGTACGTTTGATGCCAAAAGACTTAGCTTGAAACTGGTGATGGAAAGCCATTCCCATCTGACAGCTGTCCACTGGCACCTGTGAAATGTATTGGTGATCTCAGCCTCATTCCACAAGAGAGCAGATCATAAATAGGTTCCACACCCACTAAAGATAGATTGAGTGACCTGGGCATTGATCTTCTTTATCATCCCTGGAGGTGACTAACCAGAGAGTAACACTGAACAAATATCATGCTAGGATTAATTTCTCCTAGTACAGTGGTTGTTCTCTGTATAATTAGTCTTCAGTGTTTTTTACCTTGAATAGGACTTCACTAATGTAAAGAGACTTCTGGGTATTTTTTGTGTTGCTGGTCTGTTTCTAATAGATAGTGAGCCACGTCTTTTGGGTTTATCTGATCCTTTCTTATAGCTATAATACTTCCTTAAAGCCTCACAGCACAGAGAACCCATTAAACTGAGCAGTAATGGAGGTATTGCCAGTGTTTGGCATTTAAAGTTAATAAAACCTGGAGCTGGAGCCCACTGTCCTTCATTGTGGTGCTAGCTTAAAAAGATGCAGATTGTTTGCTAGCATGGGGAATATTTATCATGCTGAATATGGATGCTGTATTTGGTCACAGCAGACCAGAGCAGGAGAATAGTAAAGCATGTTATGTCTTCATAAAGACCAGCTACACGAGCACAGGAGAACCGTTCTACTACCCCATCTGAAAATGCAGAGGCCAGCCTTGTGCCCTGTGGTCAGGTCCCCCAGACAAGCTGGGTAACATCTGCTTTCTTTTTGCCTCGGGGAACAAGTACATGTAAATATGAAGGATTGTTCTTAGTATTTCCATTCGATCTGCAAGTGTTGAAAACCCCCACCAGGCACCTCACGTTACATGGAATGTTGCCCATTACTGCTCAGATTACACTTATTTCATGTGTGGGAGGAAGAGGGAATCTGTTTATTCCAAAATCAATATTTCTACATTCATTAAACATTCTGGTTTTTACCTTTTTTTCCCCTTCTATCCTTATTTTTATCCTTACTACAAACACATTTTTGAAAAATTTCCTTTCCTATTTCCAGATTTTAATGCTTTGCATTAGCTGATTGAAGCTTGACAGGTCTGGAGTATGGGTATGTGGGTGAGTGTCTACCATAGTCCTGATTTTCAGCCTGGGATCTAAAACAGGGTGGCTGAACGCAGAACCCTGCCTGGCAAATTAAATTGATCAGACAGTGTATATTTCAAACAGAGTCAAGTGGGAGTATTTCCTTGAGCTGCTTTGCTCCTCAGGATGTTTGAAATCAGTATTGAATTTGAACTTTCACAGGCTTTTTTATTTTGATGAAAGGAGATCGCAGAACTTGCCTTCTGTTTCATGCAGAATAACCCAAACTAAGTAAGACTAATTTTCCACGACAAGAGAAACAGGTGGGACTGTGATGATGAAGTTTAAAAGTAAAAATGATAAAGGAAAAAATAATCTGTCTGGAAGAGAACTCAGAAGGCGATGTAGCTCATTATCCTGCCCCAAGTAAAGATAATGCTGTGGTTAAAAGATTTCTGTAATCCTTAGGAGTCACAGATTTGACTCTTTACTGAAGAACAAGAATTGTATTGTCTTAGGCAAGCTGGTTGGGCCCTTATTCAAAGATACATAACAAAGTATAGTTCTGACTGATTTTTAGTGAGCGTTAGATTCTTAGGTATCATTGTGGCTCTTTCTCCAGTCTTTGTCTCAGTCTTCAGACTACAGAATAGTGATAAAAGCAGGCCTGCCTTTTTCTTTATGATGACTATCTTGATTATTAAAATGACAAGGGCTAGTAAGGCAACAGAGTGTAGTGTCATAGGTTGGTGCCAGAATATAGACTGTCCTCAAAGTGTTCCTGCATAGGAAGAATCTGTTTGGTCAGTCTTAGTCCAAACAGAGCAAACTTCTAAACATTTCTATGTGAGTAGGAAATGATATAATTTCCCTTTATAGTTCCCAAACTGAGTCTTCATGCAGGGCCTTATTTTGCATCTGGCTGCCTGTCCCTGCAGGGGAACTGTGAAGAAGGCGTACCTGTAGCCACCTACCTGAATTTTTTATCCCATGTGTGTATATATATATATATATATATATATATATATATGTATGTAGTGGATTGAATTTAAATCCTTGTCATAGCAAAACACAATCCTCTTGTATTACTTGGCTGTACATATTTTACCTTCTCTTAAAGATGGAATTTGTTTTCCTGGGTGCTTAACAGACAAAAGTAGTCTATATTTGATCTTCTTATTTGTATTACAGGCTCCAAAAAAGGCAAAGAAGAAGGTAGAAGGTGGTTCCAATGTATTCTCTATGTTTGAACAAACCCAGATCCAGGAGTTCAAAGAGGTTGGTCACCATTCTGCTGTTGTCTATAGTCTCCTGTCGTTGCTAATTAATAACATAGGTTTTGTTTGTAATCCTAGTTGAATTCTGCTTTAATAGAACACACAGTTGTTTTCTGAATCATCTCTGTGGTTTTGGCTGGTATATAATTTTCCTTGTGTGTTTGTTTGTTCTTTCCTCCATTCTTTCTTTCATTCTTTCTTTCCTTCTTTCTGTCCCTCCCTCACTCTCCTGTTTCAAGCTCTAGACTTACTTGAAAAACCCCCAAGACCCCACCCCAAAATAAAGAAAAATTGTCATCTCATCCACTTTAGCCCTGATACAGGAAAAGACTTGAGCATATGTTTGAAGTTAAGTGTATTTTAAATAAGAATAGTCTTACGTGCTCAAGTATTATCCTCCACAGAGGTGCCTTATTGAACCAGGGCTTTCATTAATGGACTGTTCCACAATAGCAATGGAAGATATTCTTCTGTGCCCTTCTAATACTGCCTACAAACTAGAAACAAAAATACCAAGAAGTCCTCAGCCGACTTTCTCCATAAATGATAGTAAAACAAAACATGTTGAGATTAACTAAGTAAGCATCTTTTAGCTTCCAAAGAATTTGGCATTACCATGCATTGTAAGTTCTTTGACCAGTTACCTGTGAGGAGAGAGATCTCATGGGCTGGCATAAAAGCTGAAGCATATTAAAGACAGATAATTTGTTTGTCGAGTTTATGCTCTTTTTCTGAATGGACATTCTAGAATGTCTGTGAGGCCATCACATTTTGCACTGGTTTGTCATTTTAAATCACTCTTTTTTTCCCCATTTTTTGCTAACTCACATCTCGAAAGCACTTTCCAATGTGACAAATAGCTACTGCTTCATTTTGTGCATGTGACTTTCAACTTTCTTTTTCATGAGCATTCCCACTAGTAGAACTCAGTAGTGAATGAGACCGAAAACCCATGCACAAGATTGTGAATATGGCCCAGGTAAAAGAATTGAAACCACTAAGCTTTTCCCCACAGTTGACTGGAACATGTTTAACACTCTTCTCCCATGTCTTCTCTATCTATGAACCTCCAGTTTTGTTTTCTCCAAGGACTACTGCTTGAAGAAGTACCAACAAAATGAAGAACTGGTCAGAATGTTATATCTGATCTACTTTAAAGAAGATAATGCTAGGAGCATTTCTGGGAGGATGGTGGCAGAATAATGGCAAAGCATGAGGCAGGGGAGTGGTCCAGTGGAAACCAAGACCATGTTGTGTCTAAAAACTGCATACTTGGGACAAGTATTTCTGAAAGGCTGTTTTTGATCAGAACATTTTTATCTAGAGATTTCAACCAGCTCACCAGAAAATGTTTCAGCATTGCTGTTCTTACGTTATTTTAAGTTCACTCATCACAATACATACCTAATGCTCTTCCTGTCTTTTGTGAGCTTGCCAGGCTCTGCTTTGCTCTTCATATTATTTTCTGCTTTGCTTCCAAATTGTGGTGAACACCATTTAGAGCAAGCCCCTCCAAAAGGGAGGAAAGACGCTCTAAAGAGTTGGGCTTAATTTTTTATTAGGTGATGGTTTGGCAGGTAAATGAAGGGTTATGAACATGCATGCTGCAAATAATCACTGGAATGTGAGCAGTGGGGCTTTGTAAGAAACTGGAGATGAAACTACACGAAGCTATGTTGATATAATATGGTCATGGAAAGTAGTGGACCCTGTAGAGCAGTAGACGTTAAAACTCTGCAGGTTACTGTAGCTGCAAGGGACTAGCTGTATTCTCAGGAGAACATTGTCCTTCTGATCATAATTGTGAAGTAAGAATAGTTTCTGGTCATTGTAAAGATACAATCTCATATCGATGTACATGTCAGGCAGATAACCAGCTTTGGAGACATGCCTGCTTCTACTAATATTCCCCATAGTATGACCAGAGGAATTTCAGGTCATTAAAATCTTTCAAAATCAATGAAACATTAAGTGTGATGGCAGCAAATAGACAGACATGCAAATAAGTAAATAGACAGATAGGCAGCTAGCTGGGTTGGTCAACACCTCAAGGTCAGTCAGAGCACAGAGTACAGTCTGAAGGATACAATTTGTTGGAAAGGGAAGCAAACTTTGAATAAAGAATACTATGAAAGCTACATTTGTCTGTACTTTTGAAAATTCTGCTATCTCTGTATGTAGGATCATTTTGAGGGCCAGAAGAAATTGACTTTAACTTGATCTACAGTAACTAAATGTTTTACAGAATATCATAGCTGCACAAAGGAATGAGCTATGGGAAAGGTACAAAACACATAGAGTAACCACTGACTAAATCCTCCCTAACTAAAGCCTCCCTAATTCAAACTTTCATGGGTTAAGGCCTGAATGGCTGGAGCTGCCAGCATTGGCTTCAGCCCAGCTACATGCTGCACTGAGCGTTAATTTAGTAAGAAGAAGTTTGGGTGGGTTTAATTAAGCCCCTTGCCAAGATACAGTAATGCGTTGAAAGTAAGGATAGTGCAATGATTTGGCATGGTGTGGATGAATCAAAGGAAGTTAAGTATTCTTCTTTACAGCATGAATATAGTACCCCCCCTGGACTGGTGTGTGTGATTGTAGCACTGTCCAATGCAATATGGCCATGGCAACAAATCTTCCTTTTGCTTCCAACAGGCTTTTACCATCATGGATCAGAACAGGGACGGCTTTATTGACAAAGCAGACTTGAGAGACACATTTGCTGCACTAGGTAAACTGGTAGTAATAATTAAATACTTAAAAGAAATGCAATTTAAATTTCAAGCAGATTAGAAAAGTTTGTGTTAAAATTACAGGGGGGGAAGTAATGCGATACGTAGGAGTCAAAAGGAAACCTGTTCAGTTTGATCTTCCTCCTTTATGGTAGCTGCTATCTTTACACATAGCTCCAGCTGGAAAGTCTCCTGAGCAGACTCTTTCAGCAGCGAAATGGAGGTCTCTCTGGGACTCACTGGCGGGTGCAACCGAGCTGTGCAGCTGGCAGCTCTCCAAAGGCACTGATCCCACCCCTGCAACTATTTCATAAAAAGCCCACCCAAGCAGGTGTCCATGCCGGACATTTCTGATTTGCCTCTGAATCCAGGCTTCACAGGCTGCACCTTTTTCATCTAGGGGTCATGCAATATCTGCCAATTAACGTTGTTGTCGTGGACTGGCTGCCCTTCTGCCCACACAAAAGTAGGAGGACTTCATGTGAGGTTCTGTGCTGTTGTGCATTTATGTGGGGTGGAATATGCATGTCATGCGATTAGGTATCGTCCGTTCCATGCGCATCACAATCCTGATAATATCAAGCAGATTAAAGCAAATCTTCCCAAGGAAAGGAAAAATCAGAATGCTCATGATTCCAAACCTGGAGTTGTATCCTTGTTTCAACATTTGAGGCTTGAACAGTGATGTAGGCATTTGGGCTTTTGCCATCTGGATCTTATTAAAAAGAGTTTGATAAGAATCTTTAGTGCTCCCTGGGGTGGAATCAGACGCCAGCAGAGTCAGTGCAAAGAGCAGAAGCTCCTGAACTTTTTATTGTGACAATGAGGTTTGCAAACTTTGGCCTGTAGCTACTGTTACCCTGAAATATTTATTTCTTAAGGCCAAGGTCTGGTATGTTTCCTGTTCCGTGAAGCCCTCCAATGCCTGTAAAGTACAGTCACAGCAAATTACCACTGAATTTGAGTAGGGTTACCAGGGTCTAAATTCTTATCAATAGGACCTCACAAGGATGGGGAAGTGATAGGCCTGCACAAGGGTGGGGAAGGGATATGACTACTCAACTCACCCATCTGCCTGCTACTCAGAAAGGCATCTCAGTAACAAGGAGGGCAAAGACTGAGACATTGGATTCACTTCAGTCACCTTGAACTCTGCTATATTAATGCCAGTGGGGTCCGTATTTCACCTGGGGTAAAAAAAAAACAAAAAAAGAAAAAAAACCAATTTATTTGGAAGTGCCCCTTCTTTTGTTCAGTGCTGGCCACATGCATATTATTTATCCTTCGTACTCTTTCAGCCAGACTTTGATCTTAGAGCAAGCACTGCCAATTTGTTTTCCACTAGGGTATTCTGGAGTTGTGTTCTACCGTGTTATTAGCAAAGTTGCACAGAGCCCTGAGCTCCCCAATGGGAAGAGATGAACGAGAATCGTTTTCTGAAACACAATTTGTGATTTATTATGAAAAATGATCTCTGCTGCAGGTCGTCTGAATGTCAAGAATGAAGAGCTTGAAGACATGGTGAAGGAGGCGCCAGGTCCTATTAACTTCACTGT
Source organism: Opisthocomus hoazin (assembly GCF_030867145.1). Classification (NCBI taxonomy): domain Eukaryota; kingdom Metazoa; phylum Chordata; class Aves; order Opisthocomiformes; family Opisthocomidae; genus Opisthocomus; species Opisthocomus hoazin. Next base: position 9,400,061 of record NC_134433.1, on the reverse strand, counting down.
CTTCCTTACTATGTTTGGGGAAAAGCTGAAAGGTAAGTACCTTTGGGGGTTTGGAGAGGCATCTGTCAAAGATCCTCAGCACTGAAATATCTCAGCACCTTGCAAATTATAATAATGTATCCACAGAACAATGCTTAAAGGCAAGGAGTGATCTCCATTTTTGCAGACAGAGCTGGAGCACAAAAAGGCTAAGGGACGGTCCAGAGGACAATTCAAAGGTGTGATTTCAGCTTACATAAGCTAACATGAAAGTGGTAAGTTGAGGTCCAGAAAGTAATGAAATCATGGCAGCCTGGAGCACAGTGCAGAGGAGTTATTCACCGTCAGTAGGTTCCTAGGCTGAAGTCTGTTGCTCATCCTATAGTGCTATCACTCCCAGTGTTAGTTGGTTTAAAAGTATTTTCAGTGGATTTACAGTGATGAAGGAGGGCGATTTTGCCCATTGCCACAGAATATATAGGGATCACTGCAGGGAGTTCAGAAAATGTGGGTACTAAATTTGTTGTGGGAGTTAGTAATTTAATTGTATCTTTTACACTGTTAATGGCTAGAAACTGCAAGAGAAAGGAGCATGAGGCCAAAAGAAACCACTAGTCATCTTCCTGTATGCAGTAGAGACAGGTGAAAGCCTTGACCTTCAAAGCAAGTTTAGCCTTAGCCAAGCAGATTTCAGAAGTTTGCTAAAGTAACTAGTGAACAGAAAAATGGGAAAATCTAATTCCCTCTTCTTAAAAACATTTATTGTATTGCTGCTGGACTCTGGCTTCATATTGCTGAGCACAGTTTCAAGGAAGGGCATTCTATGCTTGGAATAGAAAATAGAGGTCTGAATGAAAGAACTAGTGTAGCTAGTCCTCAAAGAAATACACTACTGCTAAGGAACACAGCATGTCTGGGAAGCAGAAGAGGTGATGGAGAAGGCTGTAGATTGACACTGAGGAGGGAATTTTGTTACCCAGACATCAATCTGTCTTGATCACAGTGGCACCTCCACCTTTCTATTCCAGATGTCATCTTGCAGAGTAGGTAGTGCCCTTCTCCATAATCTTCCTTCTGGGATACATGACTATTTCTTGCAGGGTTCCCTGCTACCCATTCCTATCTATTTGTGAAGTTTGTGATCGCAGAGAGTGTGGAAATGAGCTCTTCTTCCTTTCCCTTCTTCTCTCTTACAATTGTTGAAGCTGGCAAAGAGTCTGGCCCTGACAATTGTGTGGTCTAAAACCAGAGCCAGCACAGGAAGGTGAATGGTAAAGCATACCCCTCTTGTCTGCAGGTTTCCTGTTGGCTACTAGCAGAGGAGGGGAGTTTTTTTAATTTCCATTTGGTGAAGGGAAAATCACAGCTGTGCTTGTCATGCCCTTCTGGTTGGGTTTGTCATGCAAAGGAAGCAGAGCCAAAAGACTGCACATTCCCAATCAAAACTAATTGGGATGAAGAGCCTTTGTAGTGCAATTAGAAAGGGAGAAAGGGCTAGAGGAAGTGGATATGGCAATTTTGCAACACTCTTTATTAGCTAAGTACCACTCAGAGAATTTGGTGAAAGGTGCTTTCTAAGTAAAATTTGTTGTGCTATAATTGATTTCTGTCATAAAGGGGAAGCTGGGATTTTCGGGACGAGCTTTAGCTTTGTATATTGAGATTATGATGCCAGATGAACAGCTAACAAAACTCGGTTTATGTTAATGCCAACCACATGGAGCTGTTTCTACAGGGAGTCAGAATAATACAATTTGTACAGAAAACAGAGATGCCGCACATCAAAGAAACCACTTTATTTACCAGCTAATCAATAAAGAATGCCTGCTGCATTGCTTCTCTTCAAAGCCAAAGTCCAAGGATATGACAGAGTAGAAAATGTAAAACACAGTAAGGAAAAAAAATCCCCCCCACAGTGGTGACTACTTAAAATGCAGACCTTTCCTCAGAGCTGGAAGACGTTTCTCTTCACAGGACAATCAAGACACTCATTAAATACCAATGCTCTTTGTATTGATCATATATTCATTGCAGTTTGAATATATTGCCTGCAGCTTGGCAAAAAATGTACATGGCAAGTGTGTGAAAAGGAGGCCATCTAGCCTTAAGTTTATTCACTGTTATATCCGCTAAGATACTGCTACTAATCCTTGTGAAACCTTTTAAACAAAGAAAACTAAGAAGACATCAGGAGTGTATGAAGTCATTAGAGCAGGGAACCTTGACTGGGTTCGGTTCTGGTTCTATCTCTGCCAAACTTTGACACAAACTTTGAAACTACAGTTCGTCATGTTATACACCTTTTTAAAATCATGCTTTCAACATTTCAGCATCCCAAGTAGCTTCATTTGTCCACAGGTCAGTCTACCCACTTATAAATTTGGTTTCCTACAGTTCTAAATAATGATTTGTATTACATTTACTACCGTAATATTTTGAAATACTGTGGAACAGTCAGAAACAGAATATATAGCGTATCCTTCAGTGTGGGTTGACACTGACTGCAAGTGAATACACTCAGAATCTGCAGTATTACAGAACAGTCAGAAACCCCAGCCAAGATTAAGGCCCTGTGAAAGCTAGTCCCTGACCCAAATTGTTTCCAGTCTAAATAGATGGGACAGATAAAGGGTGGAATAAAAGGAAGACTATTACTATCATTTTACTGCTGGGAACAGAGGAGCAGAGAAATTAAAGTCATACCAAAAGTCTGTGGCCCAGCTAAGAGCAGAAGCAAAATGTTGGAGCCATAGTCTAGTGCTTTAAGCTATCTTGGTTCTATATGTAACACTTCATGAAGAGCTACTTAAGTGGAAGTATGCTAGAGAATGTAACTGCAAATCACCATTTTACATTGATGATCCTGTTCCCATTGCATTCCATTGACATTCTGATTTTATGATGAGCTCCATTTCCTTTAGTGAGGGAAACAACCTCTTCTTACATAGTGAAGAACAAGTAACATCAAAAAGTGTTTTTACAAGGAACATACAGTACAAGATTAAAGGAAGCCAGCGATGGAAACAGTTTGTTATATTTTCATTTCTGAAAGCCACTAATCCGCTGGGTACTGATATTGGAGACCAGTTCCTGGAAGTTTTCTCTCCTGCAGACACAGAATAGATATGAGTTATTATTTTTAAGCTTCTGAGCATTGAACTATTCACCTCTATTGTTTATCTGACATGACAAATGCTGCCGACTTAAGGAACCTTTGTCTTCAAACCTGCAACTGCAGAGTTCTCTATTTTGCACTGTTTTCAAGTGAATGCAATTATTTAGCAAGTGTTCGGCAGCTACAGAAATATGTCCAGGCTTCTAAATTATATTTCATTAATTTTAGGCACGGACCCAGAAGAAACCATTCTGAATGCTTTTAAGATTTTCGACCCAGAAGGGAAAGGCCACATAAAGGCAGACTAGTAAGTTTATTTCAAATCCTTTTAAAATAATAATAATATTAATAATAATAATAATAATAATTGCACAGGTTTAAATAACTGCTTAAAAGCTATATTTTTCACAGTATTTTAAGAGACAGAGGAACTGTCAGGCAGAGAAACATTTAGCTTTGTAAGCCAGAGTTAAAAGTCTGGACTATTCTATGAATGTATTTGTATACCAAAAAGAGATGTTATTGTCTTCAGACATTGCAAGAGGCAACGGAAATATAATCACATGTACGCCATTAGATAGCCTTTTTTGATGGTCTGGATATAAATCAACACATGACTCTTTGTAGATTAACTCCATATGTAAAATTAAAATAAATGTCTGGTGCCTAAGTCTCAGAGTGCTTGACTAAAATGGGAAAGCTAGTCCCCTTTCATAAAAAGTGATCAATTTAATTAACTCTGGGACATAGTTTTAGTGACGACATTTTCCTTGTTATGTTTTTACCATTTGAGCCTTCTGCTTCCAGACAACAATTTGCTGTAAAATTCCACTAGATGTGGTGGGAGCCAAACCAAATAATGCTATTAATAATATGGCAATTATTGTCAATATGGCTATGTTTTAAATAAGGAGGCAGGACATAATTTGTATTCATAACCTGTTTCACTGACAAAGCAAGGTAAAAGGACTTTAAGTGCTAATTGTACAAATGCAAATCCTCATTGCACTGCCAGAACGGTGTATGCAGGCCTTCGGGTAAATGAGGTACATGATATCAAATCAGCACAGTGGATGAGGAGGTCTGACCTATGGCTCCAGTGAAATTCTTTATGTGCCTAAATTTATGCATATGCTTAAATTCCTTGCTGAATTTGGGGTCTATACTTTTACTGCAGCAGCCATTTCAGGTAGATTTTATGAAGCATAGTATGTATAGGAAGTTTATTAGGGAACCATGAGATACAAAATTGTATTTGCATCAAGGAATTCTGCTAATGTTATGATACAGTAGATGAAGACTAAACCTGTTACCAGAACCTCTGAGATGAAGTTTTCCATGACATTATCTGCAATTATTGATATCTCATGAAAATTAGTTGAAAATAGAAAGTTCGTGTATATTTCCTTCTGTTACCAATATGCTTTTCTGTGACAGTGGCACTTCGTTCCCAGTGGGTATGAGAATCCTAGTACGGTAAGCAAGATACAAAATAAAAGCAAAGAGACATTCTTTTCACTAAAGAACTTCCAAATTAATTAAAATACAAGTGGATGCAGCAAACAGTCAGAAGGAACAGAGGGTTAACAGGCATCCGAATTGTTTTGGGTTTAACGTTATCCAAACAGCTTGGGAAGAACAGTCAGAGAACTACATCAGAAGTGACTCAAACAATCAGGACAAAACGTAGCCTGTTGCCAAATAGGCCAGATCACACGGCAGTGAAATCACAGCTATGAAATACAACCTTCTGATAATACAAAACCCATGAAATGTTATCATTCCCACCACTATCTGTAACACTATATGGCATACAAAATCTGCAGCTTGCCACCCTGTGTCCAGTTCTGCATTCCTTGGATGCTGGAAGCCAGTTGGAGTTTGGGGCAAATTAGCAATGCAGTATCACACTCCAAAATTAAGATGAGAGAGAAACACATTTATTTTTCCTTGATGGAAAAGGTCAACCTTGTCCCCACCCCCACTGCACTGCTAACATTAGACAATTGTTTTAGTTCATCACCACAACAGAGCATAATGTTTACTTATTAGACCCGAGGGTAATGTTGATCATTACAGAACAAACCATTAAATCAATTCCGTGAATGTCTTTGAGGTTTAACTTCTATTCATATGCTTCCAAAATTTGGACATTTGAAGGTTTTGAAATAATTTTTATGTTGGCCCATGCAGCCATTTCAATATGACAGTTAATGCTAATAAATAATATTTCTCCATCCTAAAAAATCCTGGAATGTTTCTCTCCAAAACCAGCTATGTTGACCTTTTAATCAGAACTTCTTTTTATGTTCATGGAGTTAACATCCTTCTGGAGATTTTTATGTCTCCTCCCTCTGCGTGTTTTCACCTCTAGTCTGGAAATGACTCACTTAGTCCATCTGATGGTAGCTGGGATGGAGTCTTCTAACCTTTCCAGAAGCTCTCTGAGTTTATAACTTACTTCTAAATTCAGTGACAGACTTTGTCGGGATCATTATACCACACATTAAATCCTTCCTACAGCATGATGTCAAAAAGAGAAAATCCTTTTAAGTCAGATTCTCAGCTGGTGTAAACTGGCATAGCTTTTGGAAAGGTTAGATGATTCAGCCCTAAATGCCATTCATTGGCCAAAGCGAGTCCAGCCAACATCCACTGTGTCTAATGCCAATGCCAACAAAACTTTTCAGATTTGTACCAGACGAAAACGGACCCAGGGAGTTTACATGCATTCTGGACCTTTGGCTGAGCTAGTGATGTTTCTCATCGTAGCTGTAGAGCACTGCTCGTTTCAACTCACCTGGTTTTCTCCAAGAGAGGACTGCAGAAAAGGCAGACCCAGTGGAAAACCAAAATGTCCCAGAGATTTGACAGATAATTTTAAAAAAGACTTTGAAAATGTAAGAATGCAACAAAGCTTTGTAACTGTGGAAGGAACTGGTGTCAGCCAGGATAAGAGATAACATTTAGACTCCTACATCAAGGCAAATGGGTATTCATTTTTGCCCAGAAGACTTTGATTTTTTTTTTTTTTTGAGAAGCAAATAGTCTTTAAAAAAGAAAACAAGATACACAAAGAAAAAAAGTGCATAATCTCTAGCTTTGGAAATTGTCAGTGTTCATTTCCCTATAAAATAAATAATGGAAAATATGCATAGATCCTTAACTCAGTTCTTCTTCCTTATGAGTGTGCCAGAGCCTACTGGGCTATGCTTCATGAGATTATAATTATATATTTGATCTTTTCTTTTCCTCTAAATACTTTAAGCATGTGAATAGAAGACACATAGTGCCCAGATCTCTTTTTAATTCAGTCCTGTTTGTGATAAAGTTTATTTGTGACTTCTGACAAAATTGCTGTAAGTGCTTCCTTCTATTCACTGAGCTCCATCCTGTATCACACTTCCTACTTACATTTGCTGATGCTGTTTGCCCCGGTGCACATATATCCGATGATCAATTTATGCTGATGAGAATGATCTCGCTACTCTTTCACCCACTGATCATTTGAGAATTCCACTTCAGAAAAGGCAGTCACATAACAAATGGCTGGGATAACAAAAAAGAAACAGCAATATGAGACAAAGAGATGAAGAAAGACATAGCTAAGTAAAGAGGATGGTAATTGTAGTGAAAATATATACAATAGCTTAAGTCTGTGACTTCAGAGTATTTCCCAAAACTTGCATGGATATTTTCCCTCTTGTCCTTCTGGGTAAGATCTTTATTCATTACCCAGAAACTTCTTTTTTCAATTTTTTCCTTTCCATCCTTCCAAATGGGCACTTCACATCGAGAAGAAAGAGGTGCAGAAGTGTATATGCCTCATGCCAGTTGGGATATGTCTTTGTTGTAGCCTTTTCCTGGAAAAAAATGTGTGTGTCAGAGATGTGAGGAAGCACAGTTGTAGCTTTGTCACCAAAACTACACTTCTGTCTGTGTGACTTTTTTCACTCGAGATGTATGGAGTATGGGAGCAGACAGGGAATCTTCACTGTTTCGCCTGAACACCTGCATCCGCAGTAGATGAATTTTGCTCCTATGGAAGTGTTCCTGTGCAGGCAAGATTTCTATTATAAATAGTTTGTTTTAAATATTCACTTTCAAAAGCAGGAATAAATGTTCACTTTAAAAAGCAGAAAGAGCTGTTACCGGAACAGCTATTGCTCTCCCCACGACAAATTCTTCAAAAAAGAAGACTTTTTTTCAAATCTACAAGCCAGAAGAGATTTCTGTACTTGTTTCAGCTTTTGATTTTGTACAACAGACTGCTCATCTGTTATCACAGGTTTATAGCCTGTTTCACTGATCTAGAAAAAGTACTGATAATGTATAAATATCTTTGGTAGAACAGTAGGAGACGACTCTGCCTCTTCAGTGTGAATGCAAACTCCTTGAGATTAATTTAGGAATTTTTCTGCAGGAAAGGGAAATTATTAGTGCAAGTGAAAGGCATGTTTGTGTGATATAACTGAGTTCATACCGGTGGATGTTCTAGCACATTGTGCATGTACTGCCCTCAGCACATGAGTAACTAACTGGGCAAAATATAAAAACATTTTATCTAAAGGGGTTAGGCTATAAACAGTAACCATTCTTCCTGGCTTTTCTATTTGCCTATAAACTTAGGTAAAAAAATTACATGCTCAACTGACTTCCCACAATGGGTTTGAAAACAGAGGGTAAATCAGCTGAAACTGTCCCGAAAATATTCTCTTTGATGTAATTGCATAGGATACAGATTGTGTGTGGGATAAGCTCCGTGTTACAGTGCTGTAACTCCAGATCAAGACATTGTACCATGAAATACAACAGGTCTCATGCAGTTTCACAGCCTCCTCTGGGAATGACTGCATGCAAATGAAGGGAGTCTCAGATGATGATTCGGAATAGCTGTTGGAGTTCTCTTTCAAGTCCTCTTTCCCATTTCATGCTCTATTCCTTTCATCCTCAGATTTTACAGAAAATACTCTCTCTTTTGGTTTTGCTAAGTGATCCAAACTTTAAACAGCAAGTGAGAAAACCTACCATTTTAGGTTAAGATAAACATGCAAAATTGCTGTATTTCAATTAGAGTAATAACCTTACACAATTTTAAACCTCTATAAAATGTCACAAAAGCAAAATAAGTTGGCAGAGCGAGGCATTGACACTGATGGGTGCCCACAGAAAATCTCTTACAATATCATGTAAGGATTAACAGCTCTAATTTATGCGGTCACACAGATTTTCTTTCACGCAGCTTCAGGAGGGATCTTGCCATCTGAATTGTCATGTGCCATTATCACCCTTTAATCAGGTTATTTCATTTTATTTGAACAGCATCAAAGAAATGCTTATGACACAGGCAGACCGTTTCAGTCAAGAAGAGGTAAGGACCACCTTCTTTACTCAAAATATGCAGCAATAAGTATTTGCCCCTTCTTTAAATGCATGAATTCAGCTAAATCCATACTGAGAGAAGGTTGATGCCAGCTTTAGCAATTAGAAACAATTCAAAGCATCTCTTCTGAATAGCTCCATGGCTAAATCAAAGTCAAACAGATTCTTTGGACTTCCATCCAAGTGTAAGCGTGGCCTGTCTCTTGCTGTTCTTTCCTGTGGTGAGCAGGGCAATGAATTTACTAGAGTGCAAGTGGGTTTGGGTGGGGACTGTGATCTGGTTTCCGTCTCTGTGAGAGTTATTTTGTTTGAAATCTAAAATGAATTCTGAAATGAGGTACTGTGTGATTTGTGTGAGACTGAACATGGATTCTGCTGGCTGGGAAGAATTTAGAGGGATTTTATTTTCAAGAGAGGAGATGGAGTGGAGTTGGTTCATGGCAAGAACAGGCGGGAGTGCAGACTGTAGTACCTTATTTGGCCAGGGCTTACTTGGATTTCAGGGAGAGCTCTTTCTGACAGGGAACTTTCTTGGGATTCCAGCAGGACTGTATTAACTATTTGTGCCCTAATTCCTATTTCAATTTTGCTGAAGCTAAGGAAAAATTTTCCATGGTGGTTAACGGATCAAGCCAGAAGGGAGCTGAACTGGGTTGAAAACGAAAAGCAGTGCATGTTGCTGTCCCACAGGCCTGTGTTTGTAACACTTATCTCCTGTTTGCTTGGCAGATCAAACAGATGTTTGCTGCTTTCCCTCCAGATGTCTCTGGTAATCTTGACTATAAGAACCTCTGTTACGTTATCACCCATGGTGAAGAGAAAGACTAAGAGGAAAGAGATGAGCTTCTCCTGTGACGATGAACCAAGTTATTTCACAATGATTTTGTGTGCAAGACAAAGGGCTAAACATTCAGTATGTGAAGCCATGTGGTCATCAGAAGAGAAGGAATAAAACAATTGAAATTAGATTAAAGTTACTTAATGCTCCTGGTTTTATAAAAGATGAAAATACCAATTTTGTGAGATTTTCCCATCTTTTTTTCTGTCAGTGGTTTGAAATGGAATTTTCTTGATGAACTGGTGCTTTCGTGATTTATTGACAATCCTAATGTTCACCAGATGGTCCACTGGGCACTGCAGTGTTGCTTAACCTCTTGTCTTTTATACATAAGCTCCATGTGTTAATTGAGAAATCTTCTAACTTATTGCACCAGGAAGAGTATTTGGTAAATAGAATTCTGTTCCATTTCACAGCCCCTAGCAATGAAAGTGTAAATAAAACAATCTTAAGCTCTTGTGAATATGCAGTATGCCTTTTCTGACTCCATGACGTGGCCAGTTTCATAAGCCACTTCACTCATTTGCTTTGGTGCGAAAGAACAGAAATAGCGGAATAGTGGCTATTTTTCTTATAGTAAAATTTACCTAGGTGCACTTAGAAACCAGTAATAACAAATTTCCCCTTTCAGAGGTACCTTTATGGTACGTAGGAGGTTGTCCAGGAAATAACAAGAACACCTAGTCTCTCACCCGTTGGTCATTAGCCTTGTTTTACAGGTGAGGCACACACTGGAAGGATGTGTTTTGCCAAAAATCATCAGAAGTCTAGGGACAAAGATCAGAAAAGAACTCAGGAGCTGTAGCCCAGGGTTACACACGAAAGCAGACTACCTCTCGCTTTCATAATCCAAGATGAGCATGGTTTCTAAAATGGGCTGCAGTTTCTTGTATTTGGACTTCTAGGAACTGGACATATTCTGCCTATGTGGAATATTGCATGAATACTTCCTGCGTGGGAGTCAGAAAGATGTTGCAGCCAAAGTAAAACCAGCTTCTGCTGTTTTAACAACTAATGAAAATGGTTTCCTTTTGCATCAGTGTTTTTGGCACCGCAGTCCCATGGATATTGAGAGGAGGTAACAAGCCTCTTATTTTCTGTTTACATCTTAGTCTTTGAAGAAATAGAACTTTAGGGCTAGGTGTCAAATTCTGCCCTCATCAAGAGGGGCAGAAATTACACAAAAAGCTTTAGCATCTGCATGACTCGGGGATGTGACTTTCATCCCCACCTGCATTTTCTGTTGTTCCAGCAAAACCCTGCACTCAGTGCACTTCAGTAACATAGAACAACTGGAATGAGAAGGCTCTTAGCAGACACAAACGTGACAAAATAAATCTCACCCTTTGCCTTATGTCCAGAAGCACTGTGCTTATTCCTGTAACAGCACTGCACTTCTAGTGTAGGTAGGTGATTCCCAGTTGTATCTAGCAGTAATTGTCTCTCTTAAACATATCAGTAGACACAGCTAGAAGCAAAATTCGGCCCTTTCTTGCATGAATCTTGCTGAAGATGTGGAGACGGCTTTAGCACTTCTTGCTGCGTGTTCCTGTAACATTCGAAACAATTGCAGGGTCACCCAGACCTGTTCCTCCCAACAAGGTGTGCAGCTTGACTGGGCTTTGGGGACTAGTAAAACTTCATGCAATGCAAGAGCCTACATGACCTTTTTTTCCACCTCATGACTTATTCACCAGAAGCTTTGATTTCTTGTACAAGCACAGTTCTTGCCTCTGTTTCACGTGATGGCTCTTTTCTCCCCAGAATGTGTTTCTCTTCAGAGGTATATGACCTTATGGGGTGGGGTTGTAGATAGGCAATGAGACATCATGGAGGTAGAGGATTTTTGGTGGCACAGTAGAAAAGATGCTTTTATGAGCTTCTGCTTTAGGCTCTTATGCAGACCCAAACAAATTGCAGCACTTCTCAGCAAAGAAAGGAGCTGCTTATGGGAGAGGGCTGCAAAATGGATATTTCATTCACAGACTTCATTTGGAAATTGCTTGAGTGGTGGGTTTGGAAAATGCTCTTGTATGCTGCAAACACACCTGCAAAGTCTAACACTGTCTTGTATGAGCTCCACAAAATCACATACCCAACCAAATGAGTACTGACTGTTCCAATAATATGAGCTGAAGTCACTCAGGCAGCAGATGTCAGATGGTGCTTATGGTTTTTGCATTGTTTAAAGATTTCAGAATGAGACTGAAGACTAGATAAAATAGCCTACAGGGTTAACTGTAGCGTTTAGTCTAGAGAGGTTTATTTTTCCTCATGCAAGCTGATAGGCAAAAACTTTGAGGATAGTGCTCTTCAAAGATGAGGTCACATTTTTCCATTGAAGCATGCACACTTTTTGATGGGCCCTTTTTCATCTGTTACTGCCTAGTTACATGACTTCTTCAAGTGCAGCTCTGTGGCATCTTAGGCTGATGGAAGTCTGGTCTGAGCAGTTCAACACTCCCCCCTTCTCCTGATTGCACCCCCTCCCTTCCTCCCTCAGGTCAGCACTAGAGCTCATACACACACATCAGATGCTAAGAAACCTCCTTGCTCTTCAGTAGCATCAGCTCCCTAAACTTTCTTTCCTGGCTGCAACTATCAAGGCCCTGAGTGCACTAATAAGCCTTAATGGCCTTGACAAGTCTCACCTGGGACCTCCACCCACACTTGCTGCCTGGGGGCCCAAGAGCCCCATTTAAGCTCAGCCCACAGTCTTCAAAGCTTTTTTGAGCTACACTCTTGGACCTGCACTACTCCTTGGGCCTTCTGTGCCACTGTGGACCTCCCTAGATATCACCAAACTGTGTATGGCTGTAGTAACTGTCACTGAATATAACCCTGATCTGCAGCTTGACTTTTTGTCTTGGTCTTGGACCTGCCTCATCATCATAGACTTGTCTGATGATCTGAACTCTTGAACCTATCTTTAGGCTTGCCTTGCTTGGATATTGGTGAGGCCACTTTCCTGCTGGCCATGTTACCACACCCTGCTGCCAGCCCTTGCTGCTCCCCAGTGGCTGCAGATGGGGCAGGAGCAGGGAGCTGTGGGATGGGCGGAAAATAGGACCGCCTTACTGCAGACTAGGCTGAGGTAGGCTTTGTCTAGATGAGCAATTTTTTCTGGAACAATGCAGTTTTGAAGTAAATCACTTGATTGTCCCTGCTTACCTTGAGCAACTTAGGTAGCTTTTTTGGAGGAAGCTAAACCAGAAGCTCTGCTTGAATTTCAGTACAAATTTGCTCCAGTTCCTGATGGGACAAAACCAGGATGCAGACTGTGCGATCCTCCAGCTGCTGCCGAACGACCATGCACCACCAGCATGCTTTCAGCCACCCAGAGCTCTCATGACTCTCTGCAGTGGTTCGTGGGCTCTATAAAGCCTTAAGTTCCATGTGACCCTACCTCCTTGCCTTCAGGTTTTTTGCAGTGCTGCTGCCCCTTCCTCATTGGTGCACTTTTCTCTTTGCTCAAAATCCTTTTCTCCCTTTTTTTCCTGTCTGTTGCCCCAGACTTGCTGCACGTCAAGGGCAGTGCAGTAGACATGCCTATCACAGAGTGCTTGAAGAGATCTTTGGGCTGGGCTATACCACCAAGCTTCTTGCTTATTTGCATTTCTGCACCTTGGGCTCTTGGACCATCATGCAAGGGAATTTGGAGCTGTAACTCTCCCCTTCTATAAGGGGAAGGACAGATGTTCAGATAAATACCATGAAAATATTACAGGCTTGTTCTAAGAATCTTTATTAATCCAAATTTAATTTCAATCCCTATTTTCATTTGGGGACATAGAGCTGTGCTTATGGGTTTTGAATACAGATTCAAATAACTAAAGGGAACACAGAGCTGAGGTAATCCCACAGAATGAGATTCTCACTGTTAAAATGATCAGATGGGAACTGAACTTGCGTGAACCTTGGCAGTTGCTCTTTAGTGTCAGCCCATTCACAAATGATTACTATTTGTATGGGGAAAACTGAAAGAAACAGTGTAGAATTGAGAATGTGTTTTATTAACTCTTAAATGTTTAATCCTGTAAACCTTTCTGAAACCTTGTGGATGGGTAGAGCGGCCTTTGAAACAGACTGTCATAAAAGGTAGAGAAAGGTTCTCATGAGTTTCCCCCAGCTTGTTGTTCTGCTTGGAGGCAGGATTGTTGTTAGAAATGTTTGTCTGACCTGTCTAAACTTTCTAGGTAGCCTCAAGTCCAAAGCTAGCCTTATATTTATGCATTTTTTCCCCCTACCATCTAACCTAAATCTTTCTGTCTGCAAATTAAGCCAATTTCCTCCTTTGCATCCTCTTTGTAATGAATGTTAGCACAGTGGAAGACTGTTTAGTTTTCTTTTTTTCAACATTCTTTTTCCAACTTTTCCTCTCAGCAATCTTTTCTATGATTCTAATTCTTCTTGCTCTCATTAGGATTAACTTAAATTTTTCTTAAAACTTGGATGCAGAAATCCAGCACCAGCCAGAATGGAACAAATATTTCAGGGGCTGGTTATCTATAAAAACCAACCAAACAAAAACACCCCTGTGATTCAGCAGCAGTGAAAGTTATGTGTTTTTCTAGGCAATGTGGGGAAAAGTTTATTGCAGACCTCTCTTTCTTAGTAACTGCTTGCTTCTGATCACCCTATAGCCTGTTCTGTCTATTCCAGAAACTTCCTTAGATCCGATTCCCCTCTGCCTCTGTTACCTTGGTAATGTGCCAGCATGGGTTATCTAAGGACATACCTTGAATTTTCATTAATGTTAAAAAGGTGCAGATTGTCAGAAGTATGAGCTTTCTGTGTGAAAATGCAATGCCAATACTGTTTAACATTTCCATTAATGACCTGCATGATGGGACTGAGTACAGTAAATCCATATTCATCCCAGTGGTGTTCATTGACAGGATGAGAGGCAGTTGGCACAAAGTGAAATGCAGGAAATTTCGTTTAAACTTTTTCACTGTGCTGGTGGTCAAATATTGAAACAGGTTGCCCAGATGGACTGTGGAGTCTCCATCACTGCAGATATCCCACACCCAACTGGATATGGTCCTGGGAAACTTGCCCTAGTGGATGCTGCTCTGGGCAGGAGGTTTGGTCTAGACTATCTCCAGAGGTGCTTTCCAACTTCAATAAATCTGTGATGTTACATATGTCGGCATTGTTAATACAGCCTCAATGACGCTTGCCTTTTACTGGGTTGACGTATGATCAATCTGTGCTGTACTTTGAATGTCAGATCCTTTCCTGAAGAACTACAGCCTAAGCAATTGCTTTCTGAATTTTACTGGTGCCTTTCTTCTAACATGTAATGATCTGCACTGATCTTGAATTCCTTGTTGTTGATTTTTCCACCTTCCTTCAGTTTAAGGCTGTTCTGAATTCTGTCTCTGTCCTCCAAACTCCACATGAGTTGCCTTAGCTTACAGTGCATCATCCACAAATTTTGTGTGTATTCTCTGTTTTGTCCTCCAAATTCTTAATATTTGAACAGTGTCTGACCCTAGGATAGTCTCCTCCTCCTCCTCTTCCTTCTGCCTTGTCATCCTTGAAATGTCTTCTGATTTTAGCAGTGATAATTGATGTTGGACATATTTTTTAACTGTACTCTCGGTTGCTGGTCTTTACCCTGCCTGTAGGCAACTACACAGAATAAGTTTCTCAGCTGTGGACCTTGCTTCATTTCCCCATCAGTCTGTTTAAATTCAGGTGGTCATAAGCAAGATGTTATCCCTGAACCATAGCCAGCCGTATCTCTCTTAAGTCATCCTATGCTAATGCTTATACCCAGTGAGAATGGATTTCCCACTATGACTGGGGGGAAACCAGCTTCAACAAAGCTGGTTTATATGCAAGAGCAAATCCACTTGGATTCCTAAAGACAAGCCCACGGCTTGCACCAGAAGAGGCTTCAGCTCCCACCACTCTGATTACATGGCTAGGGTTCAGAACTTGTGAAGGAACCCTTCTGGACATGTTGATGCTGTGAAGAACTGTCCGTACAGCCGCAGCACCTGAGGTCCCTTGTCCTTCAACATGCTGCTATGCCCTTTTCCAAACTCAAGACTTCGGAAGGCATGAGAGGGTCTTTGCATTGCAGGAGCCAGACTTTGGATCTCTGCAGCACATGTGGGCACAGTATTTGAAATAAGAGTTTTCTGACGTGCAAACCTGGAAATTTTTATTAGAGTTATATAACTTGGGGGATTCTCATGTGTATTGTCTTAACTTTGGCCACTTTAATCTAGTGTATATCCAAGGAGGCTTATCTCTGCGGGACTTCTCTTCAGTGACTGAAGGAAGAGAGGTCCTTGAATAGGCTTTTCAGGGCACTTAAGTTCATCTCTCCTCTGATTCAGCCTCTGCAAGCATCTGTCTGACTCCGCAGATTATAAAGCAGGGGCCTAGGAATGATAACTCAGGTATTTAAGGTCAAGCATGGCAATACCTCCTTGAGTCCTTACCTGGGGAAATGTTGCCATTTGTTACTGTCCCTTTCAGTTTAAATAATTGCTTAATGTGCCTTTTGACCTCAGTAATATCGTTTTTTTTTTGCAAAATACACTAGCAGTCTTGGTATTTGATCAGCTGCTTCTACATGAATACAGAGCTCAGATGCTAGGCCAGGCAGGAATTTTTCCTTACAGTGATTAGAAGACAGTAGCTGCCCTTTCACGGGGTAAGAGACCTTATGTACACGAGTGAAAGGAGATCCAAACAGCCAGAGGACTGAAAGAAAACAGAAAGATAAGAACTGTCTTGGCTGAGGTCACACAGCAAGTAGGTAGAGAGTCAGCATCAGCCATGTATTCTGTTGACCAGTAGCCAGTGGCTACCTTGCCATTCCAGATGCTGGGCCTGCAAGCTGGCCCACAACAAATCTCCGGACAGGCTTGGTCAGGCACTTGCTACAGGTGTTACAGCTTTTGTCTTTTTCATTACTGGAAAGCATAAAAAAAGCTATCTCTGGAGAAGAACCGTGGTTGTCTGGATAACTGTGAAAGCCACTCACCAAGCTCAAGCAGCAGCCAGTTTGTATATACCCGTACAGCACAGACAAACCACGTCCCACTGCACACTTGGGAAGGGGCGAAGCTGGTTCTCCGTTAGCTGTCTTGCACAGTGCTGCTGAAAGCCTTTTTGATTCTTGCTTTGTATGTGTTTTGGCTTCCTGCATGAACCTACCTGCACTGTACTGAAAACTGATACTGCTCAGTGTGTCACAGGCTCACATGGTTCAAAAAAAGTCGTTTTACACAAAACTGGAGAGGATGGCATGTAACTTTACTTCTCCTACCTTGTCCCTTTAAGTTTTGGAAGCTGCAAGTACCACCACAGCTGTGATGAGTAGAAAGTTCATTACCAGAGAGAGTGGGGTTGGGGGCTTCCTCTTACAAGCCAGAAAGAGATAAATTGCTGTGAATTTACTACTAAGATATTGCCTTTAAACTATCACATATGAAAATGATGTAGTTTAGATAGCAACCAGAAAGTTATGTATAGAACAGGAATTAGCTAATTTCAGCAAGGATCTCTGCCCTTCCAGCTGGGCCGAGAGTGTAAAGGCTGTGACAGAATTTAATGCTTGGAAAAATAATACTGGTGTGAATCAAGTGCTGAAGCAGTACAAGTATCCGTATTTTGTCTAGAACTGCGGAAAGCCTTAAGGAAGCATCAGTGATTTCTTCTTAAATTGGCGTTACAGTTCACCCAAGTTTGTACAAACAGCAGCATGCAGATAATGCCAAAATACTGCGTGCCGCCCTGATATCCTGAAAAAAGATGGAAAAGTTTAGGTTTGTTCCTGGGTTAAGCACCTAGGTGCTAGCTAGAGCGGGGCCACCCCCCGAGCCCATGCAGCCCGGCTGGGCGCTAGAGCCAAGCTTTCCCTCAGCCGTGGCTGTGCTGGGGAGACATGGCGGCTGCAGCAGCCCTGCTTGGCAAATGGCAGCGAGGCTTTGCCTTCTGGTGTGGTGCTGCAGCCATGAGCTCGGCTCTGGGGTTGAGGGCCCTGCCCTGAGCATGGCTGACAGCGGGACCCTTCCCACACGGGTGTGGGGTGGGAGGGCGGCTCCCAGCACTGCCCCAGCCTCACAGGTGTGGGGGGTTAAGGCTGACGGGCTCCACCCTGCCCCACAGGAACCTCCGCCAGACAGGCACCATCAGAGGCTGTCGCAGGGGCTGCTCCGTGTCTGTGGATGGTCTGGCTCTCCTCTCCCTGCTCCTGCACTGCCAAGGTGGAGGCGAGACCTCAGAGTGCCAAGGTAAGCCAGTGTTTTTTTCCGAGCAGCTTATTAATTAGAGTGTTGGAGGCCTCAGGTCAACCCTGGGCTTGTGCCTGGGGAACTGGTTCTTTGGGGCAGGCGGGATGGAAAGGTTGTGGGGGCTTTGTTGTTTTGTTTTGTCTTACCTTGGCCGTGAACGACTTTCAGGGCCCTGTTTAGTCAGCTGTGGCTGATTATGTAAAGTAACCCTCTTGCTTTTCATATAACAGAGAAAGCTTATCACCTTTTTCCAGCCACTATAACACAGAGTGCTCATTAAAGCACCCCTCAGTCACTGAAAAAACAACTGCCTGCTTCTTAGTATTAAAGATCTCCTGTGTTATGTGCCTGTGCGGATCGTGCTGGTACTGGTTAAGCTCTGGGGACCGAGGCGATGGGCAGCGGGCTCTCACTGGCAGGGTCTGCCCGGGCTGCCTGTCCGCATACCTGGCTGGTGGAGCAAACTTTTAATCTTCTTTTTTTCCAGATGGCTCCCTCTAGTTATGCTTTAATGACAAGGTAACAATAGGGGAGAAAAAGGGAGCAGAGTGCCTCAAAGCCCCTCTATCATTCATTCTCCTGTGTTAGAACTGGGAGAAAAAAAGAGGCCTTGGCCAGCTGAATTGTTGTGGGTATTCGTGGCATCTTGTTGAAGTGCTGAAGCAAGGAATAGGGTTTTTGGTGTTTTTTTTATAGTCAGTCTAGTGAGGGATGTCCCAGAGGATGCTTTAGACCTCTGAAGCAAGGAACTACGTCTGACCTGGCTCCTGAAGGAGACGCCCCTCCCCTTGTGACCGCTGTGTCAGTTGGTGGCTACATTCACCAACAGATCTGGGTAACTTGCATGCATCCAGTCATTCCAAGTCCTTCTGGTTGAACTCGTTGATCCTTAGAAGTACCAAGGCGTATTTCTTTTGTTTTGGGTTGAAAATAAACCCCTGGTGCTGTGAGGCAGCACGGGGCTCTCTGAGAGCGAGTGCCGGTCAGCTGTCCTCGTGCCCCTGCCAGCGTGTGGTGGCCCCACCATAGCCCTGGGCTCCTCTCAGGCTGGAAAGGTGCAGACAGGGATTTGGGAACAGCTAACAGAGAAGTGGTTGAGACTGAAGCAGAGCTTCGGCTGCCATTTGCAAAGACAAGAGCAGATGTTCCCAATAAAACTTTGACTCCTCAGATGTGAGTGCTTAGCTGATAACAAACAGCAGGAGCAGCCCTGTGCTATAAGACAAGTAACGAGGGCTGGTGTGGATTCTCTTATTTCTAATACGCACTACACTGTGGTAGGGCTCTTCAGTGCATCTTCGTCCTTTACCCAGCTGCCTATACTGTGAAACCCGCAGGAACTTCGTATCTTTGAAACCTCTCCCACTCTGTCAGGCTTGGCTGAAGTTTGCATGTGGTTATTACAACAGAAGACAGGCAAGCGCATGTTTTATTATTCTGTATCCCCCCCAGTATGCTTTTTAATGTTGTGTGCATGTATACTGCTGCTCCTGAATCAATTTCATGTTGAATCCTTAGTTTAGTTTAATTTAACTGGCAGACATGGGAACTTGGAGGCTTTCTCTTTTTTTTTTTCTTCTGAGTTGTTTCCGTCTACTGTTTTATGAATATTCCATTGCTCAATAATGGGAAGTGGAAAATGAAATCCCAAGATCATCTTTTAAAGGATGCTAATGACCGTGAATGTAACCAATATAGTTAATAACAGTCCAGGCAGACATGGAAGACCATTTTCTTTTGAATAAGGGCCAACATGGCTTTCTGATTATCCCTTCTAGAGAGGAATCTGGATATTAAGGGATAAGTCATGCTAAGTATTTCCTTCTTAGACTCCTTATTCGTTTATGCCTACTGTTTTTTGTCATCTTTAAAGGTGTTGTTTAGCCTGGTTTGAATTATTTTAAAACAAGTGAGTTTTTTCATAAATGAGCTCTTGAATCAATGGAGTGTTTACTAAATCCTTTTGATTAAAAGGACTAGGTTTTTCTTCTTTAAGAAACATTCTGTAACAAAAGTAAGAATTTTTCTTAATTTGAAGTGTGAAAGGGAGGAATCAGAACTCCAGACTTCAGAAAGCTCTACCTGGTGGAAGGAGTAGCGTGTATTCAGTTTTCTTGTACTTTTCCACGTTAAACTTGGAAAATTAGAGGCTCACCAATGAAGTAGCATGTTGTAGATCCCAGCACGGAATTCCTGGGGGGGGAATATATTGTTTGCTTTCCATAAACCAAAAAGCAGCAGGAAAAAAAAAAGTCAAAACATTTTAACACTGGACCAATGGGAAGATAAGAAAGTATTGGGCAGAGAGAGAAACAAAGTCCTGTAGGCTAATGAGCCTGTTGCCTCTAGGTTTATCTCAGCTCCACCTCTTTCCTTTGTCACTGTATTCTTCAGTCTCCTCCTCCCATCTAGCTGCCTCTTAACCTCATTAATACTTTGCTTTGATGGTCTGAAGTTCTTGACAATTTATTCCAGATGTTTGCTACTTTGAGTGAAATAGATTTTCTAAATTTCCTGTTTATTCTTCATGTCTTTTGTCTTTTTCTTCTTCTTTGAAAGTGTGACAATTTTTTTAACCTCTTAGCAACCCAGAAGTGTTGGTTCACTCTTCCGCTCCCTCCTAGCATCTCCAGAATTTTGGGGTGTTTTCCTGAGAATGGATGCTGCTTTTTGTCATCTTCTGAAGTAATCTCAGACTTCTTCACCTTCCTTAATTCTGCACACATGAAACTCTACGGTCTAAAGTTTTTAAGGGGTGTTGTTTTTTTTTCTTCCTGTGGATGCACACACACAGGATAGAAAGAAAATTGGGGGGGGGGGGGAATGCCTACTCTTTGACACACTCCAGACCAAATGTTCTTCAAACATGGGTTTGCCCATGTTGCTTGTTCGATCAGGTGTTTTCTGTGGATCAGTTACCTGGAGAGCTTTGAGTAGACATAGTGGGCTGGTATCTCCTTGTTGAGCTGCTCATGGTGCAGAAGTTGGGCCGCTCTTAACAGCGTTGACGCACCTCCCCGCAGCGTGAGTGCAGTTGGAGCAGCGCAGCTGAGCTGGGAATGGCTGTGCTGTTGGAAGTTCCCGTTATAGTAATAAAAATGTGTCCACTTTAAAGTGGTTGTATGGCTTTAATTATTCTGTTGTTTTCTTTAAAAATAAAACCAAAACCAAAACAAACCTTTAAGTGAACTAGTTTTTCAAGTGTGAAAGCTGTGCCTAGACCAGGCCTTAGGCCTCAATCTTGCAAACGCTTTCACAGGTGCTTAAGTTTACCACTATGAGTAATCCTATTGATTTTAAATGGCACTATTCAGGCAATAAAGAGTGAATTTGTATGATCTGGGGCTTACCATGGGGGATATCAGAAGTCACTCTTCTGAAATTAATGATTACATGGGTGTAAGAGGAGTGTCCAGCCCAGGATTTAGTTTAAAATTAATAGTACTTTTGCTTGTAGGCTTCGTTTTGAAGTATTTAACTCTCTTGTCTGTTCTTCTGAGTGCTGTAGCTTGAAGGCTACTCATTTTTTTGACTGGTGACTTTTGTAAAATGTACTTCAAAATAAATATTCAGGTAGTACTTTGGTGTACTGTGGCCTTCTATCTCTTGGCTGACTGTAACCTTCCATTGAGGCTTTTCCACATATCAGTGCCTTTGCAATGTCACTTTCTGGTGCCTGACACAGGGTGAACTCGTGCTGTAGCTTTACAGCTTCTAGACCTCTCTTTTCTATCTAGTTGCCTATTTTCACGAATTTTGTGGCAACGTGACAGCTCTGAAACTCCTGTCTCTCTCTCAGATTGAGCTGAAAGCAACCAACTCATTCAGAAGTTATTAGAGATGCATGCTCATGCACACCATGATCATATATGCATTATTTTTGAAGGAAGTCAGGCAGAAAAAATAAAAAGTGATTTGATTAGAGATAGATGCATTATAATGTTTCATGGGCTTGAAAAAATTACTTTGCTGTATGGCTGGTCTTGGAAATATGCTTTACCCCAACTCACTCTTGTCCCCCTTTGATAAAAATGGGCATAAGGCTGCTTTTTTTTTTTTTTTTTTTGTGCAAAATATAGATGGACAAACCTTTTTGGAAGTCACAGAAGGAAAATTTCCCTCTCAGTATTTCAACAATATAAGCAGGCTTGGCACCAGGGCTGAGAGATCTGTCCCACGATGGGCGAGTCATTTCTGCTCAGGTGTTTGCTGGAGAAGGAAACCTTTGAGTTCTGCTTAGTTAGAGAAATACTTCAGCAAAACAGGCCTGTTGTGTTAAAGCACCAGGAATCTGACATCATATCCAACTTTGTCCCAGCAGCTGTGTGGCAGATCATTAAAGGGAAAGGGTATTTTACTCACTTGAACATTTTTTCACCTTTAAAAGGGCAAACCCTTGCATTTTAATTTTAAGAATTTCAAAATAGAAGAAGAAAAATCCAAAACGAATGCAGGTACTGAGATCAAGAAGAGAACATACAACTTCAGCTGGAGCATGTAGAGAAGGAATGTTCAATGTGAAAACGTTCATTCCAGACAGCTGGAGTACCTGGAGGTTGCACAGCATTACGTGTTACAACTCCAACTCTCGAACTGTGAGTGCTATTAATGCAGCAGTTGTGCTGTCACACTTGTGTAGGAGATGTGACAGCTTTGGCTGGCAAGAACCTAAATCACGAGTTTCACAGAAATTGTGGCAGAATTTCCATTGAGCTCTGCGGGAGCTGGTTGGTACTGACTCTCTTAGCTGAGTTGTGCTGTCTGGCAATGTGCCGCAGGATGCACTGAGGAATCAGGGGTGGGGATGTAGGACAGCAGGTGAAGATTTGGAAAGCTGAGGTCTGTCACTTGCTTAATGAACTCTTGAACAAGTTGCTTTGCCCTTGCCCATCTCATTCTCTTTGGACTTGTCCTGGCACTTTGTTAGGATTCTTGGCACTGCATGAGTGGGTGCTTTGCAGAAGGAGTCTTCAAGACCCACAGGAATTACAAGGTAGATGATGATAACTTGCATATCCATTATTGTTTCTTGGCCTGTGTAGAATCACCTCATTTCAACCCGGTTTGCATGTTAAATTCACAAGACAAATGTCACAAATCCAGACTTTGGGAATGGGCGTGGGAAAGCAGCATCCATTCTGCTGCTATTTCTTTCCTGCTGTTAAACAGCACGTATGGCCAGTCTGATTCTCCTGCCTCTGTTTTTAGGAGATCTGTGGTGCTTTGGAAGTGGATCAAGGTTACAGCTGGTTTTCCTTCCTCCTCCAGGTTGCAAGGCCAGACTTCTGGGTGCACCCAGAAATCTTTCACTTTCCCCAGCGGAAGAGGTGGGGATCCTGGCTGTTGGACGGCCCGAGGGGCTGCTGCCACTGGCCTTACTCCTTCTAAGTATTGTTCTTGGGGCACTGCCACTGCTACTGCCAGAACTTGAGGCTCCAGCTCGGCTCCTGCTGATGCTATTGCTGGCTCAGGTGCCTC
Organism: Opisthocomus hoazin; assembly: GCF_030867145.1. Classification (NCBI taxonomy): domain Eukaryota; kingdom Metazoa; phylum Chordata; class Aves; order Opisthocomiformes; family Opisthocomidae; genus Opisthocomus; species Opisthocomus hoazin. Next base: position 9,377,011 of record NC_134433.1, on the reverse strand, counting down.
TTTTGTAGCTTTCTGGTTAGTTTTTAGCTGCAAACCTGGGGTGTGGAAGATCGGTCGCTATTTGTCTTAATTTCTTTTATCCTCTTTCTCTTCATTTGCAATCACCATTTTGGAGATGGGTGTAAAGGGAGACACACTGGGTAGAAATAATGTTAACTCTGGAATGATCCAAAAGGCATTTTTTTCAATCGCAGTCTTTGATTAGATTAGGATGGTGTTGTGTGTCCACATGAGGCCAAACTGATTAATTTGGGTTTGAAGGCACCAACATCCTGCAAAGAGAGCTAGTGAAACTGGAGCTCAGGGTGGAAAAATGTCTCTGTCAGGTTGTCAGAGCTGTGCAGCTGTTCCAGATTTTTACTGTTAGCCTACAAAATAGTCCATCTCCAAGATGTCCCTCAGGTTCTGCCTGCAAGGAATAGTATCAGCCAACATCTTCCACACAAGACCTTCCTCTATCTGGCAAAACAACACAGCAGAATCTTTAATGAAGAAATGCTGGTTACAAAATATCCATAATGGGCATTTAAACACATTGAATTTGCTAATATTTTTCTTTATAACTCTTGTGTCTAGAAGCCCCAGCTGTGATCAGGGCCTTGTGCGAGGTGTTATGCAAATACATATTTTGTACAAACAGGATAATGCAATCACTTGGAAAACTTTTTAATCAAAGCAGAAAAAGGGCAAGAGGGTAAAGCACAGGGCATGAAGCCGAGTGGCTTCTTCAGGGTCATGTAGTATGTCACTGGCAAAGGCAGGAGTAGCAGTGGGTTTCCTGAGTACCAGGCTGGTCCTTACCCACCATGGCATCCTGTCTCTTCTAAAACACCCATGTGCTTTCCCAACTCTCCCCAGCCTCTCTTAAACTCTGTCGCAGAGCTGGAACGCTAAGTTGGTTCAGCTAATTCAATTTAACCGTCATTTGTTGAGCTGCTTTCATATCCAGAGCTGTGTGACTGCTCTGTGTTGCTGGGAACTGAGCTGGATTTGTGAGGTTTCCAGAGAGGAAATGGAGCAGGGCAGAGCTGGGTTGCTGTACTGAACCCTGAATATGCCATCCCAAGAACAACTTGTGGTCACAAACCAGGCTACCCAGTTTTAACTTGTGCCCAACTTTTTGAGCCAGGCAACTAAATATTTCTGAAGCTTATTAAATTAACAGGTTAGACCAAGGCAATATACAATGTATACAGGCCAAAGAAAGCATCGTGGGTGTAACTTTCAGGAGAATTATAGTTGCTGCTGATCATGCTGTTACAGTAAATGTTGTGTCAGTGTTTCCATTATCAGTCTCTTCCGACCCCCCCCCCCCTTCAATGAGTTGTTCTGGGGCTGTGTGAAAAGGTTTACACCTCATGAAAAGGTTTTCATGCGCTGCAAAATGTAATGTGAAACCACGGAGTCTCTCTTACCCAAAAAATCTGCACTGTTTGTACAGGGAAGGAGCAACCTTTAAAACTGGGATCTGAACCTGATGCTGAGCGCCCAGAATTTTGGGGGAGTTCAGCTCACACTCAGTTCTCCCTATTATGAAAAGTATTCACTGTAGTTCTTGCCTAGCCCTGAAGAGATAACAAGTCTTTGAGTCAGGTATGCTTCTGTTGTTCGACTCTGCTGACACAAACAACTTTGCTGTATTTGTGATTTGTCTTGTTTTACAATTTGCATTATGCTGGCGTGTAGGGACGCTGTGATCGAGGAGTAAGAGGCTATACCAGATGCCAGCCTCACTGCAAAGACCTGTTACTGAGTAGGCTCTGTGTCTCAGCCCACACAAATGTGCAGGCATGCTGTACTTGATTAATCATGTTCATTATGGTCATATCTTCAAGCAGCCAAGAACAGGGCTCCCTTATGCTGGGCACTGTGCAGCTCCAGAGACCCAGCCTTGCTTTGTTTCCTGCGTGATGTGCCAACCTGTTTCTCCAGGCCAAACATGCTTTCTAATTCAAGTGACAAAACTGGTGAAAAACTGGTTTGCGTCTTGCTCTTCCATCCGCCTGGGCATGTTTGGGAATCCCTTAGAATAACTGAATTGAGTGGTTTAAGCTTTTTTTTTTTTAATTGCACACCTCCCACAATAACTCTGGAGTAGCTTCATAATGGAAATGCTGACACGACACTATCGTCTCAGCCCCAGGAGTGTGTTCCACCTTCTATTGTTTGCCTTGGCCTCTGTATATTGTATACTGCCTCAGTTTAATTGGTTAATTTAATAAACTTCTGAAGTGCTGTATCAGTTGCCTAGCTTAGCTTTTATCCACTAGCCTGATGAAGAAAGTATAAGTTTCAAAAGCTTTCCTGTATGAAGTTAATCAAATGAAAGTTATATCTCCTACTGTACTTTTCATGTATGTCTTGGAAAGACTGCTTGAACTGACACATTTTTACAATTAAAACATTTAAAAAAAAACCCTCTAAAAATCTTTGTGTGTATAATGTTCCACGGCTGACCTGCCTAACTTCAGTTTAAAAAAAAAAAAAAAAAAGAAAGGAAACTTAAGGCTGTGCAATGCTGCAGTAGCCACATCTGAAGTATATGTTAGGCCAAACTGTACTTTAGATGGACTCTTGGTGTCAGAAAGGGGGGAGAAAAGTGGGAAAACATAACAAAAATTATTTGAAGGTATTACAGAAGGGAAGTCTTGCAATTTAGCCGTGTGTGAGTTAGGTGATCTGCACTGAATCTCTGGTTCTGGCTGAAGCCCCACATAGCCATGACCGTATCCTTTAACACCTCTCTGCTCCATTCCCCATATGGAGGTCTTTTTCACATTTTGTGTGTCTCATTAATTCCGATTTTGAGATTTGGGGATTGTATGCTACTATGGGACTTTTTATTGTATGAACTGTAATAAAAATGAGTTAGAAAGGTCAGTAGATCTTGCAGTACCCTTCCACTGCGGGTACAGTAAAGCCTCTTTCAGACCAGTGCAGAAAGCACTTGAGAGATCCCATGTGCCACACATGAGGGAGTATTTATCTGCATTCAGCAGAGCCAGAGAGTGCAATGCACATGTAACGTTAGTCCATCTTTATCTATTTTAATCCGCAGCTTGAGCATCCAAAGATTTAGGGGTATTCATCTATCAACAGTGATTTAGATATACTTGATCATGCCTCAGGGCAGGGGAACAGCCTAGGTTACTTCTTGATATCCCTTCCAGCCCTGTTTTTTTTACAACTCTATTAGATCTGACAACAACAGAATCATATACTTTGTTCCAAAGGATTCTTCCATTAATTAGTACTTTGTGGTGCATAGCTCCTCTTCCCTTGAGGAACTCTAAGAGGTTGACAAGTGCTAATTAAGTCCTACAAGAACTGGTGTGTTGGGTAATTATTATTTTACAGGTAGAGAAACTGAGGTGCAAATGTAACCCACAGGAAGTTTTGGGACAATCTTGCTTCGATGCTTAGCATTGTAGCTGCTTAAAATTCTCACTGAGCTGTGCCTCTAGGCTGTTGTCACCAGCAGAGAATAACGCTGGTGTTTGCCTCCTCCTGCCCTCATCTGAGCTAGTTGAGGCTGTAACAGGCTTGTCAGCCACGTTTGGGCTGCATCAGCATTAGAGGGGGACAGCTAGCACAACGAATCTGGACTGTGTGCCAAAAATAAGTTTATTTTTTCTCTATTACCATGCTTCCTGGTCTTGCAGAATTATACTGACTTTAAGGGAGAGCTGGCCCAGAGTCCTGAATCAGGCCTTTTGTATTGGGAGGGAGGTAATTTCTTGCAGTCTACATTGTTTGAGTGTAATTTTCAATCAAACATTTGCTGGTGTAATTAGCCTGCTTCAGAGTTCTCTGCTGTGGAATGACATGGCCAAGTGGCATTTGAGAACACTTTAAAAGGAAACAGGCTAATTAGTTTAGCTCTGGGTCAGCAGTACATCAGAAGCCATTGAGCCAGACTGGCCTCTACCTGGCTTGCTGGTGTTTAAATATCTTTGTTTAGTCAGCAATACCTTGCTAAAGGAGGGTTTCTCTAGTGTGAAAGACGAGGTGTGGCTGGAATAGTTTCTTTTGCCCTATAGTAGGGTTATTATTCACCTGTGTTTTGCTGGGTATGGTATTGTATCTGTATGAGTGAGATCACCTTCTAGTTTTTCCGTGCTGCTGCTCCTGTGTTTTCTGTGTCCCACAAAACCTGTTAGTAAGGTAAGACTTTATGTAGAATTCCAGGAAAACTTGCTGCTTCCAGAAATAATAATATTTATTGTCCTCAATCAAATTCTGTCCTGAAACTTCAGTGATTCCACTAACTTTCTTGGATCCATGCAGACTGTGTACAGGGATCTGAATTTGATCATCTGTGGATTCTGATGAAGTGAATTTCATTCCACCATGCCAGTCCTCAAACCTCCTGTTAGCAAATTATCCAGGTGAATTACCACCTCGGATCTATGTGCGCAGCCAGGATCAGTTTTAGAAGAGCTTTTGCTGACTCCACCTGAGATACACATTAAATACTGGCAACCCAGGAACACAGACCTGAGAGCACAGTTTCTGGGGTGGTGGTGGATTCGTGTCCTTGATGTGATGTAGAGGGGCTGGTTAGACAAGTTAAACCTTGATTTGCAGCTTTTGTGTGACAGAATTTGTTGTCGTGTTGCCACTATCCGGCTCTGTCATGCTGCTGCACATCAATTCCCTTCACTCTTCCAGGGTGTGGTCTTGATTAATGTTTGCACAGTGTAATTTGTGATGTTGCTTGGCTTAACAGGACAAAATTTGCTAGTCCAAATGATCTCTTGGTGAGAGGGTGAGGTGCTTATTAAGATTGGGAGGTTTTTTTCACATTCATACGTGGTGTTTTGTAATCCCAGAAGCCAGAGTGTAACGCAGCTTTGCACAGCAACAGTGGCTGTGAAATAATGGATTGGTTATGAGGAGAACAGGAGGAAGTGGTAAGAATGAGCCCCAGAGATATTTCTTGTATAAGAATTTCCCTGTCTTGTTTTTTCTCCCTGATGAAGAGACTTTCTCAAGAAGCAATGAGCAGGGCTACACAGATCAGATTTGTGAGTGATCTTGTCCCAAACTGTGCTTGACATGTAAGCATCCGTTCATGCTCTGTTATGCTCCTGCCAGGGTGATTACACCATGGCTGGTCTGATCACATCTGCCATGCTCCAAACTCTCTGTAGTCGTCTCTGTTTCTGTGGAATACTCCCATAGGATCGCAAACCTTAAAGAAACCATTTGTGCGGTTCTGAACACCTACAACAGTCCCTGTATTTAACGTTTCAGAAACGAGGCTTGTTTTCTTTCAAAGATGGTCACTGCAGTATGGAGAAAGCGGACGTGCATCTCCCAGCTCTTTCCAAGAAAGCAATTCCAACCTGCTCTGCTGAAGAGGCAGTGGCCAGGTGTAGAGGTACGGAGAAGCATTGGGAGGCCAATAATGCCCTGTGTTTTTTCTCATGGGTTACAAGCCGAAAAGGCTTGTGAATGCACATTAGCAGTCTATCCTCCACTTCCTTGACTCATTGTGGGCCAAACCTCCTCAAACACATGTCCAGCTCTGTTGTGTATCCAAGTCTGGAGTCTGTGCCAACCAGGAAAGGCTGCATTTAATGGCTTTGTAGGAGAATGGTGCTACTAAGGGAAGGTTCAATATTCAAGGGTGGCAGTTGTGAGGGGGCCCTGATTAAGCTGAAGAGGCCAGCTGAGAGGACTGGCCAGTCCCTTGATGTTAAGAGAGGAAATCATTGAGCAGAAATGTCCCTGCGCATTCCTGAAATGACCAATGAATCCATATCACATCCTAGCTGAGAGCTGGATATCTTTAGCCTGAGCATTCATATGAAATCCAAGGTGAAGCACTGGCAGGAGACAGCAACTAATCAGTCCTGAGTATCCTGGGAGGGTGTGTGAAATGCTCCCTCTCAATGCAATAATCCCCTCTGAGTATGCTAGTATCCATCTGATGGGTAATTAGCTGGATCTCTGGTTAAAGAATCGGTGAAGGGCTCCCTTTTCCCATGTCTCCTTGTGAAGTGCTTACTCTAATTTTTGTGACATTCAGCTGGAGTGTCTCTGTCATTACAGACCATTGAACTCCTTCAGATCCATCTATATATTTTAAGTAGTTTCTGGCCCTTGGGTGACAGTGGTCAAGGGGGATCGGACCTTTGGGGATTTTTTTTTTTTTTTCAAGTTAAGGAACATTTCCTTGGGTGGCATGAATCAAAAAGTTCTGGCCAAGGACGGTGCATGTTCACAGACTCCTGTCCTGGCAGGCTGGGCACAGGCAAAAAAACACCTTCCACAGCGGTGTTGTATTACCCTGCTCTCTAACCTGTTGGATTGCCCTTGGTCTTACTAGCAAATGGGAGAGTGTCCTTTCCAGCAAGAGTTCCTCTGGCTCCTGAGTAGCAGTAGTCTTCATACTGGTAAGCACAAGTTGTCCTGGAAGAGACAGGAAGGAGTTGAAATGCTGCCGGGAACAAATACAAGCTGAACAGTCTGCTCCAAAAAGCTGCAAGGAAAATGTTTCTTGAGAAACAAAAAAGCCTCCCCAGGTTCAGGAGAAGATGATGATACTACTGAAAGGACCGAAAAAGGGAATCAGATCAAGTTGAATAAACTATTTTGTTTGACTCAATACATAATGCTTCCTTTCATTAGAGTGCCTGTAATCTTTTCTTGTTAATTGAAATTAATGTATTAATTTCGGTTTGAAAATGTGTAAGCACTTTCAGGCTGATGACTTTTATTTTTTCAGCTGAAGTGACAAATCCAACATAAATTTGCAATGTTTTTGTTGACCCAAATATGCCTGTTTTCTTTGGGCAGGGATGAAAGTTTCAGCTGAGAAAATGCCTGCTTCTAATCTGGACAACACCTTCTGCCTAAGGATACTTTCATTCATAAATAAAAAGACAAATAACTGGATGGAAATGAAACCTGGGAAGCCAGTACGTGCACTCTAAGGGTTGAGGATTTCACAGAAACCAACAAGAAGAGAAATTGAAAGGAACTGAACAGTACGGTGTTGCTTAAAACCCTTTGGCCAGCCCCGCATACAGGGTTACTTTCATCAAAAACATTAGTGATAGCATGTGTTGAACCAAGTTAGCTGTTCTGCTTAGCCTGTCGCTGTGTGAGGTGTTATCATGACTTCTGGGGTGGAAGTACACCTCCGAAGTGTTCATAAAAGTGGTGAATTTCTATTAGGTTACCCGAGCTAGAGATTTGTGTAAATAAAGTAGTGTGTATTTAGAAATGCATGGGACGGCAGGGTACGTAGGAGGTCCGACATCTCAAGGCCACCATTTCCAGGCTGTTTTCATCCTTCATCTTCTAAACAATGGTGAGAATGATGTCTCATTTGCCCGGTAACTAGTCTTCAAATTCAAAACTGGAGTTTTCAGACTCTTTTTTTTTTTTTTTTTTTTTCTAAAATAAAGGGTACTTTATTGCCTGTTTATAACTAGGGATGAAAAGGTGAAGTTTGCTTTAGTTGTTGTCAATAACAATAATATTTTCTTCTTACAAAAGGACAATAGGAAAAGTTTACAGCACTAATTGTCAGTGGAAGCAATTTTCTAAGAGGGTAATCTGGTCTCAGCTGTTTAAATGTTTACTCACTGATGCTTGATTAATAGCTAATTAGAGAAATATGGTTTTATGTAGTTTCTAAATCTGTGAAATCTGGTGTCACTCAAGGGTTGAGCCTGTACTTATTTACCATATTGGGAAAAGTCCTATCAATAGTCCTCACTGATGTCCAAAGAAATAGCTGGCTGGAGTGTAAACGTGGAAAGGGTAACTTACTGGGGGGACTGTACAATTCTTCTCCTATATATTAAAAATTTATATAATGCACATAGTCACATTCAAATATTATATGTTAATATACTATAAATACTTCTAAAATATATCTATTACACATAGTAATACATACTAATTTCATTTTGTAAAGGAAACTAATGAACTGAAACTTGAGTTTGTTTCCTGAACTACTTTTTCTTTTGTTAGAAAGCTGGGGGGTTGGTGTCTCTCTCTCTTTTTTTTTTTTTTTTTTTTTTTTTTTGGAAGGAGTTCTGAACTCAATTTACACAGCTAAAGAAGAGTTGGATTATCTAAAGCGTGCATCATGCTAAGCAGCATTTAATAATGTGGCAACTTTTCTGAAAGCTGCAGTTGTGAGGTATCTGGCTGTAAACTAAACTTTCTGAGCAATCAGCTCTGGTGCCATCGTGAGTGCGCGAAGGGAAGCGCCTTTCCCAAGGGTTCTCAGTGGAAGCCATATTTTTGACCTTCTCTTCGCTGAAACAAATTGTGTTGCAAAGCTTTAATAATGAGTAAATGTGCATTTCCGTTACCCTTTAAGACACTGCCTTGTGTTTGGAAATCTTCCATAAAGCCCTTAAAGGCACAGAATAATAAAAAAAAAGGTAAAAATCCGTTCCCACAGAAGGGAAAGGGAAGGGCAAAGGAAATATTATTCTGTAGGAAATTAAAATACACCAACCTTCTACAAACTCAGAGTAGATGAACCGTTTACCAGTGACTACCTAGTTTGGGAGAGTGACGATATAATCACTGAAAACATTTTGAAATACATTTCTAAATAAAAAGGCATTTTGTGCTGTTGCAGTAATTAATGGTTGCTCTCTTGCAATAGCCTGCAGAAAACTAACTCATGCATTTGACAGCAAACATGAATATGCTTGTAAAACTGAAGGGAATCGTTAGGCTTGTGTGAGCTTGATCACTTAAAAACAAACCAAGAAGCTGAGCATGGAAGCATGTTATGACTTAGGGGCTTGATTGAAGTCAAGGGGAGTATGTCAGTATTAAGTGCTATGAAGAGGAGGGGAAGGCCCAGCTCATTTACAGCCTCGTCAGCGGTGGCATGGGGCTTGATGTACACACCAACGTGGCACACGTGAGGCCCCAAGCTGCCCAAGCAACGTGGATGTTTTGAAAGAGAAGGGCAATTGTAACACCATTATATGTTTGGTTGCTTTGGAAAACTGGACCTTGCTGTAAGCAGCGGTGAGAAGGCAGTGATGTTTGGAGATTGCTGTGCATACGTCTATTTCCCTTTTGCCTCCGACTTGCATGAGGGCAACTTCTGTCACATCCATGGACTTCCTGTGGGAAGAAATGTGATTTATTTATGAGGGTAAAGCAGGGGAGGATTGTGACAAATTGTGCAAATACTAAAAACTTCAAAAAAGCCAATAAAAAGGTGGTTCGGTTTGCTTCTCACTTTGCATGTGCTGATTATTCCATCCAGTGAATTTGCAGGCATGAATTTTCAGGAGCATTTACTGGCAAAGCTTATGAGGAAATATGGCAAAGTGTGCGTGGAGAGTGAATTTCAAAAATCTGTGCTGTGTTGCTGCAGCTGATTCTCTTATGTACAAGCGACCGAGGCAAATCATGTGGCTGCTCAAAGTTCCTTTTTGGGCAATTTGAATATTTTAGATTTGGTTATTTTAGATTAGGTTAGGAAGTTTCAAATAGCAAGCATCAGTTTACAGATTATTCTGAACTATGGAAAAATTCCTAAAATGAAAAACGGGAGCAAAAGCTCTGCTTATTTTCTCTAAGTCCATTCACGTATGCATAGGATGACATAGCGACTTGTTGAAGATAAGGTGCATAGAGTCTACCGAGAACTATAATTCATGCTATAGAAATTAAATGTCTGATCTCTACCCATTCCTCATTTGCATTGTGGAGTGTAAAACGCTGAATTCTTACAGCTCAAATACTTCCAAGCATCCAAAACTTACTAATTACAGGTAAATTTCAAATTTTCCATTGAAAGGGATGACAGTTTCACTCCAGTTCTGGAGAAGCAAGCAAGTTTTGCTCTTGCTTGGAGAGGTTAATCAGGAAGACCTCCGCTGTCTGTCTGATCTACCCGTTTGGATAGAGGAGAGACTGCATGAGCTGTGAATGAATGCTTTTCTCCATAGCAGGCCTTAACAAAAGCCGTTTGGAACAGGAGTCATCATCATCGTGTTCATGCTCTCTAGTGTTACTTCTAGTTGCCTCCTGGATGGTGTAGGATTGCTTAGTCCCTGGCATCACTTCAGTTGTGAATTTGACGATTTCCTGATAGATTTTTTTTTTTTTAATCAAAGAAAATATTATGTCAATAATGTCTAAAAGCTGTAGCAATATTGCTCCCAGCCCAGAGATGTAAATACTGTGTTATCTCATGGCACAGCCTTAAATGACGCCACACATCTTGAAATAACATGTCCAAATGTGTCAGAGGAAGAGATTGTTAAAGCATTTGCCTTATATTACCTGCCTGCTAGCAAATGGGTGGTGAGAGACCTAGAGTTTAAATTTTTTTTTTTTTTTTTTTATGTCTATTAGGCAGATCATGCAACTATCTAAACACAGTTCTGGAAAACCTGTTTGCTAGCTTACTCACAGCCCCAGATGGCTTTGAGTTGCAATAGTGTGGTGCCTAACCCTTCGGGGGAAAAGAAAAAATAGCAAACCCAACCCAGTGCACCTTCTAGAACAACATCTTCCGAATTTGTGAAGATTGGGGGGGAGGAGGGAGGGGAAAAATGGCCTGTGTGTGAAACCACGAATTATATTATGTCTGCCAAACCCCTTTGAGAATTGGACCAACTGTCGGTTCAAATGATTTGTGCTTATCCAAACTTTACTCATCAAAGGTTTTTATGAGTTCACTTTGGCAGTGGCTGTGTTTTTCCATGTGGTGAAATCATACACCTGGAAAACATGTAGCCAAAATGGTGTGGAGTTTGAATAACTCTCCTTGTTCTCCAAATGCTCTTGAGTTTTAAGCATCATGGTAGTTAAAGTGTTTGTGGTGCTATAAAATTTGTACAACTTTACTGTAAACCTGACTCTTGCATAACCCTCATGACCAGATGATTGGCAGCTTAGTTGTGATCTTGTAACACAAAAAGGAACAAATATCGGCCCAAAGTTTTTACTGTGCAGAGGGAAGAAAGCTGAAAATCTTTACCTTTGTATAAGCAGTGCATGGTGGCATGGAAAACATCCTGTGAAGCAGCAGCCTATGAATAATCCTATTTTATGGTTTGCTTCACAAACAGTGTACAGAGCCCTATCCAAAATGAGCCAGTTCTGGGATGGACAACAGTAATCAAGAAGATGACTGTACTTCATAGAAGTGATGGGGAGAGGCTGACAGAAGATACTGGCAGAAGATTCAAGAAAAAGGGTATGTCTACAACAGTACTTGATGTTGACCTTAAAGTTACCTTAACCAGTCTCTGTGTTGTTTCTGGCAGCCTGCAGCAAAGCCAGTTATATTGCCCTCCTAATTTGCAAGTTGGGCCCTCCTAGGACTTGTTTTGAGGCCAACTCGCCTTTCCCCGTGGGCAGGAGAGAGAAGCAGAGCTGGGGAGGAGTGGTGAGAAGTGGGAATGGTGGGATTGTTGTGGGTTGGCTTCTGTGCCCTGAGCCTAATGCTGGCTCCAGACATGGTTCAGGAGAGCACAGGTTTGGGGGACTGGCAGTGGTGGGAAGATCTCAGATCTGTAATTGAGCAAAGGTCCCAGGATCATGGTGGGACCACTGATAAACTGTGGCTTTGGCAACCTCAATGTTAAACCCACTGGTGTTCTGGGTATTGGATGGGTCTTTGAGTGTGGATGAAAAAGGTGCAACTTTTTCTGTTTAACTGAAGAGAGTCCTTTCCCTGCATAGTGTATGGTTTATTTTCTAACTGCAGTTAAGCTGGAGTTGTTTAGGAGGAAGGGCACAGCATAATTCTCAAATGGAATCATGAAATACAAAAAACAGTGTAACAAATCTGGTAAAATTATAAAGGGTTTAAGCCACAAGTGAACATCAGTTTCTCAACTGCAATGCCTAGTCATTTGCCTTTCTGTTTACACAACACAATGGCCTGAAGAGAGTTAATATATTTAGAAAATGGCACTTGCATATATTTCTAATGGGAGAGGAAACTCAACAAATTGATGTGACTCAACAAATTGAGTATACAGAACAGATCACAGCTCTGATTAGGCCATTTGCAGATTGGTTTGAAGAGCACTGGCCTCTGGCCAGTGAGCTACTTCTTACATGCAAGGAACATAGACAAACAAGGAGGACACTGAGCTAATGATACGCTGTGCTTTGTCTGAAGCAGTGATGATCTCGTACGCAGAGCATATGCTCACGGATGGCTGCTTAGCATAATGGAGCAGTCCTGCACCACACACGTCTGTGGCCACGCACCAGAGGCTTCACCGCAACATAACTGCAGACCTCTTCCACTAAGGCCTCGTAAATGGCATGGATTAAAAATAATATGGGTAACATAAAATGGAATTTAAAAGAATACAGATGGCTTAATATGAAAATAATGAATAATGCTATATAAAATGCCTGAGCTATTATTTCACTTATAACCAGCATACCTGTGCACAAATCTGTATCCTGGTTTTGCATACTGTAATATAAATGGTCTTCTTTGTTCTTGCCTTTATATAATAACACTCCACCTAATACCTAGACACCCTTGTGTATATTTTGCGCATACATCTAATTTTGTTGTTAAAATATTGCCCCAAAACCCACACATACACCAAAAGAACTGTATATTGTGGAACTGGTTTGAAATCTATAATGAAGCAGTGCTTGGGAAGGGATGAAAGCTGAAGGATTAATTTAACGGCCTTGTAGTATGCTACTGAGTAGGAGGAGAAAAGAATGGGTCTGGTGGCTGGATTGGGTCTGCATTTCCTGTGTTGACATGGGATGGGCGGAGCAGGATGGTAATGGTGTCCTCAGCCCTGGAAGGAAGAAGAAACCATTTGCACTTGATGTGGAGCTACTTTTGGGGTTTGACTCTGGGACAAAGCTGTTAGATTTGCTACCCAGGCTGGTTTTCTTCCTTTCAAATAAATGTTAGTGACCCTTCCCCTGAAGCTTTGATCTTCTACTTCTGATGAAACCTCTTTTTTGGAGGGTCTTACTGCTGCGAGGCATGGGACCCCTCCTGGCTCTGTTATGTCCTGGAGCTGTGGTGAGGCTGTGAATCCTGTGACCCTGGGATCCCAGGGGCAAGCCAGGGAGAGGGTAGAAGCAGCTGTGAATTACGGAGGAATCTCAACAAAGTTGTCAGAAACCCAAATGATGTTCATGAATTTCAGTGTTTGACTTTTTTTTTTAATGATTATTATTCTTTTTTCTTGGTGTCTGCTATTGTATGAGGGCAAGAATCTGCAAAAAAACAAAGGCCGAACCCCAAGGAGCCTGTAAACAAAGCTAAACAGTTAACATGTGATTCTGCCCCAAATAAGAAGGCAAGGGGAAGATGTTTTTCATTTTGTGATGAGTTGCTAACTGGGAGTCAGTTTGGCTTCTGCTTGTGGGAAATCCCGAGGAGGAGGCTTTGACATACAGTTCAGGGAGTTCCCCGCTGCTGCCCCTCCAAACCATTCTGCATCATGGAAAGCTGATCCTGCTGTGAAAGCACTATATGTGGGAAGTCTGCCACACTCGTACTGGGGCAGTCTGAGGCAAGGTGCCCAGTCTGTGCACCCTAGGTCCCTCTCTGCACAGCTGGGACAGCCAGAGCTTCAGCACCGCGCAGGGGTTTGCAGGGGCAAGACTCATTACTGTTTCATAGGGTCTGGGATGCTGGAGTGGTGGGAGCACACGACCAGATCTTGAGTAATGGGTAAAGTGGGTGTGGGGGAATTCTTCCTCAGTGAGTAGAAGTTTTTCTACATGCTGTGGGGATGTTCAAAATTGTAAACTCAGGGGTTGTGTGTGGTTGTGACCACCTGTAGGTAGGTTTACGTGCTGGCTGTAGTTGTACCCTGTTCCTCCCCTCTGCATTCCCTCTCTGTCCAGCCAATTCCCCAAAGAGGTTTTCCCAGAGGCCGCAGAAAAGTTACTCTGCAGCTTCAGTTCTCAGGTACCCATTACAGATATGTTAAATACCTAAATTAAAAACATCCTCCCTACTTCTGTCCTCCCCCACGTTTTCTGGAGCACCCATCGTATGACCTCCTGCTTGGTAGAGCTGATGATGCAAGGGTAGAGATTACTGCTGCTTGCAAGAATTGCATGGCAGTTCCAGCCGTGTATTAGAATTCTGTGCCGGTTGGCGCCAGCTAAGTAATCTCTGTGATAGCCTTAGGAACAGCTTTGCCATGAGATCTTAGAAATGATATCTTGTCTCCCTGTGAAAGTGCTGAATTAAACAAGTATTTGAAAATCTTCATGACTGTAAAATTCCATTCCCTGAAGAAAACTGGGGAATTTTCTATAGTCTGTGGAAATTAGATATATAGAGGAATTCTGTGGTTAAACAGCGACTCTGCCCTTTTAAAATACCCTGCCCTCAGTTATTCTTGTTTCTCTGGAAGTGAGAATTGTTCTAAAAATTCTGGCATTATGGTACAATATGTTCTGTATCACAGAGGGGAAAGAATCTGTAAATCTTTTATTACCAACCCAGGAATTTTGCTCTGTAGCTTTCTAAAGGTGAACACCTGCCCCTTGTTTTATAGTGACTGAGATGTAGTTTGTAAAGCTTGTCTTTTGTTGACTTCATCACTTTGATGTCCTCCAGATTATCAAATTCTCTTTGTATTAATATATGATAATTTCTACCTGTATTGATAGACAATGATATATGCAACTGTACTATATCACATGATACTAAATGAGTGATTCATCCTTTGTTCCTTGTGAATCTAAAAACTGGGTCTCCTGCCTTCCTATGCTGTCTCTGATTTAGAGACTACAAGCTTAAGGCATCAAAATCTGCTGTGCTAAATCTATGGTTTGTTACAAAGAAATTGATTCTTCGCCCAGTTACACCAGTGAGTGGAAGAGAGCCTCTCAAACCCATAGCTACACTGGGGAGCTGCAAAGGCTGAGTCCCCCTGTACCTCTGGCTCTTCTGAGATTAGTGGGTTATGTTCTTCCATTTAATGTGTATTTAGAGCAGCGCTGCTTTAAGATCAGAAGAATTACTCTGGATTTACACCAAGGTAGCTAAGCATGGAATCATACATAATACCCAAGCACATTTGTCTTGCAAGAACCACACCTGATCTGCCTCCCAGCTCTTATATACAGAAGACATCCTCACTGTGTTGGGAAGGTCGGGGGTGGGGTTGCTTGCTGCCGGGGGGGCATCTGTCATTGCTGCACAAGCCTGAAACCCACCTCCTCTGCAACCGTAGATCCTGACGACTTGCAGCCCTTCCTCAGACAGCAATAACATCTCTCTCTGCTGGGTTTGCGCGTTTCTGTGGTCTTAACACTAACCTATTTTATCCCTGAACACAATGGGATGAAATCCTACAGAAGAAAGACATATCTCAAATGTTTCCAGAATGTGTACATCAGTGATGCATGTGTAGTTTCTAGCACAGAGAGGATTAGAACAAATGCATTCTTTGTAGATGCTGTTTTAATCTTTCAAGCTAAACTTAGATCTCGGACACCTGTCTCTGCAGCAGTCTGTCTCTTGAGCTCATGAATTTTGTGCACAGCTGTCAGTGCTGTATGTGGGGTTCTCTCTTTTCAGCTGGCTATATTCCCAGTTGGCTGAAAAGTAGGAGCCTGTCTTAGAAAGAGAATTTCCACTCCTGCATACTTTGATGGAAACAAGAAGATATAAAACAAGATTTAATGGCCCAGGTTTTTTTAAACCATTTATTAGCTGTTCTGTACATACTCAGTCTCTGGGGAACTAAGTTACATATTATGATAAGTATAGAGTGCCTGTTCCCTGTGGACTTTGTTTCATGATTTATGTGGAGAAAATAAAGCGCATAAACCAAATAAATTACCTTGGATAGCTTACATTGAAATAGGACTCCAGGAAGTGCCACGAGGTGGCCAGATGAAATGCTGACCTGAATTGGTGGTGCTAAAATGAGGATACTATCTCCTGCCCCTGCCAAGCCCGTTCTTTGAGATTGAAGACTACAAAAGGAGGAAAAGGGTTGTTAGGAAAAACATCCACCTATGTTGTCTTCATTCCTTTGGGACTGATTAGATGGAGGCATATGTCACACACTGAATGGCTTCACCACAGTCTTAATGACAAGTGCTGTCTGCAGAGTTTTACATTGTGGTCGGCTGCCACCTATTTTTCTCTGAGAAATAGTCATCTGAGACTTGGGACCCCACCATGCTCTACTTGCCCTCTGAATGGGAACAAAAGCAAAGCTGCTCAGAATGAAGGGTTGCCTGCTAGAATCTGCAGCCTGTGTGGGCCTTGCTCTTGTCTAACTTGGGTATCTTCAGCTTTCTAGCCTCAGTCAGTTTGGGGGTAGATGTTCAGCTCCAGACTTACAGCCAATTCAGCCTTCTCAAAAATGGTAGCAATTGGGTGTTCCTGCTCAGAGGTAAATCTTATCTGCAAATTGTCTGCAAAGAGTTGAAGAAGCCCGGTGCTATATGAGGGAAGTGTGAAATTGAGGTCTTGTCCTTTGTGAGCAGTGACAGGGATGTATTTGCAGAGGAAGGCATGTCCTTTTGCCTAGGTCAGGGAAGAGATCAGCTTTGCAATAATTGAGATTTTTATCAACGAGTCATCCCATGAGCAGTAACAAGGAGGTGGAACGAGAGCCCAAAGTTCCAGTGCTACCTTCTGCACAACATGAGTTCAGCATAGAGGACATGGCAAAACCGGAAGGGTCAGCAATTTTAGTTGTGCCTGGCTGTCTCTGGAAATGTAGATTGCTGTGCTGTGCCACTGAGAAGAGCTAACTGGTTTTCTTTCTTGTTTTTGCACGTTGTCGATGATAACACTATGGGCAAAGTAACTCTTCTATATTCAGGAAGCAAAAAGCATAGCCTCCCTTGGGTGAACATGAGTTGCTCGGCATTTTGTTGAAGATGCTGCTGATGCCATCAGTCATGTACCACGGGGGGAAGGAGCCTGCTGGAGCCTGGTATCCTCTCTAGAAGAGAAAAGAAGCAGCTGAAGGAATTTGGCTCATGTTAGACGATACACCTACACTACCAGATAATGATTTGATCAATCGGCAAGCTTGTCAGATCGGACCCCAGATAGGATGGCGGCTTGCCAGCTGCTGGATCAGAGAGACTTTGTTTGATGTTATCAGAGTACAATTAGGTTACACGCATCGCTTCACGGCACAGGCCAAGTGTGGGTGACTGGGAGGTGCGTTCGCCTGCTGTCGGAGGCCCTGGCACCTCTGGTCACCCACTGCAGCGGCTGGGGGGTCGGGGGGTGGCAGGAGGGCAGCCCACCGTCCCTGCCCAGGTTTTGGTCCCCCTCAAACTCCTGTCAGACAGCAGATGAGAGAACAAGTAGATTCAGTTTCAGGAGACCTCGGGGCTTAGTAAAAAAGAAAGCTCAAAGGAATTACTCTGTAGAAGAGTAAAATACCAGGTGTAACATGCAGCTAATTATGCCACTGGTTTACAGGAGGGATTTTAAATGTTTCTTTCTGAAAAGCCTGAAAGGAAAAAAAAATCAAAGGGGAAAGATTGAAAAACAAGTATGAGAAGATATAAAACAAGATTTATATCTAAATAATTTCCTCTAATTGCTGTTAGAAGACATTAATTTTCCTTTTGATGCTTCACTTTACCTTAGGCTTTGCTCTACCTGCCAGGATGGCAGGGAGTCAAAGAGGATTAGATCAGCAGCTCTCTGCCTTAGTAGCCTCTGTAAAAGATTTAGCAATGGGAAGAATATACAGGTTTAAAAAAATAAAATCCTAATTTAAACTGGCCAACTTCAACCTTCGTTTATCCTGTGCAATCATGATGACTTCACCACCATCCCATGGGTACAAATGAGGCAGAATCTGGGTTCAGAGTGCCAGAGGTGTTTATGTGTGTTGCTTTTTAAAGATACAGAAGTACCTGATGTATCTGTGGCTGCATAGGTGTCAGCAGTGGTTTCGAAACCATTTCAAGTGGAAAACATTTTGTCCATACAGACAGCCAGCCTAAAGCCCATCTACCAATTAAGGTTTGCCTAAGTCTTGGTCTGGAAAGGACTGAAATAATCCTCAGGGGCGAGCTTTCCTTTTGCCAAGGGGAAACTTTGCCTGGGGAGAATCTAGACAGAACCATATGATAAATTTAATTTGCCTGGATTTTTATAGGCTTCCATTATGGCTTGCATATGTGTGAGGCGTCTCTTTGTGTCTGTGGCGCCATTTGGGCTGTGATTCCACTGTCGTCCATTTTTCTGTCTCCTCCATCTGAGGATTGTGCAATTTTTTTTGACTGAGACTGGGAGTGCAGAGACTGCAGCTCACCTGAGAGTTTGCTTGCTGAGACAAAGTCTGGTAGTGATGCCAGCTGGATAGGTCAAACACTTTGTTTCACCTTTTTCTTTGTCAGAATTCTTCAGTTAAGTTCTTGATCCCTGATTGCACCTGAAATCCAGAATTGCTTTTGGTGGTTGTGGCAGCCACTTCCCAGCTTGACTCAGAGGTATAGGTTCCCATTCAGTTCAGCAGGAGTGGGAAAGTCCGCATTCCTCAGGCTGCACCGAATATCTCAGCCTGGAAGTGTTGTTTATCAAACTTCTCTTAGATGAACCTTGCGGTAATTCTCCATTAATCTATTTCCTCCAGTTATTACAATGAGTTCTGCTCAGGGGTATCCTAGAAAACCGCTTGGAAGCATCAATGGAAAAAAAATGAAGTGCGGTTGGCTGGAAGGAGCACCCTAAGCCACATCATAAGACTCGATCTCTTATTTTCCCACTGCTTTAATCTATTCTGTTCTCTGTGTAGGGCTTAAACAAAAGTAACCTAAGAAGATACTGTCTCTTTGTTTTTGTCTTGCATATCATTTTGTACTAGGCAGTGATTCTTAAACACAGTTCGTAGCGCAGCAGTCGTGTAGACAGGCCTTTTGGGTGAACAATAAAAGAGAGGCAGAAATAATGAGAATCAAAAGCTGCTTTTAAATTGCAGGTTGAATTTACTAATAATTCCCCCCCTTCAGATGGAAATATAAGAATGTATAGTGTGTATTAACTGTCTAGTTTACTAAGGTCATGGTTTTCATGAGAGTTGTTCTTGTTTAAGCACTGTAATAAATACCCAGGCTGTCCAAAGAACTTAGTGTGTTGAAGACATACACTGGTTGCTGAGCTCTTCTAAAAATCTGGTCCCACTAAATCAAGAGCAGACAGTCTCTCTTATTCATCTCCTTGTCTGCTGGTGGTTAAACAAATGCTTTTGAGTCTGAGGAACATTAAAATTCTGCAGCTTCCATAAATGACTTTGATTTCAAGATGAACAACGAGATGTTAGAATGAAAACCAAAACCGCTGCAGAATGTAGCACTGAAGGAAGCTGTGCTAATTTCTTCAGAAACAAATGTAGAAGTCAGTAACATGAAACAGCTGACCACGAGCCAGATGCTTCAAAGTGATAACAAGTAGTTCAGGAAGCCCCCAATAGCTTTGGCTTTCCAGAGAACTTTAAGATCCATATGTATACCTTTACGGCTAAAACTACTTTGCTAAATGCGATAGTGCTCCAGATACAAAATACGAATGGGCAATGCTTGTGAACACCAGTGAGTGCCTGCTTAATGGTGAGACTAGGAGATTTGTCCTTGGAATATCAAGTTAGGAATTAAGTTATTTGAACAAAAAGCAGGTACGGAGCAGAATCAACACCAACCAAAAGACTTTCATCTTTAATATATTTGATGAAGTCCCATTGCCATCATATTTATAAGAAGCTCACAAACCTGTACCAACATTAGGAGCAGATTACAACATAACTACTCAAAAAAACACGCGCTACTTCGATTCTTCACTCCTGCTTGAGAAAACTATTTAGTGCCCCCAAATGTGACTGTGGCCTCTATTAAATCCATTGCATCTTGTCTGTATTCTGACCCACTACAGCCTCTTTAGTCACAATTTGACCCAACTTAGCACACTTACTCTGTTTTGTACAACATGCTAAGTAACGGTGCAGACTCTGAACTAAGTAACAGTGGTTTGAATCTTGAGCGATACCAGAGTTACTGTGACTTGCTAGTATCAGACGTTCTTAAAAGGATGTCCTGTTCTGCTGTCAGGCTTTTCATTTTTGAAACAATAGATGAGTGTTTGGAAGTTGAGGGAAAGAAAACTAGTCTCCTACAGGAGATAAGATCTGAAATAGAGGCCTCGGGAAGAAAAATACGGCTAAATTTATTGTTACTGGAGTGGCTGCTCTGTATCTTATTTATTGTTTTTTACATTCATCTGAATGTATATTTATTGCTTCTCGAACAATTTTGTGTCACGAAAGTTTTTTCCAGCTTATTCAAGGAATAATTTAAAGGGTATAAGAAATGTACAAAATCTCATTTTTCAGTTAGGAGCCCCCTACCTGAAGTTTCCTCTGTTGGGGGCAAATTTTTTAAGGGTAGTCAAATGAGTTGGTGATCTGCCATATTGAGCTTTCTTTGTGCTAAAGGGTGATGGGTATAAATCCTTCCCGAGAGGCCTCATTCAGAATCAGGGCTTCGCAGTGTTGGTTGCTGTATAAAACAAAGAAAATCATGTCTGTGTAGCTTTCAGCATTTGTTTTTGTCGTATGGTCATGTGTTGTGTCTAGGATCATGTGCAAAGTCTTTGGGAGGGCAAGGGGCAGAGATCTGCCATTTTCTAGAGCTGCTTAGTGCTGTATCCAGCAGGACGATGCACAGGCAATGCTGAAGGGGCCTCCAGTCATCGTGTTTACTGACATCATGTGTGATCCTTTAGCTGAGGGAGGGAGGGGTGCTGGACTGGGAGCACCGGAAGGAAGACCTCACATTCCAGAAGAAAGGAATTTTCTAATGTCATGTTCCTTTTTAGCATTTCTTGGGGGGCTACAGGTCTTTCTGAAAGCTGTCAGTCAGGGGACTGCAGGACTCGGTCTTACTTTCTAGTTTTGAGCATTATAGCTATCATTTACACTTGCAAAGTAATATTGAGGCTGAAATTCCCAATCTCTGTTTCAGGATGTGATGCTTTTCAGTCTTAATTCATTCTGTAGTATGGGTCTTTTTTTGTGGTTTTCTGCCACACAAAGTGCTGTGGTACCTAAATGCCCGAGTCCTTCTCTTACATAAATTTACCTCAGCTCCCCTCAACTAGTGACTTTGACCGGAACCATGAATGCTTATGACTTCTGAAAGTCAGTCTCAGGCTCTCTGAGTGACAAAAACAAATTAGGGCGTTATTTTAAGTGAGGGGTTTATTTACTTGCCTGGGGCATAGCCAAAGAGAGACCTGAAGGTGTTCACAGCCCTGGTTCATGCCAGCTGTGCTAGACAGTGCTGCTGCCTTGTATTAGAAAAACTTGATGATTAAAAAGAAACAGCTAGATATATCTAATTTAACAAGATACAACCCATGTGGATCATAAAAGGGAGATCATAGCTGATTAAAACTGCATGAATTGTTTTAAGTGCATTCCTCAATTTTTAGACTAGAACAAAGGAGATGACCTGATTTATCCTGGAATATGGAGATAGATAAGAGCAACTACCTCGACTAGACTTTTCCTCTGCCAACTCAGGATTGTATATTTAAAAACTAGTCTGGACAAACACTAACTGTGTGCCAAACAGCAATGTTTCCATCGCTTCCCTTGAAAGATTATTCCACACACTAATAGATCTTGTCAGGAGGCTTTTTCTTGCAGCCTAAATCCTTCACCTCAAAACATTAAGGAACTGAGGCAAGAGTCTAATGGGTTGGGTTTTTTGCCTTGTACTTTGCTCCTTTCCAGTATCTCTAGGCTGTAGCCACAGTATGTGGAACTTCTGCTGAGCCAGATTATCAGGTGTTTGGGAAGACTTTGTATGAAACGGACTGCTCTGGAAAGCCAGGGTAGAGACTGGTTAAAAATTGGCTTTTGGACAGAAAATAGAGGATGTCACAGCCAGGAAAGAGTTCAGGATGGGGAGGTGTGGCAAGGGTCAGTTTTAGCTAGGCTTTTGTTTCCCTTATACATAAAAATTGTCTTCACCCATTTTGGGCTTGAAAAATATTGCTGTTCACGTGAAAGAAGACTGAAGAGAGAAGGTTTTATCACTAGTACCAGAGTGGTGTTTGACTGTGGTGGTGCGATGGTGAATTGAGCTGACCTGTTTAGGGCTACAAGGATGGTGAGGGGACTGGAGCATCTCTCCTATGAGGAGAGGCTGAGGGAGCTGGGCTTGTTCAGCCTGAAGAAGAGAAGGCTGCGAGGGGACCTAATATATACTTACAAATATCTGAAGAGTGGGTGTCAGGAGGATGGGGCCAAACTCTTTTCAGTAGTGCCCAGCGACAGGACAAGGGGCAAAGGGCACAAACTGAAGCACAGGAAGTTCCAGCTGAACATGAGGAAGAACTTCTTCCCTCTGAGGGTGACGGAGCCCTGGCCCAGGCTGCCCAGGGAGGTTGTGGAGTCTCCTTCTCTGGAGATCTTCAAGACCCGCCTGGACGCGGTGCTGTGCAGCCTGCTCTGGGTGACCCTGCTTCGGCGGGAGGATTGGACTGGGTGACCCACAGAGGTCCCTTCTAACCCCTACCATTCTGTGATTCTGTCTGTGTGCCTGTCCTTATCCCCGCTCAGTCACCCCATACTTCGTGGGCTTTGTGGTGCAGGGCCACCGTCCTCGCATGCTGTGGGTTATTTGTAAATAAATAAAAATAAAGCAGAAGCAGTTTAAATAAGCTACCTAAATGTATTGGTCTGATAACTAATTTATTGGACTCTTTCCACTCGTGAGTTGGCACAGCTCCACTGACCAAATTAGGGCTGTGCAGATTTACACCAGCTGAGGATGTGGCTCATTGCATTTAATATACCAGGAACTCTTGGGCCAAAAATACCCATAGATACCTTGAAAGGAAATGCCATGTGAAACACTGACCGAGAACATGACTGTTGGGTAGAGGAGGGGAGTGTTGGTAGTGACTAATACATTATAGCCATCTGCACAAATTGGCAGCTGTAAAGTAAAAGCGCTATATATATATATATTGAAGCATTAAGTGTAAAGCGTGTGGATATACTGCATGGAAGCATTCAGCATTAATCAGTGGGGAACGTGAAATAAAACACGTAGGCTATTGTGTACGGTTTTAGTTACCTTATTATGGGAAGCGTGTTGCACGTTTGAGAATGCAGGAAGGGCAGTGTAGGGCAACCCAAGTTATTCAGGGATTTGGGGAATGAATTATAAAGAAAGGTTAGCTAGGCTTGGCTTCTATAACTTTGAAACAAGAATTGGTGAGCTGAGCAGCTTGCTTAGGCATGGAGATACTGAATTGGAAGCTCAGGAAAATAGTACCTTAACTGAGCATGTTGACAGACTTGGTGGAAAAAGCACTATGAAAGATTTGGAGAGTGAAGCTCCATCTCAGTGTGCTGAGGCTGACCCTGAATCCCCATGTGGGATTTGAGTGCAAGGATAGAGGAGAGTATAGTGGCTTTAGACACCTGAATTTCCTTCCACTTTTGAAGTTGGAGGATACTTTTGTGGTGAGGGAACAGAGAGAAGGTGAGACCATGGCCCTGCTGAGGCATCGGTGGTGCTGGCTTTCACCAAGGCATTCCACATTTCTGTTTCGTAAGCTGAAGTCTGTCATTGACTTCTCAGAGTTGAGAAAGGATGACCTGCAAGCCTGGTGTCAGGTGTGTTTTTATTTCCAGCATGTTTTAGCTTTCATTGGGATATTTCTAGCCAGGTTTTCTGGAAAGCTTTTTAGAGAATCCATCCTGTTTTAGCCTTTCTGTATTGAAGACCTATTTTCAATCTACTCTTAATATCACCGGGAATTAAACCTGGACACTTAACCTGTCTGTGGCTTCTCAGATCACCCATCTATACAACAAGAACAAAGATGAGTTTGCAATACCATGGTGATGTGGGTATTTGCGACCATCTCCATGTATGTGGAATTTGTGGCTTAATGAATGTCTGAAAGGGGTTTTGAGGTCCTTGGGTTAAAGGCCCATGTCCTGTAAAAGACCACATTATGATTATTATATTCCTCCTCATTGATCAGCTGTCAGGGAGACAGACTCCAGTGCCACTTCGCTGATGAAATGGCAGCAATACAAATACCAGTGCCTCTCCATAGAGCAGCTTGCAGCAATACTGCCGAGTGCAGCTCCAGTGGCTGCCTGGCAGCGATACAGGCGATAGTGCTGCTCCATTGATCAGCCGCTCGTCACCGAGGCTCCAGCGATGCTCTGCCCATCGCTCGGCACCACTGTGGGCTCCAAAGCTGCTCTGCAGACCCAGCAGCACGGGAGACTCCAGGAGATCCTCATCTACCTGGTGGCAGTTGTGCCCTGTTCAGGCTGTACAGGTGGGGCCTCACTGATTTATTTGGTTTCCCAGCTGATTTCCTTCTCAGCCATGGTGGAAAATGCTGCGCTAATGCAAAGTCACTCCACTTGAAAGCCCGAGGCTCTCACAGCCTGTTGTTCTGAGTAATTGCCACAGTCCTCAGCCCTCTGCTTTCCTAGTAAAGACATCTCTCGCAGAAGTGTGTGGGTGTCTTGAGGTGTGTATGTACTTGCAGTAATTTTTGTACCACTCCATGGACAGACAGGAATAAGTGTTTAATAATAATGGAAATACAACAGTGTCTGCAGGTGAATCATTCCTTAGTGTTTCATGGGCTGGAGGTGAGAGGTGGAAAGGAAGCTGATCTGAAATGCAGCCAGAACACGCTCTTGGTATTTTAGTAGGGGACTCCCTAAAAAACATGCTCATTCCACCTGTCTGATTGCTCCCGAGGAGCAGGAAGCGTGCTGCCGAGGGAGGCAGGCAGGCAGGCAGACAAAAGAGCTGAGTGTGTGAGATGGGTTGGCACAATCTCGTTTGCACGGTGTGCCACTCGGAAAGGAGTAGATGAAGGTGCGTTGCTCTGCTGTACCCCATGGTGGCTGGTCCTGCTGACCCAGGCTGGCCCTCTTGGGGTGTGCCTTGCTTGCTGTTTTGTACATGCTGGGGGGGCAGGGACTGCACCCTTGAGAGTTCCTGCTTAATTTTTTTTTTTTTAATTTCGGTTTACCCAGGGGTGACTATTTCTCAGTTCAGCAAAGCTTATACATAATAAAGGGAAGCCTAGACTTTTACCATGAGGGGCATCCACCCAAACTGGCCCTTTGTCTTCTCCTGGGGTTAACACTGATGGCTGTAGTTCATGTTTGACTTCAGATGTCTGGTCTTTACTTGGTATTGAGGTTTGTTGGGTTTTTTTCTGTTTTATTTTGGTTTTATACCTTTTTTTTTTTTTTTTAACCCCAGGACAGTTTGAATGTGTTAATTACCCTGAGGTAGACATCTTTTAATGTGAAGGCTACCCCTGCATATGTGAAATATTTAACACTTGGTATGCTGAGACTTGCTCTTCAAAGTATTTTTGTTAGCTTCAGGGGTAAATAATGTTTGGCAAGGATGATTTAGCAGGCACCACAGAGAGGGTGCCTTCGCACAAGGAAATCACCCAAACACCCTTCCAGTTTGCAAACTAATTTCAATATACTCTGTGCACCTTGTTCTACCATGGTGCTGAAGCATGGAGAGTGCAAAGTGGGGGCAGATACTGTGCTCCATGGGAAGAATCTCATTTTTACTTGTAAATTTTGTTAGTATCCTTTAATAAGTAGCAAATATTCCATTGGTATTTACAGAAGGAAAACCAGTTGATTAGATTGTAGATGTGTGATTTGGGGCGTGCATATGGTTAAATCCCTGATGTTTTCCTTACACACTGATTCCTGGCCAATTTGGCTATGTGAGGCAAAGCCTTAGATGATGGCTCCCCGGCACTGAAGCTTTGTGGAAAACTTTACTTTACTTGACGAAAGGCTGTATCCACAACACAGAGTTCTTCTGAATCCTGGTATAACTGCAATTCTGAATAGTTTGTTTCTTTAAAAAAAGAAAAAAGCTGGAATTAGTACGATAATAAAGCAGACAAATTAAAACTGAAAGTACGTTCATTTCAGGGGGGTTTTTTTGATCTACGGTTCCTTTTTTTATGGTTCAGAAATTCAAATGCTGAAAAACTCAGGGGTTTGGCTGAAATACTTTTGTTTTTAGGCATTTAGTTTTTCAGAAAACATAAGGCAAAAAATCTTGCACACAAACCAACACTTTTCACAGCCTCTCATGTTTCCTTAGAAATTTTTCTTCTAATCTGTTTCTGTTGGAGAACTCGTGCTCCATCCCCCCAGGGGAAGGATCCATAGCCTACCTGACTCAAGTCCTCAAAAGCAGGCTAACACTAAGTTACTCTACTTAACCATGGTTCTGTGGGCAGAGAAGAGTTATCGTTACTACAGGCATGGCACGGATATTCCTGTGCACCCTTAACCCTTCTTTGCCTCAGCCTTTACTTTAGCATGCTCCTAGTTATCTCTCCACAGCTACTGAACGGTGATGACTGTGGACATCAGAGAAATGCTGAGCATGGCTTGCTCTGCGTCAAACCATGGACAGAAGTGTGTTATGGCTGCTTCTGGAAAGCTCGCTCTTTCGTTAGCTTAGGCTTGCAGGTGTAGCTCAGGGGTTCCCAGCCAGCCATGAAAAAGGTGCTGCTCTTAGTCCTGTGCCACAAGGCAAGGCTAGCTCAGTCAACAAGGAGCGATGGAGGTTTCTCATTCTCAAAATGGTAGCTTTGCATTTCTGGAAGCTGGGGGGTAAAGGAGGAGCCCGGAAGGAGTATAAAGAAAAGAGAGGATTGCATTTCTGCTGAGAAAAGGTATTTTGCAGGCAAAACCGGTGACAGTCCCCAAAAGCTTTAAATCTGCGGTTTTCCTAGAGGAGTTCAGGCTCCGGGGAGTTTCTGCTTTTAGCTGCAAGATAAAGGAAGTTTTACATACGGAGATTTGCAGAAGACACACTGTCCCCATGTGATTTCAGCTACTGAAGTAGTGTTGCGGGGATTCCCTGGTGTGGATTTACCTGGGAGCAGGAGGGCAGTGTGCCTCTCGTCCTCTGCTGATGCAGAAGTGGCCGGGTGCTTGCAAGTGCCCCTCTCTCTGCACCACTGTCCTTGTTACGGCTGCGCTGGGCCCTGAATGCCGAGGTTTTGTTGCCTGGGTTCCCTCTCTGCTCCTTTGGCTTTATCCTGTTAGGCTTCAATTTCCAAAGTGTATTCGGATGTTTGTCAGAAGTGCCAAGATGCCCTATTTTTACAGAAAATCAATGAGGTTTAGCTATTAAGTGCTTTCACCTGAGTCTTTTGAAAATGTCCCCTATAAATAACAAAACAAAAGCAAAGTCTGTGTGTGTGATCCAAGGGTTTGCAAACTGGCTTCATCCGTAGGACTAGCACCAAGAAGTCAGAAGGTGCAGAAGGACACATCTCAGCAGTGAGCTGTATTAGTGGGTGTAGGGGATTATCTTTGAGCTGTAATTTCCACAGAGAAAAGTTCACACTGGTCTTAAAACGTTTATTCTCACAAAGTGAGTGTGCTGCAGAAGCAAAACACTCAGCTTTTAATGTCTTGTATAATTAAGGACCACTTTATTTTCTCTTTTTATTAATGACTTACCTTTAATGTTAGCCTGATGACACAGTTGTGTAATTTAATGTGAAATGTATTATTCAGCTCTCTGCCGCCTTACAGAAAGGTTTTGACAGGCTGTAATGGGTTTGGTTTCAGGACAATAAACCATCTTCTTTATAAATGCTCAGAAGAAACTTGAAGGAAGTGAGGTGGCACTTTTAGTAGTTTGATGGGATTAATTTTTTTAAAAGAAAGTGTAACTGAGAAAAAAAATACTGTAAAGGACATATCATGGCAAAGGCAAATTAGTTGCTCAGTTCCCAATTGAGAGGAAGCATTTAAGCATATGCTGAAGTCTCACTGGGGACGTGCCTCAACGAAGCTTATGCTCTCTTGACTAAATACTGAGTTTAAGCAATTATTTACCCATTGCATAGTGAAATTTGTAGAAAGAGATATAGCATCTTTTATTAAACCAGCGTTTTGTAAGGCACATCAGCATGTCCTTTGTCTTATAAAAATCCTGTTGGAGTCAGTTGACAATTAGCAGTTGTAAGTTAAACAAATTCAGAAGTGCTCCCGTGGTTTTGCTGAACTGGGGGGCAGAAACATGAATAATTAAATTGGTTACATGAAGAGGTTTCCTGTGGGAGCAAACGATTTGATTCAGTGACCCAGTCCTAAATTCCATTTGGTAAAGCAAAAACATCATATAGGGAAAAAATGAGAGAAAGTTTGTTGCGGTCCTGCACTTTATACTTTCTTTCAACTGAGTGAAAATGTGGAATCTTTTTTTAGTGCCATCTTCTTAGGAAACAGAGCCAGGGCAGTCAGTCTGTGGTGCTCTGTGACTTTGGATCTGATGCCTGATTTCTTCCAAACTAGATGGAGGAGAAGAAAGCTAGTTCCTGCAGGTTCTGTGAGATGAGATGCCTGGGCAAAGGTGACTGCTCAGAGCCAGGTCAAGGTCTCCCACCCCGAGGCCACCAGAGCACCCACAGTGGCACAGACTGGAGGGGTACATGAACCACGGTAAAATCCTTGTGGGAACTAGCACTCAGGCCAAGGCATGCACCCAGAGGCCATAGGTCCCTTCGTGCAGGGGCTCTCCTATCCACCATCTCAGTCACTGGCATTGATCTCTGATTTTTATATAGACAAAAGACTGATTTGTACCTATGCAAAATCAGATTATAATATTTATCCCCTGCCTGCATCAGAGGGACAAATTCGCAAAAGGGAGTGCTTAGAAGCAACACTTGCTATCAAGCATTTTAAGTGCACAGAATGCTTTTTCAAAATCCAGGTCTTTGGCATTGCACGTCACTTCCCCTGAGCACCCCAGCCCTGGTGAAGGTAACTTGTTTTCCCTAAAAATCCGGTCCTAGAGTATCCAGCCACCCCTGGAGTACTGCTTACCTATGTTCTAGCAGCCTTACCCAAGTGAGGTGTGTATTATTGCTCTTATGATCAGATTGAAGGGGTGAACAAAGGTGCACAGAGATTTCAACTGAGCATAGACATCCCTGGCAGAAGGCTAATGCTTAAACCACAGGGTTTAAGCATTAGCCTTCCTCCCTGCAAAAAACAAATCATTCGGAGGCAAGCGTGTAAAGGAGGGGAAGAGAGGTCTGCATTGAAGACTGGTGTTTGCTCCCTGCCCTGCAGGTGATCTCAGCAGCCTTTCTAGGGCCTTGCGAGCCCTCCCATAGCCAGATACCAGGTACGGGGGGAGGCTGGGGAGAGGAGTTCATCTCGCGTCCCATCTACATTAGGCAGCACTGATATGCTTAAATTATGATCTTGCAATTAAAAACTGTATTAAAATCTTCTGCTGGTTCTGGAGTGGGAGACTGTAGTAAATCAGATAGCTACATGGAGACTCTTAGACAAGTTACGAATTATTCATAACCAATTATGTAAATTCCTCTGGAGCTGTAATAGTAAAAAACATCCCAGAGCCCTGTACAAAAAGTGGGTTGGTTTGGTTACCCCCAGAGAAGGAGAAGCACTATTATTGTTTAAGTCTAGTCCGTAAATGTGTTAATGGATCCACTCTGAAGTATCTGGAGAAAGAACAGACACAACCTATTAACTGCCCATGTTCTAGTAATCATTGAATAAATTGACTTTTATTGTATCCAAAAGTAAGTAATCTTCTGGGATAAAAAACCTTTTGCTACTTGGCTGCTGATAATTGGAATCAACAACTCAAGGAATTAAGGAGGCTAGATCAGCTACATGCTTTTAAAATGATTTGTAGCTGACGTATTGCCAGTTATGCACTCTATGGGCTAATCTCTAATTGTATTTTCATGTATGGTAGTGGACTGAGTGGCTGATTTATTTGACGCACGGTTTGATCTACTCATTGCCAGCCCTTAACATACAGGGTTTGCCATTCCGCTCTTTGTCCAACAAGTCCAATCCTTTGCCTTTGATAGTGGCTGAAATCACGCTTTCATGGCAGCACCCTATACTGAAGCAGACAGACAGGCAGAGGGGTCACTCACTGCTGCCGGTAGTGGTTGCAGGTATGGTTCCTGGTGGCACAGGGGCTGTCTTCACTGATGAGCTTCAGACACCCCTGCTCGCGACCTGACCTCTCTGTGTCAGCAGTAGAGACTGGAGGCACTTGCCAAGGCAGGTTCAGAGCCATGAAGTTGTTGATTCTGTCAATGGCTTGGGAGCCTCAAGGCAGAAGCCAACAGACAGTACGGAGACCCTCACGTTTTGAGGGAATCTGTGTGGTTTAGGCACTAGTTCAGAGGCCAGGGAACTGTTAGCTAGCTCTGCTTTGGGAGATACTGAATCAGTTACTCTATCTCTCTGAACTTGTTTCCACCCGCTCTTCTCTTGCATAATTAGACTGTAAGCTCTTCAGGGCAGGGACCTTCTTTTTATAATCTTCTTTGGGTAACACCTAGCACAATGGGGTGCCAGTCTCACCTGAGGCCTGCAGGCACCGCTCTGTTATAGATAATTAGTATTTTTTTTCGGCACAGCTTTTTGTATTATTTAGTGTTGTAGTACAAATAACCAGGGTGTTTTGTTGTTGTTTATTCTTGGCCGAATCCTGCTGGCAAGTTGAAGGCATGCAGCAAGCTAAGGTGCCGTAGGTGCACAGCGGACTTTGTGGCACAGGCAGCAGCAGCAGGGACTACGTTAGGAGGAGAGCAAATACTCACATGAGCTTGGGGTGAAGGTGGAAGGACTCTGCAGACCTCTGCTTTTTTCCTAGCTCAGCCGCTGGTTCCCAAGTTTCTTTTAGCTAGCCATCACACTAATTTTCACCAAAGTTTCCTTTCTGTGAAAAGTGTTATTAATGACCAGCTCCTTTATAAAGAGCTTTGAGACCTTTGGCTACAGGCAAGGAGTTTCAGCAGAAATAGTAAGAAATTAGATATAGCAAATTCTTTGTAATTCTTCCTTATGTTTGCATAGATAAGAGGAAGTTCTTAACGGCACTTCTGCAACATGCCATGCTCCGGATGGGCAAAAGCAGGGAGAAACAACAGAAATTCAAGGGCCACAGTGTGTCTACTGACCATCTGACCATCTGTGTGTGCATGTGTTCACGTGCGTGAGAAGTGCCTTTTTTTTTTTTAAACTCACAGAACTGTTCTGTGTTTCCTTAATCTCACCATAGATGGTTTCCTCTTTGCATGCCTGTTCTGTAATTCCCCCAGTAGACATCTGTCAGAAATACACAAAAACTAGCACAGCTTTGATGCAACAACAGAATCCTGGAAACTAATCAAGAAAAAAAAAATTGCCCTTGTAAAACTGGGTCTGTAATTATTATGGGAGCCAAGATATCGAGATAATAAGGAGACAGCCCTAAATAACTTGGGGGAATTACAGAAGGTAATAATGTACTGCACCACTGCCAGACGGAGTTAGACAGACAGAGTGGCTATGGGCTTTGGCCTGGGTTCTGCATTGTGTTAGGGCTGCTCGGTTGCTGCCAGAGCGAGGAAGGAGTGTGAGGAGGAGGAGAAGGGCCGTGCAGCCCTCCTGCCTTGGGCTGCGCCTTCCCGGGCGGCACTGGAGGATCTGTGATTCCTCGCTCCCCTTGCCCTGCAGCCTGGTGAGGCTTCAGCGCTGCCTCTCACCTGAAGGCTACGAGGAGCTGTCGCAGAGTGGCCTGCAACCTGCTGCGAAAGGGATCAGCTTTTCCTTCCCATGTCTGCTGGGCCGTGACATCTTGTACCCACGAGATGATCCGCTCTGTGCCAACAAACCTGACTTGAATGCAGAAATCTCGGCAGTTGCCCCCTGCAATGTGATACCAGCATGGTACCCAGCAATGCAAAATAGGCAAAGGGTTACCAAAATAAAAAAAAAAAGCTAGACTGTTGCTGTCTCTGAGGGAGGGAGTGTCAGCTCGGCTTTGCTGGTTATGGTAAACTGTTATACACAAGCTCATATCCTCAAACAGGCATCTCTGTGCCAGAAAGTCCATGTAGCCTTGGAAAACAGATGGTGTGGGAGCGAGCTAATCGGGAGTGGTTGCCCTGTTGCATTTGCGTGTTGCCAGAAGAGTCAAGCCAAGATCACGTTGCTTTCTTTCGCAGCCACCTTCAGCGGGGCAGAAGCTGGGTAAATTAGCCTGCAGAGGAAATTTGCTCGGTGCTGCTGCAGCTAGCCTGCTTCCAGTACCAGAGCGAGCTTGTTGAAAGCTGGCATGGGCATCTCAATGCTGCGGTGTAGACGTATCCTTTGGGTGTAATAACAATAGAAAGATGAGATATGTAGTTTTCAGAGGTTTTGGAGCAATAGGGTGTTAAGATAATACAGGCAATCAAGCACAAAATGTATCTGGTGGTGGTTTCTAACCCTACTGGTATTTCTCCTCGGGGTTCAGTGTGTTAGAAGAGACCAAGGGCATATTTCAAAGTATGCAGAACCCACAACCAGGAGTAAAGATTTCCAAGGATCTTAGCACTCATTTAGGCAAAAATCCATCTGTGGTACAAAGCTCTCCTGCACAGTGGGGCTTGAACTCGTTTGGAAATTCAGCTTTTAAGTGCTGTTGATTTACTATTCAGCAAGACAAGATCTTTGCATCCTTTTCAGCAGAGTAAATGCTATTTAAAGACACAAATGAACACTCGTATGATTAAACTTAATGTTTCTGTTTTGCAAGGGTGTTCTCACTCCAGGATGGGGACACAGAGCTGTTAATCCCTACAGGCTGACTTCAGTCCTCAAAACTGAATCTTAAACAGCAACCTCTTCACTCTTGCACTTAATCTTGGAGATACACTAAAATAGCCTGTGCCTTCCTTAAATAGCAGAGAAACCATGAGGTTCAGATGTGTGAGCACTGGAAATCCCAGTGAAGCCTAAGAGTGGCCCTGTATAGCAGCACTTTCCAGGGACACATACTACCTCTCCTCTAATGTCCTAGTACTCAGTAATTGTAGGAGCATAGCATGCTACTGCTAAGTGTTTTTAAATTAGCATTTTAAAACTTCTCCTGTGGCTACCCCTGTTGATTATGAATCTGCTTTTTTTCCCTACCAAAACCCAGAGTTTTGGCTCCAGCACCCTCATCAGTTGTAATTACTGTGCCCTTTTACATGGAAAATGTGATCAACTTCAGCTTGTCTGAGCTGCTTCATCCATCTGCACCTGTGGCTATGGAGGGAACGGCTCATGCTGGAAAGTCTGACACTATCAGAATGGCAATTATTAATCCTAGGAACTGCATTAAAAAAAATCTCCCTCTTTATTAGTATTATTAAGAGAAGACTTATTCTTGATGACCTGCTAATCGCTTGTCATGTTAATTCCAATGTAAAGTACAAAAACCCTTCTTTAGTTTGACTCAAAATCATATGTGTTTAAGACATAGGAGTATAGCTGGTGAATGAAGGTGATTGACTGAGGGTAAACATGGCCTGGATAAGTGCTCTTGCTCCCTGCTCTCTTTAAATCCTGTTTAATTCACAAAGAAAAATGTCAATACAATATCCTTACACATTTTTGGATTTCCATGGGCCTTCTAATTGTGCTAAGTACAAATAACCTTTGCAGCTCAGGAGTTCAGGGTGAGCTTGATGGGATGTTACATGGCACACAACTGTCAGAACATCAGCTAACTGCCTATAGCCTGCATCTTGCTGCAGCTCACACCAGGGTTTGGATTCTTCTGTGGCTTCAGTTTCAACAAAACTTTCTGTTGATCAGGCCAGGAGGAGCAACCCTGAAGGTCTGCTCTTTTAAATAACTGTTTTGGCTGCTTCTTTTGGTACTTCAAATAAATTGAGGGTAAAAAGACAAAAGTTCACAGTCTCTATGCACCAACACAGGGAGAGAGGCAGCAGGAACAGTTCCCAAGCCCTGCAGCAGCCCTGGAAGGCAATATATGTCTCGTCCTCCTCTGCAGCACATGTCCCCGTGGCCTAAGACCCAAGCTCAGATGAAGCCTGGCCAAGGATCTAGGAAGTCGATGTGCAGTGGTCAGATCAAGCGCTAGCTGTCATTGCTGGAGCTTGTTTCGGTTCCCACAGCTCTGCCTGCATCTGTGCAGTTGTCCCAAAGCCCTGCAACCATCCCGCGTTTGCAAGCCTCAGAACTCCGCTTGCGCAGAGGAGAGGTGGGGCACAGATGCTCCTTTTGCAATAACAAGCTCGTCTTTCCGCCGATCCTGCCTGGGTGGCACAGTAACCACAGGCTCTCATCATTAGCAACAGTTGGTGGGTCCCAGATTTAGCTCTGTCACCACAAACCCTGTCTTTTGCTCGAGCGGTCTCCAGCTTTAGCAAGTGGCAACTCCTTTAATTACACATTTTTATCTCCTCCGCCCCAGCTTTTGCACTCAGGGCTGGGGGAAGGGAGGAAAGAGCAAAAAGCAGGAATCAAAGGGGGAGAGTTAATTTAAGTACCTGGGTGCAGGGAGCATGGCAGCCCATCTTACTGGTTATAGCATACCTCTGTCCTCTGCAGCATGATTTTAGCAGGAGCTCCAGCTGAATGATTTTTCCTTTCTGTTGGGGCTGCAGCTTAGGGCTGTATTCTGGGGCTCCCCCCCAGCACTTTCTCCCAGCTCAGGAAGGCTTATTGTGTGACTCCCCTTCTCTGGCCCGGTTTGGGGTAAACCCAGCTTTGCCCTAAGCCCACCACGCTCTCCTTGGGCATCCTCCTGCCCCAGCCGGGGGCTTTCCAGGTCCCTTGTTCTTCCCTGCTCCTCATTTTTTCTTTTTCCTTTGCTGCCCTCTATCCCCCAGCCTTGCTCTGCTGCCTAGCACGTGAAACGATAATTTGCTGCATAGGCATAAAATACTGTGAACTGCTGCACCTTTTGCACATGGATAGGTCAAAAAGAAGTGTAGCAATTTGCTTGAACATGTGCACGGGCAGTATTAATGCAGATCAGTTGCAAGAAATAACGTAATACAGATTTGCCAACGTATGTATTGCATAAATGCTGACAGGTGCTGACAGAAGTGTGTGCGTAAACATTTAATAGCACTGTTAATTCATAGCACAACAGTTGCTGTTGGCATGGTTTGGAATTTATTATATTTTGCTGTTTATTCCTAGTCAGCTTGTTGTCCATCATCCTCCCAGATGGCATGTCTGCCGCGATTCCTTCCTCCTAAAATTTGCATGATGCTTTTCCTGGGAGCAAAGCCGGGTGGCTGATAGCTCAAGTTGTGCATGCAGACTCCGAAGCTTCCTTTCTTGATCAACACAAGCCCACTTCGCGTCTGTGAAGAATTCCTCTAGTCTCTTTATATCTTAATTGCTCTCTGTAAATAGGGGGAAATAAATATTTCATTCCCTTATAGCTGTGTTTCCCTTTTCTGTTTTTCTTTTCCAATCTACTCAGATTGCTGTGGTGAAAACCTGGCCTCACTGAAGGCAAAGGCGAAACCACCACTGATTTCAGCTCAGCAAAGATTCACCTTAACTGACTCTGCCTAAAAGTTAGGTGTCTAGTCCAAGATAATCATCTAGGCTCCTTTCATAGTCCCTGTCGAAAGATAGTGGCATCTCCAGCATCAATTCACCCTACCCGTCTCAGATAGCTATCTTGGGATGGGATGAATAGCCCTCCATAGGCGCCAACTTCTCTCGCCATTGACTGCAGCAGAGGCTGAAAGTTTGAACTTAAACTAACTTTTAGGTGGCTGTTTTTCAGTTGTGAGTGACAGGGAGGACTTCTTGTAGTGTGTGGCAGTCCCCCTCTCCCTGCCAGAGATGGGGGCTCCAGTGAGGTGTCGACCTGCTGCAATATTGCAAATATTTATAGCTGGATGAAAACTTCTATGTGCTTTCTGCCATGGCCTCAGGTATTCCCCTGCGAACCACACTCAGGTGGCCTTGGATAGTGCCTTACTCTGGCTGCCTGCTGGCATCACTGTGTTAATCCATGACATTTCAGAAGCGGCAGCAAGAGGTGTATATATATGCTGAGCAGCGTTTTGCTGGGTTTTGCCAAGGGAAAAACTGAACCATCCTGTGGGTTTCAGGTTTTGCTTTTCTCAGTGGAAAATCTGGACACTATCAAATGACATGAACAGCTTTCCAAAAACATTTTCTTTCCAGCAGTGAGTGAGAGAGGAGGATTTTCACTATTAATTTCTAAAAATACATAGTAGTCAGTCATGTTTCAGCTATGAGGGACAGTGAATGTCTGCTCAGGGTGTCTCACTGTGTGTCCACTCGTGTTGGTCATCAGAAGGGTGGGAGGTCTGATAGAATGAGCATGTGTGATAGCCTCTGAGAGACGTTCCTGATTGTTTTCCCCCAAAATTAAGGATGCTGCTTAGGAAGTACTGCTAATAGGGACAGCCTCTGAGGCAGTGATTGCCTGGCAGGATTCATTCCTGTAATTTCACCAGGAATCCCATAGGGATTGCAGTGCAGTCTCCTGGTTGTGGCGGGGTGGTTGCTGCCAGGCTGGGGTGGCCAGAGGTGCTGAATTACAGCCCTACAAGCTGCTGGGGTGTCCTACTGACAAATGAGAGGGAGAGAAGTTTCTTGGATTTAACAGAGTCACCACATAGGAAAAGTCAACACAGAGAAGAAAATCAAATCTTTGTTCCTCTGAATTGTGAAAATTATTTCCTCTGTGGGTGTAAATTGATGGGGGATATTCTGATTTATCAAGTAAGGATCTGGTCTAATGTGCAATAAAAGCTTCGAGTTTTGGCTGTAACTCAGGGGTTAGTCCTTTAGGTAGTCACATAGGAGGTTTTGCAAGGGGATCAGAAAGTAGGGCTCTAGGGAACCCCAGGAAAAATAAACATAACCCAAAAAGCTGCGAGAGATTGTGTGACAGCCTCTGGTGAATGAAAAGTGACTGAACACCAGGTTTTTCTCTTTCACAGTCATAAAAACCAGGCTAAGGAGGCTGTCCATTACATCTCTTCTATGGTATCACTCCCCGCGTTTGACATAGCTCACATGATCTACGGACTGGGGCCTGGTTTTGATTTAGCACTGTTTATTAACCTAACAGTGTTGACATATTTTAGTGCAACATATAAAATCTAAGGCTTTTTCTTAAGCTGAGGAAATGAGGTTATGTGACATTGATCCAAAATGGTGGGGAGTATTTTAGGTTTCACTGTAACAGACAAGGGAACCGAGACAAGGGAAATGCAGTCTTTCTCCTGTCCTCCCTGCTAAATCCTCTGCAAATGGGGCAGAAATACCAGGTTTCAGTAAAGTCTAGCACACATTTAAAACCAGCTGTAAATAGCTTTTGATCATTTTGTCGTGTGTGTGAAAGAGTGTAAGAATCATGTTAAAATTTTAATCGAGGCAGTAAGAAAATCAACATAACAGGTCTGCTTGAGTTGGCCAACTCCTGTCCAGGTCTGAAAAGAGTTAGACACAAATGTTCTGTGGCTACAGTGAATGTACAAGACCTTGTCCCCATTATATGGAAAAAGAAACTGAGGCCAGAGGGTGGGGGAATGGTGGGCTTGATATTATGGTGATTCAGTGGGTAGAAAAGAGATTGGTCCTTCTAATTTCAGGACCTTATAGAATCCCACCCGTGCTAGAAATGTCAGTTACGGATAACTAAGGAAGTCAAGAGCTTACTGGCACAAAATGGTGATCTGCAGACAGGCAATGGCAGGCCATTAATAGAGCTAGTAATGTGGGTTTGAATTAACTGTTTGGAGGTATTCTGTAAGCCCCTTGGCAGCATGTCAAATCACTAAGCTGGTACATTGTTCTAGCAGTGAAGTTACTGTTGTTGGTGTGAGTCCAGAGTTGTTGTGGTTGTGCAATACTACCAAGTCCTTGCTTTTCTCCTGGTTACCTTTTGAATGGAGGTCCTTTCCTTGATTTTGATAACAGCTATTTAATTTGGCTGCACCCACTCAACATTGCTGTGCTTCTCAGAAATAGGGCAGGGGTTGTGTAACTTCCATTCATCCGTCCATACAGAGTAGTTAATTTCCATTATTGAGGTTTCCCAACATCATAACAGAATTGCATTAATGTGGCTTATCTGTGATAACCAGTGCAAACTAGCACAGGAAAAGCCATGAACAGAGCCAGTCCTGTTTAATTCAGCCTGGTGACTTATCATTACACCACTGTGCTCCACCAGCTGCACCATCTCTCAGCTTCCTGCTCCTTCCCACACCGTTCCTCCCCCGACCTGTGCCATGGTGCTCAGTTTCTGCCAGGATGCCCACTGGCCATGTTTTGATCCCTATATCTGCTGGAGTTGCCTGTAACAAGTTACTGCAATCAGCTGCTGTGTGATCTGAGAAAGCTGGGTTGTAATGTCACCAACTTCCCCTCTATTCCCACCATGACTGTGTGGTTGTCCGTTTTAATCCTGGAGCCGGCCCAGAAGCTCAGTGGAGCATCTTTCCTTTCCCATCACTCCAGTCACCCAATGAAGAAGGGCTGAAGGAGCTCACATGTTGCCCCATG
Organism: Opisthocomus hoazin; assembly: GCF_030867145.1. Classification (NCBI taxonomy): domain Eukaryota; kingdom Metazoa; phylum Chordata; class Aves; order Opisthocomiformes; family Opisthocomidae; genus Opisthocomus; species Opisthocomus hoazin. The sequence goes on along the minus strand of NC_134433.1, from coordinate 9,338,633 downwards.
TAATCTTGCTGCTAGCTGACGTTTCTCCTCCTCCTCCTCTCATGTATCCTAATTCCCTTCCTTTTCAGATCCCTTCATTTCCTCCGGCTCTTGGTTTTTAAGCCTTCTCTTTTATGACTTACTGTCTAGAACAGCTTCCCTCTGTACTTCTCTCCCCTTTCAAATCCTTGCTTAAACCACAGACACTTCAGCAAGTCCTCCTTTTCAGAGGCAGTAATCCCCATTTGTGTTGTAGCCCAAAAACATTATCTGGTGTCATGTCAAGCATGTGTACCGCCTCTGAGGTAGTCTGGTGAGGTTTCTGAGAGAGAGCAGAGCTTCTAAATCCCTTTAAAATGTAATAGAAATCAGGCACCTAATTCTCTTTGGTTTAAAAATCCCAGTTCTTCTCCTGGGGCAAAGCATGTGTATTGATCTAGGTGATGTGCCACCACTGTACAATGCTATGTGATTTTTATATTGAACCATTAATCATTTGAATGCACAGCAACATGCGAGTTAAGAACGTGTGCCCAATATTAAGATGGGCTGATTTAGATGTGTCTCATGGGGCTGGTTCTTGCTCAATTGCTCATTTCCAGATGTGAATTTTGAGAAACGCAGAGCTTGCAAGTGCTGTGTCTGTCTTCTGTTAAGGATCCCCCATAGTCAGTACCCATCTCCATATAAGTGGGATTGCTCCCAGTGGTAGCAGCAGCAGCAGGACTGTAGACACTTTGCTTCTCGATTACTTGCGGTGAAACAGGTTTGCTATCAGCCGTATCTGCCAAGCAGGTGAACTCCCTCTGTTCCCACTGAGGCTGTTGCTGTGAGAGCCCTGGACAGAAGGGGACTTCGAGCATCATGGTTATGTCAGGAATACTTAGCCTGCTGTGTTTCTCAAACGAAAGGAGATTGGAGCTGGGATTTAAGAGGAGGGTGGTATGGTCATAAAGGGGTTTAGGACTAGGACTAGACATGGGTGTGATTATAGGATAGTCGTGTGGATCGTTGTCTAGTGGGCAGAGCACAGACAAGTAGTTTAGGTGATGGTGGGTCTGCTCGTACATCCCTGAGAGACAGGCTGCTCGTGCAGGGGCCCTCAGTAGTCCTACACTTGGCTAACTTCTGCTGTTATTAAACTCAGCGGTAAAACGTCTGTGGGGAGCCTGTCAGGTCTGAAGTCCGAAGCGCTTCTGAGAACTTGCAGCCCCCCAATTTTTGACCTATTACTTTTGTTCCTTATGTTGTGATTTAATTCCCAGGAGCGTTGTTAGGAGCACTCTGTGGGTAGACTGGACTCCTGTCTCTTCCTGGTGCAGCTCCCAGCTGACACTGCGTGATAAAAAGTGCTACCCAAATAAATGCAAACTGTCAGTCATGGTCAGTCCTTAATGAGAGCTGTGCTAGATTCAGCTCAATTAGAAACCCGCTTTGAGGGAAAGAAAAATCTACCGTGTCAATGTTTATCCAGTAGAGTAAAACGTACCCGTCCTGGGAAGCAGCTGTGGTCTGCGGGCTCATGCTGGGCTCAGCTCCCTCCAAGCAATGGCTGACAGCAGATCCGACGCAGCACGTTTGCAGGATACAGTCTCCTCCATTATAAAGATGAAAGGTAAGAGGAGGAGAGGAGGCTAATTCTGATCAATTGCCAAAATCATAAAACACAGAGAGAGAGAGAGAGGGGGGAAGAAACCTGCTGTAAATTACCCAGTGAGTCCATGCTGGATCTGGGGATTAAACCCAGGTCTGCAAAATTCCAGTCAATTACTGCGAGCATGAGGCCACTTGCATCTGCTGACTCCCCGCTCCAGGTACTCCTCTTCTGAAGCAGCGAAGCTGCTTGCGAAGTGTGAGAGTGGCAAAATTTGGGCTAGTCAGCAACGCTTTTCTAAGCAATGCAATTCACACGAGCTCTTGAGCAACTGCGGGGTGGCGGGAGCACGTACCCTCCTGCTCCGTGGCCCGCTGGAGCCACTTCAGAAATCCCTCAGCCTCGTGAGCTCCTGGGCAGAATTACTGCCCTTGGTTAGGCTGAGTGGGCTTCGCTGGCTGTAGTTTATGCAAGCGGGGTGGCGGATGAGTGACTGGAGAGGATGAACAGCTAGGGAGGACAGGCTTTCCATTATGGAAGATCTGGATTTATTTCCGTTCATTCACTGCAAGTCAGAATCCATTCTCTTCATTTTTATTCTTCCATGCTGTGACACCTTTAAAATCCATGGTACATTTAACATTTGATTTTCATTTAATACCTTTTAAAGTGATCTAATGCAGACAGATTACAGACAGTAAGGGTTACTGTCCTTTGGTGGAAATACTCTATTTAATAAAATATTGTAAGACAGATTGGCCGCTCCATGCATTAAAAAAAAGAAAGATATACTAAGTTTAGATGCTGTGGCAGTAAAACTTTATAGGCTTATCAATTTTAGACAGACATACTCTCCTGAAGTTTTCCCATCACTTTGCAAAGGCAGCTAGCTCTCCTAGTTTTGAAATCAGAAACCGTTGTTGCAGTTTGCAGTATTTAATGTAGATCTATGTAAATTGCTAGAGGAGGGGGGTGAAGAACAGTTTGATCTTTAAACATAGTTTGGGCTGTTCTCACCCTTTCTTGTAAAGGCTGTTTTGATCATTTGTTGCCACCTCCCAGTTTTCAAAACATCTCAAGTCTCTCAAAAACTTCTGATACTTTTAAAGATAAGGATCAAATTTTATGTATTTTAGTTCTCATGCCTTTGACATTCAGGTTTGCAAACTTCTTCCCCTATCAAAGGGCTTTAACATCTTTCCTTTTTTATTTTTGAATGAAAATTGACATCCTCATTTGATAATGTGACTTTAGGAGCCAAGACTTTAAGAAAAATGCCAAATACCACAATACCTATGGGAATTTGCAACCTTATTATTAATAATGGGCGCCTCTCACTTCTCTTCAAGTCTCCTGAGATTTAGATGTTTCATCTAAATCCACCCAGATTCTTGTGATCTTTGAAGGTGGGGAGACAGTGGAAAAGTACTTCCTCGGGAGAACTGGTTACAAAGCCTGGGTCGAGTTTGCAGTTTGAACCTCTTGAAACACCAAATATTTTCAGGTCTAAGGTTTGGTTGCCTACAATCTTGTTTTTTGCCCGCTCTTTTTTGCTTTGCTGGTAGAATGAAGAATTTGATTTAAGGTTATATGCCTGGAAAAATAAAGCATTTAATTTACATTTTACAAGGCAGTTATTGCAGGTTAATTAAATATCAATTGAGTGTTATAGGCCATATTAAGATTTATTAATAACCCAGCAGATAAATCTCCTTGGAATTCAATTAAATGAAAATCACATAAAAATATATGTGCAATTTTATTCATATAATACATAAAACTTGTGAATTATAGTGCAGCATTGTACAGGAAGTTGATTAATGGGAATTAATTGCTGAAATAGAGAAAAATCAATTCAAACTTCCTGTGGCAGATATAAGAAGCATGGCGTACTTCTCGCATACCCTTGGAAAGCTGAGCTTGTGTCTGCAGTTACACTGTTGCACTCCATACCATAAAATGCATCTTGGACATAAATGTGCTTCCTCTCCTTTCACCTGGTTTAGCTGAGCGTTTTAGGCTTAGGGAAAGGAACAACTCCGTACCGCCAGTATGCTCTGTTGTGTTAGCTGTGTGGCTGAAGATTGCAGAGATGAAAGAAGCAGCAGACGGATACGCTGGTGGGTATCCCTGACACTGAAAGTGCCCATGGGCTCGTGTCTTGTGTCACAGGCAAGATCTCCCTCTGCAGCGGAAAGGCTCGTGAGTGCTTCCGAGAGGTTTGGGAGTGCTGGTACCAATGGCTGTTGGAGACTTTTGCCCTCGATGCTTTTTCAAATGACTCTTTAAGCATTTGTAAGATAGCAATAGAAACACTGCTAGCCAGGTTGTCTGCAAAGCCATGAGCACAGGGGTGTGTTGGGCTTTAACCAGGATAAGAGAGTGGATCTAGGCCCATTTGGGGAAGCAAAGCTTCTGACATCGGAGATGAGGTTCATGAGCTGGACTTGGAAAATCTCTTTCCAATGTTTGCAGAATGATTGAGGCCTGGCAAGCTGCCATCTGTTCCCTGCGCATCCTGTGTTAAATACTGTCAATATGAGATTATGTTCCAATTACAGTACCAGACTGACTGGTTTAACTCCTACCATGAATCTATTTTCCCTGATTACTATGTACTAAATATGTGACTGATGTACCAGACACTAAAAGAGATGGTCTCTGCCCAGAGGGCTTTGTCTAAAAGAAACATGCCGGGAGAAGACTGAACACAACAGAAAATGCAGATGAATGAGTAACTCAGTTGAGATTTTCTTTTTAATTTGGGGATTCTTTGCTTGTTTGTGTGTTTGGCTTGAGTTTTAATATTACTAAACTTGCTTCCTTCAGACATTGCACAAGAACAGAGACTTCCATAGAAACTCAAACAGGGTTAGGCATGTGGCTCTTTGAAGTGTGTGTGTGTTGGGGGGGCGAATGCTCAGTGCACACACCGGAACGTTGGACGATGGAAAAGGAAGGGAGAACCGCGTTCCAGCTCAGACAACTCCAGCAGATACCATGGCTCATGCTGGGGAGGTTTAACCATGTTTAAAATATAGCAGGTGTCTTTCTGACAATGCACTCCTTGCTCACGCTCCCTGCCTCTCCGGCAGAGAATGCATGCATCTGTCTCCTCTGTGCTTCATCTCTGCTTCTCCCTGCAATAGTTGTCAGGGATATTAGCATTAAATACTTACTGCCTGGCTTAACTAAGGGGTAAGATAGGATTTAATTTGTATGGCTGAAATCCAATTATATAATGGAGCCCCTGGGGGAAGCAGTTATACCTGCTGAATCTCTTGGATGAGTAATTGTGCACAAAGGCTCCTCTCCAGAAGCAGAAACAGATCTGAAATGTTTTTTTCTTTTTTTGCTGCTGCTGTTACATAATAGGGCTGAGACCCTGAAAAGAACCCCAATGACAACCCAGTGCAGTAGAAAGAATTAAAGCATTGCCAGGAGAAAACAAGTTATAATCTGATAAAATCAAGGATCTAACAGGAAGTCTGCAGCAGCATTAACTTGGAGGAGCCAAAACGCAGGGCAGCCAAAGGAAGCTTACTCATCTTTTTGGAAAACAGCACAGAGGCTTTGCTGTCTAACTTTTTCCCCCACTTCTACCACGAGCAGGGAAAGGGAATCCTTCACTTGCTTTTGTCAAAGCTTGGGAGGTGGGTAGGTATAAAAAAAGCTAAGCAGACAATTAATTCAGATCCTTTTGAAAAATGCTGCACTTAACTACATTTAAAAATCTCTGCTCCTTATCCTGCATGTCATCTGCATCCTGATAAGCATCAAAATCATAGGTGATGATGAGCAGGACAGGAACAAAAGCATGATGAGGTTCCCAGCAAGGTTTTCTGAGAGCAGGCAAGCTCATAAAGCATTGATCTCTGGGATAGTACCGTGTCTTGAGAAGTGTCCCATCTGATACCTTCAGCAGCTCCAAATCCTGCAAAGGAATATACCAAGGGCTCTGCAGGGGACTGAAAGCATCAGCTCTTACGCTTAGGCAAGTTTTGTCAAAGGTCAGGTGCCATATTTAATTCTATTTTTAAAAATAGAAAGCAAACTTTTATTCTTGTCTGATGAGTTCTGAGTGGAAAAATGATTTCCTTAGTCTCTCTGATTACATGTCTACGTGAAGACAAGACGGCGACCGCAGGCAGCCAGCCGAGGGAAGGCCAAAACTCCAGCGGCCGCAGCCCGAGGACGAACGCGGATGGTCAGATACCCCCATCCATCAGCCTCGCTCTCCGGGCAAGGCTTCCCACTCCTTTGAAAACCAGCTGCGGCAGAAGCGTTGGGAACGCTGGAGCTCCGAGGCGAGGGTACCTGTCTCGCAGCCTTGCAGCTCCACCCAGTGGCTCTTTTTCGGCGAGAGAAAACCCAAGGTTTCAGAAGAACAAAAACCTGTTGAGGTCAATGTTGTCCTACTGCGGCGACGCTCTGGCAGCGTGTATGAGAAATTGGGTGTATATTGCTTTGTCAAATTCTTAGCAAGCTGTCAGCTACCATTGGAATAACGGCAAAAAACTGCAAAGAGAATTTTTAGTGAAATAGAAAACCCGGCAATCTTATTGCTCCCCTTCTTAAACTCCCCCCAGCACAAACGGTAGGAGGAGAAAAAAAGTAGGGAAATGGTAACACACACTTCACCTTCCCAAATTCTCTATGACCACATTGCAATAGTTTTGCCCAAATTTATTTGTTATGTGAAAATATGAATGAATTACCAGAGCAAGTCATAGTTTATTTGTAAGATCATTTTGCAAAGAATTCTCTTGTGAGTGTGAATTTCAGTGATGTTAACTTGGCAGCTCACTCCGTCTTGCTTTGCCTTCCTTCCTGGGTAACAACAAACAAATTTTGATCATTTCCATCAAGGATGCCACACTGAAACTTGCTTTTTCCAGGAGGATTAGGGCATTTGTAATTAAAATAAGATTTTATTTGTGCATATGTACACTTTTACTGTAGGAAAACCCAAGAGATGGGTACATATTCACAGAACACACAAGTGTGATACCAACAGAATTCGTTTTAGAGTTGAACCAGTATTGTAAAGATACTCCATTCCTCCAAGCTCAAGTGAAAAATGAAATCTCTGTAGTGCTTAATGTAGGTTTGCCAGTCTCTCTGTATGTCTTAAAAATGGAGGAGCTGATAAACTGATACAAACCACAGTTTTTGTTGTGAATCTTCTGGAAGTGCCTGCCCCATCTGTGTTAGGAAAATATCTTCTGTGAAGTACTGCAGCTGGATGGACTGTGTAGCTCCAGTGCCATGGAACGAGTTGAAATGACCTCTTCCTCCTGAAGTTCAGACGTTATTTAGCATACACAGCCCCTAAGGCCTTCGCTGAAGTTGGTGTCTGCCAGTGCGGCAGCTGAATGCGGGCTTTAGTTTGTCTTGCTTTGCTGCTAGAGTGCTGTGAGGTAAGAGAATTTGAGTTACAAACTATATGAATCCCACCTCTAAGCTTGTAGACATCAGTTATCCATCCATATGATTAGAAAGTAAGTCAGCCTATACATTGTTAGCACAAGAGATTGGAAGTTTCTTTTTATAAGGACAATATTTCAAAGCAGTTGTAATATTCCACATGTTGAGAATAGCAGGAAGCATCTTGAAAAAGGCAGCTCTGGAAAAGGGAAATCTTTTTTCTTTTTATGAAACCCTAAAACAGAGCAAGAACTTGCTGGGCTTTCCTTGGCTTCCCCAAAATTGTCACTGAAGACCCCTTGAGTGTATGAGCCAGGTACAGCCATGCCACCAGCTGCCCAAGACCATGGCAAGGGAGAGGTCCATTTGCTGAATACGGCAAGAGATGAAGGCTTGTCAGGCTGTGGAACAAAACTGATTAACTAATGTTATAAAAAATGTGTTTTCTGTGCACCCTCTCTCATCTGAACCTGTCTCTCTTGTTCCTGCAAGTGATCCCAGTGCAGTGGTGGACCGTGGGAAGGAGTGAGGCCAGCAAGTCCTGCATCTGTGTGCAGGGACCTGCAGGAGGATGCTTTCAAATGCACCCTGGTGCTTCATGTGACTCTTAAAATAGCTGGCATGTTGGCATAGCAAGGGTATATACTTGCAGCCTGGGAGTTTTGTTCTTTCTCTGTACCAGGATTTCTGAGTGTTAGCAAAATCTCTGCCAAAGATCTCTGCACATTGTGAAGTTCAGATGAAACTTGCGGGTGCGGTAAGCTCTCTACTTACCTCAGATATGCTGCTTAGTTCTTCTTTTCATGAAGCTGGGGGGGTTCCAGGTTCCCTGCAGCTGCTTTCAACCACTGTGCAGTTCTGCGCTTGCTTTCTTCCCAGGTGAAGAGGGGTTTGTACCCAAAATGCCTGGAGGCTTTGTCTGTCTCATAGGAGAAGGTGGTGACTATTGTGTTCAGTAAAGGCAAGTTTAGGAAAGGCTGTGGCTTCCAGAAAGGGTACAAGATGACCTTGATTATCCTGTGCAATTGTATCATTAACCACATCTTCCAGTAAGGGATGTGTGAGCCTAGTCTTACTGAGGGGTCCACAGAGGACAACAGCTGATGCCTTACCAGAAAACCTTTTCTTGTCGGAGTGTCATCATAGGAATAATACACTTGTCCGGCAAGTAAGTCTGGTTTCAGCTGCAAGTTCCTTGCTGCAAGAACATGCATCCATGCAACGTTCCCTGGAGAAATAAGAGGGGAAGAAAAACAGATACTCAGGAGGAGCTACATTTGCCTGTTTACAGTAGGAGGGAATGAGTACATCAGATCTGTTGGCTTCAGGGCTGTGAAGTACGGAAAGCACGCATTGCGTTACTCAGCTGCGCTGTAGAGAGACGGAGTAGTTAATCTGGACCTCCAAGATCCTTTAAACCTTTGGTCTCCCCTTTGAGCTGGACAATTAATGTGCCTCGTGATACTGGTTCATGTGAAGCGAAAGGGCAGTGTTCTGTAGTGAGAGCAGGATGAATGGGAGGCGGTGCTCGGGGGTTTTATTCCTGGCTCTGCTGTCAACCTTTGAAGAAGTCACTTGATTTATCTAGGCCTGATTCTTCTCTAACAGCATTTTCAAACTACTGTTATCTGCACTTTTGGAAAAAGACATATAAGTGAGCTGCACAGAAATAACTAAAACCCTGCATGATTTAGTGGCAAGTTATACTCCCCTGAAATGCGTTCAGCAGCACAACAAACTATTTCTCTAGGTGTTGAGAGCAGCTTCTTATGCTTTCTAAAATCAGTTATGTAGTACACCCTTTTTTCCAAAAATTTTACAAGTAGTGTTAATTTCTTCTAGTGAAGAAGAAATTAAGTGTCTTTTCAAACCAAAAACATCTTAAAAATATTGCCTGAATTTCTTCCTCTATATATCCCTTGAAATGTTTACTTAGAAAAAGAAAGATTAGCTCTCTATTCTTTTTTCTGCTAAGTTTATTTTTCCAGTTTTCAAACCAACATTTTCCCTATGTTGAGGGGAATTAAAAAAAAAAAAGAAAACCCTTCCCAAGAAATACAGTAGAATGCAAACAACTGTTTTAAAAATTCTTTTAGCCAGTCTAAGTTTTGCGGTTATAAAAATATTTGTACTCGTTCACCGTCCTCATCTCTGTCTTGGGAAATTACAGTTAAGCTAACATGTAAAGTCCCCTGTGACTAAAACAGCTTGGCAGCACCACAGGCAAAGAGATCAATCGTTCACTCACCCACGTATGTGTAATTACGCTCTGTGTTTTCAGGCTCTAGGTAGTTCAACACACCGTTGCTGGCTTTGGCAAGCAAATACAACTCTTGAAGAAATGTTGCCTTCTCCCCATACACTGTGTTGGCACGGATGATACAGGTTGTGAGTTTACAACTGTTGTTTAGCTGTAAAATCAGGGAGGGATGTTGGTGAGTGGTAGATTCAGAGATAAAGTCCTCCACAGTAATGTTGGGTGCATCAGATGAAACCAAAACCTTCGGATATTGGGCTAGAGGAGTCAACTACAGGTGATCTGGACAGTTACAGCCTGGTTTGAGTCCTGGAAAATGCAAGGAAGTGCCCAGATTGATTTTTTTCATAGCACACCTGCACCCTTGTGGTGCTCACTGAGAGATGTTGGGTGGAGGGTGCTAATGGCATCAACCCTTCTGCAGCTGTGACATATAAACAAGTACTTGCAGCAACCAAAACCAAGTTCCAAAGGGAGCCAGCTAAGCAGGCTGGCCTCAAACTGTAACCAGGAGAGAGAGATGTGCCAGGCAGTGGTTTAGGACAGAAGTCTCGTTTTTACATTGTCTGATGAGTGTACTGGGGGTCTGAAAGGACTAGCCAGCTAACTTAGGTAGGTGGCTGATGCTGGTTACGCTAATATTTTTTATTCTTAAATAACTCAGGCGTGTCTGAAAATTACATCTTTATGCAGTACGAACCAGGTGAACCTGGTTTCTTATGCCCTGATTTAATACTGCACTTTCCAACATCACACTCCTGGTGGATTTAAAGCACAGGCTCAAAGGGCAGCACCCTTTGATCTTTCAAGAGTTTGGCAGCTTCCTGATGATGTGGGAAGATCAGACTTTGGTAAGCTTAAGGCAATGTGGTTTATGCATCAAGTCAAGGCAGCAGTAGGATACACACTAACATATGTGTTGTGGGGCCTTTCTAACCAGCTCTCTCCTTCCACCCATCCTGGCCTGTAATACCAGGGGTTCTACCGTTGACTTTTGTACCTTTTTTCCATTGGCTTCAAATACAAGTTTTTCTGCCATGGCCTTTGTCTTCCCATAAGGCAACTCCACTTCCCCACTGTATTTGGTGTCCTCATTTCCTCTGCAATAGAGTGTGAGAGATGGTGAGTGACCATGGAGTAGAGCACAGGGCTTGGAGACATTTGTCACAGCATGATTTACTCTGCAATCCCTGCTCACCAGGGACTTGCCGCTGGCCGAGTTATATGAACCTGAGGTCCTTGCTGCAGTTTGGGAGAAATAAGGCCTCAAGAAATACCAGGCAGCTCTGGGTGTTCATCAGCAGGTTTGCATGAGGGCAATGGTTTGATTTCCAAGAGCTGGATTTGATTTTGTCTAATAGTGTGATTGAAGCAAAGAATATCCTGGCAGGCAAATTAGAAGGCAACAGAGTTACCTTTTTAAGCAACTCACAAGGGCTGAACAAGGTGGAAAGAGCACAAGAAGATAGAGAGCAGAAAAATAAAAGTAATTCTACTTCATTTTTTCATTAGAGGTAGAGAAAAGCCTCTTATGAGCCATGAACTAGGAGAAGCTGCTGCTTAATTTTCTCAGAGTTGATTAGAGTTGGGATACACTTGCCAGTGATCTTCTAGAAGACATGCAATCAGCAGGTTTGTGCTGGGATTATTCCTCCATCTCCCCTAGAAAATTGTGCTTGAGGGAAAGAGCAAAGAAGTGGATCCATGCTTAAGGGCAAGAACGGCTTGTAGCCATGCTGGGGACATTTGGTTGCCACTATGGAAGACAACCTGCTCAGCCTCTACACTTACAGCTGCAAGGAGGAAAGCCCATGGGATCTAACATGTAACTGGCCACACAGGCCCTTAAATAATTCCAAGGAGAACCAAGAAAGCAGTGCACTGGCATTTGGTTGCAGTAGTTCTAGATTAGCCTTAGTCGGTTGCAGGATTTGGTTAAGCAGATTCAGTGGGCTCTGGAGCAGGTTGGGAGCAGAGAACAGAATCACAGAATCACAGAATAGTAGGGGTTGGAAGGGACCTCTGTGGGTCATCTAGTCCAACCCCCCCGCCGAAGCAGGGTCACCTACAGCAGGCTGCACAGGACCTTGTCCAGGCGGGTCTTGAATATCTCCAGAGAAGGAGACTCCACAACCTCCCTGGGCAGCCTGTTCCAGTGCTCCGTCACCCTCAGAGAGAAGAAGTTCCTCCTCATGTTCAGACGGAACTTCCTGTGCCTCAGTTTGTGCCCATTACCCCTTGTCCTGTCACTGGGCACCACTGAAAAGAGCTTGGCCCCATCCTCCTGACACCCACCCTTCAGATATTTGTAGGCATTTATAAGGTCCCCTCGCAGCCTTCTCTTCTTCAGGCTGAACAAGCCCAGTTCCCTCAACCTCTCCTCGTAGTGGAGATGTTCCAGTCCCCTCACCATCCTTGTAGCCCTCCGCTGGACTCTCTCCAGTAGCTCTTCATCCTTCTTGAACTGGGGAGCCCAGAACTGGACACAGTACTCCAGATGAGGCCTCACCAGGGTAGTGTAGAGGGGAAGGAGAACCTCCCTCGTCCTGCTGGCCACACTCTTCTTGATGCACCCCAGGATCCCATTGGCCTTCTTGGCAGCCAGGGCACACTGCTGGCTCATGGTCACTCTGTCGTCCACCAGGACACCCAGGTCCCTCTCCGCAGAGCTGCTCTCCAGCAGGTCCACCCCAAGCCTGTACTGGTGCATGAGGTTGTTCCTCCCCAGGTGCAGGACCCTGCACTTGCCCTTGTTGAACCTCATCAGGTTCCTCTCTGCCCAGCTCTCCAGCCTGTCCAGGTCACGCTGAATGGCAGCACAGCCTTCTGGTGTATCTACCACACCTCCCAGTTTGGTGTCATCAGCAAACTTGCTGAGGGTACATTCTAACTCTTCATCCAGGTCGTTGATGAAGAAGTTAAACAAGACTGGGCCCAGTACTGACCCCTGAGGGACACCACTTGTCACCAGCCTCCAACTAGACTCAGCGCCGCTGATGACAACCCTCTGAGTTCTGCCATTCAGCCAGTTCTCTATCCACTTCACCGACCACTCGTCCAGCCCACACTTCCTCAGCTTCCCCAGGAGGATATCATGGGAGACTGTGTCGAAAACCTTGGCTGAAGCACTGGGAAAGGACCATGTGTCCGCTTGCTCCGCTGCTGCTATGACTAGCAAGGATAGGCTTGCTCTCCTGTGCACTGCAGGAGACTTTCTTCAAATTTTTAAATTAATTTACTCTGTATTTGAGCCTTCTAGAGAAATTCACCCTAGGCAGACACCAGACTCTGCCAACCATGGGGTACCTGCACAGGCCAATGAAGAATTATCATGCTCCTTCTGCAGACAGGGCTCAGATGCACTTCTTGGAAGGGTTAAGTGGCCTGTGATGAGTTCATGCAGGAAATCTGCAGCAGAGGTCTTTTTGTCAAACACTGGGCCTCGGGAGAGCAAGCTCTGATTTGGGCTTCATGTTTGACCTTGGGCACCTTGCTCTTTTCTATGCTCAGATCTCCATGTGTAAGATGTGGATAATGCTGTTGCCTTTCTCTTGCCTGTTTGCCAGTCTAGTATCTTGTGTGTCAGGCATCCCAGCTGAGATCAGGGCCTGCTTGTGCTACAGCAACAGAAATAAATTAGGAGCATCAGAAATACAGCCTCCCCATGTACCCTGGGCTTTTATCACAACACTCTCCTCCCCTTCCCTGTGTTTACGGGTGATGAGCAAGAGACAAACCAGAAAACGAGCAAGACAAAAGATTGATTGTGCATGGTTTGTTGCAGGCCCAGGAGAGGCCCAAGACAATTAGGCAGGTTATCTAGAAGTTCTAGTTTTAATTGCTTTCTTTTTTTAATCCAAATTTATTTTTTGGCTTGCAAAGCTTTTAAAAAGCAGCAGCTTCACAAAGGGGCAAACCTGCCTGCTGTTCCCGGGCTGCAGAGCTCTGCTCGTGTTTGCCTTCCCCCACCCCTTTTGAAGCTTGGTAGTAACAAAGAGCTCAGCATAATGCTCTTGCTTTTCAAAACGATCACAGATAACTGAACGCTAATAAGACTGGAGCAGCATTGTCAGAAGGCATCTCAGCGGTGGCTGTCTCAGAGGGACTGAGACTGACAGAGGCATTTTCTATTATTGTCGGATGCTGAGGTGTGAGCATTATCCCTGCACCCATCACCCTGTCCAGAGACTAATCATGCTTTGTCTGTGTCGGTTCCCAAGCACGTAAAAGTGAATTAAATAAAATTATACAAGGAATGATGGAGAATAAGGACAGAGAAAAAGAAAAAGCAAGGCAGGCAGGATAATGGACTGTGAGGAAGAAGAGTGGGGATGGGGAAGATGAGAAGAGGATGGGGAAAGCCACATCACCTGTGCTTTGTCAGGAAAATAGAGCTGTATTACATTGCCTTCCAGTCATCACTGGGCTCCCTACTGTGACAAGTGGTGTAATCTTTTACTGGGGGTCTGACCCTTCTCTCATTCTGCAGTTACCTTAGTTTAAAATCAAAATCATTGGAGAATGGGGACCGACCACTCAGACTTTCTCTCAGCATCACAGGAGAACCTGAGTGTGTTCTGCAAAATAAGTTAAAGGCTCTAGGTGGTGTTTTTGTTTGCATTTATGGTGGGGAAGCATTGGGAGTTGGCTGGGAGAGGATGTTCATGTGTAGCTCTGAGCATCAGCTCAGATGGGTTTTTGCTTACACCCGTTGGTGCCATCATTGCAAGACAAAGGACTGTCCTCTCAGGCAAGATTTGGGGTCTATTCACATCTATGTCTTAACTCACAGGACTAAAATACTAACAAGGATGTGCCTGTATCTACATTATTTTTTTGAAATTATTTAGGTATGCTAATAACCAAATTCCAGAGTTTTTCAGGGACCCAGAGCCTCTAATGCTCACGGTCCCAAGTGGATTGAGGTTTGTTGCTCTCATGGATTTTTTTTCATAAGCCAAACATTTATTCTACAGATTTGGGTGCTTAAACATTTTTCAAAACCAGATTATGCCTTAGGTTACTAGTGAGTATGAAATTTAGGCTTGCAGGTCTTTTTAAGTTATGTCTTAAGCAGCCTTTTCTAATTTCTAGAGCCAAATGACTGAAGCAGCTGTGTCTAGACTGGCTGCCTGTAGAGACAAAACTTGACTTTGAGCCAGTTCCCCTTGCACACAAGTTTCCATGGTTTGAGCAGTCTTTGCTGTTACAGCCATGCTTGAAATCAGCAACTAGCCTTACAAGTACGTATCAGACTGCAGTTATCTCTAGGTGACTTCAAATTTAACCTAAAACTTCAGCTCCTGCTCTTCAGATATATCAGCCCAGTTCTCAGGATGCAAGTACTGTTGCCCCATGAATACAAAAGGCATCCACATGCTGAGTCCTGAGCAGAAGTGTCAGCTGATTGTGAAAGTCATTTCTGGATATTAAAGATCTGTAAGCAAGAAACCCCTCCAAATCACAATTTTGACCACTGTCTTTGTATTGCTCCAAATATCAGCTTTTTTGGAATCTCTGCTTCTGAGCCTGTGGGTCAGTGTCATAGGAGCCACATACAGAAGAGATGGGTTGAGCATAATGCCCAAAAGTGTAAAGTCCAGGAGTTACCCCTCATAAGCATATTGCCAGGAAAAAGGGTTGTGAGGGGTAAAAGGGTGCAATTTACAGGCCAGATCCAGGTCACAGAGAAGTGTAACTACACGTGAATACTGCAGGCAACTTCCCACCAAATGCATCTGTCTCCTAAGACCATGTGGCCAGCTAACTTTCTTCTGAGACAGTGCGAAAATAGTCTGTATACATTTGACCACACTTGATAATAAGAGCTGGGTACTGGCTTGCTAGCATTTCACTATGGAGCTGAAAAGAGGAGGGAAAGTGGGTTGGTAACAGTAGAGCATAACCTACCCTTTGGATTGACTTAGTGTGAGGGGAGAGTACAAACTCTGACCCAACAGCAGGATACAACTTGACCATATCAGAAACCTTAAGTATCTGACATCTTATCTGAAATTGATTTTAGGGCTTAGAGGAGCAGGGCTGTAGATATCAGAGACATCCATACATCTCTACCAACTCTTTCAATCAGTGGTATCCACTACTGGTGAAGTTTAGGTTGGGAGGAGGTGTGGATCCTGAAAGTGAAAAGCAACAAAGGATTTGCGGGAAAGAGAAGAGGAATTGCCAGGAAGGGGAACACATCTTCTCCTTTGTAGCCACAGCAAAAATCTCCATCTGGTTGCAGTTTCTTTGCTGTTTAACCAGAATTCTGGAGTGATGGAGATTTGCTTAGCCTTACCTGAGCAAGGGCTCGTGTGATGTATTGGGTCCCACCGCAGCAATGGAGCTTGTGTAGACAACATACGGGATGTTCAGGACACAGCAGGCCCTTAACACATTTTCCGTACCTGTGGGGCAAGTTAGGAGGGAGAAACATTAGTTGCCTTAATTCCTGTCGTGCAAATCAAACAAAGTTTCCAGGCTTGGGATTCTGACTCGGAACAGATCCATCTTTTTAATAGCTGAAAAAATGTAAAGCCACAGGTCAAGGCTCCAGTTCCTCAGATACGTTTGCAAGGGCATGGATGGTTTATAACACAAGAGTACCAGTTACATCTATAGCTATAATGTAGCTTAAGCTGTGTGGCTATTGACAACTGACTTAACTTGGGCTTAATAGCTGCTAGCACAGCTTGGCAGAGCAACACTCCATGTTTTCCATCTTTTTTGATTCATGGGCAGACTGTCAAATGGTGAACTGCAGCCTTCTGGCAAAAGGATTGGTGTTTCAGTTGCATATATTGCTCTCTAGAAGTTCTGCAGGATGACTACAGGGTGAAAATCATTGCAACAGACTCCTGGTAGCTGCACAATTTTAAATAAAATAGTGGGGGTAGTTTACAAGTCCACATAAAATCCGGGTGAATCTGAAGCATGGTTTGGTTTAAGAAGGATTGTTCTGGCTGAACTCGTGGGTGAGTGCATGGGAATTTTGGTAGGATGGTTTCTGGAGGTTGAGGGGAGGGGTTGGGTTTAAATGATTTATGACTTTTCCTGGGATGGTTTTTGCATTCATCATGATTTTGATTCAAGTTGATTCTATGAGAACCTCAATACAACAGCATAACCATGGCTGCATACCAAGGGCCTTCAAATCTGATAAGGCAGATCTTAAAGGAAGCTGCTCACAGGGTTGGTTTCCGGAAATCTCCATACTATTTATACCTGGCTAATCAGGCTCTGCCCTTGAGCCTTGCTGCAGATCTTGCATGAGAAGGGCTTGTTATTTCTCTGTTCTCTTTGTTGTTAAGGGCATAATTTGAAATCATCAAGGAAATCCTAAGTTTGAGGTAACTTCAGAAGACCTGGTAGAAAAGAATCAGTGTACTTCTCCATGAGCCTATCACAATGCTAACTGAGAACCCCTGTTGCAAAACATCCCTGGAAACAGCCAAGTTAAAATCCATTCAGCTTAACAAAAAGCAGATTAAAAAGTCTTTAAGTGACTAAATGGAAAAAACAATTCTTGTAGAAGAGGGCTCTTCAATCTAGTCAACAAGAATATAACAGGATTCAGCAGCCAGCGGCTGAAACAGAGGAGAGAATCAAAGCAGCAGAAAGATGTAAATTTTTGCCAGAAATGGTGATTAACCGTAGCCACACTAATACTCCTCAGCATTGTTATGGCTTGCTTCATGAAAGACATGACAGATAGCCCATTAACTTGCAGTCCTTAATTCTAGGCAGACAAAATCTTTTAAAAGGCATAGTTCAATTTAGTCAAACTGTTGGTCTTAAGGCAGTAATTGGATGAATTTCTGCGGCCCGAGTTACACAGAGGAGCCAGCTAGAGGGTTATATAGTTGACCTCTCCTGACCCTATTTTTTTTTCCCATAAAGTCTGCAGCAGGTATCAAATACAGTTCATTTTTATCCTTTTACCTGCTATGATTTTAGTAGAAAACTTTAATCTCTCAATCCAAGATTTTGAGAAATCCTAGTGAGGGCAGCAGCCTCATTTTAGGGAGGTCTACACGAAGCCATCCCAGGGGAGACAGAAACGCAGAACAGTTTGTCGCTGAAAATAAGGCTCCTGTTAGCACATCTCAAACTGTGCTCCTCAAAGAGGCACTCGGTCACCAGTCACACTGGAAAAAACTTTGCGTGCGGCGTTTTCTGGGAATGTCGCAAACATCTGCAAGAGGTTTGGCTTGCTGAATAGAGGAGTTGCCCAGTGTTTGCTGCTATCTGTAGAAACCTCACTGCACTAAAGTACCTTGCTCCCAGCAAGCAGACAGTGAAGAGGAAGATCTCACAAAGCCATTAAAAGGCAGCAGGAACCCTCAGGCTCTGAATATTCTCAGTACACATTCACCATACAGGCTCTTAAAAGCATCTGGTTTTGGAAACAACTACCGCAATGAAAAGAAGGATGGAATTTAAATGTTGCCCTTGAATGCATCAGCAAATAGTAGAAGCCCTAAGCAGTAACCAAGTTTGAGAGAGAGATATATATTAAAAAAAATATGAAATTCCTTCCTTGTGGTTAACAACTATTGTAGGAGCTAACAGCCTGAGGTGCCCTTGGAATTGCTGCTGTAATAGGGATTTCATTAGTTTTATAGCCTGTGCTTATTTCCTAGATTTATGAACAAATTTTCTTTAAGCAGATCTTGCACCTAACATGAAATCGGCTCATGGTAATAGGGAGAAAGTGTTGTGGAGCTCTCAGCTGTGCATGGCTTGTGGACATGTAGTGAGCTCTGACTATAACTAAAGTCACATCACTCCCTTAGTAGCATGGTATAGCCTTGCGCTGGTCTATAGTGTAGGTTTTTCTCCCTGGGAAATCTATGAGCTATCTAGAACAGGAGTTAACTTTTAATTGTTGTCCTTGTCACATACTAAACAGTTTCTTACTACTATAGGCACGTTCTGAATCACATCAGTACTATTGGTGAAAGTTTTACCCTTGACCAGAATAACTATGTAGTAACTGGGTCCAGATTTGACTCCCTAAAATGAAGCTTTAGCTCTGGGGAGGAGCAGCATGGCCTGCCCTGAGCAAGGACAGGGGGACAAAGGCAGAAACTTGCCAGCTCGAAAGGAAAGGTTCCAGGCACCTTGCTCATTCCACAGCAGTGGTGAGTGGGAAATTCGGGGGACAATGAAGCACTAAATCAGAGAGGATATGTCCATTGTAGCCTCTTGTATGACTACACCAAGGCAAGTGAATTTAAGGCTGCATTTAACTGCTTATTTTAAAGAGCTTACCCCCAACGTTGACAGCTCTCATTTCCCGGAAGGGCACAGTGTTTCTGTAGTCCACAACAGCAGCTGTGTGAATAACCACGTGAACTCCCCGCATGGCAGCAAGGAGCAGATTGTAGTCTCGAATGTCTCCTTTCATCACTGTCACACGAGTGGTAGCTGGAGAAAAATAATATAACCATAAATGCAGGTGGGTGGGGAAAATACAAATCAGCATCCTCTTCTTCCTGCAGAGTGACGATCCTGCTTGGAAAGCTTTCCTCTCTGCAGGGCAAGCTGAAGCACACTAACTAACAGCTATGCCGTTTGAATACATCACACCAGGGGAAAATGTACCCTTATTTTTGAACGCCAAGAAGGCAGATCTACATCTGGTTTGATTCAGCACAGCATTTTGCCAGTTGGTACAAACTGTGGTTCAGAATAACTGTGGCTGTCTCTGCAAATCTCTAGCATGCATGCAAGGGTAGCACTGAGCAAGACCAGGAGACTGCAGGCCCAGAGCTGCAGCTGGTTGCTCCAGTACATGTGACTGAGCAAAGCTGTATCAGACAATTTCCTTAAGACAGAAGATTTTTAGAGCTTACACCAGACAAATTCAAGGGGTATTGCACAGAGCTTTGTAAAAATGGCAAATGCTATAGATGGGCAGGGAAAATAATGTAGCAGGTTAAGAAATTTCATAGGAAATTCCTTCCTTTAAGCCATTCAGAAGGGGTTTTTTTGTTCCCCCCCCCCATCTCCTTTTCCCCCCCTCAAAATACCTGTTCCATACATGGCTGCTGTTAGCATCTACTGCTAATTTTCTTGCTTTGAGAAGGTGTTGTAACATTTAAGTGGGATTTTTCCCTTTTTCCCTTCCCTGTGTTTGGGACTAGGCCAGCAAGAAGCTGGGGTTAGGAACCCATACTCCTTGGGGCTTTTGTAATGCCAGCCAGCAGCTGTAGTTGCAGGACCGCTTTGGGAGGGACATGTCTCCTCTGCTCTGTGCTGGCAGCTTTCTGGAGAGTATCATGCAGCCCAGGATCAGGGTAATGATTTCTGAAGGACCATGCACAGGAGCAGCTCAGGGAAGAGTCTGTGACTCCAGCCATGGAAGCGTTACACGTGGAAACCCTTAGTGAACAGCTATCAGGATAAAGTGATGAAAGAACAGCGTTGTTCCTCATGAACTTAAAGGAGAGACAAAATCCAAGACAGTAGGTCAGCTGGCTGAGCATTTGCTAAGCAGCATGGCATACAGGAAGAGGCAGAAGTTTTACAGAAGGGTCAAGCTGATTGCATAATTAGCATAACCAAGAGTTGGTGGCCTAGCTCATAGGAGTTTTAATATTAAATTAGCTTAATACTAAAGCACAGAGTTGAGTCAGGAAGAATAGAGCAGAAGGAAGGCATTGCCCACATAGCAGAGGTAATACACTTGCCTGGAGGACCGGAGCACAGAGGAGGATGCTCCCGCTGAAAGTCTTTGCCAGTGCTGAAAGATGGAGCAGGGTCTCGGCTGTCTCATGGTGGGGGGATTTTGCTGCTGCTTGGTGGTGATGGAAAGCCAATAACTAGTCAGGTTGAAGGGTTAAATAGCCTCTTTCGCATCACCTGTCTTAAGGCAGCTGGTGCAATTAAGCCCAGCAAGAGAATGATGAGAGCTCAGCCAAAACCAGGGAGGATACGGGGCAACTAGGAGAAATTTTCAAATTGGTAAGGCCTGATGAGCTTTACCTGAGGCTACTGAAGAGGTGACGGATGTCACTGCAGCTTTATTGCATTATCAGCTACTTTGGAGAGATTTTGGAGGAGTCACTGGAAGACTGCAGTAGAGCAGATGAAACACCTGTGCTTAGACAGGAGCTAAAGAAGAGCCAGGAAATTACAGAACAACTTGATCTCAACCCCAGGAAGCGCAGGAACATGCACTTCAACAGCATGTGTGTGAGCACCTGTGGGGTGATACAGAGAATAGAAGCAGCTGACATGGATTTGTCAAGAACAAATCAAGTCAGATAGATCTCCTTTGTTCTTATGACAAGTTAACAGGCTGTATGGATATTGTGGAACGGGTCGATGTCATCTGTCTTGATTTTTAGAAGGGCTTTGGAAACTCTGTGTCGTTCGCTTAAGCCGCTCAGTAAAACACGGTCCAAGTAAGCCACATTAGGGTGAGCCCAAAGCTGGCTGAATTACAGTTCCCAGGGAATTGTCAGCTGTGGTAGGTGGCTGCCCTGGGGCTCTCCAGGACTTCTTGCTGTATTTGAGTCTTTTTTTATTGTTTTCAACAAGAATCTGGCAGGTTTGTTCACTAAATCAGCAGATAACTTCAGACTGGGAGGGACTCAAAGTATGCTGGAGGATTAGAGTATAAGCTGAATGTTAACTAATAGAGTCTGGGGAAAAAAAAAAGAGGTGACATTTGATAGGGGCCAAGAGAAGATGTTTGTCTTAGTAGAGAAGAGGCAGCAAGCAGGTCTTCATGAAAGAATTAAGCTGGGCCAGGACAGCTCAGCAGGGTCTTGCGAAAGTGAAAAAAGGCATAATTGTGCTGACAGGTACGAATATGAGAATAGTTTGCAGGACAGAAGAAATAAATCTATCAGCTTTACTCAGCAGTGGGAAGGCCACAGCTGGCCTCTCTGTCCTGCCCTCGGTGCCCCTCTTCCAGAAGCAAGCAACGCAAACGCGGCGGCTGCAGAAGGCGTGAGCTGCGGAGGAGAGAGGAGCGGAAGAGAGGCGTTTTACCCTAAAGGAGAAAACAGCATGGGGTGGAAAGGGGTGGTGGCTTTCAAATCATGAAGTTTCATGTAAAAAAATGACGGTATTAACCTATGCTATCAGTAAAGTTAGATGAGGAATCAAGGACTTAAATTGGAGATTAGACCGCACCGGCAGTGATGGCCTGACGGCGCAGAAATTGGCTGCCCCAGGGACGGGATAGCAAACCGCCTGTCAGGAAGGTCGGGCCAGCTGGTTCTGCCTTGGGGTGAAAGCAGTGGGGGTTGGGATGGCCCCTCAGGGCTGCTGCTGCCTCATTTCCCGTGGTTTGCTGTGGGTAGGCCACGGACCTCTCCTGCAGCAGGCATTAGGGCAGCTCCTTAAGGTTTAAACATCTATTTTTTTTTCAATTATGGGTGCTTTTGAGGCAATTGGGTAGTGAAGCCTGGGGAAACCAGTCTGGTGAGTTCATCTGCCGAGGGAGGGTTTCTGATAGTGATATTCCCCTGGGAGCCTTTTGACTTGCTGTAAGACATCTCCTAACAGATGGGATCTCCCTTATCATTTTTGCCTCTCTCATTCGAAGCAGGCTGAAGGTTTGGGCAGTCGGAGAGAGGGAGTCCTAGCCTGCCATTAACCCGCAGAGCACGGGGAGCTGCTTTGGCTTGTTTGGGGTGGGTGTTCTCAAATCTGGTAAAACAGGTCCCCAACATATCTCACTGTAATCAACCCTGGTGAGACATCAGAAGGCAGCCTTCAGAAGATGAACAAATGAATCCATTTAATATCTTTGAGCTTCACCTCTTTCTTTTTCATGCACAGCACAGTAAGGCTACTATAGGTTTCTCTCCATTATTTCTGCAATTTATTTCACAATATTTTCACAATTCTTTCTTGCAATTTATTTCACAATCTCTGCAGCAGATGCTGAGCTTGATTCTATTATTGTCGGGGGTTTTGGTTATTTTTCTCAGAATTGGTAAGTGGTTGGAGCAGTTCAGGAGCATAGTTGTTTTGTCCCTTTGCTGTTAGACTGGTTGAGCAGAAGCAACTGGGTTAGCCAAGTTCCCACGTCAGGTACTAGGTGTGCACGTTGCTCCTTGCAACTGATTCCTGAGTGGGGACTTAGATCCTCCCTGTGATCTATTTCCTGGGGTTACACACTATGGATCTTCTTGCTTTGATTTAGTCCTATGCTGACAAAACTCTCTGAGCTGGAAGTTATTCTTCATACAGTCTGTTTAATCCAGGTTCCTACACCGTGCCTGTAACTGTGGCATCTCCAACATAATACCAGCTGTCTTGAAAGAGAGCGTTATGGCAGCTAAATAGAAGATGATGCCCTTTTCTTACCTGTTGTGAATTTTTCTACTTCTTCTCTTGCTACTGAATCAAAAACTCTGACTTCTTTGATGTAGTCTTGTTGAGACAGGAGCTCTACGATCTTCTCCCCAATGAAACCACATCCTCCTGTCACCAGGTAGACCCAGGCTCTATCCATTTCTGAAGATGTTTTTGTGGTTGAGGAGTAGAGAGAAGGTTGCTGCCAAGATCCTATCATGTGCTGTTAATCTCTTAGCCAATATGTTTTCTGAACTAAGTCTAAAGTTTAACTGACATACAAAGTTACTGGCTGAACATTAACTCCATCCAATTGTCAATAAATCAGGTTTTCGTTGGCACAGTCACACAAGTGCTGCCACAGACACACCAATGCCACATACAGGCCAAATCTGGGCTCTGTGGCTCAGCCCTTCTCTTGTACCACAGCAGCCCGTGATCAGTGGGGCCCTGCAGCTTGCCTTGGTATCTGGCCAGTCTCTGTTGGAAATATTGATGCGGGAAGTTTCCTGCCCTGGACAGCCCTTTCCTATGGCCGCGTTGTCAGTTTTAGCCTAGACCTCTCCGGGTGCTACACAAAGACGGTGTGTCCTAGAGGTGTGCTTGGGGCAGCCACCTCTTAGTAGGAAGCTACAAAGATCTTGTTCCTATGCAATAGTGGATTTGTGTAGCTGGGGTACAGCAGCCAGGTTTGTCCACTGCTGAGCTGTATTGTGCACAATGCAGGCAGGGTCAGGAATGGTCGTCTGCGACTTTATGATCACTGACTTTACCAGTTTGATTATCCAGTATGGCTCTCCCGAATGAATTCTTCTTTGAGTTGGAATACATACGTGTACACACACTTCTTTAGGAGGAGAACGTCCTCTTAATTTGAAAAATGTCTAGTAGTAACAGCTCTACTACATCCTTTGGCAAGTTGTTACAAGGGTTAGTTATCATCACTGTTAAAAAAGTGCGCTGCTGTTTTTTTACCTGCCAGATAGTGGCTAAGAAACTTTTTCCTTGCTCGACTGCAAAGGATGTGTGCTGTCCAGTTTGTCGTGTCGATAAAAAAAAAGGGGGGGGAATTGTCTTTGACTAAGGGTGCTTGATTCTGTCCTAAGGGGGAGGGGAGGGAATACCTGCCCTCTGGCACAGCAGGTTCTCTCTCTGCCTCCCTCATACAGAGCCCCAGAGATAACTCAGTCAGGCCCGATCAGCCTTGCTTTCATGTCAAGCAAATAATTTGCTTAAGTCTGCAGTAGTCAAATATTTTCCAGTCCATCTTTGACCCAAATTGTCACTATTTTTGGTGAACTGTAGACACACCATCCTGAGAGAGAGGCAGCAATGATAAACAGGGTAGTGTAATATCCCTGCTTGCTTTTTCTTTATATTATATACAACGTAGTAGCTGCCCTTCTGGCCATAGTGTTGCCTGGGAAGCTTGGGATTAGTTTGTTCCCATATCAGGATCACCCCAGTCGGTGAGCATGGGTTGCAGACGCTGATTCAGGCTGCACTGGGGTGGGGTTACTCCTGGTAGCCCTGCCCTGGTCACATACACCAGGCTGAAATGTGGAGAGCCATTTCAACAGCGTGAATGCAGAAAAGAGTATTATCGGAGCCATTCTTACTATAGCATTACTACTTGTATGTCTTTAAAGAGTAAGCTGCAGAGCAAATTGCTGCTGAGCATGTGGTTAGTGAAGAGTTAACACAGCGTATTCAAAGATTAACTGTGTTTTGTGTATGTGTATATATACAATTTTTTAATCAGACCTGTTCAATTAGTTCAACCTGTTCAACTCCACCATTGATTTTTCTTGTGCTGTGTTAAGCGTTAGGAAAAGCGCCATTTCCCCTTGCTGTGATTACAATCAGTGGCCATAATGGCCCAGAGACCAACACAGGTCTGATGCTAATTTGGTGCTTGGCAGCCCAGCACAGCCACAAATGTCCCAAGAAATTAATTTAGCCTTTTATCCAGTAACTCCCAATCTGTACAGTAGTGATTAACAGAACTGCCTTCTCTCAGAGGACTTTTTGCAAGGATAAATGTATCAGGGTTGGAGGTGTTAGGACACGAAAACAAAGATAAATATACCCTGAGAGACCCAGAGAAGTGCTGCATGGGAATGTTTGGCATCAAGTAACCTTGAGTGTGTCCTCATCAGCGATGCAAAAAGCTGTATGAAGCAGAGGCCTGGACGCCATGAATGTTTCTCAGTATTTAGAAGACTTTGCCTTTGCTACAATATTGGTATCTGTGTATCTGCAGTGTAATTTGATCAGTAAGGGGAAAAAAATTGGCTGTGATTTAAATATCTCTTGTTTTTGTTAGGATACAAAAAACAAGTTGAGAAACCAGAACTGTCACGTCTCTAACAGAAACAGCCCAGGTCCTCTCCTACAGCCAAGGCTCACGCAGAGTAGAGCCCCCCTTTGCAAACAGACAGGTAGTTGCAACTAAATGGGTAGTTGTTCCTATCATAGGAAGGGTAAAAAAAAAAAGAAAAGGTCCCTAACCACATCCTCTTCTAACAGTTTGAATTTTCACAAGAGGTGATGAGTCTGGGGGGTCTCCATCAGCCCGAGGCAAACTCAGAGAAAGCGCAAGCGGGGAAACGCAGCCGCTTCTGGAGGAGGCAGATGCCTGGGAGGGACAAGGGAATTGCAGGGAGGGGTCTGGGCAGCCGTTGCTGTCTTCGATTAACCAGCTTGACTTCCTTGAACTGTAACGAGACTTAGGAGGAAGCCAGGCAAGTTACACATAACAACAGATTTTAATTTATGCTTTTAAGCACTGCAGAATTCTCTCTGGCTTGTTCCCCCATTGCCCAGTCTGCTGCAGCTGAGCCGGCCTCGGAGTGCCCCGTCTCAGCCGCAGGAGAGCTGTGATCCCTGCATCTGCACTGCTGTAGAACGCCGGTGGGAACACGAGGGCTGTCCCTGCAGGAAGAGTCTGCCACATTCAGGCACTGCCTCACTCCGCAAGGCAAAGCAAGAGGCTCACAGCTGACATTGCTTAGAATCATGGAATCTCTAAGGTCGGAAAAGACCTCTAAGTTCATGAGGTCCAGCCATCACCCCAACACGACCGTGCCTGCTAAACCACGTCCTGAAGTGCCACATCTACACGTTTGTTGAACTCCTCCAGGGATGGGGACTCCACCGCTTCCCTGGGCAGCCTGTTCCAGTGCCTGACCACTCTTTCAGTAAAGAAATTTTTCCTAATATCCATTCTCAACCTCCCCTGACGCAACTTGAGGCTGTTTCCTCTCGTCCTACTGCTGGTTACCTGGGAGAAGAGACCAACCCCCGCCTCACTACAACCTCCTGTCAGGTAGGTGTAGAGAGCGATACGGTCCCCCCTCAGCCGCCCCTTCTCCAGAGGCCTAGCTAGGCTGCTTTAGGAATGAAATGCTGCGCCACGAAGGCGGGATATGCCCCTGCATTTGGTTCCCATGGCTGGGCATGCAGCGTGGTGGCTGTGTCCTAGAGACAAATCTCTAACCTCTGAGATGGCAGCTGTGCTTGCTGAAGCAGTCCTGCCGCATCTGCAGAAGAGTCAGTCCCATCATGGGCAAGGAAACTGCCAGATTTGGCTTTAGTGAATCATAGAATCATAGAAAGTTTTGGGTCGGAAGGGACCCCTAGAGGTCATCTAGTCCAACCCCCCCCCCCGCAGCGAGCAGGGACCACTAACTAGTGGCTCAGAGCCCTCCAGCCCACAGAAGATGACCAGAAGCAGGGTCTTCATGCACAACCTTGTTTTTTAAGAGACCTGAAAACACAGTCAGAGAAAGTTGAGATGGAGGGAAAGAAAAGCAGATGCCTGAATTTCAGGCTGCAGTTTGCTTGAACTTGCTCTGAACTTTGCAAAGACAGGACACCTGACCTCATATTCATTTACAGTATGTTTATTTCTCAGTGCATTACATGAAAGATCTTTGGTATTTGTGGGTTCTTGAATACTGTTCCCACTCTGCTCTGTAAGAAAATGCTGAATACAAAACATTCCATATACAGTAACAAACCCCATAGCAAATAAAGAGAAGTAGATATTTTGAACAATAACATAGCAATATGAAAACAGATAAGTAACCATGCAAGAGGTGGAACAAACAGGTTGTGTTCACAACAAACATTAGAGCCTGCCATAAATGAGTTCATCATGTCAGATGAGATATATTCTTGCTCTGAGTTAAGAAATTACACATGATTGCAAGATATTGCATATGGCTACCCTATAAAAGACCACATAGTTGTAAAGCTTATTACAATGAGAGAAGCTGGGACCATTTGCACACATACGAAACACACTGATATAAATAAAAAAATACTGTGTAAAATAACTAGTGAAAAAGTTAACATTTCCTCCTACGGATGGGAATGTGCTTTGTGGACAATTATAGCACCTTTGAATTGCTTGCTTTCAACGCTACTGCAGAAACGGCGAGTCGTTAAAACTCCTATACCACCAAACACCAACATGGAATGTAATCTTGAATAAGACACAGGCTGTAAACATGGAGGAGAATGGATTCCCAATAAATTGTATCGAGCAGTAATTCCAGAAGCTGATTGTCTTTTAGAAGCCTTCGTCACAGTGGTCAGATTCCTGCACTAAAATAGTTCATTGCAGAGATCAGGACTGAGCCCCAGTCCCAGAGCCAAACTCTCAGACAGCCGGGTGCGAGCCACACGCTCTGCTCCACTGAAAGCAGCACGGGGCCATGCTAGCTGAAGATCTGGATCTGATTTTTATGGCCTGTTCCTGTGAAAGATGATGGCAAAATTACTGTGGAGTTTGGTGGGAGCAGGTGAGGGCTCTTCTCTCTAGTTTATTCCTATTTCCCTGGGTTGCTATCAGTTCTTTACAGTAAGTGCAAATTAGGTACTCTGGAGAGAAGCATTCTCCATCTCCCAGGAGCACCAGCTTGCTGGTAAACATGAGGGTGCACGAATTGCAAAGATTTTTGGTTGTGCAATGTGCAGCTGCTGCTTAGCTCAAGGCAAGGAAAATGCATTACTACTACCAGAACTGATCCAAGTGAAAAACACATTGGAGCTCAAAGAAACATGAAAAATTTCAAAAAAGTCTTAGGAAAAAAAAAGGAAAAGAACACACTATGGTATTGCACAGTATGCAGGTAAGATAAAGCACTAAACATTTCAATTAAAATGTATTTCTAAATGAGCACACGTTCAAAATAAATCCACTTTCTAAGTTACATCGACATGGCAAGATGCATTATACACCCTGGCTAAAATGAATCTTAGTATCCTGCCTAAGATGGAAAATGTGGTTGGAGTGGTTTGCTTAGTCATGACTATCATTAATGTCAGCGTGTGAGGCTGTGTTCACCTTTAAAAAGTAATTAAACTGGGACTGCAGAACAGTGTGGTCGAACCCTTGTGTAAGCGGAGAGGAATGAAGCCCCAGCTGAGAGAGAAAGTCCATTTGGTATAATCCTACTGTCACCCAAATTAAAGATACAGTACCGCATCAGAGAGAGACGTAGCTAAATAAGGCAAGAAGTGTGGGGAGAAAAAAAATACATAGCTCATACAGAAATCTGGAAAAGTCAATAATTACAACAGTTGCAACCCAAACCTAACCAGTCTTTTGACAATTGACTTGGCAGGATTTATTGGAAACAAGTTCCGTTAAATTTTCTGTCATCTTGCCAGTAATTTGTTTTAAAGAATTTAAAATCCAAAATCCTAGTCAATATGAATGACTTGGAGAGAGCACTCATCAAGTTAATGCAATCACTTTGAATTCAGGAAGACAAACTTGGAGGAAGAAAAATTTCTCTTTCAAGTCAGTGTGAAGGCTCCAAAACGCCAGGGCAGTGAAAACAGCCCGCTTGCACTCCCTCTTCCCCAAATTCAACCCTGTAGCTACAGGGCCGGTGAAACCGAATTTTGCCGTTTCCCTTTTTATAGATGGCTTTGGTTTGGTTTAGTTACTGAAACTGCCATGAGGAAACTTTCTCAATGTGGCAAGTGACTATAGCTAGCACCAACCTGCCCAGCCCTGGGATTTCTTCTCAGTCTGCAGGGCCTGACTTTCCAACACCTACTGGTCACCTACTGGTCAGCATTGTCTCCTCAAGCTGCCAGCCATGCCTTGTCATGTCCATGCGATCAAGACCAAGATGATCCCGATTCAACAAAGAGGTAATTGAGTACTTCTCGATTCCTACACAGTAATCAGCCTGCAAATAGGGAAATCACTTTTGTTTTGTGCATTTCATTCCTGAATGGAAGGATTTTTCCTTCCGTTCCATACAGATATGAGTGGCTGCACCACACTTCGCTGTCCCCGACAGAGTTACTGCCCTCAGCAGTGAAGGGAGGACACGGGCTGCTGTACAGCACTTCAGTCATTCGCTCTATGTTGGAAAGGTGAGCTGTTTCTATTTGTGACTGTTTTTAGGCTGAGAGCTGGTTGTCAGCCTTCTTTAAGGCATTGATTTAATTCAGCATTATTTACATATATACTGCCATTAGTTAGTGCTGTATTTAGACTTAGTGCTGGATTTGAAACTAAGATGCATTCAAGCAGACTTTATTTCAATGTCCCAAAAGCATTATGAATACAGGACTACTACTTGAGGTCAGTAACCTGCTTGACTTGGGCAGTTTTACTTGTTTTCTTGTCTTCTGACTGTATCACACTCCATCTGTAGTTCAGAATACAGGCGGGCAAAGGAATGCTGGAGCCCAAAGCCTCAGCTATTGGTAAAACTCTGCATGAACTGCAAAGGCAGGAGTCTAGGGAAAGAGCAACTGATTGTACCTTTCCTTCACCTCCTCAAGCTTTTGTAATGCTTTGTCCAAAGGAAAACTTGAGCCTACAGCAGTACAACCTGAGCTCTGAGGGTTGACTGCTGAATGAGGTCCACCACTGGTATTAGCCAAGCAGCGTGAAGATTCAAAAGCAGGGCAAGTAAATGCATTTACTGCCGTCCCTGCACCAGCTGGAACCAAGGCCACTTATTATTTAGCTGTACAGCAGTGATAAGCTTCTGTACAAGGCCATGTTTCTGGTGCTTGCTCACAACAACTTACACCTGTTTTGCGATGGATGGTTGGGTTTCTAAAGAACAGGGCCAAATGAAGACATATAGTGAATTCAGTCATCCTGAAGTATAGAATCACAGAACCATAGAATGGTTTGGTTTGGAAGGGACCTTAAAGACCATCTGGTTCCAACCCCCCTGCCATGAGCAGGGACATCTTCCGCTAGACCAGGGTGCTCAGAGCTCCATCCAACCTGGCCTTGAACACTTCCAGGGAGGGGGCAGCCACAGATTCTCTAGCCTGTAACCTGTTCATTTCTGAAAATACAATGCTCTTCAGATGAAAGATTTGGATGTTCTGATGTCTCTGTAGGTCTACCATGTTTACAATATATATAGAAAGTTAATGTGTGGCTAATGCTGGGCTGGCAGAGCTCCTTCATTTTAAGCCTCATTTCCAGTGTACCACATGCTTCTGGTTTTGCCTTAGGAAGGTCACTTTGGGTGACAGGCGTTGCTGAATACATGGGCTATACCGTTGTCGGTTTTTGCAACAGCTTTTGACAGAAATATTGTAGCAGTACAGTTTGCCTTTTTCAGATAGCTGTATCTTGCACTAGGAACCAGACAGAATGTGACCAATTTACCTGACTTATGCCATAAAATGACAACCACAAACTCAATTTGCTCACTTTTGTCCTGGGCTGAATTTGAAAACTGTCAAAATGGAGTGGGGCAGGGAGGTGTAGGTGTGAATTAAAAAAAAAATATTAAAAAACAGTACCATCAGTTCTGTTGATTAGTCTCACCCTTTCTAACAAAAATCACCGTCTACATGAGTGACATCAACTTGTCCATTGCGATTTGCACAGCAGGTGTAGCGATTCATTTGTCACTGAAGGGCAGGTTCAACTTCTTAACCCTGGAAGCTGGGACTTCCCCCAAAATAAGAAGTTATTGCAAAAAGTAAAACGAGTTTGTATTTAACTTCCAGTGCAAGATAAGCTCTTGACAAGACTAATTCCTTAGCCTGCGGTTTGCTACTACACAGTCTCCAGGTTCAAATGGCAAGGATTTACTCACAAGATAAAAACAAAACAGTGTCAAAACATTTTTCCTTATTGATGTAGGATTAAGAAACTATTGCAAAATATCCTTTTTGTGAATAGTTATTGCTGCTACTTTAATTATCTCTGGATGTATGCACAAGCTGAACACAATATGGGACAATTCTTGCACAATTCCATCATATCTCAGACTGCTCTGTGTTTTCACAGAAACAGTCTAAACTCACTGAAGATGGATAGAAAGTCAATATTGCTGTGAACATTTGCATCAAAAGCCCTTGCTTAGCCAACCACAAATAGAATAATAGAAATAATGCCACTCACATGCAATTAGCAATACGAAAAGCCAAGATTTTCATGCTGAAGTCCAGAAAGTAACCTGAATTTTCAGAGTAACAGTTTTAAATGTTCTTTGAATTTTCCAATTTGTTCTTTGCCTAAAAGAAATCCTTGCAGGTCATGCTTCAACAGCCTATGGAAGTCGTATGTTCACCTGGAAGTCAATAAAAGCGGATGCCACCAACCATACCAACGGACAAGGCTGAGGCTTGGCTTTGAGTCTCGATGGGATTGCTTGTCTCAGCCAATTAAGCAGTGCTTTAACTGAGTAACTTTCAAGGGCAGTGAGGAAACAAGAGGAGGGCTAAACTCTTGAGACAGAGTCAGGAGGTGTCATTTCTGTAGACAGCTTCTGAGGATACCTGCCATCTGGTACTCCAAAGGCAAAACAACAAAATCAAGAAAAACATTCAGAAGAACCCCTCTGAGCTATGGCTAAACATTCCCTGCAATAAGGGTGTAGTACTGGCCGGGTAAGGAAACCCAGTCGCCAGCACTGCAGCCTCTTACCCACTTCATTTGCACTCTGCAATTAAGCACTGGGATACTGTATCTTTAACTTGTGAACAGGCATGGAGAACACACAGATGCTCCTACTTCATCCGATTGCTTCTCCTTTTGGCTTCACTGTCATCCAGCAGTGAAGAGAGGATCTGGTAGGCCTGCGGCTGCTGGGGTCCTCCACGTTTGATCTTGATGCTGGTTCGCAGAGGGGAGCCCGGGATCACATCTTGTCCAGAGCCTGGCTCAATGGAAGATAAAGAGTCTGTAAGGAGAGAAAGTCACGGGAGAGCACTATTTAAAAGGGGAGGCTAAGGAAAGAGTAAGTGGGCCCTTCTGAACGGTACCTTTTCTGGAAGAAGTGTCATCCCTCCTGTTGTGTTGCCATCCAGCAAACAAATTGTGGAGCTACATGTTTGCTGCCATCACACTACTCCTATTAGACTGTTAGGTCTTTGCCCTCTGCTCTGTCGAAACTCTTTGGGATACGTACTCTTACTGCACATGGTGCAGCAGGTCCTCTTCTCATTTGTAATTCCATTTATAAAGTGCTGTTCTTTTATTGATTATAATTTTGCTTGGTCTATAGCTGCTACTCAGGTATTGCCCACAGATTCCTGTTATTGAAGGATGAGGCCAAGTAGTCACTAGGAAGTGATGCTCCTGGGGTTTTAAGCACCATTTCACTCCTTGTAAAGGAGGACATTCTGAGGCACTGAAAGGACTGAATGAAAGGATCGATCCACCCTAGGCTACAGCCAAATTGGTGATAAAGTTGGGAACAAATATTAGCTGTGCATTCTCCCAGCATGCTCAAGGTAATGCACACCTCCTCCTCCTACAGCGCCCTGCCCTACGAAGCCAAATATACATTTGGCTACGGTCACTCTTCTATTTTCCCAGCAGTCAGCAACAGATGCCGATAACTCGATGCTCATCATTTCTAGTGCCCCAGTGTCTTCTTGCTTTTGCCTTCAGAGGCAGACGTTTGCCTGTTTCCCTGCCAAGAGCCCACCCTCGCAAGCCACCCGGCCTTGGTTTGATCCCATGAGGCAGCAGTTCTGCTTCAAGCGAGCGTTTGGCTGCTGGAGGATCTGTGCTGTGTTCCCTGGAAGAACACTGCCAAACAATTTGGGCTTTCGTGTGTCCTGCTGGGCTGCTCTCTGCAGTTTGCTAGGCCAGATAGACTCAAACTGCCCTCCCGCTGCAGAGAAGAGGTTTGTTTGCTGGTCTGTTTTGCCTTGTTGCTTGGGTGGCTGTGGTTTTGGAAACCACACCGATTGTGAAGTTTCTTCAGAAAATGAGAGCATGCGATTGGCATTTCTGCGTGGGTCTTTAAAGCTGGGCTAAGTTGGACTGCCCAGGAACCTGTGGTCAAATCCTCAACACCTACAGTGGGACCATGACCAGATAGTTGGTGCTGGGTGATCTAAACCTGTGTGGTGCCTTTCAGTGCAGGGAGGTCTGGGCTCAAGGAAATTCTGTTTTGTTATTTTATGCTTTTTTTCTGTTGGGTTTTTATTTTAACCATACACACATACAGAGATGAACATAATTGCACAAGGAAAAAATGCCTCAACTTTCCAAGTTCTCTTTCTAAACAGTATTTTTGTAGGGTCTAAAATATGTCTTAAGTTAAAAACTGGAACTAATCTCAAAAGCACAGAATGAAAATATGATTAACTATACTGTTATTGGATAAAAAAGAAACTATTTCTATACAGTCATGCAACATAGGTGTTTAACCATGGCCTTAACTACATTGTACAATTAAAACCCATTCATTTTTGCTGCTGTAGTTACAGTTATAGAAGTATACATGGGTATAAATAACTCATCTCCATCCTAAGCAATAACAGAAAATACATTTATGTCAGTAAAAATGGTGTGCTGAAACGGCTGTTTCAAAATAACAGCGCTGCATGCCCTGTTGCTGCTGTATTGCCAAGCAGACAATGTATAAAATAGATCAACTAGGCGGTTCTGCAGGGCAAAGTCGTGTCAATGCTCCAGTCCGAGCCCCAGTGTCCATACAAACTTCCTGAAGAGCTGACATTTTGCTTTATACTAATACAAATGATGGTACAAAGTAAAAGGCAATGGAGGGCCAGCCCCTGAGCCCTGTAAATACACTGCACTGTGCTGGTGGGCTGGGTTCCCCTGGCCCCCTTACCCACAGAACATAGAGGCTGGCATGGATTGCTGCCTAGGTAATCTGGTGGGCGTCTTCCTGGTACCTCCACCATCTCACAGCAAGGCAACATAAAAACATCTCTTTCTGCCCTTGGTGTACAAAATCCAATGAAAATATGAAGCAGCCTAGGATTAATGCGGAGGTAAGGTCAGGGTGACTGTGGTTAAATCATGGGTCTGTGATTCATGATTTCCCGAAAAGCCTGAACTGTTGCTGCCTATTGCTTCTGGAAAGAGTACTTTGGGCCACTAAGAGACATGCGGCCATTGAACAGTGAAGAGCAGTGCAGACACCCAAGCCAGCTCAGCCACGTAACTTAGGACCATGCACCGAAACTGCTCTGGCTTTGAAGTGCCCAATGGCATGTTTGTTTTAGCACTGTGCTGGCTTCAGAAGGGGCTCGCGGGATCTCAAAGCATGCTGCCTTACTGCACGGTAACAGACGCGCTTCAAGTCACTTGCTTAAGAGCTGCTTTCTCATAGCATTCTCATAGCATTCTCATAGGCTAAATCAATCTCCACAGGCCATTTCACAATAAAAGTGGATGTTGATCAGAAGGAAGGTGTGAGCAGCTTGCTTTACTGCTGAGGCCAGGAATGAGATGCCATGTGTCAAGGAGAAAAATAAGAAAGGTGTTATGGGACTTTTGGTTAAGAAATGGTCATCTCAGTGCAAAGGAACAGGCCTGCTTCTCACAGGCTGGGATAGTAGGTCCAAACAACATTTTGCCTCTACTGTGTTTCTGAAAAGGGAGAAATTGGCACAGCAACTGTTGGCAGCTGTGAGAGAATTGATCCTCAAGTACCCCAAAGGGAGAAGTCTGCTCTGGGATGATTGCACAAGCCCATACTCTGGTTAAGGGAAGGAAACATGCATTAAGGGGTGATGCCACACACTGTATGAGTGATATTTTTAAGTTTTCTGTTGAGGCTATTTGCTATCTGAATGACTAACACGTGAAACTTTCTTTAAATCTGATTGTGAAAATAGGTTTTATGTCAGTTATAATCACAAGACATTTGGGGATCACTGGTTTTCAGGGTAATTGGTAGCACCTTTTGGGCTTTCTCTGTAAAACAGAGTGCTACATGAGGCAAGGGCCTCAGTGGTGTTAAAGTCATTTCGAAGGCACTGTGGACAGGATTAAATGATTTGGCCTAAAGACTTGAACAAATGGCTCACTGGGAAGCTAGCAGATGATCTATGCACATGGTTTGAGCTACTGCTCATGACTTGGCTCTCTGAATTGTAACAAAAATTATTGTGAGGGTCATTTCACCTGCTACTGTAAAGCCAGAGTAACTAGTACAGTTGGTGGAAGCTCTAGGTTCTCAACAGTTCTAAGCATCCTTTAAGTCATATTGGGTACCATGTCTGAAAACTCAGCTTAAACAGATACTAGACAGAGAGTTTAGGAGACTGGAAGGATGTTTAACCATCAAACAGCTGCCTGAACAGAGCCCCTAGTTGTCCAGAAAACAAAACCTTAGCGATGCTTACCATGAATTCCTATCATGTGCTCAAGGATTAATACCCTCTCAGCTAAAATCTTCAGAGCTTCTCGAAGTTGTTGAACACCTTCCCCCTGCAAGAAGGAAAAGAAAACTGACATTGGAATATGTTGCAGAACAGACTTCTTGTTCATAACATTGCCTCCACAACACCAAACTATGGAGTGTGGATGTTTAAAAAAGAAAAGATGTAAAAGAGATTACCTACAAAGCTTAAGTAGGAATGCAGGAGAAATCCCTATTTAAAGAAATACTCCTCAGTTATACCCCATGTTTGCAGAACCTCTGACCCTTTCAGTTTGGTTCCTACTTCTACAGTGGGCCAAACCCAGGGCGTACATTCCTGTCAAACCTTTCTACTGTGCAACTTGTGTTGGCAACTATGCTGAACTACCTGGAAAACAGGTTTTGGTCTTGCCTGACATTTACTCTGAACATCAGTGAGTTACCTGGGCTTTCTCTTCACTGTTACCCCAGAAAACTGGGACATGTGTCTAGCACCATCTTGTTGCTGCCTTATAAACTGGGACAGTGGCATGCAAGCCCATCCTGATGAACTTCATACTGCCTCTCAAACACCTCCTGGCTGGGCCACATGCTGCCTGAAGCTTGTCCACATACTTTCACGTGTACTCAGGCTGTGGTTAGTTGCCCCAGTTAGGTTAGACATGGGCTTGAAGGGATAGATAGCTGTTGGGAAGCATTTTCGAGTGGGAGAGCAGAGACGTGAAAACTCCAACTGTCTGCACATACAATTTGAGCTCTTCTGGGAGTCTAACCCCGAGCATGTGGGAGCGACAGTGGGGAGTAATTCCCTACCTTAGCAGGTCTGTGTGGCAGAAAAGCCACTGGGGACTGAGGAGGTGCTCAGAGAGCACGATGAGAAGGGCAGCTGGCAGCATGGCCAAAGAAACCTCAAAGTCCAGGATTTTTAGCATGTGTGAAGTTCAAGCCCAAGGTTCACATCATTGCTTACTCTGCACTTTCAGCTGTGGACACCACCCTTGTCCCCCACAACCCAGCCTGCCAAAGGGAATTTGGTTGAGGAACAGTAAAGAGATGAAAAGGAAAGTAAAACAACAATAGAAATACATGCTCACATCAGCGCCTTTGTCACCTTCCTCACCCTTCTTGCCTGGTTCACCCTAAAACAAACAAGAAACAGAAATTTTGTTTCGTGTCTGAGGACCTTGTCCAGAATCACATGCATCCCTCCCCCCCCAAAGAATCAAATTAAAGGCACAAGTGTTTCACCAGCAGAAAAAAAAAAAAACTCACTCTCTGCCACTTTATGCCAGGGGACAAAGAGCTCTTGTGGGCTCTGTCCTGGCTCCCATCAGGTTCCCAGGAGCCGGGATTCCCAGGAATCACCGTTTCTAACACTGATGAACTTGGCCAGCAGCTGCCAAGCTGCAGGAGGGGCTGGCTGCTGTGGCCTGAGCCCACAACAAGACAATCTACAGCTCATGAAGCTCTCAATGAGCAATGCTTTAGGCTAAAACACTCAGATAAAAATACTGCTCCTCTCCCCCAAACATGCACGCGTTCATCTTTGATTTAGAACGTAAAAGCCTCCATTCTGCTTTCATTAATCAGTCACATCACTTTCTGCCTCTGAAGATGCTCATTAAGCTTTTCTTAAACAAAGACCCCTGTGTGCTGCGAACATTGGTTTGATGTTCCCCCTAACCAGGAAGCTCATGCATTTCCCAAAGAACAGATGACATGGAGAAATTAAACCACAAGCTAAACATAAAACAAGGCTAACAAACTGGTGAATAAAATAGAGTGGGAATGCCTGGGCTCCTCAAACTTGCTGGGCATCCCTGAGATGCTTGCAAAGCAGGGGTGGGTATGGGAGGAAGAACTGAAGAAAAGGTTGTGTGAATTGTACAAAACGATGAGGTGGAATTAAGGAAGAGAAGCCTCCCAGAGGCCCTAGGACCTCTGGATGCTGCTAGCCAAAAATCCCCAACTTGCCCCACTAGCTCACTTTCAGCCAACATTTAGCTCCACTGGTTTGTTTGCACCCTAGCCATAAGTGGCAGTGCAGACATCTCCTGTGCACATCTGTTCAGGTATTGCCAAGAAATCATTTGAAGACATCTCTTAATCTTATTACAGGGTTTCCAGCTTGGTTTGGCAGACCAAGGTGCAGGAGGGAGTTGAGAGCAGCTGATGTACTTTGAGCTGTTTAGTGGTGCCCACCTTTGGGCTCTGGTAGTGCCAGGAACCTCACGGGGCAGGGAGGAGGCTTCTGTCTGCCAAGGTTTGGCTGGAGGGGATCTGCAAGCAAAGCACATCTCCTCCTTTGGCATGATGCCTTCTTGATCACGGCATTTCAGCACTAGGCTTAACATGCACGTGCAGAGGAATGTGGTAAGGTGAGGTTGCCTATTGAACAAATGTCTGCACTGGAGACAGTGGACCTAAGCATTGCATCTGCGAGAGCTGGCTGAACCAGCTGCAGGCCAGCTTGGTGGTTATTTACGGTGCCAGACAGGCACCAAACCCATCTGAGTCTTGCACACACCCGCAAGTACATCACTTACAGGAAAGCCCTTAATGCCCCTCTCTCCAGTCAGACCTGCTTGCCCCTGTTGGAAATAAAGTAAGTGTCATTAGGAGATATTTTTCCATTTGACAAGAACATAGTGTAATTTTTACTAGTAGAATTAAGATGGCTTAATGAAAAACCCTACACTTGGGGATAATATGAAAAAAACACCCTCTCCCTTGACATTATCACTTAGAGACAGCATAAGGGGGGGGTCATGGTTTTCTGTCAAGTATCAGCTCCAAATCCCATCACACTTTGGAGACGTTCGGTTTGATACAGAGCTACTCAGCTCAGTACCCTCTCAGTGAGGCGATTAGCAAGTTTTTGAACTTTACAGCAGTCAGTTATATTATACCAGGAAGAAATTTGGCTGGAGATTTGTTTCTTTCAAAGATACCGCATTCTTTTCTCTAGTAAAACTGATGGGCTGATGCTGCCCCAGACAGCAAGCGGAGCCCAGGACTCTCACAGAGCACTGATTTAATCTGCCCCTGCTCCACACACACACCCCTGCGCTAACCCCAGCAGCTACTGATCAAAACACATGTACAATATTTTGGTTGGTTTCTTTTTCCTGCTGTGCTAATTTTTACATTGTTCTCAGTGGGGCTGTTTTTTCTTTTAAAAAACAGAAACATTTTAAAATGGTACGTGTTGGTCTGGGGTGGAATGAAATACCATCGAACCAAGCATCTTTTTTCCCCACTGTTTTCCCTCTGTAGTGTTGGTTTCCCATCCTGGAGCACACCAAGAAAGGGCAGAACCCCTGACCGAGAGAACAGTTATAGATTATTTAATGAGAAAGCAGGAGCTTGAGAAGAGGGGGCAAAATTTAAAAGCATCTTTAGAAAGCCATTGATGAAACAGCCCCATATTTAACCTGGCTCTTCTGCCCTAGACATACAGAGAAACAAACCCAGCCTTTTTTTTTTTTGTTTCCACAAAAACACTACCTAGCTGGCGGCAGCTTTTTGTAGTGTTTGCCAGAAAGGGCGAGCTGCTTTGTTTTCGTGTCCATCAAACGGCTGCTTTGTATAAAACCAATGGGCCTTGGGCATCTGCAAAACATTGCTGCAGAGAGCTGCGCAGTGCTCGCGAGCAGCTAGCCAGCACGAGACAAAGGCCCGTATCGAGGCAAAGAGCCCTGGGAGCAAGGCCCCATTTGTCAGGCGCTCTGCATCTTCAAAGGGAAATACTTGGATTCTGCTCTGGAGGGAGGAAGGCCTGTGAAAAAGCACAGGCAAGCGGCAAACCACGGAGAGGAGACAGAACAACGCGCTCCAAATACATAAACAGACTGCTCTCTGTGTCCAGGGGGAACAGCAAAGGATGTTATCAGCTTAAAGGGGATCAAAGGATATTTAGGCTGGATGTTAGAAATATCTTTTATCCCAGGCCCTCACTCGGTGTACCTCTGCAGACTGCCTGGAGACGATGTGTGCATCCCTCACTGGCACTAAGAGTCAGATGAACAGAGGCTGATCGTGAGCGGCACACATATAGATGTGCCATCCAGGGGATGCGCTCAGACTGCTTCAGGTCTCTTCTACATCTGTTCTCGCTGAGATTAAGCAGGGAGAATGTATAATAACATTTTCTTGAATCTCAGTAAATACTGTAAACCCTCCTCTGCTGTTCTTTGCAGCTGCACAGCTCCTCCGCTCCGTGTAAAGCTAGCTCTAATTTGTATCCACCAAACCCCAAATTGCAGCATGTAGTTGTCAAAACCAGCATTCAAATCCACACTCACAGAAGACAAAAGCACACAGAACATCCTACAGAAATTCTGCCAGAAAAAGCAATCGGCTTCACTTTCCATGCTAACAGAGGAAGGAGAGAAAATAGAATTTATTTTTTTCTATTTAGTAAGACATTCTGATATTTGAAAGTCTCATTTGTCTCTAACCTAGATGGAGAGTTACAGTTCTGAATATCTAACAAGGACGGAACAAAATCAACATCTAAAGGATTTGTCTGTACTGAATGGACACAGTGCAACAAAGCCTTTGTTTCAAAATAAGTCTAGTCTTAGCAATATGGCCAACCACAAACTAAAGGAAAATGTTAAATGAATCACCGAGGAAGAGCTCTTATCAGTTTCCTGGATGGAAACTTGACTCTTTGCCATATACCATGCCTTTTTTTTTTTTTTAAACTGAAAATTGGCATTTAATGGCGATGAGCTGTAGTCAGTAACCTGTGCTGAAATCTCATCAGTTAAAGTTTTGTTCTGTATCATGATCTTAAATTCTAGTCCCAAAAATGTATCAGTCTCTAATCTATTAGTAAAGCCAATACATCCCCAACATGGCTGATCTGCACAAGGAAACTATTATTAAATAAATTGTAACAGTCAGTTAAAATGGTCTCTATCTTTCAGGTAGCTGCAAGTGATTTGTTCTGTAAGAACACAGACCAAGCACCCAAACCAATACGCAAAGATACTGAAATAAAATGGAGCATTTTAAAAGCATATGTACTCCATCCTCAGCTATCCCCTGCTCCTTGGCGTGAAGTGCCTCAGGAGGGAATGAACAATGCCACCGGGACTTGCTCTCCTTGCACATAGTCTGGGCAGAGGAACATAGTTTGAGCCTATTGCTGGTTATTCTCATTAATTTTGGAAGTCATCAAATTGGAGTTAACCAATCTGCATTTGTCTTTCTTAGCTCTTTCAGATATCGCTCTGTCTTTTGGATTGGAAGAGTGAGGAGAAATGAATAATGCTGTCGTGGGGGAAGCACACCATCTACAGCCACCCATTTACAGGTGGTGACCTCCACAGTCTCCTCCATCTATGTGATGCTAAAACTGGCACTTGGAAGAAAAGGGAACTTGTTTCCTACCGCTGTGGCACAAGGCTGTGTCAAGGCAGCCACCACTGCACATGTCCGTCACTTCAGAGGTACCAACTAATACTTTTCTCTGTATCTTTCTTCCTTTCTTTGACTCTGCTCCACACTAGGGTCTTAGTGATTGTCCACAGTCCATCTGTGCCCACTTCTACAGTTTGTAGATCTAATTGCTGAACGATCCTCCACCACCTACTACATTCTCAAATGATTTTGCACTCCTAGTGTCTCTCAGAGGAGATTTCAAAGACCATGGCCTACTGGAGAGTAAGCTGAACTGAAGCAGCTGAAGGTCCAAATGCCACTTTGAAATGCTTCCGGGTGCTTGAATGTTGGACTGGGAATCTGACACATTTATGTCCTTGCTAGATTTTTCTCTGGTATTTCCTAAACTTCACCAGTTTGGAAACAACATTCAAACAGCCCTTCTTTCTATGCTTAGTTGTTAACGCTTGATAACCCACCAAGGACTGAGGTACACCATGTAAACATATTAAGAATATGATTTCAATATTCCAAATATATTAAGAACATCATTTGACCTGGGGAATAGCTTTGGTTCAGGAAATGATGAGCTTTTACTGCCTTATTGCCACAGAAGGAACAGTTCAGTTAGACCACTCAAAACACTCCACGCTAAAGAGCTTTGGTTGGCAGAAGAAAGCTGGTCTCCACAAGCATTTATATACCACTCATTTGCCAACTGAATCTCTTCAGGGAACACCAAACTTTGCAAGCAACTCAACCCTTCTGTACAGTAAACCCTCATCTTGGTTCTTGCAGAAGACTTAGAAACTCTACATTTAAAATTCTTCCTGGCAGTAATCCCACAGGATTCGAAAGACCTATGCTGTATATCATTTCTGAGGCATCACCCCAGGTGTTGCTGGGAATCTCTCTGTGTACGTAAAGCCTTACTCTCTCTCCTCGGTCTCCTTTGGAGCCTTTTGGCCCAGGTTGTCCTGGAGAGCCCGGTAAGCCCTAGAAGAGATGCAGAACAAGAAAGAATTAATTTCTACTGTGCATCCTTTCTGTAAGTGTAGTGAATACATTTCTCAAGTGATCCTCAGCTCCTGAAAACCTCAAGCACCCATTAAGCAATTGGGCTGGATTCTCTTTCACCCTCAAGCAACCACAATGGAAGCTCTGTTTGCAGATATCCTGGGCCCTATAAGTTTCTGCACATCCGTCTGTTTGGGTCTTTCAATGCACTGCAGGCTACTGATGTAACATTTTTAAGAGGTCAGTGCAACAGGATAGTTCTTGTTCTCAGTTACCAAGAAGGAATTAATACACAGATAGCATAGTTAGCTTAAAAATCCCCACTACTTTCCCCCTCTTCATAACTGCCTCAGTGGGTGGCATGAGTAAGCACACATACCTGAAAACTAATTGGATTGTGCAGTGGAAATTATTTTGAAGCTATTCACTCACCCTAATAAACAATTTTCAAATTAAGCCAAATCTCTATTAATAATTTTGCTCCCTGGGTTGAATAAATCTATAAAACAGTCACCAATGGATAAGAAGGGCATAGTCTCCAGATTTCTACTAATTGAACCGCTTTGCAGAAATCAATCCAAATTCTTAACTTCTGCACCCAGTGAAGTCACAGCTATAAACCAGACAGGGAGAGAACAATATTGTTTGTTTATATTCAGCATGTCAGCTCCCCAGGACCACATGCAAGATGCTTTTTTCCACCTCAAGTGACTGACTTGCACATTGCCTTGGAGACTGCAGCAAAGGAGACTGCTGCTGCACTCCAGACCACCAGCGATTTAAGCCAACCTGCCTAACAGCAGCCCCCAGAAACCCCCCTACCTCTCAGCATCCAGAGAAATGGCCTTTCTAGGCATAGCTGCGAGAAGCCTCAACACCCGGTGAAGTGGCCCGACAAGATCGGACATAGGTGTTTTAAGGGTCTAAAGGAGGAGCACCCCCCAGTTTCAGCTAGGAGGTAGCAGTGCTCACCCACCAGTGTGTTGCTCCTTGCCTGCAGCCAGCCCCACCAGCTCACCACCAAGCCACACTATGTCCCGGCCTCCAGTTTAGCTACGTCTCCCCTGGGCCCAGAAAAGATTCAGCAACTTGGGCCTGGCTTAGGAGGTTTACTAGTGCTGCTAAACGAGGTAGGGCACAAACCAGACTTGGCCCTATGTCAAACCTGCAGCATGAACCGAGCTTAAGTGTCCATAAGCATCCTTTGCTCTTGACAGCTCTCAACATTGACTTTCCATGCGTGA
Organism: Opisthocomus hoazin; assembly: GCF_030867145.1. NCBI lineage: Eukaryota > Metazoa > Chordata > Aves > Opisthocomiformes > Opisthocomidae > Opisthocomus > Opisthocomus hoazin. Next base: position 9,295,769 of record NC_134433.1, on the reverse strand, counting down.
TTACACAGGGACGCTCAAGACCACTGAATTCCACAAAGTTGTTGTAAAAATTAAGATTTATAATGTGTGTTGCATGTGAAAAAGCCAGACTCTACTACAGAACCTGTTTATGAATTGTGAATTACCTTATATTTAATCTCGTTAAACTGCATCTGTCATTTTGCTGCCAAATTTCCCACTGCGTTCATATCTGTCTGGAGTTTCTCATCGTTCTCCAGAGCATTCACTATTTGAAATGATTCTGCTACACTGGCAAACTTTCACTAACCTGTTGTCCATTGCTTCTTCAAAGTGATTATTAAATACACGGTAAAAATCTCCTTTCTCTATTTCTAGTAATTCTAAACCTCCTCTTATCAGGATCTAAGTTACATCCCTCTGCTAAGTTATTTCACCTTTCTCTCTGTGCTTTTCAGTCACTTTTACCTCTTTAGTCATGTTAGATTCCTGTGAAATATTTGATGTTACTGGTTTATCTCCATATCAATACTCTTCCCAAAACTGAAGTCCCTCTGTATCAGCCAACCACAATTTTGAGCAGTTTGGCAGTTCACCACTCATCATGACTTCACTTCTTTCCATTCAACCAGCTTTTTTCCATCCATGTGAGTACTTTGCCCTTCTACCATAAATTCTTTGGAGTGAGTTTATCACAGTCTATTATTATTTCCTTCCTCCACAATTTTTGTATTGACAAATAAAGTGATGGGGATTTGTGATATTTTTCTTGACTAGAAAGTGCTATTTCTGAAAAAGTAGGCTTAACAAATTCACTTTGGTAAATTGGTGAATTCCCAATGATGCATTTTCATTCTTTTTATGTGTTCCACAGGAAACACAGTATTTTTCTATCACTGTGTTAGTAAAGCCCATGTCAGATCCTTTGCATCAACTCAGGCCACAGTGAAATGGTTTGACACAGCAACAGCAAGATATGTTGTTAGAATTAAGGGAAAATCTGGAAAGTGGAACCATTTCAACCTCTCAAAACAATTCAGAATGAAAAAAGGTATTAAAATCACAGAATTTCATGGGGAACAAAACAACAGATCCAAGACTTATAAACGACTCTCTGTTTTTGTGCAATGCGATGTTTCGTACCTAGCCCCCAGCTCTGCCCCTCAGCCCCAAAGCGCCTTACTTGGGATCCAGGGACTCCGATAGGTCCTGGTGGCCCTTTAGGTCCTGACGCGCCTGGTGGCCCTGGTGGGAATCATCACGGGAGACAATTTTAAGGAGACTTTGAAGGAAGGACCCTAAATTCCAAATGCATGCACTTCCTTTCATTGCTCTGCTTAGCCGCTCAATAGGTGAGAACCGTTTGTCGGTCTCAGGACTACAGCATAAGCGCTTCATCACACGCAGAGTTACTGGATACCCACACCCTGATAGAATGTAGCCCTGTGCCCTAGGGAAGATGTTAGAGCTCTGGGAGGGAAAAAAGGTGAAAATAGGCAGGAAGGATGTCAGTAACATGCTGCATTTCCATTGTTTAAAATGACAACTTTTGAGCAAACTTCAACTAGATCCATGAAACAGCTACATCAGAGCAAGATGCTACAGCTGGTGTTTCTGAACGTGTCTCGCAGGTGGCAAGGGCAGTCCACAAGCCTGCTACAGTCTGTCTCTTTAGTGTTGTCAGAAAGTTGATGATGAACGTGAGAGAGACGGGGTTTGGACATAGCCAGCATGAGAGGCTGACAGTGGCAAAGCAAAGCTCTTGTTCTTTGCTCACTCCAGTGGCAATAAATTCTTTTAAAGTCTGTACCACAGAAGAGCCTGCTTCCAGGACAAGTTAAACACTGTCTAAACAGGTCAACTTGTTTTACACAGTCACTTAACAGATTCATTCCTTTTGGAAAAATACTTATATCTCAACAGTAGCTGTTAAATTGTACCTGGAAATGGGAGGCAGGATATTTGCTTAGTCTGAACTTAGCAATATTCCTCTGTTTTAGTTGTCAGAACCCTTGAGATGAAACAATGTGGACATTATACACAAAGTACAGCTGAATCAGCCACAATCATTAATGCACCGTACAAATGCTAAAGTCAAAGACTAAAGGAATTGAAGGATAAATGAAAGGCCCTCATAATGAAAGGAAAAGCCTTTTCTGCAACTAATAGGACTTCACTCCTAAACATGCATCATACAGGGAAGTGCTGATGTTTGCAGGAATACTGTCCTTTAAACCACCCATCAGCACAGAGAAACAGAAGACTTGCCACTGAATTTCCATCCCAGATTCTGATATCAGTTATACTGGTGAAAATCTGAAATAGCTCAAGCCAGCTCCAAAGTCTGCATACATATCACAGAGCAGCTGGCCAGATCCTGCTCGGTGAAGCTCTACAGTGACAGGACAGGATCACAGCAGTGGTGAGAACAACTCTGCCCTCATAAAGGAATTCACTAGACAACCTATTCTTACAGACAGTCTTTAATTATTCCCCTCTCAAGACATGTCCTGCCAAAGATAAAACAATCTGCCACCATCAACAGATAAGAAACCTTGTTACTTCTTGCCACCCTTCCACTCCTGGACCCACTGGTCTACTGCCCTTCCAGTTAGGACCACTTGCTTTCCCTGCAGATATCCCACAGACCGTTCCAGCGTCCATCAGAAATTTCTTTTGCTCATCTTCCACAACATTACAGGCTTGCAGCTCAACTGAGTTTATTACCTGGTGGCCCAATGGGGCCCGGGGCTCCCCGTGGTCCTGGCAGGCCGGCCATGATGGTGTCTATGACGGTGGAGGCCAGCTGGGGTTCTCCATCTGTGTTGAAGAGCAGAGCGGTTAGTGTCCCTGCAGGAAGAGCTGCCCAGTCCCAGCAGGCAGGGCTTCACTCCAAAATCCTTCGGCGCCTGTTGCTGGCCAAGGGCAGAAAGTGCTTCAGGATGCAAAATTTGGGCTCTTGGAGCAATTGGTGCTGTGCTCTCTAACGGCACAGGCTGCATCCCACAAACCTGCAGAGCTGCTCATCCCACCTCTGATAACCCCAGAAAAGCTGTCCTATCCATCAAAAAATTTGTGTTCCTGCACATCTATATAATCCTACCTTTGAATGCCAAAGTAGATACCAAAAAGATATTCCAAAGAGTACCTCTGCACTGTACAGCAATAACTGACCCAAAATTTGCCATCTCCAAGACACATCTGGCTTCTGGCTACCTGAGAAATCAAACATGGAACTGGAGCTACCTCCTGTCTGGCATCAGTGAACCACCGAGCCAATCTGGCAGTCTAGCACATCCCCACCAACCCAGCAAGCTGACCCTGCCACCAAGGCGATGGTGGGAGGCATCCTGAGCTCTGAGGACGCAGAAAAGCCTGGGAAGAGGGTGTGCTCTGCTCCCTGCACATACTCAGGAAACTCACTTGCCATTTAGGATTATTTTAGGTGTTCAACTTGCCAGTTTGGACAAGTCCACTAAGTTCTGGGAAACGGATGGAAATGGGAGTGGAGGAGGGAGGGGAAAAGCATCAGCAGGAATTGGAGGAATTTCATGCTTTTGCACATCTTTCTCAGTCCTCTCTATTACAAATAAAAATCAGCAGCCTGTAGCTGCTTATCCTTGAACCAACAGGTTTACTACTTCAGTTGGTAACTGCATAGAAGAAACACAACTATATATAAAAAAACCCAACCCTTATTATTCATTGCAATTCCAAAAACCATTCATTGGGACAGTAAACCCTGTGAAAAGTCCATCTTTTCCATAGCTGAAGGCCACCATGCAGGAACAATGTCCATCTCCTCCTGCCCATGAGCTCAAACTTACTCTTGTTTCCTTTCACCCATCCCTTTAATTCATCACAGTAAAATTCAGGGGAACCGTTTGCAGTAAAAGGCTATAAATGCTTCACTGCTATATTGGTGCAAATATCAAGAGACACCAGGAAGATCAGAAGGGTGTTTGCTTACTCTGCAGAGTCCAGCCCAAAGCACAGAAGATGAAATCTCCAGAGATGTTAGCAGACACATTACGAAGCCTTTTCAGTTTCTGGAGCGTTGGCAATGATAGAGAGAACTTTCAAGCTAGTTGTTTGAAAGTGGTTCCGTTCCTAGGGAAAACTGTGAAATCTCTTTAACTGCCAAGGATGACAGTATATCTCTGCAATGCCTTCCTGGCAGCAGAACAGCAGAAGAACTAACACAGATCCCTCTGAGAACCAAATTTCGTGCCTAAAGCCTGAATGCAAACAGGTATTTCTTTGACTATTGTTTCTAATCCCATCCATCTTCCCTTCTTCATAGCCCTGAAACAAAACAACTGAGACTGTTTTCATGTTCAGAAGCAAAGGTACCCAAGTGAAGTGTGTAATCCAATTAATTTGAGTTTTATTTGACCATGTCAAAATCCATCACGGCTTGAGAGTAAGATGAAATTGGGAAATGAGCATCAAACAGCAGCAAAGGCATTAACAATTTCAGAGCCTTTTGTTTTTGAAGAACAAGTGGTCAGCAAAATCAAATGTACATCCACTGAGAGGAGAGGATGGGCTGCAAACAACCAGGATTTAATTACTACTGGAGGTAAGCCAGGGATGAAGATTTGGGTTACAAAACTTTCCAGCTAAATGGTACATTATTAGGATGACAGAATTACTCCCACAAATCCACCCATCCTGACATTTGACTCGAAGTTATTTATGAAAGGTGATTCCACAATTGTGACACAGAAGAGAGCTCTTCTCAGCAGCCCCAGAGCTCAGCAGCTCCTGATTTGGCCTCTGCAGAATCGGAGTATGGACATGCAGGATATTTAGAGCAGCTCCGTCTTCAGCTACATGGCCAGGCAAAACTCACTCAGATCAAGGTTTCCCTCCAGATTGAGCTCTGATTGAAGCACACCATGAATGAAATGGGATTGAAGTGTGTTAAAACACAACCCTCACATTTTTTAAGGGACTCTCTCTGTATTCCTGTAAAGCAGCAGGAGGGACTCTGTCTCCTTATGAACTCCCTTCTCCTGATAAACAGGGGTCGTTGTGGGGCTCTCTGCAGCTGGAGGCTGCTATAGCTACCACAAAACAGCTCCAGCAACAAATGGTAGCAGGAATCTTCCCTTCTCAGTCATCTCCTGCGCTGACCCAGGCTCTGCTGGGCTTAAGCGCTGGATTTTGTTTCAGTGCTTCTGGATATGCCAAAGCAGAAGGCAGACAACTGTCTGCCTCATTTAAGACCTTGATACACAATTTGCTCTGGGAGCTTTCCAACTCCTAGCCAAGCCAGCAGGAAGGGTGCAACCAGTCAGACCTGGCCAGGTATGAGCACCTACTTTATGTGGAAGAGGGCACAAACATCCTGCAAAGGGGAAGCCTGAAACAGCACAGAAAAGTCCTGAACAATGCAGCGAAACTTGCCCAGCCAGAGTGGCAAGGCATCTCAGAGGCACAGGCTAAACAGCTTTGAAAGCAGTCAGTAGGTTTTCTAAATCAAATGACGTCCCCTTCCTCCTCGCCTTCCCCTTCGCTTGCTCCGCTCTGTTCTCCCTTGCTCAGGCAGGGCTACGCACGGCAGCAGGCACTGGGATACTTTGCAAATCTCTGTTCTGCACCCTTTTTCACCAGTGACATGCTGGGCACACAGGCAAGCCTGCTATGCCTCGGTTTCCCCTTGCTCTCCCTGCAAAATAGGTTAATGCTATCTTATGTGTCCTTTGCAAACTGAAATCTTTGAGATGGAAGAAAACACAGCCCTCAACAGAGTGAAAGTTGCATTCTTTTCTCTTACTTTTCCCTAAAAATCAGCTTAGCTTTAGCACAAGAAAGGCAACTGAACTGACTCTAGGCCACATACCCGATCCACTCATTTTTAAGTGGCAGAGAAAGCAAGTGATCCTTGCAGCGGCAGCCTCAGCAGTGGGGTATGGCAGTTCAGCTTCTGGCCTGCATCTAATGTTTCTAACTAAGGGATAAATTCCCCCGTTATAGGCTTGATTTGTTGAGACAGGATGGAAATGAAGTAATCCTGTCCTAATTTCTTTCTGCTACCTGATCTGGAGGGAGACAACTGGGACCAATTTCTTTACCACAGCACAGTGAAACTGTGAGAAAATATTTTTCTCCCCATTTTTGGTTTCTGCTTGTTGATAAATATTGCCAACAGGAACTCATTGCGATTAATAAAGGCACATGCATTAACCATGTTCGGGTGGAACCAAACACTCTACTACTACTACTAACCTGATACAGCTTTCTCACATCTCCATGGGTGCACATGCCCATTACAAGGAATATGCTTCCCTCTGCTGTCAGCAGCTGGAATCTTGTGTTTATAGTTTTCAGATGTGCTCCATTTAAAATAAACAAATAAATATTTTAAAAATCTACCCAGAATTTACAAGTCTAAGTTTTATTAGTTGCAGAGGATCAGCTTCCCATCAACCTATGGTAGGCAAAATCAGCCAAAACATAAGGAAAATGGTAAGTTTTGTAGGAAAATGGTCTTGATATTGCTGTAACTTTATCATGACCACAGAGGTAAGTTACACTTGCAGTGAGACTTGTATTAAGAAAAATTTTTAAAATGAGAAAAATTGTCATAAAGTTTTGGGCTACTCTCTGCAAACCGAGAACACCACAGGTATGGAAGAGTAGTACAGGGCTGCCCAGGGATGTGACAGTCACCATTTACTCATGGTCCTCAAGTCCATGTTGCTGCCCAGTGTTGCCAGAGTTAATACAGATATTTATCCACTCATTTATATGCTTCCCATTTTGAGACAATACAGACTTCACCCTCCTCACACATCGGCTGGGAAGGCCATGTAATCAGTGCCTTTACACACTTCTTAATTTACCCACCACTTTGCAAGAAGAGTTTAATTTAAAGGGTGGTTGGAGAGAGGGGGGAGCAGCGGTACCCAAACCGTCCTTACGGATCCTTTGGAATAAAAGGCTGAATGCAGAGGGCCACCATTTGGGGTGATCCTGTAAGGCAGTGAGATGACTCTAACACAAAACTTTCTTGTTATAAGGCTCATGAATGCAGCAGCTAAATCCACATTTTGTGAAAATCTTGGTATTGAATCACAATTAATTTCATCCTGCCCATATGCTCTAAGTAACTGAATATGGAATTGAGCTGTTAAAATTCTTCCCAAATTAAAAATACGTCTGTTTACTTTCGGGAAAAGAGCCTGGAGAGCAGAGTGGGTGGAAGGGAAAGGAGAGCTCTAGAAAGCCGTCAGACACAGGGAGACTTATTAATCCTTGGCTGTAACTAACACAACTGAGCTTTGAAGCTAGATGTGAGCAGAAGAGCTGGGGAAGAAGCACAGCTGCAGTCTGGGGGAGTGGAGATGGGAGACCCAGCAGAGCCTGGGCTCCAGGAGTTTACAAGCCAAGTGGAGATACCACTGAGCTCTGCTTTATCATTATTAGATGCCAGCTACTGGACCAAGACTGGACCGGAAGAATCAAGCCCAAATCTGAAAGCATTCAGGTAAGAGTGCATGATCTGCCTTTCCTAGAAAGCCTTTTCTTGCCTTGCACAGCACAAATCAAATAAATACGTTTTTAAATCACCACAGGCTCAAATAAACCCTGACCCTCCATTTATAGAGGAGGGATAAATCACAGTCTAGGTCTGGCTTTTGAGTCCATCATTCTGTGCTTTGCATGGATGTGGGATAGTGTTGACGCAACAGAAATGCAGGTGGAAGATGCATCTGCGGGGCAGGAAGAGAGACACATTTAACAGATGTCCTCGCTGTGTTGTATAGTTTTGGAGTTGCAAACCTTTGGTAATTACTGATTTCTGAGCAACCCTGAGCACTGTAACACTGCAGCAGCGGCACCAAAAGGTCTCTCAACAGCACACGTCCGTTGCACCAGCACCTAACCAGCCAGACTGCTGTGTTTCTCCACCTGCTTGTCTCTCATGCGATGCCACCTGAGCTCTGTCATTTCGCTAGAGACTGTCTCCACAGCAGCTACTCATGATGGAAGCTTAAAGGACACCAAGTTGCCTCCTGAAAGCTATGACGAACCCAAAAAACCAGGCACAGGGAGCAACCATAAATCCCCCAAACCCTGTTCTCACTGATAGTTTTAGAAAAGCAGTGACTTAGTTCCTCATTTTGGAGAGGTGAACCCCTCTAAGTCATACGTGTTTTGTCTCAAGCAGGAACTTCCAAGAGACCCACACAATGGAGGCAGATTGTCGAGCTGCTCCCAGGGAAGGCAGGGCCCTGGTAGAGCCTGGCAAAGAGGTGGGAGGATGAGTGAGCTGCTCCGTGCCTGCCCACACTCTGCTGATGTACCAGAAAAATGGGAACTGAGAAGGAAACTTACTTTCTTTTTCAGCTGTGGGCTGGAGTGAGTAGAGAACTCCTTGTTGGAAGGTAAGAGGGAGGCTTGGGGTAGCTGGTGGGCCTGGAGGACCTGGGGGACCTGGGATCCCAGTTTCTCCTGGAAGTCCTCTTGGTCCTTGAGGTCCCAACAGCCCTATAAAAAGGCAGGAGAGGATGTGTTAGCGCATTTGAAGATGTGCTAATGATGCTACCATGTAAAAAAGCAGTAAGAAAAAGGATTTCTGTCCTGAACTGTAATTGTGGGAATTAGGGGCGTGAGGGGAAATAGAAACAGCTTCCCAATTTTCCATTATTTGCCTTCAGCATCTTCCTCTGCAAAGCAGATAACCTTACTTGGCTCAAAGGTGCTGCAAAGCTTAATTCCTGAAGAGGTAAAATCTGCCCCCTCCCTGAGGCTGAGTAAGAAACTAAAGGCAGCAAAGTGTGAAGTCAAGTGCCACTCTTTCTCTTCCCCTCCACATGTACCTGTATGTCACCTTACTGCCAGGAAAGCACAGAAATAACAATGGAAACCCAGTCAGTCCAGCAGCTGACCAGTTCTGTGTCCTGTGGGGCTGGAAGGCTCTTGTTGCCAACTGAGAAACCAAAAGGCAGACACGTTCTTGGCCAGACTTTAGCCATTGACAGGTTGCCAGAAAATGCCAAAAAGCATTCAGGGCTGCTCTCACATTTAAGGCACGCTCCAAGTTTCAAATCTTTCCGGAGCTCAGATTTAAAAGGCACAGCCTTTTAGACACACAGAAAGCACTGAGACAGAGGTCTGGCACCTATTGTGTAGTACTGCCTTCATCAAAAGATTTAGGAACATTTGGGGGATGAAGAAAGTCTCCTAGCTCAGGAATTAAGTGTAGTCTGAAAGAACGGCCTCATAACCTTTTCCCTTAACATACAAAAGCATCATTAGTTTGACATCCTGGCACCTTACAACTTGACACAAATGGTGGAGAAAAAAGGGAGTTAAAACAGGCACACGGCAAGAGGGTTAAACAGGGAACGCTTTCTCCAAAGGCTGACAGATCAGAGACTGTTTTTTACAGCTCCTGAGCAGGATGGGGAAACATGATCTTGCTCTGCAGCTTTCTGGGCCAAGCTCTCTGCAGCTCCACGGGAAATCCCAGGGACAGTCATTGCTCGTGCAGTGCAGGTGGCTGCCTGCTCTGAGAGCTGCTGGCTGATTTCAGTGCCCAGGGGACTTGCTGGAATGGATTCAATACCAGCTGAAGATTCTCAACATCTTCTGTGTCCAAGCCTTTTATGGTCTGTTGCCACAGATAATTTGTATAAAGTGAAATATCTCCTATCGTGGTAGCACTGCCCTCCTCCAGGACTTACCTGGTGGCCCTGCCGGGCCCCTCTCACCAGGTTGTCCTTTCTCTCCTTTTGGCCCTGGTGGTCCTGGAAGACCAGTTGGTCCGACCGGGCCTGGAGGACCAACCTGTCCTGGCAACCCTGAAAACATACAGAAAGGAAATTAGTTGGAGGTTAGGACACTGCTGAGGTCCAAAGGTCTTTAGCAACCTAGAAGCCAGAGGAGAGGCACTCAAAGATGCAAGGAGGAGAAATGCACAGACAGGGTGGTAATGGTGGCAAGACCTCGCTGGTATGTAGGGCAGAAGAGTTAGACTGGACCTTGCTTCTCCACTTCTTCCTCCAATTTAAAGAAACAAACGTGCCCACGCACAAGGGCCACCCCAAAAAGTCAGCAGGATGTGTACCTCCAGCTGGGATGTGCTGGCTAAACTGAGCCCACACTGTCCCCTTCCCAAGGTGGGAAAGGCTCTGGGCAGGGTCTGGCTGGTCCCTCACACACTCCTTTGCTAGCTTCGTCCAGACACGTGTGTCAGCTCCATGGTAGTCCCAATGTATAAAATATGCAAAATATATTTGCAAAAGCAAATCAAACCCTGTGTCCCACCTGTTCTGGATGATACGTACATACCACCCAGAGATGCCGCATCAAAGATGTTTCCCTGTTTTCATTCATCTAATGAGTGTATCGTGCTGCGCACAAGCGTTTTTTGTCCCAGGCTGAAATTAATGCACGCACACTTCTGAAGTAACTGGATGTTACTCATCTATATCAACGAACAGGGTGCTGAGCAAACCCATCCGGAAATCTCAGTAACACAGTAATTACAGCCTGGCTGGACGCTTCTGGGCAAGTCCACTCAGACCCCCCATAAACCTATGAAAAGTGCAGGCAGCACTTGTAAGTGAAAGTGACCATTTGTGATGACACTAAATAAAATCTCAGTGTTGTTTCCTTTCAACTATTAAAAAAATAACAACACTTGGCAATTCTACAGTGTTTTTCAGAAAAGCACTGTGCCTCTTTGCTTTACAAAAGTAATGGCTGCTTTGGAAAGATACACTTAAATACTGTGCAAACATTAGCAAAGCCTTTAATACCCTAGAGAGGTGGGTGAGTTATTCTGTCTACTCAGATTAAGTGGTTAATGGTTACAATAAAGGCATTAACTGTCAGAGCCAGGAGAGTAAAAGGTTCCTGGTTTCTGGGCTACCAAAGGGCTTTGAGTATTGGAAAGCAGTGGCAGATGCAAGCTACAAAGCCAGAGGAAGATCTGTCCGAGTCCAAAGTTCAGTGCACTCAGATTTCAAGTTTTGGTCTGTATATTATGTATGACAAAACCCAGCAGGGCACAAGTTAAGTTTTGACGGACTCTCAAGCAGCGTCCTTCCCCTTCCGTGGGTCAGAAGAAGTACTGGACCCTCCAAGAGCAGTGCCAGGAGAACCTGCTGCATATAGCGGGTGGAGAGGAATGGACGGGAAGAGAGGGAGAGAAGGAAAAAAGGAAACAAGCTGGCCAGCTAGCACCTTCATGGCCTGTACCAAAAGGAACAGGGCTACATAATAAAAAACAAGGCTCCCAGGATTTGCAGCTCCCACATTTGGATCCAGTTCCCACTCTAAGCGTGGGACAGCCCACCTGGGGCACCAAACTGTGTCTCCCCACACATTCACCCAAACTCTCTGCATTTCTCAGAACAAAGCAATAGTCCCCCAATATTCCCCTTCCTCTCTTCATTTCGCCAGTCTGAGAGATGTCCAAATTATTTTTTTCTTACAAAAATGAAATCTATCCATCTCTAACCCACGGTGGAACTCGGCAGACTGAAGAAGTTAGATTTTTCAAAGGGTTTGTGTAGGAGTGTGTGCCTGTACTTTTGTTTTATTCAGTCATCAATAAAGGTCTGATTTAATCTGAGTATTGAACAAGGAATTAAGGGAAAGTTTTACTTTGGATCAATTTGCTTACCCACAGGACACAAACTGCAGACTTTTCTGTGAATAGAGAGGCTCCATGGATCTGGGCTAAAATCTCACCTGACAGAGGATGCTGTACTTGGCAAGCTCAGGCAGATGATCAGGAGCCCACTTAAGCGAGCAAGAGCATTTGTTCACAGCATTGCAAACAGTTTCTTTCCCCTACCAAAAACCCCCAACACACCTGATACATCATTGCAGCAAATTCTTTCCAGCACAGAGAGAACAGCAGCAGAAACACTGTTTTGCAAGCACAACACGCTGTACTGCTGAGCGTGGGTCAAAACATTTCCTCGCTTGTATAAATCAGCCTCAATCCTTCAGCTCAACCTTTACCACTCAATCCTGTGAACTTCTGCAGACCAAGAGCACTCATTTGCTGCTAGCATCCTCAATCACGCTGCTGCAGTGGAGCTTTAAAGAAACTGGCACTTACTTCCCCGAAGGTGGAAAGCGCGAAAGGAAAGACGAGGAGAAGCAGCACCCAGTAATGTGTCAGGCAAATGCTCGTACTGGTGACAAATGGTGTTACCACCATTAAAGAGACAAGTGCAAAAGGGAGAAGAAAGAGGGAAGGATTCAGGGGAAAAAGCGGGAGGGAAGGGGAGGGAAATGAATAGGCCAAATCTTCAGCGGGCATAAATCAGCTCTGCTGCAGTGGCATTGCTTTCAGAGAGCTGAAGCCCACGGCGAGTATTTATGCTCCAAAAATATGAAAAACAAAGCCATGGGGAAAAAAATAAAAAAAGAACCCCAAAACACAGTAGAGGGACACGCAGAGACCTGGATTTCCTTCCCGGTCCTGTCACTAACCTGCAACACACCATCTGTTCCCTTTCCTTCCCTAGGGTCTTTGACCAGGAGCAGGGTCGTCTCTGTTTGCGTGGAGCGTAGCCAAACGCTGCCCTGATGGCCACCAGCAGCTCTGGGTGCCGTGGCAGGCAATACCAGTAAGACAAGAAGTGTGCTCTCCCATCACTCAGCACATGCCCTGCCGGCTCCAGCCACGTGTCCTCCGGGGAAGGGCCTCTCCCTCAGGCAGCGCTTTCTGTCCTTTGTGCGCGGAGGGAACAGAATGTCTCAAAGATGAGAACGCTGGGTTGCTGCCCTAATCAGAGCAGCCCATGACCAGGTAAAACCCAAAGAAGAAACCCAGCCTCTCTGCATCTGTGAGGCTCCGAATCGCCACAGACTCCTGGGCCGCCCCTTCTGCTTTTAGTCCATATTGTGTACAGGACTGGGTGTAGCAACGCTTTGTGCTTTGAAAGAGGAAATCGCAGAAAGTGTTCACTTACCCTGGGGTATTAGCTGCTCCTCTGCACCTCGGTGTCCTTTAGGCTCTAGTTAGGAGGGTCAGAGTGAAAAAAAAAAAAAAAAAAAGGAAAAAGATATGAAAAATTAGGTCTCTTGCTGCCAGCTGGCTCAGCCAGAGTACATATATTTTCTTAATATTCAGTAAAATGTATCCTGTTGATTAACAAGCTGATCAGAAAGGCCAGTGGTGCAGCTGTCTCAACAGCTCTGATTGCTTTTAAATGATTGTCTATTCTCGGCCCTGTCACTCACAGAAGAAATAACTACCCTAATAAACAGTAGCCCGTTTTCCTGGACCTCAGCCTGGAGAGGCGTCAGCCAGCCCAGAGCTGTAAGGTCATCCAGAAACACTCCCACCATTCAAAGCGTCTAGTCCGTATCAGCCATCTTCGTGTTCGGCACCAACATCCTGCCCCAGTTTAGCATCTTGGTGGCATGCAAGCTGGGATTTGGATTTGCTTTGGCTGAAAGACTAGAAGCAGGGCAAAGCAGGCAGCATTTCACAAAAAACCTCTGGGGGACAGAGGCTCAGCTTTCCACAACCCCAAATCACTCGGGACGCTCAGGTTTGACTTCCACCTACTCTAATCTCACATTTGTTGAAAGATCTCCTGAGGTCTGCAATCTCTGTAAGTGAACCTGGGGCCAGCTTTGAGCAAGAAGGCACAGCATGGTGTTGAAATCATGCAAACCAGGCCGTCCCCCCCATCCTAAACCAACTGCATGAAATTCCCTACATGTCACCAAAATCCACAGTGCATTTTTTTGGCTGGCTTTGAATTGTAGATAGAAACTGGTTTGGGAGGGAAGGAAGCCAAATGCAGACCCAGATCCACGAAACACCCCCACAGCTCCTTAGCAAAGCAAGCATTTGAAACCCACAGAGCTCAGGCAGGGGCTTGAACAGGCAATCACATGTCAATAAGCAACTTAACTGATTACTTCTAATCACTGAAAGACACTGTCATGACCTGAAATGGACCAGTGCATGCCTGATTCCCAGTTGTTATGCTAGAGCTGTTATTCCACATTAGGTTAAATAAATCAAGGCTAGAAAAACAAAGGGTAACAGTGAGCAAGAACTACACCTGGTAGCAGCAGGCAGGGCTGTCGCGCAGGCAGCCGCCGGTGCGCACAGCCTGGAGGGCTGGCTGACAAGACAGACTCACAGACAGCTCACGCAACATTATCACCTGCTTTTTGGAGGTGATCACTAGCTACCTCGTGGATTTACTGCAGGGGTGGAGAGTGGACCATGGAGTCGGCCTGATCCAAGTGCTACAGTTTTGCTGCATTGCCAAAAGCCTGGGAGAGTGGCATTTGCTGCTGCTTGCTGAGCAAGAGGAGGTTATCATACGCGCATGGAGCCTCTGAGAGGAGAGGACTTTGAGTGGAAGGGACAGTGTCATCAGAACTTTTGCTGGATTGACTTTAGGACAATGAAGTGCAGGTGCAGAGATATTGCAACAGCAAAAATAAATGACATGGAGAAGGTAGACCAAGCATATAATGGACACTGGGGGAAACTGCTTTAATTCAGTTCCTGGCAGCCATCACTGTGGTTCTGAAAATACTTTGCAGAACATATTGTTAGAGAACCTCCCTCCATGTTGTGGCATCCTGTCAAATTGTAAACATGGACGACATCTGGTCTATGTTGGTTGCTCCAAGTCTGCTGCAGTCATGAAGGGCTGCCATAATAAACTGCTCTGACCGAAAGAAGAAAAAAAGAAGAGAAAAAGAAAAGTAAAGTAGGCTCTACAGAGAATAAAGAACTAAAGAACTGCTCTGTGAGCAAGCAAAGCAACTGACAGACAGGGCTTTGGAAGTAGAGCACGGGGATCTTGAAATGAGAATGCCAAGGTCAAGGAAATTCAATGCGTGGGGATCTGTCTAGCCAAGTGGGCTCAGAGGGAGATTTTCTTATAAGTGTATTTTTTTTTCATGCCACAAGAGGGATCATAAAACAGCCCATTGTGTTTATGGTAAATTTAAAAAATATAATGCAGAGTGCAACTGATGTAGCTATTCATGGGAAAGTTTTTCCTCCTCATAAAACCAAGAATTACCCCTGCCCTAGTCCTCTACCTCCCCGCACTGCTCCAAGGCGGGGAAACAACTGCATTCGGTGCGCAGTAGGTGAGTATGAATGGTTCCCCTGTGATCCCCGTGGCTCTCTGGAGTTTCCTCAGGAATGTTTCAATCTGTTCAGGCCTCAAAATCCACAGTCTTTGGACTTAAAACATGTTTTCACTGAAACACACAGGCAGGCATAGTGGCCCTACAGAGGTCAACAGAAATCTAACTTTCCCAAGACTAGAATTCAGCTCTCAGTAGATGCTTGTGCCAACAGAAATCAAGGCTAGCAATGAGCTGTTAAGGCTGGCAAAATGGAGCTTAGTATGTTAGTTTCTGAGCTTAGCTGCTTTCTTCTGGGAACATGCCTGCTCTGCATTGGCTTAACTCAAGGAGGGGCAGAGACATGGAGAGAAAAGCCGAAAGTCCCTCTCTTTGTGAAGGGGTGACCCTCATCCTTGCACAGCCAGTGGGAAGGGGCCTTGAGGAAATTGCGCCCAGCTTGCTGCAGTTAGAGGGATGGTTTGAGGTGGGATCGGAGAAGACTGAATGCCTTCCTCATCCATGAGTCCGCGTGTGTGTTGGCATGCGACCGCCTCTGTGTTCACAGCTCGGCAGAGAGGGCAGCATTAAACCTTTAGCCTGAACAGCCCCTGGCTTGGAGGAATCCTCTCTCTAGAGCTAAATAATGCTGACTCTGACCCTAAAAGAGAGGCTGAAAGCTCTCTGAACGCCTCTCCGCAGGGTGGTTTTCCTGCTGAGCACAATCCCATCTTGCAGCGAGAGTTTGCAAAAACCGAAGCTAGGGTGTCCGTGCAGAGGGTGCAGAGTGAAGCGCAGACATGGAGCCGCTCACGCCAGCAAGGCTGCCTGCCCCGCGCCCATCACGCAGCTCCACGCAGCCTGAGCACGGCCGCTCCCACACACGGCTCCCTGCGGGATCACACGCACGGCAGCAAATGTGCCCGTAGAAAAAGAGAGGAATTGCCCATCTGAAAGTCTTAACCCTCTTCTCTTTACAGAGCAGAGGGAAGGAGCTGCCAGCATTTCCCTCCAACCTCTCCCCCTTGCAGCCTCCAATACTACAGCAGACTGACATGGCCTCCTTATTAGACACCCTACAGGAGTTGTGTACGTAGGGTGTGCGATTTGGTGAAGAGCAGGTCAGGCTTACCAACAGATCCCACTGCTTTTCTCCGGACAGTCCCAGGATTTAGCAGCGGAAAGGCATCTGGTAGCAAATCGTCGTACCATGTGGCCGTCGTCCCAGTGATTGGCAAGTTGTTTTCCAGCGGTGGGCTGCGCTCCGCAGCCTCGAGCAGAAGGATCTAGAGAGGGGACATTGGGAAGGCAAACAAGGTCAGCGGGATCATTTCATACATGGTCTCAATCCTCATGAGGTCTTGAAACTCCTCTCCTTGCCAGCAGGAGCTGTGAATAACTCTGCAGCACAGACCGCAGGGTTTTGGTGTTAAAGCTCTATTAGTTTTCTGGAAAGTGGCAGTAAGTAGTGTCAGAAGCTGCTCTGTTAGGTTGCAGAGGGTACACACCCTCCCTGCAGAGGGCACACACCCTCTTTGGAGAGGGCTTCACTGCTTCCAGAGAGGCTCAGCACGAAACCAGGGACCAGAGCTGGTGTTAGGGGACACAGCATTTCACTGCCAGGTGACGTGTTCAGATCCAGACTCATTAGGTCAGAAATGACTGAAAGCTGGCACAAGGTGAAGGGCTGTAGGGTACCCTGTGCCCAGGGTAGCCAATTGCAGTGCCTCAGGACAGGTACTGGTTGTAAGTCAAAGCTCAAATGCTGACCAAATTAAAGACGAAGGAGAATATGAAGCTGTTAATGAGCTGAAGTGCTTTAATTTTAGAGCAAATTAAAAAACGCAGGCAATTTCCTCAAAGAGCTCTACTTAGAAGTAATAGGATATTATTAAAACTCACAACTGTTTCTATGCCTTGTAAACACACTACCCCCAAATAAATTCACATCCCAATGTGCGTCCCTGAGCTATTTGGGCCATTTACAGCCTAAGCTCCTTGGCAAAGTGACCCCACTTTCCCTGTATGATTTAGACTGCTGTTCATCAAGCTCTGCTCGCCGGGCCACGGGTGGCCCGTATGAACCTGGAAGTCAGTCTTTAACATGGCTGCAAAAAACCTAAACACTCACAAAAAGTAGAGAGATAGAGGACCCAGGTAGTGTCTGCCCACTGACAAACTCCGTTAAAGTGAAGCCCAGGGGAACATTCATTGCACTTGATAATCAAGATTTTTAATTAAAGTTTTCACAAAATTAGGTTAAAAAAAAATTCTTTTTTAATCTAAACGCTTCACCTCTCAGTCTTCCCAGCCACTAAGCAAGGGTGGCATAACAAAGTAGTCTACAGATTTCTTTTGTAAAAGCCTAATCCATTGGGAGCACGGACCTGGAGCGCCAAACCCACGTGCCTTACTGGGAGTGGATTTTACCCCCACTGCTAGACAGAAGCTACACAGAGGCCGAGAGTAGCACCCACTTTCCCGGTGGGGCAGACAAAGGGTCACAGCCCCTGCGGTGGCCGTGCCAGGGGTGCAGCAGCAGCCCTGCCCTTGGCTGGCAGCTGGGTCGGTCCCTGGCAAAGCTGCCTGCCCAGGACGGAGGCAGGATGTCCATCAGGCAGGAGCGGGGCTGAGGTTTCCAGCACAAGAGCTTCGAGCCAAGCATCCAGCATCTCCAGCAAACTCTGCTTTCTAAGCACGAAGCTACACAGGAAGATTGGTCACTGTGGTTTGTTACAGCACTGTCTCTTCCTGTCTGGAAACCACCGAAGCAAATACTGATTTACGGATAAGGGAAATAAAAGAGAATATGGCTCAAACTTTCCACTAAATCCCTAGAAGTTTCAGCTTTTACATGCTGTGTTGTCTTTACATAATGAAGTCACACTGCAATTATAAATGAGAGTGACTTGGCACCACTTGTTTGTTTTAAACGTGCAATCATTACAAGGTTTATCACTTATTTATTACAAAGCATGGTGAGAGCCAGTATTGCAGCAGCGCCAGAAATGATGAACTTCCTGCAGAATGCACTGGCCTGACAGGGGTGAATCAGAAACTAATTAAACTGGGAGCTAGGTTAAATGCAAGGGAACTGAATCTCAGCTGTTGCAACCAAGCAAAATTCTTCCTTTATTGCAGGGATCTTTATTCATGGATCCAGAGTCTTGTTCCTTAGTAATAAGAAAGCAAAAATGAACCGGGCCACAATGCATTTGTTCAACAGGCTTCTGTGATGCCAGGCAAGGAAGGAATCGGTTCAGTCTGTCTCTCGCGCTTCTGTGCTTCTACCCCATGATTTATTTGTCAGGCTCTCAAGCAAATATGCTTATCAATTCAACAAACACTTAATCATGTGCCTTACCATGATCGTGCCTGATTTCCACTGACACAGGACTCCAGTGTGCATTGAAGACCTTTTCTGAATCACTTTATTCTATTATCCTCTTGCTTCCCCAGAAAAACACCTGGATGTTGCCAAAGCAAACTCAGCAGCAGAGGCAAAGCTAATCCTGGAGGTGGCAAATCAAGGGGGGCTACAGCCAGGGCAGGGTTCGGATGCTCCTGCTGTGAGGCAGGGACCAGCGAGGGCTGTCTTGGACAGTATTTTGCCGCAGCCCAGCAGTGCTGCAGGGAGAGGCCATATTAAATAAATAGCAGCAATGGTCAGAGACCAGCAAACCGCAGGGGTCCAGGGCCCTCCCGGGCAGCGCGAGCGGCACTAGCACAGCTCTGCCGAAGGTTGCATCTGGAGTGGAACAGTTCCAAATCATTTTTATGGGTGATAATAAAAATGTGTTACCACATAATCAACACAAAACAGTGGCAACGGTATCCTTTTCATTAAAACAACATGTTTTAAATGAGTGCTCTGCTGATAAATGCTGTAAAATATTTAAAGGCATGCACAGAATAATCTGGTATGCTCTTTTATAAATTGACTATATATACTTAGCAGTCATTAAGGCTCAAACCATAGTAACAACTTTATTTTCCCTGGGCACAAAATGATAGAGGTCAGGAAGTCTCCAGACTTGAAATTGCTGAGAAATTCTAGTTTTTATGATTAGGACTGATGAAGTGCCCAAAAGAAATAAAAGTAGAAAGAAGAGAGCTCTCACATCCGTGAGATCCACAGAGCCAAACTAAAGAAGGTAAAGCATGAGGGATTTAGTCACATTTGAAATCTCAAAGCATACAGTTCCTTTGACACGGAGTGTCCTCTCACAAGCTAGCACAGCACACAGCACAAACGGAGTCCTTACAGATTATTGCAATAGCACTGGAGCCATTCATCTCTTTTCTGTCACATTCTGTTTTTCTTAAGGCTGCCATTGCCATAGTCAAGGGACTCGAGGAGAATTCCCACTTTCATTAAACAAAAAAAGAAAGTTTCTAGCCCTCCGAGTAAACTGCTGGAAAATGATACCACAGAGGCTCACAGCCAGAAAGCAAATTAGCAAAACGTGCAGTGTATTAAAGTCTCAGTATTAAAGTCTTGGCATTTTCTAGTCAATAAGGTTGAGGTAGAGAGAGGGATCACACCAACTGAAGAACGTGTGGTTTTGATGGGAAACCCTCACGGCAAGCAGCGCCCACCTCTGCTGCTACTACTGCTTCCAATGCTAAAGTTATACCTCCATGAAGGACGGAGGCAGAAAACATCCTAATGTCACCACATCAATGACATATGTCTCGATGCCATGGGTAACGTTAGTCACCCAACCAACCAGACCAGGTGCAGAGAACTAGCTGGAGAGCAGCGCTTGTGGCTGCTGCCTGTGGTGTCAGGAGGGCAGATTCCTGCTGAAGACATGACGGCCTTTCCTCCCCAGTTTGCGCTGCATTGCAGAAGGGAAAGGACAGCCACAACTCAGCAAAACACTCAGGCTTTTGTCTTTTTGCACGTATGGAAGCAAAAAGTCAAATCTGAGCCTAAATGGACACGCTGAACTGGAGCCTCTGGCAACAGAGGTCCCACCGGCATGAGGGCTTGTCTCTGGTTTCCAGACCCCACCTCTCAGATGCAGCTGAACTGGGTCAGAAAGCTGGAAAGAGCTGAAGTGGGGCCACGTCTCCTGCCAACACCGCAGCGGGAGACGGGCCCGATGTAGGAGACGGCGTGTGAACGCGAAGGGAATGCAGGAGAGATGACGCACTGCCCTGGCCGAGGAGCTCGCAGGCCAGCGCCAGCGGCAGAGGTTATTGCCTGCAAAACTCACCCCTGGGCCCTTCGCATCCCGCAGAGCTGCCGGGCTCACCTCTGTACAAGATCTGGCTCTTCTCTCTGCTCTTCTCCTGTGGCTCAAAGCCTGGCTCTTCACCATGGGGCCTGCTCACACGTAGGGCCCTCAGCAGGGACATTAGCGTTATGTGCCTGAAGCTCAGTCCCAGCTTACTCAACCCACCTCCCCCTTTTCTATTTGCCAGCATAAACTTTCTAAACTTCAGACACATACCACATTTCTTGCGTCAAATCAAAAGCTCAGCCCAGGGACAATGGAAACAGGAGGAAGGTTTTCATCTTCTTGAGATGTTCAGTGTCAGAGGACTTTTTTTGGCTTGTAGAGGCTTTCAAGAACCTTATTTTGGTTGCTCCCACACATCAAAAGAAGATTTCACAAACACAGCCTCCTCCCATCATCTGTCCCCCGCTTGCATTCCTGATGTCCTGTAACTAGTAGGTGCTAGAAACATGGAAAGAACAGCCGGGCTTCCAAAGATTTCAAAATTGATACAACAGGGCTCAGCATGCTTTTTCTTTGGATAAAAATCCATGGAAATACAGGGGGAATCATTTGACATAATCCAGATGGATATTCTTAATTAATAAAACGCGATATTTGGTCTCTTGAACCATTGGTGGAATTAACTCCCCTCCATCTCTCTCTAAAGAGGAGGGAAAGAAACTGCGCGAATCCATCAGCTAAAAATTCCAGTGTAAAACAAGATTCCCTTGATCTTGCAAAGACACAAGCTGATTAATAATGGTAATTGCATAACTTGTTGGACGTATCTTTCTTTATAGCAAATTATTTGGCAAAATATAAGAGTTTTTTAATCATTCATCAAGACATAGAGCTAAACAGGGAGTTCTACAAAACCTGATGGAGAATGGTATCTCTTTTGTAGCAATATGAAACCTGTGAACACAAGGCTCTGACACAGACACAATTGCTTGGTCTCAAAAGCCAAAAGACATTCAGTAAGTGTCCACTAAAATCTGATGACCCAGATAGCCAGAGAGAACCTGGGTGACTTCATCCCTATTACATCTTAGAGGCTTTGGCCAAAGGGGACAAGATAAATAGTGCACGGAGGAGTTTTCGTTATATTGATAAATTACTTGGGGAGCAATAGCTGATATCATTGTAGTGACCCACTGTGGACCAAAAAGTAAGGTTTATGTCATCAGATACTGCATCAAAGACAGAAATGTGGACCAAAGGCTTCTGCCAATCCACAGGTAGCACAGTTCATGCTCTTTCTGCAAAGATCTTTGATTTTTTGTACAGTTTTACAGGATTCCCAAAAAAGAGGATGCAAAAAGTGACTGCTTTATCAGCAGGTATCTTCTGGAGGGGAACTGGAGCAGAGAAGACACAAAAGCACGGGCTAGCCTACTAGTTTAATTGAAACGCAGGCCATGTTCAGCAGATCATCAGACCATTGAGACTTTGCTTGAGAGAGCAGCAGTGAGGGAAGGACTGGCAGTGGTCCTACTGGGTCACTGCACTCTGAGGCAGCTGGGGAGCTTCTCTGATATTTCTGCATGTTGGAGATTTTCCTCTGCTGCTGCGAGCCCACACAGCCAGCCACCACTGGCACCTCGAAGCATTAGAGCCAGGGAAAAAGCTAGATGTGGAAAGCATCCAGCAATCCTTCAAAGCCGTGCTAAGCACTCATTGCAGAGCGAAGTACACAAAAGAGCTCAAAGTGAAATCAGATTCCCCATCATTACTTTAAAACACCTGATAAAAATACATTGCAGCTATAACCTTCCGCCCTCGAAATCACATCATTCTTCTCTGCCTGATTTATTGCTTGTCACCTGCTGGGGATGTAGCAGTGCTACGGACGTGGAGCCAGGCCAGCCTGAGCTGAACTCAGTCTTGACAAAGTAACATCTGTTCTCAGCAACGGCTTCGAGATCAGCTCTCTGCCCCTCACCAGGTGAGGAACCCCCGACTCCGGCTGAGACTCACATCAGCCAGCTCAAATAGGCTGAGATGCCTCGTGTACTCTCCTCCACTGCTGGACTCCAGATGAAAAGCTGCAAGCAGAGCGCAGCACAACTGGAAGAGATAAGGGGCTTGGTCCTTTCCTGGCTCGCCTTGGTGCAAGCTGAAGAATGATCCCAAGACATTTTTCTCTTATGATCATACTTTCCTTATGAAGCTTCACTAGAATTTCTGATTGAGCATCAAGTGGAAGTTTGCATGTTTGGGCACGGGATTACCAAAGGATCTGAGCACTTACATCCCTTAGGCTCCTCACATACTTCCCTTGCTGAAATGGACTTCTTGTCCACAGAAGTATTTCTCTTAAAAACCAAAACTTGTAAACAATGTTCTTGGGGATTAAACACACCAAAAGCATTTCCTAATGCAAACATAGGATTTGCTTGGCTAGGATTAAGTTGCTTGTCACAGGGAAAGAGAATTTTTCAAAGAGATTTAATATTTTCATAAAACAGATTTGACTAAAAATGCCAAACTTGTAACGAAGAGATTTGCGGGAAGGGATGGTGGAGGAGGAGATCTTTAAAGCCTGTTTGTGGTTCTGGCAAATGATTTACAGGATTTGCCAAACACATGGAACAGTCTTAGGGGACAGATTGCTCCATCAATCCAACAGTGATAAGAAATAAGGTCCAGCAATTACTAGACTTGAGAACGAAAGGATTTTGACTGTTATTCTGAAAGACAGAAGCATGCCCAAATGAGAGAAAGGCCAGTACCCAAACTGCATCAGGAGTCCTAGTCATGATTATTGCTGATTAGAAAAAGGCCAATGAGATAAATGCAAAGTTCAGATATGAACACTGACACAAAATTTGGTTTGCCCATTCAGCTTTGGTTCATGGTTCCTCCTTGCAAAAATCAGTTAGGAAGTTGCAGTTTATTCTTAGGGACATTTGTTACATTAACCAACCTATAGAAACTCAGAATTAAATTAACAAATTTACAGGGATTGATTTCAGTTTATTATTGCTACTAGCAATCAGCCAGTTATTGTGCAGCTACATGTGAAACAGTCAAAATACTCCTTAAATTCAATGCATTACTGGAGCTGAAGAAGCAGATTCTGCACAGGGTGATTAGGAAACAGAGATTAGGTAAGCCACCTTCCTGTTCAGAACAGAGAGAAAATAAATAACTGCTAATGGCAATCACATACACAACATGGAAAATCCACGAAAGTCCTTGAAATACCAAGCAACTCTACATGTCCACTCTATAGGACCAGCAGCAGCCTCACAGCCAAGCAACTGAGGTTTCCCTCCTGATCTTTCAGCCATGTCACAGTATCATGAAACATCTTCTATTTTTCAATTATTTCTCCAATACAGCAGGAAATTGTTTTACTGTTTATCAGAGAAAGAAAAGACAAACCCCATAAAACATCCCAGACAGTGGCCAGTGTTTCATGTAGCTGCTTGGAAGAAGGGGGAGATACAGAAACATTTCATACAAAGATTACATTAAAACTCCAAGTAATGGTGCTTCATCATCAAAACACACAGGGCAGTGAAGGTGCCATGGGGTAAGCTGTTCTAAATAAATGGGGTGATTTCATATAAATAGCAATGTATTGATCAAACTGGTTTTTGATCAAAAGGTTTTCTTCAAAACTTTTCAGAATCTTCTGCAGGGGGAATCACATTACAAGGACTGTTTTCATGCAAAAAATATGCATGTCATTTATCAATCACACAATGAATCAATCAGACACTAGATATGTAATGTGATCTCCCTGCATTAAAGCTGTAACTGAAATGCCACGAACTTCTCAAAAGTGGTGTCAGGAGATAAGACTGGGTTCTATCAACTCAGATCAAATGCTGCACTCAAGCTCCAACCAAAGGCTGGGATTAATATTGCACTGCCCATAGCTCTATGGTGGAGTTTGTTAAAAGAAACTGGGCAAATAAAGTGAGCAGAAATTTTTACGCAGCTGCCCACTTCCCTGCTAGCACTGCCTGCCAGTGCACAGTGGTGCCACTCTCTCCTGACACTGCAGCTCTCAAGCCTCACTGGAGTTTTGACTGGGCTTAGTCCTGAGACACAGGAGGGCAGCATCAAGCTCAGGAAATTCAGCAGGGAAGTGCTGTGTGCTCTTCCCACTAAGAAGCTGTGCTGGCCTAAGGAGAAACCTTTCATATGAAATAAAAGCGGGGTTCGTTCTGCCCTCCCACCAGTGAGGCTCCCCGCAGGATCAGGGGATGCTGTAGCGAGGTCAAGTAAGACGTCATGGGAGAGAAGTAAGGTTTGACACGTTGGGGCTTGGGGATGGGGTAGGTTTCTTCCAGCCTGCCCATTTTCTTGTCCTTGACCCCAGGCTCAACACCATCCTCCCTGACGTAGATTCCCATGGCCTGTAGATTTCACGCTCAACACCATCAATCAAGCTTTCAAATCTCTGGCACCCAAATGGGTCTGGTATCAAGCAAATGGAGCAGGCCAACTCTGTCCTGGGGAGATGACAGGGTAACTCGAAACAGGGGAGATGAGGATGGAACCTGATTCCACCTCCCTTGACCTCCCTACCTGCAGAAACATCTCACACAGCTACAAGCACAACCTAGAGCAACATTAAGGGGAGCAAAAGACACATGAAGAGTTCATTCTGCTGCACAGTTCAGCCATGTCTCAGAGTCTCTCTCCTCCCCAAGGACTCTATAAACAGCGGTCCCTAGCGAGGCATTTTTCATTCAATTTTCTCTGTGTTTATTCTTGCTTCTCGCTTTCTGATCCAATTCTCATATTACAAAAATCAGAGGGTTACTTTTATTACCTCATTTGGACGCTGATCTTACAAGTTGGATGAACCAACTCATACTTTTAATAAGAAAGATGAGACCATTTCTGGTTATATCCCCATTTTCTAGGGGGACAGCTGTAATAGCCTGCAGAGGGGAAGGGAAAGAAGAAACCACAGTCTCGTAGCTGCTTCTTCAATGACTGAGTTTAAGTTTCCTTAACTTGCCCTTCAGAGCCACTGGAGAAGAACAAACACACGTTTTACATATCCTCACACATAACCAAGGGAGGCTCTTGGCTCCTTGTCTGCATTGCAGAGGTGCAAGGAAGAGATGGTTTTTCACTTGTCTCTAACCTACTCTATTAAAGGAAAACAACTCACCCAGCACCGATATGCCCAGGTCCACAGTGCCTTCAGAAGTAGCTTTCCATACATTTGCTCTCACCCTTGGGCCTCACAGTATTTGTAACAATTCCACACAGGCTCCATGTGCCTCAAAGCCCTTACAGCAGGTGCCAGTGGCCTGACCTGCTTGAAACTGGTGGACGGCTGATCTTACCCATTGCCATTCTCTGAGCTCACCAGTCATGCTGGGGTGAAATTCAAAAGAGAAAAAGTAGCAAAGCTCCTCAACTTCATCTGTCTCCAGAAGGAGTACGACTGTGGCAGGAAAATCCATCTCTGCACATAGGAAGGAGGAACTTCCACATCTGCCTTTGTGGAACAAAAGACCAAAATCAGGGGGGGAACAGTCTCCAACACTGGCCAGGGACATGTGTGCCCATCTCATCACTCCTGTCTTCCTCTGAACAGCTTCAGGTTGTTGTGGTTGTGAAATGAGATATTACAAGCTCTCAGAGAGCTGAGAGACAGCTTCACATCCACACCATTCGGCAAAATAGGAATCTTTCTCCAAAATCCAGAGCAGGAATGCAGACAACACTGAACAAACACAAGCACCTTTTTAATGGTGCTAACTATTATTGAATAACAACAACTGAGGTCATTACATGGCTACACAGATCAATCTGAACTTAAATTAACCTTGAAAAAAGGGCGAATCAGCATATTTCTCTTGTGTACAGCACCAGCATTCGTGTAATGTTGATTCAGTCTGCATTTAATTGCTACAGTCAATTCTTGCACAGCACCCACAGCTTTTCAAACAAAGTGGAAGCCAAAAGATCGATACTGATGTTGCTGGGCTGTGCTGCAGAAAGCACCCTTGCAGAGACGTAGTCTTTAGTACTTCACAATAGAAAGAAATAACTGATTTCCCTCTGTAAATGTAAGCCCTTCAAAGAACTTTGCTCCCGACTTGGGTCTCTGTGCGATTGTCGTAAATTCAGAAGGAAACCCGTCACAACACCGTCACAAATTGCCTCACTACAGGACTAATACACACGATACACTATGCCCAGGAGCTGACAAGAATCGAGTTGCCCAAAGCCCCACTCTCCAGAAGGCAGAGAGGAGGTGGTGTGGGCTTGGCTGTAGCTAGGACTGAGGCAGTACCGAAATCCTTCAAGCGTCATCTCCAGCGTCTGGCTGGCTACACCCTGGCACTGAACTCTGCAGGCGTCCGCCTCGCTGTTCCTCACATCAGCAGGTCTGCACGACTATGAAGTCTCCAGCCATCAACACTGTGTTTGTTGGTGATGAGTGCTCCCTCCTGAACAGTGAGCAGGTTGCAGCCAGGTGGCTGCCAACGTAGGAAGCATTTCCTAAGGACAGCACGTCAGGTTTGCCAGTCAAGGAGACAAACACCAGTTGGTGCACAAGTGTCCTAGGTTAGAGCAGGAGACAGTGTGCTCCTGCCTTCACTAGAGCTCCAACAGAGAAGGCAAGCAGGCAGCACTTCCCAAATACTGTGGGCAGCTGGTGCCAACTCCAGAGAGCAGCATGCTTTCAGGTGATGGGAATGTCACCCGATTTAAACCAGCTTCATATCTGTAACAATGGGAATGCCACCCGATTTAAACCAGCTTCATATCTGTAAGCATCCCACTGATCTGGGCGCGGTTTCACTATTGGGCTAAGACTTCTTGAGGGGATTTGGGCAGGTAGGATCTCCTTCCTCCTCCATGCAGTCCTGCCAGGGCCCCAGCTGAGGTTGCCATCAGCCTCTTGCGCTCTGTTACGTGACACAAGCACCAAGCAGCACAAGCTAGCAGAGCACGGGTGCTCTCACATCAGGACAGTCTTTGGTTATCATTTTCCAGCAAGTCAGACACAGAAAATCCTGGAAAGCGAAGGAAGGTACAGCTGGCTACAGGCTGAGCACGGGAGGGCTGATTTACGTCTCTCTGAGGCTGGTCCCATGTCTTACTTGGATTCGGGACTGCACACGCAGAGGTCAGTTACCAGCCCCTCTCTCCTCTCCAAACGCCTCCAGCTCCTCGCTGCCAAAGAACACCCACCTGCCAAGGTCCCACTGCTTGGAAAAACAATCCAGCTCATCTTTGTCCTTTGCACTACAACAGTTGTTTTCACTTGAACAGTTCTGCTCCCCAGAATTTCATTCCCCCCACCCTTAATTTTCCTGTAGTGAAATATAACCAAGAAGGCTTTGAGGAAGTTCCAGACAACATTGCTCACTCCATTTCAGCACAGACAATTCCCAAACTACCATAATATCATGCACTGGCCTCAAAACCACCACACATCCACCACCCCCCTGCACAAAGGTTTCTCCCCAAATTCTTTTATGTCATTGATAACCATCAGTTAATGAATAATAAAAGCAGCACATGCCTTAAAGGGACCAAAGCACTATATCTAACAGCCAGGATTGGGCTGTCATAGGAGGGACCACAGATCAAAGGGGAATGACTGTCTCAGCTGCTTTGTTGCTAGACTGGAAGGATTTATCTGAATCCCAGTAAGCAGAAATTAAAACAATTTGCAGGAAAAAAAATTCACAACCTGAAGGTCTCCCCTTAACATTTGTCTCCACAAAATGCTGCGTGAAAGCCTCCCATTTTCCAGAAAGGGATAAAAAAGTAGGACTTGATAGCACTTGAAGAGAAGGCTAATGAACAACTTTTCTTAGAAAAATCTACATACCATTACTCCCCTGTTTTGCTCCCTACTTTGGTAAGGTTTCTACAAGGCATTTTTAGCAAGAGAGACCAGTCAGAGTCTGCTTCTTTCCTGAGGCAGGGGCATCACTGCTTTACATCCCCACGTTATCAACGAGCTGAAAGCAAGAGATTTTTCATACGGCTCCATCTGCCCTCGGTTTCTGAAGCAAAACCTGAGCCAACGCGTTCCAGTCGAGACCAATGAGCTATTTATTATTTATTAGCAGCTGCATGCTTGTGACAGCAGCAAGTGCAGGCTGAACACACCACTACCTGGCAGCCAGCGAGCCCGGCACAAGAGCCGGCCGGAGCCAAGGTGGACGCGGCGTTAGTGCAGGGTTATACCAGGCAAACACAGCGAGAAGTGTGGTGAAACACACGGGGCGTTATTTCCCAGGTCTGAACGTTATTTAGGAGGAGCTGAGCCGAGCAGCCAGAGGGAAGCAGGGAGGCAGAGGTGCAGCTGCATGGGAAGTGGCAGGAGCCGGGCTGGAGGTGAGCAATACCCGCGTGCACAGCAGGGCTGCTCTCCTTCCCTGGGGCAGAACCACCACCTGCTCCTTGCCATGGGTGGAAGGACAGACGCTTGATCTCTCCAGGGCTGCCAACCTGACATCTTTTTCACCAGCCACCCTTGGAAATTTTTGCCAAACAGAAGAATAAAGGCAGGTTCTTACCTTGGCCTCGAGCGTGTTTAGCCTCTCAGTCATATCCGCTAGTCTCGTGCAGTTCATGCATTCTAGAAAGAACAAAACAAAATGATGCAAAATTTCTACGTACTTTGCATTTTAATCCATAGCTTTCAGTCTGCAAATCCTGCTCCCTTTTTGATCCAAGGCACACAGAAAAGCGTTTCAAAATTAGTTATGGGGGAAAGATAAGCATTCAAATCCACTGCACAGGTAAACAGCTACGGTGACATTACACGCGCCTTGTTTGGGGATGTTCAGTGGGGCACAGTGTGAAACCAAGTTCCCAATAGGTAGAAGGTAGATTACTTTTAAGACTTTTTGTGGTGCCAACCAGCATGACCTGTTGTCACCAGCAGAGACACTTGTTCTGCCACTGGTGCAAGCTGGTGGGGCACATGTTCCCACCTCCCAGGACATCAGGCTGCGATGTCTTGGTCAAATACTGAGGAAAGCAATGAATATACAAAATGCCCATCT
This sequence comes from Opisthocomus hoazin, assembly GCF_030867145.1. Classification (NCBI taxonomy): domain Eukaryota; kingdom Metazoa; phylum Chordata; class Aves; order Opisthocomiformes; family Opisthocomidae; genus Opisthocomus; species Opisthocomus hoazin. Next base: position 9,266,491 of record NC_134433.1, on the reverse strand, counting down.
CTATGGAGTCCTGTTTCATCTCTGGGCCCCTAGGCCCTGTTGCTACTCCCACAACAAATCACCTGTCTCAGTGACAGGAAGAAAATCCAAGACGGACTCTGGGGTTGATGCAGACCTGAGCTGAAGTGGTTTCCATTTCATTTTACTGCACAGAAGCAACAGATAGGCAGCAAGCACCACAGGGGTCTTGACAGGATGCCTTAGCAAGAACAAACGTTAACATAATCGGCTCTGAGTGCAGTTTAAAATGATTGCTTGATAGAAAGGACATCGCTTATCTAAACAGAAGGCCTGCTGCTTCGCCTCTGTTTTCATTTCAGCAATTTTAAAGTGCATGAAGCAGGATAAAACCCTGAACATAGATTTAATCAACACAGTGTTGAACTACCCATTCTCAGCTCTCAGAGAAGCTTGCCAGACAGGACTGCTCACCTATCATGACTTCTGAAGCGCAGCAGTTTTTAAAAATGGAAAATGACTTGCAGCATTAAAGTATTTCACAGAATAAACCATCCGTACTCAGGTGATGAATCACTGCCATCTTATGTCCCACAGAGGAGAAATACACCTCTGTGTGCATTTCTGGGCTTCTTAAGGGCCATAGATAGTTTTCATTGACTGGCCACAGAAGTAGCATTTAATCCTGGTATTTCCATAGGGCTAGCTCCATAAGGAGGTTGACCTGTAATCCTCCAGCTCCTTAACAAACCATACAGGTGCAGCTCAGGCTGAGGTTGTACTGATGCAGCAGATGTTGAATAAACCCAGTGCCCACCCATGTCAAGGGATGGGTGAACGCGGGTTTTGGCCTGACTAAATCCCATCCTGACACCTGGGACTCAGTTGTGCCCCATGACAAGCTTTGCCCCTTTGGCACAAGAAGCCCCAAGGAATCTCCCCAGTCTTCATCCACAAACACTTTCCAGTTTTATGAAGAACATGACATGTACTGATGGCTCTCAGCCGTGCAAAGATTTTAGCGCATGGCTCAGAGGGCCAGGAAGCTTGGTTGTTCCATGTTAGTGATTTACAGTCTAAGAAGATTGCTTGAGTGCTAACAGCAACCAATCACCCATTGCATAAACCTTCCAAAGAAATTTTCTCTTTGACCCTCTGTGAGGAGCTGCATAGCTTCCCAAAATAGCTAGACATAGAGCTTCCACCTCACAATACCCAAACATTTTGCAGACAAAGCATGTGATGGTTCAGGAACACTTAGATTGGTGGGTTTCCTCACAGGTCAATACTGACCTAGACTTTCTTTCACCCAACAGGAAATAATATTTGTTGATTTTTCTTCTCTGCAACAGATCTTGGGCAATATTTTTTGGCTTGAATTCGCCCACAAATACACAAGTGCATTGTCCCACAGGGAAGGAAATGGGTGAGACTTGTTTGGTCTGGATCTGCTTGTGGTGAGTAAAACAGGGAATTACGTTCTGCACGTAACCAGCTTCATGCTTTTGATCCTGCTCATCTCTATAGAAAGATAAGATTGAATAAATCCAGTGCTCCCAAGAGCCAAAAGGCGTACCAGATGTGTTACAGAGCAAATAAAATATGGAGTCCTTCTCTCCCTTCTGCTGGCTTGCACATATTAATAACTCCCATAGGTTTAGAGAGACTGACTTGAACCATCTGAAAACTACCTCTGTGCATAATTTGAGATGGATGGATCATTTAAGCTCTCTTTGGAGAGCCTAGCTCATAAAAAAGGGCTTGTACTACCCCTCTGCACAGGGTGAATCAACCAGCTCCCGGGGTGGAGGATACTCTGATCGTCTCTGCCGGACAGAGCGTATGAACAGCACCAGTCCAGCAGCCCTCCCTGCTCTTGAAGAGTGTCTCGAAGAGCCCTCTCAGGTGCGTTTGCAGCATGCAAGGTTAGATTTAAGTGAACAAAATGACAGAATGGGGGAGGAAGCAGCAGTGCCACTGCATGGTGAGATTTGTACTAATGTCATCTCCATGTCAGTGATGCCTGCCAAAACGTACGGAAAACACAGCCCAGGTCAGAAAGAGAACTAAATGAGCTCAAGCTGGATTTGAACTCTGATCCTTTCCTTTGCGAAATGCCTGGAAACCCAGATCCACAACCAAGGTGCTTAGCCTGGACCCAAAAGACATTTAACTAATTCAGAAAGTAGACATCCTAATGCAAAAGATCTTACTAAGGCAAGCCATCCTGCCAACAAAACCTTGTGACATTTATTTAGCTAACCAACAGATGGACGATGCTTTCAAACACAGAGATTAATGCTCAGTACTGTAGTTACAGAAACTACGTTCAAAGCTCGGTCTCAGCACACTGGGGACTAGGTTGCCGCAAGGTCTGGGTTCGTTATTAGTCCTTGCAGAAGGCCTGAGAACGGTGGTGACAAACCAAGCTAATAAATATCTTCCCTGACTGCTATGCACTGAAGTATTTAGTGCCCAATCCTGATGACTAGTGGTTCCAAAGCCTGGGACTGTGAAGTTGAATTTTCTGATGAGGGTGAAAGCAGTCTGCTTTCTTAAAACGAGCTTGAGAATCTCACATCATTATTTCACATGCAACGAATATAACGTTGGGGCAAATACACATACTCTTTGACCTGGAACTCCAGAGCAGACGCTTTCCATATCTGCAGAAATCCATCACTTGTTGCTACACAGAACCACAGTTTATTTCCCTCGTATTCTTAGTTGGCAGATTTGTATTTTTCCACCTAAACTCCAGGAAAGGAGTTGTGATTTCACTCTATGAAGCCCAGCCTCAAAACACATGGTAGGATTTGTTTTAGAAGTGTTCCAGCAGGGAGGATAAATAATTGAGATAATGAACGTAATACTGTACCAGCATATCGCGTGACACCCAGTCTGTCTCCATAATGTCTCGCTGTTACTGTCCTAGCACACCTCTCCCTTCCCACCCTCCCATTCCCCCTCTCCAGCTGCATGGGTAAAGCAATGCAACTGGAGAGAAAGCGAAGTTTGTCATAACAGAGATGCGGTAGACCTGGCATGCTGGAAAATAACAACTCATAGAATCATTAAAGTTGAAAAAGACGTCTAAGATCACCAAGTCCAACCGTCAGCCGGCTGGTACCCTGTGCCAGCAGTGACCCACTTAACCCTGATCCAACGGTTGCTGCATTTGACCGGTCTTTGGTTAAAGGCTGAGCCAGTGCCTCCAGTGCTGCAGCTTTGCAAAGAGGCATCATGCTCTAAGCGTGTGGCTTCCCCTGCAGATACACTGCTACAAGCAACGACTTGCACCGTGAATGATGACTTCAGGTGCCTCACTAACAGGGCATTCCTGCTTTGCAGGGCTTGAGCAGCTTTTGCACAATTTCATGATTAAATAGTTGCACATTTCAGCGGCTCAAGGCTGAAAGCCCCACAAGTCTTCAAACTCCTCACTCGAATCGAGATTAACAAGAAAGGCATGATAACAGCTTTATACCAATGAGGCTCTAATGATTTCAGCACAATTATCGCAGTGGCACTGAGGGGAGTGAAAAAATCCAGGCCAACTTTCACCACGGGGCCACAGAGTTTGTGCAAAATGGCAAAGAAACCTCTTGGCATCTCTGCCCCATTTCTCAGCTCTGACAGCCCATGCTCATTTGTATACCCAGAGTCTCTGCAGAATATTAAAAAGGCTTTTGGTTTCCCTACAGCCAGATGCTCGGTAGATATAAATTGCACAGCTCAACTGAAGTCAAGGGATCAAGGCTCTGTCTCTCTCTTTCTTGATGGATTACTCCAAAATTCATATTTCAGAGGGGAGGCGGAGGAGGTGGTTTATAGCATATGAAAGGGAAGAGAATTCTGGAATCACAAAGCCTTTGTTTAAACAAATAAAATCTTTGCAGTCAGTTTTTTCAAGACCGTATTTTGCCATTACAAGAAACTTCAACCTTGCAATGCAATGAGGCGTAGCACCCAGTCAAGTTTCGGGACATAAGAATCGCATTTGCAGCTCATGCTTCAACCTGCTCGGCGCTCTAAACAATGTACTTTCCTCCTCCGAGTCTTACTTTCCTTTCATCCATTTTTAGTGTAATGTTTCTTCTGTAAAAGACCCGAGGTCAAAGGATGAAAAATGACCGAAAGTTACATACACAGAGAGAAATAAATGAGTATATTTGATTTCTGTGATAAAACCTGCCTGGCAGCTCTTCTCTTTCCATCTGATAAAGTCCACCACTTCCATTGCACTTTTCGGAAATGGACAAGCACAAAGAGGACAAACTCGGTTATCCCCAGGGGGAGGAAACCAGAGCCGCAGCAAGGCCACAAGAACAGCCCACGTTTAGAGCCCTGGGAACACAACAGCAGCACCACAAAACACAACACAGTGGCTTCAACTCTGCGCCGGCAACTGCGCAATGAGGACCGCTCAGAGCAGGTCTCAGGCACCACACTGTTACGGTTCGGGGTGCACTGTCTTACAAATCAGTAACACACAACTTGAGTAGGTACAGTCTAAAGAAAATTTTGTCTTTCAAAGGAAGCAGGAGACCAGCTTTTCTCAGTTAGTAGATGTCTTTCTCCAGGACAATTTCACAGTAGTCCCTGAACAAATCTGGAAGAGCATGAGTGAAGAGAGCTAAATGAGTCCAAGCAACCATGTTTCTTTGCAAGGAGAGAAGGATGAAGCTTGAAACTCACCAGGGAAGTTGAAAGCACAGCTGACTTCTACTGTCAACTCAGTGAGCACCTGCGATGTTGCACTTGGGCACTCACAAGATAAACCACCAGGCCGCTAACCGCTCTGCCAACTTGTTGCCACATGCATACACACAGTTTAGCCAGGAAAAAAAACCCCAACACTTTCAGATTCCAGCACAGAATAAATTTCAAGTCAAATTCCACAGTAGAAATATGAACACAGGTCTCCTGTGCCTACCTGGGTGGCCCTCAGTAGGGGACAGCCAGCCTGGGCTTGCATCTCCACCCCTCTCCAATTTGTCTGCTTTGACCCTTCCAGTCTTTTTACATGGGTACTGAGTTTCCTTAAGTAGTTTATGTTCTGGCCCTTTGCAGAAGCTTTCACCAGTGCTTGTGAAGGATAGCAGGCCCAAGCCATAAATCTCAGCCAACCTGGGATCTCTTTTTTCAACACATTTCCTCTAATGCAAGTCAGATGTTGGCTAGATAGACTTTATTAATTATACTTGTTTAGAATCAGTCATGTCTGTAGGTCTGTAACAGGGTTTGAGCATGTCAAAGGCAAAGGGCTGACAGCAGCCGTGGAGAGGAAGAACGTTTGTGTTGCCCGGTAGCCTCCGGTCTGAAGAGCAAGCAGGAATCAAAGGTCTGGAGAGCTGCGGGAGGGAAGGGCTCCTACTGGGATATCGTACGCCATGGCCACGGCTCAGGTCCCAGTAAGCTGGAGCAAGATCTGTTTCTCTGTGAGGGGAAGCTCTCCGAGTTTTGTGTAGTGTAGGATGATTACGACTCAGCTGCAAGAGTCTCTCAGCTTACTACCATGATATTTACTTGTTGCGTGCATTCCAAATTTTCACCTCTTGACAAAGCCAGTGGCGAGGGAAGAGCCCCAGATAGTCGGGGTCTTTCAGAGCAGCAATGCCAGGACAGACAGTCCAAGGCACCCGATCGAAAACAGAAGAGCTCGTTAGGTCCCTGCTCTCCCCAGCATGCCAGCGCATTCAGCTGCAGGGGAAATATGTATTCTTGCTGAATTAGCAAACCTTGCGTGCTCCAACGCAAGCGCGCGTGGGCTGGGTGGGCACAGAACACACCGCCGCCTTACAGCATCCCTTCTGCTTTGGCAGCACAAAGACGGCAGAGCGAGCCTGGGTCTCACCCACAGGGAAACATGGAAGGGGGGAGGGAGGAGGCAGAGAGAGCATCTTTCTTATTGCCCACTTTCTGGGTTCAATAACTACCAAAAACCATAGCCTACTCGCTTGCAGCACACAGTTCCTCTAACCCAAGTTCAAAACCAGCACTGGCAAAGCCCCACAGCATCTCCACTCAGCACAACTGTTAGCATCATTATAGTACCTCACAGGTAAGGAACTGGAGGCTCAGAGAAATTTAAAGTTGGTTTCATTGACCAAAGAGGGTTTGTTGTCTCCCACAGTTTTCACATCAGGATTTTGCAGGAAGAAAAGTTTTATTTTCACCTATATATTGTGAGTTATTAGGCTGCCTAACAACACAAAGCAGAATGCCTGTAGAATGTTTTTGCCTTTTTACCATTACAGATAATCCACCATCTCTGATAGGAGACCCCGACCACTGCCAAAATTCCTCCATTTGTAATCCCTCTCTCTAATATCTCTATTATAATAACCCTTACCCTTAACTTTCTCAGCTATCTTTAAAAAGCAGCTCAAATTTCCTTTCTTATGAGAACTGCTATCTGATATTTTTCTGCTTGTAAAATATTTATGCTTCATGTCTACTTTCGTCTACTTTCTTAAACAGCAAAAGGCTTTTTTCCCCTGAATAAGCAACAAATATTTTTCCATTCTCATGATATTCTGTGATTTTGAAGTGTCTGTAAAAGAAACCTGAACAAACTGAGTGAACAGAAAGTTTACCACAAAATGCACTTTTAGAGTAACAACGACTATTCGAGAACCCACATAAAATTTGGTACGTAGTTTCAAGTGAAAAAATTGCATGCAATTTTGTAAATTTTTCCACTATTTTCTCTATATTTTTAAAAATTATTTTCATAGTTTCTTAATTACGTGTTTCAGTCTTAAGTTTTGAAATGGCATTTATTTCAAAAGTCACCCAAATTAAAAATGAAATGAACTAATTAAAGAGTCCTAAGTGAAACTAAGTGGTTCACTTCGGGTCACATGAAATAATTTGGGTTGACCCAAAACCATATTTTAGTCATTACATTGTGTCAAAAACCTAAAAATTTCCATTTCTGTTTCTCCCAAAACATTTTTCTTTCCAATTTTTTGGTTTGGCAAATGGACCCAAAAACCCTGCATTATTCACCCAGGTCTATTCTTAAACAGCTCACATCACTCACACTGTTTTACTTAAAATTTCACACATGCACACTCCCACACCACTAACTAATTTTATACCTAATTGCTCTCAGCCTGGGGATTTGTCCTCTTTCACAGCGCCAAAGATCTATTTTGCTGGTTCGGCCTGTGCTCTGTTAGCATATGGAATTAGATCATGATCATTTATTCACAGGCAACCACGAATTGTGAGATCCGTGTTCAATCCATCTTCATCTTTTAGCAAGGAATGGCTGGATTTTGATGCAGCACGTTTCACTAGAAATGTATTATCTATTGTTTTTAGAAACACCCAGGACATTTTACTAATGTAGCCTGGCAGAGTTGCCTGAAGACTGAAATAACCCCGATAATATTTTACCTATCCAATATGAGTCTGTTAAAGCTTCGCTGTATATGGAGCTGCTGAACGTGGTGCTCCCAAGCGATGCTGGTGGTACTGTGGGTGCTCAGCACTTCTGATATTGTACAAAACCACCCTTCCAAGAGCCCTTTCCTCCCCTGCTTCACCACCATATCACTGCATGGCTGTAAAGCCCACCGAAGCAAATACAAAAAGCCAGAAAACAGACACACAGGTATTATGAACAACATGCATATACAAACCTCTCATAGCAAGACAGAGCTCTATGCAAGCTAGATTAAGAGTCCCCAGACTAACAGGAACCAGCCCATGTGCCTGCCTGCCAAGGAGGCCGAGGGCACAGGGCCCACAGGGGCTGGGGCTCCTTCCCAGGGGAAAACATTCTCGTCCTGCAGCTGATCCAGCCCTCACTCCACCAAAATCCAGCGCCTGACACCCACCATCATTGAACCAGACTCATTTCTCTATCACTCCGTGATCTATGACGTGGAATGATACTTCACGGGACCTGGCTAACTCTTCTGACCTCAGCCCAAGCGTGCATGGGAACTCCACTACGCTTGAAAGTTCATCTAAAATTGAGATGGTCTTGCAGCCCTTACAGAAAAGGCTGCTTTTCCCTGCTGGGAGAAGCAATCGGGGGAAAAAATGCAGTCAAAATATGGCATAACTTAACATGAAACAAGGAAGCAGACAGGACAAAAGGAAACATTTGAATCAAGGCTCACTGTAAAGTCTGGAGGGACTCTTACAATATTTGTTCTGCACCTGTGTATCACAGGTCAGAGAATCTCTCACAGTCTCAAGCCAAACAACGCGTGCTTAACTGGAATATGTCTTTCAGAAAGACACTCTAGAGCCAGACAACCTAGGTTTCTTTAGTGAACTGCATCCAAAGTTAACCATCGTATAAAAATAATACACATCTTGTTTCCAGTTTGGATTTCTGACATTAAATTCTACCCCTGCTTTGAGTTTTATTACACTTCAGCCTGCAAGGACTAAAGATACCTTCTAGGGTTAGATGCTTTCTCTCTCCACAAAGCCCGTGTAACCCATAAACATGTTACATTTAGGATGCTCAGTCAAGCACTAGTGGTTCCTCATCCAGAGCATTTAGCACTGGCTTCCTTTAGCCAAGGCAAAAAATTAGCTGAAAGGCCAATAACGAAAACAATAGCTTAAGCAACTGAAAAAGATTGTCTGAATTCAGAAGAATTTGCCTCCCTGATCATCAAAATACTGTGCATTATTGTTATTATTGTTAGTGCCTGGGTCACTTCTGCAAAGCTTTGATTTCCCACATCAACATTTCAGGTTCAGGTTCAACCCACCGTGGTTCGTCGGCTCTCCCATGCCTGTGCTCCTCCCCGGGGCTCTACGCAGCACCCCACAGCCCTCGTTCCACACACCATTGCTCTGCCCAAGGCTAGTGAGTGTCACTCAGCACCTGAGAGCTGGAGTGAAGTGGGTCAAGGCTACAAGACAGTCAGTCTCTAGAGGATTATTACTCCACCTAATTTTGCTAATTACCCTTTGTTGGCCTTTATCTAAAACCCTCTGAACCTTGCAATGGTCCTTATAGATCTGAGCAGCAGAAAGAGGAATTCCTTCCACAATTCTCTGCAGCTGTGATTTTGTTCTCTGAGACACAAGGGATGGGGGGAGTCAGGAGACCCGGCGCATCCCTTGTATCATCTATCTGGTCCCCATAATGTGAAGAACAATGAAGGTAACATGTGCATCAGATTAGTAACCAGCACAAGGCTGTGCAAATGACTTTTTTTTTGTTACTTTCGTATTAACTTCCAGATGAAGAAAAATTAGTAAAAGAAATATCCACTTGGGGTTATCCAAGCACATTTCATTTTCAGTTTCACATTTTCAACTCTTCAAAATAGCTACACCACGCTACTTATCATAGAATGGTTTGGGTTGGAAGGGACCTTGAAGCTCATCTCATTCCAACCCCCCACCATGGGCAGGGACACTTTCCACCAGCTCAGGGTGCTCCAAGCCCTGTCCAACCTGGCCTTGAACATTGCCAGGGAGAGGGCAGCCACAGCTTCTCTGGGCAGACTGGGCCAGGGCCTCACCACCCTCAGTGAAGCATTTCTTCCTTACATCTAATGTAAATCTCCCCTCTTTCAATCTGAAGCCATCACTCCTTGTCCTATCACTTCACACCCTCGTAAAAAGTCCCTCTCCAGCTTTCTTGTGGGCCTCTTCAGGTACTGGAAGGCCTCAATGAGGTCTGCCCAAAGCCTTCTCTTCTCCAGGCAGAACAGCCCCAACTCTCTCAGCCTCTCCCCATAGGAGAGGTGGTTCCATCCCTCTGATCATTCTTCTCTCACTAACTTGTTTTAGAATGAAAAATCAGAAGATATCCATAATCAAAACGTTATCCAGAATTCCCGCGTCCTGTTATTTTAACCCAAAACTCACCAAATACTTCCAAATCTGGGGATCCATTTACTTTCTGGTGGGACTGAACCCTTATTCGCAATTTGCCTATTTGTGCTTTTGCTGATTTATGATATCTACACAATGAGCACTATAGCAGAAGTATCCCCTAAGAGATATCATGCTGTTTGTAGTTTGAGGAGCTTCAGGTTGAGGTTCTAGCTGCCTCCACCTTGAAACTCTCCTAAAAAATGCCTTAAATGGCAAGTTTAGACTCATGACAAGGCTCAGCATCTGAGGAGATTTCTCCTGGAACATGGCAAGTATTGGGTAAGGCTGGGCGTCAGCCAATCTTCTCTCCCACGTCTGTCACCCCACACACTCAGCCCCAATATTATGTTACTCTTACAGCTGTGGAGGATTTGACACTGAATTTTGACCCTCCCTCCGAGCACTGATGAGGAACAGGGAAAACAGCCAGTGAGTCCAAGCCAGACGAATGCAGAATGGTGCAATTTGCCTACAATACACCAAGAAGGAACTGGATACCTCCAGAGACACCTTCATTCCCCCCAACTCCACACCTTCTTCTCACAAAGGCTCAGCATCAACAATCACTTCAGAGCACCAGGCAACAATACACTGGCAAATAAGCTCAGACCAGGGCTTTAAAATTAAACAGCTAGAAGATAGCTTCAGAGACTCAACGCACCATCACTGGTGCCTGCTGCCACATGACGCTGCTGGCAATGGGGCAATGTTGGCACTTTCAAACAAGCACAGGGCCAGATTGCAACTGGAAGGCACAACCATAATTCTCCTGCAGTCAAAGGAGCTCCTAGGTTTCATACATAGAGAGTTTAGCCCCAACAGCACAATCAGGAAACCTGGGGGCACTTAAACAAACCAAATCTCTTCACTGTTTAAGTTCATCCTTCTCCATGAAATGTGTCTGGAAGACACTCTGAAGAACTTCACCATACTTAATTGCCCAAACCCAAACCATCACAGCCCATAAATCCTTTAAACTTTGAGAACTGACTTAACGCTGAACAGCTGCCAGGCACTTTTTTGCTTGCAGCCACAGGAACAGCTTTCTTATCAATAAATGGGGATTCCTGTCTATGCAACACCCAGTAATGGCAATGGAAATGACTCAGTCAAATGCTTCTGCTTTGAGATTAGGCTATGCCCAAAAGGTTGCAGGCAGCAAAAAAGTGCTAAGTGCAGCTACAGGCCAAGCAAGACGTGCATTCAAAACAAACAACGGAACAGCCCCCTTCCAGAAGTGTGAGGAGAGCCAGCGGGGGGATGCTATAAAAACGTCGACATTTGCTATAAATTGCCGTGCTTCGAGACTCAAGATGCTATAGTTTTCCTCAATAGGAAATAACTGGGCTATCTCCAAAAACTGTTGGTAAACAAGGACTTTAATGGTGACAATTGCATCAGTACAAAAGCGATCTCCTATTTTAGCCCAATTAGTTCTGTGCTAAATCATCAGCCCAGGCCTTGCCTTTTCCAGTTGAAAGAGACACATCTGCGAGGCTCTTCTGTTGCATGTGTTTTATATTATACTCTAGCACAATATGTATAAACTAACACTATTCTACACTTACACAGCACCTCATCTGGAAATCTGAAAGCGATTTATGAACGGTGGGCATCTGTGACATTTTACAGATGGAAATTGAGGCACGGAGGGATTCAGTAATTAGCCCCAGACTTGCACAGTGAGTCAGCTGCAGAGCAGAACCCATTATTTGTTGTGTAGTAACATCTAGTGTCCAAACACAGAGGGAGACATGTCTTTTCCCCAAAAAAGTGTACAAGCATGCCCAAAAATGCCACCCATGTCTGCATTCAGACCAAGGCTGTTGAAAAATAGTCAATGTGAATGCATATCCTCAAGCACCGTCTCCCTTATAGACAGGTCCCTCCGCTCTTGTAATACAAATGCAGGGCACAAGAAGAGTTAATAAGCCTGAAAATTTATCTGCTTTTTCCACATCACTAGATCTAATAAAAAAAGATTGATTCTCCCCACAAATCTGGCCTCGCTTTAACAAATCATTTGATTTGACACAAAGGACTATGTTCAGATAGTTTAAATTCCACTTTAGTCCCTGAAACTAAAGTTTCTGATGGGCTGAATACTTAGAAACAGACAGTAGCAAACACCAGGCAGAGAAACCCACCTTGGGTAGAGCTGAAAGTGCCCGAGTGTGGCCAGAAGCATCTGCAGATCTCTGTGACGTAGTGCTTATGAGCCTACGAGGAACATCACAGTGTTACAGAAAACAGACAGCCTTTCCTCTACCTTCTAAAAATACAGCAGCAACTCACACTACTGAAGCACTTCCAGTGTGCAGCATAACACTGTATTGCCTTCTCACCTTGCCCAAAACAGTGGGCCAGATGCTGGCAGTGACACTCCCAAGGCGTTGGGATCCAGATCACCACGGGGCAGAAACAGACCATGGCAGAATTCAAGAAAATCCAGGCACTTGCATTAGAAAATTTTCACCTTCTTTAGCTTGAAAATATAGAAAAGCATCTGCAGCCAGATCTCTATTGCAACTTAAAACAGACCTAATTTTTAGTTCTCCATTATTCCCTCTTGGTCCTGCCTATATGAAAGTTAATGAGTGTTGCAGTTGGAAGGAGCTGATTTTACAGTGCTCCTGCCCTCAGTCTACCTGTTCTCTACTTATGTGGCACATTTCCTTCTAAAAAGCAAACTGTCATGTCATGTGGTGCCACTTACACTCTAGACTGCACAAATCTTGTTATGCAGTCTCCAGGGAAGCTGTGGAATCCCTCCTGCACGTTTCATTGTTCATTTCTGCATAGTCATCTCGCCTCCTCAGCCCTCAGAGAGCAAGTCCCAACCACACTAAGGGCAATACATCTCTGCTTTGCTGTCTGGCCCCATACTTCCAAAGAGTTTAGCTTACATCCTAAAAATCAGTGCATCATTTGGAAGCTAAATGACTAAGAGCAAACCACAGAGGAAACACCTTCAAACACAGGACAACTAGAGGACTCCTAGACCAAACTGCTGACAAAGAGAATTCCCTGTACAGTCAAAAAAAAACCCTACAAAAACCCAGCCAATATCCTCTAACCCCTGTTGTCAGGTTAGCAGAAGAATAGCAGCATCAGATAGATTTTGCCCGGATGAAACCATAAAAAGCGCATGGAAGTGTGCAATGGAGTAAGCCATATTTAAAAATAATTTAATAATGTGTCTCCTCAGAGGGCCATGATGTGCAGGGGGCAGGACTATTTCTGCCCTCTACGGACACAGAACAGGGCAGATGTTGAAAAGAGCACAGTCATCAGGGGAGAAATTGAACCACAAAGTGAAGAGAGACCAAGGAAACAAATCACCACTTTAAAAAGACAATCCAGAAACAAGACTGGTCTGTGGTGGGACCAATAATAAGGACTGCAGAAGATTTAGATGTAATTCCTGCTGATACAACACTTACCCACACGTCCTCGGACCTGTCATTTAGTTTCTCTGCAGGGCAGTTCCAATATGAGGTTCAATGAGATAAGCAGGACATTCGTGTGCCAGGACATGCCCAAGTAACTGAAAGGAGTAAGCAATAGCATCCCCAACCGTGGAAGAGAATACAAAAGAGGACGAGGACAGAAACAAGACCTGAAGGATCCTTCCCTCCCAGAAGGGCTGGGACTGACTTCTCTATTCGGACATTGATTTTTTTTCCTGACACAATAAGAACTAAGGATTTCAAGGAAGGACCTGAAGTCATTACGCCCTCCAGATGCCCTCTGGGCTCCGCAGTGAGTGCTAGGAATAGGTGTTGAGCATCTTCACTTTCAGGGTCGCACCCATGGGACGCAGCACTGCAGATTTGAGGCAGCTCCTTCCCAGTCTGCCATCTCTGCCCTGCTTGGCTACTGCCCACTCCAGCTGCGCCTGGGATGAACGGCCAATTCTATGCTGAAGAAGCGCCGTTAATGAGGAATCAGAGGCATGTTCTGGAACATCCATGGGCAGAGCACACAAAGAAAGATGAACTGCAGCTAAAGCATGAAGCAAAGCACGTCTCCAACAGAGGAAGGGGCAGAAAGACATATGCTCGTCCTAATTTAAGGCTTCATAGGAGCTTATTTTTCTGCTGAGTGTGTGTTTAGCAAGGAGAGCAAAAAGGCAGATCAGTGTGAGCTCTTCATGCCCTTGCATACCGCTGCTTTGCAAAACCAGCCCTTTGGAGCAACTCGTCTGCTCAGCATATGTGCTGCTTCAAAGGTCCCACGATTTTCATCTTCCACAAAACCTGCACATGGCCATCAGGTTCATAGACTCCTATGTAAATTCTGCTCCTTATTGATTAACCATCACTAGAGATATACGGTTGAATTTAAAACCTTGGATGGGCTTTTGCACATGCATCAGAGCACTTTCAAGGTACTTTCACCATGAGTTTAGAGACATACAGTTCATGCACTGGCAAGCAACAAATCAGCTCTCATTCACTTTGAACCTTTAAAACCATTTCGGTTTTCTCAGGGGAGGCTGTTCAGAGACACCAACGCGAGTGTCACAGAAGCACTGGGACATGAGGAGACACCAGGCTGCTGGATGCCAAAGGCTGAAAAGCCCCTCTCCTCACAGAGGAGCCTGCAATTGCAAACAAAGTCACAGCCACCTTCCCTCTGAGCACTCTGCAGCACTCGCCTCGTCAAGCCAACCCCTCTCTGGCCCTTCTCAACATACCACCCCAAAGACTGATGAGGAGCACGAGCAGCTCAGGGAAAACAGGGGAGTGAGTTTTAATTGCAGGGAGGAGAACACAACAGGCACCCTGGGACAGACACCCAGAGTCTGTGGAGCCTAGTGTCCCCTCACAGATGCTGACCCAAGGAAAAGCGAGAAAATTGCAAGCAGGACAGTCCTTCCTACTGCTCACTGGGTGCTGCCTGGGCAATTCCCTGAACCTGAGAGGAGCTGGGCGTTTCCAGCTCCCCTTTTCTTTGCCCTCCAGACACTGGAGGGCAACTGAGGCAAAGGGCAGAGACTCAGAGAGCCCTCCTGTATGCTTCCTCCCACAAGCAAAGGGCATCCCTGCTGCCATGGCCCCCCACCCAAGAGGGCACCCCGCTTCGCTCTTAAGCTCTGCTTTTCCATGATGTTTGTGTTGCCCACTTCCAGTCCTGGTTGGAAAAGTAACCGTGCTGGCGGCCAGATGAACCTGGGGGGGGGAGACAAGGCAATTATCACTGGGAACGTGTCAAACCCTCGCCCTGCACAGCACTGGTTCAGCAGAGAAGTTTATTCAGCTTGCAGAGCAAAACTTGGTAAGGAATGAAAGCGCCTTCACTCTCCCCGCTCGGCTCGTTTGCACTCTTGCCAGCACTTCCCCCCTTCCCACCCACAGCAAGGCACGCATGCACAGACACACTCACTCGTGCTCTCAAAGTGCTGAAATAAGCCTGTAAAAGAGCCCTGTGTCTCTATTGGAGATGATGCTTCCAAGAAATACAACCACAGAAAAACCTACTGAATGAAACAGGCTGCAGCGAGCCATTCTGGTTGAATGTAAAAGGGGCTTGGGGTCGGTTTGGGGTTTTTTTTGGATAATGGCAGTAATTGCCTCAATTGCATGCTATGGGGAAAAAGTGGTCCCAGGTTCAAAGAGGGAGAGCAGCTGCTATTGTTTTGGCTGAGCCATGGGAAGAAGAATCCAGCACCGCCTCAGTGGCTGATGCACACGCTAAAAGCAAGTTTGTGACAAGAAGAGACGGAGTCAAGTTGGGGGAAGGCCTTTAGCAGTACGGGCACAGCCGCATCTCCTAACAGAAAAACAGAGTACACTTCAGAGGGGGTGTCTGCACCCGGCTCTGCCAGGGCCAGGTTGTGAGCTGGGCTGGTTGCCTTGCCTCTAGAGATTTATCTATCTGCAAGTGTAAAACCAGAGATGACGACTCCAACTGCTTTTGTAAACCAGTCCGAAGTCTGTGAAGACCTAATTATTTAAGTCTCTGAACCACAAAGCAATTTCCTTTGGAAAGCACAATATATGAGCAAATCAGTATCTGTGTTTTCTTGCACAGAAGGATAAAAAAGGAAAAAGAAAAATGCTAAACAAGCTAAGGAAATAATTGTCTTAGTATCAAAAATTTCCCGCAGCACTGGAGGATGACGGTCACACTGAAGTGATGTATATTAGTCATGATCAGGACACATAAAATCATCTTGCAGAAACTAACTACAAACAACTGTTACAAGATTTTACAAGAGTGTGTTTGTTGTACCAGTGTCTAGAAACATCACATTAAAAACAAACACACACAATCAGATAATTGCTTTGAATATGGTTTTGGTTAGTTTGGAGCCCTAGATGGTTTTGCACATATGCCTAGAAAGCTGAGCAGCAGGCTTGCTTACTGTCTTCCTACACATCTTCACTGGGAGGAACGGGAGATGCTGGTGCAATTACACCAGTGCAAATCTGGACAAGGCCTGGAGTCCCTTAAGACCCTCAAACACTCACTAAAACCCACACAGATTCCTTTGGAGAGCTGATGCTTTAATAATCCTCCAGCCTTTCTGTGTCACCTCAAGTTTAAAGCACACAGGCAGTGATAACGGGCCAAGTCCAGTCCCACAGTCACCAGTGTTACATTCTTCCTAAACCTATCCTTTGAGGGAAATATATTGAGAATTGGCTGCTGGTGTGACTCCCAGCAGTTGTTTCTGTAATGTTGGGCAAGCACGGGACATGTGGATGAACAGAAAACTGCCCGGAATGGACACCAACTCCATCTTCTTCCCTTTTTCTTAAAGAAACTGTCTCAGAAGGACCTGCCCCCAAGCCCCTGACGTGACGGCCAATGTGAGGAATTTTTTCAGCTGGTTTAACCCAAGATTTGGATTTCAAGTGATATTTATTCAGCAGGGACATGGTAAATCAGATCAGGGATCCAAGGGGATGTTCCCATAAAGTCTCACCATGGCTTTACTCAGATGAACCACCACAGCATGTGCTGCACCACTCACACCGCTTCTAGCCCCACCAACTCAAGCAATGGCAGCTAGGAGGCAATGCCCGCCACTGGGAGGACCTGTAGGGAGAAGGTGATGGCCATGCTGCTGCCTTTCCTGCAAGCATTATCAGTGCCAACTGGCTCCAAGCTGTGTCGGCCTGTACTGCAACCTCATCTCTGGCTGCAGAGGACAGCGCAGGCAAGCGGGGATCTGGGACACATCCTAAGCCAGGGCAGCAACCTGGCTGGATCAGAGCTTTACTGTAAGTGCGCAGATAAGAAACACAGTACTTATTGAGACTTTCTTGTTGCATGGCCAGGGCCAGCTTTGCTTCTATACAAGCAGCAGTTGCAGCCTCCCGAACTCAGCAGGACCCAGATAGGGGAGTCCCGGCCTCACACAGAAACCTCTCTCCAAATACTCCAGCTCCTGACCCTTCCAAATGTGATGGGTTTCTAACTCTGGTACCTCTTGCTATGGTAATGAATCTGTCTTTAGCCATGGCAGCGCCCTGCTTCACAGAGAACGAGTCAAAAACGCTCTGCTCCCTGTCTTTGCTACAGCAGACGGATGATTGCAAGCAAGGATTGGGATGTAGCTCTAGTACCTTCCCTGCCTTCCCAGGACAGCCAGCTATGGGAACTCCTATCCCTCGCCTGCTGAGAGGAGGCAGAGCGAAGCTCAGCTATCCAGGGCAGCTACTAGCCCAAAGAAAGCATCACAAACAAGTCTCGAAGACCCTACAAATCAGTTATCCTGGACCAAAGCAGCTGCCCTCCGTGCCAGGGAAGG
This sequence comes from Opisthocomus hoazin, assembly GCF_030867145.1. NCBI lineage: Eukaryota > Metazoa > Chordata > Aves > Opisthocomiformes > Opisthocomidae > Opisthocomus > Opisthocomus hoazin. Next base: position 9,248,907 of record NC_134433.1, on the reverse strand, counting down.
GCATGTCAGATGCAAGAGGAGCGCAGAGAAGCGGAGCCAAACTTCATTTCTTAAAACCCTAAGGCCAAGTCTGGCCAACCTGAGGTCTCAAAGCAAGGCACGACAGAAAATAAAAGCCACGTAAAGCCCCCAAACAAGATGCTGGAGGCTACAAGGCCACACAGTGTTTGTCTTGTGCACTCACAGCTGAAAATCTCAGGTGGGGAGTTCTCCTAGAGCATCCCCCTTTAACTGAGATTGTCATTGCAGCCAGAACTCCAATGAGCTGTATCAATGCAGCATACTGATTTGTGGTTGTACTCTCTGAAAGAGGAGGACGGAGAGACAATTAATTTAGTCTTTCAGTGCCTTACCAGGTTTGAGGACTTCTCATAAGAGCAACCAAGTGCATCCTCATTGAGGTTTCTGGGAATGGTGTGAGATGCAAGTTACAGACAGTGCATCAAGTTACTTCGGTGCCGAAAGCCTTGCATCACTACAGAGCATTCAAACTTACTGACTGCAAGCCATAACAAAATTCTCAGAACTACATAGTTTTACACTATTAACTGAATAATATAATAACTACTATGCAATAAATTTTCTTTCATTATTCCACCATTAACAGCAACTACAAACCACTAAGATCTGCTTCTACTTTGAGGAGCAGATAAAGATGCTAGTTTAGTCCTTTCCAGCTAAAATTAGATAAGTGTTTTATGCCTTCTGCAAGAATTGCAGAGTCAACAGAAATACCGAGGGCCAAATCCAGAGGGATACTGTTACTAACTCAAGATCCACTTAGAGTTAACCCACAGTGCGGCATAGGAAGTTTCTCCCTTTGCACAACAGTGCCAGGTCAAGATCAATGACATAAAAAAAATGTTTACAAGGTCTTTTCTGTAACAGCAACAAGAAAAAGAAAACTAAATCACAAGAATTGCAAAAGAAAGGCCAATCAAAGGTAGAATGTATTCCACAGCCCTGCACAGGGAATCCATTTTTGGACAGCTGCCTAAAACTCTGCATCCGCCTTGTGCTGGCTCAACCCCCATTGCTCTTGGCAGGTGAGAGAGAAAATTGGTTATAAAATGAGCCCTATATTTTATAAGTTTCATAAACATTTTTTAAAAAAAACTAGAATATGAGGTATTCTCAGAGATCCTGTGCCAGAGAGTAATGTAGTCTAACTTGGAAACAGAGTTACCACCTGTTCGTGGCAACTACTCTTTTAATCTTCATTTCTGTTTTATGAGCTGACCAACGCTATTTTATTAGCTGACAATTAGTTTAGGTTGATTTAATTAAACAAAACTGATTACAATCCCTCTTTCTTCCAGGGCAAACTTTCTGCGGGACTAGGGGTTTGAACAGCTTGGACCCTGTATCAGTAAAGCTATATTCCAGATCTTTTTGTCAAAACTGATCACATGACAATTCAGGTAAATACATGTCAGTGGACACAGAGATGTTCTAGGTATATGTTAAAAAGAAAAGGCAGGCTCTGGCTTCATGCTTAAAAACAGAGGTGAGAGTTTGACACCAGGGAGCACTACTACTTAGGCTGAAGAGGTGTAAGAAGCTGCCATCTCTGTTTTAAGAATGAGTGCATCTGCACCATGCAGATGGACAATACACCAGATAGGAGAGAGAGCTGAAAAATAACCCAATCTTAAAAAACTCATTTATTATTTTTCAGGGAGATCAATTCCTTAAACCATGCAGCTGCAGAGATGCTCGAGTCAGTGGAACCGAAAGGGCAGTGCAGGGGTGGGAGGAACAGCAGGCATGGCAAAGGGGGTAAATTTTAACAGCCACTGGGAAGTGGTTCATTTCACTAAACGCAAAGATGAGCACGTGGTCATTGTCTGCCAGGATCAGACAGCACTTTCACAGTTAGCACATACCTAAAGCTTGAAGTTGATGACAAAAATCTGTTGACGTCAACAGGCCAATAGAAGTTCATCTGCATCTTGAACAGATGCTTCTAAAATAGATGTTGCACACTAGGCAAGGAAAGTTTTTCTATGAGTGTTTGCTCTTCTGTGAGCACACACACTCATGCACCAGCATTCAGGCTGAAGTACCATGTGTCTGCAAAAAACTGGTCTACAGTGAAAAAGACAGCAGAGGGTGGATGGCTTAACAGGTCTTTGGATTTGTTTTCGTTTGCTGTTGTAACTGTTTTCTTCTTTTTTTTTTTTGTTTTGTTTTCCCTTTAATTTTTCTTTTTAGAGCTATACCAAGAAGGAAGTCCTGACTGGGCAAACCTCTCAAGGTCAGCACATGCTCAACATTACATACACTCACAGTTTAAGCACCTACCTGTAAGGTATCAGTCAGACTGAGAAGTGCTAGCGCTCAGCTGGACAGGCTATATATATATATATTTGTCTGGCTCATATTAAAGATTCAAAGCAATAATTGACCACGATCAGCAGCATTCACAGCCTTTTGAGTACCGGCCCTCACCAAGCTAAGCTTGAGGGAAACATTCAAGGATGAGCTTTCTCATGTCACAATTTCCCAAGCCCCATTTTGCCACAAGGCAGAACTCAGTAGTTAATTATATCTGCAGAGCTTGCAGTAGAGGTTGTGGCAACAACTCAAGCCCTGGAGGATGGATAAAAATGACTGCAACAGTAGTAGACATTTGGGTGCAGTTAAGTACAGACAATGCTGTAGTCAAATGGCTATTCTTCAAGATATGTGTTGCCTTTGACACTGACAGTGCCTTGAAAAGTGAACCACCATCATTAGTTATAACTCCCTGGCAACAAAAGCTCTAATAATTCTGACTAATTGTCATGGAAAGTTACCCTGATTGCGAATTTGACAGTTATAAAAATCCAATTTCGGAATTCCAAACAGGCCAGGAACTTAATTAGGCTCTATATTTTAACACCCTCTTGATCAATGGTGGGGTAATGGAGACCCTTCCAAGAGTTTTGTTTTGAAATGAATGGCGCCATATTGATGAAACAACTTGGACACAAACCAGAAATTAAATTGAAAGTTTAAACAATGCAGCTGTATTTTATCATCCTGTATTGTCAAGCTTTAACGAAAATAGCTCCTAAACAGAGCCACATGTTTTGCCTGTTGCCCAAAAACTGAAGGTGAATTTTAAAACCCTTTCCTAAACTGCAGGATGCCAAGATTTTTCAGCTAGAAGTTATTATTAGGACACAACAGTATTTCATATAAGTCTTGACAACGGTTTTGCATGGTTTCTGTAAAAGCAACTTCATTTTTTAAATCAGAGATGGCTTAGATGAGTGACTCTTCAAAAAAAATGGAACCTCTGTTGTGTATTTCTTCTTGTTCCACATACACATGGTACCAGCAAAAATAAAATCTCATTATAATCAGTGGAACAATCAATACAGGGAGTATAAGCAGGATTCCCCCCTCATCCTATGTATCATTAATGAACATTGTCAGCTGCTTTCTAATCTCAGGATCTGGAGACAGATCTAATGGGAGTATACCATGTGTTTCAGTGTCACTGAGAAAACTGTAGTCAACTCATACTTTGAGAGTTATCTCTTGCCTTTGAGGATTAAGATATGATGAAAAAACCACTTGTTAGTTACAACACTCTGAGAACCAGATCTTTGATAATTCTAGCAAATTGGTCAAGGTACAGGAGACAGAAAATGTATAACAAGACTTAGTCTTTTTAATATCCAAGGCTGGATTTGCACAGCTGGAAAATTAGGTAAAAAGCTCTGGTTTTTGACTTGTCATCTGTTCAAATAGCCTAGAGGATTTTAGGGGGTGCAACTCATACAAATTAAATGGGATTCTACCACATTTATTTACTGGAGCATAGCATTTAAGATTGCAAGATTCGGTTCCATGTTGTGCTAAAAACCGAATAGCATGTCAAGTTCTACCAGCCTTTCCCATAAAAGTTTAAATGTTCAGTCTCAGGTTTGAATCCCAGTAATCTCAGAACCAGGACAGAAAACGTGCTGCAGGATTGTAACCCTCCAGCTGAATAGGTTCAATGGCTCAGCACTCACATATGTTACAAGAATGAGGTATTTTAATTGGATCTATGAGGAAGCTTGCAGAGGGGTGCACGCAACTTTCATCTCAGTCCACCAGATGAACGGAGATGAGACACAAGGAGATAAAAAAGCTGAGAACAAAGAGGTCCGCGCGGTGCCTCCCAACCTCTCACGCTGGATAAACATGCCTGTCAGATACTGAGGTCAGTCTAAAACCTCTGACAATGGCGGTCCATAAGCCAGAGCATCCTTTATCTTCCTGTGCGACACAGGCTTTCCAATAGTAGAAGAAACAACTTTATTGGATAGCCTCCATGCAGCTTCACCCATCACCCGTTTCACTCGCATGCTCCCACGTACAAACCACTCCTGCTACAAGAGTGCTGTGAGTTTGAGACCGTATGCCTACTGGTATGACAGCACTGAAAATATAGCATGATAGGAAGGGCTACAGGCAGGCTGCTATCCTGAGTTAACAAGCAGGTAACCCCACCAGCAGCTGGTTGTGCTCATGGTGGCAGACTAGGCTACATGCAGTGCTGAGCTGGCAGGCAAAACTACACCGGTACCTGGATTTAAGGCAGTTTTTCTCTGTGGGATGGTGCTAACACACAGACATAGCAGCCATCCCAAGCTCACTCAGCATCACTAACAGTGCTGCAACATGTACTGACAGTGGAAATACACCGTAGTCCAAGCCAGGCATGCAAATCAGGCAGGGATGCTCAACTCTCTGGAGATATCCTTCTTTCTCCTTCTTCCTACTCCGCTTCCCCCTCCTCCAAGGGGACGCCTAGGTGACCAGGGTAAATGAGTGCTAGATGCACAAGTAGACAGGCAGACAGACGAACTTCAGTGAGATGAATATCTATCTTCATGTTTTCAATCACTGTTTACTAAATGTGGATGTGGTACATCCTTTCTTTGTGTATATTAGGGATACTAAGTGTATTACGGAGGCTGACAGACTCACTATAGTAACAGAGGTCATATATGTTCCTTGGACAGACCACAAGAAATGCTATTTGTACTCAGCTTTTTACCTAATATATTACTGCATTGTAAATTCTCGTGTTCACTAAACACTACCTAAACGTCGGGATGATAAGATGCTTTTTAATGAGGTTGCTACTCCCATTCACCTGCCACTGTTCAATATCGCATGAGCATTTTATCTCTGTTAGAAGACTAACAAGACTGTAAAAGCAACAAGATAAACACCAGCCAGATAACTTAGATGTTATAGCCCAGTATGTGAATATGGACTTGAAAAGGGCACCATACTTTACAGCCTAGGGCTTTGCTAAAGTGGCTAAAAGAAGAGCTCAGAAGAGGAAGCACCTACCTATACTGGTCCGTGCTGTGGCAAGTTTTCTCTACAACCCTTTCATGGCTATTGAACACCCAACAATGCTTGAAAAAAACAGTGTCTGCTACTGATCAGGTACTGGTTGCTTTGTATCACACTTGAATCTAACAGGAAGAAATGTCCAAGAAGATGTATTGTCTAAGTTCAATGTTTTATCAAAACCAGATGAGCACACATAGCCCGAGGTCCTGGTCAAAAGCCAAAACATACAAGCAGGAAACTGCAAGTGGGTAAAATGTGACACTTGAATAAAAAAAAAGGGTATTTACCTTTGTGCCAAAACCAAAGGCATTTTTACCATGATGGTACAGAGTATCTGGAACACCTCTGCCTCCTGAAACAGAACACAGTGGTTCCTACAAAGCCTCTTCATGTCAGGCTCTGTTGAATGGAAACCCTAGCTCAGACCACCTCTGGATGATGTACTCCAGTGCCTTTTCTTCTGCACATTCATTTACACAGAGGCGTATACATGTGCACATACCCTTGTGTCTGTCCTGAGAGGAAAACCACTTCTATCACTGTTATTTTTACTCACTGCTGAAAAGCTTTCTGAAGCATTTCCTTCATGCTATGGCCTTGGGCTTCAGTGAAGAACCTTGTCCAGTGTTCTCCTCAAAGACATGTCCTTCTGGCAGAGAATAAGCAAGACAGAACTGCCAGTGGTTTAGCCCTGACTTTCCAACAACCACCCATACCCCCTCACACCTATCCCTTGCTCCACTGTCTCGGAATCCCTGTTTCAGTCTAAACTTCTTTGGTTTTCACTGTAGCCAACTTTGGAGTCACTGAGACATGGAGAGATGGAGCTGTGTTTAAGCTGGAATGGACCCGTCTCTTCTGATGCAAAGCCCTAGCTTCTTCTACAGTTTCGTTAGCTCTCAGCTGCTAAGGAAACAAGAGTTCAGTGGTACTTACTGAACCCACATTTAACTCCCAGGACAGCCAACTCAACATACCAGTTGGCTTGCGGACTTCAGATACCTGCCACGTGTACTTAAGCAAAGAAAGTCTAAACCATCTGTGACAAGAACATGAGCGGAATATATGGCACTAAACCATCATCAAGCTATGCTAGCACATATTTTATGTGCTAAATCTTTGTTTTCAATTAACTTATAGCAAGAAAACATATATTGAGTGAGTTTGTCACATTCCTGGTAAGGCACAATCCACCACTGCCCATTGAAAAAAGCTGCAGGGCAACAGCAAATGTCTCCAAATGCCCACAAATTCCTCACTCCTCAAATCCCAACACCATCCCAACAGTATCTGTCTAGCCCTGGAAAACCTAGCTACATTTTGCACCATGAAAATTAGTAGCAGAAGAGGCATGCTAGCCCTCGATCATTTGAAGTTGTCTGTCCAGTCAAGGTTAGAGTCTCATGGAAAAGGCACTGCCCCATCCACTGCCATATAAGCAATGGCCACAGTTCCCTCAATAACATCCCCCTGCCCCTCCGTTGCTGAAAAGTAACATAGCTCATTGGAAAGAACTGGAAAATAGTTTTTAAGGTTCATTAAAATATTTCAAAAAGTCACTTTGATTTTAAAACCCACCTTAATAAAGCCATATTTATAGTTTCTTTCCACAGTCTTCATCCATTTATACAGCTGCAGTTCCTCTAAAAGACAGTTCAAAGAAATGCAGCTCCAGGCACCCAGTCAGAGCCTAAAAATCCACTGCTCAGTTGCCCAAGATTTTACTAATAAAATTTGTCTTCAGTGATATAAATTGAAAAGTCAAAACAGAAACCTGCTCACAATCTTACTGCAGCGGGTTTTTCAATCTGCAGCTCGACTCCATGAAAAAAGGTGTTCCACATGACCTCTGATTGCTGGAGGGAGATAAGGAAAGAAACACGGTAAGCAGGTGCTGAAACTTCTTAGAAATCTGACCGTACCCTGGGGTATTTTCATCTGCTCAGAGAAACAGGCACTCCATTTCTGATTTGGAGATCAGAGTAGCCACTTGATGACTTCTAGGAGAACAGGTCAACTTGCAGCCATCTCATTTCATGGCCTATTACAAAAGGCCATTCTCTGGGTTAAAGCTTTCATACAAGCCCTCTTTTTCCAACGAAAAGAGATTTCACCTCCCCCTCACCGAGGTACAAGATACCCCAAGGAGAGGCAGCCAACTGTAAGAGCACAACACACCAAGAGCTGCTCTCACGATGCCGCTCCTGAGAGTGGCAGTGAGATTCAAGACGGCTGCATGTGAAAAAGCACAAAGAAGTTTCCTACTAGTGCTTGGGTTACAGCCTTGATGCTCACCCAGTCAGCTACAGGTCAGAATTCAAGACTAGAAAAAGTGGATAAAGTTGGAATTGCTGAACTCATCTAAAAACCAAGAGCAACAAGAATTTTATGCTCGGCAACTATATTATGCAACACTAAAATTAGGATAGCATCAAAAGATGCACAGAAAACTTAAAAGAAGATATTTGTTCTCCTACATTGCCTTGTAGGAGCTTGAGCTATAGCAGACTCAGAGGCTTTACAAGCTGGTTTCAGCATGAAAAAGAAATACATTGCACAGAACCTGGGGAAGCAATCAGGCAGTGTACAGCCTCCTGTTAAGAAAGCTCTCCAAAACCCAGCACTGCACTCAAACAAGCAAGTCCCCTCCAGTCCCAACCAGAGCAGGGCAATTAAAGTCTGGAACAGCACTACCAGCTCTGATCACATCACAAATCCCTCATTCCACATTGCAGCCCACCCTCCCAGTGTTATGGGATGGCAGTTCCCATGTCATCAGTGAAGCTGGCACCCAGTGCCAGGGGAGAGCACGTTTGGCAGGAGGCTTACCCAGTGAGGCACAGTAAAAATAAGCAGACCTCAAGGCAGATACTCAGCTGATCTCAAAGAATACCAGTTGTGTAGCCAAGCTATAGAGAGGAGAAATAAGGCTGGGAGAGAAAAGTTTTCAGCTGTTAGTAACTGTTCCTTACATAAGGCACATTTCTCCTAATCTCTCAGTGCAGCACTTCTTCAAGGTCTCCATTATTCCCATGCAAAAACGGGAATGGTTAGAGCTGCAGAAGCTGCCATCTGGCAGGACCTGCTGTATCTGTGAGTTTGTTCAATGCTTACACAGGGCCCTGGTCTGAGTGGTCTCTGAGTGCTAATGAAGCATTGCTGTTTAATAACAGAGCACTATTTAACTTGCAAAGTCCATTAGCACACAAGCAATGTTGGCTTTATGTTTGGGGGCGTTGTTTGTTTGTTTGTTTTAATTTAAAACCACAAAAGCTTATTGAAGGGCCAACAGATGACAAATAGGACAAGAGTCCAGTGTGTTACCAGTGAATGGGGACAACCTAATGATTTTGAGTTTGCTATGTAACATGTTGGCTGAGAAATGCTAGAACTGGGCGGATCAGCAAACGCCTGTAAGACTAGCAAGGCTAACGAGAACAGCAGGACAGGATGTGTTTAATGACCAGACTCTACATCCTACAATTCTTTAATTTCAGTTACTATGAAATTCCAGCGCTTCTCTGATAACATCTAGAAGGCAAACGTTACCACAGCACAATCTCCAAGGAAGCAAATTTCGAAATTGAAACGACCTTTGAAATATTTGCCTACCTCACTTTTGCCAAGAAACTTGGGGCAGTTTATCTTTCATCATTGTTGATTCCCAACTTTTGGCAAATAGCACACATGTTAGGTGATTATTAGTAGTAGCAATATTTTAAATTAGTGCCCGAGAATCCATCTATCATTTGGTATTGAAGGAATTAGAAAGGAAAATAAAATATTAAAAAAAAAACAAACTCCAAAATACCCCCAACTCGGAAATTAGACTTAGCTAGCTAGTGTGCCTGGATTCAATCTATAGCTCCTCAGAAATCACAAGCCAGTGGATGATTAACTCAAAATCATGGGATGGGAATGCATATGGAATTCTCATTCTGCTTACAGGAGGGTAAATTACATTTTTTTTAATCTCTGAAGCTTGGCTGATGTTTCAGTTAGTCAGTGGCTGAAACATCTGCCCAGCTACCTCCTGTTTACATTTGGACAGGACAGATTGCTGCATTTACACCAGCCTTTGCATAGAACAATGTGTCCTCAACTCTCGCTTACTCACAGTGTAGGTAGGAGAATCCTCTACCTCAATACTAACGCCGTCCATGCTTTTCAAAAGTGAAGTCACCATTCCCAGCCACATTCCCTGAACAACAAATATCACTGACAGGGTAACAGTTCCCTGGGGACAAAAACAATTGCTTTCTTATTTCACACCCCTTGGATACATGCATCTAACACCAGATGTCCATGGAATATTTCATTCTATAGAGGGCTACCAATTTCCCTGGTCATTTTTCAATTAACAAGTGATTAGGTTTAGCATTGGCCAGGACATGGGGTGTTCTGAGCACACTGCAAAAAATTTTGGAAGGAAACTTGTACCACAAAGTCACACGTCATATGAGAACATTGACACAAACTTTAAAACCAATCCTTATTCAGAATATTTTTTGTGACAACCTTCCCCCACATAAACCAAGACAATCTCAAATTTGGACAAACCACAAAATGCTGCCCAGGCTATGACCGCTTTGCTAGCAAAATGTAACATACCCCCCTCCAGATAACTTGGCCTTGCCTATACTAGTGCAGCTGTTTTATTTTCTGAATTGGAGTCTACATGCACAGGCAGAACAACCGCATGATTTTAGATTCACCGATGCACAAGGGGATTTTCCCTAATAATCCCATTCATCATTACAGAAGCTAGATGTGTGAACGATGATCCCTTAATATCCTCCAAGGGGAGCTAAGAGTCTCAAATTTAACAGGCCATTCAGGGGGTTGCATCTGTGGATCTCAGAAATATGATTGAGTGCCTTAACTAGAGGAAACTGCTTTTTCTTTCTTCCCTTCTAACGAACAGCTCAAAGTTCAGAATATAGGAAAGAGACAACGTGCCTGAAAACAGTCAATGCTGCATCAAAAGATTCTGGAAACTTCATCTCCTGAGTTTCTTCAAGCTCCTTGCTACCTATAAGGCTCGCAACACATTTTACATCTTCTCTCTCCTATCTTAACCTGAAAAGCCAAGAGGAAAAGGTCACGCTTACTTTGCCGACCTGAGGCTCTCCTAGCCTGGACAAAAGCACACAAAAGGCCAGCTTTGACACGTCCAGGGTGGAACCGTGCCAATTTACACTAAGGCAGGATCCACTCCCTTCTACCATCCACGCAACAGACAAGTCTTCCACTGTGAGCGTATAAAGTTTTATATTGACTGAGTTAATGATGTCATGGCTAGTACCTCTTCCCTCCTGATTTTCAGTATTTCCCCATGTTTTTCACAGGTCGTAAATTCCGAGTTCTGCTAACCAGCAGCGGTAACTGAATGGGTTTTTTCCCCTTTCCTTTCCCCTTCTCACTTTATTCTCTTCCCGTAATGAGTTTTAGTTATATGAAAAAACTATACTGATTGTGACTATATGCAAAATGTCCATCAATCAAATCCTTGCAAAGTTTAAAAACTGTAAGCTGACAGTAGCCTACAGCACTGTTCGCCTGGGGACACTCCTGCATTTTGGAGTTTCTGTATCACAGCTTCACCCACCGCCTTTTGAGACGTTTTTTTAACTGGTGTTGAAGGACAAACCTCAGTAAGACCATCAAGCCTAGAAGAGAAGCAATCAACAGCTCAAATTCTGCAAAAAACTCACCAGTTCTGCCACGTTATTCTCAGTAAAACATCCAGATCAAAGGAGCAAGTTGCTTGAATTTCTCTCTCTCACAGCTTACGTTAATTAGAATCGTAGAATCACAGAATGGTTTGGATTGGAAGGGACCTTGTAGGTCATCTCGTTCCAACACCCCTGCCATGGCAGGGACACCTCCCACCAGACCAGGGTGCTGAAAGCCCCGTCCAACCTGGCCTTGACTACTGCCAGGGAGGGGCAGCCACAGCTTCTCTGGGCAACCTGGGCCAGGGCCTCACCACCCTCACAGTGAAGAATTTCTCTCTTATATTGAATCTAAACCTTTCAGTTTAAAGCCATCACCCCTTGTCCTACCACTCCATGCCCTTGTAAAAAGTCCCTCTCCAGCTTTCTTGTAGGCCCCTTCAGCTCCTGGAAGGCTGCAAGAAGGTCTCCTCAGAGCCTTCTCTTCTTCAGACTGAACAACTCCGACTCTCTCAGCTTTTTCTCATACCAGAGGTGTCCCAGCCCTCAGATCATTTTCGTGGCTTCCTCTGGACCCACTCCAACAGGTCCATGTAACACCACTAAGAACTACTTGATGCAATACGGTGTTTTCACCATTGTATTCTAAAGACAGTCCAGGCAACACTGCAGTACTGTTCTCAGGGCAAAGTTACTTGGCTATATTACATATCCTATATATATGTCATTGTACAGATTGAACATATGGGTCATTCTAACTGCGTAAATCAGGACTAACTTCATGGAAGCCAACAGAATTATGCTGCCATACAGTCAGTGTGAGATAAGAAATGGAGCTGCTGCCTTCATGCTTCCGCTATCTGACTGGAACATCAGACTACGTAATAGAGGAGGCTCTTTTTAAGAGGGGAAGAGGTGAGAAGGAAAAGCACATAGAAGAGTGAGCATTTCTTGACTTTAAACTCATTCCCTACTTGCTTGAGCCACAGAAATTACTTCAGAAACACTGTGACATGCTGGAGTTGCAGACTATTTTTCTCTTACACTTTGTCCTTACGAAGGTAAAAAGGAGTCAGAGCAATGGTGTGGCCTCTGCCAGCCGCACCAGAAACTGCTAGCGATGCCCTATTCCTTTCCTATGCTCAAGAGTCTACAGCACATAGCATAATTCCTGTTACAGGAAGGAGACGTTAATGCTGAATCTGGAGAAGCCAGGGAAGTATCAAGAGATTTCCAACAGCTGACGGCTGCTCTGGAGGAAAATCCAACTGCTCCTTTCCATGCGGTGACCTGTTAAAGTTGGAACAGCAAATTTCCAAACCAGTCTGTAGCCATGCCTGGAACAACGAAGCATAAATAAATTAAATTCTTATCTCGGAAAAGCTTATGAGTGTCTCAGTATGCAAGCTTTTCAGGAAATGGGGGAGGGGGAGAAAAATCTTCCAAAAAATCTGCACTAAAATCATTTATACTTTTTGCAGTCGGAGACAGGGAAGAAATGAATAAGAGAAGAGCAACCTCTTGTCAGACAGAACAAGCAATGCTGTCGACAGGGAAGCAGGAAAAGCTCTTTAGATTCTGGCACTCGCCCTTCATTAAAGGTAGCAGGAATTCAACCATATACATGTATGGCTACGACTGGTACAGGCCTCCTGTCTGAGCACAACCAGTGATTCCCCTACACAAAAATCCACTGAAAAGTAACTAGTTCTGCTAATAACAGCGCATAGCCTGCATATATGGTCTCAAAATGATACATGCACAAAGTAATGCCAGTTCGAGCCCCAATAGCTTCTGTTCCCGCCAGCGAAGGGAATAGGCTGGCAGGGAGACAGGCAGGACAGGGAGGGGACTTCGGCACTGCACTTGCTCTGTAGCAGAGCTGGACTTTATTAAACTGCAGTCTTTTGCCCTGTCCTTTGAAAAGATGCAACTTTCAAACAAGTGTTAATACATGGAAGTTCGGTCAAAAGCTTTCACATTTTATGTAGACACTGCCAGGTAGCAGCGGCTCCAACACTTGCTTCAAGGGTTACGGAAAGGGGCTAAAGAGGGCTTGCAGCACCATTAGGCAGCTATGCCTAATCTCAAAGCAACAAACACTTGACCAAAAACTTGAAGGGCTACTGAAAATTGCTTATAACTATTGGAAAGCTATGATCCTGCAGACCAGAGCAAAACCAAAGTTCAGCTTGCTGCTTTTAGCTGGGGATAAACCATACCACATGGAAATGGAGTGCAGGATGGACAGACAAAGAGCAGTTACAACATGAAACAAATGTCTCCTGAATTCAGTCATTTCCCACAGGGAGTAAAAGTTAATCACATAACCTAGAGACCAGGCAACTGCATTTAAAAGTAACGATGCAAACCATTCTTGAAAAATAAAAACTAGATCTTTGCCTGTCCTTAGATTTTTACATTAAGACCATTATTTCAGGTTGACCTCTACGTCACCTAAGCTAGGAAAAAATAATCCTCACTATCATAAAACAATACTGCTACAGACACTAGTATTACATTTATCTTACAGTTTCGTAAAAATATTTCTCCCAAGAACTCTGTTAAATATCTAGTGCTTTCTTAACTAACCACAGGGTCTCTGCAAAAAGAAAGACCAAAACTTGCAATGCAAAATTCTTAATTCCAGACTAAGTTTTCAGATTAAAACTATCTAGACTTTGGTGAGGGGGAGGCGGGGGGAGAGGGAGAGAGAAATTCAGTAACTTTCTAATTTAGACTAAATGTCAGCTCTCTCCCTTAAAAACGTCAAAGGCAAATGTTCAAACATCCTCCCTAACGCTAATTTTATTAATACTGTCAGCAATTCTCAGTATCTCAATCTAAGACAGTGAGTCAGGCAGCAAATCAATCCAATTGCCAAATCTCCAGAGGGAAGGAAACAACAGAGGAAGCAGGCCAAAGAGATTGCTGATAATGGATATTTAGTCTTTCTGTGGGACAAATACTTTGCTACTTCCTCACACTCCTTTTGCTCTGTTACACTGGGGCACTCAATTAGTTGTGGTTTAAATGCCTAAATATAGCCATTTAGGTTACACTGCCTAGAATTTTTATGTGGGAAGAATTCCTGCCTTCCACTCCCCAAGCAGATTCACGGCTGACTCAGAGGACGTCTCACCAAGTTTGGGGGCTGTGGCTTTCCTGGGTGGAACAAGTGACACCGTATGGTGAGTAAACCTGAGAGCTAGGTCAGGTAATGCTGTGCTTCTTGAGCTTTTTTTCTCCTGCAGCCCATTGAACACCAGCTGACCGTACCTGCATGCCCCCATTATAGTGACGAGCCATTCCACACACATCAAAAATCAACAGTTTCTTGACAGTGACGCTGGGGATGATTACTGCTGAGACCACAGGAGTCACTTGTTGAACAAGCTACTGAAACAATCTGGCCAAGAAAACTGGGTTTACTCCTTTGCTCTTGTTGCTAGAAAAGAAACCAGATGATGTTTTTCATCACGTTCTGGACAAAGAGAATATGCCCAGCAACCCAGGCCTCTAGAGCTGTTCCTGACAGTTTTGATTTTACCAGCTTGGCAGGACACAATAGCATATGCCGACATCCTATTCCCTGCAGGCGGACATAATGCCTCTGAAGTCCTGCTATCTGCAAGACATCAATCCCTGCCTACATTGCAGGCGTAGGGCTTACCTGTCCTAATTTAGGCACCTGAAAGTTAGACATTTAAATCCAAGCCAGTCACCCTGGCCTCTCTTTACGCTCAAAGGCACAGACCGGGGGACTCACGTCACTGTGACAGACCTCCAAGCTAGTTCATGCAGCCTGGAGGAAACTATTTCTCTGCATTGATTGTGTGGGGAGCATAGCGTAACTCCAGCTTTCAGATTTCCACCCAAGAAGCACACAGCCCTACATGATATACGTTAACCTTTGCTTTTTATGTTCATTGGTACCAACTTTTTATTCATGCCTCCAGCACATAAAAGATTTTCAGCTCTTAAAACGAACAGGCAGCTAGGGTTTCCAATGCAGCATTAACGAAAAAATGCAATACAGAAGAGTTTGAGAGCTGGTGGGCACCGAATAGCTAATAAATATAGCTGCATTTTCTTGCCAGCGTTGTTTTTCCTGCTTGGTTATGTTTAGTTAAGGGACTAATGAGAGGCTTCTCCACATGCCTGCACGTGGAGGTTTTATTTCCTTTTCATGTGGGAATGGGTCTCGTGTTTGATTTGCACTGACCCTTCTTCCCACACAATGCCAGATCTCTATCGCCTTGGCTGCGGGCCATAAATTGCGGTTTGAAATGTGGTCCCTCAGGTAATTATCTGAGGAACATTTACATGGAAATCAATGGTACAAACTCGCAGCTGTCAGCCTGGGCTCTGAGTCTGGCTGAGCCAGAAAGGGATTCAAAGGGAAAAGTCAGCTTCTAAATGTAAGTTAAGGGTTGGTTTTTTTTTTTCCTCCTTCTTCCTTACAGATTTTGAAGAGGCAGAAGTGAGGGAAAGGTGAAAAGTGGTTCTTCTCCGTGGGACAAACCTTAGATCCCTGAAGATGTCTGAAAATTCTGATCAAATTACTTTGTGCCTTCAGCTGTTATCAAGCAGAACTGGGCACTCTTTCAAAGGGAAATTGCACAGAAACTAAAGCATACGCTCATTGGCATGAAAGATCAAGTCATCTGTTAAAAGTATTTGGACTTCTTTGAGAAAATGAAAATATTTTACACCAGTTATTGTGTTAAAGTGCTACAGTAAAATGAATTCAGTAAACCCAACCCAGAGTGCAAAAGGTAGGATATCCGCTGACTCACTACGTTATTTCTTAGCTGGGCCTCCTCTCCATCTAACCCTGGGGCTTTCTCTTGCCATATTTCGGCTGACTTCAATCAGTGTCCTTAAGATCTTTTTTCTAGTTTCTCAGGGTCTCTTATACTTTCTTCTGGGGGAAAAAAACCAAACACATTGGTACAGACTCACCCAGCTGGGAGGCTGAGTTTCTGGGGATGATCTAGGTAGTGCTATAAGTTAAAAAATGAAAATGTTTCCCTATTTTCAAGAAGGTTTTACGATGTGTCACTCACAAACATGTTATCCAAAGGACAAAACATGGTTAACTATTCACTTATCAAGGGGATTTCTAAGTTTCTGATTACCTGAGCCACAGTGTCTTGAGAACACTTACAGAGTCTTTTGGTGAGCCACTGGTGAACATGTTCAAGGATTTTTGGAGGACATGCGAGACCAGGAGTCTGGGCAGAGGGGAAGTGTGATGCTTATCTTTAAAAAGGGAAAACAGAAACCAGCCATTTTTATATCAATACCCAGAAAAATGCAGCAGCAAATAATCAGACTGTTTATAAGCACCTGGAAGATAACAATCAAATCACTTAACAGCCAACATACATCTGTCGAGAACCAATCATGTCAAACTAATCTAATTTCCTTCTGTGATGAAATACCAGGCCCCTTGAGGACAGAGTCAAAGTAGGAGTTTGCGCATATCTTGATTTTTGTATGGCTTTAGTCCTGTTTTTTTGTGACATTTTTGTAAGTCAACTAAGGATGCAGAGTCTGCTACAGGGGACATTGGCAAATTGCTCACAGACTCACGCAGCAGCTATCAAAGTTTCCCTGTCAAAGTGAAAGGATGTACGGAATGCGGCTCCATAGGGCTCCACCTCAATTCAGGTTCTGCTCTGTGCTTCAGGAACAGGGAAAATAAAGAACAATCTCTAACACAAAATGGAAAACATATGCAAATAGAATAAGAAATTACATGGTAATGCGCAAACATCAATGTTTGTACTGGACAAAACAGTACACTGAGAAAGTATCCATAGCACAATCTGAGGCAAAAATGCAGATTTTTAAATTGGAGGAGTTGCCTGAATAAAAAGAATGGCTTTCAAGATCAGCAAGAATTACAAGTTGGACCAATTGCATCTTCACCGGGTGAAGAATGCCCGGATAACCACTGGTTCTGAAGAAAAGGTCCTCACGTTACAGAAGATGACAAGTTAAACGTTAGAGACCAATACCATGCTATCGTTACCAAGGTAAGCCTTACAAGGGCTGGGTGATGGGCATACAGACAGCAGAAATAAGGGCTCTGCTGTCCTCAGCACAGGTAAAGTCTCAGCTATACACAGCTTCAGATATTTCACTTGGCAGTGTTGTGTAACTTTCTGTGAAGCCGACTGATGTATTTGTTCCTTAGATCTCCAGCAATCCTATTCTTGTCTCCACGGACCATCAATACTTACTGCCCTTCTGCTAGTGAACTAGGAATGCAAAAGTGGTTCTGGAGCAGAATGGGGAGTGCTACATGCCACAGGCTGATGTCTCCCTTTACTCATCGCTGCAGGCTGGAGAAGCATGGGCAGGCGTCTCATCAGCCTGTGCATCCCAGAGGAAGCCCCATCAATGCAGAGCTTCCCAGCAGCTCCTGGCCCCTCTCTGGAATGTGTTTAATTTAAAAGAGAAAATGAGGAAAATAGGTGAGAGCAGGCAGAGAAGGGAAGAAAGACTCCAAGCCTAAGATTTATGGGGAGCCAGGTCAGTGGGAAGAGGGAATTAATAACTAAGGGTTATGGGATTTTGTGCATGGATAAAGATAACTAGGATTCACTTGGAAATTCACAAGATATAACTGGTAATGAGGGATGAACATCAAGCAACCATAACCATCTGTGTGGCTGGATCCAAAACTGATGCTTGCTGCTACACCAGTGCATATGTATTCCTTTTCCCTGTTTCTTTTTCCAAAAAGAGATGAGTTTGTGGTTGTTTGGGGCTTGGGGGGGGTAATTTGCTTCTTCCAATATTTTCCAATGGCAGATATGGGAAGAAGAAGAGACTATCCCTAATTCTAAACAAATTGTTAGTTGTTCAAGTGATCAAAATGGAAGCAATAATAAGTGCTTCAAATAACGTAATTATATGCACTAATAGCACCAAACATAAACAAATCATATCACCTTTATATCCACATTCCCAAATCTTCATCTCAAACAGGAATAAGAGCAGCCAAGGTGAAATCTCCACCTCCTGTTCTTGCAGTAGACTGAGCTAAACAAACACAGACCTAAAATGAAAAGTTACTATCACTTGTAGACTGAGGCCTCCCATCAATGCAGCTCCCAGCCCTGACCAGAACTGGTCCATCACCTGCCATATCAGACCTCTGCATTTCGGATTTCACAGTCTGCAGGCATTCACTTCTGGTTGGAAACAGCTCTCATCAGCCACCCATTGCCACTAAAGAGCTAACACTTTCCTGCGGTCTGAAATACTAGAGGAAAGCAAGCCCAGTGGTTTGAACCAGTTTTAACCCCACATTGTGGCCACCGAGTTTCTGGGCCAGGCTGAAGCCTACACCACAGCTCAGGGCCTGAACTCTCCGACCACTATAAATTGCTCATGAGGAATGCCAGGGATTTACAGTCACTGATTGACTATAAAACAATTAGATGATCTAATTTCTGCCAGAAACATGGAGTGCCATAAAGTTACAAATGAAAAGGTGCAGGAATGCCTTCTAATTTTTCAACAAAAGGGAAGGCATGGATAACTCTGCCCTTTCAGAGTTTCTGCTCTGCATGAACAAAGCAGACAGGGCAGCAGCTTTTACGTTTCATAGCATGAATACTTGCAGCCTTTTTTTTTTTTTAACTAATTAAAAACCCACTGAAATACAGGAACGCACTCAATCATTTTGAAACCATTTCACTAAGTCTCAGCCACCCTGAAGAATCTTCCATCAACCAGGACAGACCTGACACCAAGGGAGGCATTTACTTCTCTCCTCCTCTTTCTTTTCTTCTTTCTGGAGATAAGCATTACAACCTGAGCCGGCCACGGGAAGGACCAACATTCAGACTCTTTAATCAGTGATACACCAGACTCTTTTTTTAAAACTCTGTTACAGAGGAGTCTAGTGTTTGAACACGATGAGGACTGCATATTCTTGCTGAACCCAGAAACTCTCAGGTGGCCTGTGCCTTTAATTAAAAAGTCTCAATGCTCTTTGACTCAGAGTAAAAGCTCGTATTACTTGAAGATGACCTCAACTGAAGTATCGTCTGCTGGGTTAGTTAGCAGCTGTCAGGCACCCTGCTCACAAAGCTGACATTTAGTATTCCACTGCAGTTTTAATTAATGATATCCCATGAAAGATACACTAGCATCCTGTATCTCGGAGTCAAACATTGGAAAACCCACACTAAGAGACAGTCCAGCACAAATATTAGGTATGATAAACACAACAGAGATCTGCCTATGCTTTTTTCTTTGCTTCAAGATAAAGAGAAACTCAATTACAAAGAAATAAAAGAAAGGCAGTGTGGTTTTATGGCTTGGTCTGTTGGAAGCCAGAAAGGAATCAGATTAAGAACAAATTGCTTAATTTATTATGTATGTTTCAATGAATCTCACAGCTCTAGTATCTGAAAACCTATAAATATTATCCTCTCAGTTCCCTGTGAAACAGGAACATGTAATACCCATTTTGTGTACAGGGAAACAAAATGCTTTGACCAAGATCACAGAGTCTGTGGGAGAAAACTGCTCTTTCATACAGCATATAGTTAAGCCGTGTAACATCTTGCCACGGATATTGCACTGTAACGCCATGCCAAGGATATTGCACTTGACCAAATTTTTCACAGACTCGAAAAGCGTTGGACCAAGTCACAGAAAAATCCATTGAGGGCTACAAAATGGAAAGAAATCGGCTTACAGGTAGGGATATGCCTGAGACACAGCTTGCTGGATGCAGGCTGGCAGAGTAGTCGTAAGTCTCACTACACACCTAAACTTTTTACTCGCACTTCTCCATAGGCATCAGCTCCTGGCCACTGTCAGAGACAAGAACTGGGGCTAGATAGATATTTGATCTGATTCAATGTGACCAATATGATCCCTGTGTGCTCCACCTGCTGTCCTTCGCTTCCAACATAAGGATAATTGATAAGGAATTTCCATTCTTATCACAAACTTATGAAGAACAGAAACACTTGACGTGGTTCTTGCTTAACCCACCTAGGATTCTCTTACAGAAATCAGAGCATGGAAGTTGCATAAAGAGAAATGAGAAAGGGATATGATGAGTCTTTATCTTGTCAAAACGCAACCATTGCACCTCACCACCGACCTCTTTGACCCTTGTAGGAGGGTTGCTAAAACATGCAGTCTTTGAAGAGACAGCTGTTCAGGATTTTGCAGCGAGCAAACCTCATTTTAATTCTATCATGATTTTCCAGCTCTTTGGGATAAAGAAGACAGACAGAGGGATCAAGGAAAGAGTACCTGGAAAGTGTCTGCTCTAGCAGGAATAAGCCCCCGCTGCTTTCTCTAGCCCATAATGCTGGGGGCTGAGTGCCAAGTGGCATCATGTCAAATCCTCATTGTAGGCACCTGGTCGAAGCTCCACAAGCAGCTGCTCCAGGACGATGGGCTTGAAGACCATAAGGGATTGGGACTGCGGCCAAGTCTTAACATTGCAGTGCTTCCTTTGATCTGTTTAGACAGTGCTCTCTAGGCAGCAGATGATGCCTGGAACAGACCTCTCTCTGCCTATGCACAAAGTGACCACATCTCAAAATTTATACATACACTCTGCAGCGATTCAGACTGAGGGGGAGACACCCAGTATTTAGCATCCAGCAAAAAAAAATTGCTGTAAGCCTGAGGGACAAACCTGCTCAGGGAGGAAATGTGAAAACACCACAGACAGAAGTTTCTGGAAGAAGAACGGTGCCTCGAGAGGCAGAGTCTGCCCTCAGTGAACCAGGACAGTATCTACGGAGCAAAGGGAGAGCAACTGCGTGGAGAAGGGTCAGACCAACACCTATCTGACCAGTAGGTACCAGACACAGCTGGCTGAAATCTTTTAGTTGCTGCAGAAAGTCAGTCTCAGGCACAGTAATGCTGCATAGTGCCGAGAGTGAGAAAACAGCAGTTCAGCTGAGTAAAACAGGGCTTGTGGATGGCCGAAAGCACACACAAACACACGCATGCTGCATCAACCCCTAATACAGCAGGGATGCGTCACCAATTTCAGAATCAGGATGGACGAATACATGTAGATCCACCTAACAGATAAATGTGCTTTTTACTATTTATTGTGTATTTACTATCGCGGAGCTTCGCTACATCTCAGATTGTCTCAGAAAAGGAAGCTGAGATACAAACAGTGGTACCACAGCGTTCCTGGTGGGAGACAGCCAAGGACCTTGCTGACTGAAGTTGTAATGGCAATGATTTTGCATACCGGTGGCACTCTCCACCTACACACCCCACAACCAGAAGCAGAGTGATTTGAAGCAGGTTGCTCATGGCCCTGCACCGGTGGCTGTGCAGAGTTGATAGACTCACTGCTTCTACTTCCTGCACCTGTTTTCCCTGCTAGACCTCCTGTCTCACCAGGCAGTAGTAGCATCCAGTTCAGCTCAGTTTCGGTCATTAGTGACATGCTGATTTACGAGCATCACTCCACAGTATCTCAGCAGCCACTGCAGAGCATGACGACAATCCTTGTGTACAAGGGCAATGCTGGAAATAAATGCTCAGCTCTTCCCACACTATTACCATAACTACACATGTGCCACAGCAGCAACACTTCCCAAACCAGGTGCATGGAGACTGGCAAACGTACATATGTGCCCTGGCTAAAAAGAGTCTCTTTATGAATTTGAAAATTATCTGGGCAAGTGTGGATGAAGGTCGCTAGAGGAAGATTCCTTGTGCAATTACTAAAGTTACTGGTAGTAACAGCAGAGCCAAGTACTAGCTGAGCTGTGCACAAACCATGGCTGCTTCAGACAACAAGGCTTTCAGAAACATCAGTGGCTTTAACAACTTCTGGATGACCCCATGAGTTATTAGGCTAATCCATACCCTTTCCTAAACTGGTAAGAAAAAGAAATGCAGCCCAACAAGGAAGGCTTGAAAGTTTGGTCAAGGGAAAACACATTACAGCGTGCTGCAGGTAAGGGATTACCAGTCTTTCAGGGAGGCCTTGGGGGATTTCCAGAAAATTTTACTGTAGCAGCAAGTAATGATCCAGTTTCAGTAGGAAAGGCTATAGCTACAGGGAAGATTGATCTTGCATGTGTTTAGTCTTCAAAGGTTCAGTAATTTCAGCCACTTGGCTAGGCTTTCCTGCTCATGTTGTTTATCTTAAATGATTGTTTGGAGATGCATCCAAAACAAAGAAAAAATCAGACAGACAGAGAGCAGGTCCAGCATAGACAGTCGCAGAAAGGCTGCTTGTTCCCTCTGAGCAAGCTGTAGATTTACTCCTCCCTCAGTATTTCATTAGGAAAGAACTCATTTTTGACAGGACTCCGGGTTAGGGGTCAGCTTCTGGGGACTGAAGGGCTCAGAAGATTAGCCAGGGACTCCTTCCCTCCAAGAAGAAATGCTGATTTTTTTTTTTTTTTGACACCCCCCCCCCCCCCCCCCCCCCTTTTTTTTTTTTCCCTTTCTTTATGCTCTCACCCTCGGTCAGTGGTTTCTAGAGAAGCAGTAATCAAAATGAGGATAGCATGTAGCACCCTTGATAAATCACAGTGCTGGTGAGCAGCTTCAGCAGACAGGGCTTGGAAGATGAAATTTAATACAACACTGTCTCAAATTATTGAATAAATGAGGCAGCCTGGGAAAGAAGCACTGTGGATGGGCTTAGTTCATAAAGCACATTTTTCTCCTTAGTGCCCAGGAGTGAAAACTCTTATGGCTGTTTTGAAAATCCTAGTGGGTCACTGAAGCGTTCCTGGGCTTGCCCAGAGTACATGGCAGCTATCAGTCACTGCCAGCCCCATAGTGGTTGCTGACATCATACAGAATTAAAAATATGAACTATGTTCCCAGCAGCATTGAAAGGTCATTAGCTAGACATCAGTTCATTTCTTTCATTGAGATAATAATTATTGTATTTCTTTGGAAAGGTCCAGATTCAGAAATTTGTACATAAAAATGAACTTTTTCATGAAAATGAGCATGAAAATTTATCCTGCTTTTTAATTAGCATTGCTAGACAGACTAATTTAGAGGTATGGGTTTTTTAATATGATGATTAAATGGAGAAACAAGGACCCCCATCCTACATTCTCTGTTACGATCTATTTGACAGAAACACTCCAATACTAGTTAAGATCTACCTAAGTCGCACAAAAGCTCTCCAGTTCACTAATTACGCAAAACAGCTAGTGGTCATTTATTTTAAATGAACCTTTAAAACCACAACACATTCAAGCATTTCTTTTTACTTTTTCTAAAGGTGGACCTTGCAAGAAAAAGAGAAGCCATTTAATGGGGCCTTTCTCCAAAGGCACCCCTCTGGGAGGAATCCCTCGCCCGATCATGGGCAAAGGAAAGCAGGCAGCAGCACTGTGAAGACTTGGCATGCAGGCTCTTTCATCACCATGGAAAACAGAGTGGACCAGAACCCTTTTTACAGGGTTTTCTACTAGACCTGGAGTTCAGCGATCGTCACAGGAGGCCTCTCTCTGCAGAGGGACCCATCCCCATGTCTGCAGCCCCGTTCTGATGCTCGGTGTGGGAGCTGGGCTGCAGAGCGGGGCTTGCAGCACACTGGGCTCTGGGTGGGCACCCACCTCCCATACCTGCAAGCTCATTTTGAAAAGTAAAAGCCCTGCTACCGGCCATCAGGCTGCCCACTATGATGTTGGCCATGCCTGGGCTGAATGCTGCACTACTCCCCTCATCATAGGTGGCTGTTTAGAGGGAACTCTTCTGCATCCCAGCAGAGCTCCTTAAGATCATAGAATGCTTTGGGTTGGAAGGGACCACCATTAGAGGTCATCTAGTCCAACACCCCTGCAGTGAGCAGGGATATTTTCAACTAGACCAGGTCACTCAGAGTGCCGTCCAACCTGGCCTTGAAAAATAAAGATGCAGGAAAAGAAGGGTCCCAAGCTTTTATCTTCTCCCACTGCTTTTCACTAAGGTGGCTTGACGGTGGCCTTGGGGCTGTAACGCAGAGTGAAGACCCAAAGCTAAAAACCAAAACCAGAAGAAATAAGGAAATGAAACACTGAAAACAATGCACAAAAAATTACAAAGAGCATCTTGCTTTTGTTCATCGTTCCTAAGGTTCACTGACTTCAGAGTTTCCTGTATGTAGGCTAAGAAATAACATAATTTTCATAATTTATCTTAGTCATTCAGCATAGGGCCTCTGTTCTCAGCTTGTACTTCATATCTGTTCTGCAATATATATACCACATGAGTCAACTGTGTGCAAGTAGCAGGCACTTCCCAGGAGAGTGTGTGTGTGTTTTGGGCTAAGAGTCACCAGGATATTTAAATAACTTGGTAAGTCTGCACAAACATCAGTAATTCTAGTGTAGCCATAAAAATTACACAGTATGGAAATATACAAAAAATGAAAATTGGTACCTCAGACAGCCATAAAACTTTAAACTCGCCATGAATTTGACTTTAGGAGACCAAAGATATCTTTAAAAAACCCATTAATTTGTTGGAATAAACTTTGCTACTAACCACAGGGGAATGTTACAACTCAAAACATACCCCATGATTTTTACTTTAAATGCTGAGTTAGAACAGGTATAACCTTCCCTAAATTACTGAAGAACCACTCACCAAGTGCTACTATACTGGTTTCCTACCATTTCCTTTTTCAACCCCCCCCCCCCTTCATACAATCTTTCTTATCTACGCAGTCTACACTGCCTATATATCAACAAGTTCCTTTTGCTCAGATCATTTCTTGTTATTTACGCTTAAAAATAACACATTTTAGAGAAGCATCAAAGCTATTACCCTAAGTCTTTAGAGCTGTAACTCTAAATTTCATATGCTTCTATATTCAATCCCACCTGCCGGAGCACCTCCCTTTCTTCACAAGCCAAATTAAAACCCCCAGCAAGACCAATTTTGCTGCTGCTCACATGGATTGGAGCCTTGTGAAAAGACCTTCTTCTTGCTGTGTTGCCGCAATGTCTTTGAAAACACAAGACTGCAGGAGGAATACATCTTAGCAGGCTTTAGTCTCAAAGCAGCATCTCTCACTAAAGTCCAGTCCTATCTGTCTACAGCTGTGACCCTCATCACAAATCTCAGCTGGAGATGGCCATGGTCCATTTATAGAGATTTCAAAGGCTGACTCCATCCTCCTCTGTTTTGTTTCTCCAGTCTGGGAAAAGGCAGTCACGTACTAAAGGAGCGCGTGACTGATGGTGACTTCAAGGCTTTATAAATTCAGGGTACACTTACCACTTGAAAGTGGCAACTCAAAGACCATACTCAAAAATTCCTTTGCTAAATGGAACCACAGGGGAAGTCTGGGATGGGCAGCATTTCATCTCATGAGAGCGTCTGGCTAAGACCAACATCAAAGCTAACCATTTTGCCAAAAGCACTGGGAAGACTAAGTCACTGCAAAAATAAAGATTTAATCTTGAGGTGAGAAATGAAACCTCGGCACGGTACAAGTCAGTGATCCAAACTTACACCAAAAAGTTGTCTCCATCCCAGCCCATTTCCCCCTGGTGCGGCTGACGGGAATGTGACCCTGCCGCAAGGCTGGGAATGCTGCTTGTGCCAGGCGGAGGCCCAGGCACTGCCGTGCCTTTAGACCCCCCAGCCTTCACTTGCAGACCCATAACTCTGTGAACCCAGTAATGGCCAATGCAGAGAGGGTGAAGCAGCAGCGTCAGGTAGGAGCAATGCCAGGCAGGGCTTCCACACCTGACTTCAGAGGGGAAGGCAGCAGGGAAGGACCCTGTACCAGTTCCCAAGAGGAGGGAAGTGTTTGAGCAGATCTTGCTGCCTCCGTCTGATGGCTTGCTTTCTACTACCGGCTACTGTAGTGAGAAGCTCCACAAGGAAACCTCCATGCCACAGTGCTCCTTGGGAAACCGAGCACCTTCATCAGGAACAGAGCTGTCTCAACAGCAGATTTTCTCCCCAGCTCCCATCCGACCTGCTTTACAACCAGGGCTGTCAGTGCCACAGTTTTTCTAGATGTAAGGCAGGAATAACAACGCCATCCTTTGCAAAAAACACTTCAGTGATTCATGCAAAATATTATGTACAAATTAGGTATTTTTATTCTAATTCAGATCTGCTGACAAACACTGAAGTTTTACCATGATGGATGGATGCATGATTGGGTGTATGGTGTAGACATTCTTAAGCAAGCTGCTTGCAAAGCCCACAAACCCATCTGCATTCAATTTGATGCTTACACTTATCCAGGGCTATTTATACATCATGGCATTCTTAACCTCAGTGGCTTTGCATCTCCCCACATCTTTCAATCACGTAATTGAGAGGATGAAATGGTCCCTGGTGTACTTATTTCATGGTACCATTTTCAAGACTGTATAACACAGATACCCAACGCTGGTAAAGCTTTGAAAAGGGAACTGTGCACACCAGGCAATGGCAATGCTCCAACCAAATTCATCTTTTGTTGCCATTCACACAGTGAATGACAAACGCACAGAACGATGAATTAGGCACACAGCACACTCAATTAAATTAACCAGGCAAAGAGCTTTGCAATAGCTTTTCAGTGCTGACAGCTTGGTGATAATGAAGCTTAGTTATTCATTGCACTGTAAAATGCAAAGCAGAACATCCGACCTGGAGGAGGGAAAGAATAATGTTTGTCTAATTTATCATGTTTCCAACTGACAAATAACTTACGCTCATAAAAATAAAAAGGAAGTGAAGCTTTAATCCTCTCTCCTTTTCTACTCTGTGGAACATTTTTAAAGCACATATTCGCATTCTGGACCACGGATCCCTGATCCTCCTAAATGCTGCTGCGTATTAGTGGTTTCACACACCGCCCCAGTCCTATTCCAACATATTCAAACCATAAGGCAAGAAGAAATGGGGCATTTGGGAGGAAGGGAGACTCAGGAAATACCCTTGCTTTCAAGGGAGACTGAGATTTTATCCCACTTCGTAATGCAGCAGAGAAAGGAATTAAACATACTGACCACATAATCAAGAGGAGTTTTAAAAAAATCCACCTCCTTCTAAGCAAGAGCATTTGTATCACATAACCTTGGGACACAGCCTGCATGTCTATGTTTGGTCTGGTCTCCCTAGGTTGCCTGTGATCAATGGACAGACAAGTGAAATCACCTTCTGGATCTTTATCAGCTCCTGTTCTAAACAGACCCTTGGGGGAAACCTTTCCTCCTGCTCTGATTAGAAAGGGAGCCGTTCTAGACAAGTCTCAGTGCTCATGAATCCTGCTGACGCTCCTGAAGAGAGGGG
The DNA here is from genome assembly GCF_030867145.1 of Opisthocomus hoazin. Classification (NCBI taxonomy): domain Eukaryota; kingdom Metazoa; phylum Chordata; class Aves; order Opisthocomiformes; family Opisthocomidae; genus Opisthocomus; species Opisthocomus hoazin. Next base: position 9,221,617 of record NC_134433.1, on the reverse strand, counting down.
CCGTGAGTGCAGAGAGGCTGAAAGGCCAGGGCAGACAGCCCACGTGCTTCCACATGGTCAGCATTTGTCCACAAGCGTTTCATCTGCTGGTGTTTCTGCTTGGTCTGCAACCTGAGGACCCCAGAGTGTCAGTGTCAGAAAGGCAAGCACAAAGTTAGCAATGTTAGTGCTCACTCAGAGAGATGTCCATAATTTCTAGGGTTCAGCACACTTGAGAGAGCTGGGAGTTTTGAGCTGCTTGATCCTTTCATAAGGGCAACACTCCCCTGAAAACAAGGATCCCTGCTGTGAACCTGCAGACAAGGACCCTTCCCAGAACTCCACTCCTGCTCTACCCTCTGCACTTCATGTAGGGAAGTCAAAGTATTTTTCTTCTTGTTTGTAGTACGTTTTTAGGGTTTGAATTCTTGTAAGCTAAAAACTTTATTACTCTCATTTTATCAGCTACACTAAAAGAAAAGGGAGGACCCTAAGCCTGTGTGTGCTATGAGATTGTCCACACTCAAATTGGGGCCAATGGACTAAACTCTTTGAACCTCTATTTAAAAAGTTTGCATGTAGCCTACCATGATCTAGGTAGGATCTTGAGAATAACTGAATTACAGTGTCTTCAAACTAGTGCAGTGAAGCTGTACTTCCACACATCAAGCGTATTTTCTTACCTATGTGTTTTTCCTGTTAATTTAGAATAAGCGTCTGCCACTCACTGAACAGCTGGCTCTAATCTTGCCATGTACAATGGCTAAATAAAGTCAGACACAAAACCATGAACTGCATGTCTGAACAGAGCAGAGAAATTTCACAACCACATGAGATGGGGAATCTCTCCCATCTTCATCATCACAGACCAGAGAACGTCACAGAGGGTCATTTAAGAAGCACACGGCAAAGCCCGAGACTAAACGCTGGCTCTTCTGAGTTGCTATCTAGCAGCTTAACCAAAAAGATTAAGTTATACAGTGGATTTGTGAAATAACCTCCGCAGAGAGTCAGAAGTGATCTACCTATAAACAAATAATACAAGTTCATAGGCATAAAATATCTCAAAATCTCAGACAACCTCCACAATACTAGATCCTCCTGGCTGACCCACACAGTGGCCCCACCTAGGAGAATAAACACACAGCCAAATTGCATGGAAAAATGGCCACACCTCCTGCTGCAGGTTTTGCTCTGACAGACAGCGGTCAGAGGAAATTACAAGAGCTTACATGGGTTACTAATACCCCAGTTGCTAAGGCCACTGTGGTCAGAATGGAAATTTTCACTAGCCTGCAGAGGATCGGGAATGAGGATACGCAACGGAATGACGATGTGCAATGGACTAGAACAACATACAAGGCAATAGATGAATTTCAAGCCTGATCTCAATCGATGTACGTACAGCCCAGAAAAGGCCACTAGGACTTTCTCCAGAAATGAACAGCAACAAGGAAGAACTGCTAGGAGTGGAACATTATTAAATCATTTCTGGCAGCATTTTGGAAAGAATTACTTGAATGTTGGCACCTTTATACCTCTGTTCACAATCCTGGTAGAGGTTTTTGGAGTCCACGGGCTCTACCTGGAACTTATTGCTTATGTGGTCTTTGATGTTTCCTCAATCAGCAAGCCAGCTGGCAGGTGGGCACATACGCCCACACTCTTAATCTGAACTAACGTACCTTACTGTTGAATTATTTGCCTAAGTTTCTCTCTCTGCAAGAGCAAGTCTGGTCATAGCGATCTTCACTTTCCACTGCTTTCACTTCTTATCAATGGGACAAAGCACTTAAAGTGAACACTAATAGCTAAGCAAAGATCTAATCTACATCCCTGCTGTGTTAGTGTTGATCTCACTTCTGAACTCTTCCTTTATAAGAATCTTTAAACTAAACTGAAAAAAAAAAAAAAAAAGAAGACTCAAACGCTGTATCTGAGAAGCCACACAGAGCTTTACTTTTGTGGTGGGATAGTGACGCAGTCCATCAACAGCCAGAGCTAGAAATCATTACTGACTGAAAATACCTGCAAGTAAAGCCTTGCTGCAAAGGTGGTATCACTCCTAACGCCCCCAGGAATCAGTCCAGGTCCCACATGACATTTTTTTGTTTGTTTGACACAAATGCTTTAGAGAAAAGAGGATTGTCTAGACAACCAAATACTCAGGAAAACCATCAACAGGACTGGGACTGCTATACCAGAAGACACTGACCTTCCTGAATCTACAAGCATCATCCCAAATCCTTCCCACGGTTGAAAACAGCAACTCACCAGCCACAATACCTCCAAGAGCAAAAGGGAGGAGGTGCTCCAGGAGTGGTGCACAAGTGGGAGATGACAGTCATCTCCCACACGTCCATGGTGGGGCTGGGCACGTGTGTGGGTGGTTCCCAGGTCAAACCAATGACATCAGCTTCTTCCCCAGCCCCTGCTGGCTCCATTCCCCGCAGCTGGGAGCTCAGGCTCGCCAGCACTCCCTCCCCGGCACACCCCACTGCCAGCCCCACGGCTCCACCAGCCACGTTCACAGCACCTGTGTCATGTGCGGCTCAAACGCCACAAGCGGGCTGCACCTTAGCACCAGGCACAGTCTTTCTGGGGCAACTCCTCAAAGCAAGTTCTCCATTCCCAACTTGCAGTGAGGCAACTCCAAAATGCAACTGTGAGCAAGGCTGGGGACAAGACAAAGAACTAAAGGGAAAGAAACCACACAAACCTATCGCCTATTTAGCAACTGCTGAATAAGCCTTTTTGTACACATTGCCCAATAGAGAGGACTAGAGGCTTTTCTGAGTGTAACTCAATAAATTTGAAGGGAGGGAATGCCAACACACACTTCCAACTCCAACCGCTAAATAAGGAAACATACGTGGAAATTACAGATGAACAAATTCTAAACAGACCTAGGGGAGTTTTCTCCTTTTCATCCAAAAAGCAATAAATGTCACAGAACTGAGCAGCAAATCATTCAAAACAATGTAGCTTACCAAGCACACTGTCAAAGCAAAAATCTGAGTCACTTAAACAACTGGATGCTATTTCAGGACTTTTTTTTTTTTTTCTTAAAGGCTCATGAAGTGCAAGTGGCTCAAATTCCTCTTTTGTACTTGCTAATAATGGGCGTGTTTCTTGGCCAGAACTGGTCCTTCAAAGGTCCGATTTTTTGCTTTCATTTCATTCTGAAATGCCTCCCTGACCTCCAGCCATGGGGCCAGGACCTCAGGAGGCCATCTGCCCAGTCTCTCATCCCAAAGCAGGATCAGCTCGGTTCTTATCACCCCTGACATGTTTGCCTAAGTGGTTCTTAAAGATTTCCAACACTGGAGGCTCCACAACTACTTCAGGAAATTGGTGTGTGTTTTATATAAATCAGCAGCTCACGTCAAATTGAATGCTACATTTAATTTTGCTCACTTACATCCAAAAAAAATGTTTAAAACATGCATACTAATGTTGAAAGATTGGAGAGCGCATGTACGTTAAGTGCCCGCCGCCTACACTGCTGTGCTCTGAGCAGCGGTTCTCAGCACGGCCCAGGAATGCACACGCATTTGTACCCACTGTTGCAAACCAACGAACGGAGCCAAAGGACCCTCAGAAGCTTCCAGACCAGCCAGATACACAGGTATATTGAAAGCATGCTCACATTAATGATTACAAACGATTCAGAGGTTTAATCACTCACAGCTACAATTCTATGGCAATTTCCCCTCAGCTGAGGAACCCACTGCACTGTGGACTACAAAATTTTGGGGGGTACCAACTTTTCCCCAAGGTTTTAGCTCCTTCCACATAAATACTTACATTTTTACCACACTGGGAACATAAATTGTACTCTGTAGTCTGAGCTGGGATCTTGCAAAAATTTCATCTGCTTGCTGTATGCTGGGATTCATACATCTGTTTAACCGGTTCCTTAAAAATGTGCAATTACTTTATGTGCATGGTTCCTCAGTTAGTTTTCTATTATTTCCAGTTATCAAGCACTTAAATGAATCAGATCACTGACAAGGCAAAGACTTCCTTAGAGTTCCTTCTTTTGATCATTTTGTTCAGTCCACATGGCTCAGCACGCCCCCATGCCAGCTCACCCAGCCGCAGCACAGGTGCAGCCACATCGCTCCCATCTCCAGTGAGCCTTGGGGAGATGTCTCTAGACTCTGAGCCCTTCCACATCACTTCTGAGCTGCTATAAGCTCTCATTTTTTAAGAGAGGGTTATACTAGTATCTGGTGTTGGCCATTTTTCTCCAAATTATTTATTAGCTACTGTTTTGATCTAATAAACTCATTCTTTCTGTCAATCTCTTCTTTAACTAAATGTGATCGGTCTCCTTTCAAGCTTATAATTTTCTTTGTTATACCTATTTGGTCAAAACGCAAAGAGCACGTAACTAAAATCAACACAAAAACTTGAAATTATGGCAAGCACTGCCAGACTCACCATGTCAGAAATTGTAAGCACCCTTTAAAAGTGCTTTTCATCAGTAGATTTTTGTTTTCCAAATTGTCAATATATTTGGAAATTTAGTTCAATATTATTCCTTACCACCTTGATCATGGTTTTGTTTTGCTTTTATTTGGTTTACCTTGTATTTGTTCTGTATTCACTTACACATGCAGTATATTTTGGGTAACTCTTTCATTGAATTGATTTACTCAGAAAAATTCCTTTTTCATTTCTCTTTCAGTGGTTTATTTAGTTACTTCCACCATAACCCCAGGTTGAGTTCCAATGTGACAGCATATTTTTTCTATTTAATGTAATACACCATTTGGAGTAAGCAAATCTCTCTAATTGTAAAAACATGTCCCTATGGTAAAGTAACAGTTGTGACAAACTAGAACCTCTTGGCTGACAAATTAATTCTGTAGGTTTCTATTTACATCCTTTTGTAGAGATTGCTGATTTACAACTTCCAGCCAGGAATGAAATGTGCTCGTTACTGAAAGCGTTGATTAAGTCGCTGTCTGATATTAACCAAAAGGAAATGCAGTGTGAGGTGCAAGTCACTTTAAGGATGCCATAGAACTGCCACTTATCAAAGTTTAGCTCCTCCAGTGATCCAAGTAAGATGAGCTTAAGTTAGACAAGGAAGGTGTGATTTTCAGGATTCCTCAGTCTCTCTGTATCCCAGTGATTTGGTAAGAGATGCATATGCCCAGAAACCTCTGAAAAGTTGGGCAAAAAAAACCCAGAAGCAACGAAATCTACTGATTTTCATGCAAAAGGGGGACTCAACCTTTGCTGGAAAGTTTTGCTGCTCTCAACTGAGAACCAAATTATGGATTGCAAATGACTTCTCCACACCCGCTTAAAGAAAAAAAAAAAACAAACCACAACTTTGTATCTATCTCTGAAAAAGAGCTAAATGAGCCAGGAAAACCACAGACTGCCAAGTCTCAGATGAAAGAGGTACTGCACATCAAACAGTGACCCAAGCAGACTACACAAAAGGGAGTAAGTGATGGCTGTTCTTCCATGCAATACAGTTACATGGGATATTGCACTTACAGCTGCTTCCAGCATCTGCGACGGCATGCAACAGGCTGTCACTTACTTACTTGCTTCCTGTTCATCTGCACAGGAATTGAGGGCAGCCGGCAGGGGAGCTGGCACGGTGGCAGGATGTATCCTGTTCTTCTGTGGACATTATACACAGCTGCGATGGTAATTTAGATCCTTTCTACAAAGAACTAGGATGGGAAGGTAACTGCTTTTCCTTCCACGCCAGATGAAAATCTAGGCTTCCTCTGAAACCTGCTGAGTCAATGCAGAATAAGAAAAAGGAGCGATATACTGCCCAGACTTGCACAAGGGATTTCCTTGCCCTTGGGCAAGCAGAAGGGGCATCTGGCAGAACGCGGTCCTCCTGCCCAATTTGCACATAGGCTGTACTTGATTCAGACATCTGGACTGTGTGATGTACATTTGGACACAGGTCAAGGACAGTTTGGAAAGAAAGGTGCTCCAAAAAGAGACCACAGATCCAGTGCAAAACTATAACAGTAGGAAAAATTTACTGCATGGAAAAAATCCACCACACACTATATATCTGGTGCACAAGATACACTTTGAGACAGACCTGAACCACATCTTCAAGATTAAGCTTTGCATATCCTCATAATTCAAGGTACTTGAGTTGGCTTGGTAACTTGATCTGCGTCTACCTCAAATCACAACCAGTACACTCAGGAATCTTGACATTTTCATCAGGTAGCTGCCACTCAACAGCTCCTCCAACACACAATTGCTCTCTTTCATCATACAACACCAAAGCCAGCACCATTTTGAACAAAAGTGTTCGAGCAACACAGGTTAGGCCCAAAATTTACAACCTTGAGTTATATAAGGTTACACAAATTATCCTTCTACAGAAGAAAATTACTATCTTGTTAAAACGGGTTCAGTCAAGGAACAGATTCATAGTGAAGAGAAAGTTAAAATGCAGAAAAGGAGGCAATCATTACCAAAGTTTCAATCACAAAGAAATCCTGCAGTCCTGCCTGAAAAGTTGTTAAAATAATGTATTCAGGAAAGGATAACTGAGTTCCAGCAACTCCTTAGGCTGGTTTAGTTTACCTCATGAAGAAAGAAGAAGTGGTTCAAATAAACCCCAGGAATTGTGCTCAGGATGCTTAGATCGACTGTGAGTGGATTGGAGGGAGTAACCAGTAGCTCAGATAGCCACCGGCTAAACGAGATGCCAGTCACAATAAATAACAGAATCACCTCCCTCTTCTGTACAAGGAACTTAAGGTATAAAATATCACTGTAAGAATACAGTCAGACCCAGCCACTGCTTTCCTAGGATCTCAATTTCAACAGCAGCCAATAGCCGCTGCCTCTGGAAGCAAGAAGAGGACAAGCACACAGCAATGCTCGCACTGGAAACCCTCCCAGTCTCCAGTGGTTTGTTTGTGGTTCAGCAGCTTCCCCAAACTGTGCTCAGCGACGCAGTTCATCCCATCCTCCCACCCAAGCACCTGCTCACGGTTCCCTGAAGAGGCAAGCAGATTCTTCTGCATTGGTTACACTTCATTGATTGTTTGACAGTATTTTCAATCAAAGCAACTAAATGTCTTCTGGAATTTTTAATGAAAAATGAATCCTTGCAGTGTGAGATAGCAAATGAGAAGCACCAGCACGCCAGGTGCCTGGCTCCATCCTCTAAAAAGGTGGCAACAACATGCCATCTCCTCCTGCAGTCCCACTTTGCAACTGCAGAGACTCCCTGAGGAAGGACAGCAAATAACATTGCTGGAGAACAGAACACACAGAGGAAAGGAAACCGCTTAAAGACTTTTCATCTGACAAATTTTTGGGCAGAGATTCAGGATACTAAATTTGGACTATGGATTAGGGGTGTTGCTACACATCTTTAACAAAAATAAGACCACAAAAAAAACCCCAGAGGCGGAAGCCAGGAAACTGATCATTCCAAAATTCCAATGACTCAGATGCTGGTTGAGATGACACTGATGGCACAGCCAGGCAGGGGTGAACATGTGTCAGGAGAAGAGGAACTCCCTAGTGTGACTTGCTGCGCAGTCAGCATGAGCAAATACTGCGGTGTTCCTAATCTTCAACAACATACATCAGATGTTTAGAAGCATTCTGATCTTATCAGTAGATCTGAGGAGCTCTTGAGGAGATGGTACGAACTTGACAAAGGAGTACGCAGGTTTTTTTCCCTTTAGAGCAGCAACTAGATTCAAAGGGCCCTGAAGAATATTGGTGAGAACTCAATAGCACGCCTTGGAAATTAAACACAGAAAAGTGGGAAACACTTAAGGAACAACTAGAACGGCTAAATCTGAAACCAGGCAGGTTTAGGAGTCAAAACAGGAAGGCATGGCTGCAGAGGAATGGTATGTGTTTATACAGATGGCACACATTCACTTTATTAAAGGTATCTACATCCAGGCTCATCACAGGAGCAAACAGGAGATCTGAAAGCAGGACGGCAGTACCCAAGAACGAGAGCTACAGCCCTGAACCTTGAACGGCTTGCACTTCAGGTGTTGCTGCAGCAAACCCTGTCGAGGAAAGCCAGTCAACAACAGGCTCAGAGCTGAGCTGCAGAGCTAGACAGAAGTTTTGTGCACAGGAAATAAAGCCAAGGAAACTAAAGAATCTGCGCTTATGTGATTTGCTTAGCAGTGAGCACACACGAAAAAATACTGACCAGGAAAAGAATCACCAAATAGTTAAAATACGTGAAGCACACTCGGTACTGGCAAATACATGACCAGCTCTGGTGAATTCACAGGAAGAGCCCAGTCCCACAGGGAGAGAAACGGCTCAGTTTCTACTGACATCTACTGACTGCTCAGTTCAAGGTTCTCACAATCTCTGATCACATCCCACATGAAGCAAATGACTTCTGACACCTTCAAGGAAGGATCCTTTCTACAGAAATCCAGCAGTGCAGCTAGAATCAAGTGCCTGGCCCCCATAAAGCTCTTGACACAAGAAACTGAAGACCTAAAAGAGCCTCTGCTCTCACACTGCACACATGCCCATCAGAGCACCCTTTTGGTAATGCCTTCAGAAGCCTGACTATCTGACTTGCTTTTGTTTTCTTATTCTATTCCCAGGCAAGCAGCAAGTGGCTTCTTGTTCAGCACCTGTGTACAACACTATGAATCCCAGCTCCAAGTTCTCATATTTCTGGGTACCTAGGCGATTCTCCATCAGGCATTGAGAAATGCCAAAGGCACCACTGGTTTGTTCCAATACGGCATTTGTGATACCCTTTGTCTTGTACTAACTGTGCAGTCAGCTGCTCAGCCGTGGCCTTTCCTAGTCCCTTGGGCACTCAAGCAAGTTCTCCCCACCGCAGATGATGCAGTCAGTGAGGAGAGACCAGAGCATAGCATGTGTGATCACCATTGCACCCTGGCCTCTTGGAGTTTTATAAACCTTTAAAAGGTTTTTATAAATGCTAAAAACAGAGATGATCACAGGGACAAAGGAGATCATATAAGTGAGTTTGAGACCAACAGGCATGCTTCTGAATAATCAGAGGGTGTAATGTAAAAGCAGTCAGAAGATTCTTAGATAAAATTACACTGTATGGAACTTATTCAGCCAAGTACCTTTTTACTAATTATTTTCCCCTATCTTAATTCAGGTTGATAATTTGCAATTACAGTTGCAAAGGGCTCCAAGTGAAAAGCCCTTTTATCAGATGTTTTTGTTGTTAGTCAGCTTTTCAGGAGGGAATCAGATCCAGATGAAGGCACAGAAAAGTCCAGATCAATCAGCCTTTGACAAGAATTGTAGCCCTCCAGCAAATCCAAATAAGGCATCTTGATTCAGGAAGACATGAATGCAATTAACTGAGGAATCCACATTCATTTATTTCTCTTTGTAAATATTGTTTATTTCCTTAACAGGTTACAAAAATGGTGACATACTGAAAACTCAACAACCCTAATCACTGGGCTAACAAGATCTAAATGATTCCAGGTCCCCCAAAGGGAAGTCAGCTACTCTCAGATACCCACGTACTGATTGCCTGTCAGAGAAGTATTGGCTAACATTTGTTAACCCATAAAAACCACTGTCTGAAAGGGGCATTGAAAGTAAAAACCTTGGCCCTCCAAGGTTTACATTTTTCCTACGTGAAGCATGCCAGCTCTTTGATTAGCAGCCAAGAAAACGGATTCAGTTCCATTCCAAGTCTTGAAAAAAATTGTATGAAACAAAACATTAGCAAAGTGATTTCTCCTTGTTTTAATGTGGTTTTCAACATTAGGTTTATTGTTTTGTGGTTTTGTGCATGGAGAGCATATGCTTGCAATATGTTTATAATATTCTAGGGTTTTAAAGCTACAGTATAGTAATTTAAAAAAAAAAGATAAAATCCTGCAAATTGAGGAATAATTAAACAACAGCTGATGTTTTTCACCCTCCTAAGCCCCTCTGCAAAAGGTAAAACAGATTCACTGTTTCTGGCTGGTGAGTCAAGTTCTCTCCAACACTCGACTTCTAACATCACATTGTAGAAGTGTTCTGGCTCTCTTACGAGTTAGCAATGTTTACTTGCTCACCTGCTAGAAGGTATCCATCCTTTCAGGTCTCAACTAAATACTCGCCTTTCGAAACAAGGACAGCAGAAGTACTCTTTGGGGTTGGGAGGATCCCATGTGTTTGTCTGTCCAGCAGTAGCTGGGGACACTCAGCACATCTCCTAACCCAGCCCCAAAACACCATGCCAAAATTTCAGGGTGGTGACAAAGGAAAAAATATCAACTGACCGAAGCACTTTGGGGCACAGACAGAATCAGCTACTGGACCGCGAGAGAAGGCAGGACAGAGGGGGAGGAAGCAGGAATGAGAGCCAACACTTCCTGAAATACTGGCTCCAGAGGTGAAAGGAGGCAGACAGCTCAGTTACCTGATCTTAACATGACAGCGTGATGGCAACCAACAGGGAGTTTTGAAGACAGACACAGAAGGAACAGATAACACTTGTCTGTCTGTAGGCTGGGTGGTTGGGCAGGCCGATTCCACTGTCTGCAGAAGGAGGTGGCTGTGCTTTGGGTTGTCTGCTAAAGCCTGGCACCCAAAACTGACAGTACAAAGCTGGTGCCTCTTTGGGATATTTGGCTGCAAGCTGTCTTCAGTTTGACAGGAAAGCACAGCAACCCAACAAATAGCAATGGAGCATAAACACAAAACAGAGATGGCCACGTAAAATGGGAGCGGTGCTGTATCCAATACAACCAACTCAAAGTTGTGGAGTGAGAGTCAACCCTCTTTGCAACATGAGTGTACTAGGCAGAACTAGTGAGTTCCTTGACATCCCAGTGTCCCCCAAGCCTGGTCTGATATAAGCAGAGGAGAAACTGCTGACATGACTCTCTGCGCAGTCACACACCCTTCCCTCACACCTCCCCCAGATAGCCTGACTCCAAGGGCTAGTGTCAGAAGAGGAAAGAAGCATTTAATTTTATAATTCCTGCTTAAATGATTCACGAGGTGTTTTTGCAAATTGCAAGAGAACACCCTATGAATCAGTCAGTGACAAAAATAAATTACATTAATCCATAGTAGTAATATGCTCAGAGTGCTAGAGTTTCAGTAGAAATGAGCTCATTTGTTAAGTTCCTCACTCAAAGCATATAGGATGGCTTTGTGCCGTTAACATTGTCCCCTAAGACAAAGGCCGACTTTCCTGTTGGAAAAGACCACAGCTTGCACACCAGATCTCTATCTTCCATTTCAGACATTGCAGAGTGGCATCCTATCATTCAGCTGCCTTCTCTCCCATCTTCTTCGTGCCAACACCAATCTCTCACCTACTAATTGTGGCCTCCTCACATCACAAACACTGAATTAGTCATCAAGAAATGGGCCATGATCCAAACTCCATATCCAAAAGCAGTGGTCATGGCTACATAGGAAACTCAGGCACTTCAGGATGAAAAGAATCAAGCCACTGCCTCTAAAGGTAAGGGTGAACTTTTCTAATTGTGAGGCAAAACTCCAGAGCAAGACAATCATCACAGCTGGCTTTATGAAAGCCAGCAGTAGCCCTAGCCATAAAGATATGAGAACATCAGTGAAATCTGGAGGCTGGGGCTCTTTGTGCAAGCAGGGATCTAGAGCAAAGTGCCAAAATGATTCTCAGGCACCATTGCTTTGCTTCTTTCCCCTCGTCCCAACAGCTGAGCCCAAAGAACACTGAAAGTTAAGAACTGCAAACACAGCCATGCCCATGGCCATCAGGGAGGCCAGTCCCCCCTCTTTGTTTCAAACACCTCCCATCAATTCCAAGTGATTTAAAAAAGTAACCTATCCAATCCATCAGAAAACTTGACATTAAAAAGGAAAAAAAAAAACCCCAAACACTTGGACAGTGTTAAAAAGTTGCAAGAGATCCTGACATGAAGTTCAGTGCCTTCACCCTTCCTATTCCATTCCTATTTAAATAAGATTTTCTGTCAAGCAGCTTGTACCCATAAAAAATAACACTGGCAACCTGAATACAAATGTTGCTTCCAAATCCTCTGAAGCATGACTTGACATTGAACAACTTGCACCTTTATTTCCAACAGCAGCTTCATTTTAAAGAACTGCTGGAAAATTCCTGATCAGGTCTATGAAAAATTACAATAACTACTATGAACACATTCCCAAATGAACCGATGGTCTAGGGCCAGTTCCACAGCCCTCTCCTTTGCCATGACTACACCCTAGGAATGGTGCAGCCAGCCCGTGTTTCTGCTACATTTCCTCTATCTGCTGTCTCTCTCTGCTGCAGGTGCGTGAGCACAGGATGAGCCAAATTTTCCCTCTTCTAGTTTGTTGTGGGGATCATCATAACCTAATCGTATCTTAAAAAAAATTGTTGTCCTTTCAGGTATCTAATTTCTGATGCTCTGGGTACTCTGTCGTTACTTCTGCAATAAAACTTGGTTTCAGAAAAACAGACAACCAAATGCAGGAAAGGATGCATACAACTAAGTAGTCATACAATGCTTTTTTGTGAAGACTAACTTGCAATTCAAAAAAAAAGAATAGCTCTTCTTTATGAACTGCTTGGGACAGCATACCATAACATAGGACTGGCCCCCCTTTTTCCCTAGTGTCTTCATAGCATCGTGTCTGTACTGAAGCAGCGAACAGAAGACCAGGTGCTACCCGCACAGTACGCAGACTCCGCACTCCTCCCCCGTCCTGCACACGACCCACCTGGCCTCGCAAACTGTCTCCTAACGCACATAACATCGTTTCAACAATGAAAAAGTAACGCTTCAAGCAATAATTTTGATCCACTCACATTATTAAAATGGAGAATCTAAGAAAGCGTTCCTTTTTCCATGTTTTTCCACACTGTACAGTTTCAGATTTTGCTTCCCTCTAGAAGGTGGCTTGTTCTGGTTGACAGCTCCCAGCCCGTCTCACTGAACCGGTTCTTAATGTACTAGCAAACTGTGGGAGCGCTGGGGATGTAAAGGATACTGTGCTTTGTATTACATACACACGTCTTGGTTGAGGAAAAACATTTCTCTTGGTAGAACATTCTTCAGAGAAAAAAATGTTCTGTGAAATCCAAGTCTGAGAGCAATGTTGCGTGATGTTTTTTTGAGAACCCAGGCCCTAAATTTGGGGTGAAATCTGACCTTAGATTGTTCCTTTATGTCTGCATTTTATTTTGACTGGGTGGACTACTTTTCCCATTTTGCTAGGTAGCACTTTTTTAGTTGGCTTTTCAAATGTTGCTCAGCCTTTGACATTTAAATGCCAAAACAGAATCCAGCAATTCTACATGTAGTGACCAGCTTTACGAATTTATAACTTCTGAACTTTGTTAAGGCTAGATCCTACACAAAACCAGTGGTTAAGAGTCTGATCCTTAGACCACTAGAGGTCCACAGAGCTGTTTCTGCTAAAGCAGCGAATAATGCACAATTTAAACAACAGATTTTATTCCTCTGACCTTAAAAGTTTCTGGCATCTCATTTTAAGGATTGAACTTCTCTCCACACATCTGGTTAGCTGGATTATTGTGCGTGAAGTTTTCAAAAGCCTCTTCCTTTTTTGGTTGTATCATTGGTATAAACTCAACCATGAACAAGTTTGCAGATAACACCTAAGGCAATAAAAACTGAGAGAGACAAAGCGAACTGCAAAGTAACCTGCACATGCTACAAACGGCAACTGAGCCAGATTTCCTTTGTCATTCGCTGAGCGAAATTTCTTTTGACAGGAATGGAAGTTCAGCACTATTTGGTACCAAAACATTCAAGTCTCTAAGATGAAAATTGATGCTAATATCCACAAAACATCTAACTCAGGAAAGCAAAAATAAACAGCACAAATACAAAATAGAATGGAAGTAATCAAGGAGCCATAGCCACTTCACTACAGAGATCTTTTTCATTCAGGCTTTTCATAATCTCCACTGTTATTTTAATATAACCAAGCCCTGCAGTTTTGTATGGAAGAGATAAGGAGCTAAACAGATGGGGAGGGGAAGAAGAGCTATTCCCAAAAGGACAGTTGAAGGTAAAGCCATACTACAAAGAGAAACTCTAGACAACACTGGGCTTTCAAAGGTTGTCAAACTTTATCTCCAAACACATTCTTCAGTATTATTATAGGCACCGCTAACGAAAATGTTAGGAGCCAAATCCACAGCACTGATGCCAAGGGGCCATCCTCACATTTCTCTGTTTTGCAGGGTATTTGCAGGAGAGGATCCTCCAGTTTTTCAAAGATCCTCCCCGCTCTGTGTTCTTCCCACCTGGAGCTCCACCACACTGTTCAAGTTGTCCCAGTGGGCTGCTGTGAATGCGATTACACAATGTCACAAATCACATATCTTGACTCCAGGTGCAGAATGAACTGCAGGAGCAGATGAACTCCTATGAAACAAAGATCTCGTCAAACAGACAGCCTCTTCCTTTTCAATGGAGAAAGCAGAAACTAAACCTGCAGGAAGAAAGTTCTCATTCTCTATTAAACTGAAGGAAGACGTGCACGACAGTCCATCATCTGTAATGCTACTATTCCAAAGACAAACTAGAGGTAATATGTGAACCCATGCACAACTTTTGAAAGGGTGCAGGGAAGATTAAATAGGTTTAATTTGTATGGAATTGGGCAAAAGTGAAGGAAGACACAATTCCTCTTTTTCTTACTGAAACCCTATCATCCACTTACTCATATTCTGCTTACATAATCATATCTGCAGTTAGAGTCAAAAACACTCAGAAAATCCCTATTACCAAGCACTCTATATCTGCCCTCACAAAGCATCTCTCAGGCATCAGAAGAGTTAATTCTCTCCCTCTTTGCCTTTAGAAAGAAACTAGGTTATTTTCTACAGCTGCATTGGTTATAAAGCAACTACAGGCAATGCATTAGTCTTATGTTCCCAGCAGCTCTTCAGTCACCGTTATAATTACAGGGAAGATAGTACAGTTTGTCTTCAAACATAAGTTTTCCACAGGTAAGCTTTTACTGTTGCTCGGCAGTTCAGAAGCTGTAACTCCTGGTGAAATGTTCTACTGGGTTTTACAAAATCAGCAATATTGCTTGCCAATGCAAAGATCATAGGACTGTCCTGGAGCATGAGAATTGAAAAGGAAACAACATAAATAAAGAAAATATCTGATCCCTTGCAGCCTTCTCACACATAACTTTTCTTGATGGAAGTGAAAAGCAACGCTTACTGTAATATCTAGCTAAAAAAGAAATATTTTTCATTGTCCAACTGAGAAACTCAAGTGGCAGCAAACAAAATCAATAGTGAAAATGCAATTGTTTGAAAAACAAGCCTCCTCCCTATGTTACAAAATAACCTTGATTATTAAAAGCAGAGACTATAAACATAGCTTCTGACACCACCCCTTGAACAAAGGCAGACAATTCTCATCTGCTACCTACATGCAGCCCTACAGCTTCAGTAATGTCTGCTTGATAAAGCTGCTCCTTCCAAGGTGGAGGTTAACGACAGCGTCTGAAATGTGGTAATCAGACAATCTAAAAGTTTGGCTTAGTACATGAAGGATAAATGGCAGGAAACTGGAGGAAGAATAGTTTTAGCCAAAACTGGATGACTGAAGACCAAAAATACTACCGTAAATAATTCACAAAGGAACACAGCCAGGGTATAACTATGTAAAAGCTTAGATCTTTTAGAGGATAATAAATTAAACAGAGATGTCTCCGATAGCATGAACAGCACAGCACAGATCACTAATTACGAGTGTTTGCAAAGAGGCTGAGCACTGAAACATAAGCACATGGTTGGAAGGGTGGTCCGACGGCTACAGCAAGGGTCTCAGTTTCTGTTCCTAACTCTGCAACCAATATCTTTGGCAGACCATAAAAATGCCTCTTGATTTATCTGTCTTACTGAAAAGATAGAGAGACTGAAAGTCATGTTCCTCACCTAGCTGCTTGGGATGTTAGCAAGCTTAATATTGGGAAAAGTTTTGAGTGTGATAAAATACCAGAAATTTTCAGTATAATTTAGTTTGATTTATTCAAAATTAAAAAGAAAAAGAAAAAAGAAAAGAAGGCTTGCTGATTCAAGGATCTAGGCCTCTTGACAAACCTCAATACACAAATCACGCAATAAAACTCAGCCGCTCAGGCAGCTGCACTCCAGGCAATTAAATCAACTAGCCAGACAACAGAAAAACACCCCTGTTCTCCCCAGAGGCTCTCACTCCTCCCGCCCAAAGCCTGAAATGCTGCATCTATCTTGAACCGTGCCAAGAACAATTAAGATACTGCTACTCCATATCAAGGTGTAGGATAAATCCTAATGTCAAGGGTCTGAAGAGAAAGCACTATGCCAGCAAACCTTTTCAAAAATGAGATGGCCCTCAGTATATCTACAACTCCTTCACCTGGAAAGCACACAACTACATTAACCGCAATACACCCATGCAGAGCTTTCCCTTCATGCTGCTGCAATCACACAGCACTCATCTTTTTTCAAGATGTCACTGCCAGATCCCATGGGCACTAAACCTCCTTTCTAGCAGGACAGCATCCAGCTATGTGAGTGTTGGTATTATCTCAAAAAAAGCTAGTAGTCACCAAAATTTAAAGCAGGTATGGAGACTGTGTGGATGCCCCCATTGCAATTTAGCCCAGCAATTGACTGGGGGTCTGGGTGGGAAATGGGAAAAGACTGATTTACTGCAATTTAATAAATTGCTTACTCTGCACCTGCAGTTAGGCTAACCGTTTGTTAGCACTCGGGCATGTTTGTATTACCCAGTAGATTGTCCTTTGTGTTCGCAACAAACAGGGCACAAAATGTCAGTTATCCTGCGAAACTGATGGCCTGTAACAAAGCTGCAGTGAGAATAACAGATATCCATGCATAGGCTTAATGTAATCCACAACAAGCATGTCTACATAGGATTTACAACAGTTAAATGAAGAGACTATCAAAGCCATTTCAAGTTAAATATCTGCATGTGGATAATATCTAAATCTGGGAGGGGACAAACAGCTCCTTCCCCCTGCTACAAAGATGCTTTTAATCACCATAAGCTGATTTGCCCAAGCAACAAAACTGGCAAAGTTACCTGTACCAATTACATTTCTAAGAGTATGTTCTCTAGAAGCTTTGTAGTTGGCATTAAAAGCCACATCCCCAAAGCAGTGTAAGCAAGGGAAGAACTGTTGTCTCTGATCAACGCATAAGAGAAAAGCAGGTCTGCGAACTCTTCCCGTGATCTTAAACTGAGTTAGGTACACTGGTACGCACCTGAATACAACCACTCTTCTGTCGCACTAAAAGTCCACATGCAGTCTGAAGTCAGAGGTCAAAGGCTCTAACTCAGACCTCTACCATTTTAAGACTTCATTTGCTCGTCTCCCATTAGGTTTCATAGCTGCCTTGCAAGCTCCATCTGCAGGTTTGCGATAGCAGGAGGGGAGATGGATGGGGACCTGCTGTAGACAGAACAGGCTGGTCCACTGAACCACCCCAGCACATCACTAAAAGCAACCTTTCCATCACGTCCTAAAGGATAAAAGGCAAAATATCCATTCACAGCTCAGAGTAATTAGTCCAACAAAGAAAACTCATAAGTACAAGATAAATGCAACCCAAAAGTACGCAGTTAAAGCTTGGGGGGTTTGGGGGTTTGTTTTGGTTTTTTAAAATTACAGCAATTAAAACGACAAGGTAGGGCATTGAAATAACTCAGGCAGTATAAAGCTACAGACCAGGCAGGAGGGTAAGACAAAGCTGAACAGAGAAAGGCCTCGAGGTCAGTTTACTGGGGTTGCAAAAGAAAGTAAAATTTTGATTTTAAACTGTTGTATGTACAAGGATAACTTGTGAAGGAGAAGTCAAAGGAAGCTTGGAGGAAGCTTCCCCCTGCTTTTTCCTTCCTTTTTTGCCTCTGTTATACCATATTGGAAATTTCCAGTATAAAATCTATGGAAGGTCCAATTGTGAGGAGGGCTTGTGGCGGTGGTGGATAGATAGAAGAGAGTTGTATCTGATCACCCAGCCTGGAAATTATGGTGACTGCACAGCCTTGTTTCAAATCCAATTATTATACAAGCTTTGGGGAACATTATTTTCAAAATGAAATCTTCTCTGTCAAAATTTCATTAATAAGTTACATTTCTTAGTAGGTTATAATTTTATAGAGTGCCCAAGGATCTTGCAATGTGGAACAGATTCTTTTTAGATGAAGTATAGTATATTGTTTTAGGATTGTGGTAACTTAACATTTTAGTTACATTTTTGAACAAGAAAGGTTCTCAAACTTTACAAACACATATCTGAGAAATGCATTTCTCTGAGGCAAGCTTACTAACAGCTTTCTTTGGTGCTGTGAACTCAAAATAGGAGACAGAAGAAACAGAAGTTCGCAGAGTAACAGGAGAAAAGCAGAAAAGATGGGGGAAAAAAGGGAAAAGAAGAATATTTACCTTATAGAAGATCACACCATCATTACCCAACAACTTTTATGACAACTCACATTCACAAGAGTATTAACAAATCCAAAAACGACTCCCTTTTTTTCTGCTGACAACCCATGCTGTAATGCCACACAAGGATTCAGGTGCCCAACCAGAGAATGAGAAACACATCACAAGAACACTCCCATGCAGTAAATAGCAAGTGGTGGCAGTAATTAGCTCATTTGTCTCACTTGGACCTACCTTGCTAACAAGACCAGAGAACAATTTGGGTTTCAAAGACAATTCCAAATTGCCAGTATTTGGTTGGTTGTGCCACAGGAGAAAGAACAACATGGATACTACAGATTTTCCAGCGACATGGATGCATCCAGAGAGATGCCCTCTGGCCTGCCTGGCCTTGCCTGCCCTGCAGCTCTGGGGACAGCTGATGAATCAGGGATTCAGCTGACCAGCGCCATTTCAGCTGCCCAGCTCAACCCTGGTTTGATCACTTACCACCCATTCATCAGGCAGCCACAGAGCCCACCAAGAGATCAGGCAGCCCGGAGGCTGGTCACCAACATCACTCTTGCCTGCCTGGTTCCTGTCAACAGTTTTGACAGGTCTCCCACAAAAAAAACAACAAAAAGGAGATCCCATGGAGTCATCATTTTCTTACAGAAAACAGTTCTGTTAGGAAAATCCTGACCAGCTCTAGATGCAAGACAAATTATGGAAGGCTCAGGAGTATTTCTAGCCTAAGGATCAAACTATACTCTCCAGAAAAAAGGTCAGATGCTATCCACCATGACAGCCATGGATCCAGGGCATGTTTATCAGGTGGCAAACACAACAGAGCGAAACATGGCCACGATTAAGTTGCACTTCTGAGTTGTACTGTGGTTCAGGGCAGTTTCCTCTGCACGGTGCAGGTCCAACAGCATCAGAGCAAAGCTTATGAAAGGCTGGGGCAGAAAAACTCTCAGACGCAGAGGTCCAGATATGAAATAAATACCCAGAAGACAGAAGGGAATCAGGAGCATTGGTATTTAGCCTTTTATCAAAAAGAATATTTCTGCAGTTTCTTAAAGCTTTTCAGCCATAATCAGAGTAGAAGCTCCTTTCCATTTCCAAAAGAAACTATTCTCTACAAGGACATCTTTTTACAGTGTGGAAAGGGAAGCCTGCTAGAGTTTTCCCTACTTAACACACTAAATATGGAATCAATAGCTGGACATTCCTCTGAAATTCAATACACACGGGTTTTATGAGCAAATAAAGTGATTTCTGTCTATAGTACACCTGCATTCTGGAAAGAGACTAGAATTCTTCATGCCTACTTGCAGAACTATGAACGTCTATTTACCCCAAAGCAAGGAGCATATCTGGAGCACATTTGGACCAGTGAATGCAACATTCATACCAAAAATAGAGCCCATTTGTTGCCCGCGTTTGGAAAGCCTTCCTTATGATTCTACAAGATTGCCTTAAATCATATCTTAAAGTACAGAGTAGGCAGTTTTGCTTTGGATCAAGAAGCTGATCTCTGTCCCAAGGGCACCAAACTGTGCAGTAGTTGCCATGGTACTGCAAGTATTTTTGTTTATTAAACAGTAGATTAAATAGTCACATAAAATGATTAGACTGCACGTTGGATCACTCCCTGGGAAGGCTTATGTTACAAACTGGCTTTCTGAGGAAATTATTTAAGCTTTTCACTTTAAAAAAAAATTGTTTTTTGAATCTTAGGCTGATGTGTTTAAGAGACTCTACTCCTTACTCCGATTTAAACTTATTTGTGCAGGCAGGTAATATAACAAGGCACTTTTACACCTATTAAAAATGTTGTTGCAACGGTTGGCTTCATGCAGTAAGGTCTTTAATAGCTCCGGTATTATCATCACTATCATGAATGGTCAGGACTTGGATTACAGTTCTTTTGCAAGAGGGATGGATGTCTTGCCTTGGGTCGTAACAGTGCTGCAGTAGAAATTAAAGATGAAGTGTTAGTCTGCATTACCAGACAGAACAACAGATTCCCTGAAGAGGCTGAGTGCACACACATTGTCTCCAAAATAAGCTTGTTTGATTACAGAAGTTACTGGGGGGATATAGAAACTTTTACTGTTGCTCATTTCATTTACCTACCTTGGTATTTACATTGTACTCCCTTCATGAAGTCCAGGCACTATTATGAAAGAGATCAAAAAATGAGCATAAATATTCAATGGTTGATGAATGAGCCTTGGGCTAATTGCTCAGATGACTTAACGGGCTCAGGAGCAGATGATCACCTAGCCTAAGTCAGCACAAACATCATGAAAGGTGTGACAATTACAGAAATGGAGAATCTGTCCCTCTGGCTCATACTACCCAGGAATTACTACCTTTTTCAAGAGTTCAGCTAAGCTGCCAGTCTAGATGGCAGAGCAGTGCCAGACTAAAAATAAAGGTGTTATATCTTACAAAGCTGACCAACAAAGAGCATCCAATTAACTCCTGAAACGATAACAACTCCTTTCCATCTGATGGCTTTCACCAGAAGGCGATTTTGGAAAACACAGACAATAAATATTAAAGACCCGATCTTGATGCGATAAAAGCAAATCATACCTACATATATCAACACATAATTCTGGTTGCTGAACAAAGATGCCTGATTTCAAAGAACTCCTTTTTTTTTTTTTTTCTTAATTTTCCCTAAAGATAGGTCAAGCTAAGCAAAATAATGTTAACATTAAGCAAGTACAGCTGTAGATATCAGATAAGAGCAGTTCTGAGGATAATATTTGGCATATATTATGCTGCTTCATCTGTTTTTCCTGTACCCCCATAAATGATGACAGAACTGTCTTCTCTGCAAGAGTTCCCACAACCAAAGGCATTGATCACTGGAGCTTCCAAAAGAACGGCCAGAGGAGCCAATACTGGCTCCAAAGAAAACAAAACATGTACCAAACTTACAAGAAAGAAGTCATAAAATTCCCATCAAAAATGCCAGTAGGACTGAAGCAGATCAACTGCAGACAGACCTGGATAGTTTACTGCTGAGTTCCCTTCTCGATCATGGGTGTAACAAACCAGACGTCGAACAGCTAAAGTTACAGAACTGCTCTGTCCTCTAAGGCAGGAGGAGACAAGAACAGCCCGTGCATTTATCACAGCAGCAAATGCAAATAAAAATGCCCATTCAACATAAGCTAAAGCTTTCTACCTTGCTTCAGAGACTTGGGGTTCATGGTTGCCATTCAAATCCATAGTCCCTGCTGTACCTTTGCCAATGTCCTCCTGGGGTTATTGCTTTGGAGTAACCTCAAATTGCCATTTCCTTGGGATGAACACCATACCTCTCAAATTCAATACTCCCTATACAGCCTCCCGCAGGGAACAGGGCTGTTCCAGATGACTGCACAGATGTGAAAAACAAATTGGAGAATGGGAACACCCATGTTCAGAGAGGACAAGACTTGCAAGAGCCTGACACGAAACGCTCCAAGTAAGTTCAAACCAGTTCAAAACAAATCACGGCATCTTTGCCTCCCATAGAGGCCGGGTAATCATGAAAGTCTTGGTGTCAGATTTATAAAGCCTCCTTCACAACTAAGTTTGCTTTGAGGAAACTAACTTTGCAAACATCATTTACCCTTACAGTGACTATCAGGGATGAGCAATTGGTTATAACATTGCTATTTTAGAGAGGAAGAAACAGAAAGACAAAGATGAAAGTCAACATTTTCTAGCGTGGAAAATGAACTTGGGAACTGCAGACTTCACGTGTCTTCACTGGGGATGAGCAGCAGTGGCAGCAGGGGGGTGGTGGGTGGGTGGTTGTTTAAGCTCTCCCTACCCTAAACCACCAACAGAAGCCAGTGGAAGCTGCTTGGATTTGGCAATGCCCAGACCAGACATCCTAAAAAATACTGACTGCTTTTGAAGAGCTGGCCTGAGTAATTTGGTCCACATGGCACACAGGAGTTGGTTGCAGAGCCACAAAGCAGGGCTCGAGGGCCTCTGTTTCATAGCTTGCTTGCAGTGCTGGGTCACCATATATTCAAAAATATATAAGCTAGCTCTTTGTATGTCTTCAGAGGAACGCCGAGAGCAGGCAGCAACTTTAAGCTTGATTTCAAGTCTTAATGCCTAGCTAGACCCTTTTCCTCCTCTTCCATTTTTCTTTTTGAAAAGACGAATTCCTCCATTTATTTTTAATCCTATTTCTCTCTCAGAGGTGCCAAAAAATCAAACCCGGTTCACATCAGACAGCAGTTTATTTCCTAGGGGTGAACAAGCAACCCAACCGAAACACTTCCTACCCTCTGCCTCCTCCCACCTCTCAAAGTCATTCCGGCCGCTGCTGGGCGAGAGCCGGACGTCTCCTTCCCTGGACCGATGGAACTGGAGGTGCAGTCAGGCCTCCTCATTATCAATCAAACCAGTACGCTCATTCAAAGGCAGCCGCAGTCCCAGAGCCAGCAGAAAGAGCAGCGCAGCAGCTATTTTATTTACAACCTGCTGACAACAGAGTGGAAATTGATAGAAGCTGCAGGCAGCAAGTGACTCCCTGTCTGTCAGCACCAAATGGCAGCTCCTGTGCTTACTCGGCTGGACAGGAGCTCTTTAACTCTTTCTGTCTCAGCCCGGGATTCACAGGGGTGCTGCAGGTCTCCGCCACACTTCCATTTCTGCCAGCTTTACGCTGATGCTCTCCCACTGTCTTCAGCTGAGTTGCTTCTGATTCAGAGCCGTGAGAAGACACCAGGACCTCCCACATTTATATATTTATGGTACACATTTATTTGTTGGACAGATACCGTACCTTCATTATTTATGCAGTGCCAGGTGTCAATATAGAGCAAGTTTGAACAACTTGATCCTACTCAGATACAAGAAATAAATTAATGCTATGTTTAAAAGGAAAGTGCTCATCTACACGGAGAAACTCAGAAAAGCTGTTATCTATGAAGCTTGACCTTGAAAAGGGAATTAGGTAAACCACACTGAACCCTATGTAGACATTCTATTATTGTAAGTGGCCATCATTCAGTTTTAGTTATTTCCAAACAATGTCAAATGAAGGTTGATTCAATTCTGAATAAGATATTTTATATGATGATCTAATGCAGTTTAATTAATCCTTTTCAAATTAATATCTTTAATCAATGCAAGTTATCTAAGACAAGGCTTCATACAAGATCCAATAGTTCAAATTTCAAATACGTCAATGTTGTTGTTTTTAGTCCTGGGGGGTGGAGTGTGAAATCACATTAACTCCAAAGATTTCAGGCTAATGAAAAGACTATCAGTGGCCCAGAGATGCATAAAAATCCTCAACTCTCATACATGCATGAAGGGACTAAACGTGAAATCCCAGTTAAAATAAAAACCTGTCTACACTGAGATTTTTAAACCAGATAGTACTTTTTTTTATGAAAATAGTTTAAAACAAAACAAATGAGCTTTCTTCCCCACACCAAAAGTTGTTAGCATGTTTGAAACCTCCTTTCGATCCTCTCCCTATCCTACTCCCAAAATAACGCTGCCAAATCACTCTCCCTTGTGCTTCCATCCATCAGCAGGCATTTCTGGAGGATTAGCAGAGGTGCCTGGCAGCTTCCCACACCTCTCACCCTGACCATTTGGTATCACACAGTGATCTCCAGCTCCCTGCTGGCCCTCGCTGCTTTGCAGCACTGTGCCCTCAGCACATTGTCACACCTCAGTGCTTCCACGGCACAGAGCAGAGGGAAGACATGTTGCTGGAGGTCACAGTCCCCAAAAGCAACCCTGTCCTCCATCACTAGATGCAGCACACGTGGTCTGCTGAGTAGGAAACAAGATACCTGGAAGGTATTGCCCTCCAACAAGCCAACTCAGCTTATATTACATATACTGTTCACAAATTCACTTCCATTTCAGGTTTTATAGCCAACCACAAGATGCACACCGAAGGGTGTCATCCAGCGCCCTAAACACTGGCATCTCATGCTACTTTATACGCCATTGACCACCCTACCTGGCCTCCACCTGCTCCAGAAAGACATGAAGGCCCCTAGATTAGATCAGTCAGCCACAGGATCATATCCATCAGCCTTCAACAGTCGTCTCAAATACACCAAGGCACCTGAAACTGGTACTGCTTATCTACATTAGGGAAAACAAATTGCTTTCGAGCTTATCCTTCTGCAAGACCCATGCAAGGCTTCACTTCAGCTCTTGGATATATATCTAAAAAAAAAGAATTATCAGTTCTTGGAAAGGTGTTTTTCTTCGCTTGACCACAGTCAGTCCCTCATTCTCATCTTTTTCATTCAGACTAAGCTCTAAATCTCTCTAAGGCTGAATTCAGAGTGAGCACATAAGTCCTTAGCAAGGTCATTAAGCTTTGCAGGAAGCTCAGGCCATCTCTTGTTTCCACAAGAGCTCTTTGTAAATGAGCCATGAGATGCACCACTTTGGAGCCAGCATCACTTCTCTGAAATCAAATCACATACACATAGTCTCCAAAACCAGACTCAAAATCACTTTAAATGCAAGATACGACCCCACACATGTTAAGCTGGAGTAATCCTGCAGAAAATGGTTTTCTGTAATCCTTTGCCTTCCACGGTTACCTGCTGTGAGATAAGCAGGCACAGATACAATGTCATCATCATCTCAATGAGGAGAAAGATAATAAAAGAAAATCAGATATATTCCAAACTCCTCAGCTGGTGTCTACCTCTGCTTGCTGTAAGGGTGAACCCCGCAGGGCACCACCACTGCCTTAAACCTTTCTGTGGAAGGAATCTGCAACAACTTGTTTCTCAAACAGAAGTGAATGCAACAGCCTTGATCCAGTTCTCTCCAATTCGTGTCAGCATGAGCAAAATCACAACATGGCCCCCAGTAAAAAGAAAACAAACTGCTCTATGATTACATTGGGTCCAACACAATGTCAGAAATGCAAAGCCCCTTATACAAATAGCTCCTTGTGTTGCATCAGACTTCTCCAAATCACAGAACAGTTTGGTCAGATTTGAGCTGTTTGCAAAGACAGAAGCTCTTATCTAAGTCTGATTTGATAATTCTCAAGATGATAATCAGAGCAGATAGACAAACTTGCATTGATTTCTGGATCTTGTGTTAAATCTGTTACAATCAATGACATGCTCACACTGAAAAGATCAGCTACACTGCAGAGGACATGCAATCCCGCACTGAAAGCAACACATTAAACCAGCTGAACCGAGAGAGATTAAGGCTCCATGTACCATTGGAAAAAGAACCCAGAACAACCAAACAGTTAAAAACATTTATGGAGCAAACACCGACTTTCCATTGGACAGCTGGTTCCTTGCTTGGGGAAAATATATATGTTACTAATAGGAATTATATCCTGTTTCCTTTCTACTGCTTAAAACATACAAACAAATTATATTTCAGCCTAAAGACATATTATTCATGGATCTTTTACTTTACTGGAACTTACAGTTCAATTCCAAACCTGTAATTTTAAACGTTGGCTGTTTTTCTAAATAATTCACCAGAAGGGGGTCACATGTCCCCTTGCTTCTCCTGTTAGTAAAAAAAAAAAATTGCCTGCCAATTTCTACATAAATTGATGTATATCACAAGCCACACCACTCAAATGCCCAGACATGACTTTTCACATCAGAGTTAGAGTGAAAAAAATAGATGGACATGTATTACATACAGCCTTTCTTCTTTGAGAGCTGCACAGCTGGTGTTAAACTGGTGGTAGCAGAGCATCAAGGCCAAGAGAACCAAATGCAGCATCCAGCAACTAGGTAGAATATTCCTAAGAATACAGTGTTTAAAGAGAAGGAAGGCTGCTACCAAGCTGTCACTGCATGAGCCCACTACTGAGCAGAGCATGGGCTGAGGGAGCAGCTTAAGGGACAGTCCGGGCAGTTCTTGACTAAGGCAGGCGCTCTGCCAGCAGGCATCCGCTCCCTGCCAGCCCAGCTCCCCCACCGTACGGCGGGTTTGGGTCACGGCAGGGATGGAGCAGAGCACCGATGCGTGTAACAGAGTTCCCTATCAACCTTCAGAGATTTTGGCTAAGAAAAATGCACGCTAGCTCACTCTAACCATGCAACTGGGTCTATAGGAGCAAGCTGGTACCTAATTTATGCAACACGTGTTCCAGTCATCAGTAGGTCACATACCGGAAGGCTCAATGTTAAACTTCAGCTGGGTAAGTCCATCACATCACACGCAGCTTCTAGAGAAGACACGTACCTGAAGCACAAGGATTAGCATATCTCTGCAGGGAAGACAAACTGTGCTTTGCCCAACGCCAGGCAGGGAGCTTTCTCTTTTGGGGTTACCAGAGCGATGCCAGTCAGATGCAGCTTTTCAAAGAAAGGTACAGAGCAAGTCATAACCCATGTTGGCTACAGGTACAAAGACTTTCCAGCTGCAGAAAGTGGCAGTGGAAAGGAGAGCACCCTTCTTGGAGTCCAGCAGCTCCTGCAGAGTGGCACAGGACACTGGGACAACACACGTAAGAACGGTGCCTGCAGAGCTCACAGTGCCTCATGCCTCCTCCTGACCCCCGGGCTGTTTCACAGACCAGTTTCTCTCCCTTGGCAAGTCACAGGAGTTGAAGCATGAAGACGGGACTCGATCTAAGAGGCTTCATTGTCAGAAGCTACATTAAAGTCCAGGGGAGTATTTTGCTTTTATCCTTTTGAGGTCACAGGGGCTGCTTTCTTGCTCTGCATTATGTCAGTTTATTTTATAGCAAGAAAGGGTGGAAATAAATACCATCAAACTAGCCCTGCCTTTCGTCCCCCATGTTCCACACAAGAAAATCCCTCAATCCCTACAAAACAAGCTGAAGCTTACGCCAAACCTAACACAGCTCATACAGACTTTGTTATCTTTTGAAATGACACCTTCAATTTAATTATCTCAGAGATTAAATCATCTCTAAACTATTAAGCAAAATAACTCAATGGTGCCAAAACACTGCATCACACCATGACTTCTCCATTTTCACTAACCCCCCTTTAAATCTCCTCTCTGACTAGATACACAGAATGGCAGAAGCACACAGATCTGCAGTTGCACCGGGCCTCCACAAAGCCAATTCCTGCCTGCACAGCTCGCCAAGTTTCATATCTACTTTAAGTCTGACCTCAGCTCTGCTGCTGTAAATTCAGAGCAGTTCCAGGGCTTCAGGGGTAGGAAGGAACCAAATTTAACATGCTGAACTGTGGGCTGTGCAAGGAAGAGAGTACCTGAAAGCACATCAGCTTCATCTCAGACAGTACAAGAGAAAAAACAACCTTCAAGGCATTTTAAAAGTCTCCAGTCTTGACTGCTTTGCTTACAGTTCCCTACACACAGATCCTGCTCCCTTACTGCACACTGCATTTGCCTGTACAACTCTGTACCAACTGGTGCTTGCTATGCTTAGTTTTGCTCACTGTTCTTAACCCATTTCCCCAGTCCCACAGTGGCCTTGGAAGTCATATCACCAGCAACATCAGCACTGACCAGCGCAGAGATCACCATGGGAACAGCACATTCCCAGCACTAGTTGAACTGGGGACACTGGCTGCATAGCCAAAATTAAAGTATTTTCCTCCCTTTCCTTCTCTTCACACATGCATGTATATCTGCTCCAGCAGTGACACAGAGGGACAAAGCTGAGGAACCAGCACCCAGCACTGCTGCCCCATGGCAAGAGACATAGATGACTCCTTGGTCTCACTGCACGACTTCAAGTCAGAGGAAGCATTTGCCAAGAAGGAATGATTACACAAGCCAACTACAGCATCCTTTACCATATGAAGGCATGTGGAACAGCATAATGGACTCTCTGAAAGGGCAAGGAAATAATTGTAACCTTCTGGCTGCAGGGACCAGGCAGCAGCACACGCAGCCTGGGAAGTGGCTCACTTGTCTGTTATAAGCCACTGAAACAGAGTGCATTTCTCTAAAGATTATTTTAGAGCAAGGACAGCCAAGTGATGCACCAAGGACTGGATGTGAACCATAAGGCACTTTTACCTGGACCCCAGGAAAGCCAATTAGCTCAGAGGCCAAGTGTTTGGGGCAACGCATGCGCCAACACGCTGTGCTGAAGGGCACAAAAGTCCAGGCCAGGTGTATTTCACCAGACTATCAGCAGTACTACACAAAGTTGGCTTGGTCTAGGAGAAAAAAGACAGACGGATAATTTTATGTGAACAAAGCAGCTTCTAGCACTCAGATATTTGCCATTTCTCTTCCAGGGAAAGAAAATATAAACTGAATTAAAGCACAGAGCTCAGAAGCACCAGTATCTTCTACTGATCACTTGCTTGTTAACCACAGGCAAGTCACAGGAGGCATGGTATCCCTCAGTGTCCCAACCTGTACAGCATGCTTTTCCTACCTCCTCTGTGCACAGGCACACACTATTCCTTCAAAAGGTCTCCTAAATTTTATGGTAGAAGGACAAAGTGTGGCCATCTAGGCCCTCAACAGCAACTACTTGCCTCAGGTACCAGCCAACAAGATAACTGCAAATAAGAAGTGCCAGAAAGAATGAGGTTTTTGAAAAGCACTGGGATCAGATGCTTCAAAAGGAAAGCATAAACCTCCATCCATCAGACAAGTTAACAGAAAAGCTTATTCTTAGATAAGGTTCTTCTCCAGCACCACCATCTACCTGCTACACTGTGCTCTGGTAGGTTTACCTGCTCTGATGCAAGCAGAGCTGGTCTCAATAGCAGTAAAGAGTTCTGAACATCTTTTGAACCACACAAAAACTTTGGCTGTGTTCATGTCCTGTGACACTGAGATCCCAAGACTGCTCTTATGCAAAAACATAATCTCACAGCTGCCTTAATTTTGTGACCTTTTAATTAAAAAGGAGTTAGTAAGATCTTTGGGCTGGGGACTCTGTTCTGTGTTTACAGCACAATATAGACCCAAGGCTGTTATTCACAACACAAATAACTCTGCATTCTCCCCTCCTTCCAATGCTCCATGTCTTGACAAGAAAATTAATTGCTTGACTGGCGTCTGTGCTGTTTGCCATTTCATATTCTGCCATATCTCCTCCTACAGAAGAACGGTGCTGAGCTGTTTGGAGAGGGATAAGAGCTTGTCATTTCTACGACAGTTTGCCTTTTTGAAAGTTTTAACATTCAGTTCTCTGGAGACCTGGAAACAAGAGATCCTGGCACAGCAGACTTGTGTGCTAATGGCATGACACCATATTGGATATAACTAAACTATGGCCCTATGAACAAGAGCGCCTGCAAGTGAGAGGCAGCTGCTGCAGGGCAGAGAGGGAATAAAGGAGAAAAACATGATGTCAAGCCTAAGAACTCACCCGTCTGAGTTATCAGGCTGCTCCGAGTCAGCAATTTATTTTATTAATATTATTCCCTCTGGTCTTATGTCTTAGTAACCCCTAGCAACCTATTCACAAACTCCCTGTACTATTCATGTGCTTAAAATCAGCACATACTAAAGAAAAAGCTCTGATAAAGCAAGAACTCAGGGCTGCAGTTAACATTGTCATTATTCCCGCACAGTCCTCAAGCCACCAGACTGAAGCATCAGAAGCCAGCCGCATACCAGACAGAATGGGGTCGAAAGGAAGGAAGCTGGGACAGTGCAAGGTAAATTGTCTCTTGCAAGATCCTGGGATGAAAGAGAAAAAAAGAACAACAAAAGAGGAGGAAAACATTTTATTTGCAAAAATATTTTCTCTTTAAAACCTTCCCAAAGCTTTGAAACAACCATTGGTCTAATCTAAAACAACCGTTGGTCTAACCTAAAACTCAAAGGGTCCTGCTCATGGTGTTTCTTCCTCCTTGCAGAAGCTAATTTGAAACCCTCTGCTCTTCCCCTTGACCAGTCTATTGCTCCAATGTTCTACTCAACCACACAGTGAATATATGGCACAGGCCAAAGCTGACGTGGATTATGTAGTGGTGAGGGTACGTAGGACTGGGCTTCCATTATTCTGGGTAGGATTTTATTTCATAACCAAGACAAAGAAAAGCAAAAGAACTAGCCTCCTACAGAAGCTATCACACAAGTGACCACTGCCAATTCCTTCCCGCATGATCATACCACATGCAAATTACTGCCAGCCTCCCTGATTTTCAGCAGGCCTGGAGTCCCTGCTTCCCTTGTGAATGTCATCTGTTTCTCAAAACCCATTAGCGTCACTAAACAGGGGAAAAGCCAGTTAGGGGTTTTTCATTCTTTCACCTAGGGCTGGCACAAAGTTTTGATACAATCAGATAAGCAGACTCCAGCAGCAGCCCTCAATTTCCACAAGAAAAAAAAAAAAAAAAAAAGAGAGATGTATCCATCACAGCTACTTCTCCACTAGTTCCTTTTCAAAGTGGACTTCCTCTGAGACTATCAGGGTCATCTTATACAAGCAGTCAAGGATAGGCTCTTAAGGTGGACTACCGCTTCCCTATCTGACTTTCTAAACAAACTAAGGGTGTAAGAGTTACAGCCTGCAACATTAGCATGCAGAGTTCCTGATCATCCTTTAGCTCACCTCAGACTAAGAATAAACTGCTTTTCTTTCTACTCATTTTGCTGCTCTTTCTATCCATCAATTCTGCAAAGACTAACCTGTAAGCAGAGCACAACTAACACACTGAAGATTTGCAGAAAATTCAGAATACATCGTGTGGTGTCCAGTTCCAAAATGGCATAAATTACATCCTGGAACGCATTATGTCCTGCTATGTTAGACAAGAGGAAATGTGGTATACAATGAAATAAAAGACATCCTGGAACCTATTACATACTCAAAAGACAAAAGAAAGGACATTATAGGATCGACGTGGCTAATAAATGATGTGTTGGCATCTCTTTTCTACCAAGATGTGGATTAACAACAGATGTATTACACTAATGTCTATTTGTACACTAATCTAAAACAACTGCATTGCTGTTTGCAGACAGGAATTTGATAAATGTAGCCCCCATTCCAGCTCCATGAGTGCTGCTGAGCTTTAGGAAAGGTGGGGAGGAGCTGAGCCATTCCCAGTTTCCCTTTTCAGTGTTCAGGCCCTTGCTTTTGCCTCCTTTCCTTGCTGAGTTGTTCCCTGCTGATTTCTTATCGGCACAGCTGGGATCTTAAGGATCCAGGGAAGGAAAGGGGCTGCCTTGCACTAGCCCAGAAGCCCACAGCTCAGTTGCAGGACACTTGGGGAGCATGTTGAAGCAGTCAGTGCTTTTGAACTCCAGAAGCTAAAGGGTTAAATCCTGGAGCCTAGCAATTTCCAAAGTATCAATTTCCTTCTCACAGGCCAACAGGCCTCCTGCATTTACATAAAGCCCTCCAGGGAAGGCAGCTGCAGAAAGCATGCACAGAAGATGCCTTCCTCAGGTGGTTGAGGGATAGGACAGGAGATACTGCTGGATTTACCCTCTAGTTCCTTTCCACAAGAAGCAGCTGGAGAAGAGTTAGAGGCAGAGCCTCCAGACCACTGTGCAGTCCCAGTCTGATAGATAGCTATGACAGTTCACTCACCTTCCCTCAACCTGAAGGCACAAGCACAGGAGAGCAGCCTTTGCAGCTCTGGAAACCTGGAGGAAGGCAGCAAATGAGGTAGAGACAATCCTTTGCCAACCACCTTGGCAGCATAGGTGAAATTCAGTTTGGTACCAGCTGCAGAGAGCCTTCGCCAGGTACTGCTGCTCTCGTATGGCACGTACAGAACTAAAGTCTGTCCACAACACCTGAGGTTTGTGATGCCACATGCTAGGGAAATGAGAGGAATTAATTACATCCCATTCTGTCTCCCATTTCCAAGGGGAGCCTAGCATGTCATGCGATTATTCGCTACAAAAATGCAGAAGAAGGGGGCGAACAGGTGCAGAGCACAAGCAGAGGAGCTTCAATACCTGAGCCTGCGGACAGGGACATTTTACCAGCACCCAGAAGCATTTATGGGTGATGGCACCGGTGGGAGGCTGAGCACAGAACAGCAGCCAAAGCTGGGAATCAGGAGCCTGCATCAGCCTGCCACCCTAAAACTGTATGCTTTACCTGTTCCTGACCTGGGCTGTGCCTGAACCACTGTAAAAGAACAAGAACAATGGATCTTGAGGGGAAAAAGAAGAAAAAGAGAGAAGAAACAGGAGCATAAGAGAGGAGAGAAAGGAATGTGAAGCTGGCTAGATGAGAAAACCTAGGTGAATATATCTGATCCTTCCTCCCCAGCCAGCAGAGGTTTGCTCTGTGAAAAAGATTTTCTCTGAATTAATTTGCATTTGGTTCCAAACTTAGTGCAGATCTGTCACCAGTAACTCAAAGCTCCACTTCAGGAACTAGCAGAGCTTATAAAAAAAAAAAAAAAAAAAAAAAAAAAAGTGATACAGTCTGTCTTCCCAATGTTCACATCCTCTCTTATTGGTATGGCTAAGAGCACTACTTGAAAAAACAGTAGGATGGCCCTAGAGTCATGCAACTATGTGACACAAAATGCCATAGCTGGTTGTCAGCCATCACACAAACATGGAACACAAAAATCTGTGAGCAAGGATGCAACAAAAAGCAGCGTATCCACAGATGCCACATAGATTTTTCTGTGTATATTTATAACCTTATACCAAGAGAAACTGTCAATCTGTGTTAGGCAACACAACCACCTATTCAAGATCACAGCAGGTTTTACACTACACTCCACCCACCGCTTCACTTCCACCAAGCGTGTTTAGTTCACAACCCAGCATTGGCCCAACTACAATGTAAGAGTGAGAAGCAGCTAGTCCCATAGCTACCCAAACTTTTAACTTCCTAGAGAGACTATTTCTACGCAATTTAAACAAAACCCTCACTACAGAATGTCTAGTGATGATGCTTAAAGAGCTGTGGTTAAGAACTTAATGTGAAGCAGAAGTTCTTATTTTAAGGGATTATCTGTACACACACTCGCTAAAGGCCTTCTCTCAGTAGAAAGCTGCAGAATAGGTATGTTTTCCCCAGAGATCGTATCCCTTCCCTATCCCATAAAAATCCTATAAAATCCGAAGAAAAAGGGAATCTCATATCCAGGCCACGGTCTCTATGCCTAAGCAGCTCTGGTTCACATTTTAATTTCTTGCATTTCTCCTACTTTCCCTTCCCTGGATGTATATCAATGCCCTTAAGGTACTGAAAAAGCTAAGTTACTCCACATGGAGTAGAAGTGGGAAAACTCTCCGACTTCCACACAGTTCAATATTCCAGAACAGTCTGAAGTTTTGCTTCCTGCATCACTTCAGCACTTTGGAGCAAGTTAATTTTCCCTGGGACAATGGGATCCGCAAACTTCCATACGACACTTATTTGAAGAAGGCTCACATGGACTCTGACAAAGTTACATGATGATAATTCTACATGAGAAACACACACAGTGGTCTCATTGGGAATCCTCCTTGTTGGCACACAGTCAGGACAAGCGCAAGCCTCTGCTGGCAGCCATACTCATGGGTTGACCCATGGGCTCAAAATCAGCCCCCACTAGGCAGGACTGTCACTAATGGGTCATGTCCTATGCTACTTAGGGCTCAGAAAGTTTGTAGGCATTTTAAGTAGAGACTCCTGGAACAAAAGAAGATGGCTTTCACAACACACACTCAGCTGCAGGACCAGAATCCATTATCCAAAGAAACTGATCCTCCAATGCAGAGCATTTCCTAAAAACCATAAAACAGAACAGGGTGCCAAGACGACTCTTGCCTGAAGCACCAATTGTTCTCTGTAACTCTCTTCCAGCTCCCGTGCACCATCAGCCTCCACTCCCTGCCCCCGTCAGCCCAGTGAGGGGAAAGAGCGCCAGCTGAGTCTGTAGCTGCCCACCCTTGCAGCAGCCCAGGAGAGGGACATGTCCATATTCCAGGGAAGGAAGCAAGCTCCACCTGGACAAACAAGAACATGAAACCAGACTCCAGACTTGGAAAGAAGAGATGAAAGGGGAGGTGGGGTGAGAAGAAAAGATGTGGGGATAGTGAGGGACAATACATTGAGGAATCTACAGCATCCTGCCCCAGGCTACAGAATTCCTGGCTGTAGGTCCTATCCCTACACTTCACAAACACTACAAAGCATCGCAAACACTTCAGATGAGTTAAGACCCTGGCCAGGGTGCTGCTATAGAGCTGGATTGCTGCTGCTTTCCATCTGTTTGTACTTGAACTGTACCTCTATAACACCATGAACGGGGGAAAACTGGGACACTGCAAGTGGATATCTCAGAAGCAGGAATGAGAGCAAACTTTGGCTGACAGAGCATTTAGAGCTGTAATAACACTCTCCTATGTTTAATAGTCATTTAAAAATGACAAAGACAGGCATCTATGTACAAAAACAATCACTCAATCAAAAGCTGAAAAAGGGCCCTAAGGCCACCTCAGCCTGTGCAATGGATTGGAAGGGCACAGTGGAAGTTTTAATAGCTTGAGTACTGTTAGTACAACAAAGTATTCCAGTGGAAGCATGTGCTTCATGGCCTTGCTGCAGAAAATAATTCTGTTTATTGATCTCTGAAGATGTTATAACAATTTGTGGTGCAGTTCATAAGTATCACAAAGCTTGTCATCTAACCACACTCTGCACAGTGCATTAACCACTCTAAGGATATCAGGCCCCTTGCAAGTTACACACTATGTTCACCTTCCATACAATGCTTTGCAAACAACAGCGTAGCAGGGTGCAAATGCAGAGAAACAGTTAATGTAAGGTCATTTGCAAGAGCAAAAAAGTCATTCTTTGTCGATAAGAACAGAGGGGACAGGAGAAACAATTGATGTAAATGCATCCAGATGAAACCAAGTGCTGCTAGGATGCTGAAAAGCAGGACAGCAAAAAGAGCCTGGGCAAACTGGGACTTTCTGACCACAAAGATCAGGCCAGGACAGGAAAGTCACGGTTCCAGAACACATCTGACGTCTATATGGCGCACACAGGAAAGTTGACTTGATTGCTGTATTATCAAAAAGCCAGGTCTGTGGGAGTGAATCAAAGCTTAGGGCTTGTCCACCTGAGCTTGTAGGTACCAAAGAAAAGTCTTCCCTTCCCAGCACACTAACTGCCAGCATTGACACTTCAAGTTAACGAGATCACAGACACACATGCCACTTTAGCAACAAAAGCACTGCTGTATGCACTGAAAACAGCATGAAATAGTTCTTCAATTTATCTCAAAACTGTCTCTATGGCAACAAGAACAGAGGAACTTCCATACCATCAATTGCCATCTTTGCTTGCCAAACATTAAAAGTTGTCTCCAGAGATCTGCAGTGTAGACAGCTTCCAGGAAACAAACTAATGTGACTAGGGGTTAAAAAAGATCATGAGAGGCCCAGGTATGGTAAGAGTCAGATCAAGACACAGTTCTTGGCCTGAAGCAGAAGCCTTACCCTCAAGGGGACACACAGATGGCAGGGCAGGTATCTTGGGGAGAGCAAGGTGCTCTTCAGGTGAGAAGAGACATCACATGTGGGAGCAAAATCTGCAATGGCCATTTACATGCACAGAACAAAGAAATTCTTGATGGCAGCATGCTACAATGGAGATGTCTGAAAGAGCTTACTAAAAGAACTTGAGACCAAATACCAGTTAAAACGGAAGAATATTCTTGCCAAATTCCTTCACTTGAGAACTGTGTAATTAGGCCAGGAAAAGCACAACAGAATATGCTATAGAGAATAGTCCTGCACTAGCTTGTTAACCCAACAGGCCTCTTCCCTCTCCAAAGTCTGCATTTCATAGCAGGTACCTGAACAGTATAGATTACACCAGGTGGTAAGCCAACAATTCCAATCTCATCATGAAATTAAGCCCAGGCCAAGTGTGGGAAACTCTGTATTTTAATACAAGTCAATAGATTAGCTCAGCCCTTGTTAGCAGAGGACCACTCCCCATGAAGCAGTGGAGTCGTGCCCAGATAATGGATGGTGAACAGGACACAAGTGCCTTCGGCATGTGCTGTTCTGTGCAGCACCTGCAATAGCCATCGTCTGAGCTTGCAAGGCTTTAGTCCCATGTATGAGATTGCCCATAACATCTTAGCTACACTCCACCATTCACATGCAGGGTGGCAGCAGGGACTCTAGACAGAAATTCAACTATCATAACCAAATAGACAAGCCTGCTGTAAACAGGGTCCAAATTACCCTTGAATGTAAGGCTCATGCAACCCCGCTAGGGACTACAGGGACGCTGCCAAGACTGCAAGCAGTGAATACGTCTGAAAAATCAAGCATGTGGGCACCACAGTAGAGTTCTTCTCTTTCCCCTACCACCCCATAAAACAAAGCTACCCAAAATAGCAAGCCAGTTTTTGAAAAGGTTGCTGTATATCACCTTCTTTGTGACCTTGCCTGAGTCATGACTGGACCCAAGAGTCTTCCTCTCTAGTTCTGGGCTCTAAGTAGATGGCTACACTGCTTCCCTCGAGACCCAGCAAGGCAGAAATAGGAAATGAAATAGAGAACAGGGAGGAAATTCCATCTCCCAACACACAAAAACTAAGAGGCAGTCACAGAATTCTCCTGGTAAGAGGTAAAGAAATACATACACAAGATTGAAGGCTAGAGACACAGAAATATCTTGTTAAATTTTTACAGTTTAACCACTGAACAAGTTACTTTCTCTCCATAATTTATACCTGAATTGTGTGTCTAGACATGACATCATTTTAAGGTATGCCTTGTGTTCTGTGGTAAGTTTACAATAACCAGAACTTATAATTGCTGTGGTTCAGGTCAGCAAAAGCGGAAAAAATATCCAAAGCCCCTTCTAAGCAGCTGTTCTTAGTAATCATTTTAGTCTGTTGTTTTCTGTCAAGGAGACAAGGCCTAGCAAATGCTAAAAGCCAATATTAAACCAACTCCCCTTCCTAAAAGTGACAAATATCATAGATAATCTTCAATTCTCAGGCAGCTTTATTTGGTATGGTTCATATTAAAACAGTGGAGGACAGCCAGATAAGCAAGGCAATAAAAACATCTACTGTATGCCTACAGAGATTGACAGCTACAGACACACCAGACCTTGCTGTATGCCCACATGACAAACCAGTTATCCAAATACAGTAAAATAAGCCTGTAAGTCTCAGGTGGGATAACAACAAATACCAGCACATTCTCACTATTCAGACACAAATCCTGAGGCTACAAAAGCTGGAACTACAGTGTTGTTAACATGGACCAGCCACTGCTACAGCAACGAACCCCATTGTGGTAAGGGCTGCTGGCCAAGTGACTTTAATCACATGAGGAGTTACAATCACTGCCCTGGAGAGCGTGGCCTGAAGCATCCTATTGCATCAGTGAAGTGGAATTTAGACATCGGAATGAGGGAAAAAGCTGGGCAACCTGAACACTAAATGATGTTTTTGTTTTGGGGTGGGTTTTGTTTGGTTTGGGTTTTTTCACTGCATTGTAAACACGGGCATGCTGGATGCCAGAGCCAGCCAAGGAGGAGCAGCAGCTCAGACCAGAGCACATGGGAGGATGCCTCAGTGTACATCAAAACCATCTTTATGGCAGCAAGCACAGAAAAACTCCCATGCTGTCACATCCAAGGCAACCCAAAGATCCCAAAGAGAAACCTAGATCTACAAGTGCATTGGGTGAAACTCATAGTTCATAACATGCATCTCAAAAGGCATAGGTCTATCACACACAGGGAATTTTCTTTTTTTTTTTTTTTTTTAAGAATAGAATGGTCCCAGCTGGAAGGGAGCTACAACAATTGTCTAGTCCAATTGCCAGCTGTTTTCTTTGACAGAAAGATTAACATTGGTAAGAATGAAATACGCATGAAGATTACACCACACAGAGACTTTTTATAAGGGCATGGAGTGATGGGACAACAGGTAATGGCTTCAAACTGAAAGAGGGTAGGTTTAAATTGGATATAAGGAAGAAATTTTTTACTGTGAGTGTCGTGAGGCACTGGCATACGTTGCCCAGAGAAGCTGTGGCTGCCCCCTCTCTGCCAGTGTTCAAAGCCAGGCTGGACGCGGCTTTGAGTAACCTGGTCTGGTGGAAGGCAACTCTGCCCATGGCAGCAGGGTTGGGACTAGATGACCTTTAAGGTCCCTTCCAACCCAAAGCATTCTATGATTCTATCATTCACAGGGAGCAGCCCACAGTGTCACACCATTCAGTGCCATGGTGAGAGCTGGAGAGCAAAGAAAAACCATGAGAGATGCTGGCAAAGACTGCCCTGAGATAGCTGATGCTCGTGGGCGGTGGTGAAAAGGAAGATAAAGCGGCCACTACTTTCCAGTGCCAAGTAAGTGAAGAGCAGTAGTGAGAACACCATTGCTCACAGGATCCCGAAGGAACAGGCACTTTCCTGTCCAAATGGTGCAGCTGACCCATTATATTCTCTGTCCCAACCTGAGTGTACATTAGGGTCTACAGATGGGTTATAATGAAAATCTCAAGTCATCAAGGCTGTTCTGGCTTCAGTTCTTGTTAAAGAAGTTGAACATCAGCCCAGGTTTGGTCAAAAGGTTACACAGGTTTTCAAATCATTCCAGCTTGCAGTGACCAAAGGTAGATTTAGGGTTTGCTGTCAGAGCATATTTGCATTTACAGTTCTACAAGCTGCCATAAAAAGCCAGGTGAAGATGAGTTTCTCCTGATTTGAGATATAAACAAGGTACAAAACCATGTGGACTGGAAAAAGGATACTCACTCACTCAGGGATCATCATAAATCCAAGGACAAAGGACTGATAAATAATCAGATTTTCGTATACCTTCAGGAACAGGGTCTTCTCTTTCTCCTGCCAGTTTTTAATGAGTTTGAAGAGTGAAACTTGCTTTTAATCTGTCACTCCTACTTAAATCAAAGACCAAATCTTAACACAGCTTAAGTTGTAGCAAAAACAGATGCCAGGGCAAAGGTTTATATTCCAGAGTTTATAGCATGCACAACGGTCCAGGTCTAGCAGACCAGTGCTAAGTGCCAAAGGACACTCGTTCTAGAAAATTCAGTGGCTAGACATTAATACACCCATGTAAATGCTCATTCACGTTATCCATTAAGCGTATGAAGGATCTTGTTGCCTACACAGTTCTGTAAAGAGCTTACAGTTTTATGCTTATCATCCTAACTACCACTGCTAGTAGTCATTCTACTTCCCTAAGACAAGCACAGGGCAAGGATCATACCTTTGTGCAGACACATCACGCTATAAATGAACTTGAACTACTCACATAGCAAGGACAATAGTTTATCTTCTGGTGTAGCTAATAAAAAGCTACTGTCTTGCTGTGAGTGCTAATATTAAGACAAACGCAAGAATCTTTAAGTTTATGTTACTTTGAACAAACCATTACCCATCATCTGCATCCCACCCAGACAGTCCAGATGCAATAGAAGTAACTGCTTATTTATGTTTCCACAAGGACTAGCAAGTACGCAGCAGAAGGACAGTGTTCAAGACATCTTTGGCAGATCACACCGGGAGATGTGTTCACCAGATAATACAAGTGAGGAATGCTTGAAAAGCCACTGTTTGCTTAATCACTTGAGGGTAAGTTTGAAAAGATCAAATAAGCCAAGTTTAGGAGTAGCTTGTTCCCCTTATTTAATGGGCTATAATATTTTACAGTGCAAAGCCCTGCAGCAATACAACTAACTGCAGCATTTGGATCCATCACTACTCAAGTACTATGAGCCGTATGGATTTAACAGCTCTCACCACCATTAAAGAGAAAACCAGAACCTTTGTTACTTAAGCCTAGGCCTCTACCATTGAAGCTAAAAAACACTGGCTGACAACAGCAATAGTTTTGCATCTATCACCCAAATTGGCCACTGGAGGTGAACTAATTAACCAAGATATTCACCATTTCCATCAGTGTCTCAATGGTACCACTGCAGTTTCTGCAGCTTGTGCTGTAGCAAACACTCTCTTCCCATGAGAGCAAGACCTGACACCTTCAACAGAAACCTCTAGCGCTTGATCTAGGGAGCCACATTTGGCATAGTCACTGGCAGCAGAAAGTAATCTAATGAAGTCCATCTGCCATAAGTGCTCCTCAAGGTTTTTAAAATGAAAGACCACCTAGCAATCAATACATGCCCCTGAGCTTTCCACAGCGGATACACACCAAAGACTTCTTTAGGATTATTACTACAAAAAGGCAACATTTACAAACAAATTAAACATTCAATTCCAAAATCTCACTGGATCTTATTCTTCTCTTTTATGCTTGTGTAACAAGGAGCATAGTTCATTTACAGGAAAGGGAAAAAAATGCAGGAATTTCCTCAACCATCTCTTAATATCTCCACAGCCAGACAAGGACTAGGACATCTTCTAGTCCCATATATCTATAATCTTTCTGACTTTATTAGAACTGCTGCCCAAATTAATTTCAGCCACTGCCTTGGGCAATCCTGCACACAACTCCATTCATTACTGTAATGTTCTCCTGTTGGATCTGCCTGCAGTAAAGGTATCAGCCATCCATGGCTTTGCAAGGCTTAATGAACAGCAAATAGAAGTCACAAGCATTATTAGGTTTTGTGTTACTCATTTGATGGTATTAGCAACCAGAAAACCGCAAATGTTACAAGAATTTTCCTGTGAAGAAAGAACACATGTAAGATGTGGTTGCATCTGTCATATGACCCTCATGTTGCCTTTCTTATGTGCTGCGCCCATTGCTATGCATCTTGAAACATCTGTGCCTTTCCAGTGACTGATTATCCAGAGACACGCAACAGTGCTCAGTATCTGTAAGAGGCCGGGGACTGAACCCTGAGTTTATTACAGAAAAGAGCTGGAGTAAGCTGCTTGCCAGAAATCCAAATGCTAGCCAACAAGTCCCTCCAGGCTCACTTGGAAAGGTCTTGTAACCTCATTGCCGTATGCCTGCTGGGCTCAAAATGAAATGCAAACTTGCATGTTACTTGTGGATTTGGATGCATTATCCAAGGAGGAGACAAATCAGGAGCCCGAGCAAGAAGAATATGTTATGAGACCAGAATAAAACCTATCAATCTTTAATGTACTTCATTGTAGAGGACCTTTCACAGAGTCATTCCTGAATGTCTTTCCTGCTTTGGTGGTTGAGGTACTTAGTATGACCTCTTTAAATGGTGATGTTTCACTTACGCATTTTAATGAAGTCTTTTATTAAATGTTGTTCAAAAGCTAGCTCATGGTACATACAATCATAGCTGATCTCTTCAGAAAGTTCACCAGCAAGTTTTTCCCAGCCTTCATTTATTTAGGAACTGTAAAGTTGCTGAAGACCCATCCAACAGGTGTTCTTTATGCTGCAGTAAAAATCAAGACATCTTGCAATGCTATGATTGTTTAGGAACTGATAAAGTGTTTCCTACTCTCTTCAATCACATGCATGTGGTCATCAGCATGAGTCTATACCTACTTCTTGTCCAGTTTTTGAAAAACAGGAGTTAGTCCTTAATGACTACCAATTATGTTTTTAGAAAAGCTCATTTGTGCTGATGCTATTTTCAGTTCCATATATAGCATGCAGCTACTAACTGCTCTAGCTGGTAAGCAAGATTAACTAATCTAATTATTTAACAGTACAACACATTCAAATCCCATCAACTACAAAAGGCATTTCCTACAAAAGGCATTTCCTTCCCCAGCCAAATACTTTCCTTCACAGACACAACACACCCCTTAGAGTATTTAAGATCATGGGGCTCAGATGTGCAACACCAATTCCGACTAGCTTTTACATTAATTAAGAGGTAAAAAGGCTGAAGTTACTCTAAGTGCTGAAACTTGACCTCTCAGAGAATCACTGACACGTACACGTGCAGGCACCCCATCCATAAGCATTTTAAATGCTGTGTGTCAGGCAGTCTCATGGGTGCATTAGCAGTATTGTATTGGTAGCTAGACTCAAGGATGACATATCTGCTCCTGAGTTTAGAGCAGAGCTTCATTCTACCATCTTCCACAAACTCCATTCCCTGCCCTGGGATCCTGCTATCTTCAGCATCTACTTCCATTTAAAATTTGTGCATTTGATTATTCCTGCCTCTGACTGTCCCTGACAGAATCCCACTTTGTGTATTTCCACCCAACTCTAGAATTTAATCAAGATTTGACTGGATTTTGATCCTAGTCTACCATGTGTTCCCAGTACTGCTCAGCCTCTAACACTCACAGGTCTGATTAGAGGGCTCGCTCCGTTCCTTACACTAACTTTAAAATGAAATAACAAGCCATACTGGAGTAAGAACAGTCCCTGCTACAACTCCATTTAACACCTCTGCCCAAACTGACACAGTCTGAACCCTTACTAATTACAGCACAGGGTTTCTTTTGAGTGGACTGTATATTTCAAGTTGCTCCATCTAATGCATGTTCCTGTAGCTTCCCAGATGGAGCTGTACTAACTTTGCTGCCTTTATCCTGCTAACTAGCTCACAGAGGGAAGACATGATGTCGGAATGACATGCATTGAACGTGCTTTTGCCTAGCACTTCTCCTTGTTAAACTGAAATTCAACTCCACTAGAAATTATTATTTGGAGGAACACTTTTGGTTCCCCTTTTAATAACAAGGAATTGAGTAAGAATAAAGGCTTGGATTCAGCAACATGGGAATTTGACGCCTACACTTCTTGCTTTCACCTTGAAGTCTTCTACAAAATATGAAACCAGTCTCAAATTTGTCTGGCAAATCCACCTCTGTTCCTACTCTTGGGTTTACAATCCCAATTCCACTTGCATCCCAATTCCTTGCAATCCCATTTCTACATGGCAAAGCATCCCAGAATAGTTAGAACAGTTGTACTGGGGATTTAGGTCCCCAGTAAATCTCTTCTTCTGCTTGAAGAAAGCTTTTGTATGGATGAGGCGTAGCACTTGCATGAGCTCTTCACTATGTTGATGCTTTTGAGGAGCCCACAACTGGAGTTAGTTATCACAGAAAACACAAGTGTCATTGTATCAATGCATTAACTCATTTAATGAAAAACCTACGTTAAAAAAAAGGCAAGAGTTCATAAGGTAGAAACAGAAAGATCTCCATCTGCCTCACCTCAAAGCTTGGCTCCAGTTCAGCTTGCTACCAACTGCACTGCTCCCTGTATTCTCTATGACCTTCTTCAGCCTTTCCCCTTTGTCTTGCGACACCTTACACCCTTCTTACCACTTATATATGCAAACAGCTTGCACTGTCAACAGCTTTGTTTAAAATTATTAGAAAACTCTTTGCAAAAAGAGTCCATTGGCCTGTCCATCTGCCATCTGTGGAAAGCTGGCAAGGAAGTCTCCTGTCTTACGGAATTTCCTTTACTCTCATGTCTTTAAACCTCAGCAGTATGAGATATTCCTCCATCACTCATGCAAAGTGACAACTCATTACTGGAACAGCTCTGCACAGGAATTTTAGAACTCATGTGATGCAAAGTATGTTTTCATCTCTCCTCCAGTATATGGCAAGCCAGAAATAAGAGATGGCAGCAGGACTCTGGGTTCAGAGTCACACCTAGAGGTAGTTATATCTAGGGATGAAAACCAGGAACGATCCCCTCACCTCTCTATTATCCTCACCAACATTCATATTGGCACAAGTCTCCACTGCTGCTAGGGCCAAATATTCAGGATAATTAAAAGTAAATAAATTACTGCACTCATAAGAAAAGAGATGGCACTCTGCATACCAGGCATTACTTGGCTGCCCAAGTATTCTCTTGGAAGAAATTCAAGAAGTTCTTCCTCAAGGAACCGTCCCATTCAACACTGTTTGACAGCAACATTAAGTCCACACATTTCATAACTAAACCCTTAAAAAGCAATGGGAAGGGAGCTGTAATTTCATAAGTGCTATACTCAAAAATTAAACACAAACCATCTTGTTACATGGGCAATAGCCTTGCAAATTCAGTGAAGGAATGAAGATACTTGTCTTCATTGCCACCCCTTCCAGCTGGAGGCATTTCACATTAAAGGCCTAAGCCTCATTTCCCATTCCCAAGAAGAAGAAGAAAAAAAAAAAAAAAAAAAAAAAAAAAATCAAATAAGTT
This sequence comes from Opisthocomus hoazin, assembly GCF_030867145.1. NCBI lineage: Eukaryota > Metazoa > Chordata > Aves > Opisthocomiformes > Opisthocomidae > Opisthocomus > Opisthocomus hoazin. The sequence goes on along the minus strand of NC_134433.1, from coordinate 9,177,230 downwards.
CTTGCAGCAGCAAGGAAGCTTAGATACAACTTCAGTGGGTGGTTTTAATTCTTCCTCCATTGCTATCTATAATTCACTTGAAAGGCATCAAAACTAACAGTGGACACCAATTCGGAACTATTCCTCTCATTTAGCACTTCCATATGCCACTGGTAGTGTGGTGTGCAGTCCAAAAATTGCTAACTTTTGTTATAAACACAACCCCACCCTTCCTCCACCACCTCTGACAGGAATTTCTGTAGAAAAGAGAAAGAGGATAGGGTTTTTCAGAAGAATGTTTTTCATGATTTTGGTACTCATTACATTTGCAGGACTGACAGCATAAGGTGTCACATCCTTATTTTAACAGAGGAGGACATCACACTGGCAGCACCTGCAGGAACTTTCCAGTATGCTCTGCATTCAGTCCAAAGTCCTTATCCTGGACAGAATTGATGGCTTAGCTAAATCCTCCAACCTTCTGGCTATTTTCATATGGCTCTTCACAGCAGCAACAATCTGGTCTGTTTACACAAAATTGCTTCCTCAAGGTCATTCCTTCTCTGTTATTAATGGACCAGCAACATCCACTCATCTCACAGAGGTTAGGAAGGCAGATGGCAAAAAAGCTAGCAGACATCAGAAGATACGCCCAGATTTGGATACCGGAAATCAAAAGATCCAGCCCTCTCACTCAGCCCAACTGCCTGCGAAAGTAGCAAATACACCACAGGGGATATCCCCCCAAGTTATGAATACCCAGCTTAGCTATCTCATCATTACACACATCTCAAACTTCTCCAAAACAGCAAGAGTACATTTGGCACAACTCTTGTTAGGACAGCCTCTATGGACAGGTTTTCAGGGAGATCACCCTGCAAGCTGTGGCCTACCAAAACAAACATTTTAAAGAAAAAAGCGTCATGTCCATCTTGTCCATTCACTGCCCTCTGAGCTGATAATTGTCCACCTCAGGATTAGAGTTTAGCATGCACTAGTGATAATTATTCCAGCTCCCTGCAGTAAAAGCAGAATTGTTTCTATGTCAGAAGCATTTCTAAACCTCATGAAACCAAGGCAATGTCTATATTTCTTAGGCAATCCTTCTGTTGCAAGATTTCACCACAGTTTATGAAGTTTGACAAGACTATATACATTAAAAAAAACACCAATAAAAAACCCAAAAGATCCTCAAACAAACCAGAACTCCAAACCCATTGAAGGATATGGCCCTCACAACTTAAGGGGGGAAAAAAAAAAAAATAGGGGTGGGGGGGTGGAAGAATAAAGAAGTCAGCTGTCTTTTGAAATCCCCTCCAATTCCTAAGCAGATTTAGACGTTCACAGCATAGATGTATTATCCCAGAGGCTGTAATAATGTGAGTCTCGCATATAGGAAAACACAACTCCTTCCTAATGGCCTCAAGCAAATAAAAGGTTCATCATTGTGAGGATGAACAGGAAATAAGTGATAATTTTGGTGGAAGACAAAAGCTCTGAAGGGAACATCTAAATGAAAAAACAGCAAGTTAAAAAGCATAAGGTTGAAGTAGGCAGTAAAGATTATGAAAGGAAGAAGACACTGTCAAGAAGTTGTATGGGCTCTTCAGAACCCACGCCTCTCAAGTTCTATTCCCAAGAAGTTCGAGAGCTTACCTGGGTGTAAGAGTTTCAATATCTAACTAATCAACCACCAGAGATTTATCAGAGCGCTTATACAAATCTGATAGAAAGTACTTCTTAAAGGCTCTAGGGTCCATCATCACTGAATCTTTGTTTGGTCAAGAAAGAGATACACAGTGCCCAAAGTTTCCATGCTTCCATTCTCCTCACTGATCAAACTGATCCCATCAGGAAGTCCTAACCTGATAAAAACACACTAACACCACAGGTGAATAAGAATTGAAGCATTTGCCATTCAGGAACCAGCTACTGAAGTCAAAGGTCTACCTTTTGCACCCCCCACCCCCAAACTCTCTTTACAGGCTCCCAGCAGAGTTCAGAGAGCACTGTGTCGCCTTGGCTGACCTCCTTACCAGCAGCACCCTGAAAGTTTTGCTCATCTGCTCCCATGATCCACACATTAGAACTCCCTAATGAAAGCAGTTCCTTTCTGTAGACCTTTTCCTAGTTGTCTATCTGCTTTGCCAAGTGCTTCAACATTGCTACCGTTTGTGTTCTTTATAGGATCATAAGTACTCAAAGCACGATTCAATGAAACCAGCATTGCCAAAGGCAACTCCAGTCATCAGCTGCCAATATTTTTGACAACAGTTTCCTCTAATGTAGCCCAGCTCATCAGCACTTACTGCTCTGTCACTGAAGCATATAAAAAGAACCTCAAGAGACTCCCAGCTTCAAGGCAGAACCAACCCATACCACCTATAACAGGCAAGAATGAAGACCCTGCCCAATTTCATAGACCATCTATTCTAGTAATTCACCATTTTTGGTCTTTACAGCAATTTGAGGATCATGATTGCTACTCTACTTGTTTTCATACACTAAAGACAGTTGCATGGAAGATGCAGGTGGAACTTCTTTATGATGCAGCAACACTGGCAGAGACATGGAAGAGCCACACCTTGCCACTGGCACCCGTTCTGTGTGATGGCAGAACCTGCTTTACTACAGGAGTAGTTCAGAAGCTCAAGTCAACTGCCCAGGACTTCCTTCTCAACTCTAATCTTCTCCTGCTGCATCCCACCACTTCACAGAAAACATGCCTATCAATCAGTTATACCAGCACCTACAGACAGGCAGAAGTTGTTAAAGAAGCCTCACAGGCTTGGCTCTTTTGACAGCAATTGGTAGAATCCTGCCAGTATGGTGGGAACGAGGCAGAGCAGATACACAGAGCGCCGCGCAGCCTGGTTCTGTGTTAGCCATACCCAAGGTAAGGTTATGTTCACTCCTGATTAGAAATAAATCAAGTTAACAGGAAAGTCATTAACTATAAATAGGTGGGTCTGTCACTTGTGAATTAAGAAAAACACAGCTAAGAAAGAGAAAGGATCCAATTTATTTGGGAAAGCAGACAAATAACTTATCTAAATAAAAAAAGATACTCTACATACCACAGTAATTTGATGGGAGCTAAAAAAATTGGGACAATGTAACAGTACGGCATACAGCTTTTATAATTATGTTAAGATAACATCTGCAGATATTTAGCACTCCAAATATTTTGATATTAGGTGCTGAAAAAAAATCTCCCTGTTCAGATCAAAAAAGTCCAAAAAATGAAACTACTCAGATGCTGGAATGCAGTGTCAAATACCTTTGGAAATCTGACAGGGATTTTTTTTTTTTTTTTTTTGATTGTGTATCGAAAGAAAAGATGAACATTTAGAAATTGTTCGAGTAGTCACACAGCACTGATGCCAGAAAGCGCTCTCAGCAGGCTGCAGATTCTTCCAACAGTGACCACACACTCCAGGAACTCCTCAGAAAATTTGATCAACGGTGACACGTTATGCCTGAAGCCAGAGGTTGCTGAATGGTCAGCATGGTCATGGGAGTGGGCAGAAATTGTGTGACACATTCTAAAGTAGTTTGAGAAACTTCTGGTGGACCTTGTGCCTTATATCAAAGGGGCCACCAGAAACAGAAGCAGAAGGAAGTATAACACAGAGAAGCAGGAGGCATATGCTATGGAAGCAAATAACAGGGCAGATATGATCCAACACCTGTGTACTATAGGTACACAAATATCATTACTCAGAAAGCTGCTTTCACACATCAGCAATTCCTTCACGGGTGATCAACACTTTTCGATGTTTTTCATGAAAAATTCTTGAATGTAGGTTTACACCTAGAGTTAGTTACCACATTTTACTACCTACTTGCTAATTGCTTTATTAATTAGATAATTGTTAGGAAATTCAGGTTGCACTTAATAGCCTAAAACTCATATTTGCATAATTCATTTATATCTAATAAACATTAAACTTTGGAATCAGAAGATATTTTTTGAAGCACATTTGCTATGTGGAACCAAATGTTGAACTTTGTTTCAAAGGTCTCAAAACGAAAGCAAAGTCACATTTCAGTGAAGGAATTACTGAGCCAATCTCTAGTAGAGAACCACATACATGCAAGGATCTGTGCTAGATCCAAACTTGAAAAGAGGATACCTCAGTCTGTAACACATTCACAGCACAGAACTGCCCTGCTAACCAGAGAGCGCCGAGATAACCACCTCTGGGAGGATTTCACTGTTCAAATGGAAGTTTTTGCTTTGATTACGACAGGAGTTGGACTCTGCTGAAGTGGGAAAATATCACTGTACTGGGCTTTAGCAGCAATAGAAACAGACAGTGCAACGCCTCTCTTGACCCCCACTGCCTTCTCTTACATTTTCCCAGTTTAAGGGCAAGATGAAAAATGCTCAGTGGCAGCATGCTAAGTGCTCTGCTACTCGCTGTATGTGACACACAGACTTCATTCCCTTGCTTCCAAATTGTGGCCGTGAGGAAGGGGGAGAAACAACAAGGAACCGAAGTACTTGATAAAAGGAAAAAACTCACACAAGCTCAACTCCTGAAGAGAACTACCATCTTATCATGGGAAATGTTACTCCATAATCTTCACATTGTGTTCTCACATAGATTGACAGTTCTGTGTTTAACAGTTCACAGGGGAGCAAACCAAGACCTGGAGAACTGAGGTCCTATCAACACCAGTCTGAACACCCTTCCTTCTGGAGCACTTCAATGGTGTTTGATGGGGTTTTTGCATTCTATCATACTGAGGAAAGTCCTCATCACCTTATGCTACTTTCAAAACTGTAAACACATGGGAATCTAAGAGGTTTGAAAAATACCAGGATGACAAGATGTAAACAATAGTTATTAAAAGTAGATAAAAATATTTCAAGAACTGAAATGAGGAAGGAAAAAAAAAAAGGAAGTTCTCAAATTAAGCCATTACTTGAGCAAGGCTGTTCAAATTTCCTATCCTACTTCTATTCTTATGGAAAAGAAAATGTAAGCTCGTAATCACAACGGCATCACTTTAGAGGTGCCGAGGTTACTCTTGGAACTGCTTCTTGCCCAAACAGCTAAACTGTCTACCATCAATCTGCCTCTGGGAGAAGTAAAATACTGGCTACTGTCCCAAATTCAAGCAATAGAAACAAACAAGAAAGAAATCTATGTTAGATTTGTAAAGTGTAATAAGACCTTGCCTAGCTGGAGAGCTCTAGGGCAGTGCTGAGCTCCCAAACTTGCTAGGGACACTTTTCCTCTCCCAAGAGGCTGCACTTGCCTTTGAACTTTCAGCCATATAGAAAAAAGGCAGAGTTGAAATGTCAGCATCATCTTGGATTCAAATCAATCAGCTTGATGCATGATTGCAATAGCTAAACCACTTCACCTCTGCACTGCCCTCGTCCATATGTTCTTTATATCAGCAGTCAGCAGACTGGGTGGCTCAGTGGATTCATTTCCTGTCCTAGGCTTGGGCTCCAGTTTAAACAAAACAAAAAAAAACCCTGAAACTGGAAAATAAAAGTTAGCATCTACTGACAGTTAAATATGCCAGACTTTTTTGCATTGAGTCTTTCTCAATGAGAAAGATGCAAGAAACCCTTCAGGAAGCCTTGGTACCACTGGTGATTTTAAACTATCTAGTCAACTATCTGGTCACAGTTCTACAAAATCAATAAAAGAATTAGAGACCTTTCAAATGTTGACATACCTTTGGGCAAAGGGATAGCAACAAAGGGAAGGGAGGAGAGCCCCAAGCAATGTCAGCTTAAAAAAGCAAACAGATTGGAAGCAGCCATCCCCACCTCAATAAATTAATAGCCCACTGAGCAACAAAATCTCCACCCACTTTTAGAGCTAGGCTTCCTCCGGACAAGCCTGCTCTTATCAGCTACAATGCAAGAGTTAAATTCCCAAGATAATTTAAATCTAAACAACATGCAGCCCTCAGCATTAATGTAGGTGCCTGCCAACTGGTGACAGTCAAGTTGTTACTTTCTCAAGCTAAACTTATTAGCTAAGGGTCAAGACACTTTGTAATACTCAAGTTGCATTTAACAGCTTACTCCATCAGTGTGCAGTATGTTACTGTGGAAGGGGAGTTCTCATTGAAGGTGTGTTACAGCAAGCTAGTCTCATCAGGAGTCTGTCATGCTTGGGGGCTAGACATCCACGCTAGACTGTTTCCTTTGCAAAAGAAAAGTTGACCTGACATTTGGGAGATAATGATAAAGTATGTATGTCGGAAATAGCTGCACTACAGCCTTTGAATGATTGCAAGTTCTTTGACTTGGTTTCCTTGGTTCGCCCTTCCATCATTCAATCTTCCCCCATAAAATGCTAAAAGAATTAAAACAAATTAAAAAAGGACAAAGGCCTCATAAAAGGACAGCTAGTAAAATAATCCATCCTCCAGATAGGCTACAGTGGCTCCCCCACAAAGACACTGTTCCAGAACAGTCCAGAACAGCAAGTATCAACCCTGCTCACTGGGGACTAAAGAAGGAATCAATAGCTAGGATCTCTCAAGCCTCAAGATGCAAAAAAGCACCATCACTCTGAAGAAGGGACCCCTGCAGCTGTGCCCATGCAAACACAACTCCCAGAACTGCTCCATGTGCTTGATTAATCCATCATTATCTCCCACCTTAGTCTGTCCTACTCATGAAAAGGCAGCATTACTATTCCAGGGCCCATTGGGAAAGAAAACTTTTGCCTTCAATCTGTGGAAAAAGGAGACATCTCGAAGTGGAAGCTCAGAGCCATTGTAGGTGCCATTCTGCTGACAGTAGAGAACAATAGTGACTGTCAGAATTAGACCATTTGCACCACAGCAAGGAAGCAAGCTAAAAATAGTGCGGGTTCAATCTGCTTTCAATCATACCTACCTCACATCAACTTCAACAGCACCTGGTACACATACAAGTGAAATGAAACATTGAGGTGAAATCCAACTAATAAAAAAAAATAAAGCATTTTTATGTTCTGCCCTGCTAATTCACTGTGATTTCATAATTGCACTGTTTTTGTTTTGTTTCAGTTTAGTTTGCTGCTTTCTTTTGTCTGCTGTTTCCAGGAAGGACTCACACAGATGTAAGCATCCTATCCTCTCAGACGAACCAAATTTTTAGTAGGAGAGAGTGCAGAAAGGAAAGAATACAAAAGGCTTTATATATTACATTGCCAAAAAGCCCTAAAAATATATATATATATATACACACACATATATATACCTCTCTATCTTTTCAGCCTCTTAATTACAATTCCAAATGACACCAACATTAAGGATTAACATAAGGAGCAAGTAAATACTTCAGTTTCAAAATGGATGCCCCTGGACAGCTTGAGGTGCTGTGCACACCAGTCAATACTGCTGTTAGAAGTTAAGTGGCAAAACCCTGCTGTACTAGAAAGGGGTCTTTTTTTTGTTATTATTTTCCTCCTTCTTTCAAGGATATGGGACTGTCGGTAGCACCAGATGTTTTAGAGAGGGGAAAAAAAAGGTGAAAAGAATCTCACACATGAAAGTGAGGGGTTGCTACTGGCTTCTGCTCACACTCTGCAGACCATATCCAAGCCCAAAAGAACAATTCCACCCTGAAAACTGACTGCATAAAATTGTCACCTCGTTCCACAGACCTGCTCCTGTGAGATCACTGCTGACTTTCTCAAACAAGCTTATACTTGCTTTTTATTTCCACTGAACTCTGCTGAGACAGATCTGGCACTGCGGGATGGAGCTGGATTCTCTCCTTTGCACCAGCAGCACCACCAAGCTGTAATCACTCACACCTGTCTAAACCTACAGGCTGTACACACCGCCTTCTAGGGTCTCCAGTCCGATCCTTGGCCAAGCTGAGCTGCAGCTACTTTGGAAATAACAGTTCTGCCACAGTCTTTAGCATCCCTCTGCCCTGCAGTGACAGGTACAAATCCAAGCTGCACACAGCAGCTTCTCTTTCCCAGGTTCGCTTCTTTTAGCGGCATGCTAAAATGCAAAGCTCTCTCCTCCAGACTGCAATTTAGGGTAGCTTTACCACTTTTTGAGGCTTATCTTGAGCTTCTGGGAAGCTATTGTTTCCTCAGCAGTCTGAAGTGAGTTGCTGTCTGCAATCATCATTCTTTGTGACTGTAACAAGACAACCTCCTGGCTCGAGATTTGGCCAAATTGTGTGATTAGCACCAAGATATCGCAGCACAAAGAAAACAAGGTGCAGCTACAAAGAGCAGAGTCTTAGAGATGTTGGACATCCCCACTGACCCCTCACCAGCCAGCAGAGGCAGGCTGTGTCAACCTGATGCAAATGAACAGAAAATTCAAGGCTTAGTTTCTCTCCTGTTCGTAAGCCATGAACACTCACAGCAAATTCAGCAGATGCCCTAGTGCCTAAACCTGAAACTTGATGGATAAACAGGACTCATTTCAAAGTGCCAGAAGCAACAGTCAAAGCAGAAAACATCAGGAAGGAAAATGCAAAACATGCCCTTTGTGTCCATCATGAGAAAGGAAAAAAACCTTCCTTTCTACCAGCTCTGGAAAGAGCCCTGTGTTTTCCTCTGTGTGAAAGATCAGATGCCAAACGCCAAACTGTGTTTTCACATGCACTGTGCAACCTGAATGTTGCACCAATAAGTCAGGGGACAGGTGGGAAGGGGAATCAAAGGTACCTAATTTAATACAAAGCTCCCTGGGAACACAGATATTATTTGTGTTCAGGCCTTACAGGCATAACTCTTACAAGCAGCCATCCAGGAACCAACTTTCATCAGCTGCAGCAACTGATGGTGATGACAGTGGGGTGTGTAGAAGATAAGATATTGACATTTAGTCAGGCATTGAAACAGGCTGCCCAGGAAAGTGGTGGAGTCACCATCCCTGGAGGTGTTCAAAAAACATGTAGATGTGGCACTTCGGGATATGGTTTAGCAGGCATGATGGTGTTGGGGTGACAGTTGGACTTGATGATCTTAGAGGTCTTTTCCAACCTACGATTCTATGATTCTATGACATGGAGGGAGCGCATTTTCTGAAGGACTGTGCAATGGGGACATCAAGCATGAGCACGTCTATAAACAGATCATCCCCGAGTACCCATTTCTTTGTTTCTTTCCCCCTCCTTGTTCTGGCTTCTTTGCAGGTATTCAGGATGATCATTTTCCAAGACCACCTTTCGGAGCTTGTGTGTGAGCATTCACATAATGATAGGGAGTGAAGAGAATAGGTTATTTGTTCCTGTGTTTGAGAGGCATAGAGCAAATTAAGGAACAAAACGCAATTCAGCCTAGCCAGTCCATCCACGTATCCACTTGCTGCTCTGTAAGGACAGACATATTGCTGGATAACTTACCTTCTTCACAGTTGCTCCCCGTGAAGCCAGGACAGCACCTCCACTCCAGCGTGGTCACGGTTCGGTAGGACATTTTGTACGTGGGCCTGATGAGAGTCCTGTAACTAACACAAACAAGAAGTCAGTAGAATGCACTTACCTACCTAATGGTGGTGTTGCTACTAATCCATAGCACATCTTCCTGCCTGGATATATCCCCAGAGACACTCTGCCACCCCCAGCTGCAGAAAAAGGAGACACACAAAATAACAGAGTAAGGGTTTACCACAGCGTGTCTCTTGATTCAACAACCCTTATATTTCTCCTTAAGCCCTCATACTCTTCTGGCTCTTCTCCAGATAACACCAGTCTGCTTTGCAGCGGTCTCATCGCTACCAAGTCATCGCAAGTAGAAATGATGACTCGTTTCCCTCACTCTACATCCAACACGGATTTCTCTGATATCGAACAAAGGCTAGCATCAGCTTTTCCTCACTCCATACTAATGGAGTTTCCAAAACATTACACTCACAGAAATTGCATAAATCTCCCAGGTGTCTTCTGTTCTCCCACCCCCACCACTCAGCTCTGGAGTGTATCGACACATCAGCATGACAAATGTTATCATGACAAAACACTGCACCAGTGATCTGCATGAAGCCTTCTTCCAGTTAGCTGACTGTGCCTCAGTTTCCCCCATCCGATACAGGGTTACACTCTTCCTCACTACAGCTGAGGTTCTGCAGGACACATTTGTTAGCTCTGCGTACAGCACGCAGCACCCCCAGGGTCCCAAGTCAAGCACAAGTATTGCCATGCCCCGTTGGAAACTAGAAGCAAGCAGATCTGTGCAAGGCACCAGCGATGCTGAAATCAACGCAAAATGAACAGTTGCATAAATGCCAGCTTTTCTTTTAAAACAGCAGCCCTTCAAAGCTGGCAAATCAGAGTTTTCCCAGCATACAGCCAGACAAGTAACTGCTGTTACTCATGAAGCTAAAAGCAAACACAGAAGTCATACTCTACAAGCTCCCCTCAAAATTCCTACCCTTATTTAACAGCCAAAGGAATTTGGCACACATAGGGAGAGGCTGAAGCATTGGGATTACAGTGTTGCAGGCTGCAGCTTTATGCTTCTCACTCAAGGTCAGGCAGACACACAAGCCTGGAGCACCCGGGTTTCCCAGGGGTAAGAGCCTCCTCCCGCAGTGCTGAGAGCTGCCGGGAGACGGAGTGCTGCCCAGCCCTTCCAGGCCAGGCACAAGGCTAAAACGGAGCTAGAAATTGCAAGAATCTCACCCAAAACCCATCCAAGGAGTAGCAGGTGTCCAGGTGTGCATCCAGGACAGCACTGCAGTGACATCGTACAGCTACTCTGCAGAGCAGTAACAAAGGCTTACCAGGAGAGGCTGCCCACGTGTGTCTTCGAAAGCAGGCAGCAGCTCAGTCGTGGTTAATGGAGTCTTCGGGAAACTAATTTCTCAGTAAGCTGTTGCTAATTATTTACACCAGCTGCCAAACACAGAAACCAACTTCTACAGCCACTGGAGAGGAGGGCCCGCACAAGCTTCCTTCTGAGCCCGTGGATGCCTGCACTTGGAACAGCATCACCCAGTGACGGGAGAGCAACATTGTCTCCTGAGAATATTACTTCCTCAACCTCCGAGCTGCCAGAAAGCACACCAGTTACTGCTAGTACTGACAACTGTGATCCAGACACTTGTCTAATACAGGCTGGACAGAGCCAGCTCATCCCACCTAGATTTTCTGCACTTCTGCATCCAATGGTATTCAGGAGTTTGCAGTCACAAGTGAGTTTGTGGACTTAGCACCACGTTGATGTAGGTAGACCTTCTTGTGCTTTTTCACTGAGAGACCTAAGGCATGAAGACTTTTAAGTGTCTTGCTGAGAATCTCTTGGAACTGCTCTGGAGAAGTTCAGGAACTGAACCCAAGTCTCCCAACTCCCAGTCCTAGCATTGGACTCGAGACATCTTTCCACACGTAAGCCCCAAACCATCAGTCAGAAGTTCATGACTTTGTCACTAACACCACAGCTGGATTTGACCTTGAGATAAAAGTCTCCAGCCCTGTTACCAGTGTCCGGAGCCAGCTAGTCTCCAACCACACCGTGATTTTAAAACCATGTTTCTGCCAACACCAAGATGTTAAAGCTCTCTCAAACTTCATTATGAAGTGTGGAGAGTGGCTTGAGTCAGACTGGAATCTTGGCAGCAGTTCTGTGTCAGGGAAGTAGCTGTAGTTTAATCCTCAAATGAACAAGGACTTCTCAGGGCATGACAAACGTGGGGCTCAGCTGTCACAGCCTGCCACCCACCCTGAATTTCCTGGAAGGGTCCTGATGTTTGCAGCTCTGTTCAGCATCGTGCAGTCACACATGCAAAGTGGTCCCAGCTTGCTAGCTCTGATTTGCTCTAAAGTTGTTCTGTTCTTCATAGCATCATTTTTCCTCAATCACATGACATAGCACCAAGGTCTGTTGTTACATATACCATTGTGTCACATCACGCAGATTCCTGACTGCTATTCCAGAAGGGGAACAAAGAAAACTCCCTTAGCAAAGTATCACTACTGTCTGATACCTGGAGTGCTGCAACTGAAGAAGAGGAAAAAAAGTGGAAAAGGAAGAGGCAAAGAAGATACCTGTTAAAGATCAGAAGCCTCAGAATGAAAATGTGTGGAAAACACAACAGGCAGAAAAAGGGATTGGGAGCAGAATAAGAAAGCCTTTTGCTCAGATGTCACCCAAACACTGGCATAGAAATCTGCAAAACCACGGTAAGAGAAGTTAGGATGAGCCATAACCTGCACCTCTCTGCTTCCCAGACAGCCAAAGGATGTGCTCAGCGTACACAGTCCTCTTCAGCAGAAGGCTTCCAAGCACTTCAGAGAAGCAAACTACCAGGACCTGCCACTCTCCTGCAAGAGACAGGCGTCATTTAGCAATACATTGGCTGAGGCTTACAGCAAGAACCCAGGGAGTGAGGCAACGTTGAGGGAAGAACACAGAAAATTCAGTTACTGGTCACTGCTGTTACTACGTCAGATCAAAGACCCCACTTCCTTGGAGACTGCCTGATCAGTGTCAGACAAGCTGCAGGAGCTCATCTGCATGCAATTATCATTTGGGAAACAGTCTCCTGCTTGTGTGTCTCTAAGTGACTGCCCAGAAAGTGGTAATTTGGGGAGGGAGCACGAGATGACCGATTAACTGATTTGGGGGTATGAAGTTAGAAATACTGGGGAGGTCAGGGCACATTGAGGGATGTCAGCTAACAAGTCCCATGCCTCAGCACGCAAGGATATGCTCTCCTTGCTCTCAAGGAAGTGTCATTGAAAGCAACAGCCAGACACGACAAGAAAGGGAAAGAGTGTCATATTCTTGGATCAGAGCCTCAAAAATCAGGTCGAAGAGAAAGAAGTGATCTCTGCAGTGACTCAAGCAGGACTGCCTGTCACACACAGGAAATACCTTCCCCCTCTTTATGGATTTCCCCTGCCCTTTGACACTTACAAACAAAGCTGTTTGTACACGAAATCCACATGAGAGGGAAGGCGTGAAACTCATTTCCACATCACAAGAGAAGGTTTTGTTAGTGCAATTCATTCAGCCATAGCAGTTTGTGCCCGAGGAGACCTTGGTGACCTTCAGAGGCTTCTATTCATTTTTATTCAAGTTCCAGGTTGAAAGTTTCAACATCAGTTACTGGTGGGTTTCAGGATAACAAGAGGAATGAACTTGCTGCTTTGACTGGCAAATAATCTGGAATCCAAGGAATCCAAGCTTTCTTTTACCTACTGCTCTCATGGCAATGAAGTCACATATCAACCCAGTGGGTCCAATCCTATACATATAACTGGTGTGTAAAGTTATAAATAGATGGATTATTGTCCCTGTTCAAAAGTTGTAAGAAGTGCTACCTCTGCTTTAAAAGAAGATCAGAACAAAGCTCGTGGTAGTTCCTCTATATTTTTGGTACCCATGGCCTGATTTACACACTTTATATGATTTACATATGTGCGAAGAATCTAAAATTCCCTGTAGAAAGTCAAGGTGTTCTGAAATCAGATTTCAAATACATTAGGTTAAGCAAACGAATCTTGAAGTCCTTGGCTGCCCTGGAAAAAAAAGGAGGTTGAAAAGAGCTGGGCAAGTATTGACACGGAAAAGAATATCCTATGAGTGTACCCACAGAGTCCATTTCCCAGAGAAGCTATCAAGAACATATCTGGTTTCCAAAACCACCATCCCCACTCCAGACAGAGCATCACAACTATCCTGTTAAAGCCCACCGGACACTGATTACACCAGGTAGCTTCTCTATGGAATACAGACAAGATAATGTCACCTCAAACCAGTGTCACAGCTGATGCAAGGACAAGGAGTATCGTTGGCATCGTGTTTGCACTCACAAGCATGGCAGAGACCATCACTCTATGCTTCAGACCTATGCTCTTTTTTCCCCTGCAGTTCCAGCTCTTCCAGCTTCCCTAGCACAAAGGCAGCAGTTCCCCAGGGAAGAACATAACCAGAGGAGTTTCAAATATACTCCTGCAGACACTGGATAAAAAACAAAACCTGCAGCTGCAGTTTTGGAGGCCATTGTACACGCCCTGCCTTTGCCAAACGGGGAGGAAGAGGACTGTTAAACTCTGAGCATGCCTGGCTTGCACAACTTATCAAGAGCCTAAAACCCAGAAAACAAACTTCTACACCTCCCATCCCAAGCTGTACAGAGCAGTATGTTACAGTCTCTCAGTCCCAAGAAAAAAAGACAAAGGACACAAACAGATGTTTCTATGCCACCAGAGTAATCATCAGCTGCTGTCTTTATTAATAACTAGATCTCAGTGTTGCTGCAGAGCAGCACTGTGCTTCCCTACTAGCAAGGAGGAAGGGTGCCCAGACATGCTGTCTGGGCAAGATCAAAAGGCCTTCAATTAGCAGCCCAAGGACACCTGTGCCTGTGCACAATCTACAAAGCAAATGGCCCTCCACCTGCGCCCAGCCAGCAGCACACAGGTCCCCTTCCAAAAGCACAGTGATCCGCATTGTTCCCAAACCTGAGAACACGCCTTTGTGCTACAGCTCTAATTGCTTACACACCCAGAGCCTCTGTCTATCCTGTTTGCAGGGGCACTGTTCATCCTCCATTTATATCCCGTATGTGCATGGGAGAGCAGCCATCTTTTTCCAGCATATGACTCTAGATCTTGGAGAGAAGTAAGGGAATTAAACACATAAAAGAGTTTGTGTGTAACAGGACTTCAAATAGCAATCCTAATGCACTGGAATAAGCTCTGGGATTTATTATTCAATTGACTGGAAAGAAAGAGAGAGAAGAGGATTTCCCTGTGGCATTACTACTTCTGAAACAGAGGAGAAACTTCAGTTATGAGCCAATCTCCTGGGTGACAGATCCACAACTTCTCTTACTGACCCTGTAGCAATAGTGTCTTCAAAAGCACAGAAGACCGAAATGCATGAGCCCGCAGAATTCCTTCTTTGTTATTCTGCAAACTAGCTTGTAAAATCCCTCTGGGAACCAAAATGTGCTCAGTTTAAATGAAAACAACAAAAAAAGAAAACCCAATGTTCAAAGACACCAAACAGCAAGAACGATCCATGCAAGATGCATAGCCTGCTTATGTTAAAAATGGCATCAAAAGGACAAAGCATTTGTGATACGCCAAACCAGCTAGAATACTGAAAGGAAAAAAAGATGCAATGATTAGCAGTTGGAAACTGCATTACAGCCCAGATTTGCTGCGTTGCAAGAATGCTCTTTCCTTCCATCTCTCACCTTTGAGTGGCATTTGAATCTGACAGATGAGTAACTTCAAGTTTGGGATTTCAATGCCTCTTGCTAAAGCACAGAAGCCAAGTAAGCCCTTCCTGTGTAAGCCAGCTATAGGTTTCCAGGGGAGCCTCCAGATTCTCTGAAGCCAGAAAGTGCAACATAGACAGGATGCTTAAAGGCTAGAGTGAAACAGTTCTGTGACCACCAAGTACAGCAAAAAACAGCAGGATGAAAAAACCTCAGCCAACCTTGCTGAGAACATTCGTTTCTGTAGGATGAAACAGGTAGCAGAGGAGTCAGAATATCCTGCCACTGTCCAAAGCAGCATGCTTCCAGAAATGAGGTAGGGCTTTTCACAGCAACAACAGTTTGCAGCAGAAAATGTTTATGTTCTGAAGACTGTAACAGTGCATGATCTGCCAAGCTGTTCACCACGTTGATTTACCTCCTGAGATACTGATTTACTGACCACATTCATACACAAATACCCTAACCAAAATTAGGCTGATTTTGGCCAATTAGTATACAGCAAGAAGTTGCCCTATTGTCCAAGTCATAAGACACAGTCAGACAAGAACAGTACTGTTCTCACCTTATAGCTGAGGTGGCATCGCTTGACCAAAGGCACAGGAAGTCACAACAGCTCCAGCAACCGAATGCAGGCAAGGACCTGGCCTATGAGACCACCCTCCTCTGTAAGCCTCAAGGAGCTTAGCATCCTAAACTCGACAGAATTAGCCTGCAGCTGCTGCAGCAAAATGATTGCTCAGAAGCGCTACAGTTCCGATGCTCGAGTTTACTGGGAGCTGGGCGCAATCATCCAGGCAGCAGAGACGAGATTAGGTTGCCATTGAAACACCAGACTAGAGACTTTATCCCTTCCTTCAGCCAGATAAATGGCATGCAATTGTTATAAGTACACTAGGAGCTTCAGTCAGGCTCCTGGAAAGTTGCCCGTTCACTTCATAGTGTGACAAAGCAAAGGCACATCCTATGGCGCGCAGAAGCTGAAGTCTTCCCTACACAAACGGAGAGAGTTCACGAATAGATCTGCTGAGGGAAAGTCTCCAGCCAAGACTGCTCCAAAGCAACTCGGCACCCAAGCTAAACAGAGGCTGGAGTGGAGGGCAAGAAGAGAGCAGCTCATCCCATCCCAGCCAAGATGACGACACTCCTGCAAAAGGAGTGCAGCTGCCAGCTTCCCAAAAGCAAGTGAACAGACAGCAAGGACATGACAAAACTGAAGCTGCTTGGCTGGGGATCTCACAGATACTCCTCTGTCAAAGGCTTGACCCTGAGCTGCAGTTTGTGCAATAAGGCAAAGAAACATAACACAAATGAATGGGAGACAGGAAATGGATTAAATCCTTGTCTGGCCACACTGCTGTCTGCTGGTAAGCAGAGTCTCTCTAACAGAGAGCCCCTCTCAGCTGTCTCCACAAGGCTGAGAGATGCCTTTTTTTTGGCTGGCATCCCGTTTGCTAGTGAGCAGCCCAGTAACGGGTGCTGGCAGAATGAAAGCTCTCCCAGATATGGTTGGCTTCCTGCAAACAAGGGAAAGAAAAAAGTTTAAGTTGCCACTGAGAGAAATACTATAAAGTCAAGGTAACACCAATGGCCTATTAACATTTTGCACTGCATACAGTCAAGCATAACACCACGTGAATCTGGCTGTGCCCTCCTTTCAAGTTTTGGCATCAGAAATTTCACTAGAGCAGAACAGGAGAAGGCCAGAAGGTCTTTCAGTTTGTCTTTTTAGCAAAAGGAAAGCAGATAAGTCTATATTACCTGAACAACCCTGGGGAGATAGAGAGCATGAACATTTCTAGCCACTACCAGACCTGGTAAGGCTGATGTCCCCAGAAGCTAGACTTCCAGAAAACCTGAAAAGACAGAGGTGCTGGTACAGAGCAGGTAAGCAGGAAACAGAAACAGCGTTGTTTGATGGGAATGAAGCATTAGCCCCATGAAGCATTCTTGCTGGACCTGTCATGTAGAGCAGATACAGTCAAGCAGGCAATCATTAAGGACCATAGACAAAACAGAGAAGCTCCTTCATCTTACAGGAACACACACAAGGACTGACGGACCTAGAGAAGGCATTTTGTGACACAAGAGATTCTTTGCTTCCACTTCCATGAAACTATCATAACCCCTCTCCTGTGTTCTGCGAAGTATTGGGACAGGACGCTATAACATTTGACATCAGTCACACTGCGTTTCCCTGTTGAAGGTATCTATGAAGACATCCTTACTTAGGATGTCCCCCAAGAGATGAATCCCTTGACCTCGCAAGGTATCAGGGCTTGTAGCATTTCTGGACTTCAATCTTGCAGTAGCAGGATTAGATCAAACAGGGGTAGAGGTGTCCTTTGCTGTGAGAGTGAGCCACGGTAGCAAAGTACCAATCCCGTGTGCTCAAGTTCTGCCATGCCGCATCCATCATTCTCTTTTTGGGAGAAGCTAGTTTGAAACACAAGAGGTAACATTTTCCCTCACCACAGAGTGGTTGTCTTTGCTCTGCATCACAGTGTGCTCATCACAACAAAAAACAGATTCCCAAGAAAACCAGGACAGCTCCCAGGCAAACAGCAGTATCACCCAAAGCTTCCAGACATGCTAAGATAGCTTTTGGGTTTTTTCGTTTTGTTTTGAAAAAGTAGGTATAGAATCACTCTCAAACCACTAATTAGCAGAAAGTGCGGGGGGGGGGAGGGAAGTAGGGCACCTGAGTTGACTTTTCTGCTCTGTTCATCTTCTGTAGAAATCTTCAGAGACCTGTCGAAGGAAGCTGTGCAGCATGGTGGCTAGTATAAGACTACAAGGCCCTTCAAAGCCAATTTATTCACAGAAAAATAAGGGAAACAAGCATAACTTGCAGGTTATACAGTACAACTAGCAAGTGAGGTGCTGAATAGAAGCGGGACTCCACTGCCTTGTGACTTCGGGGACTGTCTTTCTCATTGCTATCCTTGGGAGTTTTCATCTCAAAACAGGAGATGGAATCACCCGAATTAGGAGAGAGATTGGTGTTTCCTAAAGAGACAGTATTAATTTTGGTGAAACAGGGAGAAAAAAAGTGCCATTTAAAAAAAAAAAATTAAAACCTCAGCTTGACTCAGAGACAAGAGAAAGCCAGTTATTCACACAGCCCTAGGTGCTGGCAATGTACAATTGATAGGCTGCCATGTAGGCCCAGAAAATAAGACCTCAACCATACAACATGATACAGGGTACCAAATGTTGCACACAGTGGTTACACATCACAAGATCCATAATTTTCAGTGGCTGTTTTTCATTCTGTTAGCACAAGTCAGATGCACTGCTGAAAACAAGCAACCACTTACAGAAGATGTCTGGGACAGGGATAAGTTATCCAACACCGCACTCAACTCTCAGGGCCTCGGTGGCCTTGACTTCATTGCTATGCTTGCTCCTGGCGCTTTCCCTTTCATACAGTGACAGTATAGGAAACCATCAGAAACCCACACATGCCACTCCTGCTTTAGCTTTGTTGATAACTGGGTGGGCTCCAGCATTTTTCAGCAGCTTTTTGGAGATCCTTAGGAAAGAGACGTCCAGAGTCTCTCTCTACTTCATGCAAGAACGTCATACAATACATGATTTGGGGACAGACATTATACTATTTCCTTGGAAGGGTGCCATTTGCTTCATTTTTATTTCCTCCCACTTTCATGCAGAACAGAGCACTGACATCCTCCCATCTCTTCTGGTAAGTTTCTTCATGGTGATCGTCTTCCAGAAATGCAGGTCCTGTCAGTTGAGCTTTCACCAGCTGAGATCTTAAGTACCAATAACCTCAACTTCTTTCCGTGATATTTTCACATAGAAAGAAAAATTGAGAAGTCTGCTGCCATTCTGCATTGTCTGCAAACAATTGGACTCGTCAGGCAAATGAACCAAACCACATTCGAAACTGAAAATGTTCCATGAATAACAACGTCACAACAGTAAATACTACTCCTAAAGTCTCTGGGTTAACAATGTAAGAATCAATGTACATGAGTAACTGCAGGAGCCCACAAAAAGGATTTTTACTTGTAACATGATCAATTGTTTGGTACTTATGAAACTACAGTTACGTTAACAAGGAAAAATAAGCAAGATTTTTGGCAAGTTTAGGAGACAAGGTGAAAACTCACAAGTTTCTAATGACAATTATGTGCATAAAAAGTCTGGGAAATTAAAAAGTTTCACCAGAAGTTTGGCCATGACAGGGTAAAATATTAAGTGTTTCAACCACAGCCTCGCATTAAAACAAGACCAAAGAGACACCAAAGCAGATATATTACAAGTGAAAAAACTTAGACTGACCACTGGCCAAGTAGAAACTAGAGAACCAACTGTGGTAACTGCCACATGGAAAATGTGAATTCCAGATGAAGAGTTGCAAGAACAGATTGGGAAGGTAGATCTCTGGATGTTTAAGTGGGTAGTTCAACCACATTCTGGTGAGGTTATCAACTACAAGAGAACCTCAGTCAGCACCATGTGGGTGAATCGCTAACAACAATAAAATGACTAAGCTTTGTGTGCTAAATTATGGGCTTGTCTACATGGGAAATTGTTATAGAAGCTAGGTGCAAATTTAGAGCACAATGGCTTTCTTGCACCAATTCCCAGATGGGTGGATAACACTACTCTGCTCTGACAATGTCTTTCAGAGAAGGCAAAGCTCAACAATACAAAGACGCTTTGCGTACTGAAAGGTGGTAGCTGGGGACAGCTATTTCACACGTGGTTTTTTTTTTCTTAAACATAGGTGAGTCCCACGACTGTAAATGATCAAAAGGCAAAGCAGGCGCAGGGCACCTTTGTGACAAGTCACTGTCTCTAAGTTTTGTTTCTCATCTGGGGAGAGGGGACATGATGCTTTCACACATATCTCTAAAGGATATTGAGATGCAGGAGTAAGAGGTGCCGTAAGGAAATTCTACTCTGAAAGGTACAGGGCACATTACTTTTGTGCATCATCAGCTGCAAGGAATTTGACCAAAGCTTTGCAGCGTGTGTGATCAATATTACCCTTAAAGACTCAAGTATGAGGACTCGATACCAACAAGCCACTTAGTGCCATTGGTCCAGCATCCCTGCTAACCCTGCTCAGTCACACTGCACTTTGTTGGACTTCACATTTATTTAGCTTCACGCCTGACTAGCAGCAGCCTCCTGTGTGGAGAAGTACAAACTGACACTACAATCTAAGGTAAACTGCTTTGCATCGTTTGTCCTTAATACTACACTTACCTTCATGTGTAGTTACTCTGCAGTTAACACCAGTGGTATTCTTTAGTTACACCACCACAAAGCAAGATACCTCATCTGACCCATTAACCTCAACCCTCTATGCAGTACTTAAAAGCTAACTAAACTGAGAAGTGCAGGAAAATTTGGGCAACACAAGACATGAAGATTTTTACCTCACTAAGTTAGCGCAAGGTCCTGGCCACCGGCAGCTCTGATAAACTCGCTGGATCACCGTTTCGGACCCATTCTGCACTTGGCAGGAAACTGTCCGTGTAACTGTATAGTGACACCAATGCCTGCAGAGAGAAAGAACACTGTTAGCCCCAGTAAGACAGCAAGCTGAACCAACATATATCAGATTGCAATAAAAACACACCAAGTATCTGGGGGTGGGGTTGTTTCTTCTGCCAGCCATAGCCAGCCTAACTTGCAGTCTTCATTTCTCACCCCACCCTCTCCTCCCAATAGCTGCAAAAAGATTCCCTGCCTCTGCCAACCTGAGCCACAAGAGATCCAGTAATGCCTCTTGCTTGGTCCTCAGAGGCCAGAGTTTTATAGCACGATTTAGTTCTGTTAGTATCACAAACAATAGGATTTTAGAAAAAAAAAAAAAAAGTGTTCCAAATCTCCTGATAGTCAGTTCCCATTGTACTGGTCTTAATTTCATCCTGCTCATTATGGTATCATTCCCCAGCCTCCTACCATTCTGCACAACACCCGAGTTGGAAAATGCAGCTTTTTGGTGTGGTGGAGCTCATTGTCAGCTGGGTGATAAACAAGTTGTATTGCTGTCCTGTTGAGATTACGGTCTAAAAATGGGCAAGAGAAAATGTAAGGGAGGGAGGGACTAGTGTTGTATGCTGTCTCATAAGAAAACAAGCGTGAGAGAGACCCCTTCACTGTAAGGTGTATGAGAAGGCAGGAACTGCAGTGGCAGCCTTGGGAATCAGGGCCTCTAGACCCTTTTTCATCTTTTCTGAACATACATTTTTAGGTTCCAGTGTCATGCTTGACAGGGGAAAAAAAAAAAAGGATACTTTCATTTTCCCCTTGTAAGCATCGCTCATATTTGCCAAATACTGGTCCACATTTTTGCTTTTGTACCTCAGCACAGTTAACAGGTTTGAGACCCACTTTCCTACTGATTGGGGATCAGAACTGGGGTCACTAACAGGAAGCAGAGACAGCAGCTTGTGTTCCAAAACACACAAAGTGCTTGTGTAAGCATTCCCTGCACACACAGAAGAGTCCTGGCTCCTCACCCATCTTAAAGCAAGAGCCCCGAGTACAGTTGATCTCCTCTTCTCCAAGTATCAAGTGGCTCCCCAACCTTGCATACCAAAAATCAAACTGCTTGCACAGTGGAAACAGGAACTTGTACATCCCCTCCTCCTCCCCTAACCCACCTTCCCCATGGCAGTTTAGTTTTTCCAGTTTTTGCCATTTCCAGCATTTGTTGCATTTTGTTTCCTTTTTGGATTCCCCTCCTATCTCCGCAGGAGGCTCCCTGCTCTCTGAATAACTCTCCTTCCCATGAATAGGAGGTACACATGCCAGCGGCTGAGCCGAGTGCTGCAGACCACAACGGGCAAGCCAGGGCCAGCAGGCTGCCCACTGAACCTTCGGCTAGAGCCAGACGGGCGAGCTGGGACACCCTGAGAGAGGGTGGCTTTTTGCCCAATGCCATTGAGCCCGTCAGCAGCCTCAAGGCAGAGCCGTGCAGCTTTTCCTGCAGACACCACTCCTGCTCACTGCAAACCCACTTGCGATTTCTCATCGGGAAGCGCGGGCTACAGTCACATCTTGGGTGACTCCAGGCTGGCGAGGACCACTTCCCTCAGATTTGTTGAGAATCTGTGGTGTATATATAGAGATCAGACCCCCAAATGTCTCTACTAACACCTACATCATAGAACCAAAAGGGCAACACAGAGGGGGGGAAAGATAGGATTAATGAAGCTCCAGATCTTGTGATGTCAGCAGATCCTTTAACAGGCTCAACACAACTTCTGTACAGAGTTCAGGGAGGAAAACCAGAAGAAACAAAAGACAGGAGCTGAAGACTGGAAGTTTGATCATTCAGTAAACGTTTCTTTTTAGCTTCACATGTACGCACAATGCAATCATCCATTTTGTCTCTCGAAGCCTTAGTCATTGGGTTTGTTCAGACCAGTATTGCTGGGTAAGATCTCCTCATGCCATGGGAACAACCATTTTAGCATGGAAGGGAAAGCAGCCAGGAGAAAGCGTGAGTACAAGTAGGGCTGGGGAAAACACAGCTCTGGATAATTTACCTTGAGCGTGTTTTTAGCACCGCACTTACAGCTGTCAGAAGGACAATACAACACTTCTGCTCAAGTCTTGGGCAAAAGCATTTCATGTCAGACAAAAGAAACTGCACATATACAGAATCTGACAGGATAATGGCAGAAGCAAATGTCCTAAAATTGTGAAAAACAAAACTGCTCATTAACATGTAATGAGGAAAGGAATTGGTCCAACCACAGGAGAGGAAGGAAGCAGTGGTATGCACACTAGCAACATGTAACAGAGCATGAAGAGGCATGAATACTAACAAATTCAGAATAAAGTTACTGAACATTTTAGAACAGAGCATAATTATCAAGGATTCCAGTGCCTCCCCTCATGTTAAGGCCATTTTACTGGCTTCTCAATGAAATCCAAACAAATCAAATAGTTGTTTACAGATGTTATGCTTTAACTTTTACATAGCTTTCTATGCGTCCCTCTGGCCTTCTCCCATCACAGAGTCATCTGGGAAGAAATACTGTTTCCGTGGTGTGGAGCTGGATTATCCTACACTGATTATTTCACTCTAAGACTTGTTTTGTGGGCTTCTGAGACAACCTGCCTCACCTTCTTGAGTACAAACAAAGCACTTGTGTCAGATAAAACAAATTCAACTGCACTCTTAGCAAAACCCTCTATGTCTAATGCTGAAACTAGAAAGTTTAATAGTCGTGAAGGCAAATGAGGTGGGAAGGTGAACAAAGACAAACACCACTACACATGCCAGCACAATGCAGAAGAGAAAGGCAGGTGCTGGAGGCAGACTGTGATTGCCAGAGGGAATCTGGCAGCATATCTGTTCTGCTTAATGCATAATGGCAGCTCCAAATTGCAACTCTAACCATTATTCGCTTTAGCTTTCTCTTGCACAGACTGAGATTTAACATCATCTTCCTCCTTCAACCAGTTTGGGAGTCTAGCACTACAGCTGTGGATCTGGAGCTAAACAAGTGGCACTGTGCAGGCTGCCTATGTCAAAAACTGCCAGACAGGTTGATTATTTTAAGCTACCTACAAAGCTGGTTTTGCCAGGGCTATTGTTCAGTGGATGCTGCTGGGATGGACACTGCTTTTCTTTCCAAACTGAGTCCAAAACTGCTGTTGTCCAGGTTGGTGTCTCACACCTTTGCTCTACCTGGTCCTTGGAATAAGCTGTTCAGGTACACATATCCCCTCACACGTCTGAGGAATTTGACAGTCAAGTTGTGATTTCTGCCTTGGAAAAGCCTTCTTAGAAGCAATATGTGCTGGACAGACCTTGTTACAATCTAGTGACAGACCCTTAGGCAGCAGTTGGAGGTAAAGGCTGCTCCCATGCTACAGTGCATGGGACAGTAGCCTGCATGTCGGTGGTGGGAGAAACCCAACACTTTCCCAGGTTCATTTCTTCACATGACCTGCTCAGGGACCTGTTATGAAAGGCAGCAATCATTACAGGAAGCAAGAAGCTTCCCCGAGGCTCTCCATTCACTGCTTTCCTCGCCTGAAGCTATTGCGTGGGTTTGCCAGGCTGAACGAGACTGCTAGCCCATGGCAAAATAACTGATGCTTTGCTCAAAGTTAGGGACAACCTTCCTCAGCAGAAGCACCCAGAGTGTAGTGACAAAGTACCACAACACTTGTCACTTCAGCACTCAGTCTCCTCTAAAGCAGAACCACAACGGGGGGGGGGGGGGGGGGGCGCGAAGGGAGGTGTCAAAGCCTAAAGATACTCTGATAATCTGACATGAACACAGATCTCTCTAACTTCTCTCTTTACCAGCAGAAGCAAGAGTTTGGTAGCAAAGGTACCCATCCAGGAGTGAAAGGTACATTCCCATTTGCAAAACATCACACTCTTGGCTTCCCATAAATAGCCTAATTTCCCTACAAATGCAACTTTTCAGTGTTTGGTTTTTTACTATGGCATAGAAGCAGGCGAGACAGAAAGACACGAACATAGCGGATTGTAAGGTGCATTAGGATATATAGCTTAAGACTCACTGTAGATATAATAGCACAGTGACTATGACAGACCGACAAAACCACCCCAAGATTTCTCTTTGCAAGCCAGAAGTCAGCAAGAACGGCCTCCAGAATGCAAGCAGGCTGCAGACAAAGTGATGAAAGGCCTGATCATGTCTTACAGAGATTGTAAATGACCCTTTATATTATATACAGATGCTAGCAAGAAAGGTTTAGGACTTTTACTGGCATGCATCCAGGATGGCAGAGAATATATTGCTGCTTATTCAAAAAAAAAAAATATTCCAACCAAGCAAACAAAACAATCCAAACAGCAGCTCCTTTAGGACTGGGTCCATCTGATCTCATGCATGCTCATCACCAGCTTATTTAGCACAATGCCCCACAGCATCTTGTGGAATTGGTCTTCGACTGCTTTGCTTGGAGATACAAGTCTCACTTGGTCCATTTCCCCAGCCGTTTCCAAAGAGATGCCTTCCTCTCCCACCCTATTTAATTCTTGGAAGACTTTCATCGACAACTGAAGATCTGCAGACCATGGTCTGCAAGCTACTGATTTAGACAGTTTCAGTCCAGGGCTTCAGACCAAGATCTCATGTCTTGATCATAGCTGACATCATGTCATTCCAGAGGGAATACAAGTTGATGCCAGCAGATATCTAATTGTATTCACTGTGTAGGTTCAGGATGTTACTGTGGACATTTCAGGCTAACTACAGCAACAAACTCAATAGTTTACTTCCATTTGGAGATACTCTGAAAATTACTATTCTGAGCTTAAACAGACCCTTCCCTCACCAGATGCTGGGAGGGAGTTGCCGGCTTTCTGCTGACTCAGCAAGAGCAGTGATCCATGGCTTCAGGCACCTGGACACTGGAGGAGGCAAGAAAACCTGACTTTCCAGGGCATGCACGGAGCAGGCTGAGAGGACCTTAAAGAACAGCTGGACTTGCACAGGGAACTTGAGCCGCATTTGGCTTCTGTAGGCAATGCCAGGGAGGAAACCATACCCTGCACCCCACCAGCTTTCTGAACCTGCTGCACTGCTCATCAGAAGCCTTATCTGGATGCACAGTTAAACCCCTGGAGATTCTGGATGTCTCCTACAGCAAGAGAGAAAAGGGACTGCAAAGCGTGTAGAAGGTAACAAATACTTGAGATAAAATGCTCTGAGTTCCGGAACAGCCACATACTCATACATCAAAGCTTAATTCCTGGCTGGCATAAGTGAATTAGCTTAGAGCAATCATTTCACAGATGGGAAGATAATGACAGACAGCAATTGCACAGTACTGTTTTCTAAGCCCACCACTCAAAGGCATCCTTCCACTCATTCGCCCACTGCAAATGCCTAGAAAGATTCACACCACAACAAACTTAGAGCCATCTCCAAAAGCAACGCTTGCATCTTTCCCAGCCCAAACTGTTGGCTTTTACCCAAGCTTCTCAGACTCCTGGGGGATCCTGGAGGACCTTCTAGGGGGTTTGCAGGAGAAGAGCCAACTGGTTGTTACTAGGCTTCATTTCACTGGACAAGTCATCACAAACCGAACAATGTCAGAAACCACTGGGCTGAACCGATCAGGACTCAGCAAGCAGCCTGATTAATCAGCAGCGTGCAACTTGAAAGTGAAAGCAGCTACATTCTTGCCTAATCACTTCTTTCAGTGGGACAACAGTTCAGCTCCACACACAAAACTGACTTGCTGCCACGCCCTGTTAGGGGCAGACCTACAGCAGGCAGCACCTACCACACACAGGACCTTCAGGCTGATATGTTCACTGGAGTGAAGGATGTGGCTACAGCTCCTGATATCCGTGGCCATAGCACACACCATGCTCCTACCACCATGAAATGCTGCGCTTTCAGTGGAGACAGTCCTACAAGTTAGACTGAGCAAAGCCACTTATGCTGTTGTAGAGCTAAGTGAAATGGAGATTTAGTGTGGTTTTAGTAGTTCCGATGAAAGCACATGCCACAGTATAACACAAAAGCTCAAATCACCAAGACTTAACTGGCCAAGACAGAAGAAAGCAAAGTCTTTCTGGGAGGGAAAAAACCTAAAACAAACAAACAAACAAACAACAAGACTTCATAAGCAGCATTGTTTCATCAGCACCTGTTGCATGTGTTTGGGCATGAATCGACCCTCCCCACTCCCAATAAATATTGCAAAAGTGTCTCAATAAGGCTGGCATTTCTGATGCTTTTGATTTGACCTAAAGCTTTGTGCTGTGTAAACAACTGCACTGAATTATCTTTTTGTTTCCATAAGGATAACACACTGTGTGTTATACTTAGCAGAGATCAACATTTAGGGCACAGAAAACAGTAGGAGTGTTTTGATAGCTAGATAGATTTCCCCAAGTTTCCTCATAACATTTTTCACTGGAGCTATCAATTTCCCTGCAATCCTAGAGAGGAATTTCAATAAAATGACAAGGTCGCTGCCTATCACTGGGAAAAAGTTGCCGTTCTAACTCAATGAAAGTAAACTATGCCCTTTTCTCTGTGTAAATAGTAGAGCATCCCACTTGCTTTGCTAGAACAGCAATCCATACATTGTGTGCTCTTCGTTAGGAGCAATTAGTTATTTATACACTCCACTGAGGCCAGGAGCAGAAGTTGCCTGCTACATGCCAAGAAATCCAGATTCAAAAGCTGCTGGGTGCTCTGGGGTATCTCTTCCTGAACCATCCAGTTCTACATAACTACATTATTCCCTTCTTATTCACAAATACATACCTCCCTGAACATGCTTTGACTCTCATCAGGATCAAGTTTACCAGCTAATTCAGTTGGCTGTGACCAGGTTACTCTTTACTGCTGAAACCTGGCTAAAAAGGACACAATCCCATCACGCGTTACTGCAAAGCTCAGACAAAAACCAGGCTGGACTGAAGTTTCTCCTGTTACTGACCATATTCATGCTCTCCCCAGATAACTAGGTTTTAAGATGCAAGGCTGCCATTCAGCTCATTGTCCGGCAAAGAGACAGCCACAAAATTCAATCCTGAGCACCAGTCTCCACAATATTAGAATGTTCAGAGTTGATGGATTGATTCATGTCTGTAGATTGATGGACCACTGCTAAGGAATCCATGAAAGACCACCTGGCATAGCCAAGGGGGTGGCTGTACACAAGCTTATGATGGCAAGGTCCAGTTCAAAGCAGCATCTGCTCTTCCATGACAAAGTTTTAAGAGGTCTGCAAGTCAGAAGACATGACAAACCATAGTAATCTTGCTGTCAATATTGATGTTTTACACATGCCTTACTCCTACTGAGTACTTCATAATCACTATTAGAGGTTACCCTGACTCCTGTGAAAAAGGGAGAAAAATCTTTGTATTGGCCCATTCATTTTGGGAAACAAATAAAACTGGAAGACTGATGGTGTTTCTGAAGCCCGCCAGCAGCAGCCATTTGAAGCTGCAGAGAGCCAGAGGCACGAACAGGAATAAGACACTTTCCAGGTCTCCCACTCCACTATGTCGGTCAGACAAAGATTGGAAGAAACTCCAATTTTTCTGCACACACCATCACCTCCTCCAATAGGAGTCTGAAAAAAGTGGCCATAAAAATAAGTTCTGGCTAGCAGAGTAAGATGGGACAGTTTATCTAGATACCTCCCAATAGCGTAAACCTTCCCCAGAGGGCAATATATACTGTGCTTAGTGCGCTTCAAATACTCAGGTGCCAGTAACCGTCTTAAGTTTTCCCACACAAAGTGGATTATCAGAGACTGCTGGAGGGAGTCAAGTCCTAGAGGAATCTTTACCTTAGGAGGAAAACACAGTTCAGTCTGCACAACAGCTTTAATCTTCAGCAAGTTCTACAGCCAAGCACATTTAACTGTGCTTTCCTTGCTTTGTTGTGTGCATGGTTGACCTTCCAAACAGCATTACCTCGAGGGCTGAACTCGCTTCAGTTCATAGGAAACTGCAAAAAAACTCTTGCCTTATCCTTCTGCAGCCATTGAAATTACAGGGGTTAAGGGAAAAACCTCTCCCCTACTGGAATTATTAAAAGCCTGGAAGCAGAATAGCCAAATGGTATGGAGCCACAGGTGCAACTCTCTTTCAGAGACAAAGAGGGAATCCAGTTCCCCAGAGCAACATTCAGCTTCCTCAGCCATGAGACCATTCCTCTTCTCTTCCAATCCCCCACCTCATTCACAGGGCATCTTCCAACTGCTGTAACTAATGAAGGAGGGGCTCTGAAGATGATAGCACTCATCTATTACACATGCTTGATTCATTTCTACAGTAGATCCACCCTGTACATCAGCACTAATATAAATGCAGAATATAACAGAGGCAGATAAGGACTTAAAAAAGGTTGAGCAGGCAGGTGGTATCAGAAATAAATTAATCATATTCACTACATGCACCTCTGTGCCTATGTGTCTGTTTATGCATGCGTAAGGGGAAAGAGGTGAGAAGGCACAAGGATTATTTCTCTAGCATAGAGTCCTTCTGATTTATACCCACTATGTAGCACCTCTCAATTTGCTGGTGGCATATTCGAACTGAATCAAACAATAAATACGGTTGACCTAAACCATAATTACGTCCATCATGAAAATGAAAGAAGTTAGTCCATGACTGAGTGCTCAGAAATAAAAGGGACGTTCACTCCTTTGAAGTGCTTTGCTTTGACAGGAATTCTTCTACACACTGAACTATTTTGCTGCTCCCTCCCCCAGGCTTATTGCAATCAATGAGAAGACAGTAGTTAACAGTGTGCACAGAGGGAGGAAAGAGGAAATGTACTAGAATATCCATGGAATCTGCCTTTGTTAAATTAGACTGACTTGATGGAATTTGGCTTTTGATATCCATGTAGCGTGGAAATCATGCACAATTACAACTAAGTATGTCCTTTTTGCAACATAAAAGTTTCTTGAACTAGAGTCTTTCAAAAGAAGAACTTGAGTCTAAACATTTTCGCACAGCTAGATAACCTGGTTGTAAATAGGTCTCCCACCTTCATATTGCCAATACACCTGTAGTACTGGTTTGTATATTCCTAGAGAGCCTGAACTTGAAAGGAGGGGTGGGGTCAAGATAAAAAATATCCTTAAGACCTGGATTGAAAGTATAGAGATGGGATTTGCAACACTGACTATTTCTCTGAAGTACATCCCTGTGTTCAAAGATGACATCTGGCTCTTGTCCATGTGTCCTCCTCTGAAGATCTGATCTAGAGCTGCTCAAGTTGAGGACAGCAGCCCTGATCTTCATTAAAGTACAAGATTAACTTTTATCAAAGTCAGTACCTCTAAATTTATGCCAACATAAATTCACTCAGAATTAAACATTAACTTTGAATTAGCAAGAGGTGGAGGGGGAATTTTAAGTGGAAAACCAGGACACTGACACACGTCTGCTTGTCCTCAAAACCTCTGCAGAGAGAAAAACATAAAGAAAAATAGCATAAGGAGTCAGCAACCCTATAACAGCATCCTATGCTTTACTAGTGCTCCTGTTGTGGCTACAGTCTCTTCCATCATCCATACAATCAGTGCCTTTTGCTGTTTTTAATTCCCCTTGCCACATTACATCACAACAAAACAACACTTTGCACAATTTGAATCCTCCAAGATGGACAAATCAGGCTCCTGCTGGTTTTCACCATCTCCTTCAAATCACTTACTTAGCCCTACAGGGCCTGTATCTCTGCACACTAACAGCGAGTCTGCAAGGACTGAACAGGGTCTGCTCCTGAAATTTTTTTTTTTTGCTCACGGAGCTCAGTACAGACAACAGTGCATCTTTGTGTCCCACATTCAGCCCCCTGTTGCCAAGCTCATAGCACTCACCAGCAGCAATGAAAGCCACATGCGTGGTAGGAACACAGGGACTTCGCCTAAATGAAGCAGTGTTTTTCATTAGCATTATACTGGCACAAAAACCCACAAATTACACAAAGAACAAAAGGCAATGTCAAAAGGAGAGCATTGAGCATATCAAAGAAAAAAATCAGGATGGCACAAACAAGTCATTGCTTCCTATTAATTGCATGACATTAATTTACCCATATAACATGCATGTTTCAGGTTTTTCCTGGAGGTGAACAGTAGAGATACTACTCTCATTGGAGACAGGGACATACTTTTGATGGTTAAAACAAGCAAACAAAAAATACATTGAAAGAGATCCCAGAGACAAAAAATTGCTTTTTCTCTTTAAGAGAATACAGATTTGTTTTCTGAGCTAATTCAACACTCGGAGCAGTGTCTTGTGGGCCCAAAAAGGCACTGAAAAGCAGATCAGAGCATCAGCTTCTGATTCACCAGTGTTGGGATGCAACTGGAAATACCTGTACAGACAGCTGCGTCAGAAGCAGAACCCAGAACTCTTCTGGCAACACTTCTTCCACCCTCTCTTTTCCTGCGGCATATTACAACATTTTCATTCTAGTCTAGGTCTTAATTTGCTTAGCAACTTGTAAAGCAGTTTGTGGGCTCTGATATACAAGACACTGCACAGCAGACCTTTCCAGAGTACTTATCATCTACTGTGTGGTTGCCCATCATTGTTGGGAACTAGATTTCATGAGTCAAGGAGACCTATTTCTAGAGTGAAGTTGCAGTAAGTACGCAGGCTCAGCTTTATTCCACACATCACTTCTGTTTCAGGTGACTACCACACAGAGCCAGATGTAACAGCTGCTAAAGAAACAGCCTTTCCTCAAACACAAGAAAACCCTACAGCTTTCTAATGTTTGCAGTGCTGGGGGAGGAGATTAGAAATAATAAGCCAGTCTAGACAAATCCATTTACTTATACTGCTTTGAGATCAGCAGTTCCTCTTTTCCCTTTTTGATTTGTCAGCTTAGCCACTTGCATTCAGTGAGGCCACTGAAGTTCAGGTACCCATCAGGCAGCTTTTGTATTAGGCCTGAGACAAGAATACTGCTGGTGCTCCAGGAAGATTTTTTGGTGATAGCTGTACCCTACCAACATGCCTGTACTCCAAGAGCAAAGCACTTTTCTCCAATAACTGCTCTACTGATATGCCAGGTCGTTCTGAATACCAGGCTGCGTTGCGTGGAGTAGACAAAGCAGGCTGTCTTTCGCTTGCCCAGCTCCAAGATCGCTAAGATGAGCCACGTGAAGCCCCAGTTCAATAAAAACAAAGCATTGCAAAACCTCTCTGCCTGTGTATTCAAAGTATTCATCAGTCTAAAACACAAACCCCAAAGCCTGTGTGTTAATTTGCTATTTAAACTGAAGACTTTTTATTCCATGTCTGCCACGTCTGGCACAAGGCTATCCTGGGCGTTACTACAATAAAAAATAATTTGGAAAATAATCCTATTGTTCCAGTCACACCCATGGGAGTTTCATGTGTAGGGAAGTAGGAACGTCAAAACTGAGATCTGTTGTGTGATCAGAGAGCTGAGTTTGCCCTTTACAACAGTCAGTTTTGATTCAAGTGCATGTTGGGAAAGAGATCGTAGACAGTGAGCTAACGCAGGAGGATGTCTCAATAGCTTTAAGGTTCATAAATTCCTACTTGCACAGCCGAACACTCTCAAAAACCATCTTTAGTATAGTAAACTACCAATGCCCTCTACAAACACACGTGGGTGGTTAGGTGATCATATCTTTCCCTTGCTTGCTTCCCTCTTAAGCCAGTCATTCCCAGTGCCCATCTAAACTCAGTAATGAATTGCCCTAAACCACTTCCCAGCTGCCAGTCACGAGCCTTTTCAAAGTGCTTTCTCTGCACAAAGTGGAAGCCTCATTCAAAACTCCATGCAAATATAACACAGCTTAGATGCAGTAGTTACAGGTGTGCAATAATCTGCTGTACCAGCAACCTCCTTTTCACCTTTCTCCAGACTCCCGCTCTTACACTGCCGACTGCATGGGTCCAACGCCATAAAAAGTAACTACATAGCATTTGGTGTACATCAGCTCTTCTGCACACAGTAGTCCCAAATCCCTGCTAGTGAACACTCTGTATTGCCTCATCAAGTTTTAAACTCACTCTTAAGCAGATGGTATATGTTTCAATCACACAGAGCCCACTGCATTTCACTATCTGTGATAGACTATACAAAGACACGTAGAAACGGAGTGCTCTAACTACCTATTTTCAATTTAAAAGGTGGTTCTGCTTTTAACACATCTTCCTAAGCTTTCACTGGTTTTGGAAGCAGTCTCCATGCCTCATTTCTAGCCAAGAACTACTATTTGTATTTTCCTTTTAAACTTTATTTCAGTTCAGTTTGTTCATTAGAGGGGAAAAAAAAAAAAAAAAAATCTTAAAAACAGCCTCTCTTGTGAACAGAAACACTAACACCTTTCCCTATTATTAAAAAATTCTTGAGCAATCTAAAAAACCGCTTTAGTGCCTCGGTGCTTTGGAAGACTCCATTTGGAAGGGAGATGGTCTTGAGGGAGGAGATCTACATTTCAGTATCCAGGTGGAAAATGGGTTTGATTTGGCCAAGTAATAACAGCTGAAAAAAAAACCTCCATAGCCTGTGCACGCACAGTAGATTCCTTAGAAATGATAACACTGCCTTGAAACATTCCCGAGTACACATGTGGGAAACTGGATGGGGAGAAAGCAGCACCAAGCAAGAGAGAGGGGACAGCAGGAGGTCTGAAGGAGACATAAAGACATTTGGCCAGAAAAATTCCTGCCCTGTTCTGTGGGAAATTATATGTATGGCAAACTCCATTAGATGGGGGTTTGTAGGTGTTTTTGTTGCTGTTGAAGTTTAAAATTACTTGCCAATGCAAAAGGGCAGGGCAACCTTGCTGTCTCCACCAAGGCAAAGTGGAAAACTCCACAATAGCATTTTAACCACAAATTTAGTAAGGGTACAAACTGACACACACAAATGATCCATCCTCCTAAAGAAAAGGCTTCGTAGGCATCCCCCGCCACTCTGCTGGGAATAGGAATGGCTAGAGTTATTGGTGAGAAGGGTCTCAGTCTACATGTGCAAAGAAGCAGCTACTGACACTAGATACACCCACATCGCATTTTAGACATGTACTACTTGCAAAAAGCTTGTAGCAAATTCAAGGCAAAGCCATTAAAGACAGCTGAACTTTTTTTCCTCTTCTCCTATTTACACAGTTTTCTTCAAGACCAGAACATTCAGAGGGTGAAGACTGATACAAAGAGGAGTGTGGAAGACGAAAGTTTTATTAAAACAAGCAGTTATGACCTGAATTTTATTGATGGGTGACAATTAATTATCATTTCTTCTACCTTTTTCGTAGCTTGGGAAGGACAGCACACTGTTGCTTTACTTATTGTGGGCAAATCAGTAAACCTGTGAAGAACACCTGGCTGCTCAGCAACAGTCTGTGGTTTATTATTACACTAAACATGCGCACAAACAGCCTTCACACACCACAGCTAAAATCTGCTTGTGCTTTTTCTCCCTCACACACATACATGAGAGTTTTCCTTTACAACTCTCAGTGCAGCTTGGAGAAATTTTTACATGCAGCGTCTCAGCAAAGGATGATGTCAAATACAGCCACCCTACAAGCAAAGACAACAGCTGCCATCACAACAGTGCCCGCTTGACCCATTTCTGCCCCTCTGCTTCACCCTGGTGAGACACCACCCCCCCCCCCCCCCCAAGGAGTCCTGCGTCCAGCTCTGGAGCCCTCAGACAAGACAGACGTGGACCTGTCAGAGGGGGTACACAGGAGTTCACAACAATGGTCAGAGGGCTGGAACACCCCTGCTGTGAGGAAAGGCTGAGAGAGCAGCTGGGGCTGCTCAGCCTGGAGAATAGAAGGCTCCAGGAAGACCTTATTGCGGCCTTTTAGTACTTAAAGGGGGGTTATGAGAAAAATGCAGACAAGATTTTTAAGCTGGGGACAAGCTTTTTAGCAGGGCCTGTTGCAATAGGACAAGGGGTAATGGTTTTGAACTAAAAGAGGGTAGATTTAGACTAGATATAAGGAAGCAATTTTTTTCACTATGAGGGTGGTGAAATCCTGGCACAGGTTGCCCAGAGAGGTGGGGCAGATATCCCATCCCTGGAAACATTCAAGGTCAGGTTGGATGGGGCTCTGAGCAACCTGATCCAGTTGAAGATGTCCCTGTTCATTGCAGCGGGGCTGGGCTAGATGGCCTTTAAAGGTCCCTTCCAACACCACGTTGTGATTCTAAGCTATGATTTATAAGAAATCATATACAGATTTCCCAAAAATGGGAAAAAGGAAGACCCAGGGAACTACAGGCTAGTCAGTCTCACCTCTGTGCCTGGCAAGATGATGGAACAGATCCTCCTCAAAACCATGCTAAGGCACATGGATAACAATGAAGTGACTGGGGACAGTCAACATGGCTTCACCAAGGGCAAATCGTGCCTGACCAACTTGGTGGTCTTCTATGATGGGGTTACAGCATTGGTGGACAAAGGACGGGCAACTGACATCATCTACCTGAACTTGTGCAAGGCATTCGACACTGTCCTGCATGACGTCCTTGTCTCTAAATTGGGAGGACATGGATTTGACAGATGGACCACTCGTTGGATAAGGAACTGGCTCAATGGACGCACACAAAGAGTTGCAGTCAATGGCTCCGATGTCCAGGTGGAGACCAGTGACAAGTGGTGTGCCTCAGGAGTTGGTACTAGGGCCAGTGCTGTTCAATATCTTTGTCAGTAACGTTGACAGTGGGACTGAGTGCACCCTCAGCAAGTTTGCTGATGACACCAAGCTGTGTGGTGTGGTTGACACGCTGGAGCGAAGGGATGCCATTCAGAAGGACCTTGACAGGCTGGAAAGGTGGGCCTGGATGAACCACATGAAGTTCAACAAGGCCAAGTGCAAGGTCCTGCACGTGGGTCAGGGAAATCCCAAACACAAGTACAGGCTGGGCAGAGAGTGGCTCAAGAGCAGCCCTGAGGAGAAGGACTTGGGGGTACTGGTGGATGAGAAGCTCAACATGAGCCAGCAATGTACGCTTACAGCCCAGAAAGCCTACCACATCCTGAGCTGCATCAAGAGAAGTGTGGCCAGCGGGTCAAGGGAGGGGATTCTGCCCCTTTACTATGCTCTCGTGAGACCCCAACCTGGAGTACTGCATCCAGCTCTGGAGTCCCCAACATAGG
Source organism: Opisthocomus hoazin (assembly GCF_030867145.1). Taxonomy (NCBI): domain Eukaryota; kingdom Metazoa; phylum Chordata; class Aves; order Opisthocomiformes; family Opisthocomidae; genus Opisthocomus; species Opisthocomus hoazin. The sequence continues at coordinate 9,141,462 of NC_134433.1, read as the reverse complement.
AAGGACATGGATGTGTTGGAGTGGGTCCAGAGGAGGGCCATGAAGATGATCAGAGGGCTGGAGTACCTCTCCTCCAAGGACAGGCTAAGGCAGTTGGGGCTGTTCAGCCTGGAGAAGAGAAGGCTCTTGGGTGACCTTAGAGCAGCCTTCCAGTACCTGAAGGGGCCTACAGGAAGGATGGAGAGGGGCTTTTCACAAGGGTGTGTAGTGATAGGACAAGGGCGAACAGCTTTAAACTAAAAGAGGCCAGATTTAGATTAGATATTAGGAAGAAATTCTTCACCATGAGGGTGGTGAAACACCGGAACAGGTTGCCCAGACAAGTTGTGGATGCCCCCTCCCTGGAATTGTTCAAGGCCAGGTTGGATGGAGCTCTGAGCAACCCGGTCTGGTGGAAGATGTCCCTGCTCATGGCAGGGGCGTTGGAACTAGATGATATTTCCAACCCTTGCCATTCTATGATTCTATGATGCCATACACCAGCCAAGTCCCTGAACACCAGCATTCACTGTATACATCAGGGCTGAATTTCAAATTAAATGGCTGTGACCAACTCATGGCACATACTTCTTGAAGGAGAAAAAAACCTGGTACAAATTTGGTTGAAACCACTCTCACACACACATCTGAAAAAGGTTGGTTTAACCTCAGAGCATGGAGCAACGGAACAACAACTATTGAACTGTTTCCCTTTGCTGTTGATATGTCCGTGGGAACACCCTAATCACATATTCCATTATTACTGGCAATATCTGAGCCACAAGCCATGTGGGAAGTGTGCAGTTCTAGTCAAACACTTATGTGGGGTTTGGTGTTGGGTTTTGTGGGGGTTTTTTTGGCTAGTTCTTTTTTTGAAAAAAAAAAAAGTAAAAGCAAACAAAAACCCCATAACCTCACACATCAGAGCTCATGAAGTTGCCCTGCAAAGTGAGCCTTGCCTCTACAGGCCACAGAGATGCGCAGATACAGATCAACAACCCAGACAGGGGTAGGGCAAGACAACTCCCAGGCTCAACCAGCACACCAGCTGAAGTGTCCAATACAAACCAATCTAGTTTCTAGTTGCACTCAGGTCAAGAGACAAGTTGTGATGATTCCCATCATTTCCACCTTCCCACCTCTCCCCTCTCTTCCCACCCAGTGCAGACAGATGCAGCTTCATCCTTACCTTCTTAAAGGTCATGCAGCAACTCCTCCAAAAGGTATCTGGGAGCTGAAAGTTTACTTTCAGCAAAATTCTACAGTCATTTGTAGAAGCTGCTTTGAAAACCTTCTAGTTCAGAAGCCAGTAACCACTTGGCAGGGCCTAAGACATAATTAGAGAGCTTGATTTTTTCAAAGGACACTACCCAAGAAAATGAATATGTTGCTGCGGTCCTTGTAATAGATTTCCAATGGGTTTGGTTGCAGAGGTCTTGAAAGGGGTTTAGCAGACTTCTAATTACACTATCAGGACTCAAGTATTTTTCTTGTGCTTGGCAAAATGGGATCTTACTATTTCTGCTTGCAATGCGCACTCATTCAAAGCTTATCCGCAAGCCTACAGCATAAGAAATCCTACAGCTTTGTAATCCAAAATTTTTGTATCATTTGTGATATACATTAGTGACTTCCAGTAACAGTGGCCCAGGAGACAGCATTTTACTGTGTGATAGTTTAAACCATTTGGCTCAGTGCTATACTCTGAAATACACTACAGAGAGACTATATATTTTTGCTGCAGGTTACGCTGATTTACAGCAGCATTAACCCAAGTGCTGTAACATCCTACAGAGCCAATTTGCCTTTTTGCTCTCTGCTACACACCAGACACTATATGGGAACGGAGAAAGCTTGCAGCATCACAGCCCAGACCTGCCTTTGCTCAGAGGCTGGTACTGTTTGCTAGCACCAGTTGGTGCAGGCATTTTCACACTGACACCATCAGTCAGTGCTGCTTTTATAGGTATGTTACACATTCAGCCTCCCATAAACCTTTTGTTGCAGTTGGGAAAAGGAAAGCACCACAGCCTGTGCCATCACCCTACTCTCTGCTGCTGTTAAGTCAGCCTGCCCTGCTCAGCACCTCGCTCTCTCACCTCTCAGCTTGCCCTCCAAACTAAATCCTTCTTTGCAAAGGTCAGGCAAAGACTAACTCCTGAAGA